>NC_058080.1:490935697-492238452 GCF_014858855.1 Bufo gargarizans | reverse complement strand
CACTGCAACAGTCCATTTTCATAAATTTAGGCCCAGCACCCAGGCAGAGGAGAGGTCCCGTAACAGACAATCTGGCTTCATGTCAGCAGAGAATCAGTCTTCATGTCATAGCAGAGAATCAGGCTTCACGTCACCCACCACTGCAACAGTCCATTTTCATAAATTTAGGCCCAGCACCCAGGCAGAGGAGAGAGGTCCCGTAACAGACAATCTGGCTTCATGTCAGCAGAGAATCAGTCTTCATATCATAGCAGAGAATCAGCTTCACGTCAGCCACCAATGCAACAGTCCATTGTCAGAATTTAGGCCCAGCACCCAGGCAGAGGAGAGAGGTCCCGTAACAGACAATCTGGCTTCATGTCAGCAGAGAATCAGTCTTCATATCATAGCAGAGAATCAGGCTTCACGTCACCCACCACTGCAACAGTCCATTTTCATAAATTTAGGCCCAGCACCCAGGCAGAGGAGAGAGGTCCCGTAACAGACAATCTGGCTTCATGTCAGCAGGAATCAGTCTTCATATCATAGCAGAGAATCAGGCTTCACGTCACCCACCACTGCAACAGTCCATTTCATAAATTTAGGCCCAGCACCCAGGCAGAGGAGAGAGATCCCGTAACAGACAATCTGGCTTCATGTCAGCAGAGAATCAGTCTTCATGTCATAGCAGCAAGTCCAGGCTTCACGTCACCCACCACTGAACAGTCCATTTTCATAAATTTAGGCCCAGCACCCAGGCAGAGGAGAGAGGGTCCCGTAACAGACAATCTGGCTTCATGTCAGCAGAGAATCAGTCTTCATGTCATAGCAGAGATCCAGGCTTCACGTCACCCACCACTGTAACAGTCATTTTCATAAATTTAGGCCCAGCACCCAGGCAGAGGAGAGGTCCGTAACAGACAATCTGGCTTCATGTCAGCAGAGAATCAGTCTTCATATCATAGCAGAGAATCATGCTTCACTCAGCCCCCAATGCAACAGTCCATTGTCAGAGATTTAGGCCCAGCACCCAGGCAGAGGAGAGAGGTCCCGTAACAGACAATCTGGCTTCATGTCGCAGAGAATCAGTCTTCATATCATAGCAGAGAATCAGGCTTCACGTCACCCACCACTGCAACAGTCCCATTTCATAAATTTAGGCCCAGCACACCAGGCAGAGGAGAGAGGTCCTGTAACAGACAATCTGCTTCATGTCAGCAGAGAATCAGTCTTCATATCATAGCAGAGAATCATGCTTCACGTCAGCCACCAATGCAACAGTCCATTGTCAGATATTTAGGCCCAGCACCCAGGCAGAGGAGAGAGGTCCCGTAACAGACAATCTGGCTTCATGTCAGCAGAGAATCAGTCTTCATATCATAGCAGAGAATCAGGCTTCACGTCACCCACCACTGTCAACAGTCCATTTTCATAATTTAGGCCCAGCACCCAGGCAGAGGAGAGAGGTCCCGTAACAGACAATCTGGCTTCATGTCAGCAGAGAATCAGTCTTCATATCATAGCAGAGAATCATTGCTTCACGTCAGCCACCAATGCAACAGTCCATTGTCAGATATTTAGGCCCAGCACCCAGGCAGAGGAGAGAGGTCCCGTAACAGACAATCTGGCTTCATGTCAGCAGAGAATCAGTCTTCATATCATAGCAGAGAATCAGGCTTCACGTCACCCACCACTGCAACAGTCCATTTTCATAAATTTAGGCCCAGCACCCAGGCAGAGGAGAGAGGTCCCGTAACAGACAATCTGGCTTCATGTCAGCAGGAGAATCAGTCTTCATATCATAGCAGAGAATCAGGCTTCACGTCAGCCACCAATGCAACAGTCCATTGTCAGATATTTAGGCCCAGCACCCAGGCAGAGGAGAGAGGTCCCGTAACAGACAATCTGGCTTCATGTCAGCAGAGAATCAGTCTTCATATCATAGCAGAGAATCAGGCTTCACGTCACCCACCACTGCAACAGTCCATTTCATAAATTTAGGCCCAGCACCCAGGCAGAGGAGAGAGGTCCCGTAACAGACAATCTGGCTTCATGTCAGCAGAGAATCAGTCTTCATATCATAGCAGAGAATCAGGCTTCACGTCAGCCCACCACTGCAACAGTCCATTTTCATAAATTTAGGCCCAGCACCCAGGCAGAGGAGAGAGGTCCCGTAACAGACAATCTGGCTTCATGTCAGCAGAGAATCAGTCTTCATATCATAGCAGAGAATCAGGCTTCACGTCACCCACCATGCAACAGTCCATTTTCATAAATTTAGGCCCAGCACCCAGGCAGAGGAGAGAGTCCCGTAACAGACAATCTGGCTTCATGTCAGCAGAGAATCAGTCTTCATGTCATAGCAGAGATCAGGCTTCACGTCACCCCACCACTGTAACAGTCCATTTTCATAATTTAGGCCCAGCACCAGGCAGAGGAGAGAGGTCCTGTAACAGACAATCTGGCTTCATGTCAGCAGAGAATCAGTCTTCATATCATAGCAGAGAATCAGGCTTCACGTCACCCACCACTGCAACAGTCCATTTTCATAAATTTAGGCCCAGCACCCAGGCAGAGGAGAGAGGTCCCGTAACAGACAATCTGGCTTCATGTCAGCAGAGAATCAGTCTTCATATCATAGCAGAGAATCAGGCTTCACGTCAGCCACCACTGCAACAGTCCATTGTCATAATTTAGGCCCAGCACCCAGGCAGAGGAGAGAGGTCCCGTAACAGACAATCTGGCTTCATGTCAGCAGAGAATCAGTCTTCATATCATAGCAGAGAATCATTGCTTCACGTCAGCCACCAATGCAACAGTCCATTGTCAGATATTTAGGCCCAGCACCCAGGCAGAGGAGAGAGGTCCCGTAACAGACAATCTGGCTTCATGTCAGCAGAGAATCAGTCTTCATATCATAGCAGAGAATCATGCTTCACGTCAGCCCACCACTGCAACAGTCCATTGTCATAAATTTAGGCCCAGCACCCAGGCAGAGGAGAGAGGTCCCGTAACAGACAATCTGGCTTCATGTCAGCAGAGAATCAGTCTTCATATCATAGCAGAGAATCAGGCTTCACGTCAGCCCACCACTGCAACAGTCCATTTTCATAATTTAGGCCCAGCACCCAGGCAGAGGAGAGAGGTCCCGTAACAGACAATCTGGCTTCATGTCAGCAGAGAATCAGTCTTCATATCATAGCAGAGAATCAGGCTTCACGTCACCCACCACTGCAACAGTCCATTTTCATAAATTTAGGCCCAGCACCCAGGCAGAGGAGAGAGGTCCCGTAACAGACAATCTGGCTTCATGTCAGCAGAGAATCAGTCTTCATATCATAGCAGAGAATCAGGCTTCACGTCAGCCACCACTGCAACAGTCCATTTTCAGATATTTAGGCCCAGCACCCAGGCAGAGGAGAGAGGTCCCGTAACAGACAATCTGGCTTCATGTCAGCAGAGAATCAGTCTTCATATCATAGCAGAGAATCAGGCTTCACGTCACCCACCACTGTCAACAGTCCATTTTCATATATTTAGGCCCAGCACCCAGGCAGAGGAGAGAGGTCCCGTAACAGACAATCTGGCTTCATGTCAGCAGAGAATCAGTCTTCATATCATAGCAGAGAATCAGGCTTCACGTCAGCCACCACTGCAACAGTCCATTGTCAGATATTTAGGCCCAGCACCCAGGCAGAGGAGAGAGGTCCCGTAACAGACAATCTGGCTTCATGTCAGCAGAGAATCAGTCTTCATATCATAGCAGAGAATCAGGCTTCACGTCACCCACCACTGCAACAGTCCATTTTCATAAATTTAGGCCCAGCACCCAGGCAGAGGAGAGAGGTCCCGTAACAGACAATCTGGCTTCATGTCAGCAGAGAATCAGTCTTCATATCATAGCAGAGAATCAGGCTTCACGTCAGCCACCACTGCAACAGTCCATTGTCAGATATTTAGGCCCAGCACCCAGGCAGAGGAGAGAGGTCCCGTAACAGACAATCTGGCTTCATGTCAGCAGAGAATCAGTCTTCATATCATAGCAGAGAATCAGGCTTCACGTCACCCACCACTGCAACAGTCCATTGTCATAAATTTAGGCCCAGCACCCAGGCAGAGGAGAGAGGTCCCGTAACAGACAATCTGGCTTCATGTCAGCAGAGAATCAGTCTTCATATCATAGCAGAGAATCAGGCTTCACGTCACCCACCACTGCAACAGTCCATTTTCATAAATTTAGGCCCAGCACCCAGGCAGAGGAGAGAGGTCCCGTAACAGACAATCTGGCTTCATGTCAGCAGAGAATCAGTCTTCATATCATAGCAGAGAATCATGCTTCACGTCAGCCACCAATGCAACAGTCCATTGTCAGATATTTAGGCCCAGCACCCAGGCAGAGGAGAGAGGTCCCGTAACAGACAATCTGGCTTCATGTCAGCAGAGAATCAGTCTTCATATCATAGCAGAGAATCAGGCTTCACGTCACCCACCACTGCAACAGTCCATTTTCATAATTTAGGCCCAGCACCCAGGCAGAGGAGAGAGGTCCCGTAACAGACAATCTGGCTTCATGTCAGCAGAGAATCAGTCTTCATATCATAGCAGAGAATCATGCTTCACGTCAGCCACCAATGCAACAGTCCATTGTCAGATATTTAGGCCCAGCACCCAGGCAGAGGAGAGAGGTCCCGTAACAGACAATCTGGCTTCATGTCAGCAGAGAATCAGTCTTCATATCATAGCAGAGAATCAGGCTTCACGTCACCCACCACTGCAACAGTCCATTTTCATAAATTTAGGCCCAGCACCCAGGCAGAGGAGAGAGGTCCCGTAACAGACAATCTGGCTTCATGTCAGCAGAGAATCAGTCTTCATATCATAGCAGAGAATCAGGCTTCACGTCAGCCACCAATGCAACAGTCCATTGTCAGATATTTAGGCCCAGCACCCAGGCAGAGGAGAGAGGTCCCGTAACAGACAATCTGGCTTCATGTCAGCAGAGAATCAGTCTTCATATCATAGCAGAGAATCAGGCTTCACGTCACCCACCACTGCAACAGTCCATTTTCATAAATTTAGGCCCAGCACCCAGGCAGAGGAGAGAGGTCCCGTAACAGACAATCTGGCTTCATGTCAGCAGAGAATCAGTCTTCATATCATAGCAGAGAATCAGGCTTCACGTCAGCCCACCAATGCAACAGTCCATTGTCAGATATTTAGGCCCAGCACCCAGGCAGAGGAGAGAGGTCCCGTAACAGACAATCTGGCTTCATGTCAGCAGAGAATCAGTCTTCATATCATAGCAGAGAATCAGGCTTCACGTCACCCACCACTGTAACAGTCCATTTTCATAAATTTAGGCCCAGCACCCAGGCAGAGGAGAGAGGTCCCGTAACAGACAATCTGGCTTCATGTCAGCAGAGAATCAGTCTTCATATCATAGCAGAGAATCAGGCTTCACGTCAGCCACCACTGCAACAGTCCATTTTCAGATATTTAGGCCCAGCACCCAGGCAGAGGAGAGAGGTCCCTTAACAGACAATCTGGCTTCATGTCAGCAGAGAATCAGTCTTCATATCATAGCAGAGAATCAGGCTTCACGTCACCCACCACTGCTAACAGTCCATTTTCATAATTTAGGCCCAGCACCCAGGCAGAGGAGAGAGGTCCCGTAACAGACAATCTGGCTTCATGTCAGCAGAGAATCAGTCTTCATATCATAGCAGAGAATCAGGCTTCACGTCACCCACCACTGCAACAGTCCATTTTCATAAATTTAGGCCCAGCACCCAGGCAGAGGAGAGAGGTCCCGTAACAGACAATCTGGCTTCATGTCAGCAGAGAATCAGTCTTCATATCATAGCAGAGAATCAGGCTTCACGTCAGCCACCAATGCAACAGTCCATTGTCAGATATTTAGGCCCAGCACCCAGGCAGAGGAGAGAGGTCCCGTAACAGACAATCTGGCTTCATGTCAGCAGAGAATCAGTCTTCATATCATAGCAGAGAATCAGGCTTCACGTCACCCACCACTGCAACAGTCCATTTTCATAAATTTAGGCCCAGCACCCAGGCAGAGGAGAGAGGTCCCGTAACAGACAATCTGGCTTCATGTCAGCAGAGAATCAGTCTTCATATCATAGCAGAGAATCAGGCTTCACGTCACCCACCAATGCAACAGTCCATTGTCATAAATTTAGGCCCAGCACCCAGGCAGAGGAGAGAGGTCCCGTAACAGACAATCTGGCTTCATGTCAGCAGAGAATCAGTCTTCATATCATAGCAGAGAATCAGGCTTCACGTCAGCCACCACTGCAACAGTCCATTGTCAGATATTTAGGCCCAGCACCCAGGCAGAGGAGAGAGGTCCCGTAACAGACAATCTGGCTTCATGTCAGCAGAGAATCAGTCTTCATATCATAGCAGAGAATCAGGCTTCACGTCACCCACCACTGCAACAGTCCATTTTCATAATTTAGGCCCAGCACCCAGGCAGAGGAGAGAGGTCCCGTAACAGACAATCTGGCTTCATGTCAGCAGAGAATCAGTCTTCATATCATAGCAGAGAATCATGCTTCACGTCAGCCACCAATGCAACAGTCCATTGTCAGATATTTAGGCCCAGCACCCAGGCAGAGGAGAGAGGTCCCGTAACAGACAATCTGGCTTCATGTCAGCAGAGAATCAGTCTTCATATCATAGCAGAGAATCAGGCTTCACGTCACCCACCACTGCAACAGTCCATTTTCATAAATTTAGGCCCAGCACCCAGGCAGAGGAGAGAGGTCCCGTAACAGACAATCTGGCTTCATGTCAGCAGAGAATCAGTCTTCATATCATAGCAGAGAATCAGGCTTCACGTCAGCCACCAATGCAACAGTCCATTGTCAGATATTTAGGCCCAGCACCCAGGCAGAGGAGAGAGGTCCCGTAACAGACAATCTGGCTTCATGTCAGCAGAGAATCAGTCTTCATATCATAGCAGAGAATCAGGCTTCACGTCACCCACCACTGCAACAGTCCATTTTCATAAATTTAGGCCCAGCACCCAGGCAGAGGAGAGAGGTCCCGTAACAGACAATCTGGCTTCATGTCAGCAGAGAATCAGTCTTCATATCATAGCAGAGAATCAGGCTTCACGTCACCCACCACTGCAACAGTCCATTTTCATAAATTTAGGCCCAGCACCCAGGCAGAGGAGAGAGGTCCCGTAACAGACAATCTGGCTTCATGTCAGCAGAGAATCAGTCTTCATATCATAGCAGAGAATCAGGCTTCACGTCACCCACCACTGCAACAGTCCATTGTCATAATTTAGGCCCAGCACCCAGGCAGAGGAGAGAGGTCCCGTAACAGACAATCTGGCTTCATGTCAGCAGAGAATCAGTCTTCATATCATAGCAGAGAATCAGGCTTCACGTCAGCCACCACTGCAACAGTCCATTGTCAGATAATTTAGGCCCAGCACCCAGGCAGAGGAGAGAGGTCCCGTAACAGACAATCTGGCTTCATGTCAGCAGAGAATCAGTCTTCATATCATAGCAGAGAATCAGGCTTCACGTCACCCACCACTGCAACAGTCCATTTTCATAAATTTAGGCCCAGCACCCAGGCAGAGGAGAGAGGTCCCGTAACAGACAATCTGGCTTCATGTCAGCAGAGAATCAGTCTTCATATCATAGCAGAGAATCAGGCTTCACGTCAGCCACCAATGCAACAGTCCATTGTCAGATATTTAGGCCCAGCACCCAGGCAGAGGAGAGAGGTCCCGTAACAGACAATCTGGCTTCATGTCAGCAGAGAATCAGTCTTCATATCATAGCAGAGAATCAGGCTTCACGTCACCCACCACTGCAACAGTCCATTTTCATAAATTTAGGCCCAGCACCCAGGCAGAGGAGAGAGGTCCCGTAACAGACAATCTGGCTTCATGTCAGCAGAGAATCAGTCTTCATATCATAGCAGAGAATCATGCTTCACGTCAGCCACCAATGCAACAGTCCATTGTCAGATATTTAGGCCCAGCACCCAGGCAGAGGAGAGAGGTCCCGTAACAGACAATCTGGCTTCATGTCAGCAGAGAATCAGTCTTCATATCATAGCAGAGAATCAGGCTTCACGTCACCCACCACTGTAACAGTCCATTTTCATAAATTTAGGCCCAGCACCCAGGCAGAGGAGAGAGGTCCCGTAACAGACAATCTGGCTTCATGTCAGCAGAGAATCAGTCTTCATATCATAGCAGAGAATCAGGCTTCACGTCAGCCACCAATGCAACAGTCCATTGTCAGATATTTAGGCCCAGCACCCAGGCAGAGGAGAGAGGTCCTGTAACAGACAATCTGGCTTCATGTCAGCAGAGAATCAGTCTTCATATCATAGCAGAGAATCAGGCTTCACGTAACCCACCACTGTAACAGTCCATTTTCATAAATTTAGGCCCAGCACCCAGGCAGAGGAGAGAGGTCCCGTAACAGACAATCTGGCTTCATGTCAGCAGAGAATCAGTCTTCATATCATAGCAGAGAATCAGGCTTCACGTCACCCACCACTGCAACAGTCCATTTTCATAAATTTAGGCCCAGCACCCAGGCAGAGGAGAGAGGTCCCGTAACAGACAATCTGGCTTCATGTCAGCAGAGAATCAGTCTTCATATCATAGCAGAGAATCAGGCTTCACGTCAGCCACCACTGCAACAGTCCATTGTCAGATATTTAGGCCCAGCACCCAGGCAGAGGAGAGAGGTCCCGTAACAGACAATCTGGCTTCATGTCAGCAGAGAATCAGTCTTCATATCATAGCAGAGAATCAGGCTTCACGTCACCCACCACTGCAACAGTCCATTTTCATAAATTTAGGCCCAGCACCCAGGCAGAGGAGAGAGGTCCCGTAACAGACAATCTGGCTTCATGTCAGCAGAGAATCAGTCTTCATATCATAGCAGAGAATCAGGCTTCACGTCACCCACCACTGCAACAGTCCATTTTCATAAATTTAGGCCCAGCACCCAGGCAGAGGAGAGAGGTCCTGTAACAGACAATCTGGCTTCATGTCAGCAGAGAATCAGTCTTCATATCATAGCAGAGAATCATTGTTCACGTCAGCCACCAATGCAACAGTCCATTGTCAGATATTTAGGCCCAGCACCCAGGCAGAGGAGAGAGGTCCCGTAACAGACAATCTGGCTTCATGTCAGCAGAGAATCAGTCTTCATATCATAGCAGAGAATCAGGCTTCACGTCACCCACCACTGTAACAGTCCATTTTCATAAATTTAGGCCCAGCACCCAGGCAGAGGAGAGAGGTCCCGTAACAGACAATCTGGCTTCATGTCAGCAGAGAATCAGTCTTCATATCATAGCAGAGAATCATTGTTCACGTCAGCCACCAATGCAACAGTCCATTGTCAGATATTTAGGCCCAGCACCCAGGCAGAGGAGAGAGGTCCCGTAACAGACAATCTGGCTTCATGTCAGCAGAGAATCAGTCTTCATATAATAGCAGAGAATCAGGCTTCACGTCACCCACCACTGCAACAGTCCATTTTCATAAATTTAGGCCCAGCACCCAGGCAGAGGAGAGAGGTCCCGTAACAGACAATCTGGCTTCATGTCAGCAGAGAATCAGTCTTCATATCATAGCAGAGAATCAGGCTTCACGTCAGCCACCAATGCAACAGTCCATTGTCAGATATTTAGGCCCAGCACCCAGGCAGAGGAGAGAGGTCCCGTAACAGACAATCTGGCTTCATGTCAGCAGAGAATCAGTCTTCATATCATAGCAGAGAATCAGGCTTCACGTCACCCACCACTGCAACAGTCCATTTTCATAAATTTAGGCCCAGCACCCAGGCAGAGGAGAGAGGTCCCGTAACAGACAATCTGGCTTCATGTCAGCAGAGAATCAGTCTTCATATCATAGCAGAGAATCATGCTTCACGTCAGCCACCAATGCAACAGTCCATTGTCAGATATTTAGGCCCAGCACCCAGGCAGAGGAGAGAGGTCCCGTAACAGACAATCTGGCTTCATGTCAGCAGAGAATCAGTCTTCATATCATAGCAGAGAATCAGGCTTCACGTAACCCACCACTGTAACAGTCCATTTTCATAAATTTAGGCCCAGCACCCAGGCAGAGGAGAGAGGTCCCGTAACAGACAATCTGGCTTCATGTCAGCAGAGAATCAGTCTTCATATCATAGCAGAGAATCAGGCTTCACGTCAGCCACCAATGCAACAGTCCATTGTCAGATATTTAGGCCCAGCACCCAGACAGAGGAGAGAGGTCCTGTAACAGACAATCTGGCTTCATGTCAGCAGAGAATCAGTCTTCATGTCATAGCAGAGAATCAGGCTTCACGTAACCCACCACTGTAACAGTCCATTTTCATAAATTTAGGCCCAGCACCCAGGCAGAGGAGAGAGGTCCCGTAACAGACAATCTGGCTTCATGTCAGCAGAGAATCAGTCTTCATATCATAGCAGAGAATCAGGCTTCACGTCACCCACCACTGCAACAGTCCATTTTCATAAATTTAGGCCCAGCACCCAGGCAGAGGAGAGAGGTCCCGTAACAGACAATCTGGCTTCATGTCAGCAGAGAATCAGTCTTCATATCATAGCAGAGAATCAGGCTTCACGTCAGCCACCAATGCAACAGTCCATTGTCAGATATTTAGGCCCAGCACCCAGGCAGAGAAGAGAGGTCCCGTAACAGACAATCTGGCTTCATGTCAGCAGAGAATCAGTCTTCATATTATAGCAGAGAATCAGGCTTCACGTCAGCCACCAATGCAACAGTCCATTGTCAGATATTTAGGCCCAGCACCCAGGCAGAGGAGAGAGGTCCCGTAACAGAGAATCTGGCTTCATGTCAGCAGAGAATTAGTCTGCATGTCATAGCAGAGAATCAGGCTTCACGTCACCCAACATTGGAACAGTCCATTGGCATATATTTAGGCCACGGCACCCAGACAGAGGAGAGTTTCATTCAACTTTGGGTAGCCTCGCAATATAATGGTAAAATTAAAATAAAAATAGGATTGAATGAGGAAGTGCCCTGGAGTACAATAATATATGGTTAAGGGGAGGTAGTTAATGTCTAATCTGGACAAGGGACGGACAGGTCCTGTGGGATCCATGCCTGGTTCATTTTTATGAACGTCAGCTTGTCCACATTGGCTGTAGACAGGCGGCTGCGTTTGTCTGTAATGACGCCCCCCGCCATGCTGAATACACGTTCAGACAAAACGCTGGCCGCCAGGCAGGCCAGCACCTCCAAGGCATAAAAGGCTAGCTCTGGCCACGTGGACAATTTAGAGACCCAGAAGTTGAATGGGGCCGAACCATCAGTCAGTACGTGGAGGGGTGTGCACACATACTGTTCCACCATGTTAGTGAAATGTTGCCTCCTGCTAACACGTTGCGTATCAGGTGGTGGTGCAGTTAGCTGTGGCGTGTTGACAAAACTTTTCCACATCTCTGCCATGCTAACCCTGCCCTCAGAGGAGCTGGCCGTGACACAGCTGCCTTGGCGACCTCTTGCTCCTCCTGTGCCTTGGCCTTGGGCTTCCACTTGTTCCCATGTGACATTTGGGAATTCTCTAAGTAGCGCGTCTACCAACGTGCGCTTGTACTCGCGCATCTTCCTATCACGCTCCAGTGCAGGAAGTAAGGTGGGCACATTGTCTTTGTAGCGTGGATCCAGCAGGGTGGCAACCCAGTAGTCCGCACACGTTAAAATGTGGGCAACACTGCTGTCGTTGCGCAGGCACTGCAACATGTAGTCGCTCATGTGTGCCAGGCTGCCCAGGGGTAAGGACAAGCTGTCCTCTGTGGGAGGCGTATCGTCATCGTCCTGCCTTTCCCCCCAGCCACGCACCAGTGATGGGCCCGAGCTGCGTTGGGTGCCACCCCGCTGTGACCATGCTTCATCCTCATCCTCCTCCACCTCCTCCTCATCCTCGTCCTCCTCGTCCTCCAGTAGTGGGCCCTGGCTGGCCACATTTGTACCTGGCCTCTGCTGTTGCAAAAAACCTCCCTCTGAGTCACTTCGAAGAGACTGGCCTGAAAGTGCTAAAAATGACCCCTCTTCCTCCTCCTCCTCCTCCTCCTGGGCCACCTCCTCTTCCATCATCGCCCTAAGTGTTTTCTCAAGGAGACATAGAAGTGGTATTGTAACGCTGATAACGGCGTCATCGCCACTGGCCATGTTGGTGGAGTACTCGAAACAGCGCAACAGGGCACACAGGTCTCACATGGAGGCCCAGTTATTGGTGGTGAAGTGGTGCTGTTCCGCAGTCCGACTGACCCGTGCGTGCTGCAGCTGAAACTCCACTATGGCCTGCTGCTGCTCGCACAGTCTGTCCAGCATGTGCAAGGTGGAGTTCCACCTGGTGGGCACGTCGCATGTAGCGCAGACAGGCGAGCAGCGGCAGGATGTGAACGCCGGAAGCGCGAACAGACGGCCCACACTTTATGCAGCAGCTCTGACATGTCGGGGTAGTTGTGAATGAACTTCTGCACCACCAAATTCAGCACATGCGCCAGGCAAGGGATGTGCGTCAAACCGGCTAGTCCCAGAGCTGCAACGAGATTTCGCCCATTATCGCACACCACCAGGCCGGGCTTGAGGCTCACCGGCAGCAACCACTCGTCGGTCTGTTGTTCTATACCCCGCCACAACTCCTGTGCGGTGTGGGGCCTGTCCCCCAAACATATGAGTTTCAGAATGGCCTGCTGACGTTTACCCCGGGCTGTGCTGAAGTTGGTGGTGAAGGTGTGTGGCTGACTGGATGAGCAGGTGGAAGAAGAGGAGGAGGAAGCCGAGAAGGAGGAGGTGGCAACAGGAGGCAAAGAATGTTGCCCTGCGATCCTTGGCGGCGGAAGGATGTGCGCCAAACAGCTCTCCGCCTGGGGCCCAGCTGCCACTACATTTACCCAGTGTGCAGTTAGGGAGATATAGCGTCCCTGGCCGTGCTTACTGGTCCACGTATCTGTGGTTAGGTGGACCTTGCTACAGATGGCGTTGCGCAGTGCACACTTGATTTTATCGGATACTTGGTTGTGCAGGGAAGGCACGGCTCTCTTGGAGAAGTAGTGGCGGCTGGGAACAACATACTGTGGGACAGCAAGCGACATGAGCTGTTTGAAGCTGTCTGTGTCCACCAGCCTAAATGACAGCATTTCTTAGGCCAGTAGTTTAGAAATGCTGGCATTCAGGGCCAGGGATCGAGGGTGGCTGGGTGGGAATTTATGCTTTCTCTCAAATGTTTGTGAGATGGAGAGCTGAACGCTGCCGTGTGACATGGTTGAGACGCTTGGTGACGGAGGTGGTGGTGGTGTTGGTGGTACATCCCCTGTTTGCTGGGCGGCAGGTGCCAACGTTCCTCCAGAGGCGGAGGAAGAGGCCAAGGCGGCAGCAGCAGAAGAGGCCGAGGCGGCAGCAGCAGAAGAGGTAGCAGGGGGAGCCTGAGCGACTTCCTTGTTTTTAAGGTGTTTACTCCACTGCAGTTCATGCTTTGCATGCAGGTGCCTGGTCATGCAGGTTGTGCTCAGGTTCAGAACGTTAATGCCTCGCTTCAGGCTCTGATGGCACAGCGTGCAAACCACTCGGGTCTTGTCGTCAGCACATTGTTTGAAGAAGTGCCATGCCAGGGAACTCCTTGAAGCTGCCTTTGGGGTGCTCGGTCCAAGATGGCGGCGGTCAGTAGCAGGCGGAATCTCTTGGCGGCGGGTGTTCTGCTTTTGCCCACTGCTCCCTCTTTTGCTACACTGTTGGCTCGGTCTCACCACTGCCTCTTCCTCCGAACTGTGAAAGTCAGTGGCACGACCTTCATTCCATGTGGGGTCTAGGACCTCATCGTCCCCTGCATCGTCTTCCACCCAGTCTTGATCCCTGACCTCCTGTTCAGTCTGCACACTGCAGAAAGACGCAGCAGTTGGCACCTGTGTTTCGTCATCATCAGAGACTTGCTGAGGTGGTTTTCCCATGTCCTCATCATCAGGAAACATAAGTGGTTGTGCGTCAGTGCATTCTATCTCTTCCACCGCTGGGGAAGGGCTAGGTGGATGCCCTTGGGAAACCCTGCCAGCAGAGTCTTCAAACAGCATAAGAGACTGCTGCATAACTTGAGGCTCAGACAGTTTCCCTGATATGCATGGGGGTGATGTGACAGACTGATGGGGTTGGTTTTCAGGCGCCATCTGTGCGCTTTCTGCAGAAGACTGGGTGGGAGATAATGTGAACGTGCTGGATCCACTGTCGGCCACCCAATTGACTAATGCCTGTACCTGCTCAGGCCTTACCATCCTTAGAATGGCATTGGGCCCCACCATATATTGCTGTAAATTCTGGCGGCTACTGGGACCTGAGGTAGTTGGTACACTAGGACGTGTAGATGTGGCAGAACGGCCACGTCCTCTCCCAGCACCAGAGGGTCCACTAACACCACCACGACCATGTCCACGTCCGCGTCCCTTACTAGATGTTTTCCTTATTGTTATCGTTCACCACAACAACAAAAATATTATTTGGCCCAATGTATTGCATTCAAATTTAGCTGAATATAAATTTCAGGCCTAGTATTTAGGCGCTGGGTGACAGGTATGGGTTTACTGACAGAATTAGACTTGGAAATGCACAGTAGCGTGTGTGTGAAGTTATTCAGAATGACTCTATGTGCACCTTGAATATTATATACCCTTTTAGGGATAGATTTCAAATAGCTCTGATACAGCAGAAACCACTAAATTAGGAAATTGCTAAATTGGGAATTGTATTTCAACCCAGAACAAAAAATGTGCTTTGACGGACACTAAATAACTTGCCCAGCCACAACAGTACAGCAGTAACGACAGATTTAGCGGGATATAAATTTGAGGCCTAGTATTTAGGCGCTGGGTGACAGGTATAGATTTACTGACAAAATTAGACTTGGAAATGCACAGTAGCGTGTGTGTGAAGTTATTCTGAATGATCCTATCAGCACCTTGATTCTGATATACCCTTTTAGGGATGTATTTAAAGTAGGCCTGATACAGCAGAAACCACTAAATTAGGAAATTGCTAAATTGGGAATTGTATTTCAACCCATAACAAAAAATGTGCTTTGACGGACACTAAATAACTTGCCCAGCCACAACAGTACAGCAGTAACGACAGATTTAGCGGGATATAAATTTGAGGCCTAGTATTTAGGCGCTGGGTGACAGGTATAGATTTACTGACAGAATTAGACTTGGAAATGCACAGTAGCGTGTGTGTGAAGTTATTTTGAATGATCCTATCAGCACCTTGATTCTGATATACCCTTTTAGGGATGTATTTAAAGTAGACCTGATACAGCAGAAACCACTAAATTATGAAATTGCTAAATTGGGAATTGTATTTCAACCCAGAACAAAAAATGTGCTTTGACGGACACTAAATAACTTGCCCAGCCACAACAGTACAGCAGTAACAACAGATTTAGCGGGATATAAATTTGAGGCCTAGTATTTAGGCGCTGGGTGACAGGTATAGATTTACTGACAGAATTAGACTTGGAAATGCACAGTAGCATGTGTGTGAAGTTATTCTGAATGATCCTATCAGCACCTTGATTCTGATATACCCTTTTAGGGATGTATTTAAAGTAGGCCTGATACAGCAGAAACCACTAAATTAGGAAATTGCTAAATTGGGAATTGTATTTCAACCCAGAACAAAAAATGTGCTTTGACGGACACTAAATAACTTGCCCAGCCACAACAGTACAGCAGTAACGACAGATTTAGCGGGATATAAATTTGAGGCCTAGTATTTAGGCGCTGGGTGACAGGTATAGATTTACTGACAGAATTAGACTTGGAAATGCACAGTAGCGTGTGTGTGACGTTATTCTGAATGATCCTATCAGCACCTTGATTCTGATATACCCTTTTAGGGATGTATTTAAAGTAGACCTGATACAGCAGAAACCACTAAATTAGGAAATTGCTAAATTGGGAATTGTATTTCAACCCAGAACAAAAAATGTGCTTTGACGGACACTAAATAACTTGCCCAGCCACAACAGTACAGCAGTAACGACAGATTTAGCGGGATATAAATTTGAGGCCTAGTATTTAGGCGCTGGGTGACAGGTATAGATTTACTGACAGAATTAGACTTGGAAATGCACAGTAGCGGGTGTGTGAAGTTATTAAGAATGACCCTATCAGCACCTTGATTCTGATATTCCCTTTTAGGGATGTATTTAAAGTAGGCCTGATACAGCAGAAACCACTAAATTAGGAAATTGCTAAATTGGGAATTGTATATCAACCCAGAACAAAAAATGTGCTTTGACGGACACTAAATAACTTGACCAGCCACACCAGTAACGACAGATTTAGCTGGATATAAACTTGAGGCCTAGTATTTAGGCGCTGGGTGACAGGTATACGTTTACTGACAGAATTAGACTGTGATATGGCCAAAAAATAACCACACTATTGCTGGTTAAATGCACTTGGTGTGACAGCTTGACCAACCACACTACGGAGGGTTAAATGCACTTGGTGACAGGCGCAGCTTGCCCCTGATGTAGTATATGGCCAAAAAATAAACAGACTATTGCTGGTTAAATGCACTTGGTGTGACAGCTTGACCAACCACACTACTGAGGGTTAAATGCACTTGGTGACAGGCGCAGCTTTCCCCTGATGTAGTATATGGCCAAAAAATAAACAGACTATTGCTGGTTAAATGCACTTGGTGTGACAGCTTGACCAACCACACTACTGAGGGTTAAATGCACTTGGTGACAGGCTCAGCTTGCCCCTGATGTAGTATATCGCCAAAAAATAAATAGACTATTGCTGGTTAAATGCACTTGGTGTGACAGCTTGACCAACCACACTACTGAGGGTTAAATGCACTTGGTGACAGGCGCAGCTTGCCCCTGATGTAGTATATGGCCAAAAAATAAACAGACTATAGCTGGTTAAATGCCCTTGGTGTGACAGCTTCACCCTGATGTAGGCTTTAGCCAAAAAACAACCACACCATTGAGGGTTAAATGCACTTGGTGACAGGCGCAGCTTGCCCCTGATGTAGTATATGGCTAAAAAATAAACAGACTATTGCTGGTTAAATGCACTTGGTGTGACAGCTTCACCCTGATGTAGGCTTTAGCCAAAAAACAACCACACCATTGAGGGTTAAATGCACTTGGTGACAGGCTCAGCTTGCCCCTGATGTAGTATATGGCCAAAAAATAAACAGACTATTGCTGGTGTAGGAGAGTACCTGGGGTGGTAATAGACGGCAGGTACGTGCCACCGGGGGTCCTGGCACCGGTGGAGTAAGAGCCAGAAAAGTGCATATTGCAGCGGTTATGCTGTTAACACAGCGGATCCGGGCCGGCTCTTATTGGGAGCAGGCAGATATGCGGGCGGGTGCCTGTCTCCCCACGGTCCAGGCCAGGTTTTGCAGGGAAGGGTTAAAACCTGACCAGCAACAAGGGTGTGGTGTGCAATGTGAAGCTTCTGTGTTCTCTGGCTGTGAGAGTGAGAAGTCGAGGTGAGCTGGGCTGTGTGCTGAGGCCTGTGGAGGACTGTGCAGGATCCTGCAGCTGAAACCAGGAGGGATCCATGTCCTGTGGCTAGAAGCAAGACCCATGGACTTACTTCACCAAGGAGAAAAAGGTGACATTACTCCTGGCTTTAAATAGACTTTGCTTTATGTGACTGAAACAGGCCTCAAGTAGCCTGCAGCAGGGACTTGCTGTGTTTGAACTATTATTTTGCTGTTGTGTGTGACCACCCTCCCTATGAACTGCACCGTCTTTCACAAATATGCACCGTGTGAATAAACAAAGCATCGTGTTTTACACCAAGACCGGTCTGTGTTGCCTCTATACTGCACTCGCTACCACTGCCTACCCGAGCGGATCCCCACAATTGGTGGCTTCAGCGGGCAAACGGCAGTGAGGCTGAAAATTGTGCTGTTTGGACTGTATGTCATATATTAAGCCAGCAAGTTTTGTGGCTCCAGATAAAATGGAGGAGGCTATTAGACACTTGGTGCAAAGTAATGAGGAGGCTACTCGGAGACATGAGGAAGCCCTGAGAGACCAGCGGCAGTTGAATAGTCTACTGGCCCAGCAACTGGCGACTATGCAGGAGTCCATGCGGGTGTTACAACAACAAGCCGTCCCGGGGGGGACCGCAATCCTACCTGCTGCCTGGGATAAGGTGCGCTCAGCGTTAAGAAAGATGGGCCCCGAGGATGATATCGAGGCGTTCCTGATGGTCTTCGAACGCACTGCAGAACAGGAAAGGTTACCGGCAGAACAGTGGGCCGAAGTAGTGGCGCCATTTTTAGTGGGTGACGCACAAAAGGCCTACTTCGACCTCAGTCAGGAGGAAGCCAAGAGCTATGAGAGGCTGAAAGGGGAGGTGTTGGCTCGTCTTGGGGTTAATACCTATGTGCGTGCACATCGAGTCTACCAGTGGGCTTTCTCAGAGTCCCGGCCTGCTCGGTCCCAGGCCTATGACCTGTTACACCTCGTAAAAAAATGGCTGCAGCCTGAGACATTGAGCCCCTCGCAGATGGTGGAACGTGTGGTGGTGGATCGTTTGGTGCGTACCCTCCCAAGAGCAATACAGCGCTGGGTGGGACAAGGTGATCCAGGCACCCTGGATCAGTTAGTAAGCCTTGTCGAGAGGTATGTGGCAACCCAGGACTTGGTGCGGGACTCAACGCAGGTGCAGGAATCCCGTCGGGCTCCCTCTCAGGCTAGGGATCCGGAAAAAGGGTCCCAACCACAAAGGGGGGGAAAGGCTAGTCCTACTCCAGGGAAGAGAGACCGGGGAGGGACCACGGGGATTCAATGTTGGCACTGCCACGGCCTGGGACATAGGGCAGCGAACTGTCCTCAAACACCTGAACCCATGGACTGCGGGTTCGCTCGCCGGTCCTCTTTCTTTGCCCGGCCTGTATGTACCGCGGATGCCAGGCCGACCACCGATATGCCACCTCTGTGCCAAGTCTTGGTCGATGGGCATCCGATTAATGCTTTGCTGGACTCTGGGAGCCTGGTGACCCTAGTGCATGAGTCCTTAGTGTCTGAGACACTCCCAGAGAAGCAAACCCTGTCCATTGTCTGTATCCATGGGGACCGCCGGGAGTACCCCACTGCCAGGGTTACCATGTCCGTGTTGGGCAAAGAGGTGCAGCATGTCGTCGGAGTGGGACGCCAAATCCCTTATGCCGCCATACTGGGAAGGGATTTTCCTTTGTTCTGGACTCTATGGAAGAGCAATATGCCTTCCCTTAGGGACAGACGACAATCGGGCCCAGTGCCCGAGGATCCCGATGCAGGGATACCAGCTGTAGGGGTCACCACATCACCTGTAGAGTGTCATCCCGATAGGTTTCCCCTAGAGGTGTTGGCAGGCGAATCCGTGGAAACCCCGTCCATCCCGGACCTGGAGGTATCCCGTGACACGTTCGGGACCGCCCAGCTCCAGGATCCGACATTATTACGGGCGAGGGAAGGGGTGACAGTGGTAAATGGGGTGGCTCAGCACCCAGGGGCCGACTCGGTGTTTCCCCATCTGGCTTTTAACCAGGACCTGCTGTATAGGGTGGACAAAGTGCAGCACGAGGTAGTGGAGCAGCTGGTGGTACCCCAGCCATACCGCCATGTGGTACTGGACTTGGCCCACTCCCACGTGCTGGGAGGACATTTGGGCGTAAAAAAAACCCAAGAGCGGATTCTGCAAAGGTTCTATTGGCCCGGGGTTTATGAGGAGGTCAAAAGGTTTTGCCAATCCTGTCCAGTGTATCAGATGACGAGCCCCCAGCCCCACTATCGCAGTCCCCTAGTACCCATGCCCATCATCGAGGTCCCCTTCGAAAGAATAGGGATGGATCTGGTAGGCCCCATAAACAAGTCGGCCAGAGGGCACCAGCATATCTTGGTGGTCTTAGACTATGCCACCAGATATCCTGAAGCGATCCCACTACGTCATACTTCTGCTAAGCTCATAGCTAAAGAACTCATGGGTATGTTCGCAAGGGTGGGGATTCCAAAAGAGATCCTGACCGACCAGGGGACGCCCTTCATGTCTAAGGTGACGAGGGAGCTCTGCAAGCTTTTAGGGGTTAAACGGTTGCACACGTCCGTATACCATCCTCAGACCGACGGACTAGTGGAACGCTTTAACAAAACCCTAAAAACTATGCTTAAAAGAACCGTAGCCAAAGACGGAAAGGATTGGGACCTGTTGCTGCCGTACGTATTGTTCGCAGTGCGAGAAGTGCCCCAGGCATCTACGGGATTCTCGCCCTTCGAGCTATTATACGGTCGACGGCCAAGAGGGTTGCTGGACATCGCTAAAGAGGCGTGGGAGCAACAGCCCACCCCCCACAAGAGTATTATAGAGCATATAGAAAAGATGCAGGACCGTATAGAGACAGTCCTACCAATCGTCCGGGAACACATGGAAGCCACCCAACTGGCACAGAGCCGGGTATACAACCGGAGTGCCCAGGTCCGGACATTTAACCCGGGTGACCGGGTACTGGTGCTAGTCCCCACCATTGACAGTAAGTTTTTGGCACGGTGGCCCTACGAGGTGAAAGAGAAGGTAGGGTCAGTGAATTACAAGATATCCCAGCCAGGCCGGCGGAAGCCAGAACAGGTATATCATGTAAATTTACTGAAATCGTGGAGAGATAGGGAGTGTCTCATTGGGGACAGCCCAAGCACTGTCTTGTCTGCGGGGAAGATCCCAGCTCCACCCGAGGTCCCGGAGGGCACCTCCGCGGTGAAGATAGCAGGTGGTCTGTCGACTAAACAAGCTCAGGAAGCCAAAGAGTTAGTGAGTCGAAATAGGGACGTATTCTCTGAGCTTCCTGGTCGAACTTCGGTAGTCCGACATGACATCGTCACCGAGCCCCACGTCAGGGTACGGTTAAAGCCGTATCGTGTACCGGAGGCCCGGCGACAGGCCATTTCAGAAGAAGTAAGGTCCATGTTGAGGTTAGGGGTGATTGAGGAGTCAAGGAGCGAGTGGGCCAGCCCCATAGTCCTCATCCCAAAACCTGACGGTACTCTGCGCTTCTGCAATGATTTTAGAAAGCTCAACGAAGTGTCGAAATTCGATGCCTACCCCATGCCCCGGGTAGACGAGCTCATAGAACGGCTAGGGAAAGCTCGCTATTTCTCGGTCCTCGACCTCACAAAAGGATATTGGCAGGTGCCTCTCATGGAGGCGGCAAAGGAGAAGACTGCCTTTGTCACCCCCGAGGGGTTATTTCAGTACCAAGTTTTGCCCTTTGGCCTACATGGCACTCCAGCCACCTTCCAGCGATTGATGGACGTCATCCTACGGCCCCATCGTCCATATGCTTCGGCATATCTGGACGACATCATCGTGTTTAGCCAGGACTGGGAGAGTCACCTGCCCAAGGTACAGGCCGTAGTCGATTCACTTAGAAAAGCTGGACTGACGGCCAACCCAAAAAAGTGTTCGCTCGGGTTCGAGGAGGTCCGGTACCTGGGATACGTGATTGGGCGGGGAGTTGTCAAACCCCAGGTAGACAAGGTTGAGGCGATCAAGAGCTGGCCCAGACCTCTTACCACCAAGCAAGTACGTTCGTTCCTAGGGATGATAGGATATTACATGCGCTTTATCCCCAACTTTGCCACAGTAGCGGCCCCATTGACAAGACTTTTAAAGGGGAGGAAGACGGTGATGGTCCGCTGGGATGAGCAGGCGGAGGAGGCATTCTCCCGTTTGAAGTCGGCTCTGTGTGGGTCCCCGGTTTTGGTGACACCCGACTTCACACGGGAATTTGTCGTTCAGACGGACGCCTCTGGAGTGGGCCTAGGGGCAGTACTCTCTCAGGAAATCAGTGGGGAGGAACACCCTGTTGTCTTCCTGAGTCGCAAACTCACCCCAGCGGAAACCAGGTACAGCGTGGTAGAGAGAGAATGCCTGGCCATTAAGTGGGCCCTCGAGTCCCTTAGGTACTATCTGTTAGGGAGAAGGTTCCGTCTGGTGACCGACCATTCCCCTCTCCAGTGGATGAGCCGGGCCAAGGAGGGGAGTGCCCGGGTCACCAGATGGTTCTTGTCCCTCCAGAATTTTAAGTTCAGTGTCGAACACAGGGCAGGCCGCTTACAGGGGAATGCCGATGCCCTTTCCCGGGTACACTGTTGTACATGTGTCCAACCCCTCAGGATTGAACAGGGTGTGCAACCCTTCAGGGTTGAACAAAGGGGGGGGATATGTAGGAGAGTACCTGGGGTGGTAATAGACGGCAGGTACGTGCCACCGGGGGTCCTGGCACCGGTGGAGTAAGAGCCAGAAAAGTGCATATTGCAGCGGTTATGCTGTTAACACAGCGGATCCGGGCCGGCTTTTATTGGGAGCAGGCAGATATGCGGGCGGGTGCCTGTCTCCCCACGGTCCAGGCCAGGTTTTGCAGGGAAGGGTTAAAACCTGACCAGCAACAAGGGTGTGGTGTGCAATGTGAAGCTTCTGTGTTCTCTGGCTGTGAGAGTGAGAAGTCGAGGTGAGCTGGGCTGTGTGCTGAGGCCTGTGGAGGACTGTGCAGGATCCTGCAGCTGAAACCAGGAGGGATCCATGTCCTGTGGCTAGAAGCAAGACCCATGGACTTACTTCACCAAGGAGAAAAAGGTGACATTACTCCTGGCTTTAAATAGACTTTGCTTTATGTGACTGAAACAGGCCTCAAGTAGCCTGCAGCAGGGACTTGCTGTGTTTGAACTATTATTTTGCTGTTGTGTGTGACCACCCTCCCTATGAACTGCACCGTCTTTCACAAATATGCACCGTGTGAATAAACAAAGCATCGTGTTTTACACCAAGACCGGTCTGTGTTGCCTCTATACTGCACTCGCTACCACTGCCTACCAGAGTGGATCCCCACACTGGTTAAATGCACTTGGTGTGACAGCTTCACCCTGATGTAGGCTTTAGCCAAAAAACAACCACACCATTGAGGGTTAAATGCACTTGGTGACAGGCTCAGCTTGCCCCTGATGTAGTATATGGCCAAAAAATAAACAGATTATTGCTGGTTAAATGCACTTGGTGTGACAGCTTCACCCTGATGTAGGCTTTAGCCAAAAAACAACCACACCATTGAGGGTTAAATGCACTTGGTGACAGGCGCAGCTTGCCCCTGATGTAGTATATGGCCAAAAAATAAACAGACTATTGCTGGTTAAATGCACTTGGTGTGACAGCTTCACCCTGATGTAGGCTTTAGCCAAAAAACAACCACACTATTGAGGGTTAAACGCACTTGGTCGCAGCAAGGGCTGGTGCACCACAAGACACAAAATGGCCGCC
This sequence comes from Bufo gargarizans, assembly GCF_014858855.1. NCBI lineage: Eukaryota > Metazoa > Chordata > Amphibia > Anura > Bufonidae > Bufo > Bufo gargarizans. The sequence continues at coordinate 492,215,118 of NC_058080.1, read as the reverse complement.
GATCACCCCAGAAAAAAGTGACTGACAAACGGTCTGGGCAGCCTAAAAACAGTAAGCAATTGAGTATCAGCAGCTCAATGATCCACAGCTGCAGATCGATCACTGGAGTTACCTATGCTAATCAGAGCAGAGTGACGGGCGGCGCTATGTGACTCCAGCTTAAATAGAGGCTGGGTCACATGGTGCTCTGGCCAATCACAGCCATGCCAATAGTAGGCATGGCTGTGACGGCCTCTTGGGGCAAGTAGTATGACGCTTGTTGATTGGCTGCTTTGCAGCCTTTCAAAAAGCGCCAAGAAAGCGACGAACACCGAACCCGAACCCGGACTTTTACGAAAATGTTCGGGTCCGTGTCACGGACACCCCAAAATTCGGCTCATCCCTACTCAATACCCATTTATAGCACGTAATTCCAGTTGTATGGCATAGAGTTATTTGGCCTCTGAACACAGAGATGGAGTTGCATCTTTCACGCTCCCATAGCTAAAGGTAGGACAGCTGTCTCATTTGACTCTATGGGGGTAATTAATAATCATAATAGGAATTATTGAAATCAGTTTTTCTTGTCACAATCAGCACCAAATGCATCAAATGTACCATGTGTTTGACAAATTTGGTCATCGTTAACTGTGACACTTTTGTCTAGTTATGTTAAAATTGGAGTAAAATATTAGCTGGGTAAATGTTGTATCAGCAATTTGAAGGACAATTGATTCAAATAATGGAAACAATTGGTTGTTGTTTTGCTGGTAACCCGTGTCCACCGTTGCTCTACTATCCTGGGAGGGCATACTAGCCCCAATGCACACAAGGTGATTGGAGAGATCTCCAATCACCTTGTGTGCATTGGGGCTAGTATTCAGTGAAATATCAGTTCAGCTGCTGAATAAGTTGCTGATCAACCCTCCTATTTTTTCTGGGCACTCTTGCATAAACTTAGATATTCTAGTGTTTACTAGTCCCAGTGAAAAATTACTTGTCTACTCTTACATGAACTCTGCCTAGCTAATGACTTCATTGCCTGCTCTGATCTTGAAGTTATTTGAAGGATCTTGAAGTTATTTTAAGAACTCTGCCTGCCCTGATCTAGGGCTTGTTTCCTGACTATGAGTAATAGCTACAACTTCAGTCTTTTGGACTTGTGTCTCTGACCCCCAAGATTTAGCTGCCAACTACACCAGGACTATTCCAGGAGGTAGCAGCCTGGTTGGTTTCCTGCAGCGAAGTCCAGATCCCTGTATAGGGGTTAAAAAGTTAATAACAGGGGACCGCAAGGATAATGCCTAGTTTTAACCCAAAACCAAACCAGTTAGTTGGCACACAGGGTCCATGTCAACTGTCCTTTACAGGAAGCTCAGGCCATGGACCCTGCTGGCCCTACTAGTATAGGTCTAGAACTAAAAGAAGTAGCTCAGCAGCATGAACACCAAAAGCAAATACTCTCATACCTGTAGAATTTCTCTTCCCACCTAGGTACTCTGACAACTACCACAGGGGTACTTCAATCACCAGCACCCATACCCATAGGAGGCTACAGTTCACATCTTTCACCTCTCCCACGTGATGAAGGTGGTTATTTTGTGGGTTCATAAATCAATGCAACATCCATTTTGTGTTGTCCTACTAGTTCCCTACCAACCTAAGGTGGCATTCATGCTCTCACATCTTTTTGTAGAAGTTCTTCTTGCAGAGTGTTTGAAGAACCTGGGCCTATCTCTTTCACTGCCTCCTCTCTACTAGGTCTACTTGAGGGTACTCAGTACTTGAGGGTACTCAGTACTTGAGGGTACTCAGAGTCAGCCAATAGACTATCCAGTTCTGAACCCTGGCCTCGGAACTGGCCTGAAATAATGATGCATTAGTGGCAGATTTCTGGGAGGGTCTGTCAGGGAAAATGAAGGATGAGTTGGTGGGTCATGACATCCCATCTGCCCTAGAGGCCTTGATTTCATTCACCACCTGTATTGACCTATGGTTCTGGGAATGTGCCAGAGAAGCAGCTCGTGAAAAGAGATCCCTGTCCCATTCTTCTTTTGTGGCTACACCAGTGGCTATGCAGATGGACCGAAACAGACTGATGGAGGAAGTGAGCATGCACAGGTGTTCTAACAACCTGTGTAAGTATTGTGGAGATAATGGGCAATATGCCTGTAGATGTCCTCTCAAGCCAGGACTTCCAAACCTAGGGTCAGTAGGAGATGATGATCAGTCCTCTTCAAGATTGGCTTTACTTCTGATACTGTCCTGTGGAGGTACACACCTCACTGTGGAAGACTTCCTCAATACTGGTTCAGCAGTAAACATTTAGCATCAGGCCTTGGTAAACCAATACCATATTCCAGTCCAGCACCTAGAGAAGTCCTGGGTGGTGATGTCCGTTGATGGGAGGGCTCTCACAAAGCCCATTCAGTTTGTCATTGTTCCCTTGGAACTACAAGTGGGTGCACTTAACATGGAGAAAATCTCTTTGTTAGTTCTGACTAAATCTACCAGCCCTCAGTTACTGGGGCTGCCCTAGTCCCGGGTCCTGTCTTGGATTGGGACTCTGGTCAGATCCTATAAATGGATTCTGCCTGCCATTCTCGATGTCTGAGTCTGGTCCTAAGTAACTGTCCAGACTCCACCTATCCTGCAAAACCTACATGGGTCTGCTGCTTAGTCCAGTTATGCTGACGTTTAGGATAAGAGGAAGGCTGAAACCCTGTCCACTCAACATCCATATGATTGTCGGATTGACTTGCTTCCTGGGACTAATTCTCCTCAAGGTCTTGTTTATCCACTCTCTCTATCAGAAACTTAGGCCATGTCTGAATATGTTAAAGAAAATCTAGGGAGACGGTTTATCCAAAAATACTCTTCTCCAGTCGGAGCTGGATTCTTCTTTGTTAAGAAAAAGGACATATCACTATGATCTTGTATAGATTACCACTGATTAAATAATAATAAATAAATGCCGCTAATTCTGGACTTATTTGACTTTATCAAGCAAAGATTTTCACAAAACTTTAACTTTGTGGAGCATACAATCTGTTCTGTATCCAACAAGGAGATTAATGTAAAACTGAGTTTAATACCTGTGATGACCACTGTGAGTACTTTTTCATGTCATTTGGACATGCCATATTCTGAGAAATCCCTTATACTTGTGTTGTTTTTGACCTCGATGAAAGCCTAGTCTTCCAACCTGATCTCATATCTCACTGCAGGCATGTCCGCACAATTCTGCAACATCTGGGGAGAACAGACTTTATGTAAAATGTTAAAAGTGTACTGTTAAAAATACTTTCTTCCCTTCTTAGGGTATATGATCTCCGACCAAGGCTTTTAGATGGATTCCGAAAAGTTAGCAGCAATACTGATCTGGCCAAAACCCTCTGGTTTGCGACCCATCAAACAGTTCTTCGGATTTGGAAATTATTATAGGCAATGTTTTCAATATTTCTGTGTCTTGACTGCACATATCTCCACTTTATCCCATACACTTGCTTTTCAAAACAATTTTTCGTAGAAGTGGACGCAACCTCCGCTGGAATAGGAGCACTCCTAACTCAGTGTAAAATAGTGTTACAGATCAGTGAGCATGGACCTACTCTGACAACTAATCCGTTTGGCTAAATTATCGCTAAAGGTGTTATTCCTGTGCTCCACTAGTATTCATCCTTTAACCGTACATCCTTTAACTGTACAGTGATCTAGCCTTCAGTGCAGGAAATCATTCAGGCCCTTACCTCCCAGGATAGTCCTGGTGTAGTTGGCAGCTGACCCACTGAGGTCAGGGATGCCAATGTAAGCACTAGGAGCTTAGAATACAGAAAACACTGCAGGAAAACTTAAAAGTGCACTAGATCGGGACTGCACATTGGTGTAGATAAATGAAGACACAGGACAAACTGGCAGGCTGAGTGCTAATGAAGAGAAAGGTAGAATAGGCAGACAAACTGACAGGATGGGTACTTGACAGGACCATCAACAAGGCAGATGGACAGGGTAAACTTAAACAAAAACAGAACAAACTGAAACTGGAAGGGCAGGTACAGGGTTGGAGGGCTGACAAGAACAAACAGGCATAATACAGGAGAATCGCAATACACTGGACTTCAACATCTTTGCTGGTCACCAAGAAACTTAAAGATTTGCATGTAGTCACATAACACAATGGGAGAAGGTCACCACTGCAGACAGTGATTGGCTGCAGTGGTCATGTGCCTTTCATCAACAGGATGTTGATATCAGCGCTCCAGCAATATGACAAACCAGCCAGGAAGCAATAGTGATCAAAGCCAAGAGCGCAGCCCAGGTAAGTATATCACCACTCTATGAGATCTGATATAATGCTGGATAACCCCTTTAAATACACAGGGACCCCTAGCAATTGGCAGGGGAAAGATTTAAAAACACACTCACTGGCCCTTTAAAAAAAGCCCTTTAAGGTCAGGGTACACACACTCTAAAGGGACAGGGGTTGGAGTGCTAGGCAGATGCATGGAGGTAGCAGAACTTTGAGTAGCACAGTGCTTATTTTATAATACTGATATCCTCTAATTCTCTACTAACGTCCATGGTGCAGCTGTCTCACATGTCATTCTTGACAGATCTAATGACTATGGAAAGAGTAAATATGGCATCTAATTAGGTTTACATCATGTTAAACTAATGCGTGATGGAAACAAATTGAATCTTTTGGACCATATGAGTACATGTAAAAGTTAAAACTAGGTTACCATAGGATTCTATGTAAGCCTACAATTAGAGATGAGCGAATTTTTCAAAAATTCTATTCGGCCAGTTCACCAAATTTTCAGAAAATATTCAGTTCGATCCAAATTTATTTGAGGCAAATTATTTTAAAAATCGGCTATTTCCTGGCTGCAGAGTGTCTTTATAGTGGTGTAGAACACTGTGCCTTGCAGTAACACGCATAGGGAGTCTGCTGTGGTAGTGAAATAATACTGTGAGTCAGTACGATATGCAGATGAAAGCTCTTAGAATCACTGCGCACTTCATTTATATGGGCAGGCATGGGACCAAAACTGACCGAATAACTCAAGTATGAACTCAGCCTTACAGGTCAATGTTAACGTCAAGAAAAGGAGCACTCCTTTTACACCATCGTCAGCTGATTACACATAGATGTCTACAGAACCTGTTCTATTAAACTCTTATAAAAGTAGAGCCCCCCTGACAGAGTGGAGAGGGTTTTAGCGGTAAGTTTGTGTTGATGACACAGATTATTTTGCCCTTCCTCTGATCTGTCAGAACAATAACCCCCCAAAAACTAATCCCATCTGTGGAGCATCTGCCTTCACTCGGCCAGCATTTGCTCAGTAATCAATCAGTATTGCTAATGCCAAAAAAAACAGGAGTGGATCCAGAACAGAGTTGACACGTGAATGGAATATTTGTATGTCTTCTGTGTTTTGAACCCACTCCTGCTTTTGGCTATCAAATCACAAGCCAATTCTGTTGGGACCATACAGGCCTTACAGCTGCTACACAGACAGGATCCGTTGTGCGTCTCATTTTTCCTTCCTTCTGATAGATCAGAAGAATGGTCAAATAAATGATGATGTCAGCCAGGCCGAAAAGCAAAATAGTGGCCCAGTCATGAAGTGGGGAGGGTGGAAACAGCATGAAAAGTACACAGAGTGGCCCTATGACATAGTGGTGAGGTGGAATCAGCATGAGGAGGCCAGAGAGTTGCATAATGACAGTGTAGAGGTGGCAGCAGCATCAGGAGGCCATAGAGTGGCACAATGACATAGTGTGGAGGTGGCGGCAGCATCAGGAGAAGGTCACAGAGTGCCACAATGACAATGTGGAGGTGGCGGCAGCATGAAGAGGCCAAAGAGTGGCAAATTGACATAGTGTGGAGGTGGCAGCAGCGTGAGAAGACCATAGAGTGGCAAGCTGACATAGTGTGGTGGTGGCAGCAGCAGCAGGAGACCACAGAGAGGCAAGGGTATATATTGTGGAGGTGGCAGCAGCATCAGGAGGCCACAGAGTGGCAAGGTAACATTGTGTGGAGGTGGCAGCAGCATCAGGAGACCACAGAGTGGCAAGGTGACATAGTGTGTAGGTGGCAGCAGCATGAGGAGACCACAGAGAGGCAAGGCGATATATTGTGGAGGTGGCAGCAGCATCAGGAGGCCACAGAGTGGCAAGGTGACATAGTGTGGAGGTGGCAGCAGCATCAGGAGGCCACAGAGTGACAAGGTGACATAGTGTGGAGGTGGCAGCAGTATTAGGAGACCACAGAGTGACCCGTTGACAGAGTGTGGAGGTGGCAGCAGCATCAGGAGGCCACACAGTGGCAAGTTGACATAGTTTGGAGGTGGCAGCAGCATCAGGAGGCCACAGAGTGGCAAGGTGACATAGTGTGGAGGTGGCAGCAGCATCAGGAGGCCACAGAGTGGCAAGGTGACATAGTGTGGCATCAGGCGGGTGGCAGCATCAGAATAGTAGCTGAGGCAGGTAGCCAGAAGAAACCGGTCTCTCTTGTCAAAGTGTTGGCATGGCACCATGGATGATCTAGTCTGATGCATCAGGCATTGGTAGGTGGAAATCCTGGCTGATCCCTACTTGATTCATTTGTGCAAGTGGCTCAGAGGGATTCCCTGCCTCCATCTCTCTATCACTGCATACTGCCACAGTGTGCCTGGGTCCTCTGCCTCCTCTTCCTCATCGCCCTGTAGCTTCTCTGGCTGCTCCTACTCCTCCTCTCCTGTCACCTGGGTATAAAAACCACCCATTTCGATACACATTGCTTGTGCTACAATGTCCTACTCCTCCTTCTGTTCAGCCCCCACAGGGCTCATGTGGTCGTGAGATCTAGGCGCAACGTCTCCAGTCCCCTGACCAGTCAGATTTACCAGCATCTGTTCCAGTACATGAAGCAGTGGAATGACATTGTTTATCCCGTAGTCCTGGAGACTGACAAATAACGTGGCCTCATCAAAGGGCCTGAGCAAACAGCAGATGTCACGCATGAACTGCCACTGACTGATATCGAAGTTACACAGGGGAGTACTCCTGTCCGCTTGTATCATCCAAAAATCATTTATGGCCTTTCTCTGTTCGTATAGTTGGTCCAACATATGGAGGGTGGAATTCCAACGGGTGGAAACGTAGCATATCAGACTATGTTGGGGGATGCCATTTTGCTGCTGCAGCTCAAGTAGGGTGTGCTTTGCGGTGCACAAGTGGCTGAAGTGCATGCAAAGTTTCCTGGCCATTTTTAGGATGTCTTGCAGATGGCTGGAAGACTTCAGGAACCGCTTGACAACCAGATTGAACATGTATGCCATGCAGGGCGCATGGCTCATCCCTCCTTGATGCAGCGCTGACACTATGTTCTTCTTGTTGTCGGTCACCATTTTTCCTATTTACAGTTATCGCGGAGAAAGCCAGGATTTGATTTCTTGATGAAGGACACGGAGCATTTCCCCTCTTTTGTGACTCCGTTTGCCCAGGCAAACGAGGTGCAGAACAGCGTGACACTGCCATGCCCTGCACATGTGGTTAGCTGGAGGGGCACTGTGAATTGTCTCTGCAGTGGAGGCTGAGCACACAGTGGAGGATAAGGAGGCAGAGGTGGACATTTTCGCTGGACTAATGGCATGGCAACATGGAGGTGGAAGTGGCATCACCTGGCCAAGTTGATGGTGTGGCTGTGCTAAAGGCTCATGGACTGGCCCACCTTCTGTTCTACATAGTTGTGCAGGGCTGATACTGCCTTTTTCGCAAAGAAATGACGGCTTGGGACTCTCCACCTCAGCTTGGCACAAGCCATTAGTTCTCTGAATGGTGCAGAATCCACTACTTGGAAAGGGAGGGACTGCAGCACCAGAAACTTGGCCAGGAGCATGTTCAACTTTTACGCTGTTGGATGAGTGTACACATACTGTTGTCTATTGTCAATTGCTTAGGTGATCGATAGGTGACGGAATGCGTGACAAAGAGTTGGAGTAGGAGGAGCAGAAGCATCAGGACCGGCAGATGAAGGGCAGGACAGACAGCTCCCTTTAGCTGAGGTGGTGGAGCCTTGACTGCCAGAAACCAGGTGTGTGTCAGTGTGTGATGCAGCGGTTTCTACAGCAGGCTGGACCACCACATCAGAGCTACGGTTCTTCCAGGCCACTTTATGGCGACGCTGCATATGTTGACGCAGGGCCGTAGTGCCAACATTGGCACCCTGGCCACCCTTCACCCTCTGTCCATAGATTCTACATATGGCCATGTTCACCTCCTCTGGCGGCTTAAAAAAACTGCCATACAGCCGAGTAGGTGATTTTACCCCCAACACTACACACTGACTGCTACCGCCGCTGCCTCCTTGAGCCCCTGCACCGCTACTTTCCAGGCAGGTAGGCTCCCGCAAAGCAGGTGGTCTACCCCTGGCATGTTTGGCTACCGACCTCCCACTGCTGCCATCCTGCTGACTCACAGCCATGCTACCACCTTGCTGGCTCAGCCGCTACCTCACGGGCAAGCTGCCATCCTCTTTTCCCGATGATGATGAAGCCCCTTCGTCACTGATGTCCTCCTCAACCGTCTCTGGGTCAGGAGCCTGACCGCTCGCAACACCAGCTCCCACACCACTCTCCTTATAACTACTTGCCCACCTAGTGGAGGAAGCGGCGGATGTCTCCTCCACATCTTGGCTTGCCAGTAGATGCTGACTGTCTTCTAGTAGCTCATCCTGAGCCCACAGCATACAATACTTCTCTGGCTGAGCTAATAGAAAAGGACAGAGGAGGTTGAGGACAGGTGAGGGCACAGGGCTTGCTCCCGGGCCATGCCAACTAAGGGTTGTGTCTGACGAACCCACTGACTTATGGCTGGGGGTGTCTGATGTCATTTGCGACGAAGTCGAAGATCGAGTCAACCTTTCAGGAACCGCTGGGTTGCTGGTCAAGACACGACTGCTAGATGACACTGGGAGCTCAGGCCTGTCGGTGACTCCTGCTGCCACGGCCGCTTATTCTGCTGCGACCTCTACCTGCTCCAGACACATTTAGGCCTCTGCCACTCCCCTGTGCAGGACCTGGCACTTCTCTGTTTGATATACTGTTAGATCAAATAAATAAAATGGAAATTAAAACCCCAAAAAGGTCTGCAATTTTCTCACTTCACACAACGGTTAAATAAGCCCTTTTTTCACACTAATACACACAAAAAAGGGCTTTAGAACATATAACTGCATCGCTGAATGGCAAATATAATTTTCTTTTGCCACTATTACACGACAAAAAGAGCTTTATAACATATAACTGCATAGCTGAACGGCAAATATATTTTTCTTTTGCCACTAATTCACGCCACAAAAGGCTTTAGAACATATAACTGCACCACTGAACGGCAAATATATTTTTATTTTGCCACTATTACACGACAAAAAGGGCTTTATAACATATAACTGCACAGCTGAACGGCAACTATATTTTTCTTTTACAACTAATAAACGCCACAAAAGGCTTTAGAACATATACCTGCACAGCTGAATGTCAAATATATTTTTCTTTTCCACTTATACACGCCACAAAAAGCTTTAGAACATATAACTGCATCGCTGAATGTCAAATATAATTTTCTTTTGCCACTATTACACGATAAAAAGGGCTTTAGAACATATAACTGCACCGGTGAAAAGTAAATATATTTTTCTTTTGCCACTAATACACACCACAAAAGGCTTTAGAACATATAACTGCACCACTGAACGGCAAATATATTTTTATTTTGCCACTATTACATGACAAAAAGGGCTTTAGAACATATAACTGCACCGCTGAATGGCAAATATATTTTACTTTTACCACTAATACACTCCACAAAAGTAATTAGAACATATAACTGCACCACTGAACGGCAAATATATTTTTATTTTTGCCACTAACACATGCAACAAAAGGCTTTAGAACATATAACTGCACTGCTGAACGGCAAATATATTTTTTTTTTCCACTTATACATGCCACAAAAGGCTTAAGAATATATAACTGCACTGCACAAGGTCTAATAAAATATATAAATATTTCCTTGTAATAAACCCTGTTAATGGCTGTAAGACCCCAATAACAAGAACAGTTTGCTGGAATTAGAGAGCTGTAAAATGGCAATTTGGGTCTCCAGTCAGTGCAGCATGGTGTAATAGGATTGTTCCTATTACCCAGGCTGTAACCTCCCCTACTGAACCCTGTTCAACATAAATGCTGTTTTTAGCACAATGAAGTTTTTTCTAGCACTGTCCCTAGCGCCCACTGACATCTCTCCCTGAACTAAGTACACAGGAAAATGGCAGAATCCAAGATGGCTGAGGCTATAAATAGGGCTGTGACATCACAGGGCTGGCTAGCTGCTGATTGGCTGCATGCATGGCATTATGGGTGATCCCGCCTTCCCACAGTTCCTTGCTCCATGTCCTCACACGTGCAGCAGCCATTTTAGGAAAAAAACGTGATTCATTTCCACGAAATTCGGATCGAATTTCACTTTGTCAGCCTTGATTCGCTCATCTCTACCTACAATATAAATATAAATATATATACAGTACAGACCAAAAGTTTGGACACACCTTCTCATTCAAAGAGTTTTCTTTAGTTTCATGACTATGAAAATTGTAGATTCACACTGAAGGCATCAAAACTATGAATTAACACATGTGGAGTTATATACATAACAAAAAAGTGTAAAACAACAGAAAATATGTCATATTCTAGGTTCTTCAAAGTAGCCACCTTTTGCTTTGATTACTGCTTTGCACACTCTTGGCATTCTCTTGATGAGCTTCAAGATGTAGTCACCTGAAATGGTCTTGAAGGAGTTCCCAGAGATGCATAGCACTTGTTGGCCCTTTTGCCTTCACTCTGCGGTCCAGCTCACCCCAAACCATCTTGATTGGGTTCAGGTCCGGTGACTGTGGAGGCCAGGTCAACTGGCGCAGCACTCCATCACTCTCCTTCATGGTCAAATAGCCCTTACACAGCCTGGAGGTGTGTTTGGGGTCATTGTCCTGTTGAAAAATAAATGATGGTCCAACTAAACGCAAACCGGATGCCCCCACACCATCACACCTCCTCCCCCATGCTTCACGGTGGAAACCAAGCATGTAGAGTCCATCCGTTCACCTTTTCTGCGTCACACAAAGACACGGTGGTTGGAACCAAAGATCTCAAATTTGGACTCATCAGACCAAAGGACAGATTTCTACTGGTCTAATGTCCATTCCTTGTGTTCTTTAGCCCAAACAAGTATCTTCTGCTTGTTGCCTGTCCTTAGCAGTGGTTTTCTAGCAGATATTCTACCATGAAGACTTGATTCACACAGTCTCCTCTTAACAGTTGTTCTAGAGATGTGTCTGCTAATAGAACTCTGTGTGGCATTGACCTGGTCTCTAATCTGAGCTGCTGTTAACCTGCGATTTCTGAGGCTGGTGACTCGGATGAACTTATCCTCCGCAGCAGAGGTGACTCTTGGTCTTCCTTTCCTAGGGTGATCCGCATGTGATCTAGTTTCTTTGTAGCGCTTGATGGTTTTTGTGACTGCACTTGGGGACACTTTCAAAGTTTTCCCAATTTTTCGGACTGACTGACCTTAATTTTTTAAAGTAATGATGGCCACTCGTTTTTCTTTACTTAGCTGCTTTTTCCTTGCCATAATAAAAATTCTAACAGTCTATTCAGTAGGACTATCAGCTGTGTATCCACTTGACTTCTCCACAACGCAACTGATGGTCCCAACCCCATTTATAAGGCAAGAAATCCCACTTATTAAACCTGACAGGGCACACCTGTGAAGTGAAAACCATTTCAGGTGACTACCTCTTGAAGCTCATCAAGAGAATGCCAAGAGTGTGCAAAGCAGTGACCAAAGCAAAAGGTGGCTACTTTGAAGAACCTAGAATATGACATATTTTCAGTTGTTTCACACTTTTTTGTTATGCATATCATTCCACATGTGTTAATTCATAGTTTTGATGCCTTCAGTGTGAATCTACAATTTTCATAGTCATGAAAATAAAGAAAACTCTTTGAATGAGAAGGTGTGTCCAAACTTTTGGTCTGTACTGTCTGTATATATATATATATATATATATATATATATATACACTCACCTAAAGAATTATTAGGAACACCATACTAATAAGGTGTTGGACCCCCTTTTGCCTTCAGAACTGCCTTAATTCTGCGTGGCATTGATTCAACAAGGTGCTGATAGCATTCTTTAGAAATGTTGGCCCATATTGATAGGATAGCATCTTGCAGTTGATGGAGATTTGAGGGATGCACATCCAGGGCACGAAGCTCCCGTTCCACCACATCCCAAAGATGCTCTATTGGGTTGAGATCTGGTGACTGTGGGGGCCATTTTAGTACAGTGAACTCATTGTCATGTTCAAGAAACCAATTTGAAATGATTCGAGCTTTGTGACATGGTGCATTATCCTGCTGGAAGTAGCCATCAGAGGATGGGTACATGGTGGTCATGAAGGGATGGACATGGTCAGAAACAATGCTCAGGTAGCCCGTGGCATTTAAACGATGGCCAAATTCGGACTCCATTTTTCCAGTCTTCAACAGTCCAATTTTGGTGAGCTTGTGCAAATTGTAGCCTCTTTTTCTTATTTGTAGTGGAGATGAGTGGTACCCGGTGGGGTCTTCTGCTGTTGTAGCCCATCCGCCTCAAGGTTGTGCATGTTGTGGCTTCACAAATGCTTTGCATACCTCGGTTGTAACGAGTGGTTATTTCAGTCAACGTTGCTCTTCTATCAGCTTGAATCAATCGGCCCATTCTCCTCTGACCTCTAGCATCAACAAGGCATTTTTGCCCACAGGACTGCCGCATACTGGATGTTTTTCCCTTTTCACAGCATTCTTTGTAAACCCTAGAAATGGTTGTGCGTGAAAATCCCAGTAACTGAGCAGATTGTGAAATACTCAGACCGGCCTGTCTGGCACCAACAACCATGCCATGCTCAAAATTGCTTAAATCACCTTTCTTTCCCATTCTGACATTCAGTTCGGAGTTCAGGAGATTGTCTTGACATGGACCACAACCCTACATGCATTGAAGCAACTGCCATGTGATTGGTTGACTAGATAATCGCATTAATGAGAAATAGAACAGGTGTTCCTAATAATTCTTTAGGTGAGTGTATATCCATCCTCACTAGACTGTCACCTGTCCTTACTCTCCAACAAGAAGACACAACACTTATGTATGACACACAGATATGAAGAACACATCTCAATCTTCTGTCAGTCTTCTGGAAGCCTATTTTCCGTTGCATCATTGTTTTTCTTGTGTGCCACCTTTTTTTATGCTGTGTACATTAAGCCAATTTTTGCTTTTATTCTATACTAAAGATTCATCCCATATTTATTGTTGCTCACCCTAGCACATTTCTTACATCTCAACATAAGAACTGTTGGAGCGTTATTTTGCATTCAGAAAACCTCTTCAGGCTTGATTATTATTTTTTTTTTTTCCGGATTCAATTTCTTGCTACACTTCTGCTCTGAAGATAAGAATGTAAGGACAGATGTCCTATCCATCCTTTGATTCTACTGACTAGGATGAACTACCTCAGCACATAATAAAGCCAGCCTGTATTGTTCCCGTGGCTCCAGTTCAGATTAAAAGGAGAACATCACATATTCTCTTGGCCATATGTAGACGTGTCCTCTGCTGGGGACATAATTCCAAACTAGCGGGACATCCAGGGGTTTGTAAAACCATCACCTTTATTTCTAGATATTATTGGTGGCCGTCTCTACATCAGGATATTCAACATTTTGTTTCTGCTTGTGTGAAATGCTTCTAGTACAAGCCTTTAATGAAAGAGATCAGCTGGTCTACTTCTTCCATTGCCAATACCTGATGCTCCTTGGCAAAACATTGGAATGGATTTGATTACTGATCTTCCTTCCTCCTCTGGCTGTACAGTGATCTGCATAGTGGTGGAACATTTCTCAAAAATGGCACACTTTGTTCCCCTGCGTTGACTAGCTTTTGCAGTACAACTGGCCCACTTGTTAATCAAGCATTTCTTTTGTTTGCATTATTTCAGATCCAGATAGAGGGGTAGAGTTTACTTCTAAGTTCTGGAGATCACTCTGCAGGTTGTTGGAGGTTGACTTTGATTTCTCCTCTAGATATCATTCACAGTCCAATGGACAGGAGGAAAGAAGTAACCGTATTTTGGAGAACTATCTGCGCTGCTGTGTCTCTGCCAAGCAAGATCACTGAGTGTTCTTGCTCACATGGGCTGATTTATGCAACAATCAGCACTCCAATGACTTTGCACTCAAGCCACCTTTCTTTATTGTTTATGGACATCATCCTCGTCTTTCTGTACCTAATGATTTGTTCACCAATGTGCCAGTTGCAGGTGCCATGGCCAATCATTTTTTTAGAGATGTGATAAAAGACCAAGGCTTCCCTGACTCAGGCTTCTACATCCATAAAGAGATATACAGATTAGAAACAAAGAATTCCTCCACAATTTTCTCCTGGCAGCAGAATTTGGTTATCCTCAAGAAATATCTGTCTGGAAGAACCATCTTTCAAATTCGCTACCTGTTCTTGGGGCCTTTTGAAGTCATTTTCCAATTTAATCCTGTCTGTTACAAGCTCTGTCTGCTGCCTTTTCTCTGCATCCCCAACTTTTCCATGTGTCCCTCCTCAGACCTCTAGTACTGAACCACAACTTCAAACCCTCTGTTTATGTTTTTGTCATTGTTGGGGAAGAGTTTGAGGTCAGTGGTATATTGCATATGAAGAAAGTCACGGGCAAGACATTCTATTTTTTGGACTGGAAGGGTTTTGGTCCTGAGTAGAGGTCTTAGGCCTGCAGAAAACATCAATGCTCTGGTTCTCCTGAAAAAATTTCTGGTCTGGTCCTAAGAAGGGAGGACATAAGGGGTCCGTCGCAGCTCCACTATCCTGGACGGGTGCAAGCATCACACTTGTCCTGAGTGTATTGGGGCTAGTATTCTTTGTGGTACTGCACAAACTTCTTTATGGTACTGCAAAGGTTAACTTTCCCTCTTTCTGTTCTTCTGCTGATTAAGGTGCTGATCAAACCTCCTATTTATTCTGGGTACTTTGTTCCATCCCTTTGCTGAGCTTAGATATTCTAGTGTATGCTTGTCCTAGTGAAGGTGTGCTTATATGACTGTCTACCCGTGTATGGACTCTGCCTGCTTACCAACTCTGATCCTCTGCTGCCTGCCCTGACCTCAAACTTATTTTATGTACAGTATATGCACTTACATTGCCTGCCCTGATCCCAAATGTCTGCTCCATGAGTGCACCTTTGTCTCTGACCTCAGTTGATCAGCTGCCAACTACATCAAGACTATTGCAGGAGGTGGCAGCCTGGTTGGTTTCATGCAGCCAAGTCCAGATCTCTGTATAGGGGATACAGGGTAAATACCAGGGGATACAGGGTGAATGCCCTTAGGTTTAACCCAAAGCCAAACCTGTTAGTTGACACAGTGGGTCCACACCTACTGCTAATTACAATCCCATTTTTCTTTGGATGCAAAGTAACATATTTTTCCCACCTTAGACAGTAATGGCACATCCAGAAAATATGCCATAAAAAACATCAATTTTGGGCAAAATACTTAATATTGCCACCTTTGCTGCATCTGTGATTGTTAAAAACAAGCTTAAAATAATAAATCATTTTCGGGCTTTTAAAAAACACCCATTTTTGGCAATAACCTCCATCTTGGGCCTCTGCCGCATTAGTCAGTGTGCAATTTAAGCTAGAAATACAGCTATAATTTTCTGGGTTTTAAAAAACACCCTTTTTGGGCAAATTACTCAATTGTACAGCCCTTGCAGCATCTGTACGTGTGAAATTAAAGTATTATATACTGCAAACATATTCTGTTATTCAAAAAACACAGATTTTGGGCAAAGTAATAAATATATCAGCCTTTGCTGCATCTGTTATTGTTAAAAACAAGCTTGAAATACTTCATTATTTTTCAGGCTTTTAAAAAACACCAATTTTTGGCAATACCCTCCATCTTGGACCTCTACCGCATTAGTTAGTGTGCAATTTAAGCAAGGAATACAGCTATAATTTTCTGGGTTTTACAAAACACCCATTAAGGGGAAAAATACTTAATTTGTGGCCTTGTCTGCATCTGTCAGTGTGAGATACACGCTTTAGATACTGCTGTGCTATTCTGGTATTAAAAAACACCCAATTAGGGCAAACATTTTAATTTTGCAGCCTTGTCTGCATCTGTACATGTGAGATACACCCTTTAGATACTGTTGTATTCTGCTATTTAAAAAACACCCATTTAGGGCAAAAATCTTAATTTTGCAGCCTTTGCTGCATCTGTCATTGTGAGATACACCCTTTACATACTGCTGTGCTATTCTGCTATCAGAAAAACACCCATTTAGGGCAAAAATCTTAATTTTGCAGCCTTTGCTGCATATGTCATTGTGAGATACACCCTTTAGATACTGTAGTTGTATTCTGCTATTAAAAAAACACTAATTTTGGGCACAAATCTTAATTTGCGGCCTTGTCTGCATCTGTACGTGTGAGATACACGCTTTAGATACTGCTGTGCTATTCTGGTATTAAAAAAACACCCATTTAGGGCAAACATCTTAATTTTGCAACCTTGTCTGCATCTGTACGTGTGATATACACCATTTAGATACTGTTGTCCTATTCTGCTATTCAAAAAACACCTATTTAGGGCAAAAAACATAATTTTGCAACCTTTGCTGCATAAGTCATTGTGAGATACACCCTTTAGATACTGTTGTTCTATTCTGCTATTGAAAAAAAAACACTCATTTAGGTCAAAAATCTTATTTTGCAACCTTTGCTGCATCTGTCATTGTGAGATGCAACCTTTACATACTGCTGTGCTATTCTGCTATAAAAAAAACACACCCATTTTGGGCAAAAATCATAATTTTGTAGCATTTGCTGCATATTTCATTGTGAGAGACACCCTTTAGATACTGTTGTATTCTGCTATTAAAAAAACACACATTTAGGGAAAAAATCTTAATTTTGCAGCCTTTTCTGCATATGTCATTGTGAAAGACACCCTTTACATACTGCTGTGCTATTCTGCTATTAAAAAAAACACCCATTTAGAGCAAAAATCTTAATTTGCAGCCTTGTCTGCATCTGTACGTGGGAGATACACCCTTTGGATACTGTTGTTCTATTCTGCTACAGTTCTGATCAAAAGTTTAAGACCACTTGAAAAATGGCAAAAAAATCTTATTTTACATTTTTGGATCTTAGGCTCCATTCACACTTCCGTTTTTTTCCTTATGGTCCGTTTTTTTGCGGATCCGTGTTTCCGTAAAAACCTTCAGTTTTTTACAAAAGTGCATTAAACATCCGTTCCGTGTTTCCGCAAAAATAAAAAAGGAAGGAGGAATACATGCTGCTAGGGTACCACCAAACAAATAAGATGTTAAGCCTCTTGCACATGGTCCACAATGCATGGGCACCGACCGTGGGAGAGTCGTATGCGGATTTTGAAACCATTCACTTGAATAGGATCCATGAGCCGCATCCAATGGTCCAAAAAATAGTTAGTTTGGATTAGGGACTAACAAGAGATTGTGGACCCTTGACGTGGGCTTGTGGACTGAGCTATTAACATTTTTTATATATTGTGCGGCCGTTCCGTGTATTGAGGACCGCAAATTGTGGTCCCCCATGCACGGAACAGATTCACAATTTTCTTGTGCATGAGGCCTTATTTAATAATAATTACCTAATATAATAATATGTAATCAAAATTAAAAACAAACATAATTAAAAAATTTTAAATTTGAACTTTTTTTAATTATTAATTTGTAATAAAACATAAAAAGTATACTCTTTTTTATTATTAACAATATTATTTTTTAACATTTTTAAAGGTCGTACAATTCCCTCATAAAAGGGCCCGATGTTTGCACAATTGGGGGATCAGGGCGATGACGGGAAGGAAGATTAAACTGTTCTCCTCTAGATGTGCTGAGATATTCTTCCAGGTGATGTGGCTCCTGGGGGGCAGCGAAACGATCAAGAACTTGAGTCATAGCAGAAATGCATTGTGCATGTCGTTCTTCTGGCACACGACGCAAGAGGTAACCTAGGCCTTTTAACAAAATTTCCTCTTTTGCTTCAGAGCGATTCCGGGTTAGATATTCCATGACCATTGTATCCACCTGGGTTCGCAGATCTACACCGGGATCATTCTGTTGCTGTCGCTGTCGTCTGCCAGAAGAACGACACACTGGAGCATTAGCTGCTACAGGAGTTACTTGTTCTGGATGAGGAATTTCTTCTGGTCTTTCCTCAATTACTACAGAAGGCTGCAGTGGTGGATCTTGTTCTGTAGCCTCCTGGTTATCCGCTTGAATTATTACCTCCATCTCGGCAGACATTTGTTCGGATCCGTATGCTTCTGACAGAGCTTGAGATTCTGCAAGAGCTTGTGAACCATGAGGTTATGACTGAGATTCAGATCCCGGAGCTTCTGACACTGCTTGATGAGATCTTGGAGCTTGTGAAAGATTGTCCACGGTTCTGTTGAGAAAATTTTATAATTAATACATTTTATATCTCATTTTTTAGGACTCATACACACGACCGTTGTTGTCCCGTTCCCATATTGCAGATAGCATTTGAGGATCCCCAATACATGGGCACCGTTCCATTGTTGATCCACATCATGGGTGTGGACCTATTAATTTCAATGGGTCTGCAAATCCTGAGATGTGGAATGGAAGCACGGAACAGAACCCTACGGAAGCGGTACTAAGTGCATTCTGGGGTTCGGTTCTGTGCCTCCGCACCGCAAAAAGATAGAACATGCTCTATCTTTTTGCGGAACGAAGGGATCGCGGACCCATTCAAGTGAATGGGTCCACGATCCCCATGCGGCTGGTCCGCGGGCGGTGCCCATGCATTGAGGAACGCAATTTGCTGTCTACAGCACGGTCACGGGCTTCACACGGTCGTGTGGACAAGCCATTTTTACGTAATGTTTAAAATTCATAAATAAAATTTACTTACGCTCTCATTTCCATTATTGGCTTTAAAAAATCAAGAAGTCTGGTATACATGTATGGTTTCTTGATTTTTAAACCTTCTCCACTCTTTTGTTTCGCATTTATTTCTCGCCGGTATTGGTCCCGGCTGGTGTTCCACCGCTTTTTAAGTTGCTGTACTATAAAAAAATATATAGATATATTATAAATTAACTTTTTTTTACTTAAGTGTGGGTTCACACTAACATTAGGGATTCCGTTATGGCTTTCCGTTAAAGAATAAAGAAAAATAACGGAAATCCCACACAGAATGCAAAACAGAAGCCTTTAAAAGGCATTTCTTTTGATTAACGTCCTAAAGAAGGCTATGGGAAATCTGTTGATGGATCCGTTATGCTTTACCATAGAGATTGAACTAACTTCGTCTTTTAGAATATTCCTAACATTGCTCTAACTTCGTCTTTTAGAATATTACGAATATTCTAAAAGAGGAAGTTAGAGCAATATTAAGAATATACGTAAAAAGTTGAAATTGCGATGCGATTAATATAACTCAAAATAATCGCATGGCGATTTCAACTTAGCACTGCTATATTCCATATTAGCTAAATTACAATCTATATGGGTATTTTACGAAATTTCGTAATATTGCTCTAACTTCGTCTTTTAGAATATTCGTAATATTCTAAAAGACGAAGTTAGAGCAATATTAAGAATATACGTAAAAAGTTGAAATAACTCGAAATAATCGCATGGCGATAGCAGTCTGCTATATTCCATATTCGTTAATTCTAGCCTAATATGGAATATAGCAGTGCTAAGTTGAAATCGCCATGCAATTATTTCGAGTTATATTAATCGCATCGCAATTTCAAATTAATTCTAAAATCCGACAGTACATTCTAGTATATGTAGACGTTCTATGAGCACGGAAGTCGGCAGAAGCGGCAACGGGCACTGACTGGAGCAGCCAGGAATCCAAAGGACAGGTAAGAACAAGGGAAGTGGGAAAGAAAAAAAATATTATAAAAAAAAAAAACGAATATTCAATTTCGCGACTATATAGAACTATATTCTAAATATTCGCGTAAGTTACGAATATTCGCAATCAACACTACTGCTGAGTGCAGGAGAGCACGGCATCATAGCAACCAATGACGCTGTGTGCTCCGGCACTTACCTCCACTGTTGCCCGGGTTTTCACAGACAATTAAAATATAGATACTATCAATTTTTTATACTCACGGATTTTCTCCTTTTTTGCCGATGATGCAGCAGATCATGCTGTCGGCAGCAATTCCTTTGCGATTTCCTCCCAAGAGCGGTCTTTTTCTAGACGTTCATGATACACCTCTGCACGTGTATCCCATAGTGCAGGGCGCTCTTGAATCAGAACAATTAGTTTTTCCACATTGATTTCTGACATTCTCCTATTCTTGTCTTCTGCCACACAACTTTCTCTGGCTCAGAAAGTCTAGACAGGACAGGACAGGAAAGGAGGATGTGCTAATTTTTTTTGACTTCCTGTGGATCTTCAATAACGGACGTGGGAATCACGGATGGTATGCGGATGACATGCAGATGACATTTGGTGTCTTTCCGCATGTCATCCGTTCTTTTGCGGACCCATTGAGTACAATGGGGCCGCGGACCGCAATTTGCAGCTAAAAGTAGGACATGCTTCATTTTTTTTGCGGAACCGCATCACGGAAGTGATGATGCGGACAGCAATTACTCCCCCATTGAAATGAATGGATCCGCACCTGTTCCGCAAAATTGCGCAACAAATGCGGAAGGAAAAAAACGGAAGTGTGAATGGAGCCTTAATAAGGTTCCAAGTAGAGCTTCAACATGCAACAAGAAGAAATGGGAGTGAGACAAAACATTTTTTGAGCATTCAATTAATTGAAAATAACGATTAAACTGAAACAGGTTGTTTTTCAGCTGATCCAAATTTTAGGACCACATGCCTTTAAAAGGCCAAATCTGTGCAAAGATGTGGATTCATTGTCATTGTCAGGTAGTCACACGTTGTGATGGCAAAAGGCAAAAAAACGCTCCCTTTTTGAACGTGGTCGGGTTGTTGAACTGCATAAGCAGGGTCTCTCACAGCGCGCCATCGCTGCTGAGGTGGGACGCAGTTATACAGTCATTTGGAATTTCTTAAATGATCCTGAGGGTTATGGAACAAAAAAGTCAAGTGGAAGACCCAAAAAAATTTCATCAGCACTGAGCCGGAGGATCCTATTGGCTGTTCGTCAAGACACTGGACGATCCTCAACCCAAATTAAGGCCCTTGCTGGTGCTGACTGCAGCCCCATAACCACGGGGTCTGAGACTGAAGGGCTTCAAAAAACAAAAAACGTCTTCAAAGACCTCGTCTCCTTGAACGCCACAGAACTGCTAATTTGGACTTTTCAAGAGAGCACCAAACACGGGACATTCAAAGGTGAAAGAAAGTTTTATTCTCTGATGAGAATTTTTTTTACCTTGATGGTCCTGATGGTTTCCAACGTTACTGGCATAACAAGCAGATCCCACCTAAGATGTTTTCTATGCGCCACAGTGGAGGGGGCTCTATAATGGTTTGAGTTCATGTTTGGAAGTTGGATTTCTGTTTTGGGGGGGTTTATTTTATTTTTTTTGGGAGGTGTGGCCTGTTTCAGTTTATTCGTTGTTTTCAGTAAATTGAATGCTCAAAAAATGTTTTGTCTCACTCCCTTTTCTTCTTGTTGCATGTTGAAGCTCTACTTGGAACCTTGTTAAGATCCAGCCATGCTAAATATGATTTTTTGCCATTTTTCAAGTGGTCTTAAACTTTTGATCAGGACTGTATTAATAAAAACACCTATTTAGGGCAAAAATTATAATTTTGCAGCCTTTGCTGCACCTGTCATTGCGAGATACACCCTTTAGAAACTGTTGTTGTATTCTGCTATTAAAAAAACACCCATTTAGGGCAAAAATCTTAATTTTGCAGCCTTTACTGCATCTGTCATTGTGAGATAAACGTGTTAGATACTGTTGTTCTATTCTGTTATTAAAAAAACACCCATTTTGGGCAAGATCCTAAATTAGAAAAATATGAGGAGATCTTCAAATAAGGGTCGTGGCCCAGGTCATGGTGCTGCTAGTGGAGCTATGTTGCAGGGAGAGGACATGGTCGAACTGTGCCAGCTACACACACAAGTGAAACACCTTCCTCAGGTGCGAGTAGGCAACAGAACCTTCAGCGGTATTTGGTCGGGCCTAATGCGGTTCTACGAATGGTGAGGCTAGAACAAGTACAGGCGATAGTAGATTGGGTTGCTGACAGTGCCTCCAGTTCCTTTACATTGTCTCCAACCCAGTCTCCTGCTGAAAGATCAGAGTTAGCACCTGTAGCCGATGTCCATCAGTCTTTCACCTCACCCCCTTGCAAATCAGCCAAGCAGTCTGAGCCCCAAGTCATGCAGCAGTCTATTCTGCTTTTTGATGACTCTGTTAGCAGGGTTTGCAGGGCCATCCACCTAGCCCTGCCCCAGAAGTGGAAGAGATTGAGTGCACCGATGCCCAACCATTTATGTTTCAAGAAGAGTACACGGGAGGACTATCGCAGCACGTCTCGGATGATGACGGAACACAGGTGCCAACTGCTGTGGCTTTCTGCAGTGTGCAGACCGACAAGGAGGGCAGGGGTGAAGACTGGGTGGAAGATGATGTGGAGGACAATGAGGTCCTTGACCCCATATGGAATGAAGGTCATGCACATGACCTGTGTAGTTCGAAGGAAGAGGTGGTGGTCGCACAGAGCCAACAGCACAGCAAAAGAGGGAGCAGGGTGCAAAAGCGGAGCGGCCATCCTTTAGACAGTACGCATGCTACTGCCCACTGCAGCAAGGGACCGAGCAGGGGCGTACCTAGAGCATTTGGCACCCGGGGCGGACCCTTTGTTTGGCACCCCCCCCCCAAGAAAGTTAAGAAAACATGCACAAACTTTTTCAATGTTTTCAATAATATTTATTACAAATTTGTAAGCTCTATATCAACTTGAAAAAACTATAACTGTGAAAAATAAATTAACTTGGAAATAAATTAAACTTAAATAATTACTGAACAGCTTTCTAGAAACTGCGATCCAAAGTGACCACTCAGTCTATTAGGCCGAGGTAATTGGAAAGGATTTACATCCTCTGCCTTCGAGCCTTCATTTCTGCAAATTTATCGATTACTTCATCAAAGCTAATCTGCCTTGCATATTCATGCTCAATGGAAAGTATGGCCAGATTTGTCAACCTTGTCTCACTCATGGTTGAGCGAAAGAAATTTTTTATCAATTTTAATTTGGAAAAACTTCTTTCACATGAAGCAATAGACACACAGAGAGTCAAAAAGAATCTTAAACACAATGACAAAGTTGGCAGAGATTCACAAAAATCCCATTTAACAATGAACTCCAGGAACTGCAATACCGTCCATTTCTTTGCTTCTTCCACACTGATTTTGGCAGCTTCCAAATGCCTCCGAAGACGTTCAATTTCCATAAAGATGTCTTCATTGGAGAATTCGTCAAAAATCTCAGTCAATTTTGGTGTATACTTCTGAATATCTTCCTCTGTTGCAACTACCAGAGTGTTTGGCTGAATAACAGCAAATATGGAAAGGATTTTTTCAATTGCCTTAGAACGAATTGCCAACTCGTGATGAAAACGATCAAGGCACTCAAACATAGCCCTTTTCATTTCCTCTGGCAATGTGAGACCAGCGTCCTTTGCCTTCTCTCCTGGCATTGATTTCCGGAGCTTTACTCTCCCTCTCCTTTCCATAGAAATGTCAATTTCTTCACATGTAGTAGTTGCATAACAAATGGCCTTCTCCACTATTTCACTGCGCTGATCTGCAAGAAAAGCTTTCAGACCTTGTAGTTTCACAATGCACTTTTCAAGAGTGAGTCCCACTGTTTGCAAATACTTCTGTGTGATATTAACTTCTTCTAGAACGTCACACCAGAAAGCAAGGTAACACAAAAAAGAAAAATCACATACGGCAGAGAGCAACATCTGAGCCGATCCTCTTGTGTCCACATTTTCTTCGGGATTACACAGTTTTTCAAGGGTTGAAGTCAGTTTTTCGAAATTTGCCCTCACTGGCTTCACAGCATCATAATGAGCGCTCCATCTTGTTTGGGAAAGTCTTTTCACTGTCACACCTAAGTTCTCCATCAGCAATTCCCAACGATGTGTAGAAACCGAAAAAAAGGAATACACTCTCTCCAATGTTCCAAAAAAGGTCACACAGGAAACAACACTTCCAAATGAGTGCACCCCACAGAGGTTCAGGGAATGATTTGCACATGGCATAAACAAAGCCTTGGGATTAATCTCTTTTATTTTTGCCTGCACACCACCATGAATCCCTGCCATAGTTGCAGCATTATCATATCCTTGACCACGGCAAAGACTTATGTCTAGTCCATCTTCCTCCAGATGTTGCAGGATATTTTCTGTGAGCTCAGCAGCAGTCTTTCCAGCAATAGGAAAGAAGCTCAAGAATGATTCTTTTACTTCAACCTTGTCACCTTCAATATGAACATATCTGATCACTTCACACATCTGATCAGTGTGGGACACATCAGGGGTGCTGTCAAAAAGAATCCCAAAGTATTTTGCTTTCTTGATATCAGCCACTATTTTGTCCTTCACGTGATTCCCCAAAAGACAAATTAATTCATTCTGAATTTTTGGAGAGAAATAGGAAGTCATTCTCTTTCCAGATGCAACAGCATGTTTCAGTCGCATGGAATGTTCCTTTAAAATGGGATCATAGTTTGAGAGCAAATCTATCAATTCCAGGAAGTTTCCTTTGTTTGCTGATGACATGGTCTCTCTATGACCACGAAAAGAAAGATTCTGGTGAGACAGAAACAAAGTTACATCCAAGAGGCGATGCAAAATATCCCTCCATTTCCTTTTCTCTCTGTCCACTGTTGTTTGATGGACATGATCAAGGCATTTTTGTAGCTTCAATCCTGCTCTCAAGGTCTTCCATTTCTCCAAGCATGTAAGATGCTGCTCAGAAGCCTCGTGATCAAACACCTTTGGGTTCAGCTTCCACCACAATTGAAACCCAGTAACAAAACTAGATGTACCTGTTAGTTTGTCATCTACAGCAAAAAGTCTGCAGCAGAAACAAAACAAACTCTGTTTTGATGGAGAGTACACCATCCACGTTCTAAGAATTTTTTCACCATTAGGCAGAGCCTTATAGAACCATGCAGTGGTCAGCTGTCGACTCTTCCCTTTTGATTTCTCTCCTTGTCTTTCAACAGGATTGAATGGCCCATCTCTATTTTGGAAAGGTTCACTTCCCCTCTTAATAAGGTCCACTCTTAAGACATCTGGAACTGGAACTGGCCAAGCAGCAACATCAGAATAAACTGACAGTCGTACAGTCTCCTCTTCTTTTTCTTCTTCATCATCATCAGATTCTTGCCGATGCAGGCTTTTGCTGGCCTCTCCTTCGTCTACATCACTTTCACCGCTTGAAGCTAAAACGATCTTCTCCAATTCTTGCGCGTTCACATAGAAATTTTCTTGAGAAGATACTTCAGGCATTTCACCTCTGGATTCACCAGACTGAATGTCTTCAGCACTTTCTCCTACTGCGGTAGATGTTGAAGGTGCAACATCACCAGACTGTATGTCTTCAGCACTTTCTCCTACTGCGGTAGATGTTGAAGGTGCAACATCACCAGACTGCATGTCTTCAGCACTTTCTCCTACTGCGGTAGATGTTGAAGGTGTAACATATTTTAAAATTGATCCAGACATCGCCTCAGCTGACTTTTCTCTTGCCTTCTTTTCGCTGCTGAGACCCGCTTGGTCGATTTCGCTTCATATTGGTGTTTTCTGCAAAAAAAAAATCTAATGTATTTTGGTTCTAGCCAGGGTTGGTTAGTGCGATATCAGTCTTAAATTTCCCATCTTGTCATGCCATTTGTAAAAGTAAACAATCTAGGGTATTTAAAATTGTCCACTATTTTTTAGTAGTCACAAACCGTGGGCATAGTTAGTGTTCACATTTTTTATTTATTATTTTGCATTCTGACAAAAACTGCACTTTTCACTGGTATCAAAATCACACATTTTTACGGTTTTCAAAACGCTCATATTTGTTTTTGGCCGCTTGGCAATGTCCCCCGACTCGAGTACAGCAGTATAGTACATTAATAATTAAAAACACCTGCACACCCCCTTAACGAAATAAACCCATTAACCCCCCTTAATAAAACCCATTAACCACCCCTTAATAGAGTCAGACCCCTTAACCACTTCAGCCCCGCTAGCTGAAACCCCCTTAATGACCAGGCCACTTTTTACACTTCGGCACTACACTACTTTCACCGTTTATCGCTCGGTCATGCAACTTACCACCCAAATTAATTTTACCTCCTTTTCTTCTCACTAATTGAGCTTTCATTTGGTGGTATTTCATTGCTGCTGACATTTTTACTTTGTTATTAATCGAAATTTAACGATTTTTTTAGCAAAAAAATGACATTTTTCACTTTCAGCTGTAAAATTTTGCAAAAAAAAACGACATCCATATATACATTTTTCGCAAAATTTATTGTTCTACATGTTTTTGTTTTTTTATACAAGTATTGATCCGTGAAGGCGGCGCGGCGTCAGCGTCGTGACGTCACGTCATGTTGCGCGCCGCCGCAATAATCCTTCCACCGGGGCCGGACTGGGACAAAAATTAGGCTCGGGCATTTTTGACTGAGCAGCCCAATCACATGAGCCCCAACAGGCCCCACCCCCTTGCAGTCGAGGGGCGGAGCCAACATCTGAAGCACAATTGAGGGGCAGGGCCAGCCACCAGTAAGATAGGAAGGCTTCAGCCAACATGTAGAGCAAACGGAAAGCCTCTTGCAGAGTCTGCACTGTACGAGAGAGACAGCAGTGGCTGTGAAGGGAAAAGTTCCAGAGCACAATGACAGCCCCAGAGCCTTTCTGCTGCCTGACCAACCGTATGCTGCCACAGCGCCAGCCAAGCCTGCAGGACATCAGAGAGGCCTGGGGTCCACATTATAGCACCACTACATTTACTTATTATCAAAAAGCATCATACATAACCAAGCAAAAGCCAGAATATAATAAAAGAAAAAAACATTAAACTACATTTATAATAAAACAATTTACTTACAAAAGAAGCTATTCAGTCGACTGCTGTGCCGTACTCTGCTTGCTTCCACTGATTATTTGCCCTCCTTTCTGTCTCCTCAGTGCGCAGGTGCACTGTTATGGGGGACCTGTGGATGACAGTATGACACACTGTTATGGGGGACCTGTGGATGACACACTGTTATGGGGGACCTGTGGATGACACTGTTATGGGGGCATCTGTGGATGACACTGTTATGGGGGCATCTGTGGATGACACTGTTATGGGGGCATCTGTGGATGACGCACTGTTATGGGGGCATCTGTGGATGACGCACTGTTATTGGGGCATCTGTGGATGACGCACTGTTATTGGGGCATCTGTGGATGACGCACTGTTATTGGGGCATCTGTGGATGACGCACTGTTATGGGGGCATCTGTGGATGACGCACTGTTATGGGGGCATCTGTGGATGACGCACTGTTATGGGGGCATCTGTGGATGACGCACTGTTATGGGGGCATCTGTGGATGACGCACTGTTATGGGGACATCTGTGGATGACGCACTGTTATGGGGGCATCTGTGGATGACCACTGTTATGGGGACATCTGTGGATGACGCACTGTTATGGGGACATCTGTGGATGACGCACTGTTATGGGTGGCCGGGGGGGATCTGTGGATGACACACATATATGGCAGCGCAAGCATCTTGTGCTATATAAATGTGTCATCATCCACATATCACATCTCCCCCCCCCCCCCTCCCATAACAGTGTCCCTGACAGTGTCCACCCTATTGTAAGACGTGCGTCCGTTCCTTATGTAAGGCCTCTTTCACACTTACGTTGTCCGGATCCGGCGTGTACTCCACTTGCCGGAATTACACACCGGATCCGGAAAAACGCAAGTGTACTGAAAGCATTTGAAGACGGATCTGTCTTCAAAATGCGTTCAGTGTTACTATGGCAGCCAGGACGCTATTAAAGTCCTGGTTGCCATAGTAGGAGCGGGGAGCGGGGGAGCAGCATACTTACCATCCGTGCGGCTCCCAGGGCGCTCCAGAATGACGTCAGAGCGCCCCATGCGATCACGTCATCCATGCGCTTGGGGCGCCCTGACGTCACTCTGGAGCGCCCCGGGAGCCGCACGGATGGTAAGTATACTGCTCCCCGCTCCCCTTTACCATGGCTGCCAGGACTTTAGCGTCCCGGCAGCCATGGTAACCATTGAGAAAAAGCTAAACGTCGCATCCGGCAATGCGCCGAAACGACGTTTAGCTTAAGGCCGGATCCGGATCAATGCCTTTCAATGGGCATTAATTCCGGATCCGGGCTTGCGGCAAGTGTTCCGGATTTTTGGCCGGAGCAAAAAACGGCAGCATGCTGCGCTATTTGCTGCGGCCAAAAAACGTTCCGTTCCGGAACGGAAGACATCCTGATGCATCCTGAAGGATGGACTGTCCATTCAGAATGCATTAGGAAAATCCTGATCAGTATTCTTCCGGCATAGAGCCCCGACGACGGAACTCTATGCCGGAAGAAAAGAACGCAAGTGTGAAAGAGCCCTAAGTGAGCTATTGAGCTTGTAAATAAACTTGTTCAAAGTATATGAGTAGTTACTAACTACTCATATAGTTTGCACAAGTTTATTTACAAGCTCAATAGCTCACTTACATAAGTTACTATCTTATCTAATATAATTAGAGATGAGCGAACTTCTTTTTTAAGTTCGGCGTCTAAAGTTCGGGTTCAGGTTAGCGGAGAATCCCGATATGGATCCGGATATGGATTCCGACTTCCGTTGTGGTCCGTGGTAGCGGAATCAATAATGGCCGATTATTGATTCCGCTACCACGGACCACAACGGAAGTCGGAATCCATATCCGGATCCATATCGGGATTCTCCGCTAACCTGAACCCGAACTTTAGACGCCGAACTTAAAAAAGAAGTTCGCTCATGAGTCATCTCTAAATATAATCTATCTTCACTATCATCACTAACTTACTGCCTGGGAATCAGTCAGGAGGACTCCAAATTGTATTCACTGTTTTTCACAGACTGACAGTGCAGTAGTCAAATGTGCTGCAGACTGCAGTGCACAAATGACTGCCTGTCAATCATTCACGGTTCACAATTCCACCTGTGGGCAGGCGCCAGCGACAGCCAGTTAGAATGGGCACTATTGGGGCGCAGGGGGCGGGCAGGCAGAAGCTGGTGGCGTCTGGCAGTGCTCCAGCTCTCTTTAACATTCAAACTTGGCGGGCGGCGGCAGCGTAACTGTAACGTGACGTGACGTCACTCACTACGTTACGTCGCACGCGCTGCTCCTCCCACACTGAAGGCGGAGCATGCGCGTGACGTCGGAGTGAGCGACGTTACGCTGCCGGGGCCCGCCGGAAGATGGGAGGCAGCCGCAGTCAGGCAGAGCACGGAGGCGGAGGCGGAGCACAGGAGGCGGAGGCGGAGCACAGGAGTAAGTATCGCTATGTGTCTGTACTGAGTCAGTGTACTCTGTTCTTTGTGTCACAGTGGGCGGCCGGGGCTGGCAGGAGGCGGAGCACTGACAGGGGTCGGGGTGTGATTATTAGGCCATACCCGGCCGGCAGACTGCGGTCACGGACTCACGGCCCACCCACTCGAGCCCTGAGGCGGTCCTCATGGCACCCCCCTTGTGAGTGGCACCCGGGGCGGCCCGCCCCCCCCGCCCCCCCCTTGGTACGCCACTGGGACCGAGCACACCAAAGCCAGCTCCAAGGAGTTCCCTGGCCTGGCAGTTCTTCAGACAATGTGCTGATGACAAGACACAAGTGGTTTGCATGCTGTGCAATCAGAGCCTGAAGCGAGGCATAAACATTCTCAACCTGAGCACAACCTGCATGACCAGGCATCTAAGTGCAAAGCACAAGCTGCAGTGGAGTAGACACCTCAATAACCAAGAAAGGTCTCTGGCTCCTCCTGCTTCCTCTTCTGCTGCAATCTCGGCCTCTTCATCCACCTCTGGAGTGACAGTGTCACCTGCCGCCACGCAAACAGAGGATCTGCCAGCAACACCACCATCTGGGTCACCAGGCATCTCCACAATGTCCCATGGAAGCGTTCAGCTCTCCATCTCCCAAACACTGGAGTGGAAGAGGACGTACCCCCCTACCCACCCGCGATCCCTGGCCCTGAATGCCAGCATTTCAAAATGACTGGCCTTTGAAATGCTGTCATTCCGTCTGGTGGAGAGGGGAAGTTTTAAAAGCCTTATGGCGGTGGCTGTCCCACAGTATGTATCGCAAGGCCGCCACTACTTTTCCAGGCGAGCCATCCATTCCCTGCACAACCAAGTGGGGGACAAAATCAGATAGCAGTTTGGCGCATGTCCTTCCAGCACCGAGGATTGCATGGTGCTTCAGTTTTCCTCCTGTTGCTTCCTTCTCCTACTCCGCTTCCTCATCCTCTACCGACTCCTCATCCGGTCAGCGTAACACCTTCACCACCAACTTCAGCACAGCCAAGGGTAAACAACAGCAGGCAGTTTTGAAACTCATCGTGCAGGAGCTGTGGATGGGCCTTGAACAACAGACCGATGAGTGGTTGGTGCCAGTGAGCCTCAAGCCCGGCCTGGTGGTGTGCAATAATTGGCAAAATCTCATAGCAGCTCTGGGACTAGCCGGTTTGACACACATCCCTTGCCTGGCGCATGTGCTGAATTTGGTGGTGCAGAGATTCCTCAAAAATTACCCCGATATGTCAGAGCTGCTGCATAAAGTGCAGGCCGTCTGTGCGCACTTTCGGCCTTCTCACCCTGCTGCTGCTCGCCTGTCAGCGCTGTAGCATAACTTCAGCCTTCCCGCTTACCACCTCATATGCGACGTGCCCACAAGGTGGAACTCCACCTTGCACATGCTGGCCAGACTGTGCGAGCAGCAGCAGGCGATAGTGGAGTTTCAGCTGCAGCACGCACGGGTGAGTCGCTTTGCGGAACAGCACCACTTCACCCCCAATGACTGGGCCTCCATGCAAGACCTGTGTTCATTGTTGCGCTGTTTCGAGTACTCCACCAACATGGCCAGTGCCGATAATGCCGTTTTCAGCATTACTATCCCACTTCTATACCTCCTTGAAAAAACGCTGCTGGCGATGATGGAAGAGGATGTGGCACAGGAGGAGGAGGGATAATTTCATAGGGTTTCCGGCCAGTCATTCACAAATGGCTCCGAGGGTGGGTTCCTGTACCCACAAACGCCAGGTACACAATTGTCCAGCCAGGGCACAGTTCTGGAGGATCCTGAGGTGGAGGATGAGAAGGAGGAGATGGAGGAGGAGGGACCAATGCTCACAGCAGGGTAGCACCCAGACCAGCTCATGGCCATCACTGGTGCGACACAGACGATACACCTCCCACAGAGGACAGCTTTTCGTTGCCTCTGGGCAGCCTGACACACATGAGTGATTACATGCTGCAGTGTCTCCGCCATGACCACCGAGTTGCCCACATTCTAACTTGTGCTGATTACTGGGTGGCCACGCTGCTGGATCCCCATTACAAGGACAACGTACCGTCCTTAATTCCCTCACTGGAGCGTGATCGGAAGATGCGCGAGTACAAGTACACGCTGTCAGGCATTACCACCTGACAGCTGGGACACAGTGGAAGCACAAGGCGAGGAGGAAGAGGTCGCCAACACAGCTGGGGCACCGCCAGCACCTCAGAAGGCAGGGTTAGCATGGACGAAATGTGTAAAAGCTTTGTCAGCACGCCACAACAACCAGCACCACCAGCTAATATGGAGCCTCTTAGCAGGAGGCAGCATTTCAGCAACATGGTGGAGCAGTATGTGTGCACACGCCTACACATACTGAATGACGGGTCTGCCCCCTTCAACTTCTGGGTCTCCAAATTGGGCACATGGCCTGAGCTTGCCCTTTACACCTTGAAGGTGCTGGCCTGCCCTGTAGCTAGTGTATTATCTAAACGTGTGTTTAGCTAACTCCTACTCCATATGGACCTCCACCTCATAAATCAAGTTTTTTTTATTTTTATTTGTACGTATTTTATTTTATGTCATTTCACTAATTTGTCTGTTACATTTCCTGGCGAAATTCACCAATTTTTGGGTGTGATATACCACTGCTATACCTAGTAGATAGGTAAAAAAAAAACACTAATTTGTCTGTTACATTTTCGGGTGAAATTCACCAATTTTTAGGTGTGATATACCACTGCTATACCTAGTAGACAGGTAAAAAAGAATTCACTAATTTGTCTGTTAAATTTTTGTGTGACATTCAAAATTTTTTATTAAAGGATAGGATTGTGGAACATCTAAAATCCCATGGATTGCAAGATGAAAAACAACATGGGTTTACTTCAGGGAGATCATGTCAAACAAATCTTATAGATTTTTTTGACTGGGTGACTAAAATAATAGACGGTGGAGGTGCAGTAGACATCGCATATCTAGATTTTAGTAAGGCTTTTGACACTGTCCCACATAGAAGACTTATCAATAAACTGCAGTCATTGAGCATGGACTCCCATATTGTTGAGTGGATTAGGCAGTGGCTGAGTGACAGACAACAGAGGGTTGTAGTCAATGGAGAACATTCAAAACAAGGTCATGTTACCAGTGGGATTCCACAGGGATCTGTACTGGGACCAATTTTGTTTAATATCTTCATAAGTGATATTGCAAAAGGCCTCGATGGTAAGGTTTGTCTTTTTGCTGATGACACAAAGATATGTAACAGGGTTGATGTTCCTGGAGGGAAACGCCAAATGGAAAAGGATTTAGGAAAACTAGAAGAATGGTCAGAACTCTGGCAACTGAAATTTAATGTGGATAAGTGCAAGATAATGCACCTGGGGCGTAAAAACCCAAGGGCAGAATATAGAATATTTGACACAGTCCTGACCTCAGTATCTGAGGAAAGGGATTTAGGAGTAATTATTTCAGAAGACTTAAAGGTGGGAAGACAATGTAATAGAGCAGCACGAAATGCCAGCAGAATGCTTGGATGTATAGGGAGAGGTATAAGCAGTAGAAAGAGTAAAGTGCTTATGCCGCTGTACAGAGCACTAGTGAGAACTCATCTGGAGTATTGTGCGCAGTACTGGAGGCCATATCTCCAGAAGGATATAGATACTCTAGAGAGAGTTCAGAGAAGAGCTACTAAACTAGTACATGGATTGCAGGATAAAACTTACCAGGAAAGGTTAAAAGACCTTAATATGTATAGCTTGGAAGAAAGAAGAGACAGAGGGGATATGATAGAAACTTTTAAATACATAAAGGGAATCAACTCGGTAAAGGAGGAGAGCATATTTAAAAGAAGAAAAACTACCACAAGAGGACACAGTTTTAAATTAGAGGGGCAAAGGTTTAAAAGTAATATCAGGAAGTATTACTTTACTGAGAGAGTAGTGGATGCATGGAATAGCCTTCCTGCAGAAGTGGTAGCTGCAAATACAGTGAAGGAGTTTAAGCATGCATGGGATAGGCATAAGGCTATCCTCCATATAAGATAGGGCCAGGGACTATTCATAGGATTCAGATATATTGGGCAGACTAGATGGGCCAAATGGTTCTTATCTGCCGACACATTCTATGTTTCTATGTTTCTAATTTTTGGCTGTGATAGACCCCTGCTCTAACTAGTAGACAGGTTAATAAATTTCACAAATTTTTGTGCTCCATTCTTGGGTGACATTTTACAATTTGTGCCGTGAATAAACCCCTGCTCTGCATAGGTGACAGGGACCGGAATTTTTTAAAATAATCTGTTCCAATGGTGGGTGACATTAAACCATTTCTGGTGATGAAAAACCCCTACTCTGCATAGATGACAGGGACTCAAATTTCAAAAATTTGTCTTTAATTGGCCCTTTCATTCGATCCTTCTGCTTTAATAACTTGTCCCACATTTCCGCTTCATCCCATTGCAGCCATTGACCTCCCTTGGATGAGGTATCCCTTTCTCACGCTCCCTCTTTGGCGTGGAACCCTGATTCGCTGATAACCATGATCAACATGGTAGGCTCAGAAAAGAACATCGAAAGTTGATAGAGAAGATATCTAAATGGATGGTGGACGTCACAGGAACGTGCGATCAGGCAGAAGTTATCTAGAGTCAACAAAGCGGCAGCAGGGCCGCTCCTGGCTAACATTTCCAAATCCAAAATACCCCAGTGACATTCCCTATAATTTTTTATTGATCATTCCAATAATAGGGCATCTTAAGAGTCCTGTATTGTTATTTATTGTCACCACCTCTCCGAGTTGGGAGTGGGTAATTGCCACGCGCCCCCTCCTTCAATTCTTCAGTTTTAATAGCTTCTCCCACATTTCCGCTCGATCACAATAAAATTTTATCCATTGTTCTCCCTTGGATGAGTTCTCCCTTTCTCGCGCTCCCTCTCAGGCGTGGAACCCTGATTTGCCGCTAACCGTGATCAACATGGTAAGCGCAGAAAAGAACATCGAAAGTTGATAGAGCAGGTATCCAATTGGATCGTGAACATCATGGGGACGCGCAACATGGTGGGGCAGTATGTTCGCACACGCCTACACAAACTGACTGATGGTTCTGCCCCCTGCAACTTCTGGGTCTCAAAATTGTGCACATGGGCTGCCCTGCAGCCAGTGTATTGTCTGAACGTGTGTTTAGCACGACTGGAGGGGGTTATCACAGGTTATATTTCCTAATGTTTTGGGGTGTACCCTAATAAAAAAAATAAAAAAAATTTAAAACCAAAAAGCAGTGTAGGCTACCGCCTCCTCCACCGCCGCTTCCACCTACACCGCCACATCCACCGCCTCCTCAACCTCCTACTCCATATGGACTCGTCCTCCTAGATCAAGATTATTATTTTTTAGTTTTACGTATTTTATGTTATTTAAAGTCATTTCCCTATCCACATTTGTTTGCAGAGCACTCTTAACCACATTTTAATGCCATTTGCAGCCCTCTAGCCCTTCCATGACATTTTTACAGCTATTTTAGTGCTCAAAAGTTCGGGTCCCCATTGACTTCAATGGGGTTCGGGTTCGGGGTCAAGTTCAGGTCAAGTTCGGGTCTCGAACTCAAACTTTTTTGTGAAGTTCGGCCGAACCCGAACATCCAGGTGTCCGCTCAACTCTACTTATTACTAACTTAAATTACTGTACAGTAAATCATGGATGATAATCCTTGACATTAATATTACCCAGTAAGAGTCTTACAGCGATTCCCAAAAATAACACTGCAGTCATCCATTAAAAGGAGCTTGAGGTTTTTCATTTTTTTGATGAGGTGCCATATACCAAGGAGTTTTAGCAAAAAAAAAACAAAAAAAACTGTGAGAACCTTTGTTTAAAAGAAAACAACTTCTGAACGTGAGATTTGGGAATTAATTCATGTTGGAAGAATATCCTTTCTGTTTGATCTGATCCCCGGAGTGTTCTTATATAAAGTTTCTACTGAATATGCAAATGTTTCCTGTTTCTTATTTTTGTGTGTTTCTTGGTGTTGAAGTTCTTTTGACTGATCTACTTAAAACTTCCAGCAGAAAAAAAGAAAAAGGAATCAACTTATAAAAATTACCTTTCTAAATCCTATTTAACTGTAAAGTAACTTTGTTTTCTTAGCTGAAATGATTGTTTATAAAGCTGTCTGTAGTCGACCAGGTAATGACAGTCTGATTAATTCACCTCGTCCCAAGTGATTTATAATCCCTTATTATTATTCAATTCTGATGAAATATTTCATGTCATGTAGACAAGATATGTTCATTAAAACGGTATAGTGGTAATGTCATATTCTTTGAAGTAAATGAACCTGATTTGAATGTAAGCATAACATCTCTGTTGGTTTTTATCCTTGTAAGCCATGAACAATAATGATTAAATTCAAGCATCCTCAGGGGTCAGAGCACAATTCTATGTTGTGGTGCCATGACTTACCAGTCATGATATCGGGAAAACATCCTCACACATATATACTTCTATCTAGATAAGCTCATTGATGAATGCATTCTTATGCTATCTTCACACTAGTGTCTCTCTGGATCCAGCATTGCCAGAAGCCACTGTGTTCCTGTCCGGGCCCATTAAAATATGATGGGGACCAGCAGAGATCCGTCCACAAGCTGGCAGCGGTTTTCGTCCAGCTGGTTCTCGTTATATATGCCGGGTTGCCTCTGTATCTGTGCCAGTCCCCATTATAGATTAATGGATCTGGACGCGAGCGCATTGGGTTCCGGCAATGTCCCTACAAAAACATCCTGCCAGATCTCACAACGCTAGTGTGAAACTAGCCTTAAAGGGGTTGTCCAGGATTTCACAGCATCAGTATCAGATAAGCTGTTCTTCAGTATCTCCAGCAGCAGAGGTTGGTGCCAGATATACAAGTGTAGTGGATAGGGATGGTTATTGCAGGGCTACGCCCATTGAAGTGATAATCTGACCTTTAACAAGCTTAAAGGAACACTCCAGAAAAAACTGAAAAGCCGTGTTATGCTCAGAGCATATCCTGAAGAAGTGATGTATATAAAAGAAGTTGCCCAAGTTATTATTATTATTTTTTTTGCATGTTTCTAACTAAGCAAATGTAAGCGATTTTCAATTCACTTACTTCACCTACAGTAGCCATGTTTTCTTAGTTGGCTGATCGTCACATGACCTGTGATGTTAACTTGTTTTCCTACTGTGATGACGTTCCATGCACATGCCTAAGGGAGCAGGAGGAGCAGGTTGGCCTCTATGCATGGAGCCTCACTGTGGGGTGTGCTGGTTGAAGTGACAGGACACGCCCCCTGAACTGCCGATGTACTGCTGTCTGCCCCGTGTCTCCCCTTCCACTGGATTCTTCAGCAAAGTTTAACCCCTTCTACCATAAGCAGCACAAACTGAGGGTTGGAGACTCTGTCTCAGGTGCTGATGAGCTGCAGGGTTTCCCCTTCTCCAGGATCTGAGGAGATAAATGCTGTGCACCGGATCTTGCCTCCCTTTTCACCCTGCAAACACAGAGCTGACAAAGGCCGGATAAGTTCTCTCCTCTGTACTCTTCTTCTGGTTTAGAGGAAGTGTCTGCAGAGCAATGCACAAGAACAGGTAGGGGAAAGAACCAGTGTGTATGAGCAATGTCATTGCCATTTACAGCTGGGACTTCTTGTAGTTCTACACATATAACATGAGTGTTACAGCAGTCAGACTGTAGAGAGGGCAGCACATTTATTCACTCCCTTTGCAGAGCAGGGGGAAGGGAAAGGCAGTCTTTGTTAACACACACAAATATTCACAAGGAAAACCTCACAGATTGTTGTTACACACCCCAACAGCTCAACGAAGGGCCAGAACAGAACTAGGGAAATGAGGAATTATATTTTTTGGGGACTAAAAATTGCCTTGCTTATGTACCGTATTTTTCTCCCCATAAGACGCACTCCCCTCCCTCTAAAATGGGGGGAAAACGCTAGTGAGTCTTATGTGGTGAATACAGGGCAAACAAATAGCAAATGTGCGCCGCGTTGATTATGCGCAGTACATCACAGCATGCTCTGCATAAGAACAGCAGTCTGCGATGTACCCGACAGTTACCTGAAGAAAGAGAGCCCAGCGCCCACAGCGCTGGCTTGCTGATGGGGATGGGCCGCGGCGTACAGGGTGTAGAGCAGCTAGTGTACGCTGGTAGAGACCGGCCGGACCTGTCTTGGGATGGTTGACAGGGAACGGCTGGCAGATTTCAGTGACAACTTTGGCGGGCGCGCAGGAGAGGAAGTTGAGGTGCGGAGCAGGCTTTCCTGCCACACATGCCTGCTCCGCCTCTGTCTGCTCCCGTGTACAAGGTATGAGGGGTGATGAGAGGCTGGGGGCTGATGAAAGGCTAGGGGGCTGATGAAAGGCTAGGGGGCTGATGAGAGGCTGGGGGGATGATGAAAGGCTGAAGGAGATGTTAAGAGGCTGGGGGAATGATGAAAGGCTAGGGGGCTGATGAAAAGCTAGGGGGCTGATGAGAGGCGGGCGGGATGATAAGAGGCTGGGGGGCTGATAAGAGGCTGGGGGCTGGTGGGGCACTGATGAGAGGCTGGGGGCTGATCTGAGGTCTGAATGGGGGTCTCATTTATATTGGGGCTCTTA
This sequence comes from Bufo gargarizans, assembly GCF_014858855.1. Classification (NCBI taxonomy): domain Eukaryota; kingdom Metazoa; phylum Chordata; class Amphibia; order Anura; family Bufonidae; genus Bufo; species Bufo gargarizans. The sequence continues at coordinate 492,176,825 of NC_058080.1, read as the reverse complement.
TCTGAGGTCTGATTGAGGGTCGTACACCTTGAGGTCTGAGCTGAGATCTGATTGGGGGTCTGATCTGAGGTTTTATTGGGGTCTTATTAACATTGTGGGGTCTGGTTAGGGCTGTCAGCTGAGATCTGATTAATATTGGGGGTCTGATTGCTGGTTTCACCTTAGGTCAAATGAAAAATATTTATTTCTTATTATCTTCCTCTAAAATGTAGGTGTGTCATATAGGACAGTGCGTCTTATAGGGCAAACAATAGGGTATATATTGCTGACCTTCACATTTAGGCCCCTTGCACATGACCATATGGCTTTTTCAGTATTTTGCAAAAAACGGATCTGCAAAAAAGGCTACATGCACACGACTGTTCCGTTTTTTGCGGTCCGCAAACTGCGGATCTGCAAAAAACGGTAGCCGCCCGTGTGCCTTCCGCAATTTGCGGAACGAAACAGGCGGCCCATTGTAGAAATGCCTATTCTTGTCCGCAAAACGGATAGGAAAAGGACATGCTATTTTTTTTGCGGGGCCACGGAATGGAGCAAAGGATGCGGACAGCACACGGAGAGCTGTCCGCATCTTTTACGGCCCCATTGAAGTGAATGGGTCCGCACCTGAGCCGCAAAAACTGCGGCTCGGATGCGGACCCGAAAAACGGTCGTGTGCATGAGGCCAAATACGGATGACGTCCGTGTGCATTCTGTTTTTTGCGGAATGGAACAGCTGGCTTCTGATAGAACAGACATGCAGACAATGATAGGACATGTTCTATCTTTGAACGGAATGGAAAAACGGAAATACGGAAACGGAAGGCATATGGAGTACCTTCCCTTTTTTGGGGAACTATTGAAATGAATGGTTCTGTATACGGAATGCAAAAAACGGAAGGTACTCCATATGCCTTCCGTTTCCGTATTTCTGTTTTTCCGTTCCGTTCAAAGATAGTACATGTCCTAATATTGTCTGCATAACGAACAAGAATAGAACTGTTCTATCAGGGGACAGCTGTTCCGTTTGTGGAGGCCCAAAAACATTGGGAATTGGCACATTGCCTGAAGAACTGCCACGCCATGGAACTCCTTTGAGCTGGGTTTGGTGTGCTCTGTCCATCGGCGGTGTGGGCAGTAGCAGGCGTACTATATGGGGGCCAGACGCTCTGCTTTTGCACCCTGCTCCCTCTTTTGCTGTGTGGCTGGCGCTGTATGACCTCAACCTCTTTCTCCGAACTGCACACATCACTTGGATAACCTGGATGCCATGAAAGGTCTAAGACCTCATCATCCTTGACATCATCTTCCACCCACTCCTAACTTCTTTCCTCCTTGGTGGATGGCCCAAGGAAATCCTGCCAGCACAGGTGACTGCAGCATGACTTGGGGCTCATACTGCTTGGCTGATGTGCAAGGGGTTGAGGAGGAAGATTGGCTAACAGACGAACAATTATATTTCTGTGTCATGGGTGCAAATGAAGTGTTGTGCACCCCAAAAAATAGCTATAGGTCACTGACAGAAATAACAGAAAGATTAACTCTTGTATTTCCATGTCACAGGGGCAATTGAAGGGTTTTGCACCACAATAAATCATTATGTGTCACCGACAAAATTAACAGACGGATTAGTAACATAGTAAGTACATACAGTAGTTTATAAGGCAGAAAAAAGACATTTGTCCATCCAGTTTGGCCTGTTATCCTGCAAGTTGATCCAGAGGAAGGCAAAATAATACCCTGTGAGGTAGAAGCCAATTTTCCTCACTTTAGGGGGAAACAATTCCTTCCCGACTCCAATCAGGCAATCAGAATAACTCCCTGGATGAACAACCCCTCTCTAGTAACTATAACCTGTAATAATATTACATTCCAGAATTACATCCAAGCCCCTCTTGTAGTGAATTCCCCCTCACCACCTCCTCAGGCAGAGAGTTCCATAGTCTCACTGCTCTTACCGTAAAGAATCCTCTTCTATGTTTGTGTACAAACCTTCTTTTCTCCAGACGCAGAGGATGTCCCCTCGTCACAGTCACAGTCCTGGGGATAAATAGATGATGGGAGAGATCTCTGTACTGACCCCTGATATATTTATATATAGTTATTAGATCTCCCCTCAGTCGTCTTTTTTCTAAAGTGAATAACTCTAATTTTGATAATCTTTCAGGGTACTGTAGTCCACCCATTCCAGTTATTACTTTAGTTGCCCTCCTCTGTACCCTCTACTGCTCTGCTATGTCTGCCTTGTTCACAGGAGCCCAGAACTGTACACAGCAGTTCATGTGTGGTCTGACTTGATGCAATAGAAAAATTGAAGACGGTCACGGCACTCTCAAAGCTTCCAGGTTCAGTGTTCTTTATTACACCAAGATATACAGCAGCAACGTTTCGACAACTAAGTCTTTATCAAGCTACATACATTTTTTTATGTAGCTTGATAAAGACTTAGTTGTCGAACTGTTGCTGCTGTATATCTTGGTGTAATAAAGAACACTGAACCTGGAAGCTTTGAGAGTGCCGTGACCTTCTTCAATTTTTCTATGGTATTTGGGGGGTCCCTGAGGCCGAGACCTGACGCCACGAGCACCGCCTTTGAATGGTTTCAAGTAAGTGGTGCTGTCCTACTATACATTTTCCTGACTTGATGCAACCCATTATCATTTTTGCAGTGTTACCCAGTGTTTTACCATTTAGTATGTACTGGTGACATGTATTTTTCCTGCCTATGTGCATAAACTTACATTTGTCAGTGTTAAACCTCATCTGCCACTTATCTGCCCAAGTCTCCAATCTATCCAGATCCATCTGTAGCAGTATACTGTCCTCTTCAGTGTTAATTACTTTACACAGTTTAATGCAATCTGTAAAAACTGATATTTTACTGTGCAGGCCTTCTACAAGATCATTAATAAATATATTGAAGAGAATAGGGCCCAATACTGACCCCTGAGGTACCCCACTAGTGACAGTGACCCAATCTGAGTGTGCACCCTTGATAACCACCCTCTGTTTTCTATCACTGAGCCATGTACTTACCCACATACAGACAAAAAAGGCATTTTTTGTCACCTTACATCACAAAAAGTGTAATAGCAAGCACCCCAAAATAGTGCCAATCAAACTGTCATCTCATTCTGCAAAAGCGATACCCTACCTAAGACAATCGACCAAAAACTGAAAAAACTATGGATCTCAGACTATGGAGACACTAAAACATTTGTTTAAAAAATGATATCATTGTGTAAAACTTACATAAATAAAATAAAAAAATTGAAATATTAGGTATCTCCTCATCTGTAACAACCTTCTCTATAAAAATATCACATGACCTAACCCCTCAGGTGAACGCTGTATAAAAAATAAATCAAAAAACGATGCCATGAAAGACATTTTTTGTCACCTTACATCACAAAATGTGCAATTCCAAGTGATCAAAAAGTCATATGCACCCCAAAAATAGTACTAATCAAACCGTCATCTTATCCTGCAAAAAATAAGACCCTAACTAAGACAATTACCCAAAAAGTTAAAAAAAACTATGGCTCTCAGAATATGGAGACACTGAAACATTATTTTTTTAAATTCAAAAATGCTGTTATTATGTAAAACATAAATAAATTAAAAAAGTATACATATTAGGTATCGCCGCGTCTGTAAGAACCTGCTGTATAAAAATATCACATGAACTAACCCCTCAGGTGAACACCATAAAAAATATAAATAAAATGCCATTGTTTGTCACCTTACATCACAAAAAGTGTGATACTAAGCAATCAAAAAGTCATACACACCCTAAATTAGTACCAATCAAACCATCATCTCATACCCCAAAAAATTAGCCCCTACACAAGACATTCACCCCAAAAAAAAAAACTATGGCTTTCAGAATATAGAAACACAAAAAAATGTTTTTTTCAAAATTGCTTTATTATGTGAAACTGAAACAAACAACCAAAAAAGGAGTCATATTTGGTATTGTTGCGTCTGTAACAACCTGCTGATCTAACCTGTCAGATGAATGTTGTAAATAACAAAAAATAAAAACGGTGCCAAAACAGCTATTTTGTGTTACCTTGCCTCACAAAAACGTGTAATATAGAGCAACCAAAAATCATATGTACCCTAAAATAGTACCAACAAAACTGCCACCTTATCCTGTAGTTTCCAAAATGGGGTCATTTTTGGGGAGTTTCTATTTTAGGGGGTCTTCAAATGTGACATGGCAGCTTAAAATTATCCTAGGGATATCTGCTTTCCAAAAACCATATGGCGTTCCTTTTCTTCTGCACAATGCTGTGTGCCCGTACAGCAGTTTACGACCACATATGGGATGTTTCTGTAAACTATAGAATCAGGGCAACAAATATTGAGTTTTGTTTGGCTGTTAACCCTTGCTTTGTTAGTGGAAAAAATTTATTAAAATGGAAAATCTGCCAAAAAAGTGAAATTCTGAAATTTCATCTCCATTTTCTATTAATTGTTGTGGAACACCTAAAGGGTTAACAAAGTTTGTAAAATCTGTTTTGAATTCCTTGAGGGATGTAGTTTCTAAAATCAGGTCATTTTTGGGTGGTTTCTATTCTGTAAGCCTCACAAAGTGACTTCAGACCTGAACTGGTCCTTAAAAAGTGGGTTTTGGAAATTTTCTGAAAAATTTCAAGATTTGCTTCTAAACTTCTAATCCTTCTAACGTTCCCAAAAAATAAAATGGCATTCACAAAATGATCCAAACATAAAGTAGACATATGGGGAATGTAAAGTTATAATTTTCAAATTTTTGGTAAAATATTTTTTTTATAAATATAAATGAAATATTTTGACTCAATTTTACCACTGTCATGAAGTTGAATATCTGACGAGAATAGCCTGGATAAGTAAAAGCGTTTTAAAGTTATTACCACATAAAGTGACATATGTCAGATTTGCAAAAAATGGCCTGAGCAGGAAGGTGAAAGGTGGAAGGTGAAGGTGAAAACTGGCCTGGGGTTGAAAGGATTAAAGATAAATATCCTTAATATTTACAACAAAAAAAAACTTATTGAAGTCTGTGTTGTTTTAAGGTATGATTTTTGGAAACAAAAGGGGAGGACTCCTATAGAAACATATTAGTGCAGGGCTACAGAAGCTAAACAGTTTTAGGGTCCAGTCACACAACCGTGCATGTTTTGCGGATCCACAGATCCGCAAAACATGGACACTGGCAATGTGCGTTCCGCCTTTTTGTGGACCGCACGTTGCCGGCACTAATAGAATAGGGCATGTTCTATTTTTTTCGGGAACAAAAATGCAGACCCGGAAGTGCGGGTCAGCATTTCCGAATAGGGGCCGCACATCATGCGGCCCCATAGAAATAAATGGGTCCGCAATTCTGTTCCGCAAAATGCGGAACGGAATTGTGGATGTGTGAATGGAGCCTAAAGGGGTTGTGTCACTTCTGCAAATGGCATTTATCATGTAGAAAAAGTTAATACAAGGCTCTTACTAATTATTGTCATTATCCTTATTGCTTTCTTTCCTGGCTGGATTAATTTTTCCATCACATTATACACTGCTTGTTTCCATGGTAACGACTACCCTGCAATCCATCAGCAGCCTATGTGCGTGCCCTCAGTTCTGGCCACTAGACAGGCCTGCATTTTTTCCTATAGTGTGCAAGCACGGCCATCGCTGCTGGATGGCAAGGTGGCTGTAACCATGGAAACGAGCAGTGTATAATGCAATGGAAAAATGAATCCAGCCAGCAAAGGAGGCAATATGGACAATCACAATATATTAGTTTGTGGCTTGTATCTCTACATGATAAATACCACTTGCTGAAGTGACACAACCCCTTTAACCCCTTAGGGACTTAGGGCGTACCGGTACGCCCTGTTTCCCGAGTCCTTAAGGACCCAGGGCGTACCGGTACGTCCTGTTTAGTTTTGATCACTGCCGCACGGCCGGCAGTGATCGGAACAGGGTGCCTGTTGGAATCATTCAGCAGGCACCCTGTGACAATGCCTAGGGGGGTTCTGTGACCCCACCGCATTGCCGATCGCTACAAACCGCAGGTCAATTCAGACCTGCGGTTTTTAGCGCTTATGCAAGTTTCCGATCCCTGAAAACCCAAAGTGCCTGTATTTCTATGTTAACCCCCCCCCCCCCCGCAGCCCTCTGCAGCCACCCTGCTGTCCATGGTGCTGAACAGATCTGTGCTAAAGGCAGAGATCTGTTCAGACAAAGTGTGAATGAAATACAGTGCAGTACACTATATAGTGTACTGCAGTGTATTATACAGACATCATACCCACTGGATCTTCAAGAACCAAGTGGGTCTGGGTAAAAAAAAAAAAAAGTGAAAAAAAGTAAAAATTAAAAAAAAACATTTATCCCTGATTAAAAATTAAAAAAATAAAATTCCCTACACATGTTATATATTACCGCGTCCGTAACGACCCAATCTATAAAATGGTCATGTTACATTTCCCGCACGGTGAACGCCATAAAAAATAAAAACTATGATGAAATTGAAATTTTGCTCACCTTACTTCCAAAAAAAGATAATAAAAGTGATAAAAAAAAGTCGTATGTACGCCAAAATAGTACCATTCAAACCGTCATCTCATCCCGCAAAATAAATGAGCCCCTACGTGAGACAATGGCCCAAAAAATAAATAAATATGGCTCTCAGACTATGGAGACACTAAAACAAGTTTTTTTGGTTTTAAAAATTATATTATTGTGTAAAACCTTAATAAATAAAAAAGGTACACATATTAGGTATTGCCGTGTCCGTATAAACCTGCTCTATAAAAATATCACATGATCTAACCCCTCAGGTGAATAACGTAAAAATAAAAATGGTGTAAAAAAAGCCATCATTTTGTCACCTTACTTCCAAAAAAAGGTAATAAAAGTAATCAAAAAAGTCGTATGTACCCCAAAATCATACCATCTCATCCTTCAAAAAATGAGAACCTAACTAAGACAATTGCCCAAAAAATAAAAAATAAACTATGGGTCTCAGACTATGGAGACACTAAAATGATTTTTTTTGTTTCAAAAATGATATTATTGTTTAAAACTTAAATAAATTTAAAAAAGTAAACATATTAGGTATCGCTACGTCCGCAACAACCTGCTCTATAAAAATAGTACATGATCGAATCTGTCAGATGAACGTTTTAAATAATAAAAAATAAAAACGGTGCCAAAACAGGCCTTCTTTGGCAAATTTTCCATTTTTCCCGTAACAAAGCAAGGGTTAACAGCCAAACAAAACTCAATATTTATTGCCCTGATTCTTTAGTTTACAGAAACACCCCATATGTGGTCGTAAACCTCTGTACTGGCACACAGCAGGGCGCAGAAGGAAAGGAATGCCATATGGATTTTAGAAGGCAGTTTTGGCTGGACTTGTTTTTTGACACCATGTCCCATTTGAAGCCCCCCTGATGCACCCCTAGAGTAGAAACTCCAAAAAGTGACCCAATTTAATAAACTACACCCCTCAAGGTATTTAAAACTGATTTTACAAACTTTGTTAACCCTTTAAGTGTTCCACAAGAGTCAATGGCAAATGGAGATGACATGTCAGAATTTCTATTTTTTGTTACTTTGCTTCACAAAAAGTGTAATATAGAGCAACCAAAAATCATATGTACCCTAAAATAGTACCAAAAGAACTGCCACCTTAACCAGTAGTTTCCAAAATGGGGTCACGTTTTTGGAGTTTCTACTCTAGGGGTGCATCAGGGGGCTTCAAATGGGACATGGTATAAATAAACCACACGGCGTTCCTTTCCCTCTAAGCCCTGACGTGGGGCCGTAGAGTGATGCACGACCACATATCAGGTGTTTCTGCAAACTGCAGAGTCAGGGCAATAAATAGAGAGTTTTGTTTGGCTGTTAACCCTTGCTTTGTTAGTGGAAAAAATGGATTAAAATGGAAAATTTGGCAAAAAATTGAAATTCTGAAATTTCATCTCCATTTGCCATCAACTCTTGGGGAACACCTAAAGGGTTAATAATGTTTGTAAAATCAGTTTTGAATACCTTGAGGGGTGTAGTTTCTAGAATGGGGTCACTTTTGGGTGGTTTTTCATCTAAACTTCTAAGCCTTGTAACGTCCCCAAAAAATAAAATGGCATTCCCAAAATGATCCAAACATATATTAGACATATGGGGAATGTAAACTAACAGCTATTTTTAAAGGTATTACTATGTATTATAGAAGTAAAGAAATTGAAACTTGGAAATTTGCAATTTTTTACAAATTTTTGGTAATTTTTTTTAACTTTAAGTATTTTTTGAACTTCATTTAACCAGTGTCATGAAGTACAATATGTGATGAATTAGTCAGATTTAAAAAAAATGGCCAAGTCCTTAAGGTGAAATTGGGCCTTAAGGGGTTAAAGGGTAACTGTCATGTTTTAATAAAAAAATACATTTTAGCATACGTTACTGCTGCAGCAGCATTATGCATAAAGCAATCGTTAATTTCTTCACATACCACTGTTTTCCTTGAGTTTTTCCCTTAGTTACGTCTGTCAGATTGGATTACTAAGAGACACGCGTCCTCACTCTGAAGCCTAATGCAGGCATGCAGTGTGAAGAACCGCCCCTCCGTCTTTCTGTCTTCTTAGCCAGAGACAGACAAGCCATAGCAACTGTCTTTAAAGGGGGCAGTGGAAAGGGACATTAAGGAAAGCTGTTATTATAAGGTTATTACAGATCTTTTGGCAATCATTGACAGACTAACTCAGGTATACATGCCTAGCTCTAATGAACTAGCAAATAAAAAAACAATATGACAGTTACCCTTTAAGTATAGATACTACTCGTCTAAAAATGTTAAAGCCAAGTTCTATTAAAGTAGGTTGATTTCATTTATGTATTCCTAGCATGAATAATCCTTTAAACTTATATAAGACGGAACCATTTTCTTTATCACAATCTTCACCTTCAGTTGAAATAATTGTCTTGATAACATCCCACAAAATTTTTCCCAATTTACTGCTTATGTGTAAAAGTACAATTCCACCATCCCAATGTATACTGCCATCACCAACTTTCATCATCTAGTTGGTTACATTTGTCCCTTTCTCTAGAATGAGGCAACCAAAGCCCACATACATAGTACATCTTAGCTAGATTTCTGTAACACCTTCTCCTTGCACTATTTACAAACAGACAGCACTTATGCAATATAACACCATCTCTTTTTGTTAATTCCTCCACTGTTTGCCTATTTATAACAGGAATCTGCCACTGACCACTTCATTTATCTGTGTGGCTGATTTATCACAACAACCATGCTCTACATAGCATCATGTCTGCCAACAGATTTTCATTTCGTAGGGACAGGTCCGTGTCAGGTTTTGATTATCTAAATCTGCCCAGAACTGCTCCACCATTTGTGAGCAACAGGGTGCTTTTATTAATGTTTATTTGTGAGAGTTATTTTTCTTTTCTATATTGAACTCGTCCAAAACTGTTTCCTGACTTCTGGATCACTGCCTGTCTTGATCTGTATCTGTATTGTGTTGCATGAATTCTGCCAGATTTGGGGGTTTTATATCACCATACTTTATCGATACTTTATCCATTAAATAAAAGCACACAAATCCTGGTTACTGACATATCGGTTCTTCTCAATAAATATTGGATATTCCAGAAGACCATAAACATATATTATAGAAATGCATGAAACTGCAAAAGGCTACAAAAGCATAGTTAAAGACCTGTGTGTATGGCACATCAATCCATACCTAGGCATATTATCCACAAATGGAGACAGTTCTGTATCTGTACTTCTTTTTTGCAGTACATCCTGGTAAGGTCACTCCAAGAGCACTATGGAGAATCCTGAAAAAGGTGAGAATGAACTCAGGTGTAGCAGCAAAAGACCTACAGTAGCCCCTGCAAAGTGAAAACAAAAAACTCTATGCATTTGCCCTCACAGAAAAACACACAGGGAAGCCACTCTTACAAAAATAAAAAATAAATGCAGTTCCGTAATGTTTCTGGTAAATGGTCTATGCATGTTGTATCCACACATCTTTCCAACTGTAAAGCATAGTGGAAGGAGCATCATTATTTTTGGATGCTTTTCTGCCTCGTGTCTTGGACACCTTGAGATCATGACTGGGCAAATAACCAAATCTTCCAAAAATGGGCACAACGTGATAAGGGAAGGATAATAATAAGATAATAAGAATAAATATTATGGGGCAATTTATCATTTGCAGTGGTTTTTGTGTCAGTTTTAAGTCTGTCTTACTGAGGTTGCACTAAATTTATGAAATGTCACACACAGTAATAATATATTTGGCACAAGTGCAATGTGGTGTGTGGCTATGTTTATGAAAGTACACCAGGGGTTGCCTGGTGTGGAGATGTGACATTTTAGCGAATGTTTTAAAAGTTGCACATCATAAATGAGACTCAAAGGTGTTCTAAATCTGAAATCCTAACCTACTTTTTCCACTTCTAAAAGTGAAAAAGCTCATGAAATGTCCCAAAATTTGATCAAATGTCACTAAAATATATGCACCAAATGGCACATGCGGCATCACTTGCAACTTTGTTAAGCCACAAAACTGGCTTAGCAGATTTGATAAATTACCCCATATCTTTTTATCATATCCAACTAAGCCATGGGACAGCACTGGAAAATATTCAATTATCTGAGAAAATAAAACATCCGTAACTTCAGTTATTTTATTCACAGCAGGAATAGGAATGCTAATAGTAACATAGAGTGCGGAGTTTTATGAGAGTCAATTTCTTTTCAGGTTTTTGTTTCATAATTATTTAAGACCTAGTGAAAAACACACACTTAGCTATGTTATACAAGCAGCTGGTTAATACTGCTGTAAGGAACAGTGAATCATCATATCAATATTCAGGAACAATTAGGCAATGCATACTCAACATGGGGGAATGGCTGGAGGAAGGAGTGCTGTGAGATAATCATACCCACCATGGGGTGGTTTATATCACAAAGCCAACCTACTGACTCTGATGCCTCTAATTTGTTTTTCGTATAAAATGCACATTCCAGCATTTCATAGACCAAGTTAGTCTGTATGAATGATAAATTCTAAAATAATGTATCATTTGTTCCATTTCCTTTTTTATGGATGAACCAATACGATCATTAAATTTGACAGATCTAGCTTTGAAACTCTAAGCAACCATTGAATTCCAACAAGAACACAGTTGAAATAGCTGTCAGAACCTGTATAAGTTTTAGAACAGGATACAGATTGTATTTGACACAGTTAGATAAAGTCATCTAACAGCTAAAACACATAAAGTCCCGTGAAATAGGAGGTCCTACGATGACCAGAAGATGTCTTAGTAGTCTTTACTATATATTTTATCTCTTCCCAGTCCACTTTGCCTATCTGCATAATGTTTTCAAGGCTGTGCTCACCACTATTAGAATCGCAGCAAGGATGAAAAATTCTCAGATGAATGGGCATCTAAGGGTACGACCAAAAAGCATGGTTGTGTAGCGGTTGTGATGAGACCGTGCTATGGTCAAGTACCATATGGCCGTATGGGTCGCAGCTGGCTCTTGCTAACTAATGAAGACCATACTGTTTAGTCAGTCTGCATTGTTAATGGCTGTGCGGTATTGAAGGTGCCTTGTCCTCGTAACCCCGTCGGTGCAGGAAGTTTACATGCGGGGACCAGAAGTTCCGTAAAGACAGCCTGGGACCCAGAGAAATGGCAGGGACAAGATAACTATATATTCCTCCTTGACAGGTCCCGTTGGGTGGGAATAAAAAATAACATAGGTGGACAGTACTTTCAAGCTGCACATTATTTGCCTTGCTAAATATTCTAATATCTACATCCATTCAGTATTCATGGCCCTCGCATGCACCATAGCTGGCTTTTGAGTGCAGATAGCTATAGCAATGGGTCTGTTATGTGTAGGTCATAGCATTGCTCTAGAGGGCTGGTTGCATTTCCATTACTCCATGGCCATTAGAGGCATATGATGCATATGAGGGTTAACACCCCAACCATTCACACGCTGCAGCCACAATGGTTACACCACTGGCTGTTATTAAGAAATATGGGTTTTATCACATCACAGCACAGTTCATGTTAGCATTATTTCTTAATAACCACATTCATTCTTGCATATTCCAAAAAGTTATTTAAAGGACTTACTTTTCCATTCCTAAAAATTTGGGTTGTGGCATTAGTTATAGCATGCGGGCTAGTCAAATTAGTTGTGAAGGAGTTAACCTTAGTTTAAACCTAATTTGCAGTTGCCTTGATAGCATTTTAGCCTCTCATCACAGTAAACCAATACAGTGGTAAATTAACAAGAATGGGTGCCCTAGTTGAGACTGTAATGAACATTCCCATTGGTAACAAAAGCACAAAGCATGACAAGAAATGCCCCTAATCCCTCCACAAATACATTATATCCCAGGTTAAGTGCAATAAAACTCCGGGAGTGGCAAAGTTAAATCAGTTCAATTGTCTGATTGTACATACTCATGAAGTGCTTTGGCTGGCAGGGGTCCAAATAACTTGGGGTTTTAGAAAGAAGCTACTTTGTGATAATTCATTGCCCTCTGCATTTGCTTTATTCAGGAGAACTGCAATGGTCAAAACAAATGTGACTCCAGACACTTCTTAAGAATGATCTAGCGGATAGCCAGCTGCTGGGCCAGATGTCAAGGTGCATTAAGCCCCCTCGGTTTTGATTCAACCTTATTCTGGAAATGTACAATGAATTTGGCTGTAAGCAGTGCAATAAAAAAAAAGATGGTGATTAATGAAGCAGCGCAACTTAATAAAGCAACTTGACTCTCGCTTCCTCCTCTTAGGCATCCTAAATGTCCACTAAACAGTTCTTTTACCTACCAGCTGGGACATGTAAAATGTTAATCATCAGTCTGTGGGCCATTATAGAAAGTTGCTTTCACTTTCTCAAGTTGATAACCAAGGGGGGAAAGATAATAGGTTTGGTTAACAGAGCTGTTCAGATAATGGAGATATACAGAGTCGGGCTTTGATGGAGTCAGCATGGTAGCATAGCTCTTTAATCCATTCTTGTTCATGGCTACTGTACCATGAGTTTAAATCTTTGCTGGAGATGGAGACTCCTGATTTCAGAAAAATTATATTCTTTCTATTTTATTTCTATCAATTTTTTTCTCCTTAGTGGAAGGCAGCGACAGTAAAACTAGATTAACTAACCTAATAAACAAAATCATATGAAATTAAAATCTAGTCGAATAGACAAATGTATTCAATTCACGTCACATTATGCTGCCACAATATGCAATCATTTATGTTTTCTATGAAAGGTTCGCAATTATTTGCAGAACTCCAGTCTGTATTTCAGTGTCTATATATATATATATATATATATATATATATATATAAAAAAAAAAAAATATATATATATATATATATATATAGACATATAGCCCCTACCGCATAGCCAGGCTTGTTTGTAATGAATGTACACCAGTTACATATGTGCTCTGCATGATTCACCATGCTAATTGATGCTTTGCACCTCAATTATGTCCTAACAGGAAAAACAACACATCATTCAAACAGGTCATATCCAGGCTCCCAATTTACTGCGACACACATGGAAGGTAATATTTATTGCTACCTGACGGCAACAGTTATATAAGCCTATATTGCCCCAGAGAGAACAATACAAGATAGGTCAGCTCACCAGACCCTCCAGGACACCAAGCTCCTATGCAAGGATCCACACAGGGTTGGCCGCCAGGCAGCCACACATCCATCCTGGACTTTGCTTGGAAATACTTATCGATTTCAATAAAAATCTATATGAATTTAACTGACAAGTCCTCTGCTGGTATCTTTGCCAGGAGTGAAGGCTAAACTTCTACAAATTGAACAAGCGATAAAATCATCCATGTATTATATCGTCCCACTAAAAGTTAAGAGGCATGGGAGATATCAGACTAAAACTTCCCACCTTCATAGTAGAAGTTTGTAGGCAATGGGATCTTGTTAGGATCGAGCCAGTTTTGGCCTTAAGGATGCATCCTCATTTTTTCAACACTGACATGTCACTTTATATGGTAATAACTTCGGAATGCTTTTACTTAGCCAAGAGATTCTGAGACTGTTTTAGTGACACATTTTACTTTATGTTAACGGTAAATTTTGGTTGAAATATTTTGCCTTTATTTATAATTAAGATTTAACAAAATTTTCAATTTTCCCAATGCAAAACATGTATACCAGTGTAACGTTACATTACCCTACCTCGTGAGATTTCCCTACCTCCTACTGCTAATGACGTGAGGAGGCGTTCCTGAGTTTTGACGATCTGTGCATGCGCAAACGGACAGTTTAGGGAAAAATCTCACAGCGGAGTTCAGCTGCAGTGTCCCACTGCGCATGTGCCGGAGAGCCTCAGTAGGGAAATATTACGGCCCAGTGCGCAAGCGCGGATAACTCCAGAACATCCATCCAATCTGAGGCTCTCCGGCGCTTGCGGCCGGAAGTTAGGAGGTAGGGAAATCTCACGAAGTAGGTTAATGTAACGTTACACCGGCATTGTGTGTTCTGCATTTTTAGGAACAGAATGTCTGGCACTCTATTGAACTGCCCTATCCTTGTTTATAGGACATGTTTTTTATTTTGGCAGGGTACCACTAAGGGATCATGCTAACTAACATATTTTTGGCCTGCATCTGATCCGCATTTATTCACTTCAATAGGGCCACAAAAGATGCAGACAGCACACCCGAGAGCTGGAAGAGACACAAAAGATGGCTAGTGAGGGGAATAGTCCCCCTCCTGCAGCAGGAGTCTTCCAAGGGAAGAACCCTGACTCCTTACAGTTTACAGACATAGTATTACAAGGGGGTCAACAGTCAAAGGCACCCCACAAAAAGGTATGAGAACTGTCAGAAAGTCCATGACCACCATGACTAACAGACCAAAGCCAGAGATTAGCACAGCAAAGAGAGAAAGCAAAGTATCCAAGTTTCCCTGCCAGTTTACCCCTGCTGGAGCCAAGAGAATGGCCAGATATTGTCTGGATGCAAGTTTATTTAAGTAAAACTGTTGAACTTTATCAAGCCTGGACTCTGATTATTCTCCACCAACTGCAACTCTCCCCTTCATTGCTACGGAGCCTAACCCTGGGGAGCGACGGTATCCAGGTAGGAGCACAGTGACACACAAACTACTAAGGCCACTTATTCCTAAAAACCTGGGACACGATCGGCCATGAGCCCTAAGACATTTACATATAACAAAATTGTTAATAATGTATATTTACAGTATGTCCACTTTATGTAGGCCAAATTTTTTAAATGTCCTTTTCTTTTTAAATATGTTAAAAGGCTTATAGGTTTGGCAGCTATTTACTATGCACTTTTCAGCACAATTCAGCTCTATGCGAGACCTATATATTAGAACTCCCCGCCCATAAATCACCGGCTTTTGAAATAGCACACTCAAAGTATTAAAAATGACTGGATTACTGGATTTGGGCATTTCCATTTTTAGGGTTTTTTCAGGCACCATTTCAGGTGTTCAAAAACCTTAAAGTGTGAAAAGAAAAAAAACAGCCCCCAAAACGGTTGTTGCAAGCATTTTGAGCACATACAGGTGAAATTGCATTTATTTCAGTAATGCAAATTTAAAAGGAATTGCATTAATGCAACTTAAAATTAGAATTTTGTGAAAAGGTTCAATATTCTAGAATCAAAGTGTCACACTCTAGTCAGCTAATTAATCCATACCTCCTGAGCAAAGGTACCTGAGATTGTGACTTTGGGGTTTCATAAGCTGTAAGCCATAATCATCCAAAGTATAACAAATAAAGGCTTGAAATATCTCGCTTTGCATGTAATGAGTCTATCTCATATGTTAGTTTCACCTTATAAGTTGCATTACTGAAATAAATGAACTTTGCACAATATTCAATTTTTTAGAGTTTCACTTGTAGGTGTTGTATAGATTTAATTAGAAGTAGGAAGTGATAAAAAAAATTATTTGATACATATGCAAATTACCTGAGAGGAGTCCTGTCCCTGACTCATCTCAAGGACGGCACTCAGCTCAGGTTAATTTGGATATGTATCAAATCGTTTTTTTTACACAATAAAAGCACACAGAGCTATGGGGACTGGGTATTGCAAATGTGCTAGCGGCCATCTAGCAACCCATGTCCTCAGCTCTATACCCAAAATCCTGGTGACAGGTTCCCTTTAAGCTTGGGCTGTAGTGATGATTTTGACGTAGGTGTTTCATGGACTTTATTAACACTGGACCTTGAAAATGTAAAACTGAAATGTTTTCCAATAGCAAATTGCTTTAACCCCAAATGTGGCATTTTAACAAGGGGTAAAAAGGCAAAAAGCAGCGCACCCGCTCTTACACAATTTCTCCTCAGTAGGGGAATACAGCATATGTGGTCATACACTCAGAATAGTGCCATTTAGACTTTGCTTAAATAGATATATAACAGCTATGTGGAAGATTTAACAAACTGGTGAAAAGTAGAACTGGCTTAGTTGCACATAGCAACCAATCAGATTCCACCTTTCATTTTTCACAGCTCCGTGTAATCTGATTGGTTGCTATGGGCAACTAAGTCAGTTCCACTTTACACCAGTTTGATAAAACTCCCCTATTACATTTTTTTCATTACATTTTTATTGGTACTATTTTGTGATACATATAGCTTTTTGATTGCTTTTTATGTAATTTATTGGAGGCATGTCAGGAAAAAAAATTGCAGTTCTGTTAGTGTTTTTTATTTTTATTTATTATTGTGTTCACTGTGTGGTATGAGTTATAAGTGGCATGGTAACTTCAATCTGCATGTTTATATGATTTTCGCAATACAAATTTATGGTGGGGGGGTTTTGTTTGTTTTACCACATCATAAAATCACTATTGTATTGAAAATCTTTGTAATTTGCATAGCTTTAAATTAACATCTATATCATTTTTACTTTTTCATTAGGACAGCTAATTGAGGGCTTGTTTTCTGTGTGACAAAATGTCATTTATATTGGTACCATTTTGGGGGTTTAATATGATTATGACTATACCAAATGTATATTTGAGTGCATGTTTATTTATAGTTTCCATTGGCACCATTTTGCGATACAAATGTCCTTTTTGTTCACTTTTCAGTCAGCTTTTGTTTTGTTTGAGTAGTCTCCAAGGCATTGCTCCTGGTTAGTGTGGGGATTCGCTCTGGTAGACAGGACAAGCAGATGCAGTATTGAGGCAAAGACCAGTTTGTAACTCAAAAACTGCAGTGTTTTATTCACACTTATGGCAACAAAACAGTACGATAGTCCATTTGCCGTTTTGGTGTTCATTCACACCTAAGACAGTTCATACAGCAAAAACAGTCACCTTTTATCCTGGTCGGCATAGCACAGGACAGAGCAGTCCTCCCGAATTCAGACCTCCAGCTTGGCACAAGGCTCAGATCCCACAGAGATTGCCAAAGCTCCAATGTCAGAGAGAGATCATCACCACCACCTGATACTGCTGGCTGTAGTAGTCACCCACCCAGCACTTTGGCTACTCCCAGTAAAAGCTGCCCCGGATGAGCTTTTACAGCTATACTAAATAGCAATGTGTCAAACAGCAGCTGCTGCTGACACATGAAAACTGGCTCTTACTCCACTGAGGCCAGGAACCTCGGTGACACATACCTTCCGTCAACAACGGTTCCTTGTGCCTTCCTACATTAGCCAGAATCCTACCCCACACTGATGAGGGGCAACACCCTGAAACAGCTGTCTGTCACATCCTTAAGGCTTGTAAAAGAGCTGATCTTGACATAGGGGGCACTTAAAATGGTGGATCTGGTGATCTCTATTATAAAGACACCCTTTTGTTTGGTTTTTCTTCCCTGAAGGGATATCTGGCTTTCACTGTGTTGAAGACCCATAACTGGGGCTCCACGGTTATTTGGCATTTTACAGTAGACTGATTGCATTACATTACACGTACAGCATCTAAAAAAGCTGGTTATAGTATTTTCTCAAATTACCCAGTTTAATTGTTATAGAAGTATCAGGTGGCTGAGATGACTTGTACAGAGGCAGGCCAGCCAGTATCCCCTTACATCAAGGACCTGCCTTCTCAAAGTTGCTGAAGGGGCCACAATCTTCAATCACCTTGTAGCGTCTTGCTGCTGCCTATCACTATGTGAGCAGATAATATCTGCATAAAGCTTTACAGTGAACCCCCAGAATGAATTTTACTGTTGGGCCCCAGGCACCCGTGTCCAACAATGACTGTGAGTTGATATGATTATGACAATACTTTACTTTTGCATCATAAATTCACTTTTTTTTTTTGTTATTTTCATTTTGCATTGGCATATTTCAAGATCCATAACTTTGTTATTTTTCAGCTGAGGGCTTGTTTTTTACTGGTGAAGAAGAAGTTTTTAATGTTACCATAAAGAGTCCATATGACTATTTGATCATTTTTACTAGGGATGAGTGAATTGACCTCGGATGAAACCTAAAGCTCCGTACAGTATTAGAATGTATTGGCTCCAATGAGCCGAAGTTATTGCTTTGCCAAGTCTCGCAAGACATCGCACAATAACTTCATAAATTAATTTGTACTGTAAAAAAACATTTCCCAAACTTCCAAGACTTTGTGAAGCAATAACTTCGGCTCATCTGAGTCAATACATTCTAATACTGTACGGAGCTCCTGCGCCATACAGTATTAGAACAAAGTTTTATGCACATCAATTTTGGATGTTTCATCCGAAGTTAATTCTCTCATCCCTAATTTTTAGACCTTTTTAATTATTATTTCCGTTTTTTTGATTTGTTTCTACTGCGTTCACTATCCTGTTTCACAGAACAGCTGGTTAAAGCCATGGCAATACTAAATATGTATTAGGCCTCCAGTTGCCATTGCCTTTATTGGGACCCTGGGATCATGTTGTGGGACCTGAGTGCACAGAGGGAACCTGCTTTCAATTACCAACAAGATGCATTTCAAAACCGCATGGGTTTCTTCCTCAGTGGTTAAAAATTTAATGAGAATGAGAGACATAGAAATTGTTGCCTATATAGGGATCATGTGACTTCTAAAATCTGGACCGGACTGCAACAAGTAAGGACTGATAAATAAAACCTGGACCGGACTATATTTCATCTTAGTTCTTATATTCAATTCAGACATTGCGGTTATGTGGTTACACTATTTTAGGTGTCACTTCTTTTCTATATAAACTACTTCTTAACCTCTGTCACTTCTTTTGTATATCTCATATATTACTTCAGGGTTGACAGTCCATATTATGACTAATGGAATAAATACCTAAATATCTCTCATATAATGTATTTTCATATTATTTGGATCATATAAATGTGTTTATTCAGACCGTTTATACTACATTATTACTGCCGTATTGTATATAGTTGGACCCCCAAAGATACAAATACAAACATAGAATAAAAAATGGAATAAAAAAATAAAATTAAAATAAGAACTATATATATAAAAAAAAAACATATATATTAAAAAATGATAACAGTGACCACTGGTGATTCTAGATGTCTTGGCATTTTATTGAGGATGCAGGGCACGTCGTTGCGCTGATAAAACAGCCTGACAGCAACAGGTCATGTAAACCTGCCACCTACCCTATTCCAGAAAACGAAAAATCTCAATTTCCGAATTGAGTCCCCAAGGTGCCAGCGATCCAAATTCATATATCATTCTTGATTCGTTTATTGAAATTTTGGAAATAAAATCTCCTCCCCTCCATTCTTTCTTTACTGAATGTATTGCTGCATATTTTAAACCTGCTGGATTCCTGGCATTACATAGATTGAAATGCTGTGAAAGAGTATGTTTCTCATATCCTTTTTTAATATTATTGATGTGTTCTGCGATTCTGGTCTTTAATAATCTTCCTGTACGTCCTATGTATTGTTTAGCGCACGGGCACTCCATAATATAGATCACTACCTCACTATTACACGTTAATTTCTCTTTAATTTCTCACTTAAATGTATTTACCTTGGATTCTATAATAGTTGTTTTTCTCTCAAATTTAGTAATTCTGCAATTACTCCATAATCCACACCTATAGAAACCTTTCAGGTTCTCCCAAGGTGTGGTTATAGATCTTTCTTTTTGACTTCTTACAGTAGGGGCTATTTCTAAACTCAAATTTGGAGCTCTGGTGAATATAATTGGTGGTCGACTTGGAAGAGTAGTCACCAGCACTTTATCCTCGATGCCTAGGTGCCAATATTTATTTATGATGTTGGATATCTTTTTATACTCCACATTAAAAGGTAATATTAATTTAGTGGCATGTTCATCTTGCTTCCCTGGTTTCTCAATCTCTTGGAAAAATGTCTGTCTTTTTAATTTTCTAACTTTATTCAGCGAATCTTCCACAAGGGATGGGGGATATTTTTTCTACAAAAATTGGACTTTCATGGATTCTGCTTTCTTTTCAAATGGTTCTTCCTGTGTGTAGTTTCTTTTAAGTTGACAGAACTGACTAAAGGGTACATTTAGTAACCACCACGGTAAGTGACAGCTAGTGTTTAATATAAAGCTATTTTTAGCTACCTGTTTTTGATGCACTACATATAAATTTTGACCCTTTAATTTCTATATTTAAATATAAAAACTGTACTGATTGACTACTTATATTTGATGTGAATTTCAGATTAAATTGGTTTCTGTTCAAATCTTCTATGAACCCGATTAATTTCTTGTGGGTGCCCTGCCAGACTAAAATCACATCATCGATATACCGACGCCATAGGACCAATAAACAGATTACCATAGCTGGAGGAGAATCTGGGCCCCATGGTGGTCCCGGTCAACTGTAAATAATAATTGGACTTAAGCTGAAATAATTATGCGTGCGGACGTATTTAATACTATCCCAAATAAACTGTAGTTGTCCTGACCTAAGATCTTTTTTTTTCAGTTAATATCTTTGATATTGCCTGTATGCCCTGGACATGATTAATGCTGGTATATAACGAGCTCACGTCCAGTGTTGCCAGAATCCAGTCAGGTTTGCATATGAGATCTTTAAATAAGTTCACTACCATTGTAGTATCTTTAAGATCAGATGGAATATCTTTAACATATGGCTGTAAATAATTATCTAAGTAACGTGACAGATTACATGTCAGGGAGCCGATTCCAGATACAATCGGCCTGTCCGGTGGATTTATTGGATCTTTATGCACCTTAGGGATGCAATAGAAAATTGGTAACTCTTCGGGGTACCTAATATAAAGTCATATTCCATTTTATTAAGGATACCTGTTTCCTTGGCTATTTTACACGTCTTTTAGTTCATCCTCGTATTTTACTATTGGATCTCCATCCAGATTTGAATACATGCTGGTGTCAGACAACTGTCTTAAACATTATTCTTTGTAATTCTCTGTGTTTAAAATCACAATTGCTCCGTCCTTATCGGCAGGGTGAATGGTGATTTGATGATTCTTCTGAAGATCTTTTAATGCTTGTATTTTGTCTTCAGTCAAGTATTTTTTTTATTTTTGGTTGTTATTTTTCTGATATCAGTCTCTACTGCTCCTCTGAATGCTAGTAATTCCTTTCCAAACTCTTGTCTTGGATACATTTTTGATTTTACCTTCAAATCTACATGTTTGTATGTGAGTATTACTGTATCATACCTTACAATGGGATTTTTTTTCAATGGGAAAATATTTCTTGCAGCAAAGTTTTTTTATATACTTCTCCCCCACCGACCCCAAGATGTCAAGAATCACCAGGGGTCACTGTTATAATTTTTTTATATATACGTTTATATATATATATATGTATATAGTTATTATTTTCTTGTATCTTTGGGGGTCCAACTATATATAATCCGGCAGTAATAATGTAGTATAAACCTAAGGGTCTGAATGAACACATATACAGGTGAAACTCGAAAATTAGAATATTGTGCAAAAGTCCATTTATTTCAGTAATGCAAATTAAAAGGAATTGCATTAATGCAATTTAAAATTAGAATTTTGTGAAACGGTTCAATATTCTAGGCTCAAAGTGTCACACTCTAGTCAGCTAATTAATCCATACCCCCTGAGCAAAGGGTACCTCAAAATTGTGACTTTGGGGTTTCATAAGCTATAGGCCATAATCATCCAAGTTATAACAAATAAAGGCTTGAAATATCTCGCTCTGCATGTAATGAGTAGAGATGTCCCGAACTATTTGCCGGCGAACAGTTCCCGGTGAACATCGCTTGTTTGCGTTCGCCGCAGCGGGCGAACATATGCGATGTTCGGTCCACCCCATATGCGTCATCATTGAGCAAACTTTAAACCTGTACCTCACAGTCAACAGACACATTCCAGTCAATCAGCAGCAGACCCTCCCTCCCAGACCCTCCCACCTCCTATCAAAAAGCAAGGACAGTATCCATCTTAGATTCATTCCGAAGCTGCAGTGTTAGTGAGAGCAGAGACAGTGCAGCTGCTGCTGAATTAATAGGGAAATCGTTAGCTAGGCCAGTGTTCTGTGTACACTCCAGTCCTCAAAAGACTCATCTGATCTGCTGTAAGGACAGCGTCCTGACAGCACCCCAAAAAGCCTTTTATTTTTTATTTTTACATAAATATATATATATATATATATATATATATATATTGCAGTTGCCTGCCAGTGTGTGTCAGGCCCACAGACTGTACTGTGCCCACTGCCAGTGCCCACCACTCATATCTGGAGGCACAGTACCTTGCACATAAAAATGCAATACAATTTTTTCTTTGTAATATAATTTCAGTTGCCTGCCAGTGTGTGTCAGGCCCACAGACTGTACTGTGCCCACTGCCCAACACCCATCGGGTGGCACAGTACCTTGCACGCATAGTACCACTAATCTAAAAAAAATATAGGCAGAGGCAGGCCACCTCGCAGAGGCCGTTGTGGTCGTGGTGCTGTGATTTCCTTTGGCCTTAGTATAATGCCCAGTGTTCAGAGGCCACGTACCCTGAACTCGAAAAGTTCTGAGGACATAGTTGACTGGCTAACACTGGACACCCAATCTTCTACAGCTTCCGCTCGGAACCTTGACGCACCATCCTCCTCCAGCTCAGCTTCAGGCACCTCTCAAGTTACCACTCGCCCGCCTGCCGCGACCACCACCAACACTAGCACCATAGCCGCTTCACTTGATCTGTCAGAGGAGTTATTTACACATCAGTTGGAAGAAATGAGTGATGAGCAACCATTATTGCCAGAGGATGTAGATAACAGGGATATGTCTCAGTCAGGCAGCATTACACACATGGACGTACGGTGTGATGATGATGATGTTGTACCCATGCTGCTTCCTTTGCTGAGTTGTCAGATACAAGGGAAGCAGTTGATGATGACGATGTGTCCGTGGATGTCACGTAGGTGCCCGCTCGAAGAGAAGAACAGGGGGAAAGTTCAGATGGGGAGACAGAGAGGAGGAGGAGACGAGTTGGAAGGAGGGGGAGGTCGTCGCAAGGAGCTAGTGGCACAGTCAGACAGCATGTATCGGCACCCGGGGTCAGCCAGACAGCACGCCAATCAACGCATGCTGTTGCCACCACCAGAATGCCGTCATTGCAAAGCTCAGCAGTGTGGCATTTTTTTGTGTGTCTGCCTCTGATAACAGCGATTTCATTTGCAACCTGTGCCAAAAGAAACTGGGTTGTGGGAAGTCCAACACCCACCTAGGTACAACTGCTTTGCGAAGGCACATGATCGCACATCACAAACGCCTATGGGATCAACACATGATGAGTGCAAGCAGCACACAAACCCAAAGCCACCATCCTCCTCCTGGTCCAGCATCTTCAGCCACGTCAACCACTGCTGTCCTCCTTGCCCCCTCTCAACCACCCACCACTCCGCCTCTCACCTTCAGCAGTTCCTGCTCATCTGCCCACAGTCAGGTGTCTGTCAAGGAAACGTTTGAGCGTAAGAAGCCAATGTCACATAGTCACCCCCTTTGCCCGGCGTCTGACAGCTGGCTTGTCGTAACTCTTAGCCTGCCAGCTTTTACCATACAAGCTGGTGGAGTCTGAGGCCTTCAAAAAAAATGTTTAGCTATTAGGACACCGCAGTGGAAGGTACCCGGCTGAATTTTTTTTTTCACAAAAGGCAATCCCCAACCTGTACTCTATTGTGGAAAAGGAAGTCATGGCATGTCTGGTACACAGTGTTGGGGCAAGGGTCCATCTGACCACTGATACCTGGTCTGCAAAGCACGGTCAGGGCAGGTATATCATGTACACTGCGCATTGGGTAAACCTGCTGACAGCTGCCAAGCATCATGGAATGCGTGGCTCTGCAGAGGAGTTGGTGACACCGCCACGACTTGCAGGCAGGCCTGCTGCCACCTCCTCTACTCCTCCTACTCCATCCTCTTCGCTAACCTCACCGGCTGAGTCCTCTTCTGCTTCTGCGTCTTGTTCCACATCAACTGCACCCCCCCAGCTCCCCAGGGGATATTCAACATCCCGGATACGACAGTGTCACGTCGTCTTGGGGTTGACTTGCCTGAAAGCAGAGAGTCACACCGGACCAGCACTCCTGTCCGTCCTGAACTCACAGGTGGATCAGTGGCTGACACTGCACCAACTGGCGATCGGCAAAGTGGTGTGTGACAACGGAAGCAATTTGTTGGCGGCATTGAATTTTGGCAAGTTGACACATGTGCCGTGCATGGCACATGTGTTGAATCTGATCATACATTGCTTTGTGCATAAGTACCCAGGCTTACAGGACATCCTCAAGCAGGCCAGGAAGGTGTGTGGCCATTTCAGGTGTTCCTACATGGCCATGGCGCACTTTTCCTATATTCAGCGGCGAAACAACATGCCGGTGAGGCGCTTGATTTGCAACAGCCCGATACGTTGGAATTCAACACTCCTAATGTTCGACCGCCTACTCCAACAAGAAAAAGCCATCAACGAGTATTTGTATGAACGGGGTGCTAGGACAGCCTCTGCAGAGCTGGGTATTTTTTTGCCACGGTCCTGGATGCTCATGCGCAATGCCTGTAGGCTCATGCGTCCTTTTGAGGAGGTGACAAACCTAGTCAGTCGCACCGAAGGCACCATCAGCGACATCATCCCATTTGTTTTCTTCCTGGAGCGTGCCCTGCGAAGAGTGCTGGATCAGGCCATAGATGAGCGTGAAGAGGAAGAGTTGTGGTCACCATCACCACCAGAAACAGCCTTATCAGCATCTCTTGCTGGACCTGCGGCAACGCTGGAAGAGGAGTCTGAGGAAGAGGAGTCAGAGGAGGAATGTGGCTTTGAGGAGGAAGAACAACCACAGCAGGCATCCCAGGGTGCTCGTTGTCACCTATCTGGTACCTGTGGTGTTGTACGTGGCTGGGGGGAAGAACAGACCTTCAATGAGATCAGTGAGGACGAGGAACGGGACATGACGAGAAGCTCGGCATCCAACCTTGTGCAAATGGTGTCACAGCACAACGGGAATCTAACAGGGGAAGAGGTGAAAGTAATCGTCCTCCTACCACGACCACGCCAGCAAGGGCAGGATGCTTTACAGACGTGTAGTTGATGGAGGACATGCAGAGCTTTTTAAGTCCTACGCATCGCCACAGCCCTTCGGGTCCACCCTCAGAGAACGACTCGACCAACAGGTATCAGACTACCTTGCCTACAGATATCGAACCCCATGACTTCTGGGTGTGCAGGCTTGACCTGTCGCCTGAGTTATCCCAATTTGCGATAGAACTTCTGGCCTGCCCTGCTTCAAGTGTCCTGTCAGAAAGGTCCTTCAGCGCAGCAGGAGATATTATCACTGAGAAGAGAAGTCGCCTAGGTCAAAAAAGTCTAGATTACCTCACCTTTATTAAGATGAATGAGGCATGGATCCCGAAGGGACTGACAGTCGGGGATGCATTTGACTAAAAAAGGCCTGATGAGATGCCTTGGGCTAAAAATGGTCCACACTCTGCTGTATTTAATCTCTGCATGCCTGACTTGCGTGACTTCTCCGCCACCAACTAGGGTTCAAGCCGCAATGTTTAAGTGCACTTTCTGCCTGGAAAACATAAATTTTTCTGTCCGCTGCTACAGGAGCGGCTGCAACAATACCTAATTTTTCAGGCATGTGTACATGCCAAATTTTTCTTGCCTCACATACATGTGTCAATTCCCCTTCGTGATCGCTACCTTGTTGTGGTGAAGGGGCTTGCGTATCACAATGAAGAGATCACAATGAGTGTGTTGGCAATGGCAATGTTGGTACACCCTAGATGATAAGGTCGTTGCTTCATTGTGAACAGACCAAAAGCGATCAGCTGGATAATTTTGCATAGAAAAAACATTAATTTTCTTTGTGATCATCTAAGGTGATCATTAAAGCCTACTAGGCTAACAATGGGCCCACACTGCAGAATCATTGTTTTCTTGGTCACTTAACTGTCACTAAACTACCTCAGCATGACCATAGGCTTTGAAAAACCGCCATCGCCTGCAATCTCCCAAACGTGCGCACGAGCACAGTCATCACTATACCAAGATTGACGCATAGAGGAATAAAATTTATGTCATGAGTGTGTCAACTATTGACAACTCTTTGCGGTTGTCTAAAATCTATTCGATACACGTCCCCTGATAGGGGACATAACATGGATTAAACTGATAAGAATAGTACTACTTAACACACCACTCATATAGGGTGGCACAGTACATTGCACGGCACACGCACAGTGCCCTAAATTGGAAGTGAGAGGACCAACCAAGCATCTTTTTCCATCTCCCGGTTCCTAAAATCTATTCCATACACCGGCCCCTGATGGGGGACTTAACAGGGATTAAACTGATAGGAATAGTACTGCTTAACATAACACTCATATAGGGTGGCACAGTACATTGCACGGCGCAAGCGCGGTGCCCCAAATTGGAAGTAAGAGGACCGACCAAGCATCTTTTTCCATCTTTTTCCTAAAATCTATTCCATACACCGGCCCCTGATAGGGGACAAAACAGAGATTAAACTGGTAAGAACAGATTTTTTTAATAAAAAAAAAAAAAAGAGAACAGCCTCTGCGGAGCTGGGTATTTTTTGGCACGTTACTGAAGGCTGATGCACAATGGCTGTAGGCTCATGCGTCCTTTTGCCGAGGTGACAAACCTGGTCAGTCAAACCCAAGGCAACATCTTCGACCTCATCCCATATGCGTTTTTTCTGGAGCGTGCCCTGCGAAGAGTGCTGGATCAGGCCGTAGATGAGCATGAAGAGGAAGAGTTGTGGTCACCATCACCACCAGAAGCAGCCTTGTCGTCGTCGATTGCTGGACCTGCGGCAACACAGAGAGAGGAGTCTGAAGAAGAGGAGTCAGAGGAGGAAGGTGGCTTTGAGGAGGTGGAAGACCAACCACAGCAGGCGTCCCAGGCGGCTTGTTGTCACCTTTCGGGGACCCTTGGTGTTGTACGTGGCTGGGTGGAGGAAGAGACCTTCAATGACGTCAGTGAGGACAAGGAACGGGACATGGCTAGCTTGGTATCCAACCTTGTGCATATGGGGAGTTTGCGGTTGTGCAAATGGACTGTTTGCGGTTGTTTGCGGTGCGTTAAACGGGGAGTTTGGTCTGTCAGAGTTTGGTCTTTCACTGTGAAGCGGGCGTAACCCTTACACTACCTGATCGATATGACATCATACCTGATCGTATACACACACTGGATGTTTTAAAGCACGTTATTCCAAACAATTTAGGAATGTTAGGTGATTTATGCCCTTTATGGATTAAAACCCGACTCTGCGTCAGCTACGTAATTTTGCCATAGATCCCCCTCCGGCATGCCACAGTCCAGGTGTTAGTCCCCTTGAAACAACTTTTCATTCACTATTGTGGCCAGAAAAAGTCCATGTGGGTTTTAAAATTCGCCTGCCTATTGAAGTCTATGGCGGTTCGCCGTGTTCACCCGTTTGCGAAAATTTGCGGAAATTTGCTTTCGCCGTTCGCGGACAGAAAATTTTTTGTTTGCGACATCTCTAGTAATGAGTCTATCTCATATGTTAGTTTCACCTTTTAAGTTGGATTACTAAAATAAATGAACTTTTTGAGTTTCACCTGTATATGATCAAAATAATACAGTCCTGATCAAAAGTTTAAGACCACTTGAAAAACGGCAAAAAATCATATTTAGCATGGCTGGATCTTAACAAGGTTCCAAATAGAGCTTCAACATGCAACAAGAAGAAATAGGAGTGAGCATTCAATTTAATGAAAACAACGAATAAACTGAAACAGGCTGATCAAAAGTTTAGGACCACACCTCCCAAAAAAAAACTAAGCCCCCCCAAAACAGAAATCCAACTTCCAAACATGAACTCAGTAATGAGTAGCTCCGCCGTTATTGTTTATCCCTTGCAAGCTTTTCCATGAGGTGAGTGGGAACATTTCTCCAAGTGGTGAAGACGGCTGCACGAAGGCCATCTGCTGTCTGGAACTGTTGTCCATTTTTGTAAACTTCCCTTGCCATCCATCCCCAAAGGTTCTCAATTGGATTTAGATCAGGGGAACACGCACCGGGGCCAGAAGAGTGATGTTATTCTCCTGGAAGAAGTCCCTTGTCCTACAGGCATTGTGTACTGTAGCGTTGTCCTGTTGAAAAACCCAGTCATTACCACACAGACGAGGGCCCTCAGTCATGAGGAATGCTCTCTGCAACATCTGGACATAGCCAGCGGCCGTTTTACGCCCCTGCACTTCCTGAAGCTCCATTGTTCCACTGAAGGAAAAAGCACCCCAGACCATTATGGCGCCCCCTCCACCGTGGCACGTAGAAAACATCTCAGGTGGGATCTGCTTGTCGTGCCAGTAACGTTGGAAACCATCAGGACCATCAAGGTAAAAAAAAATCTCATCAGAGAATAAAACTTTCTTCCACCTTTGAATGTCCCATGTTTGGTGCTCTCTTGCAAAGTCCAAAAGAGCAGTTCTGTGGCGTTCAAGGTGACGAGGTCTTTGAAGACGTTTTTTGTTTTTGAAGCCCTTCAGTCTCTGATGCCGTCTGATGGTTATGGGACTGCAGTCAGCACCAGTAAGGGCCTTAATTTGGGTTGAGGATCGTGCAGTGTCTTGACGGACAGCCAATTGGATCCTCCGGCTCAGTGCTGATGACATTTTTTGGGGTCTTCCACTTGACTTTTTTGTTCCATAACCCTTAGGATCATTTAAGAATTTAAGAAATTCCAAATGACTGTCTTACTGCGTCCCACCTCAGTAGCGATGGCGCGCTGTGAGAGACCCTGCTTATGCAGTTCAACAACCCGACCACGTTCAAAAAGGGAGAGTCTTTTTGCCGTTGTCATCACAACGTGTGACTACCTGACAGAAAATGACAATGAATCCACATCTTTGCACAGATTTGGCCTTTTAAAGGCATGTGGTCCTAAACTTTTGATCAGCTGAAAAACAGCCTGTTTCAGTTTATTTGTTGTTTTCATTAAATTAAATGCTCAAAAAATGTTTTGTCTCACTCTCATTTCTTCTTGTTGCATGTTGAAGCTCTACTTGGAACCTTGTTAAGATCCAGCCATGCTAAATATGATTTTTTGCCATTTTTCAAGTGGTCTTAAACTTTTGATCAGGACTGTATGAAAATACATTATATAAGAGATATTTAGGTATTTATTCCGTTAGTCATAATATGGACTGTCAACCCTGACGTACTATATGAGATATACAACAGAAGTGAAAGAGGTTGAGAATGTAGTTTATACCGAAAAGAAGTGACACCTAAAATAGTATACCCACATAACCGCAATGTCTGAATTGAATATAAGAACTAAGATAACATATAGTCCGGTACAGGTTTTATTTATTAGTCCTTACTTATTGCAGTCCGGTCCAGATTTTAGAAGTCACATGATCCCTACATAGGCAACGATTTCTATGTCCTTCATTCTCATTACATTTTTAACCACTGAGGAAGAAACCCATGCAGTTTTTGAAACGCGTCTGGGTATTAATTCAAAGCACAGCAGTATATACAGAGTGTGATTCCTTGCAGCGAAATCTTCGTAATCAAAGACCCAAGCCGCTGTTACAAAGTGACAAACCTGCAGGCGTCAGAGAAAAGTGCCGACACTGGCGCATAAGCAAGAAGGCTAACAGGTGCTCCACACGAAACTTGAAACCTCAACACAGCTACATACGTACCACCCATCATCGAGTGCAGCGACAGATCTGGTAAGCAGACAACACATTCTGCTCAACTACCTCGCATAATAACCACATTATCTGCAGAACGAGTCAGACGGTAGTGGCGTAACCACCTGACAATCATTGCACACCTTATATGGAGTGGTTAACAGTGTATGTAATATACAACAACGATATTGTCAATCTAATCAGTAGCAATTTACCTACCTGAGTATTTCTACATATCACGTCTGATACTATTCTGAAGAGTAGGAACTTGAAATCATTCAAGTTCAAGTGCACGACAAGAAAGCATGCATTATTAAAATACTGTATCAACTCTTCCTATACTGCTGTGGAACATTTTGATTTTTGAATAGTGCAAGAGCTCCGGACAATATATCTATAGAGGGACCGTAACTGCATATTAGTATTGTATTTACATACAAAATAAGGTATTTTATATGCATTTTAGGTAATAATAAACGTGGATTATTTATTATCAATTATTTAAAAAAAATGCCTAATGGTTTGGAGCACTTTAATGTAACTGCCATTTCTTAAGCTAAATACAGATTATGGGGGTCATTTACTATCAGAACTACCCTTATATTAGGTGTATTTGTGGCGCAGATTGCGGCACAAATGTTATTTTCTCCACAATCTGCGACTTTACCCCGATTAAGCCAGGTCTAAAAAAGTGGGCATGGCGTGAGTGGGGAAGGTCAGAGGCAGCAAGACCCGTCTCATTCATCATTTGCCTGATTTAGATGTAGAAAATGGTTTAAATTTTAGCTTCAGAAAGGCCTCATTATGTTGGACTGAAACATTGCTTTTGGGTTACATAATTATATAATTTTCAAGTAATGCGAAGGCTGCCTTATCTTGTACTTGTGAATGCTTAGGCTCAATGCCCTACAATCTGGAAGATTAGCACCCTCATCAACTTTGACAAATGCTGTTGTTTTTTTGTTTTATACTAAATTTAAGCCAGCTAGGAAGCTGGCTTACATTTAGCCAGCGCCTCAACATAATTTTGGCAGATCCACCACCAACTAAAGGGGCTTTTAAGACCAGCATATATTTCTGTGAGGCTGTTACACTGCTAATCAAAATGAATGCAATTATTATTAATTTTTTTATCCCTGGATTCTACCTGCATCAACCATCAGTGGGAGCGCAACATTATCAGATCAAATTCAAGATGGCAGCGCATTGTTTTAAAGACGTTTGCCGTGTCAATGAGTTCAAATACTTTCTATAGTCATCTGCTGTGCTCTTGTGAAGGTGCATACACAGCTGACAAATCAGAAGGTAGTATCGATTAAACACACCCCCTAGTTAAAGGATTGGGCCCCTTTCTGGCTACTAATTACCAATGTATATGTAAGATCCCTACATGGCACTAACAACACAGCCTTGGTTGATATTCTGTGCAATTTGCCATATTCCATAAGCCATATCCATTTGATGGGCACATTTTCTGTACTGTCCACATAGAGGTCCAGTCCATATGATGACCACTGATGGAGGGTCATGTGACCAGATACATCACTCAGTTTCCTCCATTCAAACATACCGTACCTGCATTAATCTCCCAGCAGCAAGTGCAGATGACAGGCGCAGTGGATTTGAATGGAGATGGCTAAATGATGTGTCTGGAAATATTTTTACCTTGTCACTAGTGAATTTTTCATAAATTCGATTCGCCGGTTCGCCATAATTTTTTGAAAAAATTATGTTCGATCTGAATTTATTTGTGGCGAATTAAGTTAACAAACGGTTATTTCCTGGCTGCAGAAAGCCTTTATAGTGGTGTAGAACACTGTGCCTTGCCTGCTTTGGTAGTGAAACAATGCTGTGAGTCAGTATGACATGCAGATGACAGGCTTTGCTCTTAGAATCACTGCACACTTCACTTATTTGGGCAGTCACGGGGCCAAAACTGACCAAATAACTCAAGTATGAACTCAGCCTTACAGGTTGATGTTAGCGCCAAGAAGAAGCGCACTCCTTTTACACCGTCGTCAGCTGATTCCACATAGATGTCTACAGAACTTTAAGTAGAGCCCCCCGACATAGTGGAGAGGGTGTCAGCATTAATTTTGTGTTGACGTCAGTGATTATTTTGCCCTTCCTCTGATCCATCAGAACAATAACCCACAAAAAAACGGATCCTGTCTGTTGAGCATCCGCCTCAACTCGGTCAGCATTTGGTCAGTAATCCATCAGTATTACTAATGCGAAAAAAAAAAACAAGTGGATCCAAAACAGAGATGACACGTGAACTGAATATTTGCAAGTCTTCTGTGTTTTGTACCCACTCCTGTTTTTGGCTACCAAATCCTAAGCATATTCTGATGGGACCATACAGGCCTTACAGCTGCTACACAGACAGAATCCTTTGTGTGTCTCATTTTACCTTTCTTCTGACAGATCAGAAGAATGGTAAAATAAATGATGATGTCAGCCAAGCCAAAAAGGCTAAATAGTGGCCCAGTCATGAAGTGGGGAGGGTGGAAACAGCTTGAGAAGTTTACAGAGTGGCCCTATGACATAGTGTGGAGGTGGCGGCAGCATCAGGAGGCCACAGAGTGGCTAGGTGACATAGTGTGGAGGTGGCGGCAGCATCAGGAGGCCACAGTTTGGCAAGGTGACATAGAGTGGAGTGAGGAGCAGCATGAGGAGACCACATAGTGGTAAGGTGACATAGTGTGGAGGTGGCGGCAGCATCAGTAGGCCACAGAGTGTCTAGGTGACATAGTGTGGAGATGGCAGCAGCATCAGGAGACCACAGAGTGGTACAATGACAGAGTGTGGAGGTGGCAGAAGCATCAAGATGCCACAGAGTGGCAAGGTGATATAAAGTGGAGGTAGGAGCAGCATCAGGAGACCACAGAGTGGCAAGGTGACAAAGTGTGGAGGTGGGTGGCAATACCAGTACCCGCTTAAGATGGTGGGTGAAAGAAGGAGCACTTGGCATCAGATGTGTGGCACCAGGCGAGTGGCAGCATCAGAATAGTAGCTGAGGCAGGTAGCCAGAAGAAACCGGTCTCTTTTGTCAAAGTGTTGGTGTGACACCATGGATGATCTAGTCTGATGCATCAGGAATTGGTGGTTGGAAATCCTGGCTGATCCACGCCTGATTCATCTTGACAAAAGTCAGTCTCACCACATTTTGGGTGGACAGGCGAGTTCTCCTTGGGGTAACTATGGCCCCTTGCGCACTAAACACTCGCTCTGATGCCACACTACTGGCTGGGCAGGACAGCTTTTCCAGGGCAAACTCAGATAGTTGCGGCCACAAATCTAGTTTGGCTGCCCAGTAGTCCAGCGGATCTGCAATGTGGGTTGGCAGGGTGTTGTCCAAGTATGCCACCACCTGCTGCTTCAGGTCCTGCTCCAGGTCTACCTGCTGCTGGTGAGTTGTTTCTTCACTATGCGGGTGAAGAAAGCTACTCATCAGAGACTGTAGACTCAGGCTGCTGCTGATGGAGCTAGTACTGCTTCTGCCACTCCACCCCTCCCCAGCAGCCATGGCAGTGGAACGTGAGCACAGAGGGGCCCCCGGTCAGACCTGCAGAGGATAGACGATGGCGCAGATAGGCAGTGGCCAACTGACTACATAGTATGTCTCTATAGTAGTTCAGTTTGTCCTCCCTCTCAGCAGGTGTCCTCCCTCGGTAGCAAGGGTCCAACAAAGTGGAGAGCCAGAAGTCATTCTTCTGCCGAATGGTGACAATTCGGCTGTCACTACCCAAGCAAGTGAGCATGCAGCGGGTCATTTGCCCAAGTGACTTGGAGGGACTCCCTGCCTCCATCTCCACTGGATACTGTCTCCCTCTAACCAATGGCGCCATTCCTCAAAAGCTAATTTGATGGCCAACATCTCGTAATTTCTCTCTGCAGAGGAGAGTTTCCTTGAGAAAAAGGCACACGGTCGCCACTTGGCAGGAGAGGGACCCTGAGATAAGACCTCACTCACACCCACCTCAGAAGCGTCCACCTCAACAATAAAAGGTAGAGAGACATCAGGTTGTACCAAAATGGGAGCGGAAGCAAAACTCTCTTTGATACTAGAAAAGGCTTTAAGCACATCTACCGACCACGAGGAAAAAAATCGACCCCCTTTTTAGTCATATCAGTGAGTGGCTTAACAACAGAGGAATAATTCAAAAGGAACTTTCAGTAATAATTGGCAAAACCCAAAAACCGCATCAGCGCCTGCTGATTCTCAGGACGCTCTCAATCAATCACAGCGCGGACCTTCTCAGGGTCCATGCGAAAACTAGAAGCGGAGAGAAAAAAACAAGAAATTGAATCTCTAGGACCGCAAACACACATTTTTCCAGTTTAGCGTACAATTTATTCTCCCGCAAAATCAGCAAGATCTGGCGTAGGTGGTCTTGATGAGTCTTGAAATCAGGAGAAAAAATCTAAATGTCATCTAGATACACCAGTACAAATTTCCCCATTAAATGATAAAAATGCTGTTCACAAAATGTTGGAAGGCGGCCGGAGCATTAATCAAATCAAAGGGCATATAACAAAATTCTCGAAATGACCCTCAGGGGTATTGAAGGACGTCTTCCATTCATCCTCTTCCCTGACTAGGTTGTATGCCTCTCTTAAATTCAATTTAGAAAAAACTTTAGCCCCAACAATCTGGTTAAACAGATCCGGGATCAGAGGACGCAGATATGGGTCACGAATTGTGATATAGTTCAGCTCCCTGAAATCCAGACAAGGTCTTAAAGAACCATCTTTTTTCTTAACAAAAAAAAAGCCCAGCAGCAACAGGTGACTTCGAGGGTCGAATGTGTCCCTTTCTTAGGCTCTCAGAGATATAAGTACGCATAGCGACTCTTTCAGGTTGGGAGAGATTGTATAAATGTGATTTTGGCAGCTTGGCGCCTGGGATGAGATTAATAGGGCAGTCGTACTCCCGGTGAGGGGGCAACTCCTGGACACCACTCTCGGAAAACACATCCGAAAATTCAGAGAGAAAAGATGGTACAGTCTTGGTAGAAACCTCTTAAAGAGACGCCGTGAGGCAATTCTCTCTGCAAAACTCACTCCAACCATTTATTTGCCTTGCTTGCCAATCAATGGTGGGGTTATGTTTAGTGAGCCAGGGTAGCCCCAACACTAGAGGAGTAGGTAATCCACTTAGGACGAAACACGACATATCCTCAACATGAGCGTCACCCACAGTCAAACGGATATTGTGAACTATGCCCTTTAATGATCTTTGAGAAAGTGGAGCGCAATCGATAGCAAAAACAGGTATATCCTTTTCCAAAGTGCATACCTAGAAACCATGCGTTATTGCAAATTGATTATAAATGAGATTGACAGCTGCTCCACTATCTACAAAAATCTCACAAACAATGTACTTGCTGTCTAGCGCCACCCTGGCAGGTAAGAGAAATGGGAACTACAAGTAAACGACAAACCTTCAATTTCCGCATCAATCTTGCCAATAGTAGCAAATGGAAAGTTTTTAGATGGTTTTTTCTTTTTGTTTTTCTTTTATTACCCTCAGAAAACTCCATGAATCTCCTAGAGGGGCAAACATTAGCCAAATGATTTATACCCCCACAACAGAAACAAACCCTCCTCTGAGAGCTAAATCCTCTACTATCAGCATGGCCTCCTCCTCAGAGGGGATTGAGAGAGACTGAGACCCCTGCGCACTGAATGAGACAGCCCCACTGTCCTTGGGCTGAATATGACAGGAAGGAATAGTCTCCTCTCTCTCTCTAAGACGCCTGTCAATATGAACAGCTAGAGACATGGCAGACTCTAACGAGGCTGGTCTCTCATGAAAAGCAAATGCATCTTTCAATCTTCCCGAAAGACCATGGCAAAATTCACTTCGGAGTGCAGCATTATTCCAACCAGTATCAGCTGCCAATCTCCGAAATTCAGAACAATATATCTCTGCGGACTGTTTACTCTGGCATAAAAGACGCAGTTTAGATTCAGCCAGAGCAATACGATCCGGGTCATCATATATCTGCCCCAGGGCTACAAAAATTTCATCCACCGATCGGAGGGGCCGTGCCCCTGCCAGCAGTGAAAAGGCCCAAGACTGAGCGTTATCCCTGAGCAGCAAGATGATGATCCCCACCCTCTGCTCCTCATCACCAGAAGAATGGGGAAGTAGGCGAAAATTGAGTTTGCAAGCCTCTCTGAAGCGAACAAAATTCTCACTACCCCTGGAGAACGTATCCGGAAGTGAGATCTTAGGCTCGGAACCAACTCCATGAACGCCAGCAGAACGGTTCACCTGAAACTGAGACACAGTTTTAAGGAGATCTTCTACCTCGAGCGAAAGACCTTGCATGCGGTCAATCAAGGCTAAAACCGGATCCATGCTTAAGACGGTTATGGCGGTTTATAATGTCACGGATGATGTTGCGGAAAGTTGGAACTTATAAATAAACATCCGACTGGCTTGATCCCAAACTAAGGAGCATATGTGTGAGCCCTATAAAACCCCTAGAGCTCTACCTGACTGCTATGCCCATGCAAGGGTCTCTATGGTAGGCGATTGCATGCCCACGTACCTAATACTGTGTGACACCTGAAAACCCTATAATGGTGAGGGGACACGACCACCGGCTCCCTGCACTTAATACGGAGGGAGTCAGGGTCACCTAGAATCAAGCAAGCAAGGAAACACAAATAAAGGACAAATACTTATCTGAGGAAACAGCAGCAGCAGCCTCCAGCAGTGAACACCTCATCCAGGAAGTAGTATAAACCGCAAAGTGAGGCAGTATGGGAGGGAATATAAAGGGAGACAATTAGTCTAAATAGGTGACACTTGGGAGAAGGAAAGGAGATAACAAAGTGAAACCAAAACAAAGAACGTCATGCAAGAGGTAGAGAAGAACGTCTGCCAGACCTTCTCACAGAGCTGGCGGTGACACTTTGATAAACCCATGATGGAGCAATTTGATAGAGCCAATAGCTAGAATTGCGGTTCCAGCTTGGCAATAGAACAAGGAAAGCAGAATAACAACATGTTTTAAAAATGAACAGTCTCTTCATGATGCGCAGGTTGTTTTTGAGCTCATCCACTGAGAAAACACGAATACTGCGATAAAACATCATTGGCTTTAAAATAAAAACAGGCAGTACTAAGGGGAAAAGTGCATAGACAAGAAAGATTGCAAAGCAGGTGCTGTCTATTGAGAGACATTAGGTAGAAAACCAAGAGAAACTGTATTTCCATTTTGTTCTATTTGTTATCAAAGGTCACTTTTAATTAGAACATCTTGTGTTGTAACAATAGGCTTTTGGCACATTTCTTACATTTGATTATCTATATTATACATAAGTCATACAGAAATAATGTATCAGTGTCCTGGGGGTTAATACATCAAAATTACCAAAGACAATGAATCTGACTGAAAGCAGTAGGTGTTATTCAAAAAAGCTTTGAGCTTCGAGTTTAGCTGTTATTTCCAAATGAGGTTTACAGGGGCAGAAAGGGTTAAAAAAAATCTGCAGCAGGAAGATAAATAAAACAGGTCAACAAACAATACCTGTCTTCCAACTCGGAAGTTAACAAGCCTAAAAGATCATCGATGTTGTCATTCTGGTCACTCCATGAAATTAATGAACTTTCACGGTGGGATCCTCATTTGTACTTTACAGATAGTAATAGAGATGTTATGTAAATAATTACACTTACATCACCACCTCACACCCACTGGGTGGGCTCCACATTACCGAACAACAACATTTCCATTTCTGAGATGTCTAATATAGTGCAGCTATAATGCAATACAAAAACATAATATTAATTTATACAATTGTACTAAATACAGGCACATAATCTACAATACAAAACTTTACTAATCTAAATCTAATGCAATCTAATACTAAATGCAAAATGCAACAATTCCACAAAGAAAATATTCCCACGTCTTCCTTCAAGGAGCTTGTTTAATGAAGGATCCCAGTCTTTTTATCTAGACAAGAAGATCACATGGCTCATGAAAGAGTTGTAAAATATTTTCTATTCTCTTCTTAGGTCTCTTTCACACATCCATGTCCATGATTACATGCGTGAGAAGATGGTCAGTGCTTTATCTGTCAAGATGTCTGTGAACAATCCGTGTTTGGTCCATGTGTCCATTTTGCCTTTCATGTGTCATCCGTATTTCAAGGACGCTGTAAAGCAAATTTCCAGAGCATCTCCTAGCAAAGACCCATGAAAAGTACAGGCCAAACACGAAGGGCATCTATGTAGTGCCCGTGGTTTTCACAGACCTATAGACTATAATGTGCATGAGGGATCCGTAATCAGAGACAAAAATAGGGCATGCTTCTGTGGTGTCACCACAGACCTGCAGTCCATGAATATACACATTAAAGTCAATGGATGCGTGAGCAGTGGAAGAAAGAGGATGTGAAAGAGGCCTTGGAGATGCATTTCTTTTATTGGTGATTGAATAAAAATGACTTTTGAATAGATTGCATAAAAATGAGTGTGAAAGATACAGCATGATACAGTAAAAAAAAAAAAATGCACCACTCATCAGCCATAACATGAAAACTAGGGTAAGTGAAAACATTGATTACAACTAGTGATGAGCAAAGTTTTGAAAAATTTGATTCCCCAACTTTGCAAAAGTTTTCCCAAAAAATTGATTGTTCCAAATTAAGTTGTTATTAATCTCTATAAATCAAGTATACCCAGGCCACTCTGCCTTAGGGTGCGACCACATGGAGCAGACATGCTGCGGTGAAGAACGATATAGTCAGTCTTCATTGCTAATCACCGCGAGGCACCTTTAATACACATTTAAACAGGGGTTGTTGCTGGTATGGGGTTTGGCTGGTTATATGGGGGGGACAATATACATATTATTGCTGTTCTGGCCTGCAATCTCCTGCCAGTTATTTGACAGTAAACACAGAATATTAATCAGCTTTGGCATACCCAATTCTCCAACCCCAACGCTTTCCTGTCCTACAGGTGGGAGCCCATCTTCTGCCATCTGCATTTTCTCCTTTTCCACATCATATAATATCGATGTGAATGAGTCATCAGAAAAATCCAGCTCCTCCTCTCTCTGCATCCTGCTGACTTTTCTAAGACATGGAGACTTTGAAGGATGTTTTGGAAAAAGTAAATTACGACCTGGACCCCTTCCTAAGGGGTGCAGACTGGACGGTATTGGTTGGCACACTGGCAGTGGAATGATAAAGACTTCCATCTTATTGCTATTGAATTACATATCTTAGTTTATGGATGATGTAGGAATAAGTAAATGTAGGAATAAATGAGCCTCGCTGCACTCTAAAAATAATATAACAATAACAGAGGCAAATGCATACAATGGAAGATGCCTGCAGCGGACCACAAGTACCACAATGGACATCCTACACAGGATAGCAAATGTGTGAATGTGATAAAGAGTAAACATAATATAACAATAACAAAGACAGTGTCATGGAACCATGAACCAGACGTACAACAAGAGATAAGTGGAAAATAAGAAGGTTTTATTGAAGAGCAAGCCGTAGCAAAGTCCGAACGGATGGCTAAACCGAAGCAGGGTCTTGCGGAGACAGAGGTCAGGAACCAGAAGGGTAGTCAGACGAAGCCAGGAACAGGAACCAACGGGGTAGTCAGACGAAGCCGGAATCAGGAACCAACGGGGTAGTCAGACGAAGCCGGAATCAGGAACCAACGGGGTAGTCAGACGAGGCCAGGATCAGGAACCAGAAGCAGCAGCAGTCTTGGAAGCATGTGAACACAGGAGGACCAAGCAAGGAACTGAAGCCACAGACCTCCTATATATATGAGCTAGGCATCCAGCTCCTCCCAGTGGGAAGGAGGAGCCGCAGGGTGGGAGGCTACAAGAAAACCCAGAAACCAAGATGGCCGCCAGCACATGTCAAACGAAGGGAACAGCAAGGAGGTAAGACCATGACAGTACCTCCCCCTCAAGGGCCCCTCCTCCGCGGAGTAAGGAACGGTTTCTGAGGGAAGCGTGCGTGGAAGGCTCGGAGCAAGACAGGAGCATGGACATCTGCGGAGGGAACCCAGGAACGCTCCTCTGGACCATAACCACGCCAATGGACCAAAAACTGCACCCGGCCGCGGACCAGGCGTGAGTCCAGGATATTGCTCACCTCATATTCCTCACGATTGCCCACTTGGACCGGACGAGGCCGAGGAATCGAGGAAGTGAAACGATTACACACCAGTGGCTTCAACAGGGAGACATGAAACACGTTGGAGATCCGCATGCCAGGAGGAAGCGCAAGGGCATAGGCTACCGGGTTTACCCTGCGAAGCACTCGGAAGGGACCAACAAAGCGAGGCGCCAGCTTGGGAGTGGGCACTCGAAGGTTGAGGTTGCGGGTGGACAACCATACGCGGTCTCCGACCTGGTAGGAAGGAGCGGGCGCTCGTCTGCGATCAGCCTGGAGTTTCTGGCGCTGCGCAGAGACCTCAAGGGACCTCTGGATCTGTACCCAAGAAGCACGTAGGACGGAAAGGTGATCCTCCACAGCCGGAATATCCTGGGGAGAGAATACCTCCGGTAACACGGCAGGTTGGAACCCATAATTGGCCATGAAGGGAGACGTCCCAGAGGAAGAGTTCACCGCCGTGTTCCTGGCAAACTCAGCCCAAGGCAGGAGGTCAACCCAATTGTCTTGGTGATCGGAGACATAGCAACGAAGGAATTGCTCCAAGGCCTGATTGGATCGTTCTGCGGCCCCATTGGACTGAGGGTGGTAGGCCGAGGAGAAAGAGAGATGAATCCCCAACTGGGAGCAAAAGGCGCGCCAGAACCTGGACACAAACTGACTCCCCCGATCCGACACAATCTCCTTGGGCAAACCGTGCAACCGGAAGACCTCCCTGGCAAAAATCGAGGCCAACTCTTGTGCAGAGGGTAACTTCTTGAGAGGAACACAGTGGCACATTTTGGAAAACCGATCCACAATCATGAGAATGACCGTATGGCCTCGGGATGCAGGGAGGTCCACAATGAAATCCATCCCCAGGTGTGACCATGGACGCTCCCCGGTGGCTATGGGTTGCAAAAGGCCCAACGGAAGGTGCCGAGGGGACTTACTCTGGGCACAAACGGAGCATGCCGCTACATATGCGGCGATGTCGGAACGTAGAGAAGGCCACCAGAACAGACGTGAAACCGCCCAGGACAGCTGATTCTTTCCAGGGTGCCCCGCGGCCTTGGAGTTATGGTAGGTTCGCAACAACCGAGTGCGCAACTCCTCAGGCACAAAACATCTGCCGTTGGGTCTCCCAGAGGGAGCACCAGATTGAGCCGCCAAAATCTGCTCACCCAGAGGAGAAGTCAGGCTGGTGCGAATAGCGGCCAGGATCTGATTCGGGGGTATGACCGTAGTCGGAATCGACTCCTCCCCGGACAGCTCGGAGTACTGCCGTGATAAGGCATCCGCTCTGATGTTCTTGGAGCCGGGTAGGTAGGAGACCACGTAATTAAAACGTG
This sequence comes from Bufo gargarizans, assembly GCF_014858855.1. Taxonomy (NCBI): domain Eukaryota; kingdom Metazoa; phylum Chordata; class Amphibia; order Anura; family Bufonidae; genus Bufo; species Bufo gargarizans. The sequence goes on along the minus strand of NC_058080.1, from coordinate 492,135,158 downwards.
ACAAGAACAGAGCCCATCTGGCCTGACGTGGTGTCAATCTCTTGGCCTCAGAGAGGTAGGTCAGATTCTTGTGGTCCGTCAGGATGAGAACCGGAACCACCGAGCCCTCGAGCAAGTGCCTCCATTCTTTAAGGGCCTGCACGATGGCCAATAACTCCCTGTCACCAATCTGATAGTTGCACTCCGCGGAAGACAGTTTCCGGGAGTAAAACCCACAAGGAAGCAGAGGACCCTCTGGTGTTTTACGCTGAGACAGGAGGGCGCCTACTCCCGTCTCAGACGCGTCCACCTCGAGGACAAAAGGCAACCCAGGGTTGGGATGCGACAGAATCGGAGCCGACACAAAGGCGGACTTTAGAGCCTCAAAAGCTCGGATGGCCTCGAGCGGCCAGACCTGAGGATTACTGCCCTTCCTGGTCAGATCCGTGAGAGGCTTGGCTAGCATGGAAAAGTCCCTGATGAACTTCCGATAATAATTGGCGAAGCCCAAAAAGCGCTGCAGGGCACGAAGCCCACTGGGCTGGGGCCACTGTAAGACAGCCGAAACCTTCTCAGGATCCATGGAGAACCCCTCAGCGGAAATGATGTAACCTAAGAAGGTTACCTGGGATCGGTGAAATTCGCATTTCTCAAGCTTACCGAACAGCTTGTTCTCTCGTAAGCGTTGCAACACTCGTCTGACATCCAGAATGTGGGCCTCCATGGATGCAGAATATACCAAGATGTCATCCAAATAGACCACCACACACTGCTGCAACAGGTCACGGAAAACATCGTTGATGAATTCCTGGAAGACTGCGGGCGCATTGCACAACCCAAAGGGCATAACCAAGGATTCATAATGACCGGTCCTGGTGTTAAACGCGGTCTTCCACTCATCGCCCGCCTTGATCCTTACCAGGTTATATGCCGCCCTCAGGTCGAGTTTGGTAAAGACCGTGGCCCCTTTGAGGCGATCGAACAGCTCGGAAATCAAGGGTATCGGGTAAGCGTTCTTGATCGTGATGCGATTGAGACCCCTGTAATCGATGCAAGGCCTCAACTCGCCGCCCTTCTTTTTCACAAAGAAAAATCCAGCCCCTGCCGGGGACGAGGATTTGCGAATGTGTCCGCGTGAAAGCGCCTCCCTCACGTACTCCTCCATGGCCTCATTCTCTGCTACCGACAGTGGATAGACTTTGCCACGAGGAGGAACGGCACCGGATTGTAACTCTATGGCACAATCGTATGGGCGGTGCGGAGGTAGGGCAACCGCGCGCACCTTATCGAATACATCCCGGTACTCTTCGTATTCAGGAGGCAACAGAGAGTCCGAGGAAGTACACAGCAACTTGACAGGCCCATGGATGCAACTAGCCCCACACTGCGGTGACCACGAGAGGATCTCGACCGATCTCCAATCGAAAGTCGGATTATGCTTCTGGAGCCAGGGGTACCCCAAGACCACCGAGTAGTGTGGAGACGAAATAACCTGGAGACAGACCGACTCTCTGTGAACGGCACCAATGGCCATCCCCACTGGAAGGGTCTCATGAGTCACGTGTGGCGGCAGAAGGGGTCTGCCGTCTATCGCCTCAAGAGCCAGTGGGGAACCTCGAGGCTGCAGAGGAATGGAATTGGCGGCAACGAACACTCTATCAATGAACAAACCACCAGCACCAGAGTCCACCAACGCCTGGGTCGTCACCGAGCCCCCGACCCAGGAGAGGACAACCGTGATCAGTGGTTTGTCAACACGGGAAACCGGGGACGAGGAGACTCCACCCAAGATCTGCCCCCGACAGGACCTCAGGTGCGAGCGTTCTCCCGGACGGTTCGGACATGCCAACCGAAAATGCCCACCGAGACCACAGTACATGCATCGGCCCTCGCGTCTCCGGAGTACCCTCTCCCCCTCAGACAGGCGAGCAAACCCCCGCTGCATGGGTTCACCCCCAGACAAGTCATCCCCAGGAGGCGTGGGAGGAGAGGGAGGCACGGGTGGGACAGCAAACGTAGGCGCCAATCTGTTAGGAGACCTCCGCAGGCTCTCCTTAAAGGAAGGTCTCTCCCTGAGTCTGGTGTCAATCAAAATCAGGAAAGAAATAAGAGACTCGAGCTCCACTGGTAGGTCCTTAGCTGCAACCTCATCCTTCAAGGCATCCGAGAGACCATGAGAGAAAGCAGCGACCAGAGCCTCATTATTCCAGCCCACCTCTGCTGCCAGGGTACGAAACTCAATGGCGTATTCAGCTACGGATCGTGAACCCTGTCTGATGGACATAAGGAGCTTCGCAGCAGAGGCAGCATGAGCCGGCACATCGAATACCTTCCGAAGAGAAGCAACAAAACCGGAAAACTCGGCAACCACCGGATTGTTGTTCTCCCATAAAGGGCTGGCCCAGGCCAAGGCCTTGTCCGAGAGCAGCGAGATCAAGAAGCCCACCCTTGATCTCTCAGTAGGAAAGGCATGTGGCAGCAACTCGAAGTAAATGCCCACCTGGTTAAGGAAACCTCGGCACTGAGTTGGCTCTCCCCCAAAGCGCTGTGGAAGGGGGGCAGAACCGGTCATACCCTGAAACACCACAGGCGCAGCAACAGGTGTCAGGGTAGACTCTGGCGCAACAACCGGAGCGGCAGTAGGAGCGGGCCCAGGAGCGACAACCGACCCATCGGCAACGGAAGCTAAATGAGCCGTGCGTTCAAGCAGGGTTTGCAACGCCACAGCGAACCGACCCAACAGGTGATCCTGCTGATCAAGTCTGGCAACCAGCGTAGGTAGCGAGGGTGGCCCTGTACCGTCAGAATTCATGGCTTGGTCCTAATGTCATGGAACCATGAACCAGACGTACAACAAGAGATAAGTGGAAAATAAGAAGGTTTTATTGAAGAGCAAGCCGTAGCAAAGTCCGAACGGATGGCTAAACCGAAGCAGGGTCTTGCGGAGACAGAGGTCAGGAACCAGAAGGGTAGTCAGACGAAGCCAGGAACAGGAACCAACGGGGTAGTCAGACGAAGCCGGAATCAGGAACCAACGGGGTAGTCAGACGAAGCCGGAATCAGGAACCAACGGGGTAGTCAGACGAGGCCAGGATCAGGAACCAGAAGCAGCAGCAGTCTTGGAAGCATGTGAACACAGGAGGACCAAGCAAGGAACTGAAGCCACAGACCTCCTATATATATGAGCTAGGCATCCAGCTCCTCCCAGTGGGAAGGAGGAGCCGCAGGGTGGGAGGCTACAAGAAAACCCAGAAACCAAGATGGCCGCCAGCACATGTCAAACGAAGGGAACAGCAAGGAGGTAAGACCATGACAGACAGGTGCACTCTGTGGTCTTACTAACCCTCATACTGGTGTAAAATTGAGAGATTAGCCAACATATCCTACGTGGAGGACATGTCTGAGCCCGAGCACTGCGCCAAGGTTTCTCAAGTAGCTCAGGACCTAACGCTAAACTTACCTGTGCCGTATAAGCAATACCAGGAGCCAGTGGGCGAATTACAGGAGCGCAATCTCCGACTCACAGCAATCTCCCAGTAACCTCCAGCATGTGACTATGCATACAATGGGAGGAGGGAGAGAGATCTGAGCCCCACCCAAAACTATCTGATATAGCCCGGGCCTCACATGTGCACCAGAATGCTGCCTGTGGATGGAAATAAAGGCACATTCAGACTAGGATTGGCATGGCATTAAAAAGCAGGAAGTGATTAACCCCATATGCAGTGGTGCATCTATAAAGGGGGGCAGATCCTGCACTTGCGGTCCGCTGCTAATGGCAATCCCCAGCAAAAATGCATACATTATAGGATGCCTGGAGCGGACCACAAGTACCACAATGGATATCCTACACAGGATAGCAAATGTGTGGATGTGATAAACAGTAAAAATAATATAACAATAGCAAAGACAGGTGCACTCTGCGGTCTTACTAACCCTCATACTGGTGTAAAATTTAGAGATTAGCCAATATATCCTACATGTCTGAGCCTGAGCACCGCGCCAAGGTTTCTCAAGTAGCTCGGGACCTTATGCTAAACCTACCTGTGCCGTATGGGCAATACCAGGAGCCAATACCAGGCTAATCTCTCAATTTTGCCAGGCTGTCAGGTGCACTACACACATTCCACTACTATATGGGGATAGCACTAATATATATATGTAGCTTAGTTCAGGACTAGTTTTAGAGAGAGGAGGAGAAGGAGTTGAAGGAGTAGGAGTGCAGACGCTAGCTGTGTTAGTGGAAGTCAGGTCAAATAAAAAGGAGTGGATAAAGTCATAAAGAATAACAGCCATTTTATCAGGCTTTAAAGGACCTTTGGAATTAAGGTGAACGATTCTTTTGCTTACCGCAGCCTCACCATTATGAAGCTGGAGAACAAGGACCAGATTCAGAACTAAACACCTGTGAGTACATAACTACCTACGATAGCCTGAGACATAACTACATGTACAGCCTGTTACTGGGATTCATCACATCCAACCTGCATGTTTATAGGAGACTGTTTTATAACTGGATGTAAATCGTTGACAAGATTCTGGTTACAGTAAAGTTTTTAATTGGATTCAAACCTGCTTCATTCTTCTATCTCCATACTACCACAACTCTCATCATTTTTCATTATCAAGGTGCTGGCGTCACGACATTACTTAAGTCAGGGGCCACCATCAAGAGCACCTCGATCACCACCTGGCCGGTGACCCCTGTAATAGAGTGTGCCCCGGAGAATATAGTGCTGTTCTCCCTTCACTGCACTGCTGGCCCAGGGAGGCATCTGCTAACCGTGAGTAACCAACGAACTTTTGTAACCCGTCGACTCACCGTGAACCGCACGTATTCTCCCCTGCGGACCGGCACATTGCAAGAGCTTTCTTCCTCCTCCCATTGTATGCATGGTCACATGCTGAAGGTTACTGGGAGATTACTGTGAGTCAGACCTTGCGCGCCTGTAATTTGCCCACTGGCTCCTGGTATTGCCCATACAGCACAGGTAGGTTTAGCGTTAGGTCCCGAGCTACTTGAGAAACCTTAGTGCAGTGCTCGGGCTCAGACATGTCCTCCAAGTAGGATATGTTGGCTAATCTCTCAATTTTACACCAGTATGAGGGTTAGTAAGACTGCAGAGTGCACCTGTCTTTGTTATTGTTATATTATTTTTAACTCTTTATCACATTCACACATTTTCTATCCTGTGTAGGATGTCCATTATGGTACTTGTGGTCCGCTCTAGGCATCCTCCATTGTATGCATTTTTGCTGGGGATTGCCATTAGCAGCGGACCACAAGTGCAGGATCTGCCCCCCTTGTATAGATGCACCACTGCATATGGGGTTGAGCACTTACTGCTTTTTAATACCACGCCAATCTGTAGTTTCTCCCTGCACTCTCCCTCTCCAATATTCTTCTATTAATCATTTTCAGCAACACTGTCCCTAGAGCATGAACGCTTGCCACGTCTCTCCCTATGCTCAGCTCACAGGACAATGGCGGAGACCACGCGGAATGAGGATTTTATAGGGCTGTGACATCACATGTAGTGTTGAATGAATTGAAGTTCATGAAGTGGACTTCGATCCGAACTCAAATTTCCTCGTGCTTCGTGCTAAAGAATCAATTTTCCCTGAAATGGCGGTAAAAATGAAAAAAAAATAGTACTTACCTCATCCATTTAAGTGCGAAGAGGCTGCCTCAGTCATCTTGCTTGAATATTCCACGAGAAAGCTTGTGCGCGGTGACATATGATGTCACCAAGCTGGCTGACGTCATCATGCACCACCCGAGATTTTGCCCTGGATCTTTTTTCAATTGCAAACACTAAAATGCTTTAATATGGATCTCAGATGCAGCGATCATCGATGAATGCGGCATCTGAGGGGTTCAATGACAGGGGGGGTTGCAATCGCCATTCCCTTTCATTGCACCCGCTATTTGCAAAGAAATATGCTTCAAAGCAAACATTTTTGTAAAATTCGGCGAAGCAGACGATTTGAATTTTAGAGAACTTTGCTCATCTCTATTCACAGGGGAAGGCTATCTGTCACGGGGTAGAGTCGTGGGTATAAAGATAGAGCGTAGGTGCACCCCCTGAGCTGCCACCCAGTCTCCTGTCCCTGCCTACTGCCTAGGTGACGGGGCGAAACTGGGCGACAGTCCCTGACCTGAGTAAGTGCAAGCAGAGAAATAGATACAGCAGGGAAGTGGACAGCCAATGAGAGGTAGCACTAGAGCGGACAGAGAAGTGGAACAAGCAAGGTACCACCAAAAATGGAAGGGCGCGGCAGGTCAACTAGCCGGGGTCAGGGAGCAGGCAGAAGAGGTGTCAGGAAGCAGATCAAGGGTCAAATCCAAAAGTAAGCTAAATAACAATAATAATACACAGCCCAAGGGACCAAAATCACAAGCAACCTGTAGCCAGCAGGTTGCCTGTATTTATAGTGGGGAGTGAGGGTCATGTGAATTGGCCAGCGTCACATGACTGACAGACAAACAAGTCGAGCACCGAGTGATCAGCTCGGCGCTCAAGGCAGAAATAGGAGCAGGGAGCCTCCCAGCTAGCAAAAGCCACCCTGGGAATGAGGCTATACACAGATCCTCGCTCCCGAAACTAAGCAGCAGGTCTGCGGCTGATGGGAGACCGAGTGTGCCTTCGGCGCCCCGTTACAGTACCCCCCTTTTACGAGGGGCCACCGGACCCAAGCTCTTAGGTACAAATCTCCCAGGATGCTCATCATGAAACTTCTTGATGAGCCTTGGGGCATGGATCTTAGTAGCTGGAACCCAAGACCTCTCCTCGGGTCCTTTCCAGTCGACCAGGTATTGAAAGGGGTTCCTAACCTTTCTAACATCAATAATTCTAGAGATGATGAATTCCTCCTGACCTTCAACCTCCACAGGTGGAGGAGTTTTTTTTTACCGGAACCACTGGTGACACATATCTCTTAACCCCTTAAGGACTTAGCCCTATTTCACCTTAACCTCCTCAGGACCGCCGTACGCAGGATTGCGTCCTGCCGGCGGTCCTGCTCTTCTGGGTGGACGCATATACGCGTCCTCCCGCGAGAGCCGAGATTTCCTGTGAACGCGCGCGCACAGGCGCGCGCGCTCACAGGAACGGAAGGTAAGCGAGTGGATCTCCAGCCTGCCAGCGGCGATCGCTCGCTGGCAGGCTGGAGATCCGAATTTTTTAACCCCTAACAGGTATATTAGACGCTGTTTTCATAACAGCGTCTAATATACCTCCTACCTGGTCCTCTGGTGGTCCCTTTTGTTAGGATCGACCACCAGAGGACTCAGGTAGGTCAGTACAGTCCCACCAAACACCACACTACACTACACTACACTACACCCCCCCCGTCACTTATTAACCCCTTATAAACCACTGATCACCCCATATAAACTCCCTGATCACCCCCCTGTCATTGATCACCGCCCTGTCATTGATCACCCCCCTGTCAGGCTCCGTTCAGACGTCCGCATGATTTTTACGGATCCGATCCATGTATCCATGGATCCGTAAAAATCATGCGGACGTCTGAATGGAGCCTTACAGGGGGGTGATCAATGACAGGCGGGTGATCACCCATATACACTCCCTGATCACCCCCTGTCATTGATCACCCCCCTATCAGGCTCCATTCAGACGTCCGCATGATTTTTACGGATCCGATCCATGTATCCATGGATCCGTAAAAATCATGCGGACGTCTGAATGGAGCCTTACAGGGGGGTGATCAATGACAGGCGGGTGATCACCCATATACACTCCCTGATCACCCCCTGTCATTGATCACCCCCCTGTCAAGCTCCATTCAGACGTCCGCATGATTTTTACGGATCCGATCCATGTATCCATGGATCCGTAAAAATCATGCGGACGTCTGAATGGAGCCTTACAGGGGGGTGATCAATGACAGGCGGGTGATCACCCATATACACTCCCTGATCACCCCCTGTCATTGATCACCCCCCTGTCATTGATCACCCCCCTGTCAGGCTCCATTCAGACGTCCGCATGATTTTTACGGATCCGATCTATGGATCCGTAAAAATCATGCGGACGTCTGAATGGAGCCTTACAGGGGGGGTGATCAGTGACAGGGGGGTGATCACCCTGATCACCCCCTGTCATTGATAACCCCCCTGTAAGGCTCCATTCAGACGTCCGCATGCGTTTTGTGGATCCGATCCATGTATCCATGGATCCGTAAAAAATCATGCGGATGTCTGAATGGAGCCTTACAGGGGGGGTGATCAGTGACAGGGGGGTGATCACCCTGATTACCCTGATCACCCCCTGTCATTGATAACCCCCCTGTAAGGCTCCATTCAGACGTCTGCATGCGTTCTGTGGATCCGATCCATGTATCCATGGATCCGTAAAAAATCATGCGGATGTCTGAATGGAGCCTTACAGGGGGGGTGATCAGTGACATGGGGGTGAACCCTGATTACCCTGATCACCCCCTGTCATTGATAACCCCCCTGTAAGGCTCCATTCAGACGTCCGCATGCGTTCTGTGGATCCGATCCATGTATCCATGGATCCGTAAAAAATCATGCGGATGTCTGAATGGAGCCTTACAGGGGGGGTGATCAGTGACAGGGGGGTGATCACCCTGATTACCCTGATCACCCCCTGTCATTGATAACCCCCCTGTAAGGCTCCATTCAGACGTCCACATGCGTTTTGTGGATCCGATCCATGTATCCATGGATCCGACAAAAATCATGCGGATGTCAGAAGCGAGCCTTTCAGGGGGGGTGATCAGTGACAGGGGGGTGATCACCCTGATTACCCTGATCACCCCCTGTCATTGATAACCCCCCTGTAAGGCTCCATTCATGCGTTCTGTGGATCCGATCCATGTATCCATGGATCCGTAAAAAGTCATGAGGATGTCTGAATGGAGCCTTACAGGGGGGGTGATCAGTGACAGGGGGGTGATCACCCTGATTACCCTGATCACCCCCTGTCATTGATAACCCCCCTGTAAGGCTCCATTCAGACGTCCGCATGCGTTCTGTGGATCCGATCCATGTATCCATGGATCCGTAAAAAGTCATGCGGATGTCTGAATGGAGCCTTACAGGGGGGGTGATCAGTGACAGGGGGGTGATTACCCTGATCACCCCCTGTCATTGATCACCCCCCTGTAAGGCTCCATTCAGACGTCCGCATGCGTTCTGTGGTTACGATCCATGTATCCATGGATCCGTAAAAAATCATGCGGATGTCTGAATGGAGCCTTACAGGGGGGGTGGTCAATGACAGGGGGGTGATCAGGGAGTCTATATGGGTGATCACCCCCCTGTCATTGATCACCCCCCTGTCATTGATCACCCCCTCCCCCCCCCCTCCCCCCCTGGTAAGGCTCCATTCAGCCATTTTTTTTGGCACAAGTTAGCGGACATTTTTTGTTTGTTTTTGTTTTTGTTTTTTCTTACAAAGTCTCATATTCCACTAACTTGTGTCAAAAAATAAAATCTCACATGGACGCACCATACCCCTCACGGAATCCAAATGCGTAAACATTTTTAGACATTTATATTCCAGACTTCTTCTCACGCTCACCAGGGCAGTATAAATACCCCACATGTGACCCCATTTCGGAAAGAAGACACCCCAAGGTATTCCGTGAGGGGCATATTGAGTCCATGAAAGATTGAAATTTTTGTCCTAAGTTAGCGGAAAGTGAGACTTTGTGAGAAAAAAAACAAAAAAAAAATCAATATCCGCTAACTTATGCAAAAAAAAAAAAAATTCTAGGAACTCGCCATGCCCCTCATTGAATACCTTGGGGTGTCTTCTTTCCAAAGTGGGGTCACATGTGGGGTATTTATACTGCCCTGGCTTTTTAGGGGCCCGAAAGTGTGAGAAGAAGTCTGGGATCCAAATGTCTAAAAATGCCCTCCTAAAAGGAATTTGGGCCCCTTTGCGCATCTAGGCTGCAAAAAAGTGTCACACATGTGGTATCGCCGTACTCAGGAGAAGTTGGGGAATGTGTTTTGGGGTGTCATTTTACATATACCCATGCTGGGTGAGAAAAATATCTTGGTCAAATGCCAACTTTGTATAAAAAAATGGGAAAAGTTGTCTTTTGCCAAGATATTTCTCTCACCCAGCATGGGTATATGTAAAATGACACCCCAAAACACATTGCCCAACTTCTCCTGAGTACGGCGATACCAGATGTGTGACACTTTTTTGCAGCCAAGGTGGGCAAAGGGGCACCTTTCGGATTTCGCAGGCCATTTTTTACACATTTTGATTGCAAGGTACTTCTTACACATTTGGGCCCCTAAATTGCCAGGGCAGTATAACTACGCCACAAGTGACCCCATTTTGGAAAGAAGACACCCCAAGGTATTCCGTGGGGGGCACGGCGAGTTCCTAGAATTTTTTATTTTTTGTCACAATTTAGCGGAAAATGATGATTTTTCTTTTTTTTTTCTTTTTTCCTTACAAAGTCTCATATTCCACTAACTTGCGACAAAAAATAAAAAATTCTAGGAACTCGCCATGCCCCTCACGGAATACCTTGGGGTGTCTTCTTTCCAAAATGGGGTCACTTGTGGCGTAGTTATACTGCCCTGGCAATTTAGGGGCCCAAATGTGTGAGAAGAACTTTGCAATCAAAATGTGTAAAAAATGCCCTGCAAAATCCGAAAGGTGCACTTTGGAATATGTGCCCCTTTGCCCACCTTGGCAGCAAAAAAGTGTGACACATCTGGTATTGCCGTACTCAGGAGAAGTTGGGCAATGTGTTTTGGGCTGTCATTTTACATATACCCATGCTGGGTGAGAGAAATATCTTGGTCAAATGCCAACTTTGTATAAAAAAATGGGAAAAGTTGTCTTTTGCCAAGATATTTCTCTCACCCAGCATGGGTATATGTAAAATGACAGCCCAAAACACATTCCCCAACTTCTCCTGAGTACGGCGATACCAGATGTGTGACACTTTTTTGATGCCAAGGTGGGCAAAGGGGCACATATTCCAAAGTGCACCTTTCGGATTTCACCGGTCATTTTTTACAGATTTTGATTGCAAAGTACTTCTCACACATATGGGCCCCTAAATTGCCAGGGCAGTATAACTACGCCACAAGTGACCCCATTTTGGAAAGAAGACACCCCAAGGTATTCTGTGAGGGGCATGGCGAGTTCCTAGAATTTTTTATTTTTTGTCGCAAGTTAGTGGAATATGAGACTTTGTAAGGAAAAAAGAGAAGAAAAAAAAATCATCATTTTCCGCTAACTTGTGACAAAAAATAAAGAATTCTAGGAACTCGCCGTGCCCCTCACGGAATACCTTGGGGTGTCTTCTTTCCAAAATGGGGTCACTTGTGGGGTAGTTATACTGCCCTTGCAATTTAGGGGCCCAAATGTGTGAGAAGTACCTTGCAATCAAAATGTGTAAAAAATGCCCTGCAAAATCCGAAAGGTGCACTTTGGAATATGTGCCCCTTTGCCCACCTTGGCAGCAAAAAAGTGTGACACATCTGGTATCGCCGTACTCAGGAGAAGTTGGGGAATGTGTTTTGGGGTGTCTTTTTACATATTCCCATGCTGGGTGAGAAAAATATCTTGGTCAAATGCCAACTTTGTATAAAAAAATGGGAAAAGTTGTCTTTTGCCAAGATATTTCTCTCACCCAGCATGGGTATATGTAAAATGACACCCCAAAACACATTCCCCAACTTCTCCTGAGTACGGCGATACCACATGTGTGACACTTTTTTGCTGTCAAGGTGGGCAAAGGGGCGCATATTCCAAAGTGCACCTTTTGGATTTCACCGGTCATTTCTTACACATTTTGATTGCAAAGTTCTTCTCACACATTTGGGCCCCTAAATTGCCAGGGCAGTATAACTACCCCACAAGTGACCCCATTTTGGAAAGAAGACACCCCAAGGTATTCTGTGAGGGGCATGGTGAGTTCCTAGAATTTTTTATTTTTTGTCGCAAGTTAGTGGAATATGAGACTTTGTAAGAAAAAAATAAAAATAAAAATCATCATCATTTTCCGCTAACTTGTGACAAAAAATAAAAAGTTCTATGAACTCACTATGCCCATCAGCGAATACCTTAGGGTGTCTACTTTCCGAAATGGGGTCATTTGTGGGGTTTTTCTACTGTTTGGGCATTGTAGAACCTCAGGAAACATGACAGGTGCTCAGAAAATCAGAGCCGTTTCAAAAAGCGGAAATTCACATTTTTGTACCATAGTTTGTAAATGCTATAACTTTTACCCAAACCATTTTTTTTTTGCCCAAACATTTTTTTTAATCAAAGACATGTAGAACTATAAATTTAGCGAAAAATTTATATATGGATGTCGGTTTTTTTGCAAAATTTCACAGCTGAAAGTGAAAAATGTCATTTTTTTGCAAAAAAATCGTTACATTTTGATTAATAACAAAAAAAGTAAAAATGTCAGCAGCAATAAAATACCACCAAATGAAAGCTCCATTAGTGAGAAGAAAAGGAGGTAAAATTCATTTGGGTGGTAAGTTGCATGACCGAGCGATAAACGGTGAAAGGAGTGTAGTGCCGAAGTGTAAAAAGTGGCCTGGTCATGAAGGGGGTTTCACCTAGCGGGGCTGAAGTGGTTAAGGACTTGGCCATTTTTTGCAAATCTGACCACTGTCACTTTAAGTGCTGATAACTTCAAAACGCTTTGACTTGTCCAGGCCATTCTGAGATCGTTTTTTCGTCACATATTGTACCATGACACTGGTAAAATGAAGTAAAAAAATTATTTTATTTTTTTTAAATACCAAATTTACTAAAAAAAAATAATAAATTGCAAATTTCCAAGTTTCAATTTCTCTACTTTTATAATACATAGTAATAACTCCAAAAATAGTTATTACTTTACATTCCCCATATGTCTACTTCATGTTTGGATCATTTTGGGAATTATATATTTTTTTAGGGGGATGTTACAAGGCTTAGAAGTTTAGAAGCAAATCTTGGATTTTCAAAAACCCAATTTTTAGGGACCAGTTCAGGTCTGAAGTCACTTTGCGAGGCTTAAATAATAGAAACCACCCAAAAATGACCCCATTCTATAAACCACACCCCTCAAGCAATTCAAAACTGATTTTACAAACTTTGTTAACCCTTTAGATGTTCCAAATTAATTAATGGAAAATAGAGATACAATTTCAAAATTTCACTTTTTTGGCAGATTTTCAATTTTAATATTTTTTTTCCAGTTACAAAGCAAGGGTTAACAGCCAAACCAAACTCAATATTTATGGCCCTGATTCTGTAGTTTACAGAAACATCCCATATGTGGTCGTAAACTGCTCTACGGGCACACGGCAGGGTGCAGAAGGAAAGGAATGCCATACGGTGTTTAGAAGGCAGGTTTTGCTGGACTGTTTTTTTTTACACCATGTCCTATTTGAAGCCCCCCTGATGCACCCCTAGAGTAGAAACTCCATAAAAGTGACCCCATCTAAGAAACTAGACCCCTCAAGATATTCAAAACTGATTTTACAAACTTTGTTAACCCTTTAGGTGTTCCACAAGAATTAATGGAAAATAGAGATACAATTTCAAAATTTCTCTTTTTTGGCAGATTTTCCATTTTAATAATTTTATTCCAGTTACAAAGCAAGGGTTAACAGCCAAACAAAACTCAATATTTATGGCCCTGATTCTGTAGTTTACAGAAACACCCCATATGTGGTTGTAAACTGCTGTACGGGCACACAGCAGGGCGCAGAAGGAAAGGAATGCCATACGGTTTTGGAAGGCAGATTTTGCTGGACAGTTTTTTTTTACACCATGTCCCATTTGAAGCCCCCCTGATGCACCCCTAGAGTAGAAACTCCAAAAAAGTGACCCCATTTTAGAAACTACGGGATAGGGTGGCAGTTTTGTTGGTACTAGTTTAGGGTACATATGATTTTTGGTTGCTCTATATTACACTTTACGTGGGGCAAGGTAACAAGAAATAGCTGTTTTGGCACAGTTTTTATTTTTTGTTATTTTCAACATTCATCTGACAGGTTAGATCATGTGATATTTTTATAGACCAGGCGGTAACGGATGTGGCGATACCTAATATGTATACATTTTTTTTTATTTATGTAAGTTTTACACAATGATTTCTTTTTTGAAACAAAAGAAATTATGTTTTAGTGTTTCCATAGTCTGAAAGCCATCATTTTTTCAGTTTTTGAGCGATTACCTTGGGTAGGGTATGATTTTTGCGGGATGAGATGACAGTTTTATTGGCTCTATTTTGGGGTGCGTGTGACTTTTTGATTGCTTGCTATTACACTTTTTGTGATGTATGGTGACAAAAAATTGCTTTTTTTACAGCGTTTTTTTTTTTTACTGTATTCACCTGAGGTCATGTGATATTTTTATAGAGCAAGTTTTTACGGACGCTGCGATACCTAATACTGTATCTATACTGTTTTTTATTTATGTAAGATTTACACAATGATTTCATTTTTAAAGCAAAAAATATCATGATTTAGTGTTTCCATAGTCTGAGAGCCATAATTTTTTTCAGTTTTAGGGAGATTACCTTGGGTAGGGTATAATTTTTGCAGGATGAGATGACGGTTTTATTGGCACTATTTTGGGGTGCGTGTGACTTTTTGATCGCTTGCTATTACACTTTTTGTGATGTAAGGTGACAAAAAATTGCTTTTTTTACACAGTTTTTATTTTTTTACGGTATTAACCTGAGAGGTTAGGTCATGTGATATTTTTATAGAACAAGTTATTACGGATGCTGCGATACCTAATATGTATACTTTTTTTTTTATTTATGTAAGTTTTACACAATGATTTCATTTTTGAAGCAAAAAAAAATCATGTTTTCGTGTTTCCATAGTTTGAGAGCCATAATTTTTTCAGTTTTGGGGCGATTACCTTGGGTAGGGTAAGATTTTTGCGGGATGAGATGACGGTTATATTGGCACTATTTTGGGGTGCGTGTGACTTTTTGATTGCTTGCTATTACACTTTTTGTGATGTATGGTGACAAAAAATTGCTTTTTTTACACCGTTTTTATTTTTTTACTGTATTCACCTGAGGTCATGTAATATTTTTATAGAGCAAGTTTTTACGGACGCTGCGATACCTAATACTGTATGTATACTTTTATTTTTTTATGTAAGTTTAAGGCCTCGTTCACACTTCAGTGTTTGGTCAGTGATTTCCATCAGTGATTTGTGAGCCAAAACCAGGTGCAACTCTAAACACAGAACAGGAGCAGATCTTTCCCTTCTACCTCATGTCTGTGGAGGCTCCACTTCTGGTTTTGGCTCACAAATCACTGATGGAAATCACTGACCAAACACTGAAGTGTGAACGAGGCCTTACACAATGATTTCATTTTTAAAGCAAAAAATATCATGATTTAGTGTTTCCATAGTCTGAGAGCCATAATTTTTTCAGTTTTAGGGCGATTACCTTGGGTAGGGTATGATTTTTGCGGGATGAGATGATGGTTTTATAGGCACTATTTTTGGGTGCGTGTGACTTTTTGATCGCTTGCTATTAACTTTTTGTGATGTAAGGTGACAAAAAATTGCTTTTTTTACACAGTTTTTATTTTTATTTTTTTACGGTATTAACCTGAGAGGTTAGGTCATGTGATAGTTTTATAGAACAAGTTATTATGGATGCTGCGATACCTAATACGTATACTTTTTTTATTTATTTAAGTTTTACACAATGATTTCATTTTTAAAGCAAAAAATATCATGATTTAGTGTTTCCATAGTCTGACTGCCATAATTTTTTCAGTTTTAAGGCGATTACCTTGGGTAGGGTATGATTTTTGCAGGATGAGATGACGGTTATATTGGCACTATTTTGGGGTGCATATGACTTTTTGATCGCTTGTTTTTACACTTTTTGTGATGTAAAGTGACAAAAAATAGTTTATTTAGCACAGTTTTTATTTTTTATTTTTTACGGTGTTCATCTCAGGGGTTAGGTCATGTGATATTTTTATAGAACAAGGTATTACGGATGCTGCAATACCTAATATGTATACTTTTTTTTATTTATGTAAGTTTTACACAATGATTTCATTTTTGAAGCAAAAAAAAAATCATGTTTTAGTGTTTCCATAGTTTGAGAGCCATAATTTCAGTTTTGGGGCGATTACCTTGGGTAGGGTAAGATTTTTGCGGGATGAGATGACGGTTATATTGGCACTATTTTGGGGTGCATATGACTTTTTGATCGCTTGTTTTTACACTTTTTGTGATGTAAAGTGACAAAAAATAGTTTATTTAGCACAGTTTTTATTTTTTATTTTTTACGGTGTTCATCTCAGGGGTTAGGTCATGTGATATTTTTATAGAGCCGGTCGATACGGATGCGGCGATACCTAATATGTAAACTTTATTTTTATTTATGTAAGTTTTACACAATAACAGGGGAAGGCTATCTGTCACAGGGTAGAGTCGCGGGTATAAAGATAGAGCGGAGGTGCACCCCCTGAGCTGCCACCCAGTCTCCTGTCCCTGCCTACTTGCACCACCCGCCCTAGGTGACGGGGCGAAACTGGGCGACAGTCCCTGACCTGAGTAAGTGCAAGCAGAGAAATAGATACAGCAGGGAAGTGGACAGCCAATGAGAGGTAGCACTAGAGCGGGCAGAGAAGTGGAACAAGCAAGGTACCACCAAAAACGGAAGGGTGTGGCGGGTCAACTAGCCTGGGTCAGTCCAGGAGGTCACGCCAGTACAAGAGAAGAGGCAAAGACAAAATCCAAAAGCAAGCCGAGGTCAAAATCCGAGAGGTAGCGTCAAGGTTCAGGGAGCAGGCAGAAGAGGTGTCAGGAAGCAGATCAAGGGTCAAATCCAAAAGTAAGCTAAATAACAATAATAATACACAGCCTAAGGGACCAAAATCACAGGCAACCTGTAGCCAGCAGGTTGCCTGTATTTATAGTAGGGAGTGAGGGTCATGTGAATTGGCCAGCATCACATGACCGACAGACAAACAAGTCGAGCACCGAGTGATCAGCTCGGCGCTCAAGGCAGAAATAGGAGCAGGGAGCCTCCCAGCTAGCAAAAGCCACCCTGGGAATGAGGCTATACACAGATCCTCGATCCCGAAACTAAGCAGCAGGTCTGCGGCTGATGGGAGACCAAGTGCTCCTTCGGCGCCCCGTTACAGTACCCCCCTTTTACGAGGGGCCACCGGACCCAAGCCCTTAGGTACAAATCTCCCAGGATGCTCATCATGAAACTTCTTGATGAGCCTCGGGTCATGGATCTTAGTAGCTGGAACCCAAGACCTCTCCTCGGGTCCATAGCCTTTCCAGTCGACCAGGTATTGAAAGGAGTTCCTAACCTTTCTAACATCAATAATTCTAGAGATGATGAATTCCTCCTGACCTTCAACCTCCACATGTGGAGGAGGTTTTTTAACCGGAACCACTGGTGACACATATCTCTTAACCCCTTAAGGACTTAGCCCTATTTCACCTTAAGGACTTCGCCATTTTTTGCAAATCTGACCACTGTCACTTTAAGTGCTGATAACTTCAAAACGCTTTGACTTATCCAGGCCATTCTGAGATTGTTTTTTTTGTCACATATTGTACTTCATGACACTGGTAAAATGAAGTAAAAAAATTAAAATTGTATTTTAAAAAAAAAACCTAATTTACTACAAAAAATTATAATAAATTTCAAATTTCCAAGTTTCAATTTCTCTACTTCTATAATACATAGTAATAACTACAAAAATAGTTATTACTTTACATTCCCCATATGTCTACTTCATGTTTGGATCATTTTGGGAATTATATTTTATTTTTTGGGGATGTTACAAGGCTTAGAAGTTTAGAAGCAAAAAAAATAATGTTTTAGTGTTTCCATAGTTTGAGAGCCATCATTTTTTAAGTTTTTGGGCGATTACCTTGGGTAGGGTATGATTTTTGCGGGATGAGATGACGGTTATATTGGCACTATTTTGGGGTGCATATGACTTTTTGATCGCTTGTTATTACACTTTTTAAGATGTGAGGGGACAAAAAACTGTTTATTTAGCACAGTTTTTATTTTTTATTTTTTACGGTGTTCATCTGAGGGGTTAGGTCATGTGATATTTTTATAGAGCCGGTTGATACGGATTCGGCGATACCTAATATGTAGCCAGCAGGTTGCCTGTATTTATAGTGGGGAGTGAGGGTCATGTGACGTGGCCAGATCGGCACTCAAGGCAGACCTAGGAGCAGGGCGCCTCCCAGTTAGCAAAAGTCGCCCTAGGAACAAGGCTGAACACAGATCCTGAAATTAAGCAGCAGGTCTGCGGCTGATGGGAGACCGAGTGCGCCTTCGGCTCCCCGTTACAGCTATCTGCGGATCGTCTGGCTGCACGGCCTTATGAGTAATCTTGCATTCCTGGGCTTGTCTTCTCTACGCTTAGTTTCGCTTTGTAACACATGCAGCCACTATTTTTGGAAAACCTGGTTCGTTACCACGAAGCTCAAGAAAATTCTGATTAGTTTCAATTCTACGTTTTCCTAAACTTCCAACCAAATTCCGCTTTGAATGCTTTGCCTCGCTAAACACTAATTGCAAGATTACAATGGAACCTGTCAAGCGCCGGTATATATTAGGCAGTAAGTGTATGGTCAGTTCTTGAGGTTGATGTGCAAAGGAAGAAAAATGGGCAAGTATTGTATAAGGATATTGGCAACTTTTACAAGGATCAAACTGTGACAATCAGCTCAGGGGATCTTCCTCCCTAACCCAAAACAGCATATCTCAAGGATTGTTCCCAGTATGTAGTGGTTAGTACATGATCAAACTGTTCCAAGGCACAACTGGTAAAATTGGTGCCCAAAACTCACTGAACATTTGGAGCTAAGATTAGACCATGTAATTTAATACCATAGAAGAACTACTGTAGCACATATTGCTGCAAAAATTATTGCTGGCTTTGACAGAGCACCAGGATGGCTTTTGTCCATCATCAAAAGTACTTATAATTGGCATGTTTACTATATTACCATCAGTACTTGACCACAGGGCAATGGAAGAAGGTGGTCTGGTCAGATCAATCACATCTGGGTGCATGTATCACTTACCTAGAGAAGATATGTCATCAGGAAGCATTATAGTATGAAGACAAGCCAGCTGAGGCAGTGCGATGCTCTGAGCAATGTTCTGTTGGGAAATCTTGGGTCCTGGTTTTCAAGTGGATGTTATATTGACATGATCCACTACCTAAACATTGCATGAACCACCCCATCATTGCAACTGTATTCCCTAAAGGCAGGAGCTTCTTTTAGCAGAATACTGCACCCTGATGGCAAAATTTGTTCAGGAATGGTTTAAGAAACATGGCAATGAGTTCAACATATTAATTTGGTGAGCAGATCTCAGAAGATCTCACCTCACAATTTACTGTACATAAAGGGGTGTTCCCATGATTAATGTAAAAAGTAGTGTAGATTGCGAATTTTCCATGCAAATGGTTTTTGCATGTCTTTCCCATATGCCCATATTTATGCAAATGAGTTTTTACATGACAAAACTATATAGAAAGGTTATTTAATATTAAGTTAGGACAATCAGAAAACTTTTGTCTCCCTAATGATATTGATCTAGCTGCGCAGGTCCACCCAAGCCATCCAACAGATCTGAAGTAATTTTGAGGCTTACTGGCTCTCAGTCTGATGAGAGCTCATTTGGAATGTCTTACAGTGCACAAGGCTGCCATTGTAAGGTATGCTGACTAAGCCTGTCATCTGTTTCATGGATAGATTGATGGCTTGCATATACCTGGCTTTTGGCATATAGCCTTTGTGTGGTTGTCTATTGTATGTTGTAGATAATAGAAGTCCAAGACGCATCCAGCTATCATCTTAATGCTGTTTCCAAACCATTTTGATGGGGTTTCCATCAATCTCTAACTTTCTTTTGTGAACCAGACACCCTCTTTCGAGGAGGGGTGCCTGGGGTTCTCCCATTGACTTCCATTGTGCTCGGTGGAGCACACGAGCATACCGGTGTGTTTTGCCAGAGCACATTGGTGCTTTATCAACACTACAGATAGTAGTAGTACATAACTATCTCTTTCTAACAAAGCTAGAACCAGCCCTGTACCTCACATGGATCCAGAGCTCTACCCATTCACTCCTCCAACTGCTCTGCTAGATTTATTACAAGCAGCTCAGGGACCATGTTGTTTTGCGAGATGGGGAAACAGCTCTCCTTGTCTGAACACTGTTTGTGTAGATTAAATTAAATCTGCTGGACTTACATTCTGCTATTTGGCCACAAGATGTCGCTGTTTCCTAAACACAGCTACAGAATGCATATATTTCTATATTCATAGGAGGTGGAGTTACACAGAACCTGGAGAGGAAGAGAAAAGAAGCAGCCATCCTAGAGGGAGCTGAGACTGAGGAACTGTGTCAGCAGAGGATCCGACGGCATCCCGGTGTAAGAGCATCCCTTAGTGACCAGAGCTGCAGCTAAGCGAATCTGATCATGTCCAAGACCCTGATCCTGACCAGAGGAACGAGGATTGCTTCCAGGAATGCTGATGAACGAGGATTGCTTCCAGGAACGCTGATGTTTTTTTTTTTTTGTAATAACAGGTAAGGTGTGGCAGTTTAGTTGTGCCCGCCAGTAGGCAAATTACCACGCTTTCCTACTGCATCCATTGTAGGGCGCCACGCTGTACAGCACAGGGGTCTCAGCCTTCGTGCTGGGTGTATGTAAACTTATTGTATGTTCCCAGCATTTGTGGTTGAGATCATTACAACGTTTAAATAAAATTCTGTTTTGGCAAAAGCTGGTGGTGGAGTTGTTTTCCTTGTTCGTGACTTCGCTGTATCCTGGGGAGCCCACCCCAGTACACGGCAAGACATGTTCTGTAACTGTCACAGCTTGTAACAGAAAACATGGCTGGTGGCAGTTGAAGCCTTGAACTGAGCTGGTGCTTCCACCTCAGTGAGGTGGAAAGATAGATGGGGAACAGCAGGTGGCCTAAAAAGATAAAAATATACACTTTATTAAACAACTCATTGGCCATAATACATTTTTAATTGTATTAAGTTCCAGGTGCTGCTTTGAAAAATGTTTGAGTATTTTTTAAGGGACAGCTCCTTAGAGGATCTTTTGCTAACTGTGAGGTGTATAAAAAAATTAGCTTATTTCTTCATTGGAACAATTGGTA
This sequence comes from Bufo gargarizans, assembly GCF_014858855.1. Taxonomy (NCBI): domain Eukaryota; kingdom Metazoa; phylum Chordata; class Amphibia; order Anura; family Bufonidae; genus Bufo; species Bufo gargarizans. The sequence continues at coordinate 492,113,995 of NC_058080.1, read as the reverse complement.
AAATGTAGTTTGCTTTTTATGGTTATGTAAAGTGATAGGTTCAGTTGTGACAGTGTTCATCAGTGTCCTGTCTGGCAGTATTTGTAAGCCACCTTATATATACTGCAGGTAATAAGGTGGTGAGTATATTATCAAAGTAGACAACTGTCTCCCACCTATCGTATACGCGTTGAAGACACTGATAACAACTTACAACATTTAATTTGACAAATCTTTGGTATATATAGAAGTATATGATGAGTGGCACATGATTTCACTCTTGGGACCGAAATACAGCATACACATTGCTAACAAATGTGGCAACTACTGAATTCCTACAGCACATGCCATATACTGTTTAATACAGTTTAGTCAGATTATAGATTGCTTAATCTAACCTTATGAGCAATTTCCACAAAACAAATGGGGGGATATTTCTCAACACTGTGTAGTTGTCACCGCCAGCTCTCTGAGAAGGTCTGGCAGGCGTTCTTCTGTACCTCTTGCATGATGTACTTTGTTTTTGTTTCACTTTGTCATCTCCATTCCTTCTCCTAGCTGTCACCTATTCACACTAATTGCCTCCCTTTATATTCCCTCCCATACTGCCTCACTTTGCGGTTTATACTACTTCATGGATTGAAGTGATCACTGCTAGAGACTTCTGTTACTGCTTGTTCAGATAAGTCCTTTCTTGTATTGTGTTTCTTTGCTGGCTTGATTCTAGGTGACCCTGACTCCCTCCGTATTAAGTGCAGGGAGCCGGTGGTCGTGTCCCCTCACTATTATAGGGTTTTCAGGTGTCACACAGTCTAGGTACGAGGGCATGCAATTGTCTACCTCTGAGATCCTTGTATGTGCTTAGCAGTCAGGGTGAGCTCTTAGGGTTTTACAGGAGTCACCTTTATGCTCCTTAGTTTGGGATCAAGCCAGTGGGATATTTATCCATAACTTCCAGCTATATGCAATATTATCTGTGACAGTAGTCATGCGCCAAACTTGATCTGCCTGAGCTGGCATGAAATGCACCTAATTTATTAAAAGGCAGGAGCCTCTTAATATACTAGGCATACATCTGCCCTGCCATGCACCAGAAATTGAAGTCTACGCCAGCTAGGGGTTGGTGCAGACTTCAGCTATAACTAAGGTACTCCAGTTACCTCCCACACTCAAAAAAATACTAATTAGCTAATAGTGTTAAGCGCGAATATTCAAATTGCAAATTTTATTTTAATTTGAATATCGCCACTTTGAGAATTCGCAAATATTTAGAATATATTGCTATATATTCGTATTTTTTTATATTGTTGATCGCGAATATTCTAATCACAAATTTATTGTGAATATCGGCACTTAGCAACATCCCTAGCAACGAATAGGAAAGTTGCCTACCCCTTAGTGTTTTATCGCGAATATATTACATTGGTAATTTTCACAAACAAGAAAATAATGAGGAGATCACGAATTCTTGAATTTGCGAATTTATGGAGAATATTCGGCCAAAAAATTGCCAAATCTCGGGAATTTGAATATTGCCTATGCCGCTCATCAATAGTCATCAGGAGGATGACTGTCCATCTCCTCATCCTCCTCTTCTGCCCACCCACACTGAACAGATGGAATTAAACTTCCATGGGTACTACCCTCTGTAGCGGAGGCAACCGTCCCCTCCTCCTCTTCCTCTTCATCATCCAATTCACGCTGAGAAGACAGAAGGAGGGTGGTCTGGCTATCATCCTGTGTAATGACTTCTTCCCCCATTTCAACCTTTTCCACATTCAAAGCGTCACCCCTAATTGTGAGCAGCGAGCATTTGAGTAGACACAGAAGTGGGATGGTTACGCTGATAATAGTGTTATCGCCGCTCACCATCTGTGTTGATTCCTCAAAGTTTCTTAAAACCTCACAGAGGTCAGACATCCATGCACACTCCTCACTTCTGATTAGCAGAATCTGACTGGAAATGCGATGACCATGTAGCAGCTGGTATTCCACTACTGCCCTCTTCTGCTCACAAAGCCTGGCCAACATGTGGAATGTGGAGTTCCAGCGTGTGCTCACATTGCACAACAGCCGGTGAGCAGCGCTGATAGACCGACTAAAGCTCTCGAAAACTTTCAGAAATGTACACACGTGTGGCGCACCTTTACCAGTAGCTCAGTCTGGTCTCTTATGCCCTGCAACAGCTCTGTGGCGGTCTGCTGTTTGGAGAATTGGGGGTTGGAGCCACTAACATAGGTGCTGGCGGAAACCCTTATCGATGTAGGGCCCACAATCCTCAGCGTCGGTAGCACCTGTGCCATCCCAGGGTACGACTCTCTCCCGGCCTCCACATTGTTTATCCAGTGTGCCAACAGAGAAATATAGTGTCCCTGGCCAAATGCACTTGTCCATGTGTCCGTGGTTAAGTGGACCTTCCCAGTAACTGCGTTGGTCAGGGCAAGTGTGACGTTTCGGGACACATGTTGGTGTAAGGCAGGCACGGCACACCTTGAAAAATAGTGGCAGCTGGAGACAGAGTACCGCTGACATCAGGCTGCGTACGGCCTCAGTGTGTACAAGCCTAAATGCAACCTTTCCAGGGCCAGTAATTTTGAAAGGTGTGCATTTAGTGCTATGGCCTGTGGGTGGGTGGCTGGGTATTTGCTCTTGCTTTCAAATGCCTGGGGTAATGACATTTGGACGCTGCGCTGGGACAGGGAAGTAGATGTGGTTGCTGATGGTGCTTGCGAAGGTCAAGGTGCAAGGCGGGAGGCATCCTCGCCTGCGCCTTGGACAGGTGATTGGCCAGCACGTACCATAGGGGAAGAAGAGGCAGTGGTGTGACCCACAGACACAGTTTGTGGACCCAAGCGTTCGTCCCACTTATTACGGTGCTTGGATGCCAAGTGGCGGATCATGCTGGTGGTGGTGAGGTTGCTAGTGTTCACGCTCCGACTCATTTTGGTGTGGCACAGGTTGCAAACTACTATTCTTTTGTCGTCCGCATTTTCCTCAAAAAAAGCGCCATACTGCGGAACACCTACCCCTTGGCAAGGGAAATTTACAGTGGGGTGCTTCGTGGAACAGTTTCAGGCCTGTGTGGTGTGGCCCGCCTTCTCCCTTTTGCCACCCCATTGCCTCTTCCAGCCTGTTGCAGTGCTGCAGATCCCTCCCGCTCTGTACTGCTGTCCTCGCTCGGCTTTCCACCTTCCCAGGTTGGGTCAGCGACCTCATCGTCCACCACCTCCTCTTCCACTTCCTCACTTTGATCATCCTCTTGATTTGTTGACCTAACCACAAAGTCAGTGATTGACAACTGTGTCTCATCCTCTTCATCAACCTCTTGAGACAGTAATTGCGGTTGACTCATTGGCAACTGTGTCTCATCATCATACACCTCATTAAACACTAATTACGAGCGGGCCAAATCAAGTTATGGCGATGAAAAGAGCTCCTTGGAGCATCCGAGTGTGGGATCACTTGTTTGGCCAGACTCTCCATGGTGGGAGGAAGCAGGATCGGGGTGAGGATTCTGTTGATCAGACTCTTGGCTACTGAGACTGTGAGACTGGACTTGGTGGAAGACAGGGTGGTGCTTAACCGACTGGAAGCATTATCTACTGCAATCCAACCGACCACCTGGTCACACTGGTCGGACTTCAAGAGTTTTGTCCTGCGACGCCCTGCAAACTGGGACATGAAGCTAGGTATCGTGGATGATTGTTTTTCTTGTGCTTGGCAGCAGGCACAGTTTCACCGTGCCCAGGGTCATGGCCTCTACGTGAACCATCAGCATCACGGCCACTTCCCCATCCCTTAATGCTCGCCTTATTTATATAAAATGTTATATGCACGCTTGACACACAAGATGTGGCACGGATGTCACAGTTCACAGCAAGCACAGTATATGGAAAAAGTACGTAAAAGTATGGAAAAAGAAAAATAGATTTCACTTATAGTTTTTTCTATCTCTGGCCCTGACACACAGATGGTATTGCACAGACGTCACAAGTCACTGCAGACACCCTCTATAGAAAAAGTATGGAAAAGTATGGAAAAAATATACTAGATTTAATTTATATTTTTTCTATCTCTGGCCCTGACACATAAAAGGTATTGCACAGATTTCACAAGTCACTGAAGACACCCTTCTATAGGAAAAGTACATAAAAGTATAAAAAAAATATACTAATATTCACTTATATTTTTTCTATCTCTGGACCTGACACACACAAGGTATTGCACAGATGTCACAAGTCACTGCAGACACCCTTCTATAGGAAAAGTACGTAAAATTATAGAAAAAATATACTAGTTTTCACTTATATTTTTTCCATCTCTGGTCCTGACACACACAAGGTATTGCACAGATGTCACAAATCACTGCAGACACCCTCTATAGAAAAAGTATGGAAAAAATATACTAGTTTTCACTTATATTTTTTCTATCTCTGGCCCTGACACACAGAAGGTATTGCACAGATGTCACAAGTCACTGCAGACACCCTTCTATAGGAAAGGTACGTAAAATTATGGAAAAAATATACTAGATTTCACTTATATTTTTTCTATCTCTGGCCCTGACACACACAAAGTATTGCACAGATGTCACAAATCACTGCAGACACCCTCTATAGAAAAAGTATGGACATTTTTTTTTTTTTATGGCTATATTATGTTGCTGCCACCACACACGATAGTCCTTAAAAGGACTTTTGGGTCTATGAAAGGTTTTTCAACTAAATAGATTGAGATCACAATCCCTACACTATCTGTCCCTTCCTAAGCGCAGCTCTCCCTGATTAATAATGAGCCCACCACGCGCCATCAAGTGCAATATAGAAAAATAGAATAGTATTGGACCGGCACTCAAACATAAGGGTTCACGCAAAGAGCCAATAAAGTAAAATGGTGCAATTTATAAAAACATACATACACGTAATAGTGGGATGGATGAGATAATGGATGGACTATCTCATGTATCAAGTCCGTAAGGTGCAGGTATATCTGTTAGATTGGATCAAACCTAGCCAGTTGGAAAAAAAATTATAATGTCCCGTTCTTATGCTAATAATTCCTGTTAGGCAAAATCCATAGCAAACAGTCACCATGATAAGTAAAGTACTCACTATTTACTGCGCAACTCTGTGGCGACCCACATGTAAGAGCGCTTACCTCGGTGTCGATTCAATCAAATGCAAACGGCAGAGTGTAGTTGCTTACTGATGTCATAAAATCGGAACTCCGTAAGATCGCTTCAATTATCGCGAGATGAGCTGTTACTTTTTCTTTAGTATAATACAGACTCTTTAATCGCAGCTAAAAATCGCAGTGAAGCTTCGATCTTGTGGTCATAGATTGCTATCAGTAGCCAGCCGTTAATAATCCGATAATAATGTAAAATAAGATGTCAAATTTCGTAAAATTTCATAAAATTTCAAAGGAGTTCTAAGATGGAGTGTATGGGGGTGACCATCACCAAGGGGACATCACAGTGCTGATAAACAGCCAGACATGGGATATCCCATCGGCAAGGGGCCTCCCCATAGATACTTCTATCTGCTTCTCAGCATGTTTCACAGAAAACCAAAAATTTCCAGTTCGGCATTTAATCCTGCAGGTGATACAGTGCCAAAATCAAAAATTCATCTAGACTCCCTCCGTGACATTTTTGCAATATAATTGCCTCCCCTCCAGTGTCTATCTACCTTCTCCAGTGCCGCAAATGTCAAGCCACTCGGATCCTGGTTATGGAACTCTTTAAAATGTTTGGATAAAGGATGGGTTAACATTCCTTTTTTTATGTTGTTGATATGTTTGGCGAAGCGTACCCTCAAGAGTCGCTTTGTTCTGCCAATATACTGTTTTTGGCACGGGCACTGGATAATGTAGATGACACCAGAGGAGTTGCAAGTGAGGCATTCTTTAACCCCTTAAGGACTCAGCCCTATTTCACCTTAAATGGATTCTGTCACCAGTTTTTGACCCCCACATTCAAAAATATGGTTATGTGCATGGTGCCCTTGTGATTCCTAATGTGGTCTTATAAGCTAAATCTGTAGGCTTATTTAGTGTAAAAAACGTTTTATCTAACCTGTCATTCATCAGATTAAGGTGCCCAGGAGGACGCTCATGTCTCCAAGATGCCGCCCGCCGCCGCCGTTCGTGCCCAGCTCCTCCTTTGCTTTCTGAAGCGATGTGCCCAGCTCCTCCTTTGCTTTCTGAAGCGATGTGCCCAGCTCCTCCTTTGCAGTCCTGCTCAAATGGTCTTCAATCTGCCCAAGGGGCGGCGTTTCACCTCTCTTGCGCCCAGCCAGCCTCCCCCAACTGCCGCTTTGAAGCGCCGCCCAGCTCATGAATATTCAGTTTGCTGGGCGGCTTCTGCGGTCCCCGCTCTGAAGCGCTGTGCTGAACAGTGCCCTGCACATGCGCCGGATCTTGTGAAGTCGGGGACAGTAAGCGCCGCCCAGCGAAGTGAATATTGATGAGCTGGGCGGCGCTTACTGTACCAGTGCATTATCTAAAATATTCTCAGGGTAGCCCTTACTTTTAAATTGATCTATCATCTTTATAGCTTCCTCCTCAATGGTGGTATTGTCGGTACAGTTCCGTTTAATACGACGAAACTGGCCGACCGCAATATTTAAAAAACAACCTTGGGAGGTGACAGATTGTGAAAAGGATGAAACTATTTTTCGCTGTTGACTTCTGATAGGTGTTACACACAAATTTTAATTTTTTTTCCCTCTATTTTAATTTGTATATACAGGAATTCGGTTTTATCTTTATTGATATTTGATGTAAAAATCAATCCATCTGGATTGACATTAATATTCTCCAAATATCGTCTATATATCGTCGCCATAGGACCAGGTCAGTCCCCAGTTTGGGATTGATGTTAGAATATTCCCATTGGGCCAAATAAAGATTAGCATAACTGGGGGCAAACCTGGTCCCCATGGCGGTCCCACGCTGTTGTAAAATAATGATCACCCTCAAAATAAAAATAGTTATGATCCAAAATGTACCTGGCTCCCTCTACCAAGAAATCAATTTGTTTGCCGCAAAGTTCACCATTTACCTCAAGTTGTGTTTTCATTGCAGAGGTACCATGCTCAATTACAGTATAGAGGGACTGAACGTCCAAAGTCCCCATAATCCAATGGGGTTGGACAGTCAGGCCCTCCAGTGCCTGAATAATGTGTGTGGTATCTCTGATATAGGATTTTTTTTTACCACTAGTTGTAAGAGGGTGTCTATGTAATGGGATAGATTAGGACTCAAGGAACCTATTCCCGAAATAATGGGGCGTCCAGGGGGGTCTTTCAGATCCTTATGGATCTTGGGCAGGCAGTAGAATGCTGGTAATCTACACTCCGTGCCCAAGATAAACATATATTCTTGTTTAGACAGGATCCCTTGTTTTAGACCCCCCTATCACAGAGACTAGTCAGTTCACTGCTAAATTCATCCAAGGGGTCTCCCCTTAATTTCAGGTAGGTGGTCTTATCTGAGAGTTGTCTTAGACACTCACTATTGTAATATTGAGTATCCAAGATAACTATAGCGCCACCTTTATCTGCGGGCCGTATTGTAATATTGCCTTGTTGTTGTATTTGTTTTATCACTTGAAGAGCTGTTCCGGACAGCCAATCAATGTAATGCCTGTAACCAACAAGACTACGGCATTGCAGTGATGGCAGTACTTACCTGCACATTTATTGGCTGCATAGCAGCCAAGAAACGTGCGGGGAGGAGATTCGAGCATGGCGCTCGAGCACATGCAGTACTCGGCCGAGTACTGCCATGTGCCGAGCATAGCGATGTTCGAACTGAACAGCAGTTCGGCCGAGCATGCTCACTCAACACTAAACTGTACCAGTGAAGTGCATATATATTTTTCTTTCTGTACTGAAATAAGCCACTACTCGCTTTCAACACATATAACTGCAGAAGTGAACTGAGAATATATTTTTCTTTTTGTACTGAAATAGGCCAGTAAAAGCTTTTACCAGAAATAACTGCACCAGTGAAGTGCATATATATATATATTTCTTTCTGTACTGAAATAGGCTACTAAACGCTTTTGAAACAAATAACTGCACCAGTGAAGTGCATATATATTTTTCTTTCTGTACTGAAATAGGCTACTAAACGCTTTCAACACATATAACTGCAGAAGTGAAGTGTGTATATATGTTTCTTTTTGTAGTGAAGCAGGCCATTAAATGAGTTTACCAGAAATAATTGCACCAGGGGGGTAGTCACTGAAGATAAGGAAAAGGCAGGGTTACTAAATGTTTTTTTTTAGCTCTGTATATACAAAAGAAGAGAAAGGAGCTGATATCTGTGGTGCTTGGGCTGTTGGTACATCCAGTAATATACTCAATTGGCTAACTGTAGACATGGTCCAACACAAGTTAAATAGGATAAATGTGAACAAGGCTCCTTGTCCAGATGGATTACATCCAAAAGTGCTTAAAGAGCTCCGTTCAGTCATTGCTGTGCCCCTGTTTATAATTTTTAAAGATTCTCTAGGTACTGGTACAGTGCCAAGTGATTGGAGCAAGGCAAATGTGGTGCCCATATTCAAATAAAGGATCAATGTCCTTCACAGGTAATTATAGACCACTTAGTTTAACTTGTATTGTGGGATTTTTTTTTTGAAGGACTCTTAAGGGACTATATACTGTGACTGTAAATAATATTATAAGTGATAACCAACATGGGTTTAACAAGAACAGAAGTTGTCAGACTAATCTGATTTGTTTTTATGAGGAGCTGAGTAGTAGCCTGGACAGAGGGGCAGCTGTGGATGTAGTGTTTCTGGATTTTGCAAAGGCTTTTGATACTGTCCCTCATAGACATTTAATAGGTAAAGTAAGGACTATACGCTTGGAAAGTATAGTTTGCAATTGGATTGAAAACTGGCTGAAGGACCGTGTCCAGAGAGTTGTTATCAATGATTCCTATTCAGAATGGTCCCGGGTTATAAGTGGTGTACCCTAAGGTTCAGTGTTGGGCCCTTTATTATTTTATTTATTTATTAATGATATTGAGGATGAGATTAATAGCACCATTTCTATTTTTGCTGATGATACTAAGCTGTGTAGTGCTGTACGGTCTATGGAAGATGTCCACAAACTACAAGCTGACTTGAACACTCTGAGTGATTGGGCATCAACTTGGAAAATGAGGTTCAATGTGGATAAATGTAAAGTTATGCATCTTGGTAGTAATAATCTCCGTGCTTCATACGTCCTAGGGAATGTAACACTGGGAGAGTCACTTATAGAGAAGTATGTGGGTGTCCTTGTGGATGGTAGATTAAATTACAGCATACTGAAATAGGCCAGTAAGCGCTTTTACCAGAAATAACTGCACCAGTGAAATGCGTATATATTTTTCTTTCTGTACTGAAATAGGCCACAAAAACACTTTCAACACATATAACTGCAGAAGTGAACTGAGAATATATTTTTCTTTTTGTACTGAAATTGGCCACTAAACGCTTTTACCGCAAATAACTGCAACAGTGAACTGCGTATATATTTTTCTTTTTGTACTGAAATACGTCACTAAACGCTTTCACCGCAAAGAACTGCAGAAGTGAACTGCAGATATATTTTTCTTTTTCCACAGATATTAGCCACTAAAGGCTTTTCAACGTAGCACTTGCACCCCAAGAACAAATTGCTGGAATGACAAAGCTGTATAATGGCTATTTGGATAACTCAAAAAATCTTTCCCTCACTTGTAAATTGCTCTTCTATCACTGTCCATAGCGCCTTCTGACGTCTCCCCATGCACTAAGATGCTGTGAAATAATTCCTCCCTATCCTGTCCCTGCACTTATAAATAGTTTTTTCAGTTACTTTGTTCGAAATGAGGTTTTTCCTATTGGTGTCCCTAGTGCCTTCTTACGTCTTTCCCTGCACTCAGAACGGTGGAAAATGGCAGAAACTAAAATGGCTGCCGTATTTATAGGGCTGTGACATCACAGGGATGGTTGGCTGCTGACTGGCTGCATTCATGCATGTCTATCTGGGTGATCCCGCCTTCCCAGAGTTCCTTGCCCCATGTCCTCAGTCCTCACATGTGTAGCTGCTATTTTAGGAAAAATTGTGATATGTTACTACAAAGCGCGAGGAAATTCGCATTCGTTGCGAATAAAATTTTTCATGAAATTTGGATCGAATTCCACTTCATCTGATTTGATTCTCTCATCTATAATTATTACATTCAGAGGTCAATAACTTTTTCAATCTGGGTAACCACATCAGGATTTTATTTTAGTTGGATGTGTTATTAATTACTTTTGGAGTAACTACAAACTACTTATTAACTTGTATTATTTTTGGGGGGAGGTAATGAGAAAAAACAATTCTTCTAGTGTTTTTCTTCAATTATTTTTATATTGCTCATCATGAGGCTGTCATGTTAGCTCTATTATTTAGGTCATTTTTATCCTTAGTAAACTAGCTATTGTTTTAGTCCCACTAGGTGACCTTGCTATGCTGTAATTGATATAAAGATGTTGTACAATCATTATGCCAAATAATTATTATACAGATCCTAGAGGTGGACCGTTTAACCATTGGAAACTTACGGCATATATGGTGGATATGCCATAAATGTCCAGATGGGACAACCCCTTTAACCTACAGCTGAGGTCAGTGGCTGGCTGCTGCCGTCACGTGTTGTTGACATGAAGTCATCAATCCTGACTGGACCCAATCGATAACTCATTTGAAACCCATTTTCATTTGAAACCAGATAACCCCATTAATGTTTATAATGATCATGGCTTATCTAATATGACCAGAATACTCCAAGAACAGATCCACCCCTTGCTCTTTCAGGTAATAAACTAAACAGCCATTTGAGACATCATATAGTACAGGACAATCTCTTTCTAATAAAGCTAAAACCAGCCCTGTACCTCACATGGATTCAGAGATTTGCCCATTTATAACTGCTCTGCTAGATTTATATCACACTGTCAGCTCGAGGTAGTGGTGGTGGTGGGGGGGTTAATGGTGTTTATCAGGGCATGTGCTGTTTTTCAGGGTGTGTGTCCTTCCTAGGAGGCATGTCCTTTTTGCTGCAGCTCTCTCCCTGTAACTGTCACAGATTCTAACAGAAGATATGGAAGTTGAAGGAGAAAACTAAGCATGTGCGACCACCTCAGTGAGATGGACAAAGAGATAAGGAAAACAAAAACCAACAGGTGGCGCCGTACAGATAAATTTCATTGAATAACTCAGTGGCTATGCTAAATTACAAAAGTATTCAGATCCAGGTGCTGGTTTGAAAAATGTAGAATAGTTTTCACAGGACAAGAAGTGTTTGGGAATATACACCGTAAAAAAAATTGAGAATTTTAATAATTTTTTTATTTTTATTAAATCTACATTTTAATTTAATAATAAATTAAAAGTTTGCAAATATATTCAGAATCTATACTGAACAAATCATTTACTTATGCAACTTTTGATTGATTGGCCATATGTACTGCCATATCAGAGTCCTAGGTTGACTGTGTGACTTTTAATAATCCTGTCCTTTCATAATGTGACCATAATACAGCATGTATGCTTTAAAGAGATTATATGCATATTATTAAGTATAATGACCATCTAAAATATTACTGGTGCTTTTTACTAGCATAAAATGCACTGTAAATAATTGTACTATTAATAGCAAGATTAGAGAATTATCACCTGAGGCTTGGGTATAGTGGCTCGAGAGGATTTATAGCAATGTCCTTTACTGAAGGATATGAGTATTGTTATACATTAATCCAGTTTAATTAGTTCTCAAATTTAATATTAAATTCAAACGTTATTATCTGATTTAAATATATAATGGATGTAATAATAACTTTAGCAAGGCCTGACTCACATTTGGGGAGTGTGATATAAACTATTAGGTGGTGTTCATCTTTATATTACATGGAAAAAACGTGTGTGATAAAAAAGAACTTTTTTTTATTTTTTTATATCAAGATGCTTTTTCAGCATATTTATATACATTTTCTCCCACTCCTGGATTAAAACTTAATTTGATACTGGTGAAAAAAGTACCAATTATAAGGAATTATTTTCCAGAGGCTAGAGCAAGGACAGGACTGCAATCACAATTTCAAGGAAACTTTTTATTACAACATATTGACCCCTTAAGGTTTAATACAAAGGGGCGTACGCAAAGGCGTACATAGAAATCACTGGGCCCCATAGCAAGAATCTGAATTGGGATCTCCCACCTCCTGTCCTGGCTGCACCCCTGCCACACCCCCATTTGCCAATAAAGAAATGTATACTTTACCTACTGAAACGATTAGGGATAAATCTTTTTATTTCTTTTTATTAACCAACTTTTATTATCCGTACTCTCATACACCGCTGATATGACAGTACTGTATGAGAGTAAGGATTTCACTGGGGCTGCAGTGAGTGATGTACTGCACACATCACTGCTCCTGCCTGTCTGCTTTGGTAAAGCCGGGCATAGATGGGCCATGTCAGGTTTTAGCAGAGTGGGCACAGGACAGTGGACACAGGGAGCAATATGTATGCGAGCACAGCTGAACGAGTGCAGGGCAGGAGCCCACATACACATCGCTCCTCCTGCCTGTGTCCACTGTGCTAAAGCCTGATGTAGCCCATCCCCCACATCCTAACCCCTTTGCTACCAGCGCCATTTTTTCATCACTTCTCTTACCAAACAAAATGTAATTAAATGTGATAAAAAGTCACATACACTCCAAACTGGTATCAATAAAAAGTACAGTTCATCCCGCAAAAAATGAGCTAAGTAGATATAACTATAAAAAAGTAATGGGGGTCAGAATATGGTGATGTAAAAAAGTTAATACATTTTTTATTTTATTTTTATTTATTTTAACACTATAGTGTATTTACACATAAAAAACCTATACATATAATATAATTTTGTGACCAAAAGTTTGGACACACCTTCTCATTCAAAGAGTTTTCTTTATTTTCATGACTATGAAAATTGTAGATTCACACTGAAGGCATCAAAACTATGAATTACCACATGTGGAATTATATACATAACAAAAAAGTGTGAAACAACTGAAAATATGTCATATTCTAGGTTCTTCAAAGTAGCCACCTTTTGCTTTTATTACTGCTTTGCACACTCTTGGCATTCTCTTGATGGGCTTCAAGAGGTAGTCACCTGAAATGGTCTTCCAACAGTCTTGAAGGAGTTCCCAGAGATGCTTAGCACTTGTTGGCCCTTTTGCCTTCACTCTGCGGTCCAGCTCACCCCAAACCATCTCGATTGGGTTCAGGTCTGGTGACTGTGGAGGCCAGGTCATCTGGAGCAGCACCCCATCACTCTCCTGTTGGGGTCATTGTCCTGTTGAAAAATAAATGATGGTCCAACTAAACGCAAACCGGATGGAATAGCATGCCGCTGCAAGATGCTGTGGTAGCCATGCTGGTTCAGTATGCCTTCAATTTTGAATAAATCCCCAACAGTGTCACCAGCAAAGCACCCCCACACCATCACACCTCCTCCTCCATGCTTCACGGTGGGAACCAGGCATGTAGAGTCCATCCGTTCACCTTTTCTGCGTCGCACAAAGACACGGTGGTTGGAACCAAAGATCTAAAATTTGGACTCATCAGACCAAAGCACAGATTTCATTTCTCAAAGTAATGATGGCCACTCATTTTTCTTTACTTTTGGCTGCTTTTTCCTTGCCATAATACAAATTCTAACAGTCTATTCAGTAGGACTATCAGCTGTGTATCCACCTGACTTCTCCACAACGCAACTGATGGTCCCAACCCCATTTATAAGGCAAGAAATCCCACTTATTAAACCTGACAGGGCACACCTGTGAAGTGAAAACCATTTCAGGTGAATACCTCTTGAAGCTCATCAAGAGAATACCAAGAGTGTGCAAAGCAGTAATCAAAGCAAAAGGTGGCTACTTTGAAGAACCTAGAATATGACATATTTTCAGTTCTTTCACACTTTTTTGTTATGTATATAATTCCACATGTGGTAATTCATAGTTTTGATGCCTTCAGTGTGATTCTACAATTTTCATAGTCATGAAAATAAAGAAAACTCTTTGAATGAGAAGGTGTGTCCAAACATTTGGTCTGTACTGTATGTTTATGAAACTATAGGCCGGTAAGTTTAACATCTGTCGTGGGTAAACTGTTTGAAGGTTTTCTAAGAGATGCAATCTTAGGGAACGTCAATGAAAAAAGCTAATAACGCCATATCAGCATGGCTTCATGAGGGATCAGTCATGTCAAACTAATTTAATCAGTTTCTATAAGAAGATAAGTTCTGGACTTGACAGCTGCGAATCAATGGATGTCGTATATATATGGAATTCTCCAAAGCATTTGACACTGTACCACATAAAAGGTTAGTATATAAAATGAGAAACCTTGGACTGGGAGAAAATGTCTGTATGTGGATAAGTAACTGGCTCAGTGATAGAAAACAGAGGGTGGTTATTAACGGTACACACTCAGTTTGGGTCGCTGTCACTAGTGGGTACATCAGTGGTTAGTATTGGACCCTATTCTGTTCTTGTAGAAGGCTTGCACAGTAAAATATACATTTTTGCAGATGACACTAAACTGTGTAAAGCAATTAACACAGAAGAGGACAGTATACTGCTACAGATGGATCTGGATAGATTGAAGGCTTGGACAGATAAGTGGCAGATGAGGTTTAACACTGACAAATGTAAGGTTATGCACATAGGACGAAATAATGCAAGTCACCAGTACATACTAAATGGTAAAACACTGGGTAACACTGACATGGAAAAGGACCTAGGAATTTTAATCAACAGCAAACTAAGCTGTAAAAACCAGTGTCAGTCAGCTGCTGCCAAGGCCAATAAGATAATGGGTTGCATCAAAAGGGGCATAGATGCCCGTGATGAGAACATAGTCCTACCACTTTACAAATCACTAGTCAGACCACACATGGAGTACTGTGAACAGTTCTGGGCTCCTGTGAACAAGGCAGACATAGCAGAGCTTGAAAGGGTTCAGAGGAGAGCAACTAAAATAATAACTGGAATGGGGGGACTACAGTACCCTGAAAGATTATCAACATTAGGGTTATTCACTTTAGAAAAAAGATGACTGAGGGGAGATCTAATAACTGTGTATAAATATATCTGGGGACAGTACAGAGATCTCTCCCATCATCTATTTATCCCCAGGACTGTGACTGTGACGAGGGGACATCCTCTGCGTCTGGAGGAAAGAAGGTTTGTACACAAACATAGAAGAGGATTCTTTACTGTAACAGCATTGAGACTATGGAACTCTCTACCTGAGGTAGTGGTGATGGTGAGTTCACTAAAAGAGTTCAAGAAGGGCCTGGATGTATTTCTGGAGTGTAATAATATTACAGGCTATATCTACTAGAGATGGTTTGTTGATCCAGGGAGTAGAGATGGCCGCACGGTTTGCCCGGCGGTCGTTTCGCAGCGAACTTTGCTCGTTTGCTGTTCGCCAAACATGCGAACAAATGGTGATGTCCGCCGGTGCCATATTCTTTTGCATTGTGCCGAACTTTGACCAATAACATATCCATCAGGTGGGACAAGACAGACAATTGAGACGTTTTAGCGCATGAACACACCCCCTACCCTATAAATAAACCCGATCTGGCAGCAATTTTACATTCTGCTTTTTGCCAGTGTAGGGAGAGGTTGCTGTGTGGAGCAGGGACAGACTGTTAGGGACACCAAACGCTAGCTAATAGGGCAACAAAAGTCCTTTTAAGGACTGGTATAGGTGTGCTATCGATAGGTGTGACATGGGGTGTGATATACTTATAATATACTTTCTAACATAGAAAGTATATTATAGTGAATTTGTATTATGCAGCAGTTGTGTGCGGTTCTGCTGCCATACTGCAGCTAGATAGAGGGACAAACGCTATTGGAATAACTAATTGCAACTGGTGTGATATACCTGTTTCCCACAAAAAAACTGATTGAGGGTTGTGATATACCTTTAATATACCTTCTAACATAGAAAGTATATTATAGTGCATTTGTATTGTGCTGTGCAGCAGTTGTGTGCGGTTCTGCTGCTATACTGCGGCTAGATAGAGGGACAAACACTATTGGAATAACTAATTGCAACGGATGTGATATACCTGTTGCCCCCCCCCCCCCCCCAAAAAAAATTTGGGGTTGTGGTATACCTTTAATATACCTTCTAACATAGCAAGTATATTATAGTGCATTTGTATTGTGCAGCAGTTGTATGTGGTTCTGCTGAGATACCGCTGCTAGATAGAGGGACAAACGCTATTGGAATAACTAATTGCAACTGGTGTGATATACCTGTTCCTCCCCCCCCAAAAAAAATTATTGAGGGGTGTGATATACCTATAATATACCTTCTAACACAGAAAGTAAATTATGGTGCATTTGTATTGTGCCGCAGTTGTGTGCGGTTCTGCTGAGAAACGGCAGCTAGATAGAGGGAAAAACACTATTGGAAACACTAATTGCAACTGGTGTGATATACCTGTTTTCCCCCCAAAAAAACAGACTGAGGGGTGTGATATACCTATAATATACCTTCTAACATAGAAAGTATATTATAGTGCATTTGTATTGTGCAGCAGTTGTGTGCGGTCCTGCTGAAATACCGCAGCTAGATAGAGGGACAAACTCTACAGAAAATAACTAATTGCAACAGGTGCCCTAACTGATTAAGGGGTGCCATATACCTGGTTCCACAAAATACTGATTAAGGGGTTTGATATGACTGCTTCCACAAAATACTGATTGAGGGGTGTGATACAATGGCTTCCACCAAATATTGATTAAGGGGTTTGATATACCAGCTTTCAAAAACGACTCATTAAGGGGTTCTATATACCTGTTTCCACAAAATACTGATAGAGGGGATTGATATATCGGCTTACACCAAATATTGATTGAGGCCTGCGATATACCTGCTTCCACAAACACTGCTCTTCCATAGGGACTTTGTCACAGGGTTATTTTGAAAATGACAGGCAAAGGAAGAGGCAGGTCATTCCGCAGGGGTGATAAGGGTCGGGCAGGTGCACCAGGCCAGAACCTAAGTGTGAAGTTGCAGAATGTGCGTGTGATTACATCAAAGGACGCACCAGAGTTGGTTGAGTGGCTCACTCAGCCTTCAACTTCTGCAAACCCTCCTCATCCTCTGTATCAGCACCCTCCTCACTCTCTGCTGTGCGCACCCCAAAAGACACCACCACCATAGCCCCTCCACTCGAGTCAGAGGAATTATTTTCCCATCTATTCCCAGACCTTACCGATGCGCAGCCATTCTTGGCATCGTATCAGGAACAGGAGGTAGCAACGGCCGCCACAAAGCAGTCTGACGACACTACCCAGATCAGCCCAAGGACAGATGTCCCCGCTGTTGCTACCTACTCCGAGATCTCTAATGTCAGTGGTGGTGAAGGTGACAATGATGATGTCTTGATGGATGTCATGTGGGTGCCCACAAGAGAGGAAGAGGAGGGAGTTCAGAGGGAGAGAAGCAAATAGGGGGTAGAAGGAGGAGAAGCAGGCAGAGCTAGCAGTGCACTGGAGGAAAAAAGCAGACTGCAAATGTCTGGAGCGAGCCATCCACCATGCACAATCACATCTGGTGCTCCTAGGACGCTGGCACATGGCCTCGCAGTGTGGGCTTTTTTTAACGTGTCAGCTGCTGAAAATAGTGTTGCCATCTTCAGCCTGTGCTGTCAACGCATAAGTCGCGGTAAGCCCAACACTCACCTAGGGATGACCACCTTAAGAAGGCACTTGTTGGCCCTTTTGCCTTCACTCTGCGGTCCAGCTCACCCCAAACCATCTCGATTGGGTTCAGGTCCGGTGACTGTGGAGGCCAGGTCATCTGGCGCAGCACCCCATCACTCTCCTGTTGGGGTCATTGTCCTGTTGGGGTCATTGTCCTGTTGAAAAATAAATGATGGTCCAACTAAACGCAAACCGGATGGAATAGCATGCCGCTGCAAGATGCTGTGGTAGCCATGCTGGTTCAGTATGCCTTCAATTTTGAATAAATCCCCAACAGTGTCACCAGCAAAGCACCCCCACACCATCACACCTCCTCCTCCATGCTTCACGGTGGGAACCAGGCATGTAGAGTCCATCCGTTCACCTTTTCTGCGTCGCACAAAGACACGGTGGTTGGAACCAAAGATCTAAAATTTGGACTCATCAGACCAAAGCACAGATTTCATTTCTCAAAGTAATGATGGCCACTCGTTTTTCTTTACTTTTGGCTGCTTTTTCCTTGCCATAATACAAATTCTAACAGTCTATTCAGTAGGACTATCAGCTGTGTATCCACCTGACTTCTCCACAACGCAGCTGCTGGTCCCAACCCCATTTATAAGGCAAGAAATCCCACTTATTAAACCTGACAGGGCACACCTGTGAAGTGAAAACCATTTCAGGTGAATACCTCTTGAAGCTCATCAAGAGAATGCCAAGAGTGTGCAAAGCAGTAATCAAAGCAAAAGGTGGCTACTTTGAAGAACTTAGAATATGACATATTTTCAGTTCTTTCACACTTTTTTGTTATGTATATAATTCCACATGTGGTAATTCATAGTTTTGATGCCTTCAGTGTAATTCTACAATTTTCATAGTCATGAAAATAAAGAAAACTCTTTGAATGAGAAGGTGTGTCCAAACATTTGGTCTGTACTGTATGTTTATGAAACTATAGGCCGGTAAGTTTAACATCTGTTGTGGGTAAACAGTTTGAAGGTTTTCTAAGAGATGCAATCTTGGAGTACGTCAATGAAAAAAAGCTAATAACGCCATATCAGCATGGCTTCATGAGGGATCAGTCATGTCAAACTAATTTAATCAGTTTCTATAAGAAGATAAGTTCTAGACTTGACAGCAGCGAATCAATGGATGTCGTATATATATGGAATTTTCCAAAGCATTTGACACTGTACCACATAAAAGGAGGAGAAGCAGGCAGAGCTAGCAGTGCACTGGAGGAAAAAAGCAGACTGCAAATGTCTGGAGCGAGCCATCCACCATGCACAATCACATCTGGTGCTCCCAGGACGCTGGCACATGGCTCCACAGTGTGGGCTTTTTTTAACGTGTCAGCTGCTGAAAATAGTGTTGCCATCTTCAGCCTGTGCTGTCAACGCATAAGTCGCGGTAAGCCCAACACTCACCTAGGGATGACCACCTTAAGAAGGCACCTGGCCTCCCATCACCGAGCCCAGTGGGAGCAACACCATCAGAACCCAGAAAGCCACACTCCCGGCGCTTGACGTCCTGCCTCTTCTTCTCCTCTCTCCTCCCATTTGTCCTCCACTCCACCTTCCACAGTGCCGTCATCGCGTTCATCTTGTAAAAGGCAGGCTTCCGTGGCCCAAATGTTTGAACGTAAAAAGTTGATGACGCCGGATAACCCTCTTGCCCAACGGCTGACCGCTGGCTTGTCGGGACTGCTAGCCCGCCAACTACTGCCATATAAACTGGTGGACTCGGAGGCCTTTAGAAAATGTGTTGCCATCGGCACACCACAATGGAAGGTCCCTGGAAGGAAATATTTCTCCAAGAAGGGCATCCCAGAGCTATATGGCCATGTTCAGCGGCAAGTGAATGTATCTTTGGCACACAGTGTCGGTGCCAAGATACATCTGACCACAGACACGTGGTCTAGCAAACATGGGCAGGGAAGGTACATAACTTTTACTGCCCACTGGGTGAACCTTCTGACAGATGTCAAGCATGCAACCCATGGCACCCGTGTAGATTTGGGGTTACCCCCACGGATTGCATGCAGGCCTGCCTCTTCTTCTCCTCCTCCTACTCCATCCTCAGTCTCTTCCTCGGCTGACTCCTCCTATTCCACTGCTACCACCTCTTCCGCTGCACCCCCCAATCTCTCCAGAACCTATTCGACGTGCCAGGTGAGATGTTGCCATGCTGTGCTTCGGCTGTTGTGCATGGAAGCCAAGAGCCACACCGGTCCTGCACTGCTTTCAGTTCAGCGGTCACAGGCCGATCAGTGGCCAACCCCGCTCAATTTGACAGTTGGTAAAGTGGTGTGCAACAATGGTGCCAATCTGCTGAGTGCACTGAAACAGAGCAAAATGACACACATGCCGTGCATGGCACACGTCCTGAACTTAGTTGTGCAGCGATTCGTTGCCAAATACCCCGGGTTCCAGGACGTCTGGTGGCAGGCCAGGAAAATCTCTGGCCATTTTATGAGATCTTACATGGCCACGGCTCACCTTGCTGACATTCAGTGGCAACACCGCCTGCCCGTCAGACGTCTGATTTGTATATGCTTGATAGGCTGCTCCAGTAGCAACGTGCCGTTAACGACTACCTGTACAAACTCTGCGGCAGGACAGGTTCTGGGGAGCTTGGTTTCTTTTCACCGTGCCAGTGGCTCTCATGCGCTACGCAAGCACACTTCTGCGGCCATTTTACTGAGATCACCAAACTGGTCAGTCGTAGCCAGGGCAGCATCAGTGACATCGTACCTTATGCCTTCTTTTTGGAGCGTGCATTGCATCGTGTCAATAATCAAGCATTCGAGGAGCAGGAGCTGGAAGATGAGCAAGTCTCAATGCTGAATGAATTCCCAGGGGGGCTACTCCATCTGAGACAAGTCAGCAGGAGTCTGAAGAGGAGTCATAGGAGGATGGTGGCTGGGGGGAGGAGACCGAGGATGACATTCTCCTGGGACGATGAGCAGGAGCCAGGGCGCTCCACCGCTTCCAATTTAGTGCAAATGGGGACCCCCGTATAAAAAGCATAAAGTGCAAGGACCAGTGCTGGGTGGCAACGTACTTAGACCCCTGGTACAAACACAAAATGGCAGACATGTTACCAGCATCACAGAGGGCTGTCAGAATGCAGCATTTCCAGGCCTTGCTGCGAGAGATGCTGCATTCTGCTGTTGGGGGCGCTAGCAGAGGAATTTCCACCCACAGTGAAAAAGGTGCGGGTACCAATCCTACCGCGCCTGCAAGAAGAGGGGGGTTTGAAGATGTGTTGGTCACTTCAGATATGAGATCATTCTTTCAGCCAACCCATCAACAGCCGCCCTCAGGAGCCAGCCTCAAGGAACACCTGGACCGACAGATGTCCAACCACATCGGGTTAAAGGCCCATGTGGACACTCTGGGAAGCAAGGAACCCCTAGACTACTGGGTGTGCAGGCTTGACCTGTGGTCTGAGCTGGCACAATTTGCCATGGAACTCTTGGCTTGCCCCTCATTGAGTGTCCTGTCTAAAAGGACGTTCAGCGCAGCAGGGGGGGATCGTGACCGATAAGCGCACTCGCCTAGCTCACGACAGTGTGGTCTACCACACATTTCTAAAAATGAATGAGGCATGGATCTCGAAGGAATTCAACACCTGTGACAACCAAGTTTAATTTAATTTCCTCAAGCCAGCCCACACATATCCGCCATCACAAAGAATGGCCAATGTCTTATGTAAATAGAGCGTCATAAAAGGCCTTTGAATGCCTAATGTTTGGGCCCTGTACTCCACTGGCCTGCACTAAAATTGTTATCTAATGATCGTCTAATATACCTGCAGCCACATATTTACTTGATCATTTCTGTACGGTGATGCCTAATTGCTGTGGTCTCGGAGGAATTCAACACCTGTGACGACCACAAGTTATCGAATTTCACCTATTATTATTTGGGGTTTATTCAAGAAGGCGGATTTCAGCTATGTTTTTAATCCAATTTAGAATTTTTCGTTATTTTAAACATATGTATTTGACATGTATTTGTACTGGACTACAGTAAAATCATTATCTAATGACAGTCTAATATACCTCCAGCCACATAATCACTTGATCTTTTCTTTCTGGTGAATGCCTAATGTTTGGGGCCTATACTCCACTGGCCTGCAGTAAAATTGATATCCAATGACCGTGTAATATACCTTCAGCCACATAATCACTTGATCTTTTCTGTTCGGTGAATGCCTAATGTTTGGGGCCTATACTCCAGTAGGCTACAGTAAAATTGTTATCCATTGACCGCATAATGTAACTTGAGCCACATAATCACTTGTTCTTTTATGTCAGATGAATGCCTACATTTTTAGGGCTCGTACTCCCGTGGCCTAAAACAAAATTCTTCTAGGCTCCAGCAGGGCACATTTTTGACAATTTCCCTTAAATAAAAATGGCCCTTAAAATGTAAAATGTATATTTTTTGTGGGAATTGTTGTCATTGATCCCACTCTAGTATGTCACTGTCCATGTTGTGGGACTATTTGTGCACTTCTAGTAAGTATTTGGCGGCTGCAAATATGACCTGAAGGTTTTCCAGGTTCGCCTGCCATTAAAGTGAATGGGGCCCGCCGTGAACTTGCGGTTCGCGAACATTTAATCGCGTTCGTGAACCGTCCCAGCCGATGTTCGTCCATCACTACCAGGGAGTTAATATGATTGCCTGATTGGAGTCGGGAAGGAATTTCTTTCCCCTTGAGTGGGGAGAATCGTCTTCTACCTCAGAGTTTTCTTTTGCCTTCCTCTGGATCATCTTGCAGGATAACAGGCCGAACTGGATGGACAAATGTCTTTTTTCGGCCTTATACACAATGTTACTATGTAACTATGTTACATATGTGGTACCATTGTAATCGTAATGACCCAGAGAATGAAGGCCATCTATGTGAATGGAAAAATAAAAAAGTCATGGCTCAAGGAAGATAGGGAAGAAAAAAGAAAATGCAGAAACGAAAAAACCTCCGGTATCCTAAGGGTTAAAGGGGCTATCTAACCCCTATTATGCCTCCCAAATGCCCAGGCACCTCAAACAGATAATACTTAAGCCCAGTGGGGGGCTGCAGCCAATAGCAGGCCATGTCGGAAATGAGCCTCCCTAGCGTCACCCGCGATGCTAGGGAGGCTCGTTCCTATCGTGGCCTGCTATTGACTGCTCCCCCATGTCACTATATGTTTTTATCTGTGTGATGGGAGGGAGGCAGTGGCGGCTGTGCGGGCATCAAGAGCATTGCGGGTGCCAGGGAATGAGGGAAGTAAGGTGCCCGGGCATTTTGGGGAGCATTATAGGGGTTGGATAACCCCTTTAACTCCTTACTGCTGATGCAGAGTGTGCACATAGCTACACCAATCATATTCCCACCCCGCAAGGTGACTGATGTGCTGGGGGGAGGGCCTGTAGGCTCATAGAGGACTCAGAAGTACAGTGTGCTTCCCGCCTCTCGGGGGGGGGGGAAGGGGGAGGAGTAGGAGGACACACTGTCCTCCTGAGTCCTCTATGAGCCTACTGGGTGCCCCCCTTCAAAACCCCACTACTTGCTGCAGCCCTCCCCCCATCAAAAATATCCAACCATATATGAACTACTGCTGTCCTTTTACCGTAGCACACTGCAGGCAACAGTGTGTTTATTCTGGCCGGGTTCTTCACTGTATAGTGACCGGTCTGGAGCTGTCCTTCAGTCCTGGCCGGGGAAGGCGCTGCACTCACTGGCTGATAAAAGTTGAGGCAGATGGAGATGGCGGGCAGCACCTGAGCGCAGAGCCGGGATAACTGCCATGCCGTGTGCGGGCCTCTGTGTGTGCCAAGTTGAGCCAGCTCCTGCTGCCTGCCAGCGATACACTGGCCAATCAGCAGCAGGATCTTTGTGCTGCTAAATGTTGATTTGCCAGTGTGAAATGCAGCAGAGAGCAGATGCACTGCCAGGGAGAGAGCCCGCAGCCCGGATCATGGAGGTGAGACAGTGGTCGCATCAAAGGGAGGGAGAGAGGGAGGTAGGGAAGGTGGGGGATGTTGGAGCCCGAGCCCTGAGGGAGAAGTAAACTCAAGAATGAATAAACAAACTGTCTGTGTCTTGTGCAGAGTGGTCGGGGCCTTCAATGTGCTCAGGGCCTCCCTGTGCCACAGGCCCCATAGCAATGGCGTGGTCTGCCTATATTGGCATTACGCCACTGGGCGTACATCAGTTTATGATAACCAGGCTTGTTGCCAGAGATTGCACTTAATTTATGATGAGGCGTACGCCTTGTCATAAATTAGGTGTAACACCCAGCAGTCCGTGCGCCTATACTTATATCTACACCAGCCCCTGGCTGCTGTAGATTTCAATGTTCTTTTACACCAGAATACTGATTTATCAGTAAATTTTCTGGTGATGACTCCTTTTAAAACACTTATTCTCCAATTATGTCCATTTGTGGTCATTCCTGATTGATATTGGGATTGTATTGATGCATTACAGCAACCTAAGGTCATGTGGGCATTACCTGAACCAATACTATCTAATGGGCCACCTAAATTATTTCTGCAAATTTCTTCTCCCTGGTCATATGCTTAATTTTGAAAGACACCTCTTACTCTTCATAGTCTTTGGCCAGTTCTGGAAAAACTTTCTGGAATATCTGGTTCCTATTCACAGGCAGGCCTCTTGAGTTTGGTAAATCCAGTAGTATGTTCTGGCACAGGAGTAGATTACTAGAGTGATCATATCTGGCATAGCTGAACACAGCTCTGCACTGCTGGATTCCCATTCTCTATAATGGGATCCAGCGGGTTTGCAGCACAAATCCCAGCTTTCTGCCTGAAAAATAAAGCTGCATTCAACTGTATTTCTCTGGCAGAAATCCGGCATTTATGCCAGAAACCCTCCAGATTCCATTATAGTGAATGGGGATACAGCTGTTAAAATGGCAGTTCCACAGGTGCTAGCTTCCTGTGTGTAAATTAGGGCTTGTATTTATTGTACTTCTGTCTTCAGCACAGCTAGGGTTAACTTCCTGCTCCGTGAGTCCAATTGCTAATCAGCTGCTCCTATATATACCTGGCTGTTTCCTTCAGTCCTTGTCTGAGCAAGTGGTCTATAGAGATCTTGCTAGGTCTCTCCTTAGCTAGCAAGAGCTTGTAATAGAGCTATTATCTGTTTGACTGCCTAATTCCTAAACTTTGCCTGTTTATTATACTGTTCCTGTGTCACCTGCTCTGACCTTGGGATTGTTTCACTGATTTACACGAACTCTGTCTAATTCCTGACTGCATGTATCCTTCTGTGCCGTGCACCGGTATCTCTCATCCCTGTGGATCAACAGCCAACAACACCGATACTCTTTGAAGAGGTACTATACGCCCATATGATGTTTCAGCCTGCTAATTTCATTGGAGCCTCAAACTATGTAACCATACAGGAGTAAACTCAGGTGGCAGAACTTTCTCTGATGAGTTCCGTTTTCTGCTTCATCGAACGTGTCAGACGAGAATCATCAGAAAATAGACACTCTGCAACCATTGCTGGAAGAACACAAGCTGGTGATGGCAGCCTTATAGTCTGGGGAATGTTTTTGTGGCATTCTCTAGGGCAGGCTCACTCATCCTTGTAGGAGGCACTCTCAACTAATTTGGATATGATCATGTACACCCATACATGTCTTCCCTTGGGTGGATGGAATCTTACGGCAAGACAATGCAACATGTAACAGGATCATGACCAAGACTTCCAAGTACTACCCAGGCCCCCTAATTCCCCAGACTTGAACCCAATTGAGCATCTATGGGACCACCTTGATCACTGTGTTTCACTCTATGGATCCTCCCCCACAAACCTTCCAGCAGCTGTGGGAGGCACTGCTATCAGCATGGCTCCAAATACCTGTGCCAACTTACCACGACCTTACTGAGTCACTACCAGCCCATCTAGCTGCTGCTGTGCTGCACATGGTGGTTACTCTGGATATTAGCTGGTGGTCATAATACTGTGACTTCATTGTGTATACCCCCCTGATGTGCCAAGGATATATACTTGTATTTACAAGTATGCATATGGCACATCCTACAGAGGATATATATTTGTGAAATTCTAAGAAGCATGGTAATTAAACATAGAAAAAAGATTCTGTGGCACTTTATTGTACAATTGGGCAGTTCAATACAAACTTCATATACATCTGCAAAAATAAGATGCCTTCACAGATGAATGAACGGCTATGGGTTGTGTGACTGAAGGGAAACATGTGTGATCAATTAACAATAATACTTATATTTATGATGGGGTCTGTCCACCAATATCATACTACAGCATCCAGTGGAAAGTTTTTTTTATAACTCTGTGCAATGTTGTTTTACAGTTTTGTATTATGTTCCAAAATGTCTTCATCTGTGTCTGCTTCTCCGATTTCAAACCCTAGATTGATCCTCCCAGGTGAGTAGTCATTTCTTTTCAAATCTGTAGGTGAAGAAGATCAAATGTTTGAGAGAGCAGAGAAAATAATGACATATCATACAATGGATTGGAGAGGACATTCAGGAACAGACTAACTCTGCTCCTTTTACATTTGTTTGAACTCTAGAGGCATAGGAGCATACAGGGAAATAGTTATAGCAGATACATTCACCCATAATAAAAGAAAAGAGCATGTCTAAAATATAGGGCATATATAGAATACAAACATAGAGCCTATAGTGGATATATAATACAACAAAATGAAGAAAATCTTATTACAGTATGTACAGGACTTACAAGTTGCACCTTATGAAAAGTAATGCTATGCAAAAAGAGACATTGGAACAAACTAAATGAAACTGTGTTTCCATGCGTCAACTCAGATAACAAAGATTACAAATTTTGATAGACAAACTTGAAAATAAATTATTCAATATATTTGTATCAAAATCACAGAATAAAGTGGTCTAAAAAGGCAAAAGATGCTCAAGACCCCAAATGCTGTTGCGCATTTCTACACGGGGGAGCAAATCCTGCCCATGTAATCTGTTGCTAATAGCAATCCCCAGCAAAAATGCATACAATGGAGGATGCTGGCAGCAGACCACACGTACCACAAAAACATCCTACACAGGTCTTGAAAGCAGAAAATGCTCAAAACCCCATATACTGTTGCGCATTTCTAAATGAGGGAGCAAACCCTGCACATGTGATCCATTGCTAACAGCAATCCCCAGCAAATGCATACAATGGAGGATGCCCGCAACGGACCACATGTAAGACAAATGTGCAGATGGTGCTATAAGAAACAGAAAATCTGCACAGTTGCTGGGGGTTGCTGAGCAGGATCTGCCTTTTAGACCACTTTATTCAGTGATTTTGTTTGCAAACGTATGCCTGGAGGTGGGGCAACTCCAGGTTTGAATGTGCCTTTATTGTGAGCCAGTTATAGGTGGGACTGACAGCCTCCTCCCTGCTCCCATTGTATATGTGATTTCACGCTGGAGGTAACTGGGAGCTGCTGGCTGTGTGTCGGACTTTATGCACCTATCATAAATTGTCCATACGTCATAGGTAGGTTAGCGTTAGGTCCCATGCCATTTTGATAGACCTTGACGGGGTGCGTGGGCTCCAGTATGTTCTTGATATAAGAATATATTGGCGAAAGTCTCATTTTAATATCAGCATGAGGGTTTAGCCATATATTGTCAATTGCATTTATTATTGTAGTGCACCATTTTCAGTGATTCTCAATATATTTGTATTAGATGTAGAACTCAAATGTAATGTACCTTTTAAGGTCATGTTTTTAATAACTATATCTATATATATATACACATATACACAGTGGGATGCGAAAGTTTGGGCAACCTTGTTAATCGTCATGATTTTCCTGTATAAAGGGTTGGTTGTTACGATAAAAAATGTCAGTTAAATATATCATATAGGAGACACACACAGTGATATTTGAGAAGTGAAATGAAGTTTATTGGATTTACAGAAAGTGTGCTATAAATGTTTAAACAAAATTAGGCAGGTGCATAAATTTGGGCACCACAAAAAATAAATGAAATCAATATTTAGTAGATCCTCCTTTTGCAGAAAATACAGCCGCTAAACGCTTCCTGTAGGTTCCAATGAGAGTCTGGATTCTGGTTGAAGGTATTTTGGAACATTCCTCTTTACAAAACATCTTTAGTTCATTCAGGTTTGATGGCTTCCGAGCATGGACAGCTCTCTTTAAGTCACACCACAGATTTTCAATTATATTCAGGTCGGGGGACTGAGATGGCCATTCCAGAACATTGTACTTGTTCCTCTGCATAAATGCCTTAGTGGATTTTGAGCAGTGTTTAGGGTCGTTGTCTTGTTGAAAGATCCAGCCCCGGCGCAGCTTCAGCTTTGTCACTGATTCCTGGATATTGGTCTCCAGAATCTGCTGATACTGAGTGGAATCCATGCGTCCCTCAACTTTGACAAGATTCCCAGTCCCTGCACTGGCCACACAGCCCCACAGCATGATGGAACCACCACCATATTTTACTGTAGGTAGCAGGTGTTTTTCTTGGAATGCTGTGTTCTTTTTCCTCCATGCATAACGCCCCTTGTTATGGCCAAATAACTCAATTTTAGTTTCATCAGTCCACAGCACCTTATTCCATAATGAAGCTGGCTTGTCCAAATGGCTTTAGCCCACCTCAAGCGGCACTTTTTGTGCTGTGGGCGGAGAAAAGGCTTCCTCTGCATCACTCTCGCATACAGCATCTCCTTGTGTAAAGTGCGCCAAATGGTTGAACGATGCACAGTGACTCCATCTGCAGCAAGATGATGTTGTAGGTCTTTGGTGCTGGTCTGTGGATTGACTCTGACTGTTCTCACCATTCGTCGCTTCTGTCTATCCGAGATTTTTCTTGGTCTGCCACTTCGAGCCTTAACTTGAACTGAGCCTGTGGTCTTCCATTTCCTCAATATGTTCCTAACTGTGGAAACAGACAGCTGAAATCTCTGAGACAGCTTTCTGTATCCTTCCCCTAAACCATGATGGTGAACAATCTTTGTCTTCAGGTAATTTGAGAGTTGTTTTGAGACCCCTATATTGCTACTCTTCAGAGAAAATTAAAAGAGGAGGGAAACTTACAATTGACCCCCTTAAATACTCTTTCTCATAATTGGATTCACCTGTGTATGTAGGTCAGGGGTCAATGAGCTTACCAAGCCAATTTGAGTTCCAATAATTAGTTCTAAAGGTTTTAGAATCAATAAAATGACAACAGTGCCCAAATTTATGCACCTGCCTAATTTTGTTTAAACAAATATAGCACACTTTCTGTAAATCCAATAAACTTCATTTCACTTCTCAAATATCACTGTGTGTGTCTCCTATATGATATATTTAACTGAAATTTTTTATCGTAACAACCAACGATTTATACAGGAAAATCATGACGATTAACAAGGTTGCCCAAACTTTCGCATCCCACTGTATATATACACATATATACATACAGCTTCATGGTCACTTAGCGCTCTGGAATAGCCATTTTCTGGCTTAGACGGTTGGCACACCTCAAGAATAGTGATGAGCGAACTTCTGTTTTAAGTTCGGCGTCTAAAGTTCGGCTTCCGGTTAGCGGAGAATGCCGATATGGATTCCGAATTCCGTTGTGGTCCGTGGTAGCGGAAACAATAATCGGCCATTATTGATTCCGCTACCACGGACCTCAACGGTATTCGGAATCCATATCAGGATTCTCCGCTAACCGGAAGCCGAACTTTAGACGCCGAACTTAAAACAGAAGTTCGCTCATCACTACTCAAGAAGCAACTCTAACATCATAGATTTGGGAGCAAACTAATTGCAAAAAGCTTTATTATTCTTCATCCACAGGAAACAGGTGGTCACATCACAGAGTTCTGAAAAGAGCAGAGGAATTACGCATGCTGAGAGATGTAGTTTCACAACAGCGGCTCAGCACTGCTCATCTCTTAGGCTACTTTCACATTAGCATTTTCAATTCCGCTATTGAGATCAGTCATAGGAAGATTAATAGCAGTAAGAAAACGCTTCACAATAGAAAACGGATCCTTCCCCCATTTACTTTCAATGGTGTTCATGACGGATCCATCATGGCTATAGAAGACATAATACAACCGGATCCGTTAATGATGGATGCATGCAGTTGTATTATTGTAATGGAAGCGTTTTTGCAGATCCATGAAGGTCCCGCAAAAAACGCTAATGTGAAAGTAGCCTTAGGGCTCCTGTACACGAACATATTTTTGGTCCGCATTTGATCCGCATGTTTTGAGGGTCAGATGCGGACCCATTCACTTCAATTGGGCCGCAAAAGATGCAGACACCCATGTGCTGTCCAAATCTATATATCCATTCTGTGGTCCCGAAAAAATAGAACATGTCCTATTCTTGTCCACAGTACGGACAAGGATGGGACTGTTCTATTAGGGGTCAGCTGTTCTGTAAAATGAGAAATGCACACAGCCGCGGACCACAAAACAGCCAGCAGCCTTTGCATGAGCCCTTATGCCCTTATGAGCACTTCAGCTGGCTGCTAATTAAGCCTCATTAACAGCCTTGTTGTCTAGGGAACAGAGGAAAAACCCAACTTTGAGACTTTTCTTTGTCCCCTTTCAGACAAGTGAGTTCCACACTCCGGAGTATGCGGCAGCTCCCAGCCGGACTTCCCAGCACTGACCGGGTCACATAGCATTATATTGATTTATGATGCTATGTAAACATTACAGTTCTAGAGTGTACTGGATAACACTGACAGCATAATGTCAGTGTTATACAATACATTCCAGAACTCTAAGAGTTACATAGCATCATAAATCAATAAAATGCTATGCGACCCGGTCAGTGCTGGGAGGTCAGGACGGGAGCTCTCACTGACACACACTGCGAGTCCAATGCACGGAACTCGCTCATCTGAAAGGGACCTTTCTCACTCGGCTTTTCCTGGGTGAGACACACCATTCTAGTGGCACAAACATTCCACCAAAGCAGGTCCACTTACAATTCTTTTCAAGAGCAACATCCAAAGTATCAAGTCAGCATACTGCACTCGCCATGTATGACATTTAGAGGGTCACACTCCCTTTCTCAGCCAAGTGCACTAGGCTTGGAAAGTAACGAATGCATGATAACACAGGCTTCTTCAAATGTGAACACAAACACAGCATTGATGATGTAAGGGTTTTAACTTGTACCCTATTCTGAATGCTGTTTGCACAGAGGAACCTCATTAATAAAGTGGAAGCACTTTAAATAAACATTTTCCCTGAGGAAGGAGGGTCTTATTCCTCCTAAACGTTGGAAGCAGTGCATTTCTGCTATCTACTTTGTGAGTGACATCATGACAAGTGGACAGTATTGCTGGATTAACTTGGGCATGAGTTGAGCCGCCAGCCGGGGCTCCTCTGCTTATCCGTTGGGGTAGATTTATCAAAACTGTTGCACCACCTACTTCCCATAGGCCTTAGCTCTAGTGGCCTGTTAGAGAGAATGGCGGGGCATGGAGATATTGGCTGCATGTCCCACCACAGTGATTCAACTGTATTGCCATCCTGATTACAGCTATAAAGTTGTATAGCAGGTCGCCAATACATTTAGGACCTGGGACAAGTCATCTGGGAGGTAGTGATACTCCTGACACAGGGAAAGGAACTGCCCACAAAGAAATATTTTGATGTGATCCCAGAACAACAAGTGTATTGCTTGTTTGTTAAGTGACTAGTGGAACCTTTACATAAGGAAATTAACGGGAACAAGCATTCATACAAATGCTCATTGCAGATTATTTCCTCAATCCTTGGCCCATGTAAAAGGACCTTTAGTGTTACAGATATCAGCAGGAGGATAAACATAGCAGATGTGGAGAAGGGAAAGAGGATTCAAGGAGGACAACTCACCTAGGGTCTACAGTTAATAGAGAGGAAAGCACACACAAGAGAGTTTGCAGGCGAAAGTCAGCAGCAACCTGGACCTACAGAGCCAGGGTATATTACTAGGAGGGACAGGTCCACATAACAAAAGTCTGAAACGTGAAGCAGGTTGGAAACTGAACATCAAGGGGTCTGAAAATAAATGCGGGAATGAAGATTGTGCAGCAACCCCCCAAGGAGCTGGTGAAGAGGATGATAGTGGTAGTGGCCATGATGAAGTGTTGAGTCACAGTGTCCTACCGTACCTTAGGCTGTTGCTCCCTGAGGTTCGGTGCAGGGAATAAGTAACATGAAGGAACCAGGCAGAGATTATAGAACAAAGAATATCTTTCCTTACTGAGTGCAAAGACAAATAGCAGCACATCCAGCAGCAGTTTTCAATTTCTCCTCCCAGATAATGGGGTATGATGGCTGGCAATGAGGCAGGAGATGACACTCAGAAGTGTGCTAACTGACAATGTCTCTCTCCCGATTCCTTTCCCTACGGCTGTACACCTGTGTCTGTAAGTGTCCACTGTATGATGCAGGCTTCTAGCTATACCTGACCTGAACTGCAGTGTTGGTGTCTTAACGTGTTTCCCCTAACCTTGCAGCGGAGTCTGTATAGTTTGATAGCTTGATCACTCTGACAAAAATACGCCATAGTTAACAGATCTTCTGTAGCCTGGGGCCCTGCAGGCACTCTGGAGTATTGGTCATCCCAGATGAGCTAACTCTGTGGTCCTCAATCGCCAGAGGAGCAAGAGCTGGATCACATGCTACCTCACTCTATTCCACACTCTCCCTAACTAGCTCTGCCCGTCCCTTGGCAGGAAGTCAAACCAACCCACTCCTACCAAGAAGGGAGGAATGGGATGGTAAGCCCCATTTCTGTTGCCACACACTGCCAACCATACACCAACTGCTGGTATACAACGTGTATAGCATGAAGTGTGACCTAACATGAACATTACAAAAGCATTACATTACAAACCATTTACAATAGTAGTATTTTCAGGTCTGGAGTACTATAACTGCACCCTGAATCAGAGTGGTTACCTTGAATTTTAAAAAGTAGCAATAACAAAAATAAAAATCTTTTTTTTCTTCATGTGAAAGATGCGCAAAGCCTTTAAGCCTAAAATACCTTAGGTCAGTGATGGCGAACCTATGGCACGGGTGCCAGAGGCGGCACTCAGAGCCCTCTCTGTGGGCACCCGCACCCTGGAGAAAGTCTATGGTGTACCAATATGCCTTAGAATTTGCCTGCCATTCAATAGTGCAGGACATGCTATGAACAGCACAGGCAGCACATTGAATGTAGGCAGGTTATTATAGCTAAATGATAAAGTACATGGAAGATATATGATATTGGTGTTCAGGTTAAATTGCTGTGTTGGCACTTTGCGATAAATAAGTGGGTTTTGGGTTGCAGTTTGGGCACTCGGTCTCTAAGAGGTTCACCATCACTGCCTTAGGTGAACTAAACTGATATGAGAAACAAAAGTTTTGAGACAATATCCTGTTTACTATGGCAGGGATATAAAAATGATAGCACCTTTGTAGAAATGAATGGATCTGTGTGTGAGGCCTTACTCTTTATGGCAATGCTGCAGATAACCCAGTTTAAAATGTCTTATCCTCAGATCCCTTGTCCTTGAATTTTGCTTGTAAAAAAAAAAAAAAACATTACAAATAACACAACTTCCCAGACCAATTATCATCCATTATTATTTATGAAAGCTTTCTCCTCTTTTTGCTTACAGCTGAATGACAGTTTTCTATATACATATGTTTAATATACTAATCCTGTTTTTGTGCTGGCATTCAAGCTGTGAAGAAATTATATAAATCTCTTTTGTCCCATGTTTTTGCAATATAATTCAGGATGCACTTTTTGGAACTATTGAATTTCACAGAATTGCCTTTAAGAATGTACACAATTACCGTAAACAGAAAACTCGTTTACTTTGCGCTAAGTGTATGCGTTAATGACAACATCATAACAGGAGAAAAATATATTCTAATGACTAAATTTATTCTCCGCTGAATGGCCATATTTATTGTTCGTGAGTGACGGAAGAGCTGGTTTTATGCAAATGTATAAGAAATGAGCAGGGTATTATAAATGTGGTCCTCGGTATCATCACTTCAGAGAAGAATAATACAAAAGATGAAGCGTAACAAAAAAAAATAGATTTTTTTCAGACGCACTTCAAACAGTCTGCAATTACCACTCTGAAAACATACAGCAAATGCCCTCAAGGTTAACAAGCATTTCTAATAAAAAGGTGGGACTGCATGACTCTGCCTTACCAGTGATAGACTGAATGGAAGATCCACATGATCTTTGCAAAATTCTGGAGGAAAGCAAAGACTTAAAATAAAAGATAGGGATAAAGAGTTTAATTACGGAATTGTTAACACCGTGTGCACCCTTCTGACACGGTAGGGGTCACTTTAATATAATTTTGTGTTGCATGGCTGGTTATGGCAGTGTCGGTCCTATTCCTCTACTTTGAAATGATTGACAAGCCAAGGGCAGAGAGGTAGGCGCGCAGCAGCTGTACTTAATAGACTCAGCAGCAATGAAAGACTGTCTCATCATGTGCCTCATTTAATGTAAAAGTGTCAATGCTGTTTAATCTCTTCTCTGAGCAGCTCTTAAGTAAATCCTTTCCTAAACTCCTCTCAGAATATTTTTTATAATCTTGAAAGCAGAATGTCAGCACTGCACTGGAAATTAGGCACAAGTTCTACATTTAAACAACATTACAAAAAAAATGACTGGAGGTATATTTAAGCATGTATAATACATACCAGAAAGTTTGAGTTTCCGACAGCAAGAGTTGCAGCGGTGTTTCGAAACATAATTTGTAAGTGCATCTTCTCCTAAATTGGCTGGTCCAAACACCATACCTCTTGACCTGTACAGAAAAAGTGTGAAATGCCATGGTGATCAGCAAATCTCTCGGAAAAAAGAAGAGTGGAACTTTGTCTACTTACACCGTGGATTCTAGTTAAGTCATGAAACTTACAGAAAAGCTGAAAATCCTAGATATTGGGGGGGGGGGGGGGGGGGGGTTGAGCTGCCATTTCAAGGCATTTAAGGGATTCAAAATATTCTTACAATGGATATGGTATACAATGATTATTTGTAAACAGGTAGAATTGTAACTTTGCTGCAAAATACTGCAATAATGATGAATGTATATACATAAAGGTAAGTGACCCCACAGGAAACGACTACTGAGGTTAAGGTAATGGTGCTGTCATTCCATTTATGCAGGAAGATTATTCTCCATGATCTGTGTGTACATTTATTGTGCGCTTAACCCTTTTTTTGGGGTACATAAAATGATTAATTTTATTCATTATTTATTGGGGGGGAAGTATTTTTTGCATTTTTTTCAGGCAGCTCACTTTAATAAGTTAACTTCATTATACATTACAGGGCTCCATAGGAACTATTGCTGTGGTAGCCTCTGATCCTTTAAAGAAACTGAAGCTACCGCAAGGATCCCCACGCAGGGGAGACATTCCTCGAAAGCACAGCTCTCCCGGGGGAAAGCAGCCTCAGATGCCATGTTCACAATTGTCCACAGCATCTTAAGGGTTAAATGTTTGCGATCTGCATTATCGTTGATTGTAGACATTATCTCTTGGTTTCTGCAAGCGGGACCAGTTTTTAAGAACGTACTTCAGCCATATGTGTATGTAAGCAGTCCTGAAGGGGTTAAAGGGGCCTCATGCTCACGACCATTGTTTTGGTCTGCATCCGAGCCACAGTTTTTGCGGCTTGGATGCGACCCATTCGCTTCAATGGGGCCGCAAAAGATGTGGACAGCACTCCACGTGCTGTCTGCATCCGTTGCTCCATTCCGGCAGTTATATTAATGGCTGTCTGTGCTATTCCGCAAATTGCGGAACGCACACGGACGCCATCCATGTTTTGCGGATCCGCAAAACACACAACGGTCGTGTGCATGAGGCCTAAGTCTAATAATAGGCATCACTTTCTGAACTATGCAGATCACATTTTAGCAGTCATCTCATTATCATCACAGGCAGATTACAACTATATATAGATAAGACAGGATTCATCATTCACAATAGGTGATTTCCATGGCTTATCTACTAGCTCCTTATATGGAGCGGGCAATTGCTAGCTGTATAATTACAGCAAACACCCACCAACAGTGACTGGGATCTGAGATGACTCCAATCCCAGTCATTTAAACCCTCAGATGCTGCTGTCAATAGGGACTGTGGCATTTGTGGGGTTAGACGAGGTGGAGGGCATCCTATGCCGTCTGGTCGCACCTGAAGTGAAATTCCAGGGGTACCAATTGGTTGCTATGGCAGCCTGGGACCATGTGAATTCTCCCAGGCCTGTCATAGTGAGCTGCCTATAAAGCCATGCCCGGGGAAGGCCTGGCAGCCAGCCTGTAAAAGTCCCATAAACTTAAATAGTATTCTATTGCAGTCTATAATACAAGAGATCAGAAGATCACATGTATAAGTCCCCTCAGGGGACTTAAAATTACAGCAAAAATATTTGTAATTTTTTTATTATAAAAAAAAAAATCTTTAAAATTCAAATCACCAAATCCCAAATCATTCAAATTCCCAATTTTATACATGGAATGGAATATTTGCATGTCTTCTGTACCCACTCCTGCTTTTTGCTACCAAATCATAAGCCAATTCTGATGCAAAATAAGGACCATGTCATGCAGGCCTTACAGCTGTTACATAGACAGGATCCGTTGTGCGTCTCATTTTTCCTTCTTTCTGACAGATCAGAAGAAGGGTCAAATAAGTGATTATGTCAGCAAGGCCGAAAGGCAAAATAGGGGCCCAGTCATGAAGTCGGGAGGGTGGGAACAGCATGAGAAGTCCACAGAGTGGCCCTATTACATAGTGGCGAGGTAGAAGCAGCATCAGGAGACGACAGAGTGGCCTAATGACAGAGTCTGGAGGTGGCAGCAGCATCAGGATGAGGCCACAGAATGGCACAATGAAAGTGTGGAAGTGGCAGCAGCAGCATCAGGAGGCCACAGAGTGGCAAGGTGACATAGTGTTGAGGTAGTAGCAGCATCAGGAGACCACAGAGTGGCTAGGTGACATAGTGTGGAGGTGGCAGCAGCATCAGGAGACCACAGATTGGCAAGGTGACATAGTGTGGAGGTGGCAGCAGCATTATGAGAACAAAGAGTGGCAATGTGACATAGTGTGGAGGTGGCAGCAGCATCTGGAGATCAGAGTGGCAAGGTGACATAGTGTGGAGGTGGCAGCAGCATCAGGAGACCACAGAGTGTACGGGTGACAGAGTGTGGAGGTGGGTGGCAATACCAGTACCAGCTGAAGATGGTGGGTGAAAGAAGGAGCACTTGGCATTAGATGTGTGGCATCAGGTGGTTGGCAGCATCAGAATAGTAGCTGAGGCAGGTAGCTAGAAGAAATCGGTCTCTTTTGTCAAAGTGTTGCTGTGGCACCATGGATGATTTAGTCTGATGCATCAGGCATTGGTGGGTGGAAATCCTGGCTGATCCATGCCCGATTCATCTTGACAAAGGTCAGTCTCTCCACATTTTGGGTGGACAGGCGAGTTCTTCTTGGGGTAACTATGGACCCCGCCGCACTAAACACCCGCTCTGATGCCACACTACTGGCTGGGCAGGACAGCTTTTCCAGGGCAAACTCTGCCAGTTGTGGCCACAAATCCAGTTTGGCTGCCCAGTAGTCCAGTGGATCTTCAATGTGGGGTGGCAGGGTGCTCTTCAAGTATGCCACCACCTGCTGGTTCAGGTCCTGCTCCAGGTCTAGCTGCTGCTGGTGAGTAGTTTCTTCACTAGGCGGGTGAAGAAAGCTGCTCATCAGCTACTCTAAACTCAAGTTGCTGCTGATGGAGCTGGAACTGCTCCTACCTTCCACCCACCCTGCCCCAGCAGCCATGGCAGAGGAACAGGAGCGCAGGAAGCCCCCCTGTCAGACCTGCTAGAGGATGGACGATAGCGCAGATAGGCAGCAGCCAACTGACTACATAGGATGTCTCTATAGTTGTTCAGTTTGTCCTCCCTCACAGCAGGTGTAAAAACGGCCCCCACTTTGGACCGGTAGCGAGGGTCCAACAAGGTGGAGGGCCAGAAGTCATCCCTCTGCTGAATGGTGACAATTCGGCTGTCACTACACAAGCAAGTGAGCATGCATCAGGCCATTTGTGCAAGTGACTCGGAGGGCCTCCCTGCCTCTATCTCAAATGCATACTGCCATGGTGTGTCTAGGTCCTCTGCCTCATCTTCCTCTTCGCCCTGTAGCTCCTCTGGCTGCTCCTGCTCATCCTCTCCTGTCACCTGTGTGGAAAAAACACCCATTTTGATGCACATTGCTTGTGCTGTCCTCCTCCTCCTTCTCCTCCAGTTCAGCCCCCACAGGGCTCTTGTGGCTGTGAGATCTAGGCGCCCCGTCTCCAGTCCCCTGACCAGCCAAATTTACCAGCATCTGTTCCAGGACATGAAGCAGTGAAATTACATTGTTCATTCTATAGTCCTGGAGACTGACAAATAACGTGGCCTCCTCAAAGGACCTGAGCAAACGGCAGGTGTCAAGCATGAGATGTCACTGGCTGACATTGAAGTGACACACTTCTGTCCGAGCACGGGCAAGCTGCCACCCTCTTCTCCCGATGATGATGAAGCCCCTAATTCACCCGGCTCCCATGTGCGATCAGCTACATCATCATCATTGGGTACTGTCTGCACATCACTGATGTCCTCCTCAATGGTCTCTGGGTCAGGAGCCTCACCGCTCGCAACACCAGCCACTCTCCTCATCACTACCTGCCCGCCTACCAGAGGAAGCGGCGGATGTCTCCTCCACATCTTGGCTGGAGAGTAGCTGCTGACTGTCCTCTGGTAGCTCGTCCTCGCTGTATCATGGAGCTGAGCCCACAGCGTATAATACTTCTCTGGCTGAGGGAACAGAAAAGGACAGAGGCAGGTTGAGGACAGGTGAGGGCACAGGGCCTACTCGCGGGCCAT
The DNA here is from genome assembly GCF_014858855.1 of Bufo gargarizans. NCBI lineage: Eukaryota > Metazoa > Chordata > Amphibia > Anura > Bufonidae > Bufo > Bufo gargarizans. The sequence continues at coordinate 492,075,292 of NC_058080.1, read as the reverse complement.
GCCAACTAAGGGTTGTGTCTGATGAACCCACCGACTCTTGGCTGGGTGTGTCTGATGTCACTTGGAACAAGGAGGATGACCGAGTCAACCATTCAAGAACTGCTGGGTTGCTGGTCAAGACACGACCGCTAGATGACACTGGGAGCTCAGGCCTCTGGCTGTGACTCCTGCTGCCACGACACCTTACTCTGCTGCGACCTGTGCCAGTGCCAGAAACATTGAGGCCTCTGCCACTTTCCTGTGCAGGGCCTGGCACTTCTCTGTCTGACATACTATTTGATCAAATAAATAAATAAAAAGGAAATTAAAACACCCCAAAAAAGTCTCCACTAATACACGCCAAAAAGGGCTTTAGAACATACAACTGCCCCCGCTGAAAGGCAAATATATATTTTTTTGCCACTAATACAAGCCAAAAAGGGCTGTAATTTTCACACTTCACCACACAACGGCAAATTCTTTTTTTGTGCCACTAATACATGGCAAAAAGGGCTTTAGAACATATAACTGCACCGCTGAATGGCAAATATATATTTTTTGCCACTAATACACGCCAAAAAGGGCTTTAGAACATATAACTGCACCGCTGAATGGCAAATATATATTTTTTGCCACTAATACACGCCAAAAAGGGCTGTAATTTTCTCACTTCACCGCACAACGGCAAATACTTTTTTTTGTGCCACTAATACATGGCAAAAAGGGAGAACAAATAACTGCACTGCTGAACGGCAAATACTGTAGGCCCTTAATTTTTTTCCACTTATACATGCCACAAAAGGATTTAGAACATATAACTACACCACTGAATGGCAGAAAATATATATTTTTTTGCCACTTAATACACACCAAAAAGGGCTTTAGAACATATAACTATACCGCTGAACAGCAAATAAGCCCTTAATTTTTTTCTACTTATACACACCACAAAAGGCTTTAGAACATATAACTGCACCGCTGAACAGCAAATAATATAATTTTTTTTGCCACTAATACACGCCAAAAAGGGCTTTCGAATATATAGCTGCACCGCTGAACGGCAAATATATATTTTTTTGCAACTAATACACACCAAAAAGGGCTGTAATTTTCTCACTTCACAACACAACGGCAAATACTTTTTTTGCGCCACTAATACACGCCAAAAAGGGCTTTAGAACATATAACTGCACCGCTTAACGGCAAATAGGCCCTTACTTTTTTTCTACTTATACACACAACAAAAGGCTTTAGAGCATATAACTGCATCGCTGAACGGCAAATAATGTATATTTTTTTTGCCACTGATACATGCCAAAAAGGGCTTTAGAACATATAATTGCACCGCTGAGCGGCAAATAGGCCCTTATTTTTTTCCACTTATACGCGCAACAAAAAGTTTTAGAACATATAACTACTCTGCTGAACAGCAAATAATATATATTTTTGTGACACTAATACACACCAAAAAGGGCTGTATTTTTCTCACTTCACCACACAATAGGTAATATAAGCCATTTTTTTCTGCCTAATACAAGCCAAAAAATGCTTTACAACATAAAACTGCACTGCACAAGGGCAAATAAGACGTAGAAATATTTCCTTGTAATAAATCCTGTTAATAGCTGTATAAAACAGCACTTACACCCCAATAACAAGAACGGTTTGCTGGAATTACAGAGCTGTATAATGTCAAGTTGCAGCTAGAAAGCAAAAGAAAAAAAGTTTCTATTTAATCCAGCCAGCATAGCAGAGCTGAGAGAGTACTGATGTAGCACAGCTTATTGTGTTTGCCCGCCAGAAATTAATGCCAAACCGGCTGATAACCAAGATAAAGTAGATTGTTCCTCTGATGCAAGTTTATTTAAGTAAAACTGTCCACTACATAAATACAAGGCTGGACTCAATTTATTCAGCAAATCCCTCAACTGTTAACTCTATTATCACTGCTTCGGATGATCACGCTTGGGGTTCTGGATATTCAGGTAGGAGCACCGTGATAAGTGCTGAGCCGCACCTAAAGGGACACTATCGGCAACCCTTACACCACTCTGGCATTCCTACACCTGGGTTCCTACGCGCTGTAAAACGCACAACAGGCAAGAACCAATGATTCCCTATGGGAAGGGTTCACACCTGGGCGTTTTACAGCGCGTACGATCGCGCTGTAAAACGCCCGACGCTCAAACAAGTACAGGAGCTTTTTTTGGCGCGTTTGACGCGCGCTTGGGCCATAGACTCTTTGGACAACACTGCTGTCAATCACCCAAACGTGCGTCAAACGCGCGTTCACTATTAAAAAAAACACGCATAAAACGCGCGACAAAAACGTGCGACAAAAATGCGCGTTTGAGAAACGCCTAGGTGTGAACCCAGCGTTAAAGTTTAAGCCGTGCTGGAAATGTTTCTTGTTACTATTGATGAAGGATCACAACCACTCCATGCATTTGTTCTTATGTGGTTGTCTTCAACATGCAGGAACAGCTAATTTATCTTTGTACTGTTCTCATTCACACAGTCACTATAAGGCTATCTTCATATGGAGAATTCTGCAGTAAATACTATACCTATGTTTTAGTTTTTTTGTCTTTCATATGAATTTGATCACAATTTTCTCCCTTTGAAATAGCAAGAGTACAATCTGCAGCAAAATCCGCCATCTATCCAAAGCAGAATTAGAATTATGCAGATTTGAAAATCCATAACAAGCTCTCATTGGAGATGAGTTTTCAAAAAAACGTTTGATATGTCAAAGGGATGTATCAAAAGAGGAGAGAGAGTGTGATATGTGAGCGCTTCTCTCTCCTTACTCTAGGGATCGTGGGGGTCTCAGCACTCTGACCCCCACTGATCAAAATCTGTGATATGTCTCTATGACATGGTAAAAGTTTTATGAAAAGTCATGGAATAGGTGGGCAAGCTGTTTACATAAGATTTTTAGCTTGTTAGAAGTCAAGTCCTCGTAACATCAAAGATGTAGGATATTTGGGATATTGGCGATTGTGGATCCAAGGGGAGGGGGAACGGTGGAGGTAAAAAATTTTTTATTATTATCATTATTAGAGATGAGCGAATTTATGAAAAGTTTGATTCAGCTGATTTGCCAAATTTTACCCAAAAATTTCCTTTGTGACAAATAACTTCGTCACAAAGCGCATTTATTTTGAAGTAGCGGGTGCAATGACAGGGAGCTGCGACAGCGCCACCCCCTGTCATTGTACCTCTCAGATGCCGCGTTCATACATGATCACGGCATCTGAGTGTAAAAACAGTGTGAAATTAACATAAAAACATAAATCAAACTTACCGCCTCCATTTGCTCGCAACGGGCCGGCCGCAGCACAAGATTACGTCATCACGCTGGCAAGAGTGGTGATGTCATACGGCGGCCCGTCGAGAGCAAATGGAGGAAGTATGATTTTTTTTGTTTTTTACACTATTTATGGTTAAATAGATTCAATAACACGAAGCACGAGGACTTTCGGCCTCGAGGCAAATCGAATTTATCCTGAAATGGGATTCGATGCAATTTTTAGCAATAAAAAATCTTGTTAAAAGTGCTTCATAGTCCACAGTCAGGGTGGTTCAGCAGTGCCAGACCTCTCCGATTGCTTCCTTAATGATCTGGCAGAGCGCGTGTGTTCTGCTGGATCAACGAGAGAGGTTTACGTCTGCATACTTCTCCCTCTCCCTGCCATACACCGATCTATGTGATCAGTGCAGTCCAGAGAGGAGGCTGAGTGATCATGGAGAGGACTGTGAGAAACAAAGCTGTCCCCATACTGTTGTATATCTTGCTGAACATCCTAACTTTTCTCATATAACCCCTTCAGAACCTGACACATTTTTGTTGTTTTTCCAAGAGCCATACTTTTTTTTTTCTTTTGTGTTTTTAATGGCACCACTTAATTTACCATTGCAAACTGGAAAAAGGGATTCAAATAAAAAAATAAGTCACCTTGGTTTTTTGGGTTGTGTTTTTACAGCATTCACTGTGCGTTATAAATGGCATGATGACCTTATTCTAAGATCAGTATGATTATTGTGATAAATGTATATAGTTTTTATGATGTTTTACTACTTTTAAGGAATAAAAACCTTTGAATTTGTATTTTTGTCTACAGTGCAGTGTGGGGCAAGCCTTGAATAGAGCAGTGGCCAAGGAACTGACGGAGATAGTCCATGCTGTACTCGGTTTCTCTTTGGCAGTCCCATGACAGTGGCTTTGCCAGGTCAAAACATTCGGGGCCTGGGCCCCTGATGTTTTGTTCCAAGCCCCGAATGTCCTGCCTGCCTGTTAGATATAACTGTATTGCCGTCCTTAGGATGGCAATACAATTGAATCTAATGTACTGCAACAGCTGAAGGACCTGTGATGACCTTTACAGGTCATGTGATAAGTTCTAAATGCAGCAGCTGAAAAGGACCTGGGATGATGTCACCATCATGTGACCAGTGCAGGAGAGGATGGCTCAGCAGTGAAGAGAAGGTGAGATCTGCTACATGAGGAGAGGTAAGTGAAGATTACTCAGTGTGAGAGGCAGAGCAATGTTGGGAGTTGTAGTTATTTAACTGGGACTGTATGTTAGGGCTGAAGGGAGGGAAGTTATTTACATGGGACATTGAGGTGGAGTGATGTCAATTACATGGGACAGAAATTTTGAAGTGGCTGGGGTAGGGTGATGTTATTTATATGGGACTGCATGTTAAAGGCAGCTGTGGGAGAGAGTGATATTATTTACCTGGGATTGAATGTTGAAGGATAATGTTATTTACTTGGAACTGCATGTTGGAGGTGGCTGGAGAGGGGTGATTTTATTTACATGGGACTGTATGTTGAAGGTGTCTGGGGGAGGGAGTGACGTTATTTATATGGTACTGAATATTGAGGAGGTGATGTTATTTACATGGGACTGTATGTTGAAGGCGGCTAGGGAGGGGGTGATGTTACATGAGACCGTATATTGGAAAGGGCAGGAGAGATGGTGGGATGTTATTTACATGGGACTCTATTTCGGAGGGGGCTGTAGATAGAGAGGGATGTTATTTACATGGGACTGTATATTGGAGAAGACCCCTCCAGTATTCCAAGGTACCACTTGGAACCGAACCCGAGTCCGGGAAATGTTTTTTTACAAATTAATTTATGAAGTTATTGTGTGAAGCACATTAGAGCGAAGTTTTATGCGAATTGACTTCAGATGTTTTATCCGTAGTCGATTCGCTCATCCCTAACTGCCACGTCTGTTGTGTGATACAGCTGTCACCTGCCACATATGGAGCGATTTCAGCGTGTGAGAGCTAAATATTGTGGCATTTTGTAGGTCAGTACGATTATGCCAAATTTATTAACACTTTTTATGCTGTAGTTTTCATTGGTACTACTATTCTGGGCTGTATATGACTGTGATTTTTATCCCATTTCTTTGGAGTCAAGGTGATCAAAGCAAAAGCATTATGGCCTTGTTTTTATAGCATTCACTTTGTAAGCTAAATTATAATATTTGTCTTTATGGATGCAGCAATCTTTAAGTCCCAGTTGGAAACTTAAACATGCAAACTTCTGACTGCTGATATAATACACTGCAATACTTATGCATAACGAGGGGCTTTCTTTGATTGGAGTGAATTAAAAAAATTAAAAGGGTTTTCTTAATGTTTTATACTGAACATACCTTAAGGGTAGGTCATCAGTTTCTTATTACTGGGGGTCCAACATCCATGACCACCACCGATCAATTAAGAGGGCCGCAGCACTTCTTAACAATCTTAGCATCATCCACTGGATAGCAGCTATGCTTGGTGTGCAGCCCAGCCCCATTCACTTGAATGTGACTGAGCTGCACCTTGGCCACGTGACCGATGAACATGACATCACTGACCTAGGGTAAGCTGCAAGGAGGCTTGAGCACTGCATCCTCATCAAGCAGCTGATCGACGGGGGTCTGGGGTGTTTGACTCCCACCGATAAGATACTGATGACCTATCCTGAGAAGAGGTCATGAGCAAAGAACCCTTGGAAAACCCCTTTAAGCAAAACTGACTGTTGTGCTAACAAGTCCAAATAAAGAGGGTGAGCAGTTTCAAAAATTATATCCCGAAGACCATCCACCTATTTTTTTGTCGGTCTTCCATACTGCATGCCTGCATTAGGCTTCAGAGTATGGAGGCGTGTCTCTCAGTAATCCAATCTGATTGGCTGGCAGGGAGCTGCTGGCTACAGCAAGTGCGAATGGGAAGTGAGGGAAAGCAGTTTTGTCCTCATAGAACTGGCAGAGGAGCCATCTTGAGAAGGTCTTCATATTGTAAATGTTTAAATGCATAATGCTGCTGCAGCTGTAACATGTGCTAAAAATTGATTTTTTTATGAAAACATGACAGTTACCCTTTAATATATCCTTATATAGGTCAGAGCTCCACTCTTTGTGCAGAAACATACCATAGCCATGGAGGCTCCAAACTAAATTTCTCTCATACAGTCCTGATCAAAAGTTTAAGACCACTTGAAAAATTGCAAAAAAAAAATCATATTTAGCATGGCTGGATCTTAACAAGGTTCCAAGTAGAGCTTCAACATGCAACAAGAAGAAATGGAAGTGAGACAAAACCTTTTTTGAGCATTCAATTTAATGAAAACAACGAATAAACTGAAACAGGCTGTTTTTCAGCTGATCAAAAGTTTAGGACCACACCTCCAAAAAAACTAAACCCCACCAAAACAGAAATCCAACTTCTAAACATGAACTCAGTAATGAGTAGCTCCGCCATTATTGTTGATCACTTCAAAAATTTGTTTCGGCATGCTTGATGCAAGCGTTTCCATGAGGTGAGTGGGAACATTTCTCCAAATGGTGAAGACGGCCGCACGGAGGCCATCTACTGTCTGGAACTGTTGTCCATTTTTGTAAACTTCCCTTGCCATCCATCCCCAAAGGTTCTCAATTGGATTTAGATCAGGGGAACACGCAGGATGGGCCAAAAGAGTGATGTTATTCTCCTGGAAGAAGTCCCTTGTCCTGCGGGCATTGTGTACTGTAGCGTTGTCCTGTTGAAAAACCCAGTCGTTACCACACAGACGAGGGCCCTCAGTCATGAGGAATGCTCTCTGCAACATCTGGACATAGCCAGCGGCCATTTGACGCCACCCTGCACTTCCTGAAGCTCCATTGTTCCACTGAAGGAAAAAGCACCCCAGACCATTATGGCGCCCCCTCCACTGTGGCGAATAGAAAACATCTCAGGTGGGATCTGCTTGTCATGCCAGTAACGTTGGAAACCATCAGGACCATCAAGGTTAAATTTTTTCTCAGAGAATAAAACTTTCTTCCACCTTTGAATGTCCCATGTTTGGTGCACTCCAAACGAGCAGTTCTGTGGCGTTCAAGGAGACGAGTTCTTTGTAGATGTTTTTTGTTTTTGAAGCCATTCAGTCTCAGATGCCGTCTGATGGTTATGGGGCTGCAGTCAGCACCAGTAAGGGCCTTAATTTGGGTCGAGGATCGTCCAGTGTCTTGACGGACGGCCAATTGAATCCTCCGGCTCAGTGCTGGTGAAATTTTTTGGGGTCTTCCACTTGACTTTTTTGTTCCATAACTCCAAATGACTGTCTTACTGTGTCCTACCTCAGCAGCGATGGCGCGCTGTGAGAGATCCTGCTTATGCAGTTCAACAAACCGACCATGTTCAAAAAGGGAGAGTTTTTTTGCCTTTGCCATCACAACATGTGACTACCTGACAGAAAATGACAATGAATCCAACTCTTTGCACAGATTTTGCCTTTTGGATCAGCTGAAAAACAGCCTGTTTCAGTTTAATCGTTATTTAAAATTAACTAATTAATTAATGCTCAAAAAATGTTTTGTCTCACTCTCATTTCTTCTTGTTGCATGTTGAAGCTCTACTGGGAACCTTGTTAACATCCAACAATGTAAAATATGATTTTTTGCCATTTTTCAAGTGGTCTTAAACTTTTGATCAGGACTGTAGGACAAACCCCTTAATCCTAGGCATAGCCTGGTTTTACAAAGGAAGGGTTGAATGTGGTAATGATTTGTTTATTTTATGAATTATTTATATCAAATGTGACCATATAGTTTCTATAATAGGGAATTGCCATACCAGTATATTTGGTGATATGTTTTGATTATAATAATCCCTTCCCTATGAATAAACTTCATCCATTCATTCTCTGCAAGTAGTAAGCAGAATACAGATCACTATTTATGGTAGCCTGTATTCTGCTATGAAAGACAAACTGTTCTAACACAGCCTGTATTTTGCTGCTCTGTTATTGGAACCATTCTGATCCTAAACGTAGATAATATATGCATACTAGAACAATGCAGTTAGAGTTGAGCAAATCGAATCCGATTTCAGGATGAATTCAATTCTCTGCGAAGCTGAATTTTCTTGTGCTTCGTGGTAGCAAATCTATTTAATCTAAAATAGTGTAAAAAAAACATACTTACCTGATCCATTTGCTTGCAACGGGCCGTCTGCCGCCATCTTGTTTGAAAATCTCGTCCGAAACCCCGTGCATGGTGATGTTTGACGGCGTGATGACATCATCTCGGGCCGCACGAGATTTTGCGTCAGATCTTCAAGCAAGATGGCGGTTGCGGGCCCGTCGCAAGCAAATGGAGGCAGCAAGTATGAGTTATTTATTTTTTTCTGTAAATTTTTACACAGTTTTTACTCTCAGATGCTGCAGGCATGTATAAACGTGGTATCTGGTGGGGGGGGTTACAATGATGGAGTGCGGCGCAATCGCAGCTCCCTGTCATTGCACTCACTACTTACAAAAAAATGCACTTCGTGACTAAGTAATTAGTCACAAACAGAATTTTTACGTTAAATTTGGCGTAGCAGCCACATCGACTTTTTAAGAAATTGCAGTATATGAAATCCCCTAATATATACGTGTTGGTTCCTTTTGATACTAGACAAAGACAAAACAACCCATAAATCTAAAACTAACACATCACTAGTTTCACACTGAACAGTCACACTTGATATAAATGCATTTTATGGGGCTCACATGGTCCAGTAACTGACTGATCTCCAAAATGGCTTATTGCACATGAAACCAGTGTTCTCATTCCTGACATGAGCATTGTCTTTAGCAAGAAAGTGCAGACTCCCTGGGAACATTGTGATTTCATGCAACACAAGTGGAAACGACTTAATTAGTACAATAATAAAGTGATATACACAACAACAGCTCATCTCCAGCTCAAAGAGATCCCGGGGAACAGACACATCTATACCTCAGACACCAGATGAGAGTTCCCACGAGGCTGTGGATTTCTATTCACTGAACAGCACTTGTTTTCCCCACAAATAAAATAATGTTCATGAAATAAAAAGCTGAGGATAAAACGGGACAGCGACTGCAGCAACGAAGAGGAAAATAATAACTTATAATTACACATCTACTGCGTTAATGTATGTGGTAGTGTTATTAAATTATCAAATAATAAGAAAATATAGTATAGCTGTTCTATGTCATTAGGCACACCATTGTTCCAGTTAGAATACTCCCTTATATATCTCTGACTTATTTAACTGGGGATTAAGACAAACTGTCTCTCATGTGAAATGTAGCAATCTGCAGAGAAACCCCCTTATGATGAGCACAGATGGACAATCGCTATTGCATGTCACATCAGCTTTTGTGTTTTCTGAGTGGCAGTTTGTAAAATGAGATTAAACTTACTGCTTGTCTTCCGGTTTAATAACAGATGGGTCTGTAAGATTTTCTCCAACACCTGTAGATAAAACAAGAAAATAAGTATCTATCTATCTATCTATCCATCTAACATCTATCTATCTATATAATCTATCTATCTCATATCTATCTAATAGCTATTTATCTAGAAATCCATCTTCTATCCATCTATCTATATAATCTATCTATCTGTCTATCTATCCATCTAACATCTATCTATCTATATAATCTATCTATCTCATATCTATCTAATAGCTATTTATCTAGAAATCCATCTTCTATCCATCTATCTATTTATCTATCTATATAATCTGTCTATCTATCTAATTATCTCATATCTATATAATATATATATATATATATATATATATATATATATATACACACAGTACAGACCAAAAGTTTGGACACACCTTCTCATTCAAAGAGTTTTCTTTATTTTCATGGCTATGAAAATTGTAGATTCACACTGAAGGCATCAAAACGATGAATTAACACATGTGGAATTACATACATAACAAAAAAGTGTGAAACTATTGAAATTATGTCATATTCTAGGTTATTCAAAGTAGCCACCTTTTGCTTTGATTACTGCTTTGCACACTCTTGGCATTCTCTTGATGAGCTTCAAGAGGTAGTCACCTGAAATGGTTTTCACTTCACAGGTGTGCCCTGTCAGGTTTAATAAGTGGGATTTCTTGCCTTATAAATGGGGTTGGGACCATCAGTTGCGTTGTGGAGAAGTCAGGTGGATACACAGCTGATAGTCCTACTGAATAGACTGTTAAAATTTGTATTATGGCAAGAAAAAAGCAGCTAAGTAAAGAAAAACGAGTGGCCATCATTACTTTAAGAAATGAAGGTCAGTCAGTCCGAAAAATTGGGAAAACTTTGAAAGTGTCCCCAAGTGCAGTCACAAAAACCATCAAGCTCTACAAAGAAACTGGCTCACATGCGGACCGCCCCAGGAAAGGAAGACCAAGAGTCACCTCTGCTGCGGAGGATAAGTTCATCCGAGTCACCAGCCTCAGAAATCACAGGTTAACAGCAGCTCAGATTAGAGACCAGGTCAATGCCACACAGAGTTCTAGTAGCAGACACATCTCTAGAACAACTGTTAAGAGGAGACTGTGTGAATCAGGCCTTCATGGTAGAATATCTGCTAGGAAACCACTGCTAAGGACAGGAAACAAGCAGAAGAGACTTGTTTGGGCTAAAGAACACAAGGAATGGACATTAGACCAGTGGAAATCTGTGCTTTGGTCTGATGAGTCCAAATTTGAGATCGTTGGTTCCAACCACCGTGTCTTTGTGCGACGCAGAAAAGGTGAACGGATGGACCTGGTTGCCTGGTTCCCACCGTGAAGCATGGAGGAGGAGGTGTGATGGTGTGGGGGGGCTTTGCTGGTGACACTGTTGGGGATTTATTCAAAATTGAAGGCATACTGAACCAGCATGGCTACCACAGCATCTTGCAGTGGCATGCTATTCCATCCGGTTTGCGTTTAGTTGGACCATCATTTATTTTTCAACAGGACAATGACCCCAAACACACCTCCAGGCTGTGTAAAGGCTATTTGACCATGAAGGAGAGTGATGGGGTGCTGCGCCAGATGACCTGGCCTCCACAGTCACCGGACCTGAACCCAATCGAGATGGTTTAGGGTGAGCTGGACCGCAGAGTAAAGGCAAAAGGGCCAACAAGTGCTAAGCATCTCTGGGAACTCCTTCAAGACTGTTAGAAGACCATTTCAGGTGACTACCTCTTGAAGCTCATCAAGAGAATGCCAAGAGTGTGCAAAGCAGTAATCAAAGCAAAAGGTTGCTACTTTGAAGAACCTAGAATATGACATATTTTCAGTTGTTTCATACTTTTTTGTTATGTATATAATTCCAAATGTGTTAATTCATAGTTTTGATGCCTTCAGTGTGAATCTACAATTTTCATAGTCATGAAAATAAAGAAAACTCTTTGAATGAGAAGGTGTGTCCAAACTTTTGGTCTGTACTGTATGTATATATATATATATATATATATATATATATACACACACTGAACAAAAATATAAATGCAACACTTTCGGTTTTGCTCCCACTTTGCATGAGCTGAACTCAAAGATCTAATACATTTTCTACATACACAAAAGACCCATTACTCTCAAATATCGGTCTAAATCTGTGTTAGCGAGCACTTCTCTTTTGCCGAGATAATCCATCCCACCTCACAGGTGTGGCATATCAAGGTGCTTATAAGACAGCATGAATATTGCACAGGTGTGCCTTAGGGTACCTTCACACTAGCATTTTTATTTTCCTGCACTGAGTTCCGTCTTAGGGGCTTAATAATGGAAAAGAACTGATCGGTTTCATCCCCATGCATTCAGAATAGAGATAAATCCATTCAGGATGCATCAGGAGGTCTTCAGTTCAGTCACTGAACGGCGTTTTGGACGGAGGAAATAGCGCAGCATGCTGCAGTATTATCTCCGTCCAAAATTCCAGATCAGTTGCTGGAATGCTGGATCCGGCATTAATTTACATTGAAATGTATTCGTGCCGGATCCAGCATTAAAACTACTGCAAAGCCGGATCCGACCTTTCGTTCTGCGCATAAAAAATTTGAAAAAAATTATAATGTACACCAGATACGTTGATAAATCTCCTGCTCCCCATCTATTACAAAGCTGACTGCCGGCAGCCACCACTAGGGGGAGCTCACTGCATAGGAATTTATGCCATTATGATAGAAGCTGTAATTATCTCATAGCATCCACCTAGCGGTGGCTGCTTGAAAATGCAGTGTGTTCCCTCAGGGTAGAGAAGATGTTCAGTGCGGGACTCATATGGTCTGCCTACATTGTAGGGACGCCACTGTCTAACATTCATATGTGTAATATCTCATATCTTTCTAATATCCTTCTAACATTCATAAGTGTAATACCGTAAATCTATCCATCTCATATCTATCTATCTATCCATACACTTAATATTTGATCGTCCTCTCCATTACAACTGATATCATTCACTAGGTACTCATACATATACCAGATACAAGTACAGTTCTGTATTCAGCTTGTTTTCATTGAATATTTAAAAAATCATTGAAGACATTTTTGCCAAAACAAACTGAGATCTCCTTGGAAATGTACAGCATTTTACATCCATGCAGCGCATTCAATTACATCGCCAAACTATAAATGAGCTTCTACTGTGAACAGAATAATTCCACCTTAAAAGAAAAACATTATATTTTGATATATTCGATGTACAGATTTTAAATCATACAAATTCTATTTCTCTGTTCCTGCTCTGTCACTAAACGGTGTTGTTCTGATACAAAGCCCCATAGACAATAGATGGCTTGCAGGAGAGATTGTGCACAGTGAATCATTGTAGAAAGCCACACTGGGTTTAAATATGGAAAGCCAGATAAAGCTACCATAGTGTAAAATCCTCCAAAGAGAGACAGGGACATCTGCTGTATATCGGAGGTAATCCAGTACAGAACTTGACGTGAGAAAGTCGAGGGATATAAAACTTTCACTGACTATAGGAAGTATGACGTTGTTTTATACACAATTTCTTAGGCAATGTAGGGATCCATTAAAGTAATTGTGATGTATATTAGCACTGGTAAATAATAATCATTTCTACATTTTTATGCTTTTTTCAAGTAAAAATACACAACCTTCAGTGTTCTCCAGAGGCAAATGTTCTACAATAGGTGGGTCACAGTAAGGGCCCATTCAGACGGCCGTAGTGCTTTGCGGATCTGCAAAACACGGACACCGGCCATGTGCGTTCCGCAATTTGAGGACCACACTTGGCCGCAACCATAATACCATAATAGAAAATGCCTATTCTTGATTGCGGATAAGAATAGGACATGTTCTATCTTTTCTGAGGAGCCGTGGTACAGAATAACGGATGCGGACGGCACACGGTGTGCTGTCCGCATCTATTGAGGGCCCATAGAAATGAATGGATCCGCAGACCTTCCGCAAAATTGCTAAACTGCTACGGATCCGTACACACGGTCGTGTGAATGGACCCTTAGGCTGAAGGTGTTGAACTGTTTGAAGCCCCTTTTTTTTTTACAATGATTGTGCCAGCTCCTGCTTAACGAGGTTGTGCCAAGTACTGTATTTAAGCTACCCCCTAATTCTCTATGGGACTGTCCAGCGCTGTACTCAGCTATCTCCGGCAGTCTCCTAGTGAATGAATGGAGCAGTAGGATGGATGCTAGGTCTGCCGCTCTTTCAGGACAGGGACATGGGACCTACATTTTCGGGATTGGTGTACTTATATTCACCTGTACTATTATAAAAAAAAAAAAAAACACTAAAGTGACAGTTAATCTTTAACGCGACCAACAAGAAAAAAATGAAAATTCAGTTTTTTGTTTTTTTTCTGGAAAGGCATCCATAACACCTTCAAAAGTTACACTTGAGAATCTTTGGAAAAATGAGAACTAGGCATGCATGTATAATTTGGGCTGGGAGCACGCCTTTCCTCTGGAAAAAGCTTCTTGAAGAGGGTCAGTTTATAGATAGGGATTTTACAGACAGAATTCTCCCTAAAATATGATAAAAAGTCAATTCATACACAAGTGAATTTGCATTAATCCCTGAACAATGGGCAAATTGAACATGCTCTAGTGGCTTGTATTCTGGGTAACCTCTTATGATCAGGCTATATTTGGTAATTTGATGTAAGCAACACAACTGCCTGACTACAAGGTAGAACTGTGAATACAGCTCTGGACTATTAAACAGGCTGTAGTTCATCCCATGCTTCCCTTTACACAACCAAACAGAAGGTATGTAATCTCTGAATCCCATCTTTGATTGCTTCACTAAAGGGGTATCTGGTATTAAAAGGTTTTCAACTTTACAAAATGTTTCTAAGAAATGGAAAAATGATTATGGATACTGCCCCACCAAGAAACCAAATAAATATCTCAGAATGGCATATATTGATAAAATAAATCTACATTCTTCTCTCCATGACTTCAGCCCATATGCTAACCTTACCTTGCAGATCAAGAACAAGTAGCTCTCCCCTGGTATACTCAAAGGTCCAGTGAGAAAACGACAGCAGTGCTTCCTCCAGTAAAGTGATTGGGGTGATCTCATCGCCATTGTTGTTATTGTACTTTCGGAATTCTCCTGTCATGTATTTCTCTATTGTTAACCATTGATTAGCAGAATGACAATAGATCAAAAAGACTTCTAGGAACCTGAATGCAAAACCAATAAAAATATAGCTGGTAAGAAATTATTCAGAAGTCATTAACATCAACATGTACAGTATAATGGAACGGCATAATACATCTGCATTTGCAATACATGATATCTGTCATACTGTATGTTAAGGCTACTTTCACATTTGCGGCAGAGTGATCCGGCAAGCAGTTCTGTCGCCAGAACTGCCTGCCGGATCAGGCAATCTGCATGCAAATGGACAGCATTTGTAGATGGATCCGGATGCGGATCCGTCTCACAACTGCATTGCAAGAACGGATCCGTCACTCCGTTTGTCATACGGACAAACCTCACCTGAAAGGGGTGAGGTAATCAGTGGTGGAGGACGCATGATCAGCAGACAGAATATCTTGCTACATCATTGAAGGTGCTGAACCTGGCACAATCCATCTAAGGGGGCAGAGCAATCAGTGAATTAGGTCACATTATCAGTATAAAAGATTGAGGGTGTGGACCCACTGTGCCAACTAACCAGTTTGACTTTGATCTAACCATAAGGGCGTTGTCCTGGTGGTTCCGTGGTATTCACCCTTTACCCCTGTCCAGGATCTGGACTTCGCTGCAAGGAACCAGGCAGGCCACTACCTCCTAGATTAACCCTGGTGTACAGCTGACCCACGGGGTAACAGACACTGGTGCGAAGCAACAAAGACTTAGTTAAAAGTCATAATCTGAACAAAGTCCAAGGTCAGGGCAGCCTGAGTATGTGTGCATTTCAGATAGAAATTCCAAGGTTGGGGCAGGCTGAGTACATCTGTAGTCCAGGCAGCAGTTCCAAGGTCGGGTCAGGTGACAAGGGGCAGAACCGATAGACAGGAAAGGTACAGTACACAGGTAGTCAGAGAAGAGATCACACCTTCTCTGGTTGCTAAAGACTAGAAAACCTCAAAGCTCAGGGATGGATCCACAGCCCAGCTAAATAGGGAAGCTGATCAGTAGTGATGGACGAACACCAGCCAGGACGATTTGCGAACGCGATTAAATGTTCGCAAACCGCAAGTTCGCGGCGGGCCCCATTCACTTTATTGGCAGGCGAACCTGAAAAACCTTCAGGTCATATTTGCAGCCACCGAATACTTGCTAGAAGTGCACAAATCGTCCCACAACACGGACAGTGACATACCAGAGGGGGATCAATGTAAAAAATAGCCCACTGGAGTATAGGCCCCAAACATTAGGCATTCACAGGACAGAAAAGATTAAGTGATTATGTGGCTGGAGGTATATTAGACGGTCAATGGATATCCATTTTACTGCAAGGCAGTGGAGTACAAGCCCCAAAAATTAGGCATTCACCGGACAGAAAACATCAAGTGATTATGTGGCTGGAGGTACATTAGGCAGTCACTGTATAACAATTTTACTGTTGGCCAGTTACATTAAAGGCCCGAAAAATTATGCATTCAACGTACAGAAAAGATTATGTGGCTGGAGGTACATTAGGCGGTCACCGTATAACAATTTTACTGTTGGCAGTTAGATTACAGGCCCCAAAAATTATGCATTCACCGTACAGAAAATATCAAGTGATTATGTGGCTGGAGGTATATTAGAAGGTTATTGGATATAAATTTTACTGAAGGCCAGTGGAGTACAGGCCCCAAACATTAGGCATTTACCGGACAGAAAACATCAAGTGATAATGTGGCTGGAGGTCACCGTATAACAGTTTTACTGTTGGCCAGTTACATTAAAGGTCCCAAAAATTATGCATTCACCATACAGAAAAGATCAAGTCATTATGTAGCTGGAGTTATATAAGACGGTCAATTTTACTGCAGGCCAGTGGAGTACAGGCCCCAAACATTAGGCATCACCGGACAGAAAACATCAAGTGATTATATGGCTGGAGGTATATTAGACGATCATTGGATATAAATTTTACTGCAGGCCAGTACAAATACATGTCAAATACATATATTTAAAATAACTAAAAATATAAAATTGGATTAAAAACATGGCTAACAAAATCCACCCTCTTGAAAAAAAACAAAAAAACAATGGTAATAGGTGAAATTCAATTAAGCGTGATTGTCACAGGTGTTGAATTCCTCCGAGATCCATGCCTCATTCATTTTTAGAAATGTGAGGTAGTCCACACTGTCGTGAGCTAGGCGAGTGTGCTTATCAGCCACAATCCCGCCTGCTGTGCTGAACGTCCTTTCGGACAGGACACTGGACAAGTGGCAAGCCAAGAGTTCCACGGCAAATCGTGCCTGGTCTGGCAACAGGTCAAGCCTGCACATCCAGTAGTCAAGGGCTTCCTCGCTTCTCAGAGCGTCCACATCAGCCATTAACCCGATGTAGTCAGACAACTGTCAGTCTAGGCGTTCCCTGAGGCTGGATCCGGAGGGCGGCTGTCGATGGGTTGGCTGTAAGAATGATCTCATAGCCGAAGTGACCAACATATCTTCAAACCGCACTCTTCTTGCATGCGCGGTAGGATTGGTACCCGCAACTGTTTCTCTGTGGGTGGAAATTCCTCTGCCAGAGCCTGCAACAGCAGAATGCAGCATCTCTCTTAGCAAGGTCTGGAAATGCTGCATTCCGACAGCCCTCTGTGATGCTGGTAACATGTCCACCATTTTGTGTTTGTACCGGCGGTCTAAGTATGTTGCCACCCAATATTGGTCCTTGCCCTTTATGCTTTTTATATGGGGGTCCCTCTTCAAACACTGGAGCATGAAGGCCCCCATTGGCACTAAATTGGAGCGGCCTGACTCCTGCTCATCGCCCAGGAGAATGTCGTCCTCTGTCTCCTCCCCCAATCCATGGACAACACCAGGGATCCCAGAAAACCCTGCTCTTCTTGCTCCTCCTCCTCCCCCCAGACACCATTCTCCTCTGACTCCTCTTCAGACTCCTGCTGACTTGTCTCAGATGGAGTAGCCCCCCTGGGAATTCATTCAGCATTGTGACTTCCTCATCTTCCTGCTCCTCGACGGCTTGATCAATGACACGATGCAATGCACACTCCAGAAAGAAGGCATAAGGTATGATGTCACTGATGGCGCCCTGGCTGCGACTGACCAGTTTGGTGATCTCATCAAATGGCCGCAGAAGTCTGCATGCATCACGCATGAGCAGCCACTGGCACGGTGGAAAAAAAAACAAGCTCCCCAGAACCTGTCCTGCCGCAGAGTTCATACAGGTAGTCGTTAACAGCACATTTCTGCTGGAGCAGCCTATCAAGCATATACAAGGTGGAGTTCCAGCGCGTCGGGCCATCACAAATCAGATGTCTGACGGGCAAGAGGTATCACCGCTGAACGTCAGCAAGGCGAGCCATGGCCGTGTAAGATCTAAAATGGCCAGAGATTTTCCTGGCCCCCCACAAGACGTCCTGGACCCTGGAGTATTTGGCAACGAATGACTGCCTGACTAAGTTCAGGACGTGTGCCATGCATGGCACGTGTGTAATTTTGCCCTGTTTTAGCGCACTCAGCAGATTGGCACCGCTGTCGCACACCACTTTACCAACTGTCAAATTGAGCGGGGTTAGCCACTGATCGGCCTGTGACCGCAGAGCGGAAAGGAGTACAGGACTGGTGTGGCTCTTGGCTTCCAGGCACAACAGCCACAGCACAGCAAGGCAACGTCTCACCTGGCACGTCAAATAGGTTCTGGGGAGCTTTGGGGTGCAGCAGAAGAGGCGGTAGCAGTGGAAAAGGAGGAGTCAGCCAAGGAGGAGATGGAGGAGGAGGAAGAGGAGAAGAAGAGGCAAGCCTGCATGCAATCCGTGGCGGTAACACCAAATCCAAACGGGTGCCACGGGTTGCATGCTTGACAGCCGTCAGAAGGTTCACCCAGTGGGCAGTAAAGGTTATGTACCTTCCCTGCCTGTGTTTGCTAGACCACGTGTCTGTGGTCAGATGTATCTTGGCACGGACACTGTGTGCGAGAGATACATTCACTTCCCGCTGAACATGGCCATATAGCTCTGGGATGCCCTTCTGGGAGAAATATTTCCTTCTGGGGACCTTCCATTGTGGTGTGTTAATGGCCACAAATCTGCTAAAGGTCTCCAAGTCCACCAGTTTATATGGCAGTAGTTGGTGGGCTGGCAGTTCCGACAAGCCGATGGTCAGCCGTTGGGCAAGAGGGTTCTCCGGCATCATGTACTTTTTAAGTTCGAACATTTGGGCCACGGAAGCCTGCCTTTTGCCAGATGAACATGATGACGGCATGGTGGAAGATGGAGTGGAGGACAAATAGGAGGAGAGAGAAGAAGGAGAAGAGGCAGTACGTGGAGTGCCGGGAGTGTGGCTATGCGGGTTTTGACAGTGTTGCTCCCACTGGGCCCACACTGCGGAGCCATGTGCTGGTGCCCTGGGAGCGCCAGATATCACCGTGCATGGTGGATGGCTCGCTCCAGGTACATTTGCAGTCTGCTTTTTGTCTCCTGTGCACTGCGAGTTCTGCCTGCTTTTCCTCCATATCTGCTGCTCCATCTCTCCCTCTGAACTCCCCTCCTCTTCCTCTTTTGTGGGCATCCACGTGGCGTCTATTGACACGTTATCATCGTCACCTTCACCACCACTGACATTAGATATCTCGGAGTAGGCAGCAACAGCGGGGACCACCCTCCTTGGGCTGATCTGGGTACTGTCATCAGACCGCAGGGTGGCGGCCGTTGCTACCTCCTCTTCCTCATCCGATGCCAAGAATGGCTGCGCATCGGTAAGGTCTAGCAATGGATGGGGAAATAATTCCTCTGACTCGAGTGGAGGGGCTATGGTGGTGGTGGTGGTGGTGGTGTCTTTGGGGTGCACACAGCAGGGAGTGAGGAGGGTGCTGATACAGAGGATGAGGAGGGTGCAGAAGCGTAAGGCTGAGTGAGCCACTCAACCAACTCTGGTGCATCCTTTAATGTAATCGCACGCACCTTGTCCAACTTCCCACTTCGGCTCTGGCCTGTTGCACCTGCCCGACCCCTACCACCCCTGCGGAATGGCCTACCTCTTCCTCTGCCTGTCATTTTTAAAATGATCCCGTGACAATGTTCCTATAGAAGAGCAATATTTGTGGAAGCTGGTGTATTGCAGGCCTTAATCAATATTTCGTGGAAGCCGGTATAGCAATCCCCTCTAAGTATTTTGTGGAAACAGGTATATAGAACCCAATAATGAGTATTTGCTGGAAGCTGGTATATCAAACCCCTTAATCAATATTTGGTGGAAGCTGGTGTATCGCAGGCTTCAATCAATATTTGGTGAAAGCCGGTATATCAATACCCTATATCAGTATTTTGTGGAAACAGGTATATAGAACCGAATAATGAGTATTTGCTGGAAGCAGGTATATCAAACCCGTTAATCAATATTTGGTGGAAGCCGGTATAGCAATACCCTGTATCAGTATTTTGTGGAAACAAGTATATAGAACCCCATATCAGTTTTTTGGGGGGCAACTGGTATCTCACACCAGTTGCAATTAGCTGTTCCAATAGCGTTTGTCCCTCTGTATATCTGCGGTATCGCAGCAGAACTGCACACAACTGCTGCACAATACAAATGCACTATGTAGAAAGTATAATTATAGGTATATCACACCCCTGCCTCAATAAGTTTTTTGGGGGCGCAACTGGTAGATCACACCAGTTGCATTTAGTTATTCCAATAGCATTTGTCCCTCTGTATAGCTGCAGTATCGCAGCAGAATCGAACACAACTGCTGCACAATACAACTGCACTATAATTTCTATGTTAGAAAGTATAAGTATATCACACCCCTCAGTATGTCACACCTATCGATAGCACACCTATACCAGTCCTTAAAAGGACTTGAGTGGCCCTATTAGCTAGCGTTTGGTGTCCCTAACAGTCTTCCCTGCTCCACACAGCAACCTCTCCCTACACTGGCAAAAGAGTGAATATAAAATGGCTGCCAGATAGGGTTTATTTATAGGGTAGGGGGTGTGTCCATGTGCTGAAACGTCTCAATTGGTTGTCCTGTATGTGTCATGGGTCAAAGTTCGTCGCAATGCAAAAGAATATGGCACCGGCGGACATTGCCATATGTTCGCACGTTCGGCTAATCGCAAAGTTTGCCCCAAAACGACCGCCGGGCAAATTACAAGGTCATCTCTACTGATCAGCACCTTAATGAGAAACTGGACAGGGAGCAAAAAGGAAGGATTAACAACAGTGCTGAACATTCACGAGCACTAGTCCCAATATATAGAAATAAAGAGTAGAGTGATGCCTGCGCCAGCAGGACAGTCACAGACACAGGCCATCAGCCTAACAATCAGCAGGTGGAACAACATGCTGAGTCTTTTGTTTCTCTGATATAGTCAGTGTCATTTGACCAAGTCTGTAAGGGATTTGGAGCCAAACTTAAAACACATAATTATTAGTAAATGAAAATTCTGGCCACCACTAGGGGGAGCTTGCACATACAAATGAACACTTTTTATTATTATTGAGCTTCATAAAAAATTCATTAAAAAAAATCTAATGTATCCATATGTAACCTAATAGTTGACATCTAGGCAAAATATTATTTAATTGTAAGGCTGTACTGGTGATATTGCATGAAATTTCAAAAAAATTGTAGCACCAAATGTTAAAAAATATACACTGAAAATAACCAGACCTGAATGGTTTACATGTACAGTAACTGAGTGTTCATGTTTCCATTACCAGTTAATGTTATATTACAGCCGCCATTGATACCAAAATCTAGGTGTCCTGGTGTCACCATGTACAAATTAAAATGACCAAAGTATAAATAAGCTGTAACTTAGTCTATTATAATTACGGGTGAAATTTTACCTCAGCTTGTAGGGAATACTGTGCGGTTTCAATTGATTGAATGTGAAAATCAACTTCTGTGCAGCCCTCTGTTGCTGAATCTCCTATATGATGGAAAGCATGCATATTAACTTTAATGGTTTTCATTAGTCTTTTTGTCTAGATGAAACCTTTCGCTATTCTTGTATCACTTCTTGCCCGGATACAGACCCAGGGATTGCACCTGCGGTGCACAGTACTGGCTGGAGCTGCCTGCATGATTCAACTTGGGAAAGAAGGAATGCATGCAAAGCAGCTGGCAAAACCCTATAGAATGACAGCAATTAGTAGCGTAATTAGGACTCCCACTTGTTGAAGATGAAAACCAGGGCACCCATATGACATGAAATATTATGCCTCCAGAAATTCCACTGCTGCTTTCATTGTGTACCAAATACAGTAAGTATTTATAGCTGTTAATTTGTAGCATCTACCATTCATTTACAACCTCAAGAAGTCTGAAAATAATAATTGTTTATTAACCCAGTACTGGAGGAAAACAAGTGAGAATAAAGATAAGCCCATGGGAAATAAGAAAATATATAAACAAGAGTTAAAGGGGTTGTCTGCGACTGGTTGCCGTTCCTGCACA
Organism: Bufo gargarizans; assembly: GCF_014858855.1. Lineage (NCBI taxonomy): Eukaryota > Metazoa > Chordata > Amphibia > Anura > Bufonidae > Bufo > Bufo gargarizans. Next base: position 492,052,936 of record NC_058080.1, on the reverse strand, counting down.
CATCACACCTGAGACCATTGATTGGCCAGCAGTGTTGACATGCATGCAGACTGCATGTTAAACTTCTGGTCTGGCTGTGACAAGTAGTCTTGAGCAAAGCATCTGCAGTGAAATTCCATCCAAATTTTAGGAAAAATTTGATTCTAAACTAAGCCAAATTTCCATGCGCTTCGTGGTAACAAATCACTTTTCCTTAAATGGTGGCTGGAGTTGTCTTCGAAAGAACGCACAGAGGCAGTCCACACCTTTTATGATTGAAAAAGACCTGCCGAAGGACCTGCGCTGAGCATGATGACATCACCGCACGTTTCCAGCGTGATCACATGATGACGTCATCACTGACTACATCTGATGACGTCACAACATGATCATGCTAGGAGCGCAGTGACGTCAACTGGCTCAGAGCAGGTCCTTCAGCAGGTCTTTTTCAATCAAGAAAGGAAAAGACTGCCTCTGCACTAGCAAGTGGATGAGGTGAGTGAATTTTTTTTTTAAAACCCAAAAGGCCATATTGTTCTACAGTATTACCATTTTTAATGGCCGTTAGATGGGTGCACTTCAGTCATTAGAAATAGTCCCATTGATTGATAGGCTGAATGGGATTTTAACAAAGCTGCCAAATCGAATTTTTTAAAACTTTGCTCATCTCCACAAAGTAAGTTTTTGGTTAGTCTCAGACAACCCCTTTTAATATTGATTTTGAGAGCAAAAGTGGCATAAAAGGGGTTGTCCAGTTTAGAAAACCCATTTTCTTATACACAGTTTTTTTGTCCAGAGATGAGAGTAGTTGCAAAGAACATCTCTAGCTCTGGAGGACCTGTCCTGTGTTACAAAGACAACTCATTGATTTCAGCAGCCAATGTGTAAAGCTTATTCTCCTCTGTGAAGGAGCTGTAGGAAAACTAAACACTTTCTGCTAGGTTTTCCCACAAGTTACAGCAAATCACTGGTAGGGAAAAACATTGCAACATGGCAGTTAGATATGTGCCCTGTTCTTAAAAAAAAATTAGGAACTGTCAAAGCAGAAAACCCTTTAAGATATCAGTGTATGACCTATTACAATACAGTGGACCCATTTGTTGTCTGTCCAGATTGTGCCTGCAGCATCCCACCCCACCGATTCTAAAATAACAAGATATCTATTATGCTGTATATAATGCTCCATGTAAGTTCATGTTTCAAAATGAAATCTTCTTCTCAGAAGTTTAGTAGTCAAAGTAATATGTGCATGGAGATGTCACACAGATCTGTATACAACAAGGATGTCATTTTTCAGTCTTCAAACTTTTATGCGGGTTGGGGGGGCGGGAATAAAGCACAGCACCCATACAGCATCTGATGGAGCATGGTCTAATTTTCCTTTAACATATTTTCCATACCACATGTAAATAGTACTGAGCTGTAATACGATTCTGAGAATGATGCAAAAAGTTCCCCATAATGGTCTTTAATTTATGGCACTTTTTTTTTTAAGTTGGTAAGTGTGAGTATACAGTGTACTTGCCAAACTCATGGCATCTGCATCTGGGAGACAGTGGCTTGTGATGCGAGGAGGGCAACCCCCTCATTCTTCCACAGCTGGACACAAACCTTTTAGAAGCCTTCCCCATTTCCTAGTAGGCCCACCCCCTTATTGTGTGACTGGATGGCAGGGCTGTGTCTGATAATGCAGTCCTGGCACCACACACAGCTAGTGTCCGATTTCCAGGAGGTGGTGGGGAAAACTGTCCAGTGCATAAGGTAGAGGAAAGACTGTACTAACATCGCTATAGCAGTGTGTTAAACATGACTTTGCACACCAACACAGGTGGTGGGACAACAACTTTACAGGGCATGTGTCATCGGAGATATGAAGATATGTATCTGTGTTGGTCCCATGTTCACATGTGCCCGTATTGCTGAGAAAAATGAGGTTTTAACCCCTTAAGGACCTCCGCCGTATAAGTACGGAGGAAGTACGGTCCGCAAACATGGCGCCCGCTTCCACGTGCAGCGGGCGCCATAGCCACCGGGTTTCTGCTATTTTAAATAGCAGAGACCAGCAGCACATGAATGCGATCAGCCATAAGGCTGATCACATACATTTTCCCTTTCAGTTTTTACAAAAAAAATAATTTCAAATCACCCCCCTTTCCTTAAAATAAAAATACTTAAACAATAAAAATAAAAAAAAACATCATGGGCATCGGCACATGTGAAAATGCCCATACTGGTGGCTGAGACTGCTGGCACGGTGACTGGTGGCACTTACTGATGGCTGAGACGACTGGCACTGACTGGTGGCTGAGACTGATGGCACTGTGACTGGTGGCAGCCCCCCCCCCCCCCCCCCGGGTGCTAATTACTTCACACAAGGTGCACTTCCGCACCTTCGTGCAGTGATTACTTGACCTCGGCTCCCGCAGTGTCCTCCTTGATCCCGCTCACCAAATCCTCCATTCCTCTGTCATCCCTCCGACCTGCTAGCCGGCGCGATTCTGTGGGCAGTGCGGAGCGCTGCGATTCTATTGGCCAGCGCACCGCACATGCGCATTTAACATCGGCACACATCGCAGGCACAGAGGGATTTTATTATAGAGGATTAGTGGAAATGGAAGCTAAGCTAGTTGCTAAGGAGAACAAGGCCAGTTTTCAAGTAATATCGTTATGATAAGTGAGATGTTACCTAATATAACTCATCAAAGGGCAAAACAATAGTTTTTGCAATGTCTTAAAATATCCCTAAAAATATAAGCATCTTTATAATGTATACATATATTAATATGACATTACCCTTAAGCAAAGCTGCAATACAGTGTCCCCATGGAAAACCTTCTGCCATGTTTGCACCACTTCGGGAAGGAATGATTTGACAATGAAGATCTCTCCAGGATCTAGGACATCATGTTCTGACCATGTACAGACTACTTTTAGAGCTCTGCGAAGACCCCCATCCATTTCTTCAGGAGAGAGGACCTGAAGCATCGCTGCCATTCCTCTTTGAGACCAGGTGGACATGCTTTTACCCAAGCTGGTTGGTGAACTCTCTTCGAGCCTATATACGGTAACTTCTTCTCCAGCTGTAAAACAAAGGTGCTAGAAGAAGTTACTGTAATGCATGTAAAGGCAAGTCTGACATATTTTTTTCAAATTTTCTATTGTATTTTGAATGATTTTGTATTATTATGTGTGTGATTGTATAATGGTAGACCCCAATTTTTTTTTTGAGATTACCCTCAACAGTTATACATAGTAACATAGTAACAATTTGTAAGGCTGAAAAAGACATCTGTCCATCCAGTTCAGACTGTTATCCTTAGAAGCTGATCTAGAGGAAGGCAAAAAAAAAACTCATGCCAATTTTCCTCATCTTAGGGAAAAATAATTTGTTCCCGACTTCAATCAGGCAATCAGAATAACTCCCTGGATCAACGACCCGTCTCTAGTAGCTATAACCTGTAATATAATTACACTCCAGAATTACATCCAGGCCCCTCTTTAGTGAACTCACCATCACCACCTCCTCAGGCAGAGAGTTCCATAGTCTAACTGCTCTTACCATAAAGAACCTCTTCTATGTTTGTGTACAAACCTTCTTTCCTCCAGACGCAGAGGATGTCCCCTCATCACAGTCACAGTCCTGGGGATAATTAGATGATGGAAGAGATCCAGCTGACAGCTAAGGCCTCATGCACACGACAGTTTTTTTTCACGGTCCGCAAAAACGGGGTCCGTGATCCGTGACCGTTTTTTCGTCCGTGGGTCTTCCTTGATTTTTGGAGGATCCACGGACATGAAAAAAAAGTCGTTTTGGTGTCCGCCTGGCCGTGCGGAGCCAAACGGATCCGTCCTGAATTACAATGCAAGTCAATGGGGACGGATCCGTTTGATGTTGACACAATATGGTGCCATTTCAAACGGATCCGTCCCCATTGACTTTCAATGTAAAGTCTGGAGTTCTTTTATACCATCGGATTGGAGTTTTCTCCAATCCGATGGTATATTTTAACTTGAAGCGTCCCCATCACCATGGGAACGCCTCTATGTTAGAATATACTGTCGGATATGAGCTACTTCGTGAACCTCAGATCCGACAGTATATTCTAACATAGAGGCGTTCCCATGGTGATGGGGACGCTTCAGGTTAGAATACACTACAAACTTTGTACAAGACTGCCCCCTGCTGCCTGGCAGCACCCGATCTCTTACAGGGGGATATGATAGCACAATTAACCCCTTCAGGTGCGGCACCTAAAGGGGTTAATTGTACTATCATATTCCCCTGTAAGAGATCAGGGCTGCCAGGCAGCAGGGGGCAGCCCCCCCCCCCTCCCCAGTTTGAATATCGTTGGTGGCACAGTGTGCGCCCCCCATTGCCCCCCCCTCCCTCCCTCTATTTTATTAAATCGTTGGTGGCACAGTGTGCGCCCACCATCGCCCCCCCCTCCCTCCCTCTATTGTATTAAATCGTTGGTGGCACAGTGTGCCAACCACCATCGCCCCCCCCCCTCCCTCTATAGCAGTAACATTGGTGGCAGTGTGCGGTCTCCCATTCCCCCCCCCCCCCCCCCGATGTCTTTGTCCGGCCGGGAGCTCCTCCTACTGGTAAGTGAAAGGTCTGTGCGGCGCATTGCTAAAGAACTGTCACTTACCAGTAGGAGGAGCTCCCGGCCGGTCACAGACATCGCAGCAGCAAGCAGGTAAGTATGAATCTTATACTGTTGTACTATTGCTAAGTAACCATGGCAACCAGGGCTGCAGTAGCTTCCTGGTTGCCATGGTTACCGATCGGAGCCCCAGCGATTAAACTGGGACTCCGATCGGAACTCCGCTGCCACCAATGATGGGGGGGGGGGGGGAATGGGAGGCCGCACACTGCCACCAATGTTACTGCTATAGAGGGAGGGGGGGGGGCGATGGTGGTTGGCACACTGTGCCACCAGCGATTTAATACAATAGAGGGAGGGAGGGGGGGGCGATGGTGGGGGCACACTGTGCCACCAACGATTTAATACAATAGAGGGAGGGAGGGGGGGCGATGGTGGGGGCACACTGTGCCACCAACGATTTATTACAATAGAGGGAGGGAGGGGGGGCGATGGTGGGCGCAAACTGTGCCACCGACGATATTCAAACTGGGGAGTGGGGGGGTCTGCCACCTGCTGCCTGGCAGCCCTGATCTCTTACAGGGGAATATGATAGTACAATTAACCCCTTTAGGTGCCGCACCTGAAGGGGTTAATTGTGCTATCATATCCCCCTGTAAGAGATCGGGTGCTGCCAGGCAGCAGGGGGCAGTCTTGTACAAAGTTTGCAGTGTATTCTAACTAGAAGCGTCCCCATCACCATGGGAACGCTTCTGTGTTAGAATATACTGTCGGAAATGAGTTTTCACGAAGTGAAAACTTAGATCAGAAAAAGCTTTTATGCAGACGGATCTTCGGATCCGTCTGTATGAAAGCAACCTACGGCCACGGATCACGGACACGGATGCCAATCTTGTGTGCATCCGTGTTCTTTCACGGACCCATTGACTTGAATGGTTCCGTGAACCGTTGTCCGTCAAAAAAATAGGACAGGTCATATTTTTTTGACGGACAGGATACACGGATCACGGCCTCGGCTGCAAAACGGTGCATTTTCCGATTTTTCCACGAACCCATTGAAAGTCAATGGGTCCGCGAAAAAAAACGGAAAACGGCACAACGGCCACGGATGCACACAACGGTCGTGTGCATGAGGCCTAAGGCAAAGGAGAGAGCCTTTAGCTCCCTGTCCACCTCTTTCACTAGTAAGCCCAGGCCACTATAGTATGGTGGTATTCAGTCACTATGTGATGATAAATTGTGTTCACAGTTTAACGGTATTATTTGGCCAGTGTTATCTGGGCTTACTGTTTTTTTCAGCAACAGTATAGTGATAATAGTTGATACTTGCATAGTGGCATATTTGCTAAATGTATGACTATTATTTTTTAATATATAGAAAATTGTGGATTTTTTGGGGAAGGGAGGCTATATATCTTTATAGACCATAGCAATGCCATTGGATCTCACAAGGCAGACTCTCATTTATATCCGATGCGGTGATCATCTATGAACATGGCATCTGAGGGGTACAATGACGGGGAGCAGCGCAATTGCCACTTCCTGTCATTGCACCCACTACTAACAAAGAAATGCGCTTTGTGATTAAGTAATTTGTCACAAAGTGGATTTTTTTGTAAACTTTAGTGAAGCAGCCGAATCGAACTTTTCATTAATTTACTCATCTCTATCCATAATCAGTTTCCAAAATTCCTAGATTGAGGCACACTGCAGCAGAAGCATCAAGGTGCTCTAGAGCAGAACCAACCCTTCCTTCTAGCACTCTATGGGTCTAAATCTGTCAGCCACCCTGACAGGTCAATGGATGGTTCAAAAGCCACACACCCTGTAAGTGCAAAGATGGAATACAAGGTCATAAAATAATGGGGGAGATTTAATAAACTGATGTAAAGTAGAACTAGCTTAGTTGCCCATAGCAACCAATCAGATTCCACCTTTCATTTTCCACAGCTCCCTTGGAAAATGAAAGGTGGAATCTGATTGGTTGCTATGGGCATAACTTCCTTTAGGGTGGTGTCACACCCCTTTTTTTTTTTTTTTGTGGCAGTTTTTCATGCACACAAAGGCAGAGGTGGATTCAGAAGAATAAAGAAGTATATTTATCACTCCCTTTTACACCAATTCTAGTTTTAGCTAAAGAAAACTGCATCAAAAACTGCCACAAACAGCTGTGTACAATATCACCCTTATTGCGGTTGAGGGCATGTTCACACAATGGATTTTAAAATCTGTGCTGATTTTCTGCTTGCTTTTGGTGCAGTTTTATTTCAGCTTTCTATTTTATTCCTCTTCCCATTCATTTCTATGGGCGAATCAGTGCGGATTCCACGCCCAGATAGAGCATGCTGCTTCTTTTTTCCACACCATTTTTTGCCGCCCATTGAAAAGCATGGGAAGCTTTTTAGAAGAATTTGCACGCAAAAAGCTTTAAAAACAGAGCTAAAAATGTTATGTGGACAGGCCTTATGACGCACAGAAAAAAGCTGCATTTCTCTACCCCAACAGGTGACCCAGTCTTTGTCAAACTCACTACAGAATTGCACCATGCAAGTATTTAAACCCACATTGCCCAACAGAATCCACGAGGCAATTATCCAATAACCTTTTATATGATATCTCTTTTATTATATACCACATAAGAGGTGTGCATATCATAGCACAGTGGCTCAGTGGTTAACACTGATGCCTTGCAGTCACTGGGCTCTAAACCAACCAAGGACAACATCTGCATGGAGTTTGCATGTTCTCTCCGTGTTTGTGTGTGTTTCCTAAGGTTTCCTCCCACACTCCAAAGAGATAGTGATAGGCAACTTACATTGTGAGCTTCATTGGAGACAGCAAGCAATAATGTCTTTAAAGTGTTGTGGAATATGTTGGCGCTATATAAGTGAGTGCATGTTTAAAGGGGTTGTCCGGGCTTTTAGTATTGATGACCTATCTTCAGTATAGGTCATCAATATCAGATGCGGGGTGGTCCTACATCTGAAACAGCTGTACGAGGAGACGGCGCGCAGTGCGCACGTGCCTTCTCTCGTATCTCTTCATGCTCTGCCGCTGCTTTGCCATAGACTGCACGCACAGTCTCCTCGTACAGCTGATTAGCGGGGGTACGGGTGTCGGACCCTCGCCGATCTGATTCTGAGGCTAGGTCATCAATATTAAAAGCCCAGACAACCCCTTTAAATACTTGCAGGGTGCTAGTGTGTTCTGAACGCGACAAAGACCAAACCACCTATTAGAGTGGAAAGGTTACATGCTGCACTAGGATGCTGTCACCTTTATCGTTTCTTAGGAAATTTTTATAGGGATTTGAGATCATCCCTAGATTGGTCTACATGCATCCAGGATACGGAAAAGGACTGGTGCTGCTCAGGGTTTATACAACAACTTTTTTGTCTTGTCTATATTTGTGTCTCATTATTAACTGTATTAACCTTGTGTCGCTACCAGTAATTTATTTGCCCATTCAAACTGAGAAAGTGATCTCCAATTAAAACTTTTTCATCCTGAAAACATTAATAAACCAAATAACACAAAATATCAGAAGTCAAAGAACCATAGATTTTCAAAAGAAAAATTACATCCTTGAACCAGTCAATATAACAGTCCCAAAGAATGTGATATGTTGAAAAATTAGAGCTCACCAAAGAGATGCACTGGGGTAAAAGGTATAGTCTGTGCAAGTCTCATCAAGTTATTTCTTTCCACCGCTGAAACAATAAGAAAAGAACTGCTAGAAATGCATTTTTTCCATGTTCAAGAACCAAAAATGTTTCTATTGTTACATTCCAAATGACACTGTTTCCGCTAGTGTTAATTGAGCACCAAAGTGCTCGGGTGCTCTGGCCGAACACATTGGGAAGAAATAAATGGGAGAAGAGAACACAAGCATTAAACCAGGCACCCCCTGCTCTGAAGAGGAGAGGGTGTCTGATTTACAGAAAAAGGTTAGAAATTGATGGAAACACCACCAAAATGGTTTGGAAACAGCATGGGGAAGACATCTGGATGCATCTTGGACTCCTATTACCTATGACATACAATAGACAACCACACAAAGGCTATATGCCAAAAACTGGGTATGTGCAAGCTAACAATCTATCCATGAGACAGATACAGTCAGCACACCTTACAATGGCAGCCTTGTGCACTATGAGACTGAGAGCCAGTAAGCCTCAAAGTTGCTTCATATCTGTTGGATGGCATGGGTGGACCTGCGCACCTAGATCATTATCATCAGGGTGACATATGTCCTAACATAATATTCAATAACTTTTCTATACAGTTTTGTCATGTAAACTCATTTGCATAATCATGGGCATATGCAAATTTGCTGAGCCTGATTATTTTTCAGCTGAAACACCATTTTTGCATGGAAAATTTGCAATACAAAATTTGCAATACAAAATTTGCAATACAAAATTTGCAATTTGAATATTTGCGATCAACACTACTCATGAACAGAGCCATTTATTGGATTCATAGTCTTATGACAAGACTATGAATCCAATAGATGGCGCTGTTCATGACTCATGAACAGCGCCATCTATTGGTTTCATAGTCTTTTTTTAAATACATTTTATTAGGTTTTGATATAATTTGCACATTTACATTCAAAGGTACATATTGGATCAAATAACAGGTCATATTCTTTTTTCACAGATATGTGCAGTGAAAACAAAGATAAAACCCATATAAACAGTGCAATAATTCTTTCCCTAAACCTTTTTCCTTCCCCCCCATAACCCTCACCCCTTCTATACAGGTGATGTGGTTTAAAGTTTTCTTTTTATTATACGTATTCCTGGAGGTGTACAGGGTCTCAGATGCATCCAGACATCCTTCCCATGCTGTTTTCAAACCATTTCGGTCGTGTTTCCATCAATTTCTAACTTTATTCTGTGAACCAGACACCCTCTTTTCTTCAGAGCAGGGGGTGCCTGGTTTAATGCTCGGGTCTCCCATTGATTTTCAATGTGTTCAATTGTGCTCAAGCATACACAGTATTCGGCCGAACACTGCAATGTGCTGAGCAAAGCGATGCTTGCTCAACACTAATTATATATATATATATATATATATATATATATATGTGTGTATAGTCTAAAAAATAGAGCAGCACTCTATAAGCCTTTCTCAAGCAATGCTTGAGAAAGGCTTCATGTTGGAGCCTATACGTTGCGTCACCAATGGGTGAATAAACCACTATTTTCCACATTATCCTGGAGTGCTGCTCTATTTTTTTAACTGGATTTTGGGGTAAGCTTGCCCTTTTGAGCTTGCACCCACAGTATTGTTTATAGGTTGATGCTGCCTTACTTTTTCTATTGTGTGTGTGTATATTTATATACATATACACATATAAACATATATGTCTTGAAAATATATACTTGTTAGGCTGAAATAGACATTAAGCCCGTTACAATAATGGGCGCTAAAACTATAGTACATAAACATTAGTAGGAACAGTCTATATTAAATATCAAGAGAATTTGACCACATTGTATTTCTTGTTTTATTTTTGTTTTTGTCAAAAATATTTTGTCATAAACTCAAAATTAAAATAAAATCGAAACGTTTCTATAAAATTTATTTATAGACAATTCTGTTTGAATTTGGCAACAGTTTGCCTTGTTCAGGACGATCTAAAACTTTTACGACGACATCTGAAAAAGTTTTAACTCTTGATCATGCAACATATAACTGACCGTGGCCGAATACTGGTTCTGGCAAGTAAATGCTAACTTTTTCTAAGGTTTGACCCTGAGCTTTATTAATGGTCATTGCAAATGCTAATGTAATTGGAAATTGTTGCTCCCTTTTTAAGGTTCAACTTATGCCTTGGCATTCCTGTTGGAGTTAGCTCATTCAGAAACTCAATAAGGATAGTTCTGCATATCTTCCTCAGTTGAGTCATCAATTGAGTTTGAGCTGAGGAATGTCACAGTATTGCTTTCCAAAATGTTTAGCCTCTTCATTTATGCCATCAACATCAAAAATCTTTGGGCAAAGAATACATTTTTGGGTTATCTTTGAGACATTAGCAACTGAAATTCTCTCTCCATAGAATTTTTTACAATATTTCCGGTACATAAAATTTTAGAAGGGACTTCAATTATGTCTTCGGGCTAACCGTCAATGTGTGGTGTATCATCATTGCCAACATGGATCAACCAATTGCTGAATTCAGTGTGAACTGAACGAATATTGTTAGTAATGTTAAGTATTTTGAAGTTTTGCCACAGTTTATTATACTTTATACATGCTTCTGCAATTTTTGTCTGATCACCATGATAAACCACTCGAAGTGTTTGCTGAAAATCTCCATCAAATAATAAAACTTTTCCTCCAAAGCGATTATCCATTATTTCTTTTAGCAGTTTGTCGACCATGGTAAGAGCAATATTGTACACTTATCCCAAATGAGTACTGTAGATCTAACATTTTCAGCATCAGCAGAATTGAGATGCATATTTGATATTGAGTTCTCAACTATTGGAACAGGTAATTTGAACTGAGACTGGTATGTTCGTCCACCCTCAAGAAGATTTGCTGCTATACCTGTTGAGGCAACAGGGAGTGCAATTTTACCTTCTCCACGAACTGTGCTGCGAAAATTTCTGTAAAGATAGGTTTTACCACTACCTCCTGGACCATCTAACAAAAAACAATGGTTGCTAAGTTTGTCATTTTTGCTTACAAACAAATTTTTTCTAAATCTGTTGTTTGTTCTCTGTTTAATGTTTTTTCCAGTTCTTCACCTGTGTATTTTTGAAATTCCTTGTCATATATATTCCAAAGTAAATCAGTATTTGACATTGTGGAAGGCAATCCCAAATCTTCACAGCTTTTGCCATGTAGTACCAAAATGTTGGCTTTTTCATTAAGTGCGATATTACGACATATTGTGCAATCATCATTGTGTTGTTTATGTACTAAATCTTCAATGAGATATTGCTAAAATTTTAAAATAAGGGCATTCATATTTTCTAATGATGCAAATAAACAAATATATGCAAATAATTCCCTAAGTCGTTTAGGCATTGCGAAGTGGACAGCATCTTCCAAAGTGTTTTCCGACACATCATCATCATTAATAAGTCCTTTTGCTTTTGCAGCCTCTTGGAAAGTGGGATATACATTTCCATGTATCGTCCTCAGATCTTCAAACGATATTGCACCTGCCACATGCAGCAATAATAGACGCAGACAGTAACGCTCTGTATCTGATGTTAAATTGAGAGAAGATATTCGTCCAATAATTTTTCTGCACAGCGTTGATGTAATTTCCAACAACAATTTTGAGAAACAAACACATAGTGCAAAGGAATGTATAATATATTCTTTGCTTCCTCTTTTTCCTGATTTAATTTGAACCAAGCTGTCAATTGAGTATCACGGTTTAAAGCTCTCTGTACCGCTGTGGTAATGTTATTTGGGTTAAAAAAAAAACTGATTGTTCTTCAGCCAGATGCACTGCTAATCTATGGAAGGTATGGGATGCTGCTTCTGGAGCACTGACATACCTTGATTCAAATTGCCTTGTTCTTGAATGACAATATTTGCACAATCATGACCTTTGTACACATATTTGAAAAGGTATTTGACACTTTTCACTGATGTGCAAACTGCCACATTAATGTTTCAATTGTACTTCAATGCTAGGTAAGGATTATATGGTACAACCCAAGAGTTATCAATTTTCTTTCCGTTAAGAATTATAGTTTGGCCCGTATTTCTTCTATTGTACTTTGGATAGCCATTGCAGTTAGCAACAGTTTTTGGTTGGAATTCCTTTGGAAAATCCTTACAGCACTTGTCAATGGTCATACATGGAGAATTAGGATTTAGTGCTCCACATGGTCCATGAATCATATGCTTTGTTACAATTTCATGTAAGCGAGGACTGATTCCTATGTTAGGGATTTCAGCAGAGACAATTTTATCTATCAGCTCTTCATTTTTTGGTTTACAGCTTTCTTTAAAAATGAGAAGTATGTGAGCATATGATAAACCTCTCTTTTGAAATTCTATCATGTAGACCATTGCTTTTGGGACTCCAAAAATATGTTTTTTTACTGATGTTATCAATTAGAGCTTTAAGTTTTAGATTAAATACTCTTGCAACTAAATGTGGTTGTCCATGTTGTAGGTTATCTACAATCTCTTCCCATTTTGGATTGCATGTAATTGTAAAAAAAACTGCCATAGCATCTTGATAATTTTGTTGAGGAAGGCAAAATATACATTTTTCCAGGACTCAGGCCTGCTTTATTGGCTTAATTAAGTAAATGAGCCATTATTCCAGAGTATTTTTCAATGCGCAATTTAGGCCGATTTTCACACACATAATTGAGTCTGTTGGTTTCTGTTTTTACATATGCATCCACTATATATTGCTGTGTAAGGCGACCTGCATTTAAGAAAGGGTTAAAATCCTCTCTAATTGAAAGACGGTAACCGTAGTATTGAATTTGAGTGACTAACTCTAGGATTGTGTGACTGGTTTGCTAAATTTAATAAAGCTTGTGGTCTGTTTTGCAGTGGTATGTCAATTCCCCAGCTTTGATCCCCATAGGGGAATATCAATGGATAAACCATGGGTTCCAAATTAGCATCAAGGACACTAATTCTTTGTGGGGGGGTTTTCTTTGTATAATCTTCACCTGCTTTGCAATGTATAAGAAGATCTCTTTCAAGTGGTTGTTCTCCATTATCATTTTGAAAAATAAAAGCAACCTCATTATATTTCTGTGCGTTATAGCGCCTTTGGTCATTTTTGCGATCTTGTACTATTGTCATGGACACTTCCTTAATAACATTGCTATTTTTTGCGGCATCCTCTTCTTATTCTTTTTCAACTTCATACAACATTTTACAGGCCTCGGCAAAAGGATTGAATTTTGCCATAAATGTACTTAATGTTTGCATAAGCTCTGAATTTATTAGTGAGTTGGCAAAATTTTGCATTCTTTCCTCTGCAGCTTCAGAGGGATCTAAAATGTATAATTGTGCAAACTGTCTGTTTTCACCCTGTTGAGGATGCAGTGTTCCTGCTCTGTGACAAATCGAACCATGGATTCAAAAACAGTATGGCCCATAGCCAGGAGGCAGAGTAATGTTAGCTCCCATAGATGAAAATGCTGGAGCACTATTAATTGGCCCTTTATTTTGCGTAACATTTTTGCTGTAAGGATGCTGACCCGTCATAAGCTGATGTATTAAATAATTAGTTTGAATGGGTTGAAGATTTACTTTTCCTTTTGAGCAACACTGTGTATATTTTTGATCAGATGGTCTTTCTCCTTTAAAATGTTTTGCTCGACAAAAATTGCATATCTGATTTAAAGCTCCACATGTGTGGGGTATAAAATTACCCTCATTAATATTAACGATATCATTTATAAGTGCCATTCTCTCTATTGTAGCCTTAGATTCGTTATTTTCAACTCGTTTAATTCGGGCCAGTCTCTGTAATTGTGCATGCCGCAAACATCGTAATTGTCGTTCTTCTGGTGTAAGACTTGCTCTCCTAGCCTTTTCTCTTTCTGCATGTCTCTTACTTTTTTGTTTTTGTCTTATATAATTTCTCTTCTCCTGTGTGGCTATTGATAGATGTATTGTGTCCGTTTGAAGATCTGTTACCCTGCCTTTCTTTTTTTTTTTTAGCTTGTTGCTGACGTAGTGTTTTTCGTTCATCTGCAGTAAGACTTGCTCTCCTAACTTTGTGTCTTTAGCCATTTTTCTGACGCTCATTTTCCACTTCTTCAATAGATCTATTTGCTTGTCTTTGTCTTGATCTTGGACGATTTTTTTAATGCTGATTTTCCACTTCTTCTATAGATCTATTTGCTCTTCTGAGCCTTTGTCTTTCAGCATTTCTCTAACACTGATTTTCTTTTTCTTCAATTTATCTATTTGCTCGTTTTTTTCTTTGTTGTTCAGTGTTTCTTTTTCTGATCTTTCCTTGCTGAGCTGACCTTTTCTGTAGGGGAAGTTGCTTATGTCGGATTTGATTGTCTGTGTCGTTTGTCCTACTTGACGTATCCTTTTTTTTGGGTGGCATGTTGTTATTAGCTGAGATTGCTGTCACTGACTGGTAGCTGAAACTGCTGGCACTGACTGGAGGCTGTGGCTAAGACTGCTGACACTGACTAACGGCTGAGACTGGTGGCTGTGACTGACACTGCTGGCACTGACTGGTTCTTAAGGCTACTTTCACACTAGCGTTCGATCGGATCCGTTCTGAACGGATCCGATCATAATAATGCAGCCGGAGGCTCCGTTCAGAACGGATCCGTCTGCATTATTTTAGCATAGAACAGCTAAGTGTGAAAATAGCCTAGTACGGATCCGTCCAGACTTTCAATGTAAAGTCAATGGGGGACGGATCCGCCTGAAGATTGAGCCATATTGTGGCATCTTCAAATGGATCCGTCCCCATTGACTTACATTGTAAGTCTGGACGGATCCGCACGGATCCGCACGCCTCCGCACGGCCAGGCGGACACCCGAACGCTGCAAGCAGCGTTCAGCTGTCCGCCTGTCCGTGCGGAGGCGAGCGGAGCGGAGGCTGAACGCCGCCAGACTGATGCAGTCTGAGCGGATCCGCTCCATTCAGACTGCATCAGGGCTGGACGGCTGCGTTCGGGTCCGCTCGTGAGCTCCTTCAAACGGAGCTCACGAGCGGACCGACGAACGCTAGTGTGAAAGTAGCCTAAGACTGCTGACTGCGGCTGGTGGCTGTGGCTGCTGACTCTGGCTGGTAGCTGTGACTGCTGGCTATGGCTTGTAGCTGAGACTACTGACACTAAGTGCTGTCTGTGGCGGAGACTGCTGACTGCGTCAGGAGGCTGAGACCGCTGGCACTAACCGGTAGCTATTGCTGAGACTGCTGGCTGTGTTTGGTGGTTTAGACTGCAAGCCCTGACTGGTGGCTGTGACTGGTAACTGTGGCCGAGACTGTTAGTTGTGGTGCAGACTGTTGATACTGACTGCTGGCTGTGGCTGAGAGTGCTGGCTGCGGCAGAGACTGTTTTCACTATTGCTAGCTGTAGCTGAGACTTATGGCTGAGATTGGTGGCTGTGGATGAAACTGAGGGAAACTGACTGGTTGTTAAGACTGGTGGTAGTGTCTGCTGACTGTGGCTGCTGACTGCGGCTGGTGGCTTGTAGCTGACACTGCGAACACTGAGTGTTGTCTTTGGTGGAGACTGCTGACTGTGGCAGGTGGCTGATGTCTCAAAGATAAAAAAATAAATATATTCTTTGGCCAAAGAACTGCTGGCACTGACTGGTTGTTAAGACTGGTGGCACTTGCTGCTGACTGCAGCTGGTAGCTGTGACTGCTAGCTTTGACTTGTAGCTGAGACAGCTGGCACTGACTGGTGGCTATGGCTGAGACTACTGGCTGTGTCTGGTGGCTGAGAATTTAGGCACTGACTGGTGACTGAGACTGGTAGCTGTGGCTGAGACTGTTGGCTGTTCCGCAGACTGCTGGTACTGACTGCTGGCTGTGGCTGAGACGGCTGACTGCAGCTGGTGGCTGTGACTGCTGGCAGTAGCTTGTAGCTGAGACCACTGGCACTGACCGGTGGCTATGGCTGAGACTACTGGCTATGTCCGGTGGCTGAGACTGCAGGCACTGACTGGTGGCTAAGACTGGTAGCTGTGGCCAAGACAGTTGGCTGTGGCGCAGGCTGTTGGTACTGACTGCTAGCTGTGGCTGAGACTGCAGCTGGTGGCTGTGATTGCTGGCTGTAGCTTGTAGCCGAGACCACTGGCACTGACTGGTGGCTATGGCTGAGACTACTGGCTATGTCTTCTGGCTAATACTGCAGGCACTGACTGGTGGCTGAGACTGGTAGCTGTGTGCAAGACTGCTGGCTGTGGCTGGTGGCTGTGACTTGTAGCTGAGACCGCTGGCACTGACTGGTGGCTATGGCTGAGACTACTGACTATTTCTGGTGGCTGAGACTGCAGGCACTGACTGGTGGCTGAGACTGTTTGCTGTTGCGCAGACTGTTGGTACTGACTGCTGGCTGTAGCTGAGACTGCTAACAGCAGCTAGTGGCTGTGAATGCTGGCTGTGGCTTGAAGCGGAGACCGCTGGCACTGACGGGTGGCTATGGCTGAGACTGCTAGTTGGGTCTGGTGGCTGAGAATGCAGGCACTGACTGGTGGCTGAGAATGGTAGCTGTGGCAGAGACGGTTAGCTGTTCCACAGACTGTTGTTACTGACTGCTGGCTGTGGCTGAGACTGCTGATGGTGGCTGTGACTGCTGGCTGTGGCTTGTAGCAGAGACCACTGGCACTGACCAGTGGCTATGGCTGAGACTACTGGCTATGTCTGGTGGCTGAGACTGCAGGCACTGACTGGTGACTGAGACTGGTAGCTGTGGCCAAGACTGTCGGCTGTGGTGCAGACTGTTGGTACTGACTGTGGCTGGTAGCTGTGACTGCTGGCTGTGGCTGCTGGCTATGGCTTGTAGCTGAGACCAGTGGCACTGACCGATGGCTATGGCTGAGGCTGAAACTGCTGACTGCGGCTGGCTGTGGCTGAGAATGCTGACTGTGACTGGTAGCTGTGACTGCTGGCTGTGACTGCTGGCTGTGGCTTTTAGTGGAGACCGCTGGCAATGACCAGTGGCTATGGCTGAGGCTGAGACTTCTGACAGCAGCTGGTGGCTGTGGCTGCTGACTGCAGCTGGTAGCTTTGACTGCTGGCTGTGGCTTGTAGCTGAGACCGCCGGCACTGACTGAGGCTGAGACTGCTGACTGCGGCTGGCTGTGGCCGAGACTACTGACTGCGGCTAGTAGCTGTGACTGCTGGCTGTGGCTTGTAGTTGAGACTGCTGGCACTGACCGGTGGCTATGGCTGAGGCTGAGACTGCTGACTGCGGCTAGTAGCTGTGGCTGGTGGCTATGACTGCTGGCTGTGGCTGGTAGCTGAGACCGCTGGCACTGACCAGTGGCTATGGCTGAGGCTGAGACTGCTGACTGCGGCTGAGACTGCGGCTGGTGGCTGTGGCTTGTATATGAGACCGCTGGCACTGACCGGTGGCTATGACTGAGACTACTGGCTAAATCTGGTGGCTGAGACTACAGGCACTCACTGATGGCTAACATGAACAGAAATGGCTGCTGACAGCGAAATAAATGGCTGTTGACAAAGGCTCCTATAAACAACTTTAATTGCACACTTCTCACTGGCGCTCCTCTCACTAATGGCTCTAAAGTGGCAGCAATCCGACCTGCGCCCTCTGTGGGCAGTAAGCACAATGTGTCGGCAGTACAGGCTTCTTCTGCACGTGGTGTGGGTGACGCAGGCACGCTATACTACTTCCTTTTTATGTTAGAGTAGGTGGAAGCAGTATAATATATGTTCAAGCTGGAACAGTCTTACCCCATTGGAGATTTATCCCGGTTGATGGTGTGTACTGGCGGTGATCCGATCAGGACGCTACCAGAGATACCGGAAGAAGGAGACTCTACTACAGACAAGAACAGCTGAACAAGTTGACGTGCGCACCAACGCTCCCCAGGATCAGATCACCGCCAGTACACACCATCAACCGGGATGAATCTCCGATGGGGTAAGACTGTTCCAGCTTGAACATATATTATACTGCTTCCACCTACTCGAACATAAAAAGGAACTGGAACATCACCTCATATTATTGCTTCAGGTTGCGGTTACATTACATTTACCCTTGATACCCGGACACAACAAAGAACTGTAACATCACCTGATATATTTGTTTCAGGTTGCGGTTACATTACAATCTATCCTTTGATACCTGGATACCTAGACCATATTTAGCGGGGCGCACACAGGCCCACTCTAAGGTGGATATCACACACTACATTATTTAATTATACTAGACAGACTGATCACCTGTACTAGTATCAACTTTTAACATATAAAAACGTGTGATTTACATAGGACAATTGTGGCTCAATCAACTGTGGTTCAAATAACTTTGACTCCACCCATTTGAGACCACTTACGCTGCTCAATTGGAACTATACTTCCACACCGCTGTGGTGTATAATTTTATAATTATAGATTTTATCCTAAATAATCTATGTGTATCCAGACATTTGAGTGCCCTCCATTTTTTCATTAATTGTTTATTTATAGTTTGCCAACAGTGTTGGTAAGTCAGGACTGTCATGCATACTATATATAATTTTGGGCTAAAAGGGGATTTGACAAGATCCTTCATTGTAGCTAAATAATGTTTCTCCTTTGACTCACCTGAGTAATGATTGTTCAAGTCTTGAGAGGCTTTTAAAGAAGATGACATATCTGCAATTAAATGGATGAAAATCATTTGTAATGCACTTATAATTCACTTATTGATTTTCAGTAATAATGCATAAAGGAATATCTAATATTTCCAGGATGGAGAGAGCATTCAAATGAGCTTTTACATATCAATTTTATCATCTCTATCATTCCATTACCTCAATAGCATTGACCACAGAACACAATTATTGGGACGCAGCTAGTGTTAGCATAATGGTGTAATGGTGTCACCTCAGTATTTTCGTTTAGTAAACATAGATGAAAGAAATATTAAATATCTTACAAACCTACCCTTTGTTCCTGAACATTTCTTTAGTAGCTATACTTTTTTGCTTTTGTAGCAATGAACAAGTTTATATTCAATACATATATAAAAAGACAAACCGAAAAACAAATTATATGAACAAAAGAAGAAAAAATTGATGTTTCCTGTTGGCCTGCTCTATCGCTACAGTGAGAGATTTTTTTTTACATGATACTAAGATGTCATGCACATAGCAGAAGCTCTAGTCCTATGTGTACCACCATACAATGCATCCATATAGCACCACTATTAGGGGGGAATTTATCATGAGGAGAATATTTGAATTCAGTTTTGCAGTTGTCTGCGTTGGTGTAATTTGTACCAAATTTATCAAATGTCACACATTGTTTGCAAATTGTGGTGCATATTTTTAAGAGTCACTGTATTTTCACACAATTTAATTTCATTTAATAGAGAATGGTGTTATTTAAAAAAAAAAAAAAACGCTTGAATCCACTTGAAAAAAAAAGCTCTAAAAGTTATGGCCACTAGGGGTATCACTTCCACCTAATTGCAGTCCACTGCCTGTAGTTAGGTAATATCCATCTCTAGTAACAGAGACACAGAAGACAGCAGAGATGAAGTGGGGGCATGTAAGAGCTAGTTGAAATCCTGAGCCTGATAAAATAATTTTCTTCTATACAGCTTCTACACAGCTGCCGTTCTGTAAGTGTAATTTAACCCTCTTTCTATTATATGAGCTCAGCAGCTGAAATCAAACATAATGGGAAGTAAGGGGAAGGCTGTAACAGCAGTACAGTGCTGGCACATTCCAGAAAATGGAGAGGCCCCCTGCTTCTGAGAGAAATACATCTAGCTGTGCAGCTGAAGAGGGGAATAATTAGGCTGAAAAAGACATTAGGGATGCCCTAAGAAGACCTATTCCTTTGCAGTTATTATTGTACAAAGAAGCTCAGCTTTACGCAAACTTTATTTTTTTTAAACGCAGGTATGCTTTAAATCTAACACAATTTTCTAAAAATCTTACTAGAGTTTCCCTATGCCACCTTTATATTCGAGCAATTTTGTGAATTTTTAGCGATGTTTTAAAATGTCTCAATTATAAATCTGGAGTAAAACACATTAGCATAGCTAACCACACCTACTTTACCAACCACTTTTCAAAATTGGAGTAGTGTAAAAATGTAAAAAGTTATATTTTTTGAACAAGTGTCCTTAAAATGTCACAAAGCCCTTATTTTACAACCTTTGTCAGAATTCTGGAGTGCAGGGTGTGATACATTCTCCCTCTGTACTTCTAAAAAACAATACTTCTAGGAAAGATTGCATCTCTGATACATTGCTTGATATATCATGCAACACATGTCTTTCATACAGAATCTGGCAGAGGCCATTCCAAGTTTCTTTATGAAATCAAAGACATTACTATATATGCTATATGTGCTGTATTCCATGTAGCAAGCAAAGGGTATCTGCTCACCACCTAGGGAAATTCAGCACCGGAACAGATTCTGCATATATTGTCTTAAGAGTCTCTACGTGAACCATGTCAACGAGTTTCCATGCCTATTTTCAATGTAGGAATGCTCCACTGTTTTTTTATGTAAATTTAATCAACTAAGGGGGGCCATTTATTAAGACCGGCATTTTAGACACCAATCTTAATAAAGCCCTACTCTGGCAGTGGATCTGCTGCAGTTTTGAAGAGGCCTCTACATATCTTCGGCGCATCCAGATGTCTGTAAGACATCTTCCTACCTGGCCTACATTCAGGCCATTTTCTTCACCTAAATCTGCCGGCCCCTCCCCTTCCCAGCCATGCCACAGCCACTTTTTTAAGACCTGGATTGAGCGGGGGAAAGTCGCAGATTGCGGTGCAACTAACCGTTGCGCCACATTCAGCATCTGAAATACTGTATGCCTAATATAGCCCCTATGTTTTTATTTCACCTTTATGCTCGGCGCTAGACATTCCCTTTGTTAAGATGTTGCTGTATTTCATATATGTACAACGTTGTACGTAGCTGTAATATAATTGTGTTGATTCTGAATGTAAACAATAAGGTACAGTATTGCACCATATACTATTATACAGAGCCTTGTTTCTTGTTGAACACAAAAATATCCCTCTTAAAAATAGAGGTGGTTTATATTAAATATTTTTCCACTCATTTTTGAAAGTAGCAAGAGCAGTGCATAAAATAAAGAAAAGTAGCAAATATTGTGCATAGATGGAATGTGTCAAAATTTGCTGCTTTTTTCTGTCCAAATTCTGGCCAGGGCCGTCTTTACCAAGGGGCAAAAGGGGCAGCTGCCCTGGGCCCAGTTGCTCCTGGGGGGCCCAAGGCAGCTGCCTCTTGAGCCCTGCTAGCTACTGCCCCGGGTGTCAGGCTGTCGGCTACACAGGCATCATGATCGTACTGTGCTAATGATCTTAATTCTAGGACCTTAATGAGTTTTGCTTTAGGACCTTAATGACATCATTACCATGTGACCAGTAACCTAGCAATTACTGGTCACATGGCTATGAGGTAATCACAGGTCCTACAGAAGTTAACTGTGGAGCTTTTTTGTGTAAAGATTACATCAGAAAAAGGTGACAGGGGCTGTTATGTTAATATACTGTAAACTACTGTATAGTGGGGTGCTGTATACTGTGTGGTGGGCTGTATAATGTGTGGTGGGCTGTATAATGTGTGGTGGGCTATATATTGTGTGGTGGGCTGTATATTGTGTGGTGGGCTGTATATTGTGTGGTGGGCTATATATTGTGTAATGGGCTGTATATTGTGTGGTGGGCTATATATTGTGTAATGGGCTGTATATTGTGTGGTGGCCTGTATACTGTGTGGGGGCCTGTATACTGTGTGGTGGGCTGTATCTGTATACTGTGGGGGGGCCTGTATAGTGGGGGGGAGTGCTATACTGCTGTACTGTATAGTGTGGGGGGCTGTATCGTGTATAGTTTGGGGTGCTGTATACAGTGAGGTGTTGTATACCGTGAGGTGCTGTATACTGTGGGCTGCTATACTGCTCTACTATATACTGTGGGGTACTGTATAGTGTGGGGTGCTAAACTGCATACTGTGTGGTGCTGTATACTATAGGGTGCTATACTGCATACTGTGGGGTGCTGTATACTATAGGGTGCTATACTGCATACTGTGGGTTGCTGTATACTATAGGGTGCTATACTGCATACTGTGGGGTGCTGTATACTATAGGGTGCTATACTGCATACTGTGGGTTGCTGTATACTATAGGGTGCTATACTGCATACTGTGTGGTGCTGTATACTATAGGGTGCTATACTGCATACTGTGGGGTGCTGGGGTGCACTGTAACACTAGGGTGAGCCGAGCCCTGGTCTCTTTCCTGCAGAGTGGTGCCCACTTCCAGCCTGAGCCCAGCTGCCCAGAGCACTGATCCTGAGCCGCTGGAGTCTTCAGAACTGGAAGTATTTACAGTCATTCACTGTACTCTACCAGATGTGTGGATTTTTTGTGTGTTGTGGTGGAGAGCGTGATTGCATGCTAAGGTGTGGGAAGGCGGGATCCAGGGGGCCCAAGTAAATTTTTGCCCGGGGTCCAATCAATATTAAAGACGGCCCTGATTCTGGCGCAAGGGGAATGTTAAATTTACCCCACAGAAATAAAGGGAGACATTTATCATAACTCGAGTATTACACGACAGTCTTAATCTGTCCCCTGCTGGCATCAGATGTGCCACAATTATTAAGAGGAGCATGCCTCTTAATTTCTGCACATTTGTCTAGGTCCAGGTTCCTAAAAGGAGATCTACACAAACAAGGGAGCTGGTGTAGATTTTTACTATAATCTATGGCAGTTTCCTGGATTAGATTGTAATTTATTTGACCGACCCCCTATGCCAGCCCCAACCACCAACTAAATTAAAAAGGAGCAAAGAGGTATGTAAAACCCCCATAGAGTCAGAAAATGTTCCTGTTCAGTGCACCAACCTTTGCAACTTTTTGGTGCAAATTTTTTGGCACAGAGGGGGGAGATACATTTCCCCCAAATTGTCTGTAGATATCATTAATAACTAGAAGTTAAGTGAATTTCTCAAATTTTCCCAAAAGATTCGATTTGATGTTGAATCGCATAAAAAAAACTGCTATTGCCTGGCTGCAGAAAGCCTGTATAGTGGTGTAGAACACTGTGCCTCGCAGAAACATGCATAGGGAGTCTGTTGTGATCCTACTATAGTGTGAAAGAGCGTACTCCTTTTACACCGTCGTCAGCTGATTCCACATAGATTTCTACAGAACCTGTTCTATTAAACGCTTATGCAAGTAGAGCCCCCCTGACATAGTGAAAAGGGTGTTAGCTAAGGCTGAAACAATTACTCGATTGAATCGAGTAAATCAACAAAAGAAAATCATTGATGAAAATGTTTTGCATCGAGGATTCGTTTGTATCATCTGACCACGGAGCAGAAGTGAAGCGCTTGCTATTACTTACCGCTCCGAGGTCACCCGCCGGCCCGTACCACGCTGCACTGGATCCTGATACATCGTCAGGTCATAGTGCATGTAAGCGCGCACTAAAACCCGACACTGTGTGACGTCAGGATCCAGTGCAGCGCGCGGAGAAGAAGAGGAAGGAGCTGTGGAGTGGCGCCCCTACGGGAAAGGTAAGTAATTTATTTCACTGGCACTGGGGACATGGCACTGAAAGGGGACAGCCAGCAATGGATGGCATGGAGGGGCTGATCTGATGGCACTGGGGGAGTGGGGGACATGGAGGGGCTGATCTGATGGCACTAGGGGAGTGAGGACATGGATGGGCTGATCTAATGCCACTGGGGGACATGGAGGGGCTGATCTGATGGCATTGGGGGGCCATGGAGGGGCTGATCTGATGGCACTGGGGGCCATGGAGGGGCTAATATGATGGCACTGGGGAGTGGGGGACATGGAGGGGTTGATATGATGGCACTGGGGGAGTGGTGGACATTGAGGGGCTGATCTGGTAAAACTGGGGGAGTGGGGGACAGGGAGGGGCTGTCTGGTGGCACTGGGGGACATGAAGGGGCTGATCTGATGGCACTAGGGGAGTGGGGACATGGATGGGCCGATCTGATTCCACTGGGGGACATGGAGGGGCTGATCTGATGGCACTAGGGGACATGGAGGGGCTGATCTGATGGCACTGGGGGACATGGAGGGGCTGATCTGATGGCACTGGGGGACATGGAGGGGCTGATCTGATGGCACTGAGGGGCATGGAGAGGCTGATCTGATGGCACTGAGGGGCATGGAGAGGCTGATCTGATGGCACTGGGGCAGTGGGGGACATGGAGGGGCTGGTCTGATGGCACTGGGGGAGTAAGGGACATGGAGGGGCTGATCTGGTGGCACTGGGGCAGTGGGGGACATGGAGGGGCTGATCTGGTGGCACTGGGGGAGTGGGGGACATGGAGGGGCTGATCTGATGGCACTGGGGGAGTGGGGGACATGGAGGTGCTGATCTTATGGCACTGGGGGAGTGGGGTACATGGCAATGGATGACATGGAGGGGCTGATGGCACTGGGGGAGTGGAGCTGAAGGCACTGGGTTAGGGGAGAGCAGAAGACACTGGGGGAACGGAGCTGATGGCACTGGGGGAAATGATGCATTTGGGTTGATCACACAGGGGGGAATGAAGGGTGTTGGGGACTGATAGCAGGGGGTCTGATGAGTTTTTATAAAGGAAAACTGTCTATTAATTAATTTTACTCGATTAATCGTAAATATAATTGATAGAATACTCAATTACTGAAATAATCGTTTACTGCAGCCCTAGTGTCAGCAGTAAGTTTGTGTTGACATCACTGATTATTTTGACCTTCCTCTTTTCCGTCAGAACAATAACCCCCAAAAAAACAGATTCTGTCTGTTGAGCATCTACCTTCACTCGGTCAGCATTTGGTCAGTAATCCATCAGTATTGCTAAAGCCAAAAAAAAAAGCAAGAGTGGATCCAAAACAGAGATGACACGTGAATGGGATATTTGCATGTCTTCTGTGTTTTGTACCAACTCCTGCTTTTGGCTACCAAATCATAAGCCAATTCTGATGCAAAATAGGGACCATGTCATACAGACCTTACAGCTGCTACATAGACAAGATCCATTGTGAGTCTCATTGTTCCTTCCTTCTGACAGATCAGAAGGAGAGTCAACTAAATGGTGATGTCATTCAGCCAAAAAGGCAAAATAGTAGCCCAGTCATGGAGTGGGGAGGGTGGGAATAGCATGAGACGTCCACAGAGTGGCCCAGTGACAGAGTGGTGAGGTAACAGCAGCATGAGGAGACCACAGAGTGACCCAGTGACAGAGTGGGGAGGTGGCAGAAATATGAGGAGACCACAGAGTGGTGAGCTGGCAGCAGCATGATGAGACCACAGAGTGGCCCAGTGACATAGTGGTGAGGTGGCAGCAGTAAAAGGAGACCACAAAGTGGCCCAATTACAGAGTGTTGAGGTGGCAGCATCATGAGGAGACCACAGAGTGGCCCAGTGACAAAGTGGAGAGGTGGTAGCAGCATGAGGAGACCACAGAGTAGTGAGGTGGCAGCAACATGAGGAGACCAAAGAGTGGCCCAGTGACATAGTGGTGATCTGGCAGCCGCATGAGGAGACCACAGAATGGCCCAGTGAAATAGTAAGGAGGTGGCAGCAGCATGAGGAGACCACAGAATGGCCCAGTGAAATAGTGGTGAGGTGGCAGCAGCATGAGACCACAGAGTAGTGAGGTGGCAGCAGCATGAGGAGTGGCCCAGTGACATAGTGGTGATCTGGCAGCAGCATGAGGAGACCATAGAGTAGCCCAGTGACATAGTGGTGAGGTGGCAGCAGCATGAGGAGACCACAGAGTGGCCCAGTGACATAGTAACGAGGTGGCAGCTTCATGAGGAGACCACAGAGTAGTGAGGTGGCAGCAGCATGAGGAGACCATAGAGTGGCCCAGTGACAGAGTGTTGAGGTGGCAGCAGCATGAGGAGACCACAGAGTGGCCCAGTGACAGAGTGGTGAGGTGGCAGCAGCATGAGGAGACCATCGCTCCTATTACCAAGGCTGTACACTCCCCTATTGGACCCTGTTCTCCTTTTATAGTGTAGATGATGCCTCCCGATCCTTTCCTTACACTATCAATACTCTTTCCCTGAACTTCTAAATTGTTTTTTCAGCACAATAAAGTCTTTCCTAGCACTGTCCTTAACGCCTGTCACATCTCTCCCTGCACTAACTACACTGGAAAATGGCAGAATCCAAGATGGCTGAGGCTATTTATAAGGCTGTGACATCACAGGGGCTGGCTGGCTGCTGATTGGCTGCATGCATGGCATTGTGGGTGATCCCTCTTCCCCAGAGTTCTTTCTTCATGTCCTAACATGTGCAGCAGCCATTTTAGGAAAAAATGGGATTCGTTACCACGAAGCGTGAGTAAATTCGGCTTCGGTGCGAATCTAATTTTTCCTGAAATTCGGATCGAATTCCACTTCGTCAGCTTCGATCCACTTATCTATATTTATAATTGCTAGCAGGAAAAAAAAAGTAAAAGAAATTCTCAAAATTCACAAAGAAATATAAAGAAACCCAAATAGACTTTTTCTTACATAGTATTTTACTTACTTTTGACAGAATATGAAGTTCTAAATCTACAATAAGAACAAAAAGTACACTTTAATGAGCAGCCTAACAAATGGCAGTAATTTAAAAATAATCTAAAACATAAATAATCAAAATATTAAAAATGAAACCACAAGTTAATTTTTTCACTGTATATAATTTTTTAGCCAACTTCTATTGCGTTCTTCTGACTTTTATCTATTTCACATTTACCTTCTTTCACTGACATTGCTCTCTCATCTGTTTACTTCATGTCTGCCTTTTTCCTAACTGTCCCTAGCTTTACAGTCGTGGCCAAAAGTTTTGAGAATTACATAAATATTGGAAATTGGAAAAGTTGCTGCTTAAGTTTTCATAATAGCAATTTGCATATACTCCAGAATGTTATGAAGAGTGATCAGATGAATTGCATAGTCCTTCTTTGCCATGAAAATTAAATTAATCCCCAAAAAAACTATACACTGCATTTCATTGCTGTCATTAAAGGACCTGCTGAGATCATTTCAGTAATCGTCTTGTTAACTCAGGTGAGAATGTTGACGAGCACAAGGCTGGAGATCATTATGTCAGGCTGATTGGGTTAAAATGGCAGACTTGACCTGTTAAAAGGAGGGTGATGCTTGAAATCATTGTTCTTCAATTGTTAACCATGGTGACCTGCAAAGAAACACGTGCAGTCATCATTGCGTTGCATAAAAATGGCTTCACAGGCAAGGATATTGTGGCTACTAAGATTGCACCTCAATCAAAAATTTATAGGATCATCAAGAACTTCAAGGAAAGAGGTTCAATTCTTGTTAAGAAGGCTTCAGGGCGTCCAAGAAAGTCCAGCAAGCGCCAGGATCGCCTCCTAAAAAGGTTTCAGCTGCGGGATCGGAGTGCCACCAGTGCAGAGCTTGCTCAGGAATGGCAGCAGGCAGGTGTGAGCGCATCTGCACGCACAGTGAGGCGAAGACTTTTGGAAGATGGCCTGGTGTCAAGAAGGGCATCAAAGAAGCCACTTCTCTCGAAAAAAAACATCAGGGACAGATTGATCTTCTGCAGAAAATATGGTGAATGGACTGCTGAGGACTGGGGCAAAGTCATATTCTCTGATGAAGCCTCTTTCCGATTGTTTGGGGCATCAGTAAAAAGGATTGTCCGGAGAAGAAAAGGTGAGCGCTACCATCAGTCCTGTGTCATGCCAACAGTAAAGCATCCTGAGACCATTCATGTGTGGGGTTGCTTCTCATCCAAGGGAGTGGGCTCACTCACAATTTTGCCCAAAAACACAGCCATGAATAAAGAATGGTACCAAAACACCCTCCAACAGCAACTTCTTCAAACAATCCAACAACAGTTTGGTGAAGAACAATGCATTTTCCAGCACGATGGAGCACCGTGCCATAAGGACATTTTGGGTCCATGGCCTGGAAACTCCCTAGATCTTAATCCCATTGAGAACTTGTGGTCAATCCTCAAGAGGCGGGTGGACAAACAAAAACACACTAATTCTGACAAACTCCAAGAAGGAATTGGCCCAGAAGTTGATTGAGAGCATGCCCAGTCGAATTGCAGAGGTCCTGAAAAAGAAGGGCCAACACTGCAAATACTGACTCTTTGCATAAATGTCATGTAATTGTCGATAAAAGCCTTTGAAACGTATGAAGTGCGTGTAATTATATTTCACTACATCACAGAAACAACTGAAACAAAGATCTAAAAGCAGTTTAGCAGCAAACTTTGTGAAAACTAATATTTGTGTCATTCTCAAAACTTTTGGCCACAACTGTACATAGAATACATAGTGTGTCCTGTGTATTGCTTTAGGGAGAAAGGAATAAGTGGTTGCTACTAGACATCTAGGGCTCTTACCACCACAGGAACAAATGATGAGGCATGTTTATATGCAACATGCCTGATCTTTTGCTTTCCAACAGTAGCCATTGGAGACAATCAGACTGCCGCAATACACTTTAGAGCTAAAACACTGAATGAATATGGTGAGAATCCGCTGGCAATTATCTAACATGTATGGTCAGACTAATTTACCAATTCAGTATATAATACTGTTACTGGAAGGGGAGCCCCATCTAAATTTTGATATTTTTTTTTTGCCCAATGTATATACCAATCAATGATACCTTATATTGTTACTAGTATTAGAATCTATTAATTACACAAATCTCAGTTTAGGAAAACTGAAGCAGTTTGGGAAAGTTAATGGGTTTAAATGCATCAAATTTTGCTTTCTGCCTTGAGGTCTCTCACAGTACATGACCATGGATGATGCAATATTTAACTAACAGCTCAATAAGCAGATGTTGATAGAATAATTAAAACTGAAGGAAAGAAGTAACACATTAAATTTAGAAATATAAAAATCACAGATTTCTGCATATATAAATGATATACTTCTCAATATAAAATGCCCTCTAGGTGTTTGTCAGGACCCATGTCATTGCAAGATTCTATTTCAGGCACAGTTTTCTTCCCATGAACAAGGAATGTGCAGCCAAAAGTGCCTCCAGATGCCTTCAGGGTGTGGAAACTGAGGTCCTATGAATATGGTCTACAGTCAACTTAAAAAACTTCTAGATACTTGCAATATGCACTTAAACACTGGATATCATAAAACCTGCATTCGAGTCTTAGTGACTGTTCAGGCTATACCTGTGATAGTCTTGCATTTTTTGGTGCATTTTTTGTATCCCTGATCCTAGAGGGTCAGCTACCAAGTACACCGTGACTATCCTAGGAGGTAGTAGTCCAGTTGCTTCCCTGTAGCGAAGGCCATCATGTTTTATGATGGATACTAAAACTGAACACATTTTTGGCAATGGTTCATTTTGTCGAGTCTTCTTTTATGTTATTTTCAGATAATGACAGCTCTTTGCCTGGTAATTAACCTACCAACTGTAATAACCCACGTTTTATGTAGAGCTACTTCTAGTCTTATTACATAAGATCCTCAGTATTGGTCAATGAGTTAACGTACAGTACATTGGGCAATGAATGAATGTAAAAGCTGTGGTGTGTATCACTTGACTATGTCTACATAAGTTGTGTACTACATCTATTGTATTTCTTTGACATTGAATATATCTTTTTGTCTACAAACATGACATAATGATGTTAAAAAGACGAAAAACAATAATAAAGCAATATCTGATAAAAAAAAAAAAAAGAAAAAGCTGTGGTGTGTAGGTGAGTCCTAATTATGTTCTTCGAGTGGGTAATTTAAAGAATACAGAACCAGTGGAAAAAGACTATGTGGTAAACCTTTTGTACAATCCAGAAACAAAGTCACTCATTTGCTCTTGATTACTGTACTTACAGGGAAGTCCTTTTCATCTGAGCTGTACTGTTGTGTAGCTCCTAAAGAAAGACCATACATTGTTATGTAGGAGAAAATCTACCACTCCATTAAAACGCCTTCAGTTTTGTACAGATAAATTATATTACGTATAAGAATATTTATAAATGATTATTGAAGGTGTATAAATTCAAGGCAAGTGTGCAAGGTTTTCCTTTTAACACATTGGAGTATGCCTTTTCAATACTTTTAACCCCTTAAGGACTCAGCCCTATTTCACCTTAAGGACTTGGCCATTTTTTGCAAATCTGACCAGTGTCACTTTAAGTGCTTGTTCTGCCTATTTGTGCATTATAATGTATGTAATGTGCTGTAAAGATTGTACTGCAATGTTATGTTTGACGTTGCTGCCATCTAGTGGTCAAAGTTATTTTCTACTTCGCCAGAACTTTACAGGAAGTGTATTGTTCTCTGAGCCAGAGGCAGTAACCTTTAACCTGGAACTGTATTTCCTCCATTTCATCACTGCTCCTGGATCTTGCAGGCTGCATGCAGAGGAGCTCTTGATTTATTCCTGGACTAATTGTGGAGTTGTCTGTGAGTACTCTCACTAATGAAGTGAGGCTGCTGTATTATATGTAATGTACTGATACATATGTTTTGTTTATGTTTATATTGTAGTTTTACAAAGTTATTCAGAAAAGAGAATACAAAACAGATCTGATGTCTCACGTTTCTTGACTTCTGAATTATTGTTAAGCTGTCTGACTAGTGTTATACAACAGTCAATAACGCGAAGCAGAACAGTGCTCATAAATTTAAAACGCTTTGACTTACCCAGGGGTATTACATAGTAATACCCCCAAAAATTGTGATGACTTGTAGCATTTTGGGAATGATATTTTATTTTTTGGGGATGTTACAAGGCTTAGAGGTTTAGAAGCAAATTTTGAAATTTTTCAGAAATCTTCAAAATCCCACTTTTTATGGACCAGTTCAGGTTTGAAGTCATATTGTGAGGCTTAGCTAATATAAACCTCCCAAAAATGACCCCATTCTAGAAACTACACCCCTCAAAGTATTCAAAACTGTTTTTTTCAAACTTTATTAACCCTTTAGGTCTTCCACAAGAGTTAATGGCAGATTGAGAAACAATTTTGAAATTTCTATTTTTTTGAAAATTTTCCAATATAATTAATTTTTTCCAGGAGTAAAACAAGGGTTAACTGCCAAACAAAGATCAAAATGGGTTGCCCTGATTCTGTAGTTTGCAGAAACACCCCATATGTGGTCGTAAACTACTGTTTGGCCAAACGGGAGGACATAGAAGGAGGGGAACACCATATGGGTTTTGGAAGGCAGATTTTGCAGGACTGGTTTTGTTTATACCATGTCCCATTTAAAGCCCCCTGTTGCACCCCTAGAATAGAAATTTCAAAAGAGTGACTCCATCTAAGGCTACTTTCACACTAGCGTTCGATCGGATCCGTTCTGAACGGATCCGATCATAATAATGCAGACGGAGGCTCCGTTCAGAACGGATCCGTCTGCATTATTTTAGCATATAAAAGCTAAGTGTGAAAATAGCCTCGTACGGATCCGTCCAGACTTTCAATGTAAAGTCAATGGGGGACGGATCCGCCTGAAGATTGAGCCATATTGTGGCATCTTCAAACGGGACGGATCCGCACGCCTCCGCACGGCCAGGCGGACACCCGAACGCTGCAAGTGTGAAAGTAGCCTAAGAAAGTACACCCCTCAAGGTATTCAAAACTGGGTTTACAAACTTTGTTAACCCTTTAGGTGTTCCACAAGAGTTAATGGCAGATGGAGAAACAATTTCGAAATTTCTATTTTTTGGAAAATTTTCCAATATAATCAATTTTTTCCAGGAGTAAAACAAGGGTTAACTGCCAAACAAAACGGGTTGCCCTGATTCTGTAGTTTGCAGAAATACCCCATATGTGGTCGTAAACTACTATTTGGCTAAACGGCAGGACATAGAAGAAGGGAAACGTCATATGGTTTTAGGAAGGCAGATTTTGCTGGACTGGTTTATTTACACCATGTACCCTTACAAGCCCCCTGATGCACCCCTAGAGTAGAAACTCCATAAAAGTGACCCCATCTAGGAAACTACGGGATAAGGTGGTTGTTGTTTTGGGACTATTTTAGGGGTAAATATGATTTTTGGTTGCTCTATATTACTCTTTTTTGAGGCAATGTAACAAAAAATATAAATTCTAAAATTGTTTCTACATTCGCTATTTAGTTTTGTGGAACACCTAAAGGGTTAACTTTTGAATACCTTGAGGGGTGTAGTTTCTTAGATGGGGTCACTTTTTTTGAGTTTCTAGTCTAGGCTACATCAGGGGGGGCTTCTAATGGGACATGGTGTCAAAAAAAAAAATGTCCATCAAAATCTGCCTTCCAGAAACCGTATGGAGTTCCCTTCGTTCTATGCCCTGCAGTGCGGCTATATAGCCATTTGCGACCACATATGGGGTGTTTCTGCAAACTACAGAATTGGGGCAATAAATATTTAGTTTTGTTTGGCTGTTAACCCTTGCTTTATTACCGGAAAAAAGGAGTCAAATGGAAATTTTGCCCAAAAATGGGTGTTTTGGCACAGTTTTTATTTTATATTTTTAACACCGTTCATCCGAGGCGCTTGGTCAAAAGTTATTTGTATATCGACGACTTTTACGCACGCAACGATGCCCAATATGTATGGCTCTCAGACTTTGGAGACACTAAGCAGGCATCCTAAAACTGCGGCCCTCCAGATGTTGTAAAACTACAATTCCCACCATGCCCTGCTGATGGCTGTAGGTTGTCTGGGCATGCTGGGAGTTCTAGTTTTACAACATCTGGAGGGCCGCAGTTTGAGGATGCCTGCACTAAAACTAATATTTTTTGGGGGAAAAAATTGTTTCCGTGTCTCCAAAGTCTGAGAGCCATAGTTTTTTATGTTCTCTAGTGGACTGTTTGGGATTATAAAAATTTAGTACTCCATGGAAGTGTGATACTCCCTGAAGCAATCGATAACGCAGAGGCCCGGATGATCGGGGCACGTGTCGCACTGAGTGGTGGTGTCCTTCCGTATCCCCCTCCTGCGACACACTCTGCACTTTTTTTGGGTTCGTCCCTTCTTTCCAGTATGGGGGACCATACCTGGAAAGTGTTGGCCAGGGACGATCCGGGCGCCTCCAGTTCCCGAGGTACTCCGGCCTTCTGTATCCCGGTCCGAAAAGATCAGGGCCTTGAGGACTGCCTCATAGAATTGGAGGAATGTCCCTGTGCTGCCAGCGCTTCGGGATAGTACAAAAGATATGTACATGGCAACCTGCACCAAGTAGACCGCAACTTTTTTGTACCATGCCCAGGTTTTGCGCATGGCGTTATATGGCTTGAGGACTTTATCAGAGAGATCAACTCCTCCCATATACCGATTGTAGTCGACGATACAATCGGGCTTGAGGACCGTTGCCGCGGTACCTCGCACAGGGACAGGGGTGGTGCTGTTACCGTGGATTGTGGACAGCATAAGAACATCCATCTTGTCCTTATACCTGACCAGCAACAGGTTTCCACTGGTAAGTGCACGGGTCTCACCCCTGGGGATAGGTACCTGGAGGGGGTAGGCAGGGAGGCCGCGTTGATTTTTCCGCACGGTCCCACAAGCGAACGTGGATCTGGCGGCAAGGGACCTGAACAAGGGAATGCTGGTATAAAAGTTATCCACGTACAAGTGGTAACCGTTATCCAGCAGTGGGTACATAAGGTCCCACACGAGTTTCCCGCTAACACCCAGAGTGGGGGGACATTCTGGGGGTTGAATACGGGAATCTCGCCCCTCGTACACACTAAATTTTTAAGTGTACCCTGAGGTACTCTCACAAATTTTGTATAGCTTTACGCCCGCTTTGTGGGAATATATTGTCGGAAACTGAGTCTCCCCTTGAACACAACGAGAGACTCATCAACCGCGACCTCCCTTCCAGGTACGTAGGCCTCCATGAATTTGGCCCCAAAGTGATCGATGACCGGCCGTATCTTATACAGACGGTCATAGGCAGGATCACCTCGGGGGGGACATGCTGCATTATCGGAATAATGCAGACATTTCCGGATGGCCTCAAACCGGGGACGTGTCATGACCATACTGTACAGTGGGGTCTGGTATAGGACGTCCCCACTCCAGTATTGCCTGACACTGGGTTTTTGGACTAGACCCATATGCAGCACGAGGCCCCAAAATGTCCTCATCTCAGCTGCACTGACCGGCGTCCAGCCACCGGGTCTAGCCAAAAATGAGCCTGGGTTTTGAGCGACGAACTGTTGGGCGTACAGATTCGTCTGCTCCACCATCAGATTCACCAGTGGGTTACTGAAAAAAAAAACTAAAATAGTCAATTTCAGTAAACCCCACTGTGGGAATCTGGATTCCAGGATTGCCAGCAAAATCCGGAATCTCAGGCTCAAAGTCCACTGGGGGACACCAACTAAGTTCATCGTCAGGGGGCTCCGGTGGGCTTATTTGGTGGGCCGGGAAACCAGTACGAACCCCAGGGCGGCTCGTACTAGGGTGGGCCACAGGATACCTAGCATGTGGGGCCCCTGGCTCCGCCTGGCAGTGTCTCCGCCGCCTTGGTGGCTCATCGTCATCCGATGATGATGAGGAGGATGCGGATGACAAAAGGAATGTGGGGTCATCCTCATCCTCACTGGGGCTCTCAGAGTCGGAGGCAATCTGGGAGTATGCCTCCTTGGCCGAGAACATCCGGCGGGCCATGGGTGTGTGTGCGCGTGTGGAAAACTTTATTATATGTGCGTGTGTGTGGGAGCAACGGGTGTTCACGTACTAAAAAAGGCAAAAAAAAAAATGGGCAAGTGTTAGGAAAAAAAAAGTTCAAACTTGCTGATCAGCGGTGGGGCGGGCGATGCGCTAACAGTGGACGGACGCTAAAAAGTTTTCCTAACTAACTTTTCCCTTCCTAACGGTGCCTCTCCCTCACTGACCCTAACCTACCTGGATGGCGATGGGTGCAGGAGGGTGATGGATGTCGATTTTAGGGGGACGCAGGAGCTGGTGCTGGACGATGCTGCCGGGTGCTCGTGCAGAACAGGAAGAGGAGGGGAGAGAGGAGCGCAGGAAGTTTGAATCTCGCGCCTCTCTCCTCTGCACCAATCAGCACCCTGGACAGCAGTGTTCAGCACCAAATCTTCGTACTGCGATTGGTGGTGTGTAATCACGCCACCGATCGCAGTCTTTTTCTGGTTCATCGGGTCACAGGACACCCGAATGGACCGGAAACGCAGAAAACCGCAGGTCTGAATTGACCTGCGGTTTTCTGCGATCGCCGATACGGGGGGGGGGTCAAATGACTCCCCCGCGTTGTTACGGGATGCCGGCTGAATGATTTCAGCCGGCATCCCGTTCCGATTAACCCCCGCGGCGCCGGAATCCCGATTTAAAGTTAGGACGTACCGATACGCCCTGAGTCCTTAAGGACTCGGGAAATAGGGCGTACCAGTACGCCCTGCGTCCTTAAAGGGTTAAAATTTACAAGTCCATTAAATAACCTGCCTGGCCCCACAGCCTTCAAACGCCTTTGTTCCTCCTTGTTGGCAGCTGCTAGGGCAGGCATGTCCAAACTGCGGCCCTCCAGCTGTTGCAAAACTACAACTCCCAGCATGCCCCAATAGCTGTAGTTTTGCAACAGCTGGAGGCCCGCAGTTTGGACATGCCTGTGCTAGGGTATTGATAATACTCTACTGGAATTCACCTCTCATGTCACAATGGCTGATGAAATGTGATCATATCTATAGCATTGGAACAAAAACCCAATACCTCATGCAAGTTTAACCACTTAAGGACCACAGGTTTATACCCCCCTAGTGACCAGGCCCTTTTTTACAAATCGGCACTCCACAACTTTAGCAGTTTATTGCTCGGTCATGCAACTTACCACCCAAATTAATTTTACCTCCTTTTCTTCTCACTAATAGAGCTTTCATTTGGTGGTATTTCATTGCTGCTGGCATTTTTACTTTTTTTGTTATTAATCAAAATGTAATGATTTTTTTGCCAAAAAATGACATTTTTCACTTTCAGTTGTAAAATTTTGCAAAAAAAACGACATCCATATATAAATTTTTTGCAAAATTTATTGTTCTACATGTCTTTGATTTAAAAAAAATGTTTGGGTAAAAAAAAAATGGTTTGGGTAAAAGTTATAGCGTTTACAAACTATGGTACAAAAATGTGAATTTCCGCTTTTTGAAGCAGCTCTGACTTTCTGAGCACCTGTCATGTTTCCTGAGGTTCTACAATGCCCAGACAGTAGAAACCCCCCACAAATGACCCCATTTCGGAAAGTAGACACCCTAAGGTATTCACTGATGGGCATAGTGAGTTCATAGAACTTTTTATTTTTTGTCACAAGTTAGCGGAAAATGATGATTTTTTTTTTTTTTTTTTTTCTTTCTTACAAAGTCTCATATTCCACTAACTTGTGACAAAAAATAAAAACTTCCATGAACTCACTATGCCCATCACGAAATACCTTGGGGTGTCTTCTTTCCAAAATGGGGTCACTTGTGGGGTAGTTATACTGCCCTGGCAATTTAGGGGCCCAAATGTGTGAGAAGTACTTTGCAATCAAAATGTGTAAAAAATGGCCTGTGAAATCCGAAAGGTGCACTTTGGAATGTGTGCCCCTTTGCCCACCTAGGCGGCAAAAAAGTGACACACATCTGGTATCGCCGTACTCAGGAGAAGTTGGGGAATGTGTTTTGGGGTGTCATTTTACATATAACCATGCTGGGTGAGAGAAATATCTTGGCAAAAGACAACTTTTCCCATTTTTTTATACAAAGTTGGCATTTGACCAAGATATTTATCTCACCCAGCATGGGTATATGTAAAATGACACCCCAAAACACATTGCCCAACTTCTCCTGAGTACGGCGATACCAGATGTGTCACACTTTTTTGCAGCCTAGGTGGGCAAAGGGGCACATATTCCAAAATGCACCTTTAGGATTTCACCGGCCATTTTTTACAGATTTTGATTTCAAACTACTTCGCACACATTAGGGCCCCTAAATTGCCAAGGCAGTATAACTACCCCACAAGTGACCCCATTTTGGAAAGAAGACACCCCAAGGTATTCCGTGAGAGGCATGGCGAGTTCCTGGAATTTTTAATTTTTTGTCACAAGTTAGTGGAATATGAGACTTTGTAAGAAAAAATAAAAATAAAAAAAATAAATCATCATTTTCCGCTAACTTGTGACAAAAAATAAAAAATTATAGGAACTCGCCATGCCCCTCACGGAATACCTTGGGGTGTCTTCTTTCCAAAATGGGGTCACTTGTGGCGTAGTTATACTGCCCTGGCATTCTAGGGGCCCTAATGTGTGGTAAGTAGTTTGAAATCAAAATGTGTAAAAAATGACCTGTGAAATCCGAAAGGTGCTCTTTGGAATATGCGCCCCTTTGCCCACCTTGGCAGCAAAAAAGTGTCACACATCTGGTATCGCCGTACTCAGGAGAAGTTGGGGAATGTGTTTTGGGGTGTCATTTTACATATAACCATGCTGGGTGAGAGAAATATCTTGGCAAAAGACAACTTTTCCCATTTTTTTATACAAAGTTGGCATTTGACCAAGATATTTCTCTCACCCAGCATGGGTATATGTAAAATGACACCCCAAAACACATTCCCCAACTTCTCCTGAGTACGGCGATACCAGATGTGTGACACTTTTTTGCAGCCTAGATGCGCAAAGGGGCCCAAATTCCTTTTAGGGGGGCATTTTTAGACATTTGGATCCCAGACTTCTTCTCACGGTTTCAGGCCCTAAAATGCCAGGGCAGTATAAATACCCCACATGTGACCCCATTTTGGAAAGAAGACACCCCAAGGTATTCAATGAGGGGCATGGCGAGTTCATCAAAAAATTTTTTTGGGCACAAGTTAGCGGAAATTATTTATTTATTTATTTATTTATTTTTTCTCACAAAGTCTCCCTTTCCGCTAACTTGGGACAAAAATGTCAATCTTTTATGGACTCAATATGCCCCTCACGGAATACCTTGGGGTGTCTTCTTTCCGAAATGGGGTCACATGTGGGGTATTTATACTGCCCTGGCTTTTTAGGGGCCCTAAAGAGTGAGAAGAAGTCTGGAATATAAATGTCTAAAAAATGTTACGCATTTGGATTCCGTGAGGGGTATGGTGAGTTCATGTGAGATTTTATTTTTTGACACAAGTTAGTGGAATATGAGACTTTGTAAGAAAAAACAAACAAAAAAATATATATATTTCCGCTAACTTGGGCCAAAAAAATGTCTGAATGGAGCCTTACAGGGGGGCGATCAATGACAGGGGGGTGATCAGGGAGTGTATATGGGGTGATCACCCCCCTGTCACTGATCACCCCTCTGTCATTGATCACCCCCCTGTAAGGCTCCATTCAGACGTCCATATGTTTTTTACGGATCCACGGATACATAGATCGGGACCGCAAAACACATACGGACGTCTGAATGGAGCCTTACATGGGGGTGATCAATGACAGGGGGTGATCAGGGAGTGTATATGAGGTGATCACCCCCCTGTCACTGATCACCCCCCTGTAAGGCTCCATTCAGACGTCCGTATGCGTTTTGCGGATCCGATCCATGGATGCGTGGATCCGTAAAACACATGCAGACGTCTGAATGGAGCCTTACAGGGGGGTGATCAATGACAGGGGGGTGATCAATGACAGGGGGTGATCAGGGAGTGTATATGAGGTGATCACCCCCCGGTCACTGATCACCCCCCTGTAAGGCTCCATTCAGACGTCCGTATGCGTTTTGCGGATCCGATCCATGGATGCGTGAATCCGTAAAACACATGCAGACGTCTGAATGGAGCCTTACACGGGGGTGATCATCCCATATAGACTCCCTGATCACCCCCCTGTAAGGCTCCATTCAGACGTCCGTATGCGTTTTACGGATCCGATCTATGGATGCGTGGATCCGTAAAACACATGCAGACGTCTGAATGGAGCCTTACAGGGGGGTGATCAATGACAGGGGGGTGATCAATGACAGGGGGGTGATCAGGAAGTCTATATGGGGTGATCACCCCCCTGTCACTGATCACCCCTCTGTAAGGCTCCATTCAGACGTCCGTATGTGTTTTGCGGATCCGATTCATAGATGCGTGGATCCGTAAAACACATACGGACATCTGAATGGAGCCTTACAGTGGGGTGATCAATGACAGGGGGTGATCAGGGAGTGTATATGGGTGATCACCCGCCTGTCATTGATTCCCCCCCTGTAAGGCTCCATTCAGACGTCCGTATGTGTTTTGCGGATCCGATCCATGTATCCGTGGATCGGTAAAAATCATACGGACGTCTGAATGGAGCCTTACAGGGGGGTGATCAATGACGGAGGTGATCAGGGAGTCTATATTGGTGATCACTCCTCTGTCATTGATCACCCCCCTGTAAGGCTCCATTCAGACGTCCGCATGTGTTTTGCGGATCCGATCCATGTATCCGTGGATCCGTAAAAATCATACGGACGTCTGAATGGAGCCTTACAGGGGGGTGATCAATGACAGGGGGGTGATCAATGACAGGGAAGTGATCAGGAAATCTATATGCGTGATCACCCCCTTGTCATTGATCACCCCCTTGTCATTGATCACCCCCCTGTAAGGCTCCATTCAGACGTCCGTATGCGTTTTGCGGATCCGATCCATGTATCCGTGGATCCGTAAAAATCATACGGACCTCTGAATGGAGCCTTACAGGGGGTGATCAATGACAGGGGGGTGATCAGGGAGTCTATATGGGCTGATCAGTGGTTTATAAAGGGTTAATAAGTGACAGGGGGGGTGTAGTGTAGTGTAGTGGTGTTTGGTGCTACTTTACTGACCTACCTGAGTCCTCTGGTGGTCGATCCTAACAAAAGGGACCACCAGAGGACCAGGTAGCAGGTATATTAGACGCTGTTATCAAAACAGCGTCTAATATACCTGTTAGGGGGTTAAAAAAAATCGCATCTCCAGCCTGCCAGCGAACGATCGCCGCTGGCAGGCTGGAGATCCACTCGCTTACCTTCCGTTCCTGTGAACGCGCGCGCCTGTGTGCGAGCGTTCACAGGAAATCTCGGCTATCGCAAGATGACGCACGGATGCATCCAGGAGGAATGAATCAACCACCTTCCGGACGCATCCGTGCGTTAGGCGGTCGGGAGGTGGTTAAAGATCAGCCAAATCAGTAGTGACAATAGTTACATAATCACTACTCAAAAAATGTTAAAACTATAATTTTCAAACATTTCATTGGTTGCCCTTACCTCTCGGGAATGCCTCAAGTATTCATTGGTCTGTAATAAATTTCTTCCAATTTCTTGAGCTTTTAGTTGCTGCCGAACATAATTCACGTGTTCCAATCCTGGTCAAATATAAAAAGAACTGTCTTCTTTTATTCTACATTTACATTG
This sequence comes from Bufo gargarizans, assembly GCF_014858855.1. Lineage (NCBI taxonomy): Eukaryota > Metazoa > Chordata > Amphibia > Anura > Bufonidae > Bufo > Bufo gargarizans. The sequence goes on along the minus strand of NC_058080.1, from coordinate 492,012,330 downwards.
AGAAACACACTAATAAATAGTATATCATGTATACAAATCTACAAAGAAGAATATTTGATATATTATAGGTTTATCTTATAGCAATCATTACCAAAACATAATGTTATTATGGTAACATAATCTTATAACAAAACATAATGTTATTATGCTGCACAATGAATACTATAATACTAGGGTTGGCTTTGTTTCAGCTTCCATTCACAGAAAGCTGAACATGCAAGTAATCATTAGCCATTGGAAATGTTATATATTAAAGTTCTAGATACCGGGAATATTATAAAATAAACAACTGTAGTCAAATATTATAAGAAACTACTAGATCAAAAGGGTATTACTAGATCTACTGCATTTGGATGACCAGTGATGAAGACCACATTGTTGGATCATCATATATTCACAGGTTCCTCTGATCACCCATATAATACACTGTAATATTTATGCATTGCAGTGTGCTATGTCCGTGACAGTAAAACTGATAGAATGCCTATTCAGCCTTTCCTTTTGCATCCACACATTGCAGGCCTGGGGGTAATTGTTAGGCCTCTAAATGCGATAGAACTCCTTGGTCACTATTGCCTGCAGCATCAAAGGACTTAAATGACTGTGATTGGAGTCTCTTTAAAAGGACATGTTCATCAAAAAATGTATTATCATTCTATGTTATTTATTTGTATAAAAAATGGGTGGATAGTTTTCTGAATATAATTTTTTAAGTCACTCCAAGTATACTAGCTCCTTTCTAGAGACTTGCAAGACCAGCAGTCAGATCAAGAAGGAGTGAGGAGTGATGACTTGGTTAGCCACACCTCCCCTATGCTATCACAGTAGTTTCACTGGGCAGGGCTCTCTTTAGGCTACTTTCACACTGGTGTTTTGGTTTCCATTTGTGAGATCCGTTCAGGGCTCTCACAAGAGGTCCAAAACGGATTAATGCATTCTGAATGGACAAGGATCCGCTCAGAATGAATTAGTTTGGCTCCGTTCCGCCTCCATTCCGCTTTGGAGGCGGACACCAAAACTGGTCAATTGTTTGCATATTTATCTAGGTCTATCAAGAGAACAATAGAGCTTTCATTCTAGTCCTCTACCTAATGTTTTCTTACTTTTCAAAGGCACAGTTCTGAGGAAGTTAAGAAAGAAACAATTTCTAAACTCTAAATAAAATAGTTTTCCACCAGTCTTTGATATCTTCTGCACCGACGAAGGATGCACTTACTTTATAAAAAGACACAGGCCTTGTCAGAAATTCGGGATATCCTCTGGCAAGACGTGTGCTCAAATTAAATCTACGTCCGCCCATAGCTGGAGGAGACTTCAGTCATCATTTACACCAGAAAATGAGTAAATGATAATAAATGTGCCAGGGCTGATGGCCCCACCCACACTCTGCCCCACACTCTGCCCCCTCACTGCAAGGGCAGTGTAGATTTAGGCGATTTGGCATTGCAAAGGTTACAAACCTGAGGTCTGCAACTTTTTTATGCCAGAAAATTGGCCTGAGGGGAATGATAAACTCCCCTCATGGTGTTAATAAAAGACCAATTTCTGATGGAAGCAATATTTATCCTGGAGGTCATTGGTCAGTTCAGTCAAGATGTAGGTTGTGTTATCGGAGTACTCTGTGTGTTTTATTCCACTTCAAAGTCCAAATACTTTAATCTTGTTGTTTTGAGCAACTGTGTTTTCAGAAGTACATCAAGAACAAGTAGGGAACCGTCCTATCTCAGCTACAGAAGATACTTACTTGAGGAGATTAATGTACATTAGGAAAGGGATCATATTGTTTTGTTAGCAGCAGGTGGCCACTTACTTAGTTGATTAAAACTGGATACTGAGAGCCAGTTTTTGCTACATTCGTCCTCTTCATTCTTCAGGCCGCTGCATTCTGCCGGTTCTGAGCTCATCTGGGTGCTCTGGGAACAACTATCCACAGTAATCACCTGCAAAAGGAAACCGTCATAAATAAGGCCAGACTCAGTATATCTTACCTGTTCTGAAGAACATCTTATCTCCCATTAGCATCAGGTCATCAGGTCAGTTTTTACCTGCAGACAATATTACCCCATCCTGGCAAATGAAGGAGTGATGTAACCATCCATTTCTGCAATGTGCAGATTACAATATTGGTTTCCTAATCCTGCAGATTGTCTGACATAGACTATAGATGTTTATAGTAATATGAACAGAAGTTGGAGCATAACAAGCGTGCAGTATAAGATTTCTCAGTCACTAGATTTGTAAATCTTTTCTTCGCCTATTACAGTCGTCAGAACAAAAATTCAAGGACCAAACATTATCAGAATTTGCAATTTTTATAAGGATATTTTAACAAAGCTTTGTTCATCTTGAAAAGCATCCCCACACTTCTGTAATTTCACACCATAGCCATAAAGAAATTCATTAATTCAAACTGCAGAATAGGGCTATAGAAGAGCTACTTCATTTATGAGCAACAGTAAGGCCTCATGCACACAAATGTATGTATTTTGCGGTCCGCAAAAAATATGTATGATGTCCGTGTGCATTCCGTATTTTGCAGAATGGAACAGCTGGCCCCTAATAGAACAGTACTATCCTTGTCCGTAATGCAGACAATAATAGGACATATTCTATTTTTTGTGGAACGGAAATACGGACATACGGAAACGGAATGCACACGGAGTAACTTCCTTTTTTTTATTATGATTTATAATGCTGTGTGTCACTGCATAACATTACTGCTAGAGAATCATACTGACATAATGCTGTCAGTATAATTCTGTAGAAGTAAGGTCATGCATAGATACAAAGCATTATAAATCATTATAATATTGTACCCTGCTGAAAACTAGCAGTGTCCATAATGGGGAATCACGCTCACACACACACACAGAAGGTGATCTCCGCACAGGACACACTAGTCTGAAACAGGCCTGAGGGTATAAATAACTAAACAGTCCTACCTACAGACAGTTTTTAGGAATACATACAAAGCATAATACAAAGCATGATTAAATATCATCAAATCAACAACTTGCAAGTAAGGCTACTTTCACATTAGCATTTATTGCAGATCCGTCATGGATCTTCAAAAACGCTTCTATTACCGTAATACAACCGCATGCATCCATCATGAACGGATCCGGTTATATTATGTCTTCTATAGCCATGACGGATCGGTCATGAACACCATTGAAAGTCAATGGGGAACTGATCAATTTTCTATTGTGTCAGACAGAGAAAACAGATTTGTCCCCATTGACTTACATTGTGTGTCCGGACAGATCCGTCTTGCTCCGCACCACATCGCGGACAGAAAAATGTTGCTTGCAGTGTTATTCTGTCTGCAATGGAAACGCAACCAAACAGAACGGAATGCATTTTGGTGCATTTCGTTTAATTCAGTTCAGTTTTGTTCCCATTGACAATGAATGGGGACAAAACTGAAACATTTTATTCCGCTATTGAGATCCTATGATGGATCTGAATAGCGGAATTGAAAACGCTAATGTGAAAGTAGCCTAACCTTTTCTGGGCTACTACATGTGCACTTAACTGTTCATTTGCATTGTTTATTTTTCACCAGAAAGAAGCAATGGATCTCAAGTGAAAGGTATCATTACATTCAATCCTTAGATTGTGAGCCCCATTGGGGACAGTTGGATGCTAATGTCTGTAAAGCGCTGCGGAATATAGTAGCGCTATATAAATGCATAAAATAAATAAACTAAGCTATTCCTTAAAGGCACTGTGCCTGGTTTATGATTGAATTTATTGGTGACAGTTGCATTTGAAGCTCTGAGAACACTCTTATTTGGACTTTGATTTTAGCTTCTGGATTACACGGAAACAGTTGTCTCATGGTAGCTTATTTTCTATTATTTACCTATTCTGTGTTTGGAATACCTTGTGTGAATCTTGCACATGGAAGACTAGCCAATCCATAATTTAGAATTTACAAAACTTTGGCAATATGGTAAGGGTTACAATTCTTTTTTGGACTTACAGGCACTTGAAGCTGAGTTTGTTTTTTCTTCTCTTTGTTTGATCTTCTAAAAGTATTCCGTATTTTTTCTTTTGCCCATGAAACTTGATTTAACTCGGAATATTTAGCAAACTCTAAATGAAATTAACAGATATCTGGAATCAAAATGTTATAAGCAAACATAAAATCTGCACTCAAACAGGAGATTACTGTCATTTGTATTATAATTTATAAATAGATCTATATACCTTTAATCGTATTTGTTTTCCCTTCTTTATGTTTTTGACCTTTAAAACTGGATTTACGGAAATTACAGTTCTTATGAGGACTGACCCAGAATGAGGTGCTCTGATGCTGATCATCAGCTGGCATACCTTTTTTTGCGCTATGAGAAAGTATATTTGTGTCCTTGACATAGATACATTGATCAAACCTATTTAAACATTGACAGTTTTCACAGTGATTAGGGTGAATGCATCGTTTTTGGTTCTTGCCACCATTAAAAATTCCAACTTCACCTTCTTCTGAAAAGGCCAAATTTACAAAACCTCCTGCTGAAGCTGAGCAACCATGAGATTTTTCACCCACACGGTCCACATAACATTGGTCTACACATATTTCAGGAATGTGTAACTCATCCTTGGTTGCCATTTGTTTATCATTATTTTCATAATCCTCTTGGCCACAGGTATTCAGGCCAATGGGAGAAATACACATTTCTTTGGTTTTACCATCTCTGAAATCTGCCTCAGTACTTTCAATAAATGTAGGAACTGAGAAGTCCAGAACAGGTTCATCAGAACAAGGCATTCCAACATGACTTGAAGGAACAAGCAGAATATTCCCATACTGCAGAGTAGACTTGTTTTCTGGTGATATTACAGAGGTGACAGTGTCATTTTCTGTTTCAGATTCTTTTGTTTTACTATTTTCTAAAGGAAAAGGTTCTTGGTTCTTGCCACCATTAAAAATTCCAACTTCACCTTCTTCTGAAAAGGCCAAATTTACAAAACCTCCTGCTGAAGCTGAGCAACCATGAGATTTTTCACCCACACGGTCCACATAACATTGGTCTACACATATTTCAGGAATGTGTAACTCATCCGTGGTTGCCATTTGTTTATCATTATTTTCATAATCCTCTTGGCCACAGGTATTCAGGCCAATGGGAGAAATACACATTTCTTTGGTTTTACCATCTCTGAAATCTGCCTCAGTACTTTCAATAAATGTAGGAACTGAGAAGTCCAGAACAGGTTCATCAGAACAAGGCATTCCAACATGACTTGAAGGAACAAGCAGAAAATTCCCATACTGCAGAGTAGACTTGTTTTCTGGTGATATTACAGAGGTGACAGTGTCATTTTCTGTTTCAGATTCTTTTGTTTTACTATTTTCTAAAGGAAAAGGTTCTTGGTTTTTGCCACCATTAAAAATTCCAACTTCACCTTCTTCTGAAAAGGCCAAATTTACAAAAACTCCTGCTGAAGCTGAGCAACCATGAGATCTTTCACTCACAGGGTCCACATTACATTGGTCTACACATATTTCTGGAATCTTTAACTCATCCTTGGTTGCCACTTGTTTATCATCATTCTCTGAATCCTCTTGGCCACAGATAATCAGGCCAATGGGAGGGATACAAATTTCTTTGGCTTTACCATCTCTGAAATCTGCTTCAGAACTATTAATAACTTTAGGAACTGAGAAGTCCAGAAAAGGTTCATCAGAGTAGGTCATTCCAACATGACTGGAAGGAACAAGCAGAAAATTCCCATATTGCAGAGTAGACTTGTTTTCTGATGATATTACAGAAGTGACAGTGTCTTTTCCTGCCTCAGATTCTATTGTTTTACTATTTTCCAAAGGAAAATGTATTTCCTTAGAAGGATCTAGACACCCTGAAGGCCATTGGCTCCTTGCCAATGTTCTCAGAAGCGAGGGTGGCATGCTATAATAATTATAGTTTCTGTTGTTCTCAGAACATGTCACATTACTCCAGCTATGAGGTATCTTCTTACATGACAATGTTTTCTGGTCTTGTATAATGGCCTCTTCTACCTGTAATGTATCTACTGCTGAAATCAATTTCAACGTGTCCACTGTCAAGGCTGAAATGTCTTGTAAGTGTCCCAGTTGACTATCCAGAGATATCAAAGAGTCCTTTATATAAAACACTTTCTCATTCATCTCCTTAAGTTGCAGGAACATTTCTTCAGTTCTGTGCAAAAACATAAAAAATAATATTCATTAAAATAGCATGATTGCTAAACACATATCTAAGCCTGAAGAAAGGCATCATATGCCATTTTGCCACTGTAATGCACTTTACTTGGCTGTCTCCATCAGTCCCATGGAATTTGACAACTCAATGAACTTAAAAAAAATTCACAGAATGTGGCCAGGATCATCCGCACATTAATTTATCATACCGTGCAGGATGTTTTTATCTTAGTTTTTTCTGTGTTTTTTTTTTTTTTACTCAATGAACTTGCTTGACTGCTGCATCATTCAAACTCTTTAACACTGTGATCTTGTGGTGAGGAGGAACAGGGGAACTGCAATCTAGTGATCTTAGGGGGTCCATGCACTAATAAATTTAAAGAGGTTTCCCAGGCTCCTCATATTAATGACTTATCCTCAGGATACGTCAATAATATCCAATTGGTGAGGGTCCAACACACTGCTCCTCCACCGATCAGCTGTTCCATTTAACCTCTAGTGCTGGACTAGCAGTTTTAATGGAGCAGCAAGCACAGCTCTTTCAAAGTGTAGTGGCCCTGCTGAGCTACTGCAGCCCAACTACCATTGAAGTGAATAGGAGCAAAGCTGCAGTAACCCAAAATGGGTGCTATACTTTGGAGTTGTGCTTCCTGTTCCATTCAAAGAGCCAGTTCTAGTGCCAGACACTGCAACGTACATCTAATTGGTGGGAGCACGAGATGATGGACCCCCACTAATTGGATATTAATGACCACTAATCCCTAGAACAGCAGTTGCCAACCTATGGCACAAAGACCACATTCTGCCTACACGCCAGCTGTTGCCAAATGAAGCAAGACTTTTTAGTCTTGTCGCCATTTGTTACTTTCCTCGCCACCGCTCTGAATCTTTAAATTTAAAAAACCTTCAGATACGTCACACACAACACATCTGCTAGGATTGCCCCTCATGCTTCACGCCCCGTCCTGCACATAGGAGTGATAGCCAAGTGCGGGACTCTGCTATACTGCTGCTTGCCTGTCTGCTTAATTGGCTCAGAACTACCACAGAAAGGTATGTGAATAGACTGGTGATGGGGAAAGCAAGGTGAGCTTGGGGAGATAGGGAAACTAACTCGGTGACTAGTTTGGGGGTAGGAGGGAGGATGGTGAACTTGGGGGAACGAGGACTGTGACCTGTTTAGGGTTGTGGGAGGATGGGGAGCTTGGGGAGATGGGGGAACTAGCTTTGTGACTAGTTTGGGAGGGTGGGGTGGTGAACTTGTGGAAATGAGGACTATGACCAGTTTAGGGGTGGGGAGAGGATGGTGAGCTTGGGAAGATGAAGGAACGAGCACTGTGACTAGTTTAGAGATGGGGGTAGGAGGAGGATGGTTAAATAGGTGAACAAGCACTGTAATTAGTTTGGGTGTGCGGAGAGGATGGTAAGTCTGCAATTAGTTGCTGGGGGGATGATGAGGAGCCAATTTTCTGACTACCTTGGAGTGGAGGTTGATGGTAATCCTGCATTTGATTGCTGGGAGAATGATGAGGAGCAATCTTTCTGACAACTTTGGGGGTGTAGAAGATGGCGAGACTGAATGTGATTCTTGGGAGGGTGGCAGGAGGATGGTGAGCCTAAACGTAATTGCTAGGGGGATTAGTAGATAGTTATGAGGGGAAACTTGCTTTCTGACTAATTTGGGGGGGAATGGTGAGCCTGAAAATGATTGCTAAGGAGATGGGTAATAAGCAGTATATGGGGCATCAGTGTATAGTAGACACTGGTGGGGGAGAGTAGCCCTCAGTCAGTTAAAATGAGTGAAGATGCTCTCCCCCACTGCCAGTAAGTGCCAGTTGGTCGTGGGGGGGTATAACGCATATACTGTTCCCCCACATATAATTTATTCAAATAAATAATAACAATAATATTGTTCCCTTAGACAGATTCAGATAAGCACAGTGACATGCAATATTATCCATATATTTGCCAGAAGGAAATTTTTCTAAAAAGTTTAAAACTTCATTAAACCGTGCAAGTCAGGCAGGGTTGTTGAGAATTTTGGGATGTAGCTAGTAAATACCTAGTTTTGTGTAATACCAATTTGCATGGCACAGCACACGAAATGCTTATTTTTTTATTTTTTTTCCTGCACTCCATACAAAAAAGGTTGCCGACACCTGCACTAAAATAAAGGGGATGAAAACCTTCTGGCATCTTCTCTTATTTGCAGTCTAGAGAACTCGTCCTTTTCTGGTGGTGTTCTGCTAAAGCAGTGATGGCTAACCTTGGCACTCCAGCTGTGGTAAAACTACAACTCCCAAGATGCCCCCCTTGCTTGGCTGCTCCCAGAACTCTATAGAAATAAATGGAGCATGCTGGGAGTCGTAGTTTCACCACAGCTGGAGTGCCAAGGTTAGCCATCACTGTGCTAAAGTATCCACTGTTTGGCTGGTTGTGACCACCTTCATCTAAATGATAAGTAGTATCAAAAGCTTCAACTTACACCTATGGTAATAACTTCGTCAGTACATGTCTGATGATATTGATCAGACACCAAATGCTTTGAATAAATAGTCTAAATGATTGGACACAAAAAAAGTACATTTTTGCAAAAGTTGGTTTGACAAGAAAAATAGCGTCAGCGACTATGGAATCTGATATGAACATCAGTATAGCTTTACTGGAACCATTATTGGCAATAGCAAGGTCTGATTTCTATAAAATGGGAATTCCTCCATTTTACTCAAAGTAAAAAAAAAAAATGATACATTGTTGAAACAGGACAATAGGAAATATGTTAATCAAATTTTGTGTTTGTTGTTGATAGGGTCAATGTTATACAGTGAGGAACAGAAGTATTTGAACACCCTGCAAAGTTCTCCCACTTAGAAATCATGGAGGGGTCTGAAATTCACATTGTATGTGCATTCCCACTCAGAGACAGAATAAAAAAAAAAAGGAAATCACATTGTATGATTTTTAAATAATTAATTTGCCTTGCACTACTGGACATATTTTAGAAAGAAACAGCAAGAATTCTGGCTTTCAAATACCTGTTACTGTGCCTTTAAAAAGTCCACCTCTACTCCACTCATTAATCTAACTTAGTAGCACCTGTCTGAGCTCTTTAAAGACCCCTGTCCACCCCACAGTCAGTCAGATGCGAACTACTACCATGGGCAAGACCAAAGAGCTGTCAAAAGACACGAGAGACAAAATTGTGGACCTCCACAAGGCTGGAAAGGGCTTCGGGGCAATTGCCAAGCAGCTTGGTGAAAATAGATCAACTATTGGAGCAATTGTTAGAAAATGGAAGAGGCTAAAGACGACTGTCAGTCACCCTCGGGCTGGGGCTCCATGCAAAATCTCACCTCATGGGGTATCACTGATAAGAAAGGTGAGGAATCAGTCCAGAACTACAAGTGAGGAGCTGGTCAATGACATGAAGAGAGCTGGGACCACAGTATCAAAGGTAACTGTCGGTAGAACACTACGACGTCATGGTTTTAAATCATGCATTGCACGGAAGGTTCCCCTGCTCAAGTTATCACATGTCCAGGCCCGTTTGAAGTTTGCCAATGAATCTGGATGATCCAGAGGAGGCATGGGAGAAAGTCATGTGGTCGGATGAGACCAAAGCAGAACTTTTTGGTGTAAACTTCACTCGTCATGTTTGGAGGAGCAGTGCAAGACAAATAAATTCTTTACAAATCATACAATGTGATTTCCTGAATGTTTTGTTTTAATTCTGTCTCTCAGAGTGGGAATGCACCTACAATGTGAATTTCAGACCCCTCCATGATTTCTAAGTGGGAGAACTTGCAAAATCGCACGGTGTTCAAATACTTCTATTCCTCACTGTATCTATGGCCTTATAGAATCCTTTTGGGTCCACTCTGACTTATAATAACCGGTTCTCTTGGTAGATGACAAACCGTGTCCTCATACCATACCTTAGGGTTGTTGTGCGAATCCTTTCACTGTCACTTGAGTGTAAACTTTCCTTTTTGTCATGAAAATATGTTTCCACACACTTTTCCTCAAAGTCGTGGAGTTTTCTCAATTCATCATCACTAAGATAGAGTTCTAAAAATGCAAATAGCAGAGTTGATCATTTGTCTATTTACCGCATATCTTTTTTTTTTTTTATAATAAAACAGAAAGACACAAAGCAAGACAAAAATTCTAAAAAATTATGAAGAAATTATGAACTTGGGCCACAAGGTGGCAGTATTGCTCTATCTAGAAGGCTCATTTAGATGCAAGGAAATACACGTGGGGAGGTAAGCAGTCTGTTTGATATTTCCAACAATAAGATTCCCAGTGGTACATTAAAAGTGATTCTGCGGATGTCCACATTGTACAATAATGTCAGCAAGGAGCTGGATTTAATTAGGCAGTTTAAAAGGATGAAAACAAAGCTGAACTGTGGGTTGCAAGTGTGTTAATCACAGGGAAAATACTGTTTTTATACAGCTCGCTACAGTCAAATCAAGCCATAAAGCCCTGCAGAATAGAGTAACTGATTAAACACATCAAGGCATGGAACGAATTTACATTTTCCCACTGACTAAACTGCTACTTCATGTCCGTCAGGCCTTTAGGGTTTGTTTACTTAATAAAACAGTCGGAGTTTAGTATGATATATCTTAGAAGATAACATTAGGCACGGTTATACATATAAAATAAACTAAGATTCATTTAAAGTTATACAGCTTGTCAAACACGCACAACGAATACAATTACACATGTCTGCTGTTAAGAAATGACTTCAAAGATAAATTGGAAAAGAGGGCGGTGCAGTGCGCAAATCATGGATCTACGAAACCCAGATACTAACCAGGAGCATGTCACCTTTTTTTTCCTCCTGCACAAATGTCCTATCCTTGTCACCAAACTGAACATAAACACCAAACCTATATCCCCACCTATAATCAACCCATATACACCATAGAATAGAACACCAATAGAAGTATATGTAGTTCAATAATAAATAACAAGCTGATCACACATCCATCATGGTTATAGTATCACATTTTAATTAAACATAAAAAAAATATATAAACTATATTGCAGACATGATTGGCATATATATATATATATATATATATATATATATATAGTACAGACCAAAAGTTAGGACACACCTTCTCATTCAAAGAGTTTTCTTTATTTTCATGACTATGAAAATTGTAGATTCACACTGAAGGCATCAAAACTATGAATTAACACATGTGGCATTATATACATAACAAAAAAGTGTGAAACAACTGAAAATATGTCATATTCTAGGTTCTTCAAAGTAGCCACCTTTTGCTTTGATTACTGCTTTGCACACTCTTGGCATTCTCTTGATGAGCTTCAAGAGGTAGTCACCTGAAATGGTTTTCACTTCACAGGTGTGCCCTGTCAGGTTTAATAAGTGGGATTTCTTGCCTTATAAATGGGGTTGGGACCATCAGTTGCGTTGTGGAGAAGTCAGGTGGATACACAGCTGATAGTACTACTGAATAGACTGTTAGAATTTGTATTATGGCAAGAAAAAAGCAGCTAAGTAAAGAAAAAAAGAGTGGCCATCATTACTTTAAGAAATGAAGGTCAGTCAGTCCGAAAAATTGGGAAAACTTTGAAAGTGTCCCCAAGTGCAATCACAAAAACCATCAAGCACTACAAAGAAACTGGCTCACATGCGGACCGCCCCAGGAAAGGAAGACCAAGAGTCACTTCTGCTGCGGAGGATAAGTTCATCCGAGTCACCAGCCTCAGAGATCGCAGGTTAACAGCAGCTCAGATTAGAGACCAGGTCAATGCCACACAGAGTTCTAGCAGCAGACACATCTCTAGAACAACTGTTAAGAGGAGACTGTGTGAATCAGGCCTTCATGGTAGAATATCTGCTAGGAAACCACTGCTAAGGACAGGCAACAAGCAGAAGAGACTTGTTTGGGCTAAAGAACACAAGAAATGGACATTAGACCAGTGGAAATCTGTGCTTTGGTCTGATGATTCCAAATTTGAGATCTTTGGTTCCAACCACAGTGTCTTTGTGCGACGCAGAAAAGGTGAACGGATGGACTCTACATGCTTGGTTCCCACCGTGAAGCATGGAAGAGGAGGTGTGATGGTGTGGGGGTGCTTTACTGGTGACACTGTTGGGGATTTATTCAAAATTGAAGGCATACTGAACCAGCATGGCTACCACAGCATCTTGCAGCGGCATGCTATTCCATCCGGTTTGCTTTTAGCTGGACCATCATTTATTTTTCAACAGGACAATGACCCCAAACACACCTCAAGGCTGTGTAAGAGCTATTTGACCATGAAGGAGAGTGATGGGGTGTTGCGCCAGATGACCTGGCCTCCACAGTCACCGGACCTGTACCCAATCGAGATGGTTTGGGGTGAGCTGGACCGCAGAGTGAAGGCAAAAGGGCCAACAAGTGCTAAGCATCTTTGGGAACTCCTTCAAGACTGTTGGAAAACCATTTCAGGTGACTACCTCTTGAAGCTCATCAAGAGAATGCCAAGAGTGTGCAAAGCAGTAATCAAAGCAAAAGGTGGCTACTTTGAAGAACCTAGAATATGACATATTTTCAGTTGTTTCACACTTTTTTGTTATGTATATAATGCCACATGTGTTAATTCAAAGTTTTGATGCCTTCAGTATGAATCTACAATTGTCATAGTCATGAAAATAAAGAAAACTCTTTGAATGAGAAGGTATGTCCAATCTTTTGGTCTGTACTGTATATATATAATATATATATTACCAGCCAAATAATTGTATCCAGCCTCAGGGCGTGGTGGTGGTCTGACCTGAGACTGGACACAATTTTTTTGGTTGGTAACCTTTTTAATTTATCTGTGTATGCCCATCATGTCTGCAATATATGTTTAATAAAAATGTGATACTATAACCATGATGGATGTGTGATCAGCTTGTTATTTATTATTGAACCACATATATTCTATTGGTGTTAAAGAATAGGACATGTTCAATTTTTTTTTTGCATTTTATTTTGCAGGGTATTTACACCATACCTCTAACACTTTTTGGCCTATTCCCTACCTTTGCAGCTGTGAAACCTGTAACATCTGTGAAAGTGCATTCTATGTACCAACTGTTGGTCCAATGCAAGATAAGAACTGTCCTGATCTGTTTGCATTTGAATTCTTCCATAAAGGACTGTTCTACTGCACATTTGCACTTCGCTGTTGGGAGTTTAGTGCTGGTGCAGAGTGTTGGAATGGAGGAGGCTAAGTGATTTGCCTGGTCACATGACCCTCCATCAGCAGCTATTTTATGGACAGGACCTCACTGTGGATAGCACAAAAGACTTGGCAAACAAGGGGACATAACTTATGAGATATATAAAAATGCATAGAATTTCAACAAAGCCTATATTAAGTGCTTCCCACTGAGGAAGAGATAAACTATCTCGAAACGCGTCTGGGCAGAGTACCTGTGCGTGAACTCGACTGCTATTTTTACATGGCCATGTACTGAAACCAACTACACAAGAAAAAGTTTCTGTTTGACTCACGAAAACCTACAGACGGACCAAGTCCTGTGATATTCTGTGACGAGATCCTGAGAGCTGCTGCAGAGGGAAACCAATACTACTGGACTGGGATGTGAATGGTGGGACGCCACCTGAAATAATTCCCATACAAAGAACCTCTCGATCAGCGCCAAAGGTTGTGAGTAACTAAAAATGTATGCGCTTAATCGTGAAAGCTGGTTGCATTTATTAACTATGCAAGCCTGAAAAGGCAAAACCATGTCTCTGATATAAAGTTCTGAGGACACAGCTTTGATTACTTCCACTGGGACACAGCTTTGATCATTTCCACTGGGACTCACCCATACAACATGGGTTTATTATACTGGGACTTCAACTGAGAAAAATACTCAGGTCTCCAGAAAAATCGAGTATCAATCGATTAAGGATATTGTTTTTTAGTTGCATTTTTATGCATGTATTTTAACCTATTCGATTTTATTGGATCGATTCATTGTAGTCGATTTTTTATAATCGATATTCTATCGATAAAATTGTATTTCTGATATACATACTCGATTTATTTTATTGTACTTAAATAAGTTTGGATCCACATTCCTCTGGGTGTTTTGAGTGCCGGTCCAATTTCATTCACCAATTTATTTCAACAAGAGCAAGGGGCGGCTCTTTTTGTCCAGAGCACCTAGCGCGATTACTCATCGTGGGCCATCTGTTCATTCTCTCCAAATTAAGTGCTATATAGTCATTAAAGATGAGCGAATCAAAGTTGACGAAGTGGACTTTAATCTGAATTTCAGGAAAAATTTTATTCGCACCGATGCCGAATTTCCTCACGCTGCATGGTAACGAATCGCATTTTTTCCTAAAATGGCTGCTGCACATGTTATGACATGGAGCAAAGAACTCTGGGAGTGAGGGATCACCCACAATGCCATGCATGCAGTTAATCAGCAGCCAGCCAGCCCTGTGATGTCACAGCCCTATAAATAGCCTCAGCCATTTTGGATTCAGCCATATTCCAGTGTACTTCGTGCAGGGAGAGACGTTACCAGGCGCTAGGGACAGTGCTAGAAAAGACTTGAAAACTTTTATTTTGCTGTATAGAAGTTCAGGGAAAAGATATGGAGGAAATTATTCCACAGTATTGAAGCAGAACAGGGTCCAATAGGGGAGTGTACAGCCTGGGTAATGGGAACAATCCTATTACACCTTGCTGCACTGTCTGGGGATCCAAATTGCCATTATACTGCTGCTTTCAGGTTTGCAATAGATGATACCTCTGTAATTCCAGCAAACCTTGCTTGTTATTGGGGTGCAACTGCTGTGTGATACAGCCATTAACAGGAAATATTTGTACGTCTTATTAGCCATTGTGCGGTGCAGTTATATGTTCTAAAGCCTTTTTTGGAGTGTATCAGTGGAAAAAAATAAGGGCTTTTTTGCTGTTCAGCGGTGCAGTTATATGTTCTAAAGCCTTTTTTGGGGTGTATTAGTGGAAAAATAATAAGGGCTTATTAGCAGTTTAGCTGTGCAGTTATATGTTCTAAAGTATTTTTTGGGGTGTATTAGTGCAAAAAAAGGGCTTATTAGCCATTGTGTGGTGAAGTGAGAAAATGACAGCCTTTTTTGGGGTGTATTAGTGGGGAAAAAAAACTATTTGCCTTTCAGCGGTGCAGTTATATGTTCTAAAGCATTTTTTGGGCTGTATTAGTGAAAAAAATAATGCCTTTTCGCCATTCAGCGGTGCAGTTATATGTTCTAAAGCCTTTTTTGGGGTGTATTAGTAGGGGGAAAAAGGGCTTATTAGCCGTATGGTGAAGTGAGAAAATTACAGCCTTTTTTGGCGCGTATTAGTGTGCAGTTATTTGTTCTACAGCCTTTTTTAGGGTGTATTAGTGGAAAAAAAGGTGCTTATTATCCGTTGTGTGGTAAAATGAGAAAATGACCGCCTTTTTAGGGTGTAATAGTGGAAAAAAAGAGGGGCTTGTTAGCAGTTGTGTGGTGAAGTGAGAAAATTACAGCCTTTTATGGGGTGTACTAGTGGAAGAAAATAAGGGCTTATTTTCCGTTCAGCTGTGCAGTTATGGGTTTTAAAGCCTTTTTTGGGGTGTATTAGTACAAAAAAAGGGCTTATTAGCCGTTGTGTGGTGAAGTGAGAAAATTACAGCCTTTTTTGGCATGTATTAGTGGAAAACAAAAAGTATTATTTGCTGTTCAGCGGTGCAGTTATATATTCTAAAGCCTTTTTTGGAGTGTATAAGTGGAAAAAAATAAGGGCTTATTTGCGGTTCAGCGGTGCAGTTATATGTAGTGTTGGGCGCAAATATTTTAATAGCGAATATTAATTGTGAATATCGGCACTTAGAGAATTTGCAAATATTTAGAATATAGTAATATATATTCATAATTTTAAATATTCCAGATTTTCTTTTAATCAGTAACCTCCCTTCTTGTTTAAATGTGAAGTTGCACATATTGCGCCAAAATATTTGCATCATTAGTGCAGATTTTGCAATCACGAATATATTGGAGCACTCTATCTGCATATAAAGCTAATGTAATGTTCTGCCGTGCCAACCATTTTCTCCAGTCTCAGGAAACTTCTAGCAACTTGAAAAATGTAGCTATAGTGACCCACGCCTGTATTTCGCGCGCATTATGCGAATATTACATTGCCGATTTTTTGTGATCAAGAAAATAATCTCAAATTCGCAAATATATGACGAATATTCTACCAAATATTCGCAAAATATTGCAAATTCGAATATTGCCCCTGCCGCTCATCACTAGTTATATGTTCTAAAGCCTTTTATGGGTGTATTAGTATAATAATGATTAGGACCTAACCTGGGTAAGGTTTATTAACAAATAATTTTACAAATGCCTAGGAAGGCAATATGACCTATCTTGACCCAGGTGAAAATACTTCACTTTTATTATTATATATATTAAAATCTGAATTACTAAGTGAGTGGTCATTTTATTTACCTTTATTAACTATTTTACAAACCAAAAAATACTATATTAAAAATACAGTCAGCACTCCACTAGAGAATTGAGATGTTAAACGGCAATGACGGGGCGTGGAGGGGTGCACTACCTCCCACCCTATTACTTGTAATGCAGGACAGTGCCGTATTACTTAGTGCAGGGCTGTTGCCAACTGAATGTTGTTGTCAGTATGGCAGTGCAAAGCAGTGGGGAACAGGCGACATGAACCCACTGTCAGAGGGATGCTAATGACCCCCTTATACACGTAAGGCCAGCTAAATGTCAGACCACAGATAGCCCTACAAGCTATAGTACACACCTTGAGCTTGTGTTTGAACTGAATAGCTTGATTGTTCTTTCTATTGAGATGTAGTCCAGCCGGACTAAACTCAATTGGATCACAATGGAGTGGAAGACTTCTTTCTTGTAATACTGGACAATGCCGTGTTACTTAGTGCAGGGCTGTTGCCAACTGAATATTGTTGTCAGTATGGCAGTGTAAAGCAGTGGGGAACAAGCGACATCAACCCACTGTCAGAGGGATGCTAATGACCCCCTTATACACGTAAGGCCAGCTTAATGCCAGACCACAGATAGCTATAGCACACACCATAAGTTTGTGTTTGAACTGAATATTGGATCACAATGGAGTGGAAGACTTCTTACTTGTAATACAGGACAGTGCCATGTTACTTAGTGCAGGGCTGTTGCCAACTGAATGTTGTTGTCAGTATGGCAGTGCAAAGCAGTGGGGAACAGGCGACATCAACCCACTGTCAGAGGGATGCTAATGACCCCCTTATGCACATGAGGTCAGCTTGATGCCAGACCACAGATAGCCCTACAAACTATAGTACACACCATAAGCTTGTGTTTGAACTGAATAGCTTGATTGTTATCTCTATTGAGATGTAGTCCAGCCGGACTGGACACAGTTGGATCACAATGGAGTGGAAGACTGAATCTAAAACTGCAAACTACAACTGCCCCCCAACATGTTTCACCAGTATTCTGGCTTCATCAGGGGAAATGGGCAGCAAAGTCATTGCCGTTTAACATCTCAATTCTAAAAAATTATTATGGGTGTATTAGTAGAACAAAAAGAGGGGCTTATTAGCTGTTGTGTGGTGAAGTGAGAAAATTACAGCCTTTTTTGGCATGCATAAGTTGAAAAAAATAAAGGCTTATTTGCCGTTCAGCGGTGCAGTTATATGTTCTAAAGCAGGCATCTCAAACTGCGGCCCTCCAGCTGTTGCAAAACTACAACTCCCACAATGCCCTGCTGTAGGCTGATACCTGTAGGCTGTCCGGGCATGCTGGGAGTTGTAGTTTTGCAACTGCTGGAGGGCCGCAGTTTGAGATCCCTGTTCTAAAGCCTTTTCTGGAGTGTACTAGTGGAAAAAAAATAAGGGCTTTTTTGCCATTCAGCTGTGCAGTTATATGTTCTAAAGCCTTTTTTGGGGTGTATTAGCGGAAAAAAAGAGGGGCTTATTAGCTATTGTGTGGTGTAGTGAGAAAATGACAGCCTTTTTTGTCATGTATAAAAATAAGGGCTTATTTGCCATTCAGCGGTGCAGTATATTGTATGTTCTAGAGCCTTTTTTGGGGTGTACTAGTGGATAAAAATAAGGGCTTATTTGCCGTTGTGTGGTGAAGAGAGAAAATGAAAGCCTTTTTTGGCGTGTATTAGTAGAAAACAAAAAGTATTATTTGCTGTTCAGCGGTGCAGTTATATGTTCTAAAGCCTTTAGGACTTATTTGACATTCAGCAGTTCAGCCTTTTTTAGAGTGTATTAATTTCCTTTTTATTTATTTGATATAACAGTATGTTAGACAGAGAAGTAACAGGCCCTGCACAGGGGAGGGGCAGAGGCCTAAATGTTTCTGGCATAGGCACAGGTCACAGCAGAGTAAGGGGGCGTGGCAGCAGGGGTTACTTCGAGAGGCCTGAGCTCTTGGTGTCATCTAGTAGTCGTGTCTTGACCGGCAACCCAGCGGTTCTTAAATGGTTGACTCAGTCAACCACTTCGTCCCAAGTGACATCAGACACCCCCAGTCAAGAGTTGGTGGGTTCGTCAGACACAACCCTTAATTGGCAGGGCCTGGGAGCAGGCCCTGTGCCCTCACCTGTCCTCAACCTGCCTCTGTCTGTTCCCTCAGCCAGAGAAGCATTATATGCTGTGGTCTCAGCTCCACTATACAGAGAGGATGAGCTACTAGGGGACAGTCAGCAGCTACTGACCAGCCAAGATGAGGCGGGCAAGTAGTGATGAGGAGAGTGTCGTGGGAGCTGGTGTTGCGAGTGGTCAGGCTCCTGGCTCAGAGACCATTGAAGAGGACATCAGTGACGTGCAAACAGTACTCGATGATGATGTAGCTGATCGCAATTGGAAGCCGGGTGACGAAGGGGCTTCATCATCATCGAGAGAAGAGGGTGGCAGCTTGTGTGTGAGGCAGCGGCAGAGCCAGCAAGTCGGTAGCGTGGCTGGGAGTCCGCAGGGTGGCAGCAGTGGGAAGTCGGGAGCCAAACATGCCTGGGGTAGACCACCCGCTTCGCAGGAACCTACCTGCCCGGAATGTAGTGGTGCAGGGGTTTACGGAGGTAGCAGCGGTAGCAGTCAGTCAGTGCGGAGTGTTGGGGGTAAAATCACCTACTTGGCGGTGTGGCAGTTTTTGTTAAGCTGCCGTAGAATGTGAACTTGGCCATTTTCTAAATCTGTAGGCAGAAGGTGAAGTGTGGCCAGGGTGCCAATGTTGGCACCACGGCCCTGCGTCAACATGTGCAGCGTCCCCATAATGTGGCCTGGGTGAACCGTGGCTCAAATGTGGTGGTCCAGCCTGCCGCAGCAACCGCTGCATCACCCAGTGGCACACACCCGATTTCAGGCAGTCAAGGCTCCACCACCTCAGCCGAAAGGAGCTGTCTGTCCTTCCCATCATCTACCGGTCCTGATGCTCCTGCTCCTCGCCCTCCTACTCCTCGTCAGTCATTCCATCAGCAATTGATCACCAAAGCGATTTCCAAGAGACAACAGTATGCGTGCACTCATCCAATGGCGCAGAGGCTGAACAAGCTCCAGGCCAAGTTGCTGGTGCTGCAGTCCTTCCCTTTCCAAGTGGTGGACTCTGCACCTTTCAGAGAACTGATGGCTTGTGCCGAGCCAAGGTGGAGAGTCCCAAGCAGTCATTTCTTTGCCAAAAAGGCAGTACCAGCCCTGCACAAATATGTGGAACAGAAGGTGGGCCAATGCTTGAGCCTGTCAGTGTCTGCCAAAGTGCACAGCAGCGCCGACGTGAAATTCAATCCTGACTTTCTCCATGACAACTTAAAATCAGAACTATGGTAACCGACAACGTGAAGAACATGGTGTCGGCGCTGCATCAAGAAGGGATGAGTCATGTGCCCTGCATGGCACACGTGTTAAATCTGGTTTTCAAGCGTTTCCTGAAGTCTTCCACCGATCTGCAAGACATCCTAAAAATGGCCTAGAAACTTTGCATGCACTTCAGCCACTCGTAGACCGCAAAGCACACCCTGCTTGAGCTGCAAAGGCAGAACGGCATCCCCCAACATAAGCTGATATGCGACGTTTCAACCCATTGTAATTCCACCCTCCGACTATATGAACAGAGAAAGGCCATAAACGATTTCTTGATGATGCAGGCGGACAGAGGTACTCCCCTGTGTAGCTTCGATGTTAGCCAGTGGCAGCTCATGCGTGACACCTGCCCTTTGCTCGTGCCCTTTGAGGAGGCCACTTTATTTGTCAGTCGCCAGGACTATGGGATGAACTACGTCATTCCCTTAATTCATGCCCTGAAAAAGATGCTGGTAAATCTGGCTGGTCAGGGGATTGGAGATGTGGCGCCTAGATCTCGCGGCCACATGAGCCCTGTGGGGGCTGAACTGGAGGAGGAAGAGGAGTAGGACATTGGAGCACAAGCAACGTGTAGCGAAATGGGTGGTTTTTCTACACGGGTGACAGGAGAGGAGGAGCAGCCGGAGAAGCAAGAGGGAGAATAGAAAGAGGAGGCAGAGGACCCAGAAACACTGTGGCAGTATGCAGTGGAGATGGAGGCAGGGAGTCCCTCCGAGTCATTTGCGCAAATGGCCCGATGCATGCTCAGTTGCTTGCATAGTGACAGCCGAATTGTCTCTATTCAACGGGGGGATTACTACTAGCTCTCCACCATGTTAAACCCTTGCTACCGGTCGAAAATGGGGGCCTTTTCTACACCTGTGGAGAGGGAAGACAAACTGAACTACTATCGAAATATCCTATCCGCTGCCTATCTACGCCATCGTCCATCCTCTCGCAGGTCTGACCGGGTGGCCCTCTGCTCTCACGTTCCACTGCCATGGCTGCTGTGGCAGGGTGGGGGTTAGGAGCAGTACCAGCTCCATCAGCAGCAACTTGGGTCTAGAGTCGCTGATGAGCAGCTTTCTTCACCCGCCTACTGAAGAAATTACTCACCAGCAGCAGCAGCAGCTAGACCTGGAGCAGAACCTGAACCAGCAAATGGTGGCATACTTGGACAGCACCCTGCCACCCTACTTTGAAGACCCGCTGGACTACTGGGCAGCCACACTGGATTTGTGGTCGCAACTGGCCGAGTTTGCCCTGGAAAAGCTGTCCTGCCCGGCCAGTAGTGTGGCATCAGAGCGGTTGTTTAGTGCGGAGAGGGCCATAGTTACCCCAAGGAGAACTCACCTGTCCACCCAAAATGTAGAGAGACTGATCTTTGTCACGATGAATCAGGTGTGTATCAGACAGAATTTTCACCCACCAATGCCTGATGCATCAGATTAGATCATCCATGCTGCCTTACCCAAACCTTGACAAAAGAGACCGGTTTCTACCTGCCTCAACTACTATTGTGATGCTGCCACCTACCTGATGCCACACATCTGATACCAAGTGCACCTTCCTAAACCTACCATCGTCAGTGAGTACTGCTATTGCCACCCACTTCCCCACTCACCGGGTCACTCTGTGGTCTCCTGATGCTGCCTCCACCGCACCACTCAGGTCTCTTCATGCTGCTGCTGCCGCCACCTGCACACTTTGTCACCTTGCTACTCTGTAGCCGCCTTATGCAGATAACTCAACACTATGTCACTGGGCCACTCTGTGGCCTCCTCATGCTGCTGCTGCTGCCACCGCCACACTATGTCACTTGGCCACTCTGTGGTCTTCTCATGCTGCTGCTACCTCAACACTATGTCATTGGGCCACTCTCAAGCTGGTCTCCCACCCTCCCCACTCCATGACTGGGCCACTATTTAGCTTTTTTGGCCTGGATGACATAATCATTAATTTGACCCTTCTTCTGATCTGTCAGAAGGAAGGAAAAATGAAACATACAATGGATCCTGTCTGTGTAGCAGCTGTAAGGCCTG
This sequence comes from Bufo gargarizans, assembly GCF_014858855.1. Taxonomy (NCBI): domain Eukaryota; kingdom Metazoa; phylum Chordata; class Amphibia; order Anura; family Bufonidae; genus Bufo; species Bufo gargarizans. Next base: position 491,990,246 of record NC_058080.1, on the reverse strand, counting down.
TATGGTCCCATAGAATTGGCTTATGATTTGGTAGCCAAAAGAAGGAGTGGGTACAAAACTCAGAAGACATGCAAATATTCCATTCACATGTCATCTCTGTTTTGGATTAACTTCCATTATTTTTTTTGGGGGGGGGCTTTAGCAATACTGATGGATTACTGACCATATGCTGACCGAGTGAAGGCAGATGCTCAACAGACAGGATCTGTTTTTTTGGGGGTTATTGTATTGATGGATCAGAGGAAGGTCAAAATAATCAGTGACGTCAACACAAACATACTGCTGACATCCTATCCACTCTGTCGGGGGGCTCTACTTGTGTAAGCATTTAATAGAACAGGTTATGTAGACATCTATGTGGAATCATACTGTGTGAAAAGAGTGCGTGAAAGGAGTGCGCTCTTTCATGCTACAGTAGGATCTTGGGCCTCTGCACAGTTCTTTAAACCTGGTGCTAACATCAACCTGTAAGACTGAGTTCACACTTGAGTTATTTGGTCAGTTTTGGCCCCGTAACTACCCAAATAAGGGAAGTGTGCAGTGATTCTAAGAGTGAAGCATGTGCGTGTCATATTGACTCGCAGTATTGTTTAACTACCACAGCAGACTCCCTATGCATGTAACTGTAAGGCACAGTGTTCTACACCACTATACAGGCTCTCTGCAGCCAGGAAATAGCTGTTTTTTAACGCGATTCGCCGCAAATAAATTCAGATCGAAATCACATATTTTTTCAGAAAATTCGGCGAACCGGCCATATCAAATTTTTACATACATCTTACATACATATTTGTCTATAGTAGCCACAAAGTAGCCAGTCCCTTTAAAAAGGGGGCAGGGACTAATGTTTTTTTACCTACTGGAGAGAGAGAGAAACAATGTGGGGAAAGGCTGCTGCTCCAGCCAGTTGTCATACAGCTGCACACAGGACAGTGAGGAATAGGAGGGTGGACATGGCTGATATCCTGGGACATACCAAGATGATTTATTTGTATATTTTCTCATTGTAATATGAGACAAATTAGTAGAAAAAGAAATGCGGAGATGAAGTAAGGAAGTGCTGGGATATTTGTGCATTTTCTGTGTTTAGCGGACCTTTAAATATTGTATAACTGAGTAAATAATAATCACTAAATTGCCATTACAGATCCCTTTTCGACAGCCATATAATCTCCAATGAAGCCTGAAAAATGAATTACAGATAACCTGCAATTACTTAAAAATGTATTACTTACTTAATCCAACATCACCTTCATCTTGATCATTCTCAGTGTGATAGTGATTCTGGCAAAGGCGGTGAATGAGTAGATATATATGGCTTAGCAGGATAAATGGAGGAGGTAGCCATGGCTTGTCATGGTACAACATGATATATCGGTAGCGATTATACTTCCACAGTTTGTGAGAAATAGATTTCATCTCCATGTACACATTACTGAATAACAAAAGATGAAAAAAATTGTTATACATATTGTCTTGTGGCAGATGTATTTAACTACTCCACAGATATCACTTGTAAATCACAGAAGTCATAAGATATGAAAACAAGTTATAAGTATAAAGATACCAGAAACAGAATAACCTCTTTCCTTAGTGAGCAATATTTTTTTTGCATTATAATAAAGCCTACACTGGACTACTCCCAATGTATTATGATGTTTATTAAAATGTGGCCCTTGTTTAGTGTCAATAATGTGGCGGAATAGAACACTATCGGGGTGGTCTATGGGGCCCTTACCATCCACTATGTTGTAGAGAGTCTTTCCTGCTAAAAGTAACAACAACATGTTCTGTTACTTATGGCCACCACCTGTGCAACATAGAGATGGTCCTGTCATCAATGGCAACAACCTGTGAGTACAGAGTCTGTCCTGTTACCAGTAGCAACCACCCGTAGAATATACTGTCCTGTTACCAGTAGCAACCACCCGTAGAATATAGAGATTGTCCTGTTACCAGTGGCAACCACTCATGGAATATAAAGACTATCCTGTACAAGCGTCAATCACGTGTGCAACATAGAGATTGTCCTGTCACCAAAAGCAACAACCTTAAAGGGACTCTGTCACCAGTTTCTAACCCCCTCTTTTAAAAATATTGTTCTGTCCATGGAGCCCTTGTGATTACTAAGGTGTTGTTATAAGCTAAATCTGCTGGCTGGTTTTGATAAAAAAACGTTTTATCTAACCTGTCAGTCATATAGTTAAGGTGCCCAGGGCGTTTCTCATGGTCTGAAGATGCCGCTGCCGTTGGTGCCCAGCTCCTCCTCCGCTCTCGTCAGCGCCGCCTGAAAATCAAGAAATACGCCTCCGGCTCTCCCTCATTCCCCCCTCCTTCTTTTCTAAGATCCCGCGCGTGCGCACAGACGTGGGCAGACGTGCGGCTCCGGACAGCTCTTGGCAGGCTCTAACTGGCTGGCGGCAGTGTTCGTCTTATGAGGAGGTTGAGCGAAGTGCGCGCGCATGCGCACTTCGCTCAATGAGGCTGAATCTAAAAGTCCGCACGGGCGCATCAGGCACAGGCCTGTGCGCACGCGCGGGATCTTAGAAAAGAAGGAGGGGGGAGTGAGGGAGAGCCGGAGGCGTATTTCTTGATTTTCAGGCGGCGCTGACGAGAGCGGAGGAGGAGCTGGGCACCAACGGCGGCGGCATCTTCAGACCATAAGAAACGCCCTGGGCACCTTAACTATATGACTGACAGGTTAGATAAAATGTTTTTTTATCAAAACGAGCCAGCAGATTTAGCTTATAACAACACCTTAGTAATCACAAGGGCTCCATGGACAGAACAATATTTTTAAAAGAGGGGGTTAGAAACTGGTGACAGAGTCCCTTTAAGATTATAGAGTCTGCCCTTTAACTGGTAGAAACTGCTTGTGGAGTACCAGTAGAAACCACTTGTATTAAGGCTGGTTACAGCCTGTATTTGTGGGCGGGGCTGCTGGCTATATCTTTCCACACGACCTCCCCCTGAGGACGGTCGCTTCATGCCCCACCCTCCCGACCCTTCTTTCTTTCATTCCACTCTCTTGGGTGGCCCACTTATTCAGGCCTACCCCGCACTGGCTCCAGGCACAGTTCAGCCAGATGGATCATGGAGGGTGATAGGCATCCCTCCTGACTCCACGCCAATGTACACCTCAGCCCCTGCCACAAATAGAAGATAGAGATACTGTCTTGTTACCTGTGGCAGCCACCTGTGGAGCATAGACACTGTTCTGTTAACAGTGGCAACCACCTGTGGAGCATAGACACTGTTCTGTTAACAGTGGCAACCACCTGTGGAGCATAGACACTGTTCTGGTAACAGTGGCAACCACCTGTGGAGCATAGACACTGTTCTGTTAACAGTGGCAACCACCTGTGGAGCATAGACACTGTTCTGTTAACAGTGGCAACCACCTGTGGAGCATAGACACTGTTCTGTTAACAGTGGCAACCACCTGTGGAGCATAGACACTGTTCTGTTAACAGTGGCAACCACCTGTGGAGCATAGACACTGTTCTGTTAACAGTGGCAACCACCTGTGGAGCATAGACACTGTTCTGTTAACAGTGGCAACCACCTGTGGAGCATAGACACTGTTCTGTTAACAGTGGCAACCACCTGTGGAGCATAGACACTGTTCTGTTAACAGTGGCAACCACCTGTGGAGCATAGAGGTTGTCCTGTCACCAGTGGCAACACCTGTGCCATATAGAGGCTTTCCTGCTAAGAGTGGCAAACCGCATATAGAGATTGTTCGGTTGCTATTGTTAACCGCCATGCCCTGTGTCTCACATTTATGTATGCTCATTGTCTCCTTCTGAGTAAACTGTAAATTTTACCCTGCAGATTCCATACGAGTCACTGCACGATCCTCAAATAGGGTACTATGTAAACATTACAGGCCCCACCCATACGTTTGTAACCCTCTTACAAATACATTCCATACATCAGAAATACAGTCAACATATCTAGTTTTCTCCATGCTGTAGGTATTTGCCTTTATGGTGACATCTGAGAAGTTGAGCCTTATAATCCATAATAATTTGACATCTTGGATGCAAGCAAGCTATTGACATTCCCATTATGCATTAACGTACCATTAGTACCTACTTGTAAAAGGAAATCAGCAAGTTGACCATGATAATGTACTGGATAAAAAGGTAGACAGCTTGTAGGAAAGGGGTGATGAATGAGCCAGGAGGACAATCTGGATCATCTTCACATGCTGAAAGAAGACATTAACACAACAGTGGGATCAGCATACAGTCATAAAAAAAAAAAAAAAACTAAGTACACCCTCTTTGAACTCTATGTTTTTTTTTTATCAGGACACATTAAAATATCTGGTCCTTAAGCGTTCCTTCCCTACAATCTTCTGCTCGCTGGTGGTGGAGACTGCTGCAATGCTATAGCACTTCCCTATACTGACTCATTGTTTGCCTACAGCAGAACATGTTTACACAGCACAATGTGGTGCCGGCAAACAACATTTTTTGTGCGTGCACAAATGATCGCATTACCTGATGAACGAGCATTTCATCGGGTAATCGGTGGTACATTTACACCGCCAGATAGTCGCTAACAAGCGTTCCTATGAATGCTCGTTAGCGATTATCTTTAAGATTCTCGGCCTGTGTAAAGGGCCATTTAGAAGATCTTAAAATTAGGTAAATATAACCTCAGATGAATAACAGTCTCTCACATAATGCCAGAGGAGTTTTGGCTCACTCTTCTTTACAGCGTTGCTTCAGTTTTTTGAGGTTTGTAGACATTTATTTATGCACATCTCTCATAACAGTCCATTACAGCATTTCAATTGGGTTGAGCTCTGGTCTTTGACTAGCCATTGCAACACCTTGATTCTTTTCTTTTTCAGCCATTGTGCTGATTTGCTGGTGTGCTTGAGAGCATGACCCAGTTTCGACCAAGCAAAATTTGGGTAAGCTGTTGGATAGATGGCCTCACATTTGATTCTAGAATATTTTGGTGTGCAGAGGAGTTTATGGTTAAATCCATTGTCTGCAAGGTACCCCAGGTCCTGTGGCTGCAAAACCACTGTGCTTGACAGTTAGTATGAGGTGTTTGTGCTGGTATGCTGTGTTTGGTTTTCACCAAATGTGGCGCTGTACATGATGGCCAAACATCTCCACTTAGGCCTCGTCTATCCAAAGAACATTGGGAGTATATCTGAAATATGCCTAAATTAGGCGTATTTCAGGTGCAGATTGTGGTGCAACGGTTTTGCTTCTCAATCTGCAACTTCTTCAGGCTCACGCAAGGTCTAAAAAAGTGGGCGTGGTGGGGAAGGGGGCAGGCTGATGGGCCTGTTGCATTTACCATTTTTTATGCCTGTTTTAGGTGTAGAAAAAGGTCTAATTGTAAGACAGCTAGGAAGCTTAGTTGTTTATTAAGACCGGCGTCTAAAACGCTGGTCTCGATAAATGTGCCTCATTGTTCCAGAAGTCTTGTGGTTTGTTCAGATGCAACTTTGCAAACTTAAAGGGGTTGACTTATTTCAGTAAATACGTAGTTTATTTATTATGCAAAGAAAATTAATACAAGGCACTTACTAATGTATTGTGATTATCCATATTCCACTGCATTACATGGTCTGACCCTTGGGTGAATTTTCTCGTATGTCCACTACTGGGAAGACTTTCAACTTTCTTGAATGTTTTCCACTTGTGAATAAACTTTCTCAATGTAGAATGATGGACTTCAGATTGTTTGGAAATGACCTTCTCAGAAGGACAGAAACCATTGCTTCTCTAAGATCATTGCTGATGTATATTCTCCTTGGCATTGTGTTAAGACAGTGGTTGGCCATCTTCTGTCTACTGTTGCACATTGTGTATCTAAGATGACTATATGGCACTTACTAATATACTCTAGCCTTGGTTGATATTCTAAATTTCATAAGTCATGTCCCATTGTTGGGCAAATCTTCCCTGCTGTCCGCAGAGAGGTCCTGTCATGTGACCACACACATCACTCAGCCTCCTCCATTCATACACCACACTGCACCTGCATTAGTCTTCCAACAGCAAGTGCAGATGTCAGATGTAGAGCATTTGAATTGAGGAGAGTAAGTACTTCCATTTTATAGGCAGGACCTCTGTGCTGAAAGCACAAAAGAATTAGTCAACAAGGGGTATACCTTATGAAATATAAAAAAAAAAAAAAGGTGCAGTACATCAACAAAGGCTATATTAGTAAGGGTCATATTGTCATTTTAAAAATACATTGATCAACAGTAACCTGAAAGATCAACCCCTTTAACTCCTTGAATACCAGAGTTTTCTTTAAATTTTTGCATTTACATTTTACTTCCCTGTCTTCCCGGAGCCATGACTTTTTTTGTTCACATAGCCGAGGGCCACCATTCACTGACCGTTAGTAGTGGGAAGCTGGAAAAAAATGGCATGGAACGGGAAAAAAAATGCATCTGTGCTGTAGTTTTATGGGTTTCATTTTTACAAAGTTGTCTATGCAGAAAAAACTAACCTGTTCCCTTCATTCTCTGGGTAAGTATTATTACAGTGATACCACATTTATATACAGTAGTTTTTCTTGTTTTATTGCTGAAAAAAATAAAAACTTTGGAAAATAATATTTTTTCTTTTCATCGCCATATTCTGACACCCATAACCTTGTTTTATATTTCTATCTAAGAAGCTGGTTGAGGGTGGAATGATCTGTTGTTTTTATTGATACTGTTCTGGAGTGGGTATGACTTTTTGATTACTTTTTATTCAACTTTTTTAGGGAGGTGAAGAGACAAAAAAAAAAAGGCAAATTGTCTGCTACAGCATGTATGGGATAAATACATTTATATTTTAATAGTTCTGTATTGACTAGACACACCTGCCCACACTGTAACACCAACACCACCAAAGGCTCGTCTGGTGACAACAGTGGCTGATACATAGTGCTCTCCTTGACGTTTCCAACATCGTTGGTGGCCATCATTTCTGCTCAGCGTGAATCAACTTTCATCAGTGAACAGCAGTGAGGCCCACTAGTCCCTCTTTCAGCGTAGATGCTCCCTGGCCCATGCAATACGATGACTTCTGTGGTCAGGTAACCTTGCAGGTTGTCTAGCACATAACCAGGAAATGTATTGGGCAATTCATGAATAAAACACCTGTTGTGAATTTTGCTGTTAAGCTCCTTGTTAGAGAACAGCAAATTGTGCAAAAAGTACTGAAACACTAAACAGTTGGACATGTGCATTTAAAAGCTTAGAGAAGGTCACATTAAGTTCACCTGTAAAGTTTAGAGTGCATTTTAGGTTCATCCTGAAATTTCCCCACAAGCCAAATATGTCTAACCTTTTGTAAGTAGTGTGTGTGTAATTCAGCATATTCCAATGCAGTGCTGCCAGCTCTGACAAGCCTGGTAGCCTTATACAGGCTCCAGCCTATTACAACTAACAAACGGTTTCCCCTGATCTCCGCACAGGCGAGTCGTTGGTCACAATAGACCACAGCATCTGAGGGCTTAAATGTCTGCGATTGGCGTTATCGCCAAAACAGCAGAAACACAGCGACTATAGCCCCTGCTCTATTCCAGAGTGGACACCATCTTTAAAGACATGGAGAGCACAAGTTGGTAAGGGGATAATTCCTATAGAAGCAGTAATGGTAAACCTTTCACACACAGCTTCTGCATTTTGGCCTAGTTTTTATAAATTTAATGGCATGGTGTATTTTGCCATATGTATTTTTTAACTAAGGTTGTCTTTACCTAATTTTAAGACCTTATAAGGATTAGATATTTTTTATTATTATCTGGGTACATACAAGAAGGAATTTACCTCTAAATCTACAGTAAAGTATAAAGCAATAATCACATGCTGTATATCATGGTATCAGTTAATAGTTACAAATATTACCAGTGTTTACCATCTATTTCACTAGCATAGACTTCACCAAACATCATCCAGTATGGCTGAAATACAATATCACGAGCCAATGTCCAAGAAGGAGGTTCTGATGGAGAAAGAATAGATTTCCTTGCCACACCAAAGGCCAGCAGAACAATAGCCATTATAATCACAATGCCAAACATGTTTGACGTCTAGAAAAAAATAAAAAATAAAAATATATAGTTTAGTAGTACTGTTATACAGTGTCTAATTTAGTAACACATTAATATAGCTAGAAGACTGAAATGAGAAGTACGAGGGGTATTTAATAGTAAACATGAAAACAACATTTTCTGAGAAAAATGAACGTACTACTTTTCAATGTAATCCCCCTTGACTTCAACACACTTTTTCCACTTTGGCTCTAATGATCGGATGTCCTCAGAATACAAGGAGACTTCTTGCTGCTGCAAGAACCCTGTTACCACCACTTAGACTGCATTATCATCAGGAAATCATAGCCCACGCAGAAATTTCTTCTGATTCCGAAACAGAAAGTAATCACTGGGAACCAGGTCTTGACTGAAGGGTGTATGGTTAAGCTCCATGAAGCCGCACTCACTGATAACAGCTTGTGATGTGCAAGACTTGTCGTGAAGCAGCTAAACACCTGCCAACAACTTCCCATGGCATTTGTCTTTTATTTACTCTCGTAATGCCTTCATTGTTGAAGCATAGCTGTCTTCAGTAATTGGTGTGTTGTGTGACATTAATTGACATAATCAAAACATCATGAATTATATTAGAAACTGTGCCAAATGAAATGTCCAATTCATGAGCTATAACACTGACTTTTGAGCTGACGATCTTCCAAAATGATGGCCTCCACTTTATGGCACATTTCCTCTGAAGATGCTTCGACAGGTAGCCCCTGAATGGGGGTCATCTTCAGTTGGCTCCATACGCCATTTACACTGCTTGGCCGATAACTTTACTTGGTAGTAGAAAGGTGTATCATCACCATATACAGCAATCTTTTCATGGATTTCTTTAGGCTTCTTGTGGGGATTTGAACCCGTGACCAGCCACATCCCAGGCAGTAGCCCTGCTTACTAGGCTACCATCCTCTCTGGACATTCCTCCCTGAAACCTATTAGTTAACCTCAGTCTCGCCAAGCCTTGCTCATCACCCTTGATTCCCCACACCTGGTACTTCCCTATATAAGTCCAGCCCCTTGCACTCTAGCTTGCTGATTATTGAGCTCCTGAGCCTTGATCAAGCTTCTCCTCATCTGTTGCTCTTGCTACTGCTGGAAGTCCACTGCTGACCAGGAATTGCCTACCGACTACTCTTCTGCCTTATCCCTACCTACTGAACTGCTACCACCGTTGCCATCCGGATTGTCTGACCACGCTTACTGCCGCCTGCCCTGACCCACCGCCTGCCTACCGACTACTCTTCTGCCTTATCCCTACCTACTGAACTGCTACCACCGTTGCCATCCGGATTGTCTGACCACGCTTACTACCTGCCTGCGGTCCTTGCTACTGGGCTCCACTCCTACCTCCAGCCAGCGGTCCTCTGACACAGGTGAGCCTGTAGGACTGTTACAGAATAATCAGCCCCACTATGGAGTCCGCAATGGCCACTCTGCGTAAGCAGGTCTCTGAACTTCAAGAATTTGGTACTACATATCAGGAGAAATTTGCCCAGCTCCAAGTCGTAGTCCAAAGCCAACAGAGCGAGATTATTGAACTACAGAGGCAACTCCTGGACGTCCGCGGCACGGCTGCAGACACCCGCATGCCACTCCCATCAAGATTCGGCGGTGATAGACGCCAGTATCGGGGGTTTCTAAACCAATGCCGCATCTATTTTCAGATGTACCCGGCCCCCTTCACCACCGAGAAGAAGAAGGTGCTATTCATGGTCAATCTCCTGACGGATGAAGCATTAGCATGGGCATCACCATACGTGGAGATTAACAGTCAGCTCCTGAACAACCTAAACAACTTCATCACCGCAATGAGCCAAGTCTTCGACGACCCCAACCGCTGTGCGACAGCCGAGGCGCGACTACATAGTCTGCGGCAAGGGAGACGCTCCGTCGCCGAATACACCGCTGAGTTTCGCCGTTGGGTCACGGACACCACCTGGAACCCAGCGGCACAGAGGAGCCAATTCCGGCGAGGCCTGTCCGAATTAATAAAGGACGAACTCGCCAGAGTTGAGGCCCCGGACGATCTGGACGACTTCATTCAGTTATGCATCCGGATAGATCAAAGACTCTCCGAGAGGAAGAAAGAAACACTCTGGTCCTTGGACCACAGACCCACTTATTCCTTCTCTTCCACCGCCCAGCGCGACCCCCGGTCAGCAACTGAACCTATGCAGGTCGACGCTCTACGTAGGTCTCTATCCACAGCTGAGAAGGAGAGACGGCTGGCCGAAAACCTCTGCCTCTACTGTGGGGAGCCGGGTCATTTTGCCATCAAATGTCCTCATAAGATCCGAAAGACTATTGCCGTCACGGAACTAAAGGAGCAACCACAGACTCCAACCCCACCAGCAGCCCCTGAAAATAACAACACGGCGGCTCATGGATCCCACTTCATCGTCCCCATCCTCATCGAGATTGAGGGGCGACAACTCCCCTGTTCAGCGATGTTAGACTCCGGGGCGGGAGGCAACTTCATGGACCTAACCTTCGCCCGCGAAAAGAATATTCCACTGACAATCAAGGCAGCCCCCGTTGACCTGGAAACCGTCGACGGATCCCCACTCTCCTCGGGGCCGGCCACTCACGAGACCACTGAACTACAACTCCTCATAGAACCAGATCACCGTGAAAAGATCCACTTCTCTCTGATCGCCTCCCCGAAGTTCCCAGTGATCTTGGGCATCCCATGGTTGGCCACCCACAACCCCTCGGTGGACTGGGAAACCCGCTGCATACGATTCCCGTCCGAGTTCTGCACGCTAAATTGCTCCCACAAACCCGTCCTTCCACCCGAAGACACCACCATCTCAAAACTATCTGTCAAGGATCTGCTACCCCCTCAATACAGCGGGTTCCAGGATGTCTGCGACAAGAAAAACGCAGACAAGCTGCCACCACACCGACCCTACGACTGCCCTATAGAACTGTTGCCCGGGGCCGAAATACCCTTTGGCAGTATCTACTCCCTCTCAGAGCCTGAACTCAAGGCTCTGAAAGAGTACCTGGACGAGGACCTGAGGAAGGGGTTCATCCGGCCCTCCACCTCTCCCGCGGGAGCCCCCTTTTTCTTCGTAGAGAAAAAAGACTCCTCCCTGCGTCCCTGCATAGACTACAGAAAGCTTAATGACATAACCGTAAAAAACCGGTACCCGCTCCCACTGATTTCCGAACTCCTTGAGAGACTCCGGGAAGCGAAGATCTTCACCAAACTCGACCTTCGAGGGGCCTATAACCTCGTCCGAATCCGCCCTGGGGACGAATGGAAGACCGCCTTCCGGACACGTTATGGTCATTTCGAGTACCTGGTCATGCCTTTCGGACTCTGCAATGCTCCTGCCACCTTCCAGCACTTCATTAACGACGTCCTCAGGGACATGCTGGATCTGTTTGTAGTCATTTACCTGGACGACATCTTGATCTTCTCTGAAGACCTCGAGCAGCACCGTGAACACGTCCGCAGGGTACTGCAGAGGCTCAGACAGAACTCTCTCTATATCAAGCTAGAGAAATGCGAGTTTGAGCGAACCACCACTCAGTTCCTCGGATACATCATCTCCCCAGAGGGCCTAAGTATGGACCCGGGGAAGGTCCAAGCTGTGATGAACTGGCCCGTTCCGAAAAACGAGAAGGAGATACAAAGATTCATTGGCTTCGCCAACTTCTATCGGAAGTTTATCTGGAACTTTTCCAAGGTCATAGCACCAATCACCCAACTCACCAAGAAGGCAGTCCCCTTCTCCTGGACACCCGAGGCCCAGGAGGCCTTCACCAAGTTGAAACTCCTCTTCACTTCTGCCCCAATCCTAATCCACCCGAACCCCGAGCTCCCATTTACAGTCGAAGTGGATGCATCAGACTCTGCGGTGGGGGCAGTTTTGTCACAACGGACAGGGGAGAGGATGCTATTACACCCGTGCGCATATTTCTCCCGCCAGATGTCCCCCTCTGAGAAGAACTATGACATCGGGAACAAAGAACTACTGGCGATCAAGGATGCCTTCTCCGAGTGGAGACACCTGCTGGAGGGAGCCACCAACCCCATAATCGTACTAACTGACCACAAGAACCTCGAGTTCATCCGCAGCGCTAAGAGACTCTCAGCCAGACAGGCCAGATGGAGCCTATTCTTTTCCCGCTTCAACTATCTCATCACCTATCGCCCTGGATCAAAAAACGGCAAGGCTGACGCCCTCTCCAGAATGTTTTCCGAGCCCTCACAGAGTAACAAGGGCCAAAATATCCCGTGGGTCTGTTACAACCTCTCCCGATTCCCTCCCGCCCCTGGGGCTCGATCTCCATGGACTTTGTGGTAGACCTTCCTCCTTCAAAAGGGATGAACACCATCCTGGTCGTGGTCGACCGTCTCACCAAGATGGCCCATTTCATCCCCTACAAAGGCCTACCCACAGCCAAACAGACGGCCGATCTTATTCTCAGAGAGGTCTTCAGGCTGCATGGGATCCCGGACGACGTGGTCTCCGACCAAGGTGTACAATTTGCCTCAAAGTTCTGGAAGAACTTCTGCCTGGCGCTCGGGGTTAAAGTGAACCTGTCCTCTGCTTTCCACCCTCAGTCAAACGGGCAGACGGAGAGAACTAATCAGACCCTAGAGCAATACCTACGCTGTTTCAGCTCCCACCTGCAGGATGACTGGCTTGATCATCTCCCCACGGCCGAGTTCGCCTACAACAATGCTGAGCACAGCTCAACCAAGCACAGCCCCTTCTTTGCTAACATAGGCTCGCACCCGGTGTTCATTCCCCACCTACCCGTTGCCTCCACCCTCCCAGCAGTGGCCGAACGCCTAACAACCCTACAGGAGGCACAAGAGAACATTATAGACAACCTCCAGCTTGCCCAGAGGCGCTTTAAACAGGGAGCCGACAGACGTCGCAAACCCACCCCGGGCTTCCATGTGGGAGACAAGGTATGGCTGTCCACCAGGAACCTCAGATTGAAGGTCCCCTCCAAAAAATTTGCCCAAAGATACATGGGTCCGTTCCGGATCACCGCACAAATCAACGAGGTCACGTTCCGGCTCGACCTTCCGGACTCCATTAGGGTGCACCCTGTCTTCCATTGCTCTCTCCTCAAGCCATACGTGGAGAACACCTTCACAGGCCGCCACTCGCCCCCACCACCACCCGTGAGGGTACAGGGTGAAGAAGAATACGTTGTCGCAAAGATCCTCGACTCCAGGATCCACCGGGGAAGACTACAATACCTAATTGGGTGGGAGGGTTACCCTCCTGAGGATAACTCCTGGGAGCCAGAAGAGAATGTCCACGCCTCCAGACTGGTAAAAGAGTTCCACCAACGGCACCCCGGTAAGCCTGCCCCTGCGGTGTCCGGAGGTCACCTTGGAAGGGGGGGGGGGGGGGGAGTACTGTCGGGATTTGAACCCGTGACCAGCCACATCCCAGGCAGTAGCCCTGCTTACTAGGCTACCATCCTCTCTGGACATTCCTCCCTGAAACCTATTCGTTAACCTCAGTCTTGCCAAGCCTTGCTCATCACCCTTGATTCCCCACACCTGGTACTTCCCTATATAAGTCCAGCCCCTTGCACTCTAGCTTGCTGATTATTGAGCTCCTGAGCCCTGATCAAGCTTCTCCTCATCTGTTGCTCTTGCTACTGCTGGAAGTCCACTGCTGACCAGGAATTGCCTACCGACTACTCTTCTGCCTTATCCCTACCTACTGAACTGCTACCACCGTTGCCATCCGGATTGTCTGACCACGCTTACTGCCGCCTGCCCTGACCCACCGCCTGCCTACCGACTACTCTTCTGCCTTATCCCTACCTACTGAACTGCTACCACCGTTGCCATCCGGATTGTCTGACCACGCTTACTACCTGCCTGCGGTCCTTGATACTGGGCTCCACTCCTACCTCCAGCCAGCGGTCCTCTGACACAGGTGAGCCTGTAGGACTGTTACACTTCTTTTCTTCCTTCATATGGAATTTAATCACGGAATAAAGCTCCAAATCCTTCACTTTCTTTGTAGACCTGCATTGTACTGCACTTGCCATCCTGTCACTTCCAGTGCTTTCATCAGACTGAACTGCTACTGGGTGTGATGCATGTCCAGACATGTCTCAACTTGCACAGCCAGCTAATACTGACAGACTTTATGACTTTCTACCTCTGCAAAGTTTTGGAGGGAAAAAAACAGACACACCAACGTTCTGTCTATCTGGTTTAGCTCTGAAGATTTGTTTATATATCTAAATAATCTGCTTAGTCATTCCCATATACTTGCATTGAAGTCTATGATAAACAGAAAGTCTAACATAGTTTCTGTTTAGACTGTGCTTCTCCACTCTACCCCTCTCACTAGAAGGATCTAGTTCAGCTAGAAACTATATATAAGGATAGCGGTCAGAGCCCTTAGTTGTCTGCAGACATCAGTGCTTAGTAGGAGAAACTCTGCCGGCCTCCAGATAGGGACCAGTGCTTAGAAGGAGAGATGGGGATGTCAAGCCACAGACCCCAGGTTAGCAACCAGTTGATCAGGGCTCCAGCCACAGATGTGAGACTCCAACTTTGGCAAGGGTACCAATCTACTGAGAGAAAGAGGGACAGCTAGCTCAGGTCTTTCCCCACTATGAAACCTTCTTCTGCCTAGAAGGAGACTGGAGAAGCCAGCTCAGTGACTTGCCTGTATTGTTTTGCACTAGAGTTCCTCCTGGTTGCTGCAGACCCTGACTCTCTGGACTTTTTTTTTCCCATTGGGGTGCACCATGCCTTACCATCCCTTCTGGAGAGCAGCAACATAGTGTAGCATTGGGGCCACCCCAAGTCTGGAACCTTCTTTCAACTAGATGTAGAGGATGGCCCATTGTTACTATTACAGTCCTGAGTATAAATGAATCATGGGAGAGATTTCTGCATGGACCTTTATTATATTTTTATCTAGTCATTAGATCACCTTACCAAAGTCTTTTTTCTAAACTAAATATCCAGAATTTTGGTAATGTTTCTGGGTACTGTAGTCCACCCATTCAATTTATTAATTTAGTTGCCAATTTTTGAACCCACTCAAGTGCACTGGTGCCCAAAATGGTACACACTACTCCATGGCCTTGATTTACTGTTTACTGTTTTATTTATTGTAAAGATGGCTTAGAAGCTTAGAGAAATAGACCTATACCAGATTAATCACAGTGGCTCAAGCTGGATGATAAATGTGGTGCAGGGATAGACACATTTGTCTGACTTTACACCAACTATTGGTTAGCTTTGGCTCTTAGGTCCATCCTTTTTCCTATGAAGCTCGACCACCTTTTCTACCAAGCCCAAAACCTTGTTGAGCATGTTGGTTAATAGTGTAGATAACCTAGATGCACCAACTTGGGACACTTTTTAGATTCGGACCATGTAACCTTATCTTCTCACCCCCTGTCAACTAAAAAAAAATTTCCGTATGGGTTTTACCCAGTGTTTTACCATTTAGTACGGGTGACAAGTATTTCCCGTCCCATGTGCATAATCTTTACCTTACATTAGACACTTGCAACCACTCCACAAGATCACTGATAAATATAGGGTCCAATACTGACCACTAGTAACAGTGACCCAATCTGAGTATTTACTGTTAAAGGAGTTGTTTCATCTCAGCCATTCCACAGTACAGTGTAGATTGCCTGCCATCCTGTTTACGTAACTCACTTTCACAGCTATGGGAGTTATGGAAACAACCCAGTGCTGGCCACTTGGATGTCTCCCTAAGCCGGTGCTTACAGTGAGTTATTCCCAACTTAGTCAAATCTAGAACTTACATCCTCAAAGAAACTGATCAGATTAGTTTGACAGGACCGATCCCTCATAAACCTGTGCTAATACTGAGTAGTTATACACTGTCAAACAATGTACCCACAATAGAGGTTAAACTTGCAGACCTATAGTTTCTGTGGTCAGTTATTGACCCTGTTTGAATATTCTACTGACAACACAAAATAACTTTTAGTCATGTCCTTATAGTAATTTATAGTGATATAAGAACAATATAAAAATAATTTATGGTCATTATTCCTATTATTTCAAAATTTCCAAGTAGTCCAAGCTTCTTACTTATCACTAGGTATGACAGAAAGAAATTTAGGCATGTGGGCAAAAGGGTATTTTGGTGTGACACAAGATCAATTATCTACCACTCCACACACACGCTTAGCTGTGTAGCTAAAATTCCATAGAACATCAGCAACAACACCATCCTATTCCTCATTTCCCCATAACTACTTAAGCCATATAGTTATCCTCTCTACAGCTTTTATAATAGATATAATAGCAGTTAGATTTTGTATAGAAAATTATTATAGACAGCTAGCAACTTCACATACTCTGGGAATAGTGGCACCTCACCACTGAGAGCAAAGACCAGGGCTCCATCAATCAGACTTAATCACAGTTTTATGGACTGTCAAATTGACTTTAATAAATGTCTATAAATGTAAAACCCCTTTAAATATATTACGTTAAGTTTTTTTTTACTTATATAACAAGTAAGGGACATGATAATATGCAATGACATTTGCTTCACTCTTTATATACACTTCAGCTGTATATTATAGGATAGGATACAACTTGGCGTTCTCAAAGACACAGGCCTGCGAGCCACGATTCTTTTTAAATTTTGAAATAAAGGATTGAAGGTGCTGATTGTACTTGATAAGAGTGAGTATTATCTATTTCTCATCTACAAAAATATATGAAGAATAATATATGGCTGAAGTGTATATCAAGACTGTGAATACTGAGTTGGAGTGAGACTCTAAGGCTACTTTCACACTTGCGGCAGAGGAATCCGGCAGGCAGTTCCATCGCTGGAACTGCCTGCCAGATCCGACAAAATGTATGCCAACTGATTGTATTTAAAGACTGATCAGGATCCTGATCCGTCTTACAAAAGCATTGCAAGAACAGATCTGTCTGTCCGTTTGTCATACAGTTAAACGGATCCATTTAGATTTTTTTTTCAAATTTTTACCGGTCTGCACAGGAAGGACGGATCCGGCATTCCGGTATTTTTAATGCCGGATCAGGCACTAATACATTCCTATGGAATTCAGGCAAGTCTTCTTTTTTGGCCAGAGATAAAACCGTAGCATGCTGCGGTTTTATCTTTTGCCTGATCAGTCAAAAAGACTGAACTGAAGACATATTGATGCATCCTGAACGGAATGCTCTCCATTCAGAATGCATGGGGATAAAACTGATCAGTTCTTTTACGGTATAGAGCCCCTAGGACAGAACTCTATCCCGGAAAAGAAAAACGCAAGTGTGAAAGTAGCCTAAGTCAGACCGTGGCGGATAACACGTGGGATTTTATTGTATATTTGCTTCACTCTTACCATCTTGCCAATCATAGTAATGTAAGGTCCAGCTTGCTGGTTCACAGCAAAGAAATCCAAAAGTCGCGTATACCAAAATATGATGTCCAGGCAGTAAATTATTCTGCCTGCTGTGTTCAGAGGTGAATGAGCCCAGCGCAGGGCAAAACCAACCACAAATAAAATAATAGCTATGAAGTCTGTCACATTCCAGTATTCATTCAGCCAGACTTTGACTTTCTGAGAGTATTTTCCTGGTTCTGACATAAAAACCTAAATGAAGAAAATAACATTTTTGGTATATACATGGAAAGAAATGTAAAGCCACAGATGACAATAAAATAATTATATGACATTAATCATTTAAATGATGGAGTTACTGAAAATATCCTAGAGCAATTTTGGAAAGTAAATTTCCACCCTCATACTTTAACCCTCCTCTTATGTTAGCTTTCTGTTACTATCCATGATGTTAACGGGTCGGTTTTGACCCGTGTCTTAAATCAGCCATAAAATACTCTCTGAACAATTATTTATCATCCAATTTGTTTCTTACCTCTTGGTTACCTTGTTAGGCTTCTTTATCCTTGAAAAGATTGGTTTTAATATTTTTGGTGTGACCCCTTAGACCTTTCTTTTGATAGCATACCTCTCATTTTCAAATTTAAAAAATGGTAAAATAAACCTCAATAAAATATTATAAGTAAATAAAATTTTGTTATGTCACTAGAATGTTGCTGAGGAGTATTTGAACACATCTCTTAACTTTTTTTTTTAATATTTTTTATTTTATTTTAATAACATTAACTATAATAACATTGATGGTGTTAGGGTCAATTTTGACCCATATATATTTACTTCAATAAAATAGTCAAAAGTCTTTTTTTTTAACATAAAACGTTCATAAACAATGAAAAGCAAGTAATAATACAAAATGTACACTTGCAAGGTCAAACAAACAACACACAATCAAGCAAGGCAAACCAATAGAAATCAAGTACTAGTTTCAAAGCATCTTTGTGCAAGAACTTGCATGTGTTTGTGTGGGTGTTTTTAGATGCATGTGTGGCAAAAGCTGACACTTTTAGCATGTTCTTTGCAGATATATTTTTTACAGTGGAAGCATAATGTGTGTGTCTTTCTGTCCTTATTGCTGGGGCAGACCTGACACCTCTTTCTTTTAGAATCAGATGGCATCACTGGAGTTGTGGCTGTGCTGGTTGATGTTGAGGCAAGGCTAGATGATGATAAGGATGCTGGCACTGATTCTCTTTGTGTTGTTGATGGTGTGGATGGAGTGCTTGATGAACTCTGCATCTGTCTGATCATGGCTGCACTGATTGGATCTCGAGACACCCGTTTCCTTTGCTCAATGTGTGCCTTGACAAGGGAACTTCCTAGCTCCTCGAGAAATATTCTCCGCTTGTTATTTTTTTGTGTGTTCCAACCTGGGTGGATGTGGGTCCATAACACAAATGCATTGTATGCAGACACATCTAGAATGTTATAAAACACAGCCATCGGCCATCTCCTGGTCATTCGTTGACAAGTATAGGTAGCAGTCAGCTTGTCCAGGTTGTCCACTCCTCCTTTGTTTTTATTGTAATCCAGGATAATTGTGGGCTTTTTGTCACTTCTTGATGACACAGCTGCATCTTTATGAAAAGTGGACATAAGTATCACATTTTTTTTTTTTTTTGGGACAATATGAAACAACAGTTGTGGTGTCTGTAAAAGCAAATTTTGAAGAAAGTGGAGCTCTGTCCTTCACCTGCAAAATTTCAGTGTGCAGCTCAGGTTTATTTTTTTTTATTGTGCCTACCATGGTGAGTTTCCTCCTGAGAAGTTCTTGTCCAAGGTCATAGCTAGTAAAAAAATTGTCACACGTGATATTGTGACCCCGCAGTCCAGTAGTCAAATCAAGGACTACACGTTGTCCTTGTTTTTTCTCAGGGATGCCACTTTCGGGTTTGCCGGTGTAAATCTGTAGGTTCCATGCATAGCTTGTTTTTGCATCACAGGCTGCCCAGATTTTTATGCCGTATTTGCCTGGCTTACTGGGCATATACTGCCGGAAGGGGCAATTTCCACGGAAAGGGATCAAACGTTCATCTACTGTTACCTGAGGCCCAGGGTTAAACATTAGTGGAAGGAGCTGAACCCATTTCTCCCAGACATCCCTTATGGGAGCAAGCTTGTCAGATTTTGCTCTAGTATCTCTGTTGTCAAATCTGAAAACTCTTGATATCATTCGAAAGGTGTGAAGTGACATTGTTGCTGGGAAGACATATCTGCCTCTTGACTTGTCCCAAAGACTATCAGTGGCCTCATTATAGGATCTGTACACTCCAGCGAGAAGAAGAACACCAATATAAGCATCTAGGCATTCCTCATTTATGTCATTCCACATGTTGCCATGGACTTTTTTTCCTTCAAGGTTTGTCATTGCAATGATCACTTTTTTTAGTGACAATGGCATGAACAGTTCAAAACATGTTTTGATGTCACTTACTCTCGTCACAGCAAACCTTGTGATCCCAGGGGTCATTTTGATTACATCTGCAGCAGCTGCCCTGCCATGTAAGTCAGGAGGTTCTGAACTCCAACAGATCTTACCACTTTTGGATTTGAATATTTCAGCAGGAACAGCAGCAGGTTCAGCACTGGTGGCCTCCTCATCAGACTCATCAGATGTGTCTATGTATTCTGGTTGATACTCTACTTCATCTTCTGCCTCAGAAACCTGCTCATCCATATCGCTATGCTGCTCTGTGTCCTCTGCCTCATTTTCATCCAAGATATAATCCAGTATTTGGCTTCCTGTAAATCTTCTCACTCTTGCATGCTGCATATTGGAGATGATTACTCTGCAAGTCAGCAACTCTGAAATGTATTGGTCCTATGTTTCTTTACTTAGAGAAGCAGACAAAGAGATGGGCCCCTCGCTAACTACAGCTCACATGGTTGAGAGGGGATTGGCTGTCAGTGTTACTAAGCAGAGAGAGTGTTTATGATTTCAGTTTTGGCACTTATTAGTGTCCTATAATCCTATATTATAACTGGGTCAGAATTGACCCTAACACCATAAAGGTCTTAATTTTCACCACAGTATTTTATAATTTAGTGAAAAGGATTATTTTTCTATTACATTGTTTAAATAGAGGTTCCTGACAAAGTAAAAAAATCTTGATGCAATAAATAAATTTATGCGATACTTATAGACATTCAAAACCTGAAAACGGGTCGGTTCTGACCCTAACATAAGAGGAGGGTTAAGACAGTCAACAACCCCTTCATATTCTGGAGCTATCCATGCTTTTACATCCCGGCCAGATCTGACCATTGGCACAATACATCTGTTGATATAACATTATTATTATTTCTTAGTCTACTCAGAAACTGGCAACCATGGTCACTGGTCATTTCTCTGTTGTATATCAGTAATCAAGTAACAGTTTGCCGAGAACCTAATTCCAGTGTGATAACTAGAGATGAGCACATTTCTTGAAATTTGATTCAGGAGAAATCAGTAGGGAGATTCGATTTGAGTCTGAATCAAATTGTCTGAATTGAAAGTGCTCCAGTGGCCCTGAAAAGTTATGTATGACACTATGGGGTCTCCTAGCTGTGTATGCAACTCATTCAAGCTCTTTAGTGCCAAGACATCATGGCAAGTGACAGCAACATATATGGCTAGAGGAAACGCATGGTTGACAGTGTGAACAAACAGCCTCTTTAAAAACAAACTGCACTGACAGATTTTTTATGTTTTTTTTTTTTTTTTTTAAATGGCCTGGAATACACCATTTTGAGAAATTCAACCAAATCGAAATGCAAGAAATTAAGATTCAGATTTTATTTGAAATTTTAGAAAATACAGGTTGAATTCAATTCATTTAAAATTGATTCTGTTTATGAATGTATTAAAATCTATTTATTTACTAAGTCTTGGATACTCATTATACAATTCCACTCTGAAAAGGTAGATACACAATATCACAAGCATGTGACCCATTACAGTAACATGCCATAGAGCAGCCAAGGAAACATAAAAAAAATATTAGAATGATCTACTGAGAACTATGGAAATCACCGGCCATGGCTCTGACAATATTTAATTAAATCTGTTTGCTAGCATGTGCTGCCAACCCTGAATTAATATATTAGCGCTAAATTCACACAGTTTTTTCTATTACACAGGCATCCATAGTATCACAGTTCCCACTGGCTCTACACACTTAGGAAACATGATGCAGCCCTAAGGGGATATTTCAACTTCATTGAACACTGTCACATGGAAGGTTTGAAGCATGATGTGCATAATAATACAAGCAATTACTCCAAGTGTGATCCTAGTGATAAGAATGGTGTGACCAAATAGTCCAGAGCAGAAGCCCATACCAAGCACCTGATATGATCAACAGTGAAAACCTCTGCATAATAACATGTCACACATTCTCAATCATTTGCAAACAAATGAAATGTCTGAGAAAACAACAAAGTTTCAGTTGAATGTAATGTCTCTCACTTACCAATCTACTGCTTCATTCTGGAGAAACAGTTTTAAGCCATATAGCAGTTAAGTGCACAAAGGCTCACCCAAGCCACTCTGTGCACCCTTGCTCTTCCTTCTTCTGCCAGCCCCTCTGTCTCCATTTTCATTGACAAGACCAGATGAGATGACAATGCAGGAACCTGGCCCTATCAATCAAGGAGAGGGAGGAGCTGGCAGAAACAACAGGAGGAGCAAGGGTGCACTTAACTGCTTTTTTGCATATGTATTTGCAGTGGCCTGGAGCAGGGGGTACTTTGAGGTTTGGACAATTGTGGGCATTTGCCAATTTTCCTTATGCAAAGTTATAAACATCTTACTTTATTTCCCTTGAAAGGGTTAACTTATACTGTGTATTACTGTGTTACTGCATTTTATGTGTATGTTGTGATATACAGTGTATATCCAGTTTATTTACACTGTATTTGCAAGGCTCTGTGGAAAGGGTTCATGAATACTGAGAGACTGTTATGACTTTGAATAAGAAGCTGGTAGTTTTTCACAGTTGCCATAGAGTTTAAAGAAGTGGATGTTTTGGAGGGAAAAAAAACAGACGTTGTTTACCACCAAACCCACACAGACTGACCTTGTGACTGACTGTTTTTAGCTATGTTGTAATGTCTGGAAACTTTTTTGTGCCTGGGCAAACTGCTGTGTCATTGCCATTGAGTACCATTAAAGGGATTTTGTCAACAGGATTAAAAATATGTAGATATTGTAAGAAGGAACAAGGAGCCGTCTTTCACGGAAGATACGTGTCACCGAGGTTCCTGGCCTCGGTGAGGTAAGAACCGGGTTTTTTCCTGAAGTGTCAGGTCTGTAGTGCAATCTGACACTTCAACTGTTAGAATGGCTGTAAAGCCAATCCGGGCCGGTTCTTATTGGGAGCAGCCAAAGAGCAGGGTGGGTGGCTGTTCCCCACGGTTCCAGGCCGGGTTTTGGCTTGAATATAAAAAACCCAGCCAGCATGTTCAGGTGTGGATTATCCTCCATGACAGAGGAGCTGAGGAGTCTGTGGTTTGAGACACTGAGGGATCTGTTTGTGTGAGCCATAGGCTGGGGAAACAGGCCACTAAAGACTGCTGCGGACTCTGGGTGAAAATCATCTGCTGACCAGGTGACGTCTTTTTGCACTGTGAACTTTGTGTGGTGTGAACAGGCACCAAACCTGAACACTTTCTTTTGGCTTGTTTTCTGGCTATGTGTGAATAAACACTGAACTTTGATTTGAACCTTGTTTTTTGCCTCTGTACTGCGTCCGCTTACCCTGCCTACCAAAGCGAATCCCCACATTTGGTGTCGGATGCGGGCAAACGCAGTGAGGCAGGCCTGAAGGCCGAAAAGTTTTTGTTTATCCGGGCACAAGTGCATGTCCTACATTAAGCCGGCAAGGTTATGACCCGTATCCCCTGACAAAATGGAGGCGGTCGTGAAGGCCCTCGTGGAGGCTAACTTGCAGCAGCGGGAGGCTAACAAGCAGCAACAAGAAACGAACCAGCTGCTATTGCAACATGTGATGGCGTTGCAGGCGTCAGGAGCGTCCCAGAATGTCCACGATGCCCGGAAAGCTGTCCGCGCGGCGATTCCGAAGATGACCCCCTCGGATGACGTCGAGACCTATCTGGCGGTCTTCGAAAAAGTGGCCGTGAGGGAAAAGTTACCCCGAGACCAGTGGGCTGAGGTCGTTGCTCCGTTCCTAGCGTCCGGTCCCCAGCAAGTATTGTTTGATCTCCCCGATGATCAGGCGGCCGACTACCCGACAGTAAAAGGTGAGATCCTGGCGAGACTCGGGGTGAATGTATTGGTCCGGGCCCAGAGGGTGCATCGGTGGGAATTTAACCCGGCTGAACCCGCTAGACCACAATATTATGATCTGCTGCACCGTTTGCAAAAATGGCTGCAGCCGGACATGTTGACTCCCACTGCTATGTTGGATCGGCTGTTGGCGGATGTGTTTTGGAGGGCTTTGCCGTACCCTCTCCAGCACTGGATCGGCCAGGTGTCTCCGAATAATGCCCTGGAGATGGTCGACCTGGTGGAGCGCTATGAGGCCACCAGAAATCTACAGGGGGGTTCTTTTGGGAGGGGGCCAGTCAAACCCCGGAAAACTCCGCCCCAGACCCGGCGGCCAGTGCCCGCTAGACCCGCCCGGGATGTACCCCCTGCCGACCTAAACCCGGTGGTCTGCTGGCGTTGTCAGGAGCCTGGACACATAAGGGCGGACTGTCCCCATCGGGGGGAACCCATGGACACCAACTATGGCTTCCGCCACTCATTATATGCCAGGATGTTGTGTGCCACAGGAACTTCAGAGACTATGGACAATAGCCACCTGTGCCAGGTGGAAGTGGGGGGCACTCTGGCGGTGGCTCTGCTGGATTCAGGGAGCCTGGTGTCCCTGGTAAGAGCTGCCCTGGTGCGGCCGGCTGAGTATACTGGCCGAAAAGTCGGTGTTGTTTGCATACATGGGGACTTAAAGGAGTATCCCACCGCCCGGGTCTCTCTGTCAATGGTGGCCGGCAGGTGGATGCATGAGGTGGCCGTCGCCACAAAGCTACCATATGAATTGATCATTGGGAGAGACTTCCCCGGCACTCTGGCCGGATACGAAAGTTACCCGGGAGACAGATGTACCCCTAGCAGAGTGGCCTGACTCAGGGGGGAGGCCAGAACCTTGGGAACCGGAGTCAGAAGGACCAGCTGTAGGGGTGACCGCCACTTCGGTGGAAGAGGAGGAGACAACCCCGTTAAGTGTGATGGTGGGAGACGTAGAGGATTTGCCGCCGGGTCCTGAGCTGGCAGACCTCAATGTCTCTAGGGATAATTTCGGTACAGCACAACACCAGGATCCGACTCTATCTCAAGCCTGGGAAAATGTGGTAGTAGTTGAGGGTGAGCCGCAACAACCGGGGGCCGAATCTATGTTCCCCCGTTTTGTGGTTCAACAGGAGATGCTGTACCGGGTAAATAAACTACGGGGTGAACATATTGAACAGCTGGTGGTGCCCCAGGCATATCGCAAGCTCGTGTTGAAATTAGCCCACCAACATGTTCTTGGGGGACACCTGGGCCAGCAGAAAACGCAGGACCGGATTTTACAGCGGTTTTACTGGCCCAGTGTGTTCAGAGAGGTAGAAGAGTTTTGCAAGTCTTGCCCAACCTGCCAGATAACCAGCCCCCAGCCACATTTCCGTAGTCCTCTGGTCCCTCTCCCGATTATTGAGGTTCCCTTCGAGCGGATCGCTATGGATCTTATAGGCCCAGTACCGAAGTCAGCTAGAGGGCACAGCACATCCTGGTCATCCTCGACTACGCCACGCGGTACCCGGAGGCGGTGCCATTGCGTCATACGTCAGCCAAACTCATAGCTAAGGAGTTAATGGAAATGTTTTCTAGAGTGGGTCTGCCTAAGGAGGTTCTAACTGACCAAGGGACCCCATTTATGTCCAAGGTCATGAGGGAACTCTGTAAGTTGCTCCAAATAAAACAGTTACGGACATCCGTGTATCATCCGCAAACGGATGGCCTGGTAGAGAGGTTTAACCAGACGTTAAAAAATATGCTGAAAAGAGTGGTGTCTAAGGATGGGAGGGACTGGGACCTTCTTCTGCCCTATCTCATGTTCGCAGTGCGAGAAGTGCCCCAGGCCTCTACTGGGTTCTCGCCCTTCGAACTACTATACGGCAGACACCCCCGTGGTTTATTAGACGTCGCCAAAGAGGCGTGGGAACAACAAACCACACCGCACAAAAGTGTAGTTGAGTATGTCACCCAGATCCAGGGACGGATGGAAACAGTGTTACCTCTGGTTAGGGAGCATATGGAGGCAGCGCAGCGAGCCCAGAGTAGGGTCTATAATCGGCAGGCTCGGGTCCGAAACTTTAACCCGGGTGATCGGGTGTTGGTTCTGGTACCAACGGTAGATAGTAAGTTCCTAGCTAGGTGGCAGGGGCCCTACGAGGTGCTAGAAAAAATTGGACCAGTAGATTACAAAGTACACCAGCCAGGGAGGCGAAAGCCGGAGCAGGTGTACCATGTGAATCTGCTCAAGCCGTGGAAGGAAAGGGAAACCTGTACGGAAGACAGCCCACGACCAGGGTTCCTAGGGGAAGCGGTTTTGGCCCCTCAGTCTGAAGCAGGGGAAGCGGCTGTCACAGTGAAAATTGCTGACAGCCTCTCCTCTAAACAGGCTCAGGAAGCCAGGGAGTTCATTAGTCGGAATACGGATGTGTTCTCAGACCTCCCTGGACGCACGTCCGTAATCCGGCATGACATTGTCACTGAGCCTCAGGCGAAAGTCCGGTTAAAACCTTACCGGGTACCCGAGGCTAGGCGACAAGCCATCACGGAGGAAGTGCAGCTAATGCTCCAGCTGGGTGTCATCGAGGAGTAAAAAAGTGAGTGGGCCAGTCCAATAGTATTAATACCCAAGCCAGACGGGACATTGTGGTTTTGTAATGACTTCCGCAAACTTAATGAGGTGTCCAAGTTTGACGCGTATCCCATGCCCCGAGTGGATGAGCTTATTGAAAAGTTGGGCCAAGCCCGGTATTTTTCTGTGTTGGACCTCACCAAAGGGTACTGGCAGGTACCCTTGACGGAGGCTGCCAAAGAAAAAACGGCTTTCGTCACGCCAGAGGGGCTGTATCAGTACAAGGTATTACCCTTTGGTCTACATGGCGCTCCCGCCACGTTTCAAAGGTTAATGGATATTGTACTCCGTCCACATCGTCGATACGCTTCAGCGTACCTGGACGATATCGTTGTCCATAGCAACGACTGGGAAAGTCACTTACCTAAAGTCCAGGCTGTAGTGGACTCCCTTAGGAAGGCTGGCTTAACCGCTAACCCAAAAAAGTGCTCGATAGGGTTAGAAGAGACCAAGTACCTGGGGTATGTCATTGGGCGCGGAGTGATCAAACCTCAGGTGAACAAAATTGAGGCAATTAGGAATTGGCCCCGACCTGTCTCTACTCGGCAAGTAAAGTCGTTCCTGGGTATGGTGGGGTACTATATGAGGTTTGTCCCCAATTTTGCTACAGTCGCCGCACCATTGACAGGCCTTTTGAAGGGACGCAAGTCAGTGACGGTCCACTGGAATGAGCAGGCGGAAAAGGCTTTCTCCGCTTTGAAGTCGGCTCTGTGTGGGTCCCCGGTTTTGGTAACGCCCGACTTCAAAAGGGAGTTTATAGTGCAGACCGATGCCTCAGAGGTAGGTCTCGGTGCTGTACTGTCTCAAGATATTGACGGGGAGGAGCATCCCGTTGTTTTCCTCAGCCGGAAGCTCACCCCAGCCGAGACTAGGTACAGTATAGTGGAGAGAGAGTGCCTGGCCATCAAGTGGGCACTCGAGTCTCTCCGCTACTACCTTTTGGGGAGAAGGTTCCGTCTGGTGACCGACCACTCCCCTTTGAAATGGATGAGCCAGGCCAAAGAGAGGAATGCTCGGGTCACCAGGTGGTTCTTATCTTTGCAAAATTTTAAGTTTTCCGTGGAACACAGGGCAGGCAGGTTACAGGGAAACGCGGATGCCCTACCCCGCGTACACTGTCTGGCAAGTGTTCACCCCCTCAGGGTTGAACAAAGGGGGGAGGTATGTAAGAAGGAACAAGGAGCCGTCTTTGACGGAAGATACGTGTCACCGAGGTTCCTGGCCTCGGTGAGGTAAGAACCGGGTTTTTTCCTGAAGTGTCAGGTCTGTAGTGCAATCTGACACTTCAACTGTTAGAATGGCTGTAAAGCCAATCCGGGCCGGTTCTTATTGGGAGCAGCCAAAGAGCAGGGTGGGTGGCTGTTCCCCACGGTTCCAGGCCGGGTTTTGGCTTGAATATAAAAAACCCAGCCAGCATGTTCAGGTGTGGATTATCCTCCATGACAGAGGAGCTGAGGAGTCTGTGGTTTGAGACACTGAGGGATCTGTTTGTGTGAGCCATAGGCTGGGGAAACAGGCCACTAAAGACTGCTGCTGACCAGGTGACGTCTTTTTGCACTGTGAACTTTGTGTGGTGTGAACAGGCACCAAACCTGAACACTTTCTTTTGGCTTGTTTTCTGGCTATGTGTGAATAAACACTGAACTTTGATTTGAACCTTGTTTTTTGCCTCTGTACTGCGTCCGCTTACCCTGCCTACCAAAGCGAATCCCCACAATATTTATATGTGCCCATTAGTCTTCATGCAGTGTTTACAATGATCCCTCTATTTATGCTCTGTGTGCCTTATATTCTTATAAAAAGCGATCTTATTCATATGTAGATCACCTCTGTCAGGAGCCCAAGGGGTTGCCCCACTATACGTTGGAGCCCAGCACCGCCTACTACTTAATTTATTCACTGCACTATACTGACGTCATGTACTCTCTGCTCCGTAGTCTCGAGCAGGCGCAGTGGACACTGTAGTCTGCGCCCATGCGGACTACTGGCACCGGCTTCGACCAGTCAACTGCGCATGCGCGAGATTACAGCACTGGGAAGAACTGACGTCAGGGATAGTGGAGTGAATAAATTAAGTGGTAGGTGGTGCTGGGCTCCGGATCGATGGGCGCGGCTGGGCTCCAACATACAGGGAAACGCGGATGCCCTACCCCGCGTACACTGTCTGGCAAGTGTTCACCCCCTCAGGGTTGAACAAAGGGGGGAGGTATGTAAGAAGGAACAAGGAGCCGTCTTTGACGGAAGATACGTGTCACCGAGGTTCCTGGCCTCGGTGAGGTAAGAACCGGGTTTTTTCCTGAAGTGTCAGGTCTGTAGTGCAATCTGACACTTCAACTGTTAGAATGGCTGTAAAGCCAATCCGGGCCGGTTCTTATTGGGAGCAGCCAAAGAGCAGGGTGGGTGGCTGTTCCCCACGGTTCCAGGCCGGGTTTTGGCTTGAATATAAAAAACCCAGCCAGCATGTTCAGGTGTGGATTATCCTCCATGACAGAGGAGCTGAGGAGTCTGTGGTTTGAGACACTGAGGGATCTGTTTGTGTGAGCCATAGGCTGGGGAAACAGGCCACTAAAGACTGCTGCTGACCAGGTGACGTCTTTTTGCACTGTGAACTTTGTGTGGTGTGAACAGGCACCAAACCTGAACACTTTCTTTTGGCTTGTTTTCTGGCTATGTGTGAATAAACACTGAACTTTGATTTGAACCTTGTTTTTTGCCTCTGTACTGCGTCCGCTTACCCTGCCTACCAAAGCGAATCCCCACAATATTTATATGTGCCCATTAGTCTTCATGCAGTGTTTACAATGATCCCTCTATTTATGCTCTGTGTGCCTTATATTCTTATAAAAAGCGATCTTATTCATATGTAGATCACCTCTGTCAGGAGCCCAAGGGGTTGCCCCACTATACGTTGGAGCCCAGCACCGCCTACTACTTAATTTATTCACTGCACTATACTGACGTCATGTACTCTCTGCTCCGTAGTCTCGAGCAGGCGCAGTGGACACTGTAGTCTGCGCCCATGCGGACTACTGGCACCGGCTTCGACCAGTCAACTGCGCATGCGCGAGATTACAGCACTGGGAAGAACTGACGTCAGGGATAGTGGAGTGAATAAATTAAGTGGTAGGTGGTGCTGGGCTCCGGATCGATGGGCGCGGCTGGGCTCCAACATATGAATAAGATCGCTTTTTATAAGAATATAAGGCACACAGAGCATAAACAGAGGGATCATTGTAAACACTGCATGAAGACTAATGGGCACATATAAATATCTACATATCGTTAATACTGGTGACAGAATCCCTTTAAAGCTCTAATGTAAGTCTATGAGAGATGGAAAGTGTTACAATGTATCTGTTTTTGCTGAGTTTCTCCACTCCACCCCTCCCACTAGAAGGTTCTAGTCTAGCTAAAACTGTATATAAGAAGAACAGTCAGAGCCCCTAGTGTGCTGCAGTTAGGAAACAGTGCTTGGAAGAGGAGACTCTGCCAGACTACTAAGTGACCAGAAGAAGATGCTGAGACGGGTATACGCTGCCACAGACCCTGGATCACCAGCCTTGGACCAGGATACCAGCTTTCTGATAAGGGAGAGGGATAGCTAGTTCAGGCCTTTCCTCAGCAACAAACCCTTCTTCTGCCAGGGAAGAGATTGGAGAAGCCAGTCCAATGCCTCGACTGTATTGTTTTGTACCTTAATTAATTCAGCAAAGAAGCACCCTGGTTTACTGCAGACCCTGACTCTCTGGACTTATTTTCCATTGGGGTGCACCACGCCTTACCATCTCTTCCAGAGAGCAGCAGCACGTGGTGACACCTTGACGGTGTCCGGGGGACCCAGCGTAGCGTTGGGGCCACCCAAACCCGGCCACTGCATATTTAAAGCAAATTTTCTCGAGAATAAGGCCTCTTTCCTCCTTTTTTCCGTTTCCGTTCCGTTTTTTGCGTTCCGTATACGGAACCATTCATTTCAATAGATCCCCCCCCAAAAAAGGTACTCCGTATGCCTACTGTTTCCGTATTTCCATTCAAAGACAGAACATGTCCTATTATTGTGCGCATAACGGACAAGCATAGTGATGTTCTAACAGGGTCAGCTGTTCCGTTCTGCAAAAACGGAATGCACACGGACATCATCCGTATTTTTTGTGGATCTATTTTTTGCGAACCGCAAAATACTGAAAAAGCCATAAGGTCGTGTGCAAGAGGCCTAAAGCAACAGTACTGAAGCAAAAGTACTGTATCATTGCATTCAGCTGAGCTGGCCCTACAAGGCATTGTGCCTGGTTTAACAGTCAATTTCCTATTCACATATAGGGCCAGATTTATCATGACTCTGACAGCTCACTCCACTTTCACATATGGCTAAAGTCAGTTTTAGCCAAGTCAGATTTATGATCGGCCCTTTAAGACTGTAATAAATGTGGTTTGACGGTAGCAGTTTATCCGTCAGTAAGCAGCTTTACAAAAGTCGCACGTTTTTATGAAAAAGTCACACGTTTTTATGAAAAAGTTGCATGTTCTATTAAAAAGTCTCATAAGATAAGCATGGTCCTCACAGGAGTGAAATTGCTTTTTAAATAGTCCCAATAGTAAATCTGTCTAGAGATTCATTTAGATAAGAAAACATGCCCACTTTCAGAAAACTGGCGAGCATAGTGCAGAGCTGAAAGAAGTCACAAATTTGTGCGCAGTTTTAGCGTTTGGGACTTTTTCACTCCATTATTCTGACCTGAGCTAATGATAAATCTGGCCCTTTCTCTTTAATAAACTCATATAAGTAAGTCCTGTTCTCGCCTTAACATTACTTCTCATAAATGTATAATTCACATATACAAAAAGTGTAGAGTAAATGTAGTCTCTGGTCTTTTGGATGAACTTAGCAATTGCAGGGGATTGTGACTGCTAGGCAAACACCATCTGCAGCAGGAACGTTATATATTTATTAACTTCTTTCTGTTCAAAGTTCCTACCCTTATGGACACTATCTATGACAATGAAATAAACTCAACAAAAGAAAGCAATTGCCTTGTACAAGCCATTTTATGGATCTTAATTGGAAACAATTGTTTTGACAGAGCTGTTCAAGAATTAAATTAGACTCAATGGAACATGAGATCTCTAATGTCCACTGCTAAAGATATGCAAACATCAAAACAGACAAAAACTACCTCTCCAGTGTCACTTACTGTACATGGTTTATCCTATAACATTAGCTCAGCTTTATCTGTTCCCCCTGGCCCAGCTAACCATCTAACATGTGTGCAGCGAGCCCGCAGAGGGAAAGCTGGTAGAAGGGGAGTGGTAGATGTGGCACTGAAAAGAATGGTAGTGGTTCACGGTGGTTGTCCTCACTATAACGGTACATGTGGCCATGCAGTGAGTGGAAGGCACACCCTTTCTTCCCTAGGGGAACACCCTGGGCTTTATGGGGCACCTGCCTGGTGTTAGGTGGGGTGCTCTTGATGTTAGGTAGATGGGTGCAAGAAGGACGGAACATGTAGGGGCCAGTGAATGGATGGTGGAGAAAATGACCAGACCTATTTGGTTGCAATAAAGAAGTCTCTCTTTACTGAATAGATAATGGGAGTAGTAGTTTATATAGCAGCAATAGGAACAGTTCTGGAGTATGTTACAGAGTAGCGTTCTCCCAATAGTTGTGAATAAGCAGCAATGAGGATTGTAGAAATCATCCTTGTCTCTCTCTAGAAACAATGAGCAATCTTCCCAAATAACCACAGGCGTGCAAGTCCGTTCACATTAACTCTTTCTGCAGTTCCCAGTTGCAGGGTGCAGATCTTAGCTTCGGATGTCCAGTCTGTCTCAAAGTGTGGTGAGCACCAAAGCAATACACCCTTTCCACAGTAGTAAAAGCTTATTGCCATAAACGTGCAGTACCTTACTGTCTGTCTCCAGCATGGCCTTGATGGTTCTAGACTTTCTGTGGATGTCTATTCTCTTTCTCTTAGGGGTAGTCTCTCAGTTAAGTTTGGCCAATCATACAAGACAATGAGAGGAATCACAATCGATTGAATGTGGTATGGCCAGCTAGAGAGCAACTACAAAAAGTGTCTATTGCACTGGAGGACCCAATAGAAGACATTTACTAAGCATGTTCCCCCATAATTATGGCGTACAATGCACCAAAAAGAATGGCATTTGGATTTGCGCCAAATATATCAACAGTTTTTTCTAGAAATTCACCATAAAGAACGCATCATGCCAGAAATTAGTTATAAATGTCAAAGCCGGCGGGGCTATCAAATTGGTGCATATTACGCTCCATTTATCATCCTCTTATCAGCAGAAATGGCTTAAATTGTTGCGGACAATTAAGCCAGCTTATGTGGTGGTGTTTTGTGTAAAAAGTCGCATTTATGGCATAAAGATGCGACTTTTGTCAAAAAGTCGCACTTATGAAAAGAAAAACCAACCTGTTGTGGGAACAAGTGATAGGTAAGTATTAAAACAGGATGATATAAATGAGCTAAACCACAGGGTTTTGTAAGTAAATTGACATTCAACAAGACAATAACAAAAACGTCCAGAGTCTGAGAAAAAAAGTTGCGATTTACAGGTGGAAATGTCGCAAACATGCTTCAAAAGTCGCAAAAAATATGTTTCAGAAGTGTGGTCGAGCATGGTTGGCTGAAATGGCACATTTTGGTTTTAAAAAGACGCATGTATTGCTATTGGCGTCAAAATGTCACAAATCGAGAGAAATTGGCGGATAATGAAGTTCATATTTTAAAAAGGTCACTTTTTAAAAGTGCCGTGCACCTTTTTAAATATGAGGTGTAACAAATCACCACTTTTGATCTGTAATGTTAGTATTTTTTGGGTGAAAATTACTCCATTATTGATCAACGTCCCCCAATATGTCCCACTGATTGCAATGGTATGTTCCTGCTGAGGCACTGCACCTAACAAAGTACAATTGATTGCTGGGGAACCCAGCAGTTGGACATCACCACAAACCTGTCTGACAAAAAGGTGATGTCCAAAGTGTACAATACTTTTAAATTGTAAAATTGACTCCAAATTTCCAGCTCAATGTGTTAAGAACACTCACCTCTCTGACTTTCTCAATAGCATTAGTAAACATGTACGTAATGACCAGCCATTCTTGGACACTAGGCACTGGCTCCATCTTGACCAACACTACATATGTGAATAGCATAAGGAAAAGCAAATATGCCATCTAAAAAGGATAATAAGATAATATCAATAAATGCAGCTGAAATTCTATGGCAGATCATTCAACGTGTGATGCCATGCTATAAAACTCTACTCACAGTGTGAAACCAAAACTTGACAATAGGGGCACCGTAGAACTCACAGATCTTCCTAGTTATGGGCAGGTTTCCATGTACATTAAGATTCTTTTCTTCAGCTAAATTATTTCCTCCCTTTTCAGCATCAAAGCCTTGCTGGGGAGAAATTTATTTTTTTCAGAAAAGTGAAAAACACAGAAGATTGCGTTCAAGCTTCAGTGAAATATGGGACAAATTTTACATAATTTCTGGTTTATCTATTGGCAGCTAAAGGAAGAAAATGTACAGTATTGTCATAAAAGTAAAGATTCTTCTCCTACTAGATAGGGGTTTCAAAGGGCTAAAAACACTTAGTGCACCCTGATGGTGACCAGGTTTTGACTGGGCAATCATGTCACCATATCCTGTCATAATACTGGAGGTCAAGTTGTGCTGGGCCTGGGGTGGAGGGGGGTTCAATAAAAAAAATAATACTCACCACTACATGTTCCAATTTCACATTAGGAGAAGGGGTATCTACATAAAACCTGGCAAATTGGTGGAAATCCTGTGCCTGAGGTAGATGTGACATTTCTGCCTTAGTTTTAAACTCCATCATCAAAATGCAGGGTGGTAACAGAATGCCTAAAATAATCTGTAGAACACAGTATATGGTACAACAGTCATACATTGATTTGTATGCATTCAGTATTTACTGCAATATATGAGTACGTGGGAGCATTATTAATTATTATGATCACTTAGACATGTCAACTGATTATATCATTGAATGTCTCCTAGTTGAAAGTCTCCAATGCCTTCAGAACATGCATGGATAATGTAAAATAATCACTTTGCATCAGAACATTTAAAAAGTGGAAAACTCCTTTAAATTACGTCTGTGCCAACATTAAAAGCTAGCTTAATATAATTCAGCATTAAATACTAGTTACTTTTTCCAATTTACTTTCTTACAAAAATGCTAATAAAATTGTGAAATATTTCCTTTATTTCATTATAATGGTGCACCTGTGTAGTAATGTGCATGTCCACCTAATCAACTGGATAAGCATGGTTGCACATGCTCAGTTTCATCCTTGCCTCCAGCTGTGTCTGCTGTAAGAAGATGTGACAGTGACAGAACTGCCGATGAAAGGAAATGCCCCCTGTGCTGTGATAGGGAGAGAGCTGCAGCAGAAGGGACACCCCAGCTGAGCTGCCAGCGTGAAGAAAATCTAGCACAGTATTTGGAGCAATGGACGGGGAGAGCTCTGGATCCATATGAGGTACAGGGCTGGTTCTAGCATTGTTAGTAAGAGATTGTCATGTACTACATCAGGGATGCTCAAACTGCGGCCCTCCAGCTGATGCAAAACTACAACTCACAGCATGTCCTAATACCTGTAGGCTGTCCAGGCATGCTGAGAGTTGTAATTTTGCAACAGCTAGAGGGCCACAGGTTGGGACTCCCTGCTATGTCATGTCCGATTTCCATTTTTTATACATCAGTTATGGCCTAACCCCTTTTAACTGGATCATATATGATCGACTAGTAAAGATCTAATCATTAACTTACCAGGACTGAATCCTAGACGTGCCTATTACTACAAATTAAAGTTTATGCTAGACAAAAAGTTAGGTCTTTGCTATCACTTTCTAACTCGATACATGAACTCTGACTAGTTGCTAAGGTTAATAGAATATCTACTTTTGCTGAGCAACTACAAACCGGATTCCAAAGAAGTTGGGACACTATACAAATCGTTACTAAAAACTGAATGCAATGATGTGGAGGTGCCAACTTCTAATATTTTATTCAGAATAGAACATAAATCACGGAACAAAAGTTTAAACTGAGAAAATGTACCATTTTAAGGGAAAAATATGTTGAATCAGAATTTCAACAAGAAGTGTCAACAAATCCCCAAAAAGTTGGGACAAGGCCATTTTCACCACTGTGTGGCATCTCCCCTTCTTCTTACAACACTCAACAGACGTCTGGGGACCGAGGAGACCAGTTTCTCAAGTTTAGAAATAGGAATGCTCTCCCATTCTTGTCTAATACAGGCCTCTAACTGTTCAATCGTCTTGGGCCTTCTTTGTTGCACCTTCCTCTTTATGATGCGCCAAATGTTCTCTATAGGTGAAAGATCTGGACTGCAGACTGGCCATTTCAGTACCCGGGTCCTTCTCCTACGCAGCCATGATGTTGTGATTGATGCAGAATGTGGTCTGGCATTATCTTGTTGAAAAATGCAGGGTCTTCCCTGAAAGAGATGACGTCTGGATGGGAGCAGATGTTGTTCTAGAACCTGAATATATTTTTCTGCATTGATGGTGCCTTTCCAGACATGCAAGCTGCCCATGCCACACGCACTCATGCAACCCCATACCATCAGAGATGCAGGCTTCTGAACTGAGCGTTGATAACAACTTGGGTTGTCCTTGTCCTCTTTGGTCCGGGTGACATGGCGTCCCAGATTTCCAAAAAGAACTTCGAATCGTGACTCGTCTGACCACAGAACAGTCTTCCATTTTGCCATACTCCATTTTAAATGATCCCTGGCCCAGTGAAAACGCCTGAGCTTGTGGATCTTGCTTAGAAATGGCTTCTTCTTTGCACTGTAGAGTTTCAGCTGGCAACGGCGGATGGCACGGTGGATTGTGTTCACTGACAATGGTTTCTGGAAGTATTCCTGAGCCCATTCTGTGATTTCCTTTACAGTAGCATTCCTGTTTGTGGTGCAGTGTCATTTAAGAGCCCGGAGATCACGTGCATCCAGTATGGTTTTACGCACAGAGATTGTTCCAGATTCTCTGAATCTTCGGATGATGTTAGGCACAGTTGATGATGATAGATGCAAAGTCTTTGCAATTTTTCACTGGGTAACACCTTTCTGATATTGCTCCACTATCTTTCTGCGCAACGTTGTGGGAATTGGTGATCCTCTACCCATCTTGGCTTCTGAGAGACACTGCCACTCTGAGAAGCTCTTTTTCTACCCAATCATGTTGCCAATTGACCTAATTAGTGTTAATTGGTCTTCCAGCTCTTCGTTATGCTCAAATTTACTTTTTCCAGCCTCTTATTGCTACTTGTCCCAACTTTTTTGGGATTTGTTGACACCGTGAAAATTTGAATCAACGTATTTTTCCTTTAAAATGATACATTTACTCGGATTAAACGTTTGATCTGTCATCTACGTTCTCTTACAAATAAAATATTGACACTTGCCATCGCCACATCATTGCATTCAGTTTTTATTCACAATTTGTTTAGTGTCCCAACTTTTTGGGAATCCGGTTTGTAATTTCCATCAAACTGCCAATGAATAGTAGACAATGATGAAACAAACAATTACAGCCTATAATTAGAACAATTCCATATAAAAGTATATTTGTGTATATATGCAATATATGACGACATAATAGTGACAATGACATGTCATCAATATATGTACTGAAGGAAGAGGAATCCATTGATTACTATGAACTACACCTTGAGCCAAGAGTTCTTCCTGATCTTCAAGCACCCCATCCACATGTCTGTTAGCAGCATCTGAGTGCATGTGTGGGACATGAATGGGCGCAAAGCAGATGACACCGCTAGTTTTAGGCATGTTGAGTTGCTCCAGTTCTTCAGTTCATATGTCAGAAGTTTCATTGCCATTTGCTCGTTCCTTTTGAAAGCATTTTCTAGGAGGTCCAGAGCGAGTTGGCCAAATTCCCTGAGCAAAACAAGGTACAAGTGAAATGTTCCAATATACTTGTATACTTTTCATTGTTCTCCCTATGGCCATGTGTATGATAATTTATGCAATTAGTTTGTTTACTTAAATTTCATGGGCGAGATAGGAATAACCACAGTTCCTGCTGGACAGGAGTAGGCAGAGTCTCAGAAATGGCTGGCACTCCGTGACTGCGATAGCATTGAATGGGAGCTATGCAAACAGCACAGCAAGTTACGCTGTTTCCGTAACTTACTGTAGTTATTCCTATCTTGAACATGCATATGCCTTTAAAGAGCATGTATGAGTAGATTTGTACCTATGAAGCTGGCTGACCTGTTACATGTGCGCTTGGCAGCTGAAGGCATATGTGTTGATCCCATGTTCATATGTGCCCACATTTCTGGGGGGGGGGAAATGAAGTTTTAATATATGCAAATGAGCCTCTAGGAGCAATGGGGGCGTTGCCTTTACACCTAGATGCTCAGCTCTCTCTGCAACTGCTGTGCCCTCTGCCCTTTGATTGACAGGGCCAGTCAGTGAAAACATCATCACACTCAGCCCTGTCAATCAAAGTGCATGGGGCGCAGCAGTTGGAGAGAGCCGAGCCTCAAGGTAAAATGGCAATTTCCCTGTTGCTCCTAGAGACTCATTTGCTTATATTAAAACTTAATTTTTCTCAGCAATGCAGTCACACATGAACGTGGGACAAACCCAGATGCCTTCAGCGGCCAAGCGCACATGTAACTGGTCAGCCGG
The DNA here is from genome assembly GCF_014858855.1 of Bufo gargarizans. Taxonomy (NCBI): domain Eukaryota; kingdom Metazoa; phylum Chordata; class Amphibia; order Anura; family Bufonidae; genus Bufo; species Bufo gargarizans. The sequence goes on along the minus strand of NC_058080.1, from coordinate 491,952,113 downwards.
TGTCACAGGTACAAATCTGCTGACAAATGCCCTTTAAAAGGTCCACTTAGAAACTTCTCATGTCTAAATGTTTTAGTGAAATTTCACAGGGGGTTCCAGTAAAGACATTTCATATACACTTATTGGGCATATAAACAAGAGTTGTCTTCACGAGACGTTTTTTATACAAAAATACTGTATCAAATCACTGAAAACAATGTACCCCATGGCTCAGTAATTTTTCCTCTATCCTATGGCTATAAATGTCCCTCTTAGATTACGTACTTTGAGTATTTCTTTAACTCTTCCGAGGTATCATCAACCATGTTGCTCTGTTTTGCCTCATGTGCCATGGCGCGGTATAGTTTGCAGGCAATTACTGCCTTTACCATAGCTTCTTCTCCATGCTGCCAGAAAAACATAGCCATATTTTGTCTCTTCATCAGCACGGCCCAAACCAAGAGGTCATTGTAGGGATACATAAAACCTGCTAGCTCAGGTTCCTTAGTGGAACTCATCTCATCCTTGGGTTTCTTCTTTGACTTTTGGGTGCATGTAGTCTTCTCCTTTAAATAAAACATAATGTTTAGAGACCATACAATGGAAATCTGGACATTAATAGAGCTATTTTTTTATGATATATGTATAGAGATATGTATAAAAAAAAAAAAATTTTAAAACTATAACAGTGTCTCAAACAATCTTCTAAGCTGATATCTTATTTTAATTAAGTTAATTTTACTTGGCTGCAAGATGGCAGCTGAAAATATCGTTCAGGATTGCAGAGATAAGTGCTACAAAGTGGGCCAATAGTCAGCTTGTCTGATGAACTACACACCGAATGTGATCTAGCCTCCATATTCTACACCACTGAACCAAAAATCAATAGACCGCTGGGGAAGGTCCACATGGACCAAAACGTCCGGTCGTGTACCGATAGAAGAAGCGGTTTTGTGATTACCGGTTGTTTAATTTTGTAACAACCGGTTGATCAATAAATTATTCTAATTGCATATTAATAAGTGGCACAATTTCATACTACTGAATTCTGACTATCAAGCCCTTGCTGGCACCATATTAAATTACGGTAAGTACTCCACTCTAAAAGCTACACGCTGAATAGGAATGAGCAGTTTGCAATATATGAGAAGACATGTAATTTGCAGAGGACAAACGGTTGAGAATGGTTTACTAAAACCAAATACAACATTTATTTTTAGCACATAATAAATGCAATCCAATTAAAAAAATGATGGAAATGTGTTCATGGCCTGTAACCCTTGGAATTTATGGTGCTTTAAGATAAAAAATGAGAATGTATTTACCCAAGTGCATCAGTATCAAGCCAGTAAAGAGCTAAAGGTCACAGCAGATGTGTGTAAGGGTGGCATGTCCATTCAGAAATGGTGAAAGAGCAAGAATTTCCACTAGTCTGAAATAGTGGCCACATCAGTATTAAATTCAATATTATTAATATATAATATATATTAATGCATATACCTAGTTTACGGAGAAGTCATAATTATGAAGACAGGACTATGGACGGAACCATGTACCCACAAAGTGCATGATTTCTCATTGCTCGGGATTTTTACTGGTTTGTAGTGCACCTTGGCACATTATTATCTTTAAAGCTTTTTTGGTTCATTTTGATTAAAATCCCTGATAACAGCATATTTAAAAGTTACACTTGACCAGTTAACCTTCATTACATGTAGTAATAAAACCTGAAACTGCTTCTTAGTTGTATGCTTGACCTGCATAGTTCATGAGTTATGACTGTTTATGATTATTGCATAACACGTATCTGACTGATGTGCCTCACTCATCTGTACAGACTGTTCCAGAAAACCCAAGGGCAGAAAGGTTCAAATACTGGTTATACTGTAATAAGCGAACACATGCCATTGTGTGAAATGGTTATCCCCCTCCATGGCTGTATTAAATAGATCTGCTATATTTTCCATTCAAAATATTCAACTACTTGCCATTCCTTTATTTTTTATGCCCTGCGATTAAGTTAAAAGTTGGAAAAAGAGAACCTGTTTATGTTGCTTGAAACTTTTAGAAGTAAGCTGCTGTCAATCTCAAAATATGACTGAGCCCAATATACATAATACTTTATATAAGGATTTTGATCATATATGTTTTAGAAAACCCATGGACACAGTAATTATAAAAAATATATATATCTTTTCCCATAAACCTATGTATAAATCTATTCAACTACTGCTGGTCTATGACATGCTACATGCAGATTGCGCTGTATTTCATGGGGACAGTTTCCCTTTAACACATGCACAATAACACGTTTCTTTTTGCTAACGTAATATTTATTGTGCTGAGTATGTTTATTGTTAGAGATGAGCAAAGTTTTCAAAAATTCAATTCATTCCGAATTAATTTGTCATAAAGCACATTAAGTCAGCTATTTTGTGGTTACAGCCAGAGTGTATCTTGGTGAACATCACTTTGCATTGCAGCAACATGCATAGCTAGTAGTGTTGAGCGAGCATGCTCGGCCGAGTATCGCATGTGCTCGAGTCTCCTCCCTGCATAATTCGCGGATGCTAAGCGGCCAATAAAGGTGCAGGTAAGTACTGCCCTCACTGTAATGCCAGTAGCGATGTTGGGTACTGGCATTACAGTGATTGGATGGCCGGAACGCGTCATCGGGTGCTATATAGCACCCGATGATGCGAGTTCGGCTCATTTGAAGTCAGGGAGAGCTGAGCATAGGAAGGGGCAGACAGTGTAGGGAGTGTAATTGAATATTATTTCTGTACAAAAACGTTTCAGAGACCCAAAAGTCCTTGTAAGGACTATTGTGTGTGTGACAGCAGCAATATATGTGTGTAGCGCAACCTGCGCTACATTGCTCAGTGTTAGGGAGTGCTGTGTATTGGAAGGGACAGACAGTGTAGGGAGTGTAATAGGAAGATTATTATACAAAAAACTTTTCAGAGACTCAAAAGTCCTTTAGCAGCAATACATATTTTTAGGTCATCCTGCACAAAATACAGTGTAATAGGCCGCTGCGGACAGTTAAATTATCCGGGAGTCGGGAGTGGGTAAATTGCGCGCCCCCCGCTTGCCTTCCTTGGATGTGGTAGCCGTTTCTCAGTCTCCCTCTCCGGAGTCGAACACGTGGTCATCATGTTGGGCGCATAAAAGAACATCGAAAGGACAACCATCCAAATGGATCATCGACATCACAGGGACGTGCGACTAGACAGAAGTTATCTAGAGTCAACAAAGCGGCAGCAGGCCCTCGCCCATAATGTTTGCGATGGTCAGCTCACCTGCAGGCTCTCAACCATAATTTTTTTGATGGTCAGCTAAGCAGCAGGCACTCTTCCATAAGAGTATGGTCAACACAATCCTCACCGCCGGGGGTCATGTAACTAATTAGCATGGAGGAGTCTCATTGGTTATCGGAATTAACCAGACAAATAGCTCCACCAACTCAGAATAGCCATGCACCACCTACCACAGAATCGAGAAAGAGCTATCAATCCTTTCCGTGTCCGGGCTGGGTGAGGTTTGCCGTGTTGAGTCAAATTAAGTCGCAGGCTTCACTCCTGGTGGTGCCCTTCCATCCATTAGTTTAAGTTTCAGCTTTGCAACCATACTCCCCCTAGAACCCAAAGATTTTGGTTTCCCTGTCGGATCGCCTTCGAACCTCCGACTTTCATTGTTGATTAATGAAAACATTAATGCTTTCACTGTGGTTCGTCTTGCGCCGATCCACAAATTTCACCTCTAGCGGCGCAATACGGATGCCACCAGCCGTCCCTCTTCATCATGGCACTAGTTCCAAAAATCAACAAAATTTTGGGCTGAACTTGCACTTTATATACAAGTAAATATATAAGAGAATGTTTCCTAACAATTTTTCCTCTAAAATCGATTTCATCTTTGGTTTTGTGCGTATTATTGTCAGTCTGTAAAAGTGGCGTACTAATCGGACAACATAAATTTCTGAAATTTTCCTATGAACCAGGCACCCTTCCCTCTTGAGAGCAGGGGGTACCTGGTTTATTGCTCGGGTTGTCCCATTGACTTGCATTATAGTCGGGTGCTTGGTCGAGCACCTGAACTTTCCGATGTGTTTGGCCTGAGCACCCGAGCACTACGGTGCTCGATTAACACTAATAGCTAGTCCTTTCTGGTAGTGAAACAGTTACTGTGACAGGCAGGTGGACACCACAATAACAGTAGAATTAGACAGCTTTTTCACCCCTATTTGAGAATCAAGGCTTAATCAGATTGCTTATCTATTAAAACAAGGTGGACACCCCGATAACAGTTATATATCAAACAGCTTATTTACCCCAATTTGAGAATCAAGGCCTAATAGAATTGATTATCTATTAAACAAGGAGAACGCTGTTTAATTAGATAGCTCTGTGCCCTACACAGGGATTGATGCAAACCATGTTGTCTCTTATGGATCCCTTCAGCTTCACATTACAGTTTCTGCACTGTCCCTGCAGTCTCCCTATGCTCTTCCTACAGTGTGTAAACACTCCCTACTATCTCCCTACACTGTCTCTGTCCAATATTACACAATTAAAAGCTTTAGCAATACTGTCACTAGCGCTTATCCTGTGTCTCCCTATGCTGAGCTCAGAGTGATATGGTGGAGACCGTGTGGATGAGGCTTTTAAAGGGCTTCGATGTCACAGGGGCTGGCTATGGCTAGCTGCTGATTGGCTGTCTGCAAGGCATTATGAGTGATCTTGCTTCGCGGGCTTCTTACTTTCACTTTATAACACGTGTAGCCACCATTTTAGGAAAAAGTTGATTCGTTACACAATTTTTTTTTGGACACCTCGGTTCGCTCAACGCTATTTATTGTGAAATCATTATTATGTGCGATTTTGTGAAATCAAAGTGAGCAGAGAAGGTGTGCATTTCACTCTATACCATCAGATTTAGCGTTAAAATATTTAGTACATGTCTGAACCACATATGACAACTATATAATGACATATTGTTTATCTGTGTCTATGGATCATACCCTGAATTAGTATTTCCAGTCCAGTACATGTACAGAGTAGATTAGAAACTTGACTCTACCAGAACATTTTCAATTAAACTGGATCTAAAACTTGGAAGGATCACCTTGCGCTTATAAGGCTGTGCTGTCCGGAGGAACTGGGAATGCAAGGTATTCTCAGGTGAAGCAAGCTTGCTGTTCATCTGGCTGTTCTGGCTTAACGAAAGATTAGACAAACTTCGTGCCAGACTGTTGGTAGAATTGTGGGTCCTCTGGCAGAAAGATCAAAGGGAGAAATAAATAAAAAAGTCAGTTAACAGCATTATTATTTCTAGTTTCACAGTGTGAATCTATGTGGGTTTACGTTATATCCATCTCTATGAGACTTGACTACGATCACAGGGGGCAGATATGCTTCAGATTTTACTAAATCACATCCACACATTACAGAAAAGATCTGCATGGAATGGGCACAGAAATGGACCTTCATGCAGATTTTAATTTCCCAGCATGTCAATTTATGTTGCATATTTTCAGAGAGGATTTAACCCTTAGTAATGTATAGGGTGAAATCCATGGCAATTTTGCCGCAGAATCCTCAACCAAATCTACAGTTGACATTTGTGACCACATGAAAAGCAATAAAAACAATGGGCCGTAGTGTTTTGTGGATCCGCAAAACACGGATCCGCAAGACACAGATACCAGCCGTGTGCGTTCCACAATTTGTGGACCGCAAATGGCCACAAACATAATAGAAAATGCCTATTGTCCACGATTGTGGACAAGAATAGGACACGCTCTCTCCTTTTTGGGGAGCCACGAAACCACTGATGTAAACAGCACACGTTGTGCTGTCCACATCTTTTGCACACCCGTTCATAAGGCCGTCTGAATGGGCCTTAAGGCAGTGATGGCGAACCTTTTACAGACAGAGTGCCCTACAACTAACTTATTTATCGCAAAGTGCCAACACGGCAATTTACCCTGAATAATACAGTCCAGTATAGTATACCCTCCATGTACTTTATCATTTAGCTATAATAGCTGCCTACATTCAGTGCGCTGCCTGTGCTGTTCATAGCGTGCCCTGCGCTGATGAAGGGCAGGAAGAGTCTAAGGCATATTGGTACACCATAGACTTTTTCCAGGGTGCGGGTGCCCACAGAGAGAGCTCTGAGTGCCATAGGTTCACTACCACTGCCCTAAGGCCTTGTTCACATTTCTGTTTTTCACCAATGTTTGTTCACACTTCAGTATTTTTTTACTGACCGTTAGGCCAAAAACGCCCATTGAAGTCTATGGGTCCGTAGAAATCACAGACACTACATGGATGGCATTAATGTTTTGTCCATTTTTCACTGACCACGGATAGGAAATGCTTTTGAAATGAATTTTAAACTGAGCAGTGTATGTGGAATATGGATGACACATGGAGGGCAAAAAACAAACACAAGGACAAAACACGAATTCTTCATAGACATCTTTTATGGATGAGACACAGACTGACTATATCACAGAAGTTAAACAGACAAGGAAATGTGAACAAGGCCTAAATATGTTAGTGTTTTCCTTAGCTAGTTTGCAAAGTATGGGTTTACAAGAAAAGTTGGAAAATTACCTTTTGCTTCCTGTAGAGACTATTGTATAAGGCACGGAAACTCTTCCTCGTGTAGCTGCTTCTATAGGCCCCTCCAATCAAGTATTCAATTACTAATCCCACGTCAATTAGCGTAATTTTGTAGTCTTTAGAAAGGTTACTCTGTGTACATAAAAGTTCTACTGATTAATAGAGTTAAACAATATCTGGTGCAGACCTAATTTCAATTATTACTTTTTTTCTCTACCTCATATTGTTCTACTCTGAACTGAAAATGCATTCTCTTCAAACGGTTGATCGGCTGGGGTGCTGGAAGCCAGCCCCACCAATCTGATATGGATGACCTATCTGACGATAGGTCATAATGTAAAAAAAGTGGACAACCCTATTAAGTGGTCATCCGTATGTTTAATGTAGTACATCTCTTTAGTGTCCCTAAAATTTTAACTAAACTTTATTAAATCCTATTCTAAATGTGCTAAATTACATGTAAATTCACTTTTTTTTCTTACTTTTCTATGCGAAATAGGTGCCTAAAGTTCAGGTGCCTATCTGTTTTATAATCTGTATTCCTATACACTGGAATATGGATTCTCCTATGGCCACACTAGGTGCTGTACAGGCCAAAGCAGTTCTACTTCTGCCTGTACCAGAGCTGGTCTCCTAAAGCCTGGCATACGTGGGCTGTGTCAAGCTTAAGCAAAGCGGGCACAGGCAGGAGAGCGCTGTCTTATCTGAATTCCTGCACTGCGCTCACTCAATAGCCTGCATACCACATCGCTACATACTATTAGCAGAGCAGAACGAGCGCAAGGCAGGAGCTCCATAGCACATCACTCCTCTGCCTGTGCCCGTTATGCTATAGCCCATATATGCCAGGCTATAGTAGAGCAGTGCTGGTACAGGCAGGAGCAGCGAAGCTCCAGCATGTAAAGCAGTGCAGCCCAGGGAAATTAGTATTCCCAAACACAGTGGGGTACAGGAGTAAGGACTGCAAAGTTAGATAGGCACACCTGAACTTCAAGTGCCTATTTCGTAGGTGAAGTAAAAAAAAAAAAAAAAAGAAAGCATGTTACAAATATGCTTTTTATCACATGTACTTTAAAGAGGACCTTTCACCTGAAAAAACAGGACCTTTCACCTGAACTAAGTATCCTGACATATACAGCGGCGCCCAGGGATCTCACTGCACTTACTATTATCCCTGGGCGCCGCTCCGTTCTCCCGTTATGCCCTCCGATATGTTCGGGGACTTCGTTATAGTAGGAGGAGACTGCCCTTGTTCTGCTGGGTGTCTCCTCCTCTTAGGCTGTAGCGCTGGCCAATCGCAGCGCACAGCTCACAGCCTGGGAGAAAAAAACCTCCTAGGCTGTAGGCTGTGAGCTCTGCGCTGCAATTGGCCAGACCTACAACCTAGGAGGAGGAGACGCCCAGCAGAACAAGGGCAGACTCCGCCTACTATAACCAAAAGTCCTAAGTCTCCGCCTACTATAACCTACTGAGCGAAGATACCGGAGGACATAACTGGAGAACGGAGCGGCGCCCAGGGATAATAGTAAGTGCAGTGAGATCCCTGGGTGCCACTGTATATGTCAGGATACTTAGTTCACAATGTTTTTCCAGGTGAAAGGTCCTCTTTAAGTTTTAATAAAGTGAAAGTAAAAGTTTATGTACACTTTAAGAAATTTAGTGTGATTACAATAAATGACAAGTTATCATTCCCCCAACATTATTCCCATGGGATCCAGTAAACAGGTATAAGAAACTTTTTGACAGTTCCTCCTCATTGCAAAAACGTCCCCATATTCCCCGTCCTACACTACACAGGTCACCGATAGCTGGCTTTCTCAGACCCAAAAAATTGCTGGGTCAAAAAAAAAATATAATAATTTGTTTCCCTTGAATTTTCAGATGTAAAGAGAAGTTAGACTTTAATTAAACTCAATTTTCTTTTTACCAAGATGAATGAAGGGATTCTTTAGCAGATTACGATGACAGTTTAATACATTTTTACTTATATAGAGTAAAGCTAAAATAAAGAATGAAAAAACTAGAATGCCATAATTCGTGACAAGGAGAAGCAACTTTACCACATCACACTTTTTCTTTAACCTGAATTTGCGTAAAAAAAAAAAAAAAAAAAATCATACTTACCTCCTACATTTGTTCGCGACGGGCCGCCAATGGTGATGAGCGAGCATGCTCGGCCGAACTGCTGTTCAGCTCGAGCATCGCTATGCTCGGCAGATCCGAGTGCTTGGCTGAATAATTCAGGTGCTCAAATACAATTTAATGCAATGGAAGTCAATGGGAGAACCCCAGGCACCCCCTGCTCAGTGGAGAAGAGGGTGTCTGGTTCATAAAAAAAAGTTAGAAATTGATGGAAACCCCATCAAAATGGTTTGGCAACAGCATTAAGAGGATAGCTGGATGCGTCTTAGACAGAGAGTCTGAGACAGATAACAGCCAGCATACCTTACAATGACAGCCTTGTGCACTATGAGATATTCCAAACCAACTCTCATCTGACTGAGAACCAATAAACCTTAAAGTTATTTTGCATCTGTTGGATGGCTTGGGTGGACCTGCACACCTAGATCAATATCATTAGGGCGACAAAAAGTTTTCTGATTGTCCTAACATAATAATCAATAACCTTTCTATACAGTTTTGTCATGTAAAAACTTATTTGCATAAACATGGGCTTATGGGAAAAACATGCAAATGAGCAGAATCATAAGACTATGAAAACCAATAGACGGCGCTATCGAGTTATGAATAGCGCCCTCTATTGGTTTCACAGTCTTATGACAAGACAAATATTCTTGTCAGAAGACTATGAAACCAATAGAGGGCACTATTGAGTTTCAAACAGTGTCCTCTATTGGTTTCACAGTCTTATGACGAGCAGTGGAGTCTCTAGCTTTCACATTTTGGGGGGGCACACTGGGGGCCAGGACAAAAGTAGGGGGGGCAGCTATAACAACGATACATTTACACAAGTACGCTTAGAAATGCTGCAATACTTTACCCAATACCTAAAACCGCAATAGGGAAGAAAAGCCCCAATCACTCAGATGTAAACATGTCCTAGCTGCCTGGGGATCTGTGGATGACACATACCGTTTATAGCATCTTATGCTATGTGTCATCCACAGATCCACCCCATATCAGTGTCATACCAGGATCCCCCTCCCTATAAGGCCCCATTCACACATCCAAAATTTGCATAACGGAATTGCGGACCCATTCATTTCTATAGGGCAACACGACGTTCTGGCGGATACGGAAATGCGGACACGCACTTCCGGGTCCGCAATTCCGTTCCCGAAAAAATAATTCGGACCCGCACATTACCGCTGCTACGGATGTCTAAATGGAGCCTAACAGTGTCAGTGGCACAGATTCCCCCCCATCCCCCTCCCTATAACAGTGTCATCTACAGATCCCCCCCCCCGTAACAGTGTCATGACATCCACAGACCCCCGACCCCCCCTCCCTATAACACTGTAAGAGTATCATCCACAGATCCCTCCACCCTATAACATTGTAATGACTCATGACATCCACAGACCACAGATCACCCTCCCACCGCTCACATTTGAACATGATTTCTCTAAACGGTAATGTAGTAAGCACTGTAATCATCCAGGCTGCACTGACATTAACTTTAAAGGGGTTCTGCAATTTCATTTAACTGATGATCTATCCTCTAGTAGATCATCAGCTTCTGATCGGCGGGGGTCCGACACCCGACACCCCCACCGATCAGGTGTTTGAGAAGGAACCTGCGCTCCAGCAGCACCGTGGCCTTCTCACTGTTTACCGCCAGCCCACTGACGTCACGGCTCACGACTAGTATCAACTAGCCTGAGTGCGGCTAAGCTCTGTTCACTTGAATGGAGCTTAGCCCCGCCCAGGCCAGTGATACTAGTCGTAACTCGTGAGATGACTGGGCCTGCGGTAAACAGTGAGAAGGCTGCGGCGCTACTGGAGCGACGGTACCTGGGACCCCCGCCGATCAGAAGCTGATCTATCCAGGAGTATAGATCATCAGTTAAATTAAAGCGCAGAACCCCTTTAACTTTTAAATCAGGAAGATTCAGGGAATCAGGGGCAGCCGCCAGCCAGCTCTCCTCTCAGACTCAGTCAGATCTAATCTGTCTAGTTAGAAATATAGAAAGAGACTTAGTCCACTAAGTCACTACTTAACCTTATATTATTAAAGGGGTATTCCCATCAGACAATGGGGGCATATTGCTAGGATATGTCCCCATTGTCTGATAGGTGCGGGTCCCACCTCTGGGACCCGCACCTACAACGAGAACGGAGCCGGGGAGAGTTGTGGCTGGAGGACCCCGGGTTTCCCAGGGTCCGTCCACCACCAGGCACAGCTCCCCGCCTCTCCCATTGAAATGAATGGGGGCGCACCGCGCATGCACAGCCAACGCTCCCATTCATTTCTATGGGGCCAACGGAAATAGCCGAGCCAGCGCTCGGCTATTTTCGGTGGCTCCATAGAAATAAACGGAAGGCGGATGCGCATGCGCAGTGCGCCCTCCTCCACTTTCTCTGCTCCGTTCTCCTTGTAGGTGCGGGTCCCAGCGGTAGGACCCGCACCTATCAGACAATGGGGGCATATCCTAGCGATATGCCCCCATTGTCAGATGGGATAACCCCTTTAAGTTAACCTCTCAGTGTCCTGGCTGCAGTGCTACACACCTTTCAATCACCACTAGGTCTGGTCGGTCTTTGGTCAGTCTCAGTCCGTCTGCCTGTGTCTGTTCGGTATATATGGGTAGGGTAGGGCCACGCCGACGCCACGCAACACTGTCTGCTGTCTCGTCGCTGTCTTAGTCTCTAGTCTGGGCCTGGCTGGCTTAAGCAGGTTAGACTATGCAGTGGGCGGGCTGCTCACAGTGACGTCATGCGCCGGAGGAGGAGCAGGAGCGCCGCCCGCACTGCTGCCACAGACAGTCACAGACGCAATTAAGTACTTTGAATTAATCATGCAGATCAGGCTCAGCATCTGAGAGAGCCTGAGGCTCTGAGCTAGTCTAGACTAGCGGCAAGCTGCTTCATTTATGCACAGCACTGCCGCCAGTCTGCCACTGAGACTGAGTGAGTCTGACTCGTCAGGTCCTGGGGGCGGGGCTGAGAATGCGGCGCGGCGGCGGTGGGTGGACTGGAGAGTAGAGAAGAAGAGAGTGAGACTTGAGAGACCGCAACGCCAACGGCAGATGAGATCATCAGAGATGTGAAGACTGAAGAATCAGATGTCCGGTACAGAGCGCAGCAGGCACGCAGCACATGTCATGTCACAAGACTCACAGACCAACTAGTCTAGTAGTACCAAATTCTTGTTGGGGGGGCACATGGGGGGGCACAGCTTGATGTAGGGGGGGCCGTGGCCCCCTCTGGCCCCCCCTGGCGACGCCACTGATGACGAGACAAATATTCTTGTCAGAAGACTATGAAACCAATAGAGGGCGCTGTTCATAACGCAATAGCGTCATCTATTGGTTTTCATAGTCTTATGACAGCTGAAAAACAAGGCAGATTCTGCTCATTTGCATATCTTTCCCATATGGCCATGTTTATGCAAATTAGTTTTTACATGACAAAACTGTATAGAAAGGTTATTGAATATTATGTTATGAAAATCGGAAAACTTTTTGCCGCCCTAATATTATTGATCTAGGTGTGCAGGTCCACCAAGCCATCCAACAGATGCAAAATAAATTTGGAGGTTTACTGGTTCTCAGTCAGATGAGAACTGGTTTGGAATATCTCATAGTGCACAAGGCTGCCATTGTAAGGTATGCTGGCTGTTATCTGTTTCCTGGATAGATTGATGGCTTGGACATATATGGCTTTTGGCATACAGCCTTTGTGTGGTTGTATGTTGTACATAGTATGAGTCTGAGACACATCCAGCTATCCTCTAAATGCTGTTTCCAAACCATTTTGATGGGGTTTCCATCAATTTCTAACCTTTTTTTATGAACCAGAAACCCTCTTCTCTTCCGAGCAGGGGGTGCCTGGTTGTCTCCCATTGACTGCCGGAGTCTTCTCTTCCGGGTGTATGCGATAACGTCATCGGCGCAGGCGCATTGAGGATGAAGCGCCGAGCAAGCGGCCGCCTCTCAGTGCGCCTGTGCCGATTGAAGACAGGTACGGCGCAGGCGCGAGATTTGGAATTCAAACAGGGCCAGCAGAGAACGATTCCGTTCCCTGGCCCTGTCAATCACACTGCGGAGGGGGCGTCATTAGGATCGGAGAATGCAGCTGCTACCAGCAAGTAGCTGCCCTACTTGCTGGTAGCAAGGTAATTTACATATTATAAAAATAGATTTTTAACAAATTCTACTGAACCAAAATGAATATTTAGCATATGTATAGGGAGCTCGCAGTGTAGGGATTATTATTAACAACAAAAAAAAAACGGTTTAGTGGGCTCAGGGCCGGCCTTAGGTGTTCAGGCGCCCTGTGCGAGCTAACCTTGTGGCGCCCCCCCCCCCCCAAAAAAAAAAAAAAACACTGCTTGTTGCTGGCATCATGGCATAGGCTGGCTGACTATCCAACCAAGTAGTTACCAGCCCTCACACCCCAAAGGCCGGTGTAATGTTATACTTCCCTAGTTCGTGAGATTTCCCTACCCTCGTCACTTCCGGTCGCACCGGACATGACGTGAGGAGGTGTGCAGCGCCGCGCAGGCGCACAACGACAGGTTAGGGAAATTTCACAGCAGAGTGCGCATGCGCCAGGAGCCTCGCCGGCGGTTAGGGTAGGGAAAAACTATGGGCCAATGCGCAGTGATCGGATGGATGTTTTCAGCTGAACACCGGCCGACACTGCGCATGCACCGGGAGCCTCACCAGCGGTTAGGGAAGGGAAAAATTTACGTACGGGCCAGTGCTTTTTCCCTACCCTAAACGCTGGTGAGGCTCCCAGCGCATGTCGGCCGGTGTCCAGCTGAGAAAATTTGTTTCCAATGTAGTATTAATAACTAAACAATTAAATAATAAACATATTGCATTGTCTACTTACCACCAGGACAATAAGATGATCTGGACTCTGGCTGCAGTCTGGCTCTGGGGACTCCATTGTCATTCTCTCCCCCCCCCCCCCCCCCCCTTCCCTTGTCACTCTCATTATCCCCCCTCTCCCTTGTCACTCATTATTCCACCCGTCCTCCCTTGTCACGCTCATTATCCCCCCCCCATCACTCTCATTATTCCCCCCCCATCACTCTCACTATTCCCCCCCCATCACTCTCATTATTTCCCCCCCCCATCACTCTCATTATTTCCCCCCCCATCACTCTCATTATTTCCCCCCCCATCACTCTCATTATTTCCCCCCCCCATCACTCTCATTATTTCCCCCCCCCATCACTCTCATTATTTCCCCCCCCCATCACTCTCATTATTTCCCCCCCCCCATCACTCTCATTATTTCCCCCCCCCATCACTCTCATTATTCCCCCCCCCCCATCACTCTCATGATTTCCCCCCCCCCATCACTCTCATTATTTCCCCCCCCCATCACTCTCATTATTTCCCCCCCCCCATCACTCTCATTATTCCCCCCCCCATCACTCTCATTATTCCCCCCCCCCCATCACTCTCATTATTCCCCCCCCATCACTCTCATTATCCCCCCCCCCCCATCACTCTCATTATTCCCCCCCCCCATCACTCTCATTATTCCCCCCCCCATCACTCTCATTATTCCCCCCCCCATCACTCTCATTATTCCCCCCCCCATCACTCTCATTATTTCCCCCCCCCCCATCACTCATTATTTCCTCCCCCCCCATCACTCATTATTTCCTCCCCCCCCATCACTCATTATTTCCTCCCCCCCCCATCACTCATTATTTCCTCCCCCCCCCCCATCACTCTCATTATTTCCTCCCCCCTCGTCACTCTCTCTCTTCCCTCCCCCCTTGTCACTCTCTCTCTTTCTTTCCTCCCCCCTCGTCACTCTCTCTTTCTTTCCTCCCCCCTTGTCACTCTCTCTCTTTCTTTCCTCCCCCTTGTCACTCTAGTGTACCTCTAGTGTAGCGTGGCCGAGCTCTGTTCGATCCGCGGTACAGGAGCATTTGTTTCCTGTACCCGGCCGGACTGACAGGAAGTGCACACTAAGTGAGCACTTCCTGTCAGTCCGGCCGGGTACAGGAAACAAAAGCTCCTGTACCGCGGACCTAACAGAGCTCGGCCACGCTACATTAACAGGCGCAGGCAGGATTCTTTAGAGCGGCAAGCCACTCAGGCGGCGCAGAATGAGGGGCGCCGCCAGCCGCCCCCAACTTATATAAGCAACTTTTTTTTTTACCGCAACGGGCGCCGGGCGCCCCCTGCTGAGTACAGGAGGGGGGGGGGGGGGGGCTCGCCTGCCCATATTACATTGCGGGCTGTCGGCCGCCCGGCGCCCCTGTTGCTATGGCGCCCTGTGCGGCCGCACAGCCCGCACACCCCAAAGGCCGGCCCTGAGTGGGCTGACAGAAGCCCTTTAAAGATCCACAATATCAAAAAATGTATTTTTATTTAAGACAATTTAGAAATTCTTACCTGTTTTACGTCTCCAACAAGATGATGTAAAAGCAGATTTGTTGGTCCTTGTTTCTTTAAGATACAATGAAAGAACATTTTCTTGAAAAACAGATATTAACACATGTAATTACTGTAGGTAAGTCCCGTTCAGACCTTATTTTTTCCTTCCACTGAATTTACATGTATAGATAGATGTATTTCCAGATGTAGATCTCAAATGGAAGGCAGCAACATGTCCAAAGGTAAAAAAATTTTATACTGCGCAGTATAATTTTTTATTATACTTGCCAATTTTCCAGGAACATGCGGGAGGCTCCCAGAGAAAGGGGAGAAATCCCAGATTTGCATAAAAAGTGATAACTCTTTCACCCAGAAATATGCCTTCCATGAACTCTAACTTTGTGTGGCACTGGGATGCTGTATCATTAGACGCAGCACCAGCCTCCATACTTGCTCTAAGGGGCATGACATGCCACAGAAAGGGATGTGGTGTATCACAAAAGGGGCTTGGCCTACGCAGGTAAGGAGTGAGGTATTCAAAAAGGGGCATGTACACACAAAAAAAATGAATAGATGAGTCACACACTACAGTCTAAAATCTCTCAAAGAAGAAAACGTAAGGCAGCTCTCACCTGCAGTAGTAAAATCACCAGAGGTGCACGGATGCCGCTCCTGGATGCGGTATATACAGTAAGAAAAAGAAGAAAATCCAGCTCTCTCCAGTGAAAAAATGAAAAACTTTAATCCAGCAAGTTTAAAATCCATACAGGTGTACAAATAGCAGTCAACGCGTTTCAGACCTCAGAGAAATATGGGTCCTTCCTCATGACAAACGTGTTTATGAAATGGGAGCTCCCTCTTAAGTAGCACATACTAACCCCAGGCTGATAGGTATCCACCTCCCAGGTGATACCTATCAGCCTGGGGTTAGTATGTGCTACTTAAGAGGGAGCTCCCATTTCATAAACACGTTTGTCATGAGGAAGGACCCATATTTCTCTGAGGTCTGAAACGCGTTGACTGCTATTTGTACACCTGTATGGATTTTAAACTTGCTGGATTAAAGTTTTTCATTTTTTCACCGGAGAGAGCTGGATTTTCTTCAAATTCTCTCAAAGTCCACTTTAAAAACTTGTCAATTATGCAATTTTCACTCTATCTTTGTATATAGGAACACACAGTAGACATTTTCTATACTTATGGATATGCTAAACGTAATAAAAATAAATAAAAAAAGAGGTTTGAACAAAGCCTACATTTTTTATATACAATTTTTTAAGAGCTGTACGCAGTGGCAGTATTTACACAAAATGTACAATAAAAACACTTCTGTTCTCACAAACAATAGTATTACCACTTTAATCGGAGAGGCTCTTTCATGTATCTCCTGAGTATATAAACCTATGTGTCCAATTCCATGTGTGTTAAATTGTTACTGTGCGTTTAACACAGTTCGTTCTAAAGAGCTCACTAAATTCAAGTGTAGTATTGGTATAGGGTTCCACCACTGTAACAAGTTAGTTCATAAAATTTCTACCCTCCTAGATATTCCACCATCAACTTTGGTATTATTGCAAAGTGGAAGCACTTAGGAAGCACAGCAACTCAGCTTCCAGGTGGAACACCACGTAAAGTTACAGAGCAGTGTCACCAAGTGCTGAGGTGCCTATTGCATAAAGGTCGCCAACGCTCTACTGACTTATTAACTGCAGAGTTCCAAACCTCCTCTAGTATTAATATCAGCACAGAACCTGGGCGCCAGGAGCTTCATAGCATGGGTTTACATGGCCAAGCAGCTGTCTGCAAGCCTTACAATGCCAAGCGTTAGATGGAGTAATATAAAGCATGCCAGGAGAATCTTGCACTGTGCCAACTGTGAAGTTTGTGGATCAAATTGACTAGGCCAAACAGACCCCTGATCTCAACCCCATCAAACACATTTGGAATAAACTAGAATCGAGATTGCAAAGCCAGGCCCTCTCATCTGACATCAGTGTCTGACCTCATAAAAAACCTTCTGGATGAACGAGCAAAAATTCCCACAAACACACTTCAAAGTCTTTTAGAAAGCCTTCCCTGAAGAGAGGAAGCAATTTAACCTGCAAGGGAGGGACCAACTTCATATTAATGCCCATGGATTTAAAATGGGATGCCATAAAAGCTCCTGTAGGTGTAATGTGTAGGTGTCCCACTGGTCTGGGGTCCAAGAGGAGTAGGAGCTGACTGTAATGGTAGGTTGCATTGGTACATGTTATTGAGACATCATAGTGTCAGTCAGTGGCGTAACTATGAGTTGGAGTTCTATGGGCCCCAGGGCAAACTTTGAATTGGGCCCCCCCCCCCCACTAAAGGGTTTGAATGCGTTGCAGTACAATATTAAATAGAAGAGGTAGGTGTTTTTTGCCTCTCTGTATATATTTTAATGATTTTGCCCCTTTCTGTGTAGGCATAAAAATAAATTGTACAAATTCAAATATTCGCTAGTCATAATGGTGTCCAAACGTATTACTCAAAACAAAAAGGACACCTAAAAACAATTACTTTAATAGGTCAATATAAAAAGAGAACCCTCAAGATTATGCTATGGGTCACCTCTACAGATAAATATAAGCAAATATAGTCAAACAGAGTATAATACCAAGATATTACTGCAAAAATGATACCATGTATATGAGTCATCAAGCAAGGGACAATACCCAAGAGGTGAAAAAATGCCAGAGGTAAGGGAGAAGGACATTGGGGGCCATGTCGATCCAAATATAGAAAGAACAGATAATCCTTGCTCTTTCCCTGAACCAGCCCTATTGTAGCCTCTGCCCGGAGACAGCTCCTGATGGTGGGATTGCTCCGTCCCTGTACCTATACCTAAATGACCCTCGGTGTCCCTAAGATATCGTACTTACAAATAAATGGCACAGAGAGGCCTCGAGCCCAACTGGCTATTAAAAGCACTTTCGGGGCTGCCAGCCCCCCCCCCCCCCCCCCCCCATCCCGCCAGGCCCGGTCGCGGTCACACCCTCTGCGACCTCTACGCCCCTGGTGTCAGTGGAGACACATACAGCAGGTGCAGCCAGTGTCCATCCTGATTAAAGAGGCTATGGAGCCTGAGTAGGAGACAGATAGGAGGAA
The DNA here is from genome assembly GCF_014858855.1 of Bufo gargarizans. Lineage (NCBI taxonomy): Eukaryota > Metazoa > Chordata > Amphibia > Anura > Bufonidae > Bufo > Bufo gargarizans. The sequence goes on along the minus strand of NC_058080.1, from coordinate 491,933,845 downwards.
GAGACAAAGAATCTTTAAGTCAGGCGGGGTGAGAGCTACCACAAACCAATCAGGAAAAACTTTGCATTTACATTAAAGAGCCCTAAAGGAGGTGGCTGCCAGAAAATCAGTGAGTGAGTGCATGTGCTGCACATATTGCACCTGAACTGTAACCATCAAGCTTCTGTGCCTGACATGTCACCAACAAAGTATGTGCCAATACTGCAACTGTTAAAAGCCTATGCATCACTGTTGTGTGAAAGTCCCTGTTTTTTTTTTTCTTTTGTGTCCTTGTGTGCTGTGCCCTTCCTCTGCTAGGGTAATCAATGCCCATTGCTTACAAAATTCCATTAGAGAGAAAACAAAGTTCATAATTAGAAGAAAACTATATTATATTACATGCACCACCTATTCCATATCCTCCTCCACTCTTTTTCCTTTTTATGTGCTCTATCCCAAATCCCTTGATATGCCACCACTCTATTAACCATGTTTTTCCAGACCATCACTGAGGGTTTTGCTTTTAACATCCAGACTTTTAAAGTGACCAATCTTGCAAAATATCTTCATAATGGGGATCCTAAAGGGTTTTCCAGCCTTAGGGATATTTTTCACTAGTGTCAGGAACATGTTGTGCTTAATGAAGAAATTATATTAAAATTATATTAAAATTATAATTAATATCCACTAAATTTCCAATATTCCATAAAACACTGCAAAGGATGGAGACATTTTAAACCTCTTCCGATAACCTTATAAATCTCACTCCAGAATCTATGAACAGTCCTGTATAATATATGTAAAAGTTGCATCTTCCTGATTACATAGTGGACATCCTCGGGAATCTCTCACCCCATCCCTCAAAATAAAGGGCAATAAATAAACAGTTTCACTTGAATGTGACTGAGCTGCGCCTAGGCCACGTGAGCGATGAACGTGACATCACTGTCCTAGGAAAAGCTGAGAGAAGGCCACGGTTCTCAAAGGAGCGCCACTGCCTTCTCAAATAGCTGATCGGCGGGGGTCCTGGGTTTCGGAACCCCACAAATCAGATACTGATGACCTATCCTGAGTAAAAAAATAAATCAGAAAACCACTTTAATTAAGCTTTGGAATATTTTGAGTGTGTTTCAAGTAGGTAAATTATAGCTGGAAGAGGTCTATTAATCAGATCAAACCTATTTTTCCTGTCTCCCACTCCTCTCACATAAAAAATCACAATTAATCCTGAAAAATGCCTTGTAGTCTGACTAGAAATAATGAGTATGTAATATTGGCGTGACTGGATCTTTGGTTAACTTCTTTAAAACTCTGACTACAGATCTGCATTTCTATGGAGCAATCTAGGTACAAAGCAATTTTTTGCGCTAATACTGTATATGTCAGATTCAGAATTTCTCTTGCATTCTTTTAAATTTTTCCCCAAGCAGAGGGTTCTTTCCTGCTACATTGTTTGCCAGTTTTACCCCAAAAAGGGGCAAAAACATCTCTGCCCCAAAAGTATTAAGTACCCAGTTCTGCAAAAAGGGAACAGGGTATCCCTCTGCCGACCCTTCTGGGAGACAAATCATACAGCTGTTACAATGACAAGCTCTGCCTTCCATATCTATCATTTTTCACCTTAATTGGACATTATTTTTTCCATTTTCTTAAGACTGTCCATTATAGAGGATAAATCTGTTTAAATTTTTTTGCAATTTTTTTCCTCTACTTCTGTAATTCTATCCCTGATCATATTTAGATCATGACGGATCAAAGAGATGTTTGATCTAAGGCACTCAATGTGTGCTGATAAATCCTCCTAGGACTTATTACAACTAATAACAACAGACAACACCACCAACTATGTTTTAATTCTTCATCCTCCTCATTTAATAGGTATTGTAATGCCATGGGCTCCTATGACAAGTTTTGAAGAAAAGCAGGGACACACTTCGGATTAGCTCTTACCAGCTATACTAGGCAACAACAGTGTCCACTATCTTAGTGGACACTCTAGCTTCTGGCTCCTACTCCACCAAGGCCGGGTATCTTGGTAGCACATCTCAGCACAACAACAAACCACAATATGTATCTCCTTAATAGGTTTCTAGCACCATTCTCGGAGATGTATCCTGCAATGCAGCAGGATACAAGTCCAAGGTTTCACCCAGGCAACAGAGAGGACATAAATCATAGAGATAAGCTAATACTAGAGAAGTGTGCACAAATGAAAACCAATACACATATCTTAAGCAGGTATTGCAATTTTATGGCATTTAAAAGTTCCAATATTTGGCGCCAAAATTTGCAACCTTTTACATCACCCTCACCACTTTTAAAAAGTGGTTTAAAAGTGGGTTGATTAGGTATAGTAATTTGTTTCTTGCTAGATTTACCATTCCGACTTTTTAAAGAAAAGTTTCAAAAAAAAGTTGTACAGTCACTCCTCTCCAAAAGTGAGAAGTGGCATAGGAAAAGTGGCATCTCTATACAAAAGTGTAAGGTTTAAAAATCAAAACTGGTGTAAAGGAAAACTGCCATAGTTAACAATAGCAACCAATCTGATTCAACATTTCATTTTCCAAAGAAGTGTTGAAAAATCTAAGTTGGAATCTGATTGGTTGCTATGGGCAACTAAATTAGTTTCCTTAAAAGCCAGTTTTAATAAATCTCTCATCACTATGCGTCTTTTGAGAAGTTTGGCCAAAGTCAAAGCAAAATGGACTTCAAAAAGTCTCATTATGAAATGTTTCCCCCGTGCTTTTTCGGACTACTATTGCCCTTAGAAAACAAATAACAGGACAAAGCTTCCAAACCATTGTACTTAGCACACTACTATGCATCTCTGTATCTTTTTCCAGGCTACTTACTGTATTGTACAGTTCTTCCAATCTGCTTATGGTGAGGAAACGGTGCATGTTCACTCCGTATTCTATCAACAGCTTCACAAAATCCACACGATCCATTACTAAGGCATCCTGCATGGCTTTTTCTAAAGAACCAACCTTTCAGGAGAAGTTATAAAACATCAGTTATATATCCAAATTAAAGCGAATGTCCAGTTCTGATCTTAAAATGTAAGTATCAATCAGAGTGGTTACTAGCTTTTCATTTTCTTGTGGATTGGTTGCTACATTTGTTTTTTTAAACAAACAAACCTTTGGATAGGTCATCAGCACTTGATCGGCAGGGGGCCAACACGCAGGAGCCCCACCAATCAGCTGTTTGAAATGAATGGGGCTGAGCTGCGCCCAGGCCACATGACATAGTCACTGGCCTGCAGGAAGCAGAGAGAAGGCCACCGTGCTACTACCAGAGCGCTGCTGCCTGCTCAAAAAGCTAATCTGCGGGGGTCCAGGGTGTTGGATCACTGCTAATCAGATGCTGATGCCCTACCCAAAGGGTAGATTATCTGTAGGAAAATCCCTTTAATCTAAATTATTAAACAGGACCGTTCACCTTCCTTGCAGAATAACAATTCTGGAGCAACTTTTCTTATAACTCTATGCTGTGCAATTCCTACTATAAGTTTATGAATTATTTGCCAACTGGGTATTAGGCGAAGGCTGTGATGGCTAACCTGCGGCACTCCAGCTGTGGTAAAACTACAACTCCCAAGATGCACACTCCCTTGGCTGTTCTCAGAACTCCATAGAAATGAATGGAGTACGCTGGGAGTCGTAGTTTCACCACAGCTGGAGTGCCAGAGGTTAGCCATCACTGGGCTAGGGCTACACGGTGATACCTGTCGAGGCCAGGATCGCTGCGTAGCGATAATCCCATAGAAATGATTGGGATCGCAGCGTCAGTTGCAAGACATCCAGCTGTGTTGGATTTCTTGCGACTGCTGTGGTGCTCCCGTTTATTGCTATGGAATCACCGCTACTCAGCAAACCTGGCTGCGACCAGTGTCACCATGTAGCCCTAGCTTTACAAGTTGGATGGGGGGGTTGTCCCCACACAGTCTGACACTATCCAATCAGTGCTCCCGGTGTCAGACTGTCCTGTCTATGGTCAGCCAAAGACGAATACCGGTACATTTTTGTAAAAAAAATAATCTTCAGAACTACATAGCTCCGTCCATTGTGTAGTAGACGCCTGGTTACTGCAGTCCTGCTCCTTTTCACATCAACAGAACAGTCCTGCAGTTACCGGCTTCATTCAGTAATGGACAAAGCTGTTTAGTTCTGGTGCGGGAGTTACTCCTGCTGATCAGTGCAATTGTGTGGTGTGGAATCCCACCAATCAGATATTGATGGCTTATCCTTAGGATAGGCCATCAATATTAAAATCTTTGAATATCCCTTTAATGGCAAAAAAAATTATATTACTTTATTATATATAGCCAACTGGACAGTTCTCCAAGACATGATTATATCTTTAATAGAAGGATAAAAGTCAAAAACACTTTATGCATAATCATTTTCTATGTCTTGAGAATACATGAGTTAAAACATGAAAAAGTTGTTGCTTTGAGCATAGCATCACCCTGCAAATAAAAATAGAAAAAAAATACTATAACCTTTTTCTAAAGCAAAACTATCTTTAACAAGGAAGTAGAACTTCACTGGCACAGGCTATAACTAGAATAAGTAATGGACAAGCATCATTGAAAAAAGTAATTAACTCAGATACCCGAGGGTATGATCCCGGGCCTGATTACATAGTAGTGTTCTCACAAATAATGTGTTTTTAAAGGGAAGCTATAAAGTTATCTATTCCTCTAGGCATCTAAAAACTGTAAATCAGTGGATGTTCATCCAAGTGGAAAATAACAGTTTACACATATTTAGTCATGTGTGTACCATAACAGGTTAAAACAGGTTTAAAAGTGGTGAGAATAAAAGAAATAAACTTATATTAAAACATTGTCAAGCAAACAAAACACTGTGTTACTGACAGATCACAATGATGATGGTAATTCATCTCACCCCCTTTGGGAATATCTAGATTATTTAAACCCCAAGAACACCATAGGGTCCATTCACACGTCCACAAAATATGGTACGCATCCGTTCCGCAATTTTGAGGAACAGGTCCGGACCTATTCATTTTCAATGGGGCCGGAATGTGCTGCCCGCATCCGCATTTGCGGATCTTCACTTCCGTTCCGCAAAAAAGAGAACATGTCCTATTCTTGAACATGAATCAAGTGACAAGTGTTGAATAGTGGTAATTTGTATGTATGTGTGTGAACATTAATATGGATGATGATTTAGTTCCAGCATGGCAACATTGTACTAGACAGGAATCAGAGGAAGAACAGTGGCTTCGGGCTTTGGGCCCATATCCGAGCACAGATGAACTAAAAAAATGTTAAACACGGCTTTCCCTATATTAAGCTGGCACAAATGTTTATTGTAATGTCCCAATGGACCTTATTTATATATACAGGCCCAAAGAACAAATGTTCTTACTGCCCACACTTATTGGATGCAGTACTTTTAGTCCAGCCGCCTCTCGGCGTGCGCTGCGGTGCTGCCGCCGGAACTCTACCCCTGCTCCATTATAGTCAATGGGGACAGAGGAACAGACAAGAGGAGAACTAAGAAGGAGGCCTTGTGAGGATAGGACATTACGGGGATGTATCAGGAAAGCAGGTCAGAGATGTAAGGAGGGGACAGATTGTGAACGACCTATGTTGTTGTTAGTATCTTGAACGATATTCACTGGGAAATGGGAAGCCAGTGAAGTGATTGAAAGAGGGGAAAGGTGGATAAACCTAGCAGCAGAGTTGAGGATAGATTGGAGGGGTGTAAGAGTTCTAGATGGGGCCCACAGAGGAGGATACTGCAGTAGTCCAGGAGGGAGATGACAAGGTCATGCACTAGAGTTTTTGTAGACTCAGGGGTGAGGAAAGAGAGAATAAGGGAGATATTCTTGGGTTGAAAGAGGCAGGAGGAGGTAAGGGTTTGGATGTGTGGTTTCAAGAATAGAGCAAAATCAAATGTTATCCCCAATGTTACCAATAGTGTTAACTTTCAATATCCCTAGACCTCTAGAGATATTCGATATTAACCTATAACCACCCTAGACAACCACAATGGGTTAGAGTCATCAGTTTGGAGCAGCTCAGATACCAGCTAATAACCGCTAGGCCACTCTAGAACCCAAGGGATATTACAAGAATACTGCAACTAACCAGTAAACTATACCATGTATAATTCTGTGATCTATTAAATGTATAAAGCTAGCAGCATAAGCATAATCAGTGTTGATGAAGGAGTTTCATTTTGCCATCTTTATTGTGGGCACTAAAGCACTAGAAAAGCCTCCAGTGAATGCCCCTGAAACTAGTCTAAACCTTTGCCGCTATCAGTAACAAGTTCAGTTTTGGTATCAGAACCAATGCTGCCAGAGATATGTATATATACATTATAAAAATACAAACTTTCCAGTGCTGGCCATACACGAGGATATGCTTCTTAGCAATATCCACTCTGTTCCAAGTCAAAGCCAAGCTCAGCTGGTCTGGTGCAGACATGTTAGTGCCTGTAAAACACAATAAATACTTGTATATATATGTAATACTTACATTGTAGTAGCATTTGAGATATCTTCATGTAAAATTGCATAGACAATGATGTCACACAAATCACATACATCTGATTTCATAATTAAGCCATGTTAAAAACAGTTTGGCCTACTTTTCAGTAACTGTACATCTATAGAACAAGTTAGCTTAGCATTATGTCAGCTACAGTATATATTCTGGAGATATTGCTCACACGTGGCTAAAGCTACTTTCACACTAGCAACAGCCTTCTCTGACTACATGACGCAGTTTTATTCCGGCCGCCTCTATGCATGTTTGCCGTGATGCCGCCCATATAGTCAATATGGCCAGAGCGGTCCTCCGGCTGCACGTGTGCACTAGCGGCAGCAGGGATCCGGCAGGCTGTTCACCCGCCGGAACAGCCTGCCAGGGAAGGCTGCCGCTAGTGTGAAAGTAGCCTTACCTGCTTAATAATTTGTAATATGATGTGTTGAATTAACAGGTCCCTAAGACCAAATCTGATGAAGTAAGGTAGTGCTGCTGGTTTTGAGACTGTGGTGAGAAGGGTAGTGCTGCTGGTACTGAGAATATGGTGAGTAGGATAGTGCTGTTGGTTTTGAGACTGGTGAGTAGATTAGTGCTGCTGGATTTGAGACTGTTGAGTAGATTAGTGCTGCTGGATTTGAGACTGTTGAGTAAAGTAGTGATGCTGGCCGTTAGGCCCCTTTCACACGGGCGAGTATTCCGCACAGATGCAATGCATGAGTTGAACGCATTGCACTCGCACTGAATCCTGACCCATTTATTTCTATTGGGCTATGCACACGAGCGGTGATTTTCACGCATCACTTGTGCGTTGAGTGAAAATCGCAGCATGCTCCTCTTTGTGCGTTTTTCACGTAACGCAGGCCCCATAGAAATTAATGGGGTTGCGTGAAAATCGCAAGCAAGTGCGGATGCGGTGCGATTTTCACGCACGGTTGCTAGGTGACGATCGGGATGTGGACCCGTTCATTATTATTTTCCCTTATAACATGGTTATAAAGGAAAATAATAGCATTCTCAATGCAGAATGCATAGTACATTAGGGCTGGAGGGGTTAAAAAATTTTTTAAAAATAATTTAACCAACCTTAATCCACTTAAGGTGGATAATTTAACTCGCCTTAATCCACTTGATCACGTAGCCAGCATCTCTTCTGTCTTCTTTTGTGAAGAATAGGACCTTTGATGACGTTACTACGTTCATCACATGGTCCGTCACATGATCCATCACCATAGTGATAGATCATGTGACAGACCATGTGATGAGCGTAGTGATGTCATCAAGGTTCCTATTTCTCACAGAACAAGGACAGAAGAGATGCCGGCTACGCGATCAAGTGGATTAAGGCGAGTTAAATTATCATTATTATTTTTTTAACCCCTCCAGCCCTATTGTACTATATATTCTGTATTCAGAATGCTGTTATTTCCCCTTTAACCATATTATAAGGGAAAATAATACAATCTACACTACAACTAACCCAAACCTGAACTTCTGTGAAGAAGTTCGGGTCTGGGTACAACATTTAGTTTTTTATCACGCGCCTGCAAAACACATTGCAACCGCGCGATAAAAACTGAACATCAGAACGCAATCGCAGTCAAAACTGACTGCAATTGCGTACCTACTCGCACGGGTTTGCCGCAATGCACGGGACGCATCCGGACCTAATCCGGACACGCTCGTCTGCAAGGGGCCTTAGACTGTGGTCAGTAGGGTAGTGCTGCTGGTTTTGAAATTATGATGAGTAGAGTAGAGCAGCTTGTTTTTAATACTGTGGTGAGTGGGGCAGTGTGGCTGCTTTTGAGACTGTGGTGTGTAGTATAGTGCTGTTGGTTTTGAGACTGTGGGAAATAATGTACTGCTGCTGGTTTTAAGACTGTGATTAATAGGTTAGTGCTGTTGGTTTCAACACTGTGGTGAATAGGGTAGTGCTGCTGGTTTTGGGACTGGTGAGTAGGGTAGTGCTGTTGGTTTTGAGACTAAAGTGAATAAGGTAGTGCTGCTGGTTTTGGGACTGGTGAGTAGGGTAGTGCTGTTGGTTTTGAGACTAAAGTGAATAAGGTAGTGCTGTTGGTTTTTAGACTGTGGTGAATAGGGTAGTGCTGTTATTTTTGAGACTATGGTGAGTAGGGTTCTGCTGTTGGTTTTGAGACTTTGGCGAGTAGGATAGTGCTGCTGGCTTAGATCCAGATGAATTATGGGTGCAAAGAAATTGTAAATTTTTATTAAATGCTTCATAATCTGCATTCATAAACTGTATGCCTCTAAAAACCAGGAATGACCGATGTATGAATCAGTTGAGCTGAATTTGTTAATGCAGGGTCCAACAACTACAAACCTTGCAGAAGAGCCGTCAGAATTGCCATATCAATATCCTGTTGTTCTTCAGACTCTGAATCAAATAATGTGATCTAAGAAATAGGTAAATATGTGTTTATTAATTTATTTGTCACATGGATTAATGACAAAGACCCAATGTGTGTCTGCGCCTAGAATCTGTCTAAAAAATGGTGCAATCAGTGTTTCTACAACCTAAACTGACTTGCTAAAAAAGCTGGTGGGGCTAAGGTGCATCATTTGGCGCAAAAACAGTGCCACAATTCTGGTGTAAAACTCTGTCTCAAAGGAAGCCAACCAATAGTTGGTATAGAGCTAGACAAAAGGATCTATCCTTGTGCCACATTTATCACCCAGCCTGAAAGGATGAGGTGCAATACCAGATAAAGCCCTCGGACAGGAATGAAATTGTTTCTAGGGGGGAAAAAATGACTTTTTTTTTATGATTATTGGATTCAAACATTGATATGCTGTATGGCAGTGTTCCTCAACTCCAGTCCTCAGGCCCACCTGCCAGTAATGATTTGAGAATATCCACAGAATAAATACCTGTGGTAAGTCTTGATGCATGGCACTGATTATATCTCCTGCTCAATACTAAGGAAATCCTGAAAACATGACTGGCAGGTGGGCCCTGAGGACTAACATTGAGAAACACTGCTGTATGGGATATAGAGCTTCAGAACTATTAAAGTATAAGGATGTCAAAGAGGAGGTCTCCAGTCAGGACCCCTTCTTTTAGCCCCTCTTTTACGTTTCAGCTGCTGGACCTGTAGCGATCACCTGATGCCCTGTGATTTCCAACAGGTCTTCCATTAGAAAAGAAGTTGTCCTGAATAGAAAACCTCTTTAACTTGACTCATTTGCTTTCCTACCATAACAAATTATGTATTCTGCTGCTGTGTTAGATTAGGGCATTTTATTATTTATTTTGTTAGTACTAAAACCAGGAGTAATTCCTAAAAAAAACTATAAAGAGAGACCTCTCTTTTATGATTTGATATTTGTTTAACATTTTGATAAAATCACAATGGCTTTATATCCAATTCAGAACCTGATTAAATGTCAGTGTTGGATGACTGACATCTTATGATTATGGTAATTCTATGTCTATTCAACAGAAAAATTATTTAGGAAGGAGGGTTTCACTTACAGAATCACGGCACTCCATGCACTCCATGAGAATAAATAAAATGTGATTAGCCTGCCTATGACCGAGACTAAATGTCTGCTGGATCATTTGCAGAATGTCATCCTTCAGCTGTGCAGAGATCTCTCTATAGGAGAAATACATTAGGACAAGTAGTAAAATACAATATGAGCCATCAATTACACAGGACTCACATGGTCTTAATAACGTACATTTTGCATTACCATTTCAGAGCACATTAAATAAAATTATTTTCCTATACCCTGAACGTTTTAAATGGTTTTGAAGTTTTTATAACTGTACCTGCATTACATCAAAAGAGGTTATCGATATTTACAACCAGGCCATGCACAATCTCAATGAGAGGTCAGTCTGGTCTTTGGCATTGGCAATCATTTATACATACAACGGTGTAAATGTAGATCGGGTCGCATTTTGGCTGATGTGGTACTTTACTGCAGACATCACTGCTGTGAACCTGATGTTGAAAAATCTTGTTTTAGGGCATTTCCTCCCCACTAAGTTTTTTATGACTGTTCCCATTGATGTTCATGGATAGAATTGTGAAATACAAGCAGTTTTAGGAAAATTTGTAAATGCTGCAAAACTGGGGGACAACCGCATGGTGGTTTTGCAGCAGTTTTGCCAATGTATGTGTAGATAATCTTATGTGACACATAGAGATAGTGATATGTTTCTTTAAGAAAAAAGATTAATTTCAACTATTTTACCTTTTATCTGCTGTGTGCTTGTGTGTGAATGCCAAGATATCTGCAGCTCTGCCTGTCCCTTCACAAACCACCACAGGAATGGATGGAGTGCTGCGGACATATTCCCACACCATCAAGATAACATTTGGGCCTCCTTCCACTACCAGACCAACTACAGGGACACCTTGTCCCATTCCTGTCAAATAAACATTGGTAACTTGGTATTTATACTTATTTGCATTGTGACGTAATGCATATTACATTGATAAAAGAGTCGTTCCAGTAGACATGAGTGCCTACTCACAGGCCCTACACATACACCCAAACATAGCTTAAAGGGGGTTTCCGGGATTTTAATATTGATGACTTATTCTCAGGATAGGTCATCGATATCAGATGGTTGAGGGGGTCTGACACCCAGCACCCCCACCAATCAGCTGGTTGAAGGGAAGCTGCGCTCCAAGAGCAGCCTTCCCTTTATTGTTTACCTGCTCGCTGTCGACAGGGCAGTGGTGAACAGGTGTAACTACAAGCCGTCCCGTTCATTTCAATGGGACATACAGTATCATTTCTATTCAAGTGTATAGGAGCGAGCCGGCCCATTGATGTGAATGAGATGGCTTGTAGTTACACCTGCTCACCACTGCGCTGTTGACGGCGAGCAGGGAAACAAACAAGGTGATCAGCACAGGTGCAATGTGTCAGACCCCCACCAATCTGATATTGATGACTTTTCCTGAGGATGTGTTATCAATATTCAAATCCTGGAAAACTCCTTTAAGGTGAGAGCTTTTGAATAAATGAGTCTTGCACACTTCATTCTCCTAAGGCTACATTCACACAACGAAAAAAAATGGCCATGAAAATGGACATACTGTTAGTTTTTCATGGCCATATTTCAACAATTTTCGCATCCATTTTCTGACCATTTTGCTGTTTTTAATCGCCATTTTATATACGTTTTTAAAGGCTGTTAAAAACGGCCATTAAATGGATGATTTTTCACTGGCTTTTTTAAATAAAATCCCAACACCTGCAGTGTACTGTACATAATGTCCTCCATAGTGACCCCCAGCAGTAATAATGTCCCACATAGTGGCCCCCAGCAGTAATGTCCCCCATAGTTGCCTCCAGCAGTGATAATGTCCCCCATAGTGGCCCCCAATGTCCCACATTGTGGTCCTCATCTGTAACAATGTGTCGTTTTGTTTTTAAGCCAAAAAATAAATTGCTCACTTCAGACTTGCAGAGAAAGTCGCTCCCCTCTTGATGCTAAAGCACTTGCCGAAGGACCTGCATCTGCAAGTAGATGAGGTGAGTAATTTTTTTAACCCCTAACAGGCCATTTTGCACAAGTGTACCCATTTTTAACGCACATTAGATGGGTGCACTCCTGTCTAACAGCCGTTAAAAACAGTTCTATTTTTGACGGCCTCTATTCATTGGTCGTTACAAAAACTGCTAGGTGAATAGCTCCATTGACTTTAATTATTTCTAAAAATGGTTGTATGAATGTAGCCTAACGTCTAGGGCAAAGTTCTGATGTATTATAAGAGTGTCACTAATGTCCAGCAATCTGGAAGTCAGAAGCTGGATGCATTGTACACTGCGTTCCCTCCGTCACTCCATAGGCTCAAATGAGGCAAGGACCTGAAGCAGGACCTGTTGTGCCATATTCAAAATTCGAACACCAACAAATTGTTTCCTGGAGTGAAATTCTACGATGTTTCCCAAGGAACGTTCAGCTGTATATTAATATAATCCAAAAAGAAGAGCAGAGATCCAGCTTCCAATGCAAACGTGGCAGCTTTTATTGAAAGAGTGCATTCAAAACGAATGAGTAAGGATCAGCATTTCATGATCCAAAACGCGTAGACATGGACTTCCATATTGGTTTTTAACGCACTATTTCAATAAAAGCTGCCACGTTTGCATTGGAAGCTGCATCTCTGCTCTTCTTTTTGGAAATCGATTTCACCCTATGCTCCCAGCGTGCTCCGTGCTTCCGCTATTATTTACAGCCAGGTGAGCGCACCTCCCTCTATTTTCTCGTATATTAATATAAATATCACAGAGTAGTTAAGGACTTACGGGTGTGTATTTTCTGAAGCGATATGTATTCCTCAAGGTTTCTTCTAAGTTTCATCTCGTTTCCATACTTTCCAGCTGTGCCATCATCCACCATGATGAAATGGGAATGCATACTATTCAGAGTGGTGAGCTTACTTAGAGGATTTACCAGAGTTTGATAAAGGCAAACTGCCTGAAATTGACACAAAGGTTTTATCCAAACCTGCATTGCCATTCAGATTTAATCACTTTATTTTTATGTGTGTCCAAACGATGCATGCATGCATGAATAAATTAGGAAGATGAGTTGAGTGAAAGTGAAGTTTATGAAACATAATCAATAAAGGAAATAAAATATTGGCGTACTTACATCTTTTCCAATAAGATCCTTTTGGTTCTCAATAACTCCCCAGGGTGGGATCCCAATGGCACATATTTTTCTTAAATGCTGGGAAGCATGAGCTTTTAAGGCATCGCCTACATGTTTGGACACTCCTGCAAAGTTAATGTACAAATTAGTGTTGATCATGAATATTCGAATCGTGAATATTATGCACGAATATCGGCACTTCAAGAATTCACTAATATTTAGAATATAGTGATATATATTTGTAATTTCGAATATTCTAGATTTTATTTCCATCAGTGACCTCCCTTCTTGCTTGTGGGCCAATGAGAAGGCTGCAATGTCTGTCTGAGCTTAGCAACATCCCTAGCAACCAATAGGAAAGTTACCTACCCCTTACTATGTAAGAAACTCCCCAGCAGCCCTTGTATGCAGTATTTTGCAGATCTGAGAGAGAGCAGTGTTATTGCTGTGCTCTGTGCTTTCCTGTGTTATTACATTAGATAGATAGTGGGAGATAGTCAGTGTAGGTTAGATAGTTATATAGTGTAGCAGATAGGTTCTGCTGTTCATACATACATGCTACATACATAGTGATGTGATGTCACAAGTTCACAACAATACTTAGTGCACAATCACTTATAAGTCGTCAGACCTGTTAAAATGTGAAGTTGCACGTATTGCGCCAAAATATTTGCATCATTAGTGCTGATTTTGCAATTGCAAATATATTGGAGTACTCTATCTGCATATAAAGCTATTGTAATGTTCTGCCATGGAAACCATTTTCTCCAGTCTCAGGAAACTTCTAGTAGCTTGAAAAATATAGCTATAGTGACCCACGCCTGTATTTCGAGCGCATTACGCGAATATTACATTGCCGATTTTTTGCTATCCAGAAAATAATCTCGAATTCTCGAATATATGACAAATATTCTACCAAATATTCGCGAAATATCGCAAATTCGAATATCGCCTCTGCCGCTCATCACTAGTACAAATACTATAATATCAAAGAAGATCAATTTAATAATACGTTTATCATTATGTTATATGCAAACAGCTTTGTGTGAACTCCAAAAAACATTCCAACTAAATCTGACTTTAAAAACATAATGCACAAATTGAATATGCTAACTAATCAGCCTTAAATTCTTCTACCTGCAATAATCTGAATCCAGGCATACTATGAAAATACTTTAAGGAAATGTGAAGCCAAAAATGTATCTGCCAGTTAAAACCAGATAGTAGCAAACATCCTTTTTTCTAATCTGTTTTTATTTTCTGTTTGCAGATTTTTTATTCTATTTCCTGAACATCATTATGGGGGCGGCTATTTTGCCTGAATTGTTCTTAGGCTACTTTCACACTAGCGTTGTTTGAATCCGGCGTTCAATTCCGACACCGGAACTGCCCGCCGGATCCGTAAAAACGTGTGAAAACTGATTACATTTGAATCCTGATCAGGCTTTCGATCACAATGGAAAAATGCATTGGAAAAAACGGATCCGCCATTTTATGGACTTTAACTTTTTTTTTCCTATTTTTCGGGTTTAACATGCAAAAGCCGGATCCGTTTTGACTGAACACACAGCGCCGGATCCGGCGTTAATGCAAGTCAATGGGAAAAAAGCCTGATCCGGCGTTCAGTCAAAGTGTTCAGGATTTTTGGCCGGAGGTAATAATACTGCATGCTACGTTTTTCTGAAAAGCCTGATCAGTCAAAAAGACTGAACAGAAGACATCCTGATGCATCCTGAGGGACAGACTCTCCATTCAGAATGCATTAGGATAAAACTGATCAGTTCTTTTCCGGATTTGAGCCCCTAGGACGGAACTCAGCGCCGGAAAAGAAAAACGCTAGTGTGAAAGTAGCCTTAACAGCAGTTAGAAAAAAAAAAATTTTTATTTTTTTATATAAACATATAAACAATTTATATAAACATTTTAAATCTTAAATTTTTTTTGAAGTGATAAACAATAACGGCGGAGCTACTCATTACTGAGTTCATGATTGGAAGTTTGATTTCTGTTTTGGGGGGGTTTAGTTTTTTTTTGGAGGTGTGGTCCTAAACTTTTCAGCTGAAAAATAGCCTGTTTCAGTTTATTCGTTGTTTTCATTAAATTGAATGCTCAAAAAGTGTTTGTCTCACTCCCATTTCTTCTTGTTGCATGTTGAAGCTCTACTTGGAACCTTGTTAAGATTCAGCCATGCTAAATATGATTTTTTGCCATTTTTCAAGTGGTCTTAAACTTTTGATCAGTACTGTATTAAGGCCACGGCGATATGTAATCGCTGGATTCTCACCAACCAGATGTCACAATTCTGGGCCATCTTAGGTGCAGACCCAGATGTGGGACAATATCTCCCTTACTTCTACATGGGAATCATCAAAATTACTGATGATGCGGATCTGTTCCGATGTCTCACTCAATTGCCGCGGGTCAAGTAATGAAGTCCTTTCGCAACTGAGGGCATGTTGGTATGCCTGATTAAGGACCCTCCTAGGGTGCCCCAGACATCTGAATCTTTCTTGTAAAACTGCCGCCGCCATCCAGAAATCCTGCATCATCGAGCAGTTGCACCTCAGACGCAAATACTGACCCTTAGGGATCCCGCGTTTCAAGGCCGGCGGGTGACAACTCTGCCAGCTTAGCAGACTGTTCATGGTGGTATTTTTCCGGAACAACCGCGTGCTTAAGGTGCCATCCTCTCTCAAAGATGGTAAGGTTAAGAAATGTAATACTCGATGGGTTGGTTTCCCATGTAAAGAATAGGCCCCAATTATTATTATTTGTTGATGTATCTTATCCACATTACAATTGACAATGCTTCATCCCTAAACTCATCACCAGTGACAATTTCCCTTTCCCATCTGCCCAGATATATATTGGTAAAAGTAGGGGCACATGGGCTTCCCATGGCCACACCCTTTATCTGATGGTAGAACTTATTGTCAAACAAAAATGTGTTGTCTTCCAAAATAAATGTAATTAATTGGAGCACAAACGCATTGGTAGATTGGAGATGAGTGTCCCGTTCACCTAAGACATCGGCCACTGCCTCACATCCCCTATCGTCAGGTATAGAGTTATACAATGCCTCTACATCCAGGCTTGCTAGTATCATATCATCTTCGATCTGCATGCCATCAATACGTTTGATGACATCCATAGAATCCCTAGCGTATGAGGGCAAGGCAGTGACGAAAGGCCTTAAAACCTGATCCACATAGGTGCTAATGCGATATGACAGGCTATTCGTGCCTGAAACAATTAGTCTCCCCTTAAGCGGATTTAGCCCCTTGTGGATTTTTGGGAGGCCATAAAAACAGGCTTTTTGTGGATACTTAGGGAGTAAAAAACTCGAACTCTGATTTGGTTATCAACTTAGCTTCTAGAGCCTGTGACCAGATCGCCTTCAACTCTTTCCAATATGAGGTCATTGGGTTACATGGGAGGATTGTATAACATTGTCTGTCCCTCAAAATGGTCAAACACATGTCGGTGTACTGTTGGTAGTCTAGAATCACAATATTTCCTCCTTTGTCTGAGGGTTTTATTACAATTGAGGAATCTGACTCTAGAGCTCTCACTGCTTCCATCTCCGCATGTGTTAGGTTATTATGACCAGTTCTATGTCCCTCCAATTGCCTCAATTGGTCTGTGACCACCTTAAGAAAGGTGTCACATGGTGTGTGATCTCCGATGGGAGGATTTTTGGAGAATGGTGATTTCAATTTAGTAAATGAACCCTCTCCGGGGCTATTATTACCCTCCTCCCATAGCTCAGCCAGCAGCTGGACATCAGGGAGATCTTCCATCTCAATACCCATGGACACACACTGCGCTCTGTCATGTGTGATGAAAAATTTCCTCCACTTTAACTTACATATAAAAAGATGTAAATCTTTTACCCAGTCAAACAAATTAAATCTGTTTGTGGGTAAAAATGATAAACCTTTTTGAGGAGGTTAATTTAATCAGTATAGTAGTGTTAATTTAGATTAAAGATTCATTTTAAAAATGTGCCCGATTTAAGAAATTAGCTAATGCTGGATGATAAATTTGGTGCATCTTTAGACTGTCACCAATTAGTTGGCTCTTTATGCCAAAATGTTGGCACATGTTGCTGCATCCTAAGACACACCTTTTTCCAGTAGGTCACACCCCTTTCCCACTAACCACACTCCCTTTTTGGACAATTCAAAAAGGGAGTGTTTATCTAAATGTGTCTAAAACACATCAAGAAGGTTTTTTTTTTCTTTTAAGGAAGTGACGTTATTATTGTACTGTACTCACCATTTCCATATATTGCATGTGACCACTGCAGACAATCACTGGCTTCAGCAGTATGCAGTGCGAGACCACTGAGGCCAGTGATTGGTTGCAGCAGTACCTTTCAGTATACAAGCATATCACCACTGCAGTCAGGAAAACAAAGCCTGGCAGGGGTGCACATAGCACCAGGACTGGAAAGGAGGGGATTCAGGACAGTAAGTATACCTATTTTCAATTATTCTAAAAGCGTCCCTGCCTTTTATTAAAAGAAAAATAATTATTCCTTTTTATTGAATGATCAATTATCATTTGGAGTAAGAATAAAGTAGAGTTAACCTTGCCCTTTTCATAAGCCAATGTTAGTTTAGCCCAACAAGCACGTTATTACCGTATTGTTTGTCCTATAAGACGCACCTGCCCATTAGACGCACCTAGGTTTTTAAGGAGGAACATAAAAAAAAATTTGAACCAAAAGGTGTGCTTTTGGTGGGTTTTGAACTAAAGGTCTGAGGATGACACCGTTATGGGGGATCTGTGGATGGCACTGTTATTGGGGGGATCTGTGGATGGCACTGTTATTGGGGGGATCTGTGGATGGCACTGTTATGGAGGGGGGGGGGTCTGTGGATGGCACTGTTATGGAGGGGGGGGATCTGTGGATGGCACTGTTATGGAGGGGGGGATCTGTGGATGGCACTGTTATGGAGGGGGGGATCTGTGGATGGCACTGTTATGGGGAAGATCTGTGGATGACACTGTTATGGGGAGGGGGGTGGCACTGTTATGTGGAGGAGGATCTGTGGATGACACTGTTATGAGGAGGGGGATCTTTGGATGATACTGTTATGGGGAGGGGGATCTGTGGATGACCATGCTATGGGGTGTTGTGGAAATTTTATTATGCAGACATTTTATCTTAGGATGTGTGTGTGTTTTTATAGATTGTCATCTGTCTCCCTGTGTTGGATTTAACCGAAGAACGCTCTAGAGGGTACTTGGGTTGAATCGGGACCAGTGGTAAAACAGTCAGTATGAAAACCTTCTCATGGGCTTGGAGACGTGTTCTCAGTGTGTAGGGGGGTGTTTGCCGGTTTGTGAGCACTAAGTGCAATGCACTGGGCTTCTTCCCTTAAAATTTCTATACACATTATAACAAGAGATACATATTATACCTCTGCTGCGGCTTCGTTATCCCTTTCTGGATACATATCTGCTTTTAAGACATGCATATCTGCCTTGTCGGTATACTCGTACCGTTTACTGACAATAGCCGTAGCAATGTCTCGCAGATAATCTCAAACCTATAAGAACCAGTAGAATGATCTTCACTAGATACTGGTCACTTTGAGTAGTATTGAATGTGGTCCGTGCTGACAGTGATGGGGGATGGGCGGCCGCCTGGCTGATCAGACAGTGGACATGACACATCCTTCCTTATACAGGGATGGAGTATGTGCATTGCACTGTCCAGCCACGTTGATGCCCTCCCCTGTCCTTTGAAAAGTACCTGAACTTTCTCATCTTCCTGTGTCATCACTTCCTGTATCCTTGTTACATGAAGTAAGTGGTCGGGTGATGGGCCAGCCCCTTTTCTATTGTTACTATGACTAAATAAAAGGTGAGCAGATTGTGGAGGATGGGCAGTTGCTCAGCAGAATTTAACATGAAAACACATTTGGCTGACTGCGGTTGAGATTTTTACCTTTCCTTACACAGACATTGGAGAGCAGATTTCTAATATTAAAATTTCTACAACGGGGGGGGGGGAAGGGGGGGGGATCTGTGGATGACACTATATAGCATCTTATGCTATATGTGTCATCCACAGATCCCCCCCATAACAGTGTCCCCCACTACACCGGGCCCCACCGCTCACAGCAGTATACATATCTAAACAGTAATCCTTAAAGGGTTTCTACCACCAGAAATACCGTTATGTAGCTGACTGACATTAGCGATGCGCTAATGTCAGCCCTACATAACAGTATGTTTCTGACATTTGTCCCTGCAGCCGTTTTTGTAAAATAACCACTTTTATAATATGCTAACGAGCCTCAAGGTGCTATGT
Organism: Bufo gargarizans; assembly: GCF_014858855.1. Classification (NCBI taxonomy): domain Eukaryota; kingdom Metazoa; phylum Chordata; class Amphibia; order Anura; family Bufonidae; genus Bufo; species Bufo gargarizans. Next base: position 491,914,378 of record NC_058080.1, on the reverse strand, counting down.
GGGCGTAAAATCAGCACCTAGAGGCTCCGTCTACTCACGCTTTATCCCGCCCAGGTCCCCTGTTCTGCCCGCCCCGCTCCTTTTGATTGATGTCACTGTTCCCTGCATCGCAGACGAAATCCCGCGCCTGCGCAGTTCACTCCTGTATTCTGCGCAGGTGCAGCGAGTGAAGGCCGCTCTCCTGATGCCCGCTTCCTCACTGTGACGTAGTCGGCACAGGCACAATGAGGAATCCGGCACCAGGAGCGCATGATTCACTCACTGCGCCTGCGCCGAATACAATAGTGAACGGCGCAGGCGCGAGATTTCGTCTGCGATGCAGGGAACAGTGACATCAATCAAGAGAAGCGGGGCGGGCAGAACAGGGGACCTGGGCGGGATAAAGTGTGAGTAGACGGAGCCTCTAGGTGCTGATTTTACACCCACATAGCACCTTGAGGGCCATTAGCATATTATAAAAGTGGTTATTTTACAAAAACGGCTGCAGGGACAAATGTCAGAAAAATACTGTTATGTAGGGCTGACATTAGCGCATCGCTAATGTCAGTCAGCTACATAACGGTATTTCTGGTGGTAGAAACCCTTTAAGGATTACTGTTTAGATATGTATACTGCTGTGAGCGGTGGGGCCCGGTGTAGTGGGGGACACTGTTATGGGGGGGGATCTGTTGATGACACATATAGCATTCGAGTTACTCGAGGTTAATGATTACTGTTTAGATACTGCTGTAAGTGGCGGGGCCCGGTGTAAGAGCTCCTCCTCCCTCCCCACTGATACATCGCTGCGCTGTGCAGCATCACAGCCGGTGATATATTAGCGTTAGCGATAGAAAAATTTCAGCATTCGCCCCATAGGACGCACTGCCATTTCCCCCCCACTTTTGGGGGGGGGGGGGGGGGAGTGCGTCTTATAGGGAGAAAATTACGGTATATGACTGGAGAAATCCTGACAATTTCTTTATTCTATGCTGAACCTGGCATTGAATTAGTGTTGTATGCCAGTGAACTAAAAAAAAAAAAAGGTTCAGGCAACCCCTTTTATTTTAAAGTCGTGCAAAGCATGTAACGCCAGTTATTTGTTGCATTTTGATTAGTAAATCTCCCATACTATATTTTACAATTACTTTTATAAGTAAATTTGCTGTAGCAGCATGTAAGGTAACATTATTAATTATTAACAGGTATCTGAAGTCTGCTTCAGTACGATTGGTACCTTGCTAGTGAAGCCGAGTTCGTAACCTAGTTTAAAATGGTTTTCAAGTTCAAAAATTAAATCCTGAAGTTATTCACCAAAGTCCCGCGAGATTTCGATGAAACTCCCTTCAATTCACCAGAGTGCATACATTTTAATGTTGTACGGAGACAGATCTCGATAAAGCATTAAAACTAGTGACGAGTGGCATGTGAAATATTCCAAGTCGTGATACTTCCCGAATATTTGGGCGAATATCTGTCATAAATTCGAGAATTCAAGAATTCGCCATTATTTTCTTGATTGCGAAAATCGGCAATGTAATATGCGCGTATTTCTCGCGCAATACAGGCGTGGGTCACTTTTGCTACATTTTTCAAGCTGCTAGAAGTTTCCTGAGACTGGAGAAAATGGTTGGCACGGCAGAACATTACAATAGCTTTATATGCAGATAGAGTGCTTAAATATATTCGCGACTGCACAAATTGGAAATTAATGATGCGCATATTTTGGCGCAATACGTGCAACTTCACATTTTATCAGGTCTGAGTAGATATTACTGATTGGTGCACTAAGTATTGTTGTGACATCACAGCACTATGTCTGTAGCATGTATGTATGGACAGCAGAGAAACAGTAATTCCTATCACACTACCTAACACCCTGCACTGGAACCTATCAGCTACACTATATCACTATCTAACCTACACTGACTATCTGTAATAGCTTTTATATATATATATAAGCTATCTAACTATCTATCTAATGTAATGACACAGGAAAGCACAGTGCACAGCAATAACACTGCTGTCTCTTTTTCAGATCTGCAAAACGTCTGCTGGGGAGGTTCTTATATAGTGAGGGGTAGGCAACTTTCCTATTGGTTGCTAAGCTCTGACAAAGACATTGCAGCCTTCTCATTGGCCCACAAGCAAGAAGCAGGGAGGGATCATGGGTTCAGATGAAAGAAAATCTAGAATATTCACGAATACGAATATATAGCACCATATTCAAAATCTCCGCAAATTCTTGAAGTGGCGATATTTGTGATTAAAATTCACTATTCGAATATTCGTTCCCAACACTAATTAAAACACATTTTGGAGTGAAGTGACTTTAGATCTTGGATCCGAAGCTCACTTAGCTCATCCCTAATAGTGACCCATAACATAACCTCTTATTAGTAGCCACGTGCAGTCATATGTGACTATTCATAAATAATAATAGTGACATGAATTATCTAAAGACCATTTTTTCTGTGCGCACCCACACTCTCTCCCTTATGCCCCTACTTTATACTATTTATGGTGTGGATGGCAATAAACTATGATCAGAGTGGAACTGGTGTTCCTTGGGCCTGGCAGAGGAAATTATTATCAGGGCCCAACCTCCATATGCCAATGCGATGCCGACTCTGATGCAATTTCAATAACAACACAGTTAGGATTGGGAAAGCCCTTTGTAACAAAGTTTCTTAGAGACTTTCTGTTTTTAAAGCAAATATCTAGAAGTATACCAGTGACACTTATCTATCAACGCCATGGCTAAAAACAACAAATCATCGGATTTAATGCTCTTCTGTATAATCAGTAACATAGGCAGAAAGGCTTCACTTACCTTCCACAATGCACTTGGTACATTGATTGTTTATTTGATGACTGACATCATGTTTGCAGAACAGGGTTATAACAAGTGAGGAGAGGGTGGAGGCTCATGACTATCTATCCTATGAGGTCTTTTATATTATTTGACGGTTATATTAATATAACAAATCTACGTACTATGTTTTCCATACACAGCTCCCCAGGAGACACTGGCACTTTGTAAACCCGGATATAATTATGTTGTTTGGTTTTAACAATTCATCCTAAAACCGGTATTGTTCTGGTAATCACATAGGAGTACCCTAAAATAGACTGTATTTGTGTTTGTCACTGTATACACTCACCTAAAGAATTATTAGGAACACCATACTAATACGGTGTTGGACCCCCTTTTGCCTTCAGAACTGCCTTAATTCTACGTGGCATTGATTCATCAAGGTGCTGATAGCATTCTTTTGAAATGTTGGCCCATATTGATAGGATAGCATCTTGCAGTTGATGGAGATTTGAGGGATGCACATCCAGGGCACGAAGCTCCCGTTCCACCACATCCCAAAGATGCTCTATTGGGTTGAGATCTGGTGACTGTGGGGGCCATTTTAGTACAGTAAACTCATTGTCATGTTCAAGAAACCAATTTGAAATGATTCAAGCTTTGTGACATGGTGCATTATCCTGCGGGAAGTAGCCATCAGAGGATGGGTACATGGTGGTCATGAAGGGATGGACATGGTCAGAAACAATGCTCAGGTAGCCCGTGGCATTTAAACAATGGCCAATTGGCACTAAGTGGCCTAAAGTGTGCCCAGAAAACATCCCCCACACCATTACACCACCACCACCAGCCTGCACAGTGGTAACAAGGCATGATGGATACATGTTCTCATTCTGTTTACGCCAAATTCAGACTCTACCATTTGAATATCTCGTGCAAATTGTAGCCTCTTTTTCCTATTTGTAGTGGAGATGAGTGGTACCCGGTGGGGTCTTCTGCTGTTGTAGCCCATCCGCCTCAAGGTTGTGCGTGTTGTGGCTTCACAATTGCTTTGCTGCATACCTCGGTTGTAACGAGTGGTTATTTCAGTCAACGTTGCTCTTCTATCAGCTTGAATCAGTCGGCCCATTCTCCTCTGACCTCTAGCATCAACAAGGCATTTTCGCCCACAGGACTGCCGCATACTGGATATTTTTCCCTTTTCACACCATTCTTTGTAAACCCTAGAAATGGTTGTGCGTGAAAATCCCAGTAACTGAGCAGATTGTGAAATACTCAGATCGGCCCGTCTGGCACCAACAACCATGCCACGCTCAAAATTGCTTAAATCACCTTTCTTTCCCATTCTGACATTCAGTTTGGAGTTCAGGAGATTGTCTTGACCAGGACCACAACCCTACATGCATTGAAGCAACTGCCATGTGATTGGTTGACTAGATAAATCGCATTAATGAGAAATAGAACAGGTGTTCCTAATAATTCTTTAGGTAAGTGTATACTGCTTCATTTTAATTTACTACATGCCTATTCTGTGCTCTTGGGTTACAATGATTGGTGTGCAATTTTATATTTTATTGTATTATTATTTTTATGATCTTTCTCTCAAAAGGTTGAACAAGACCAGTCAGAGCTGTATATGTGAGAACTGAAAAGACAGGAGGTAGCTAAAGGGGTTCTCTGGGAAAAATGAGATTTTGTCAAGTGCCAGCAGCTTGCCTCAATGAATAGGAGATTCAGACTTACCTGCTCCCTGCCGCTCTGGTCCATTGTCTTCATGCTCTGGTCCGCCCAGTGCTGACATCCCGCACAGCGTGGGCATGGTCACATGGTCGCATGCTCTGCAGCCAATGACTGACTTCAGTGGTGATGTGCTGCAGAAGAGCATGTGGCCATTCCCATGCTGTTCCAGATATCAACACTGCAGGAACCAAAACATGGAGACAACGGAAGCAGCGCTGACGACCGGAGCAGCTAAGTGTTCAGAGAGGCAGGCTGCTGGCACTTGGCAAAATCTCATTATTCCTGGAGAACCTGTAGTGTACATACCATACAGGCTAACCAGGTGCTATCCTTGGTGAGAAAAGGGGCAATTTGTTAACTCCCCTCCCTTCCCGACATAGAGCCATAGCACTTTCCTGAAGCCACCACGGCGGGGGCTCAGTCCATCAAAATTTTACCGTTTCTATTGAGCTGAATGGCAGCTGTACAAATTTCTAATGTACTGAGCTCCCATGAAGTGGTGGGTCCAGGCAGCCAGATTTTTATCATGCAGTGAGTGATGGTCAGCGGGCCCTGAAAAATATTGTGTTCAGACTGCGAGCCATATTTGTGAAGCATCTGTTCCACTTTCTATGACATCCCAGTCAGGTAAAATTGACATTGCTTCACAGTCAAGAAGAACACAACCCGTTAAAGAAATCTGCTACTCTACCATTGGAAAAGGTCCAACCTGCCATTTTTAGCCTAAGCTTAGATTCATCAACAGGGCACACTCCCTGTAGACACATCAATTACATGCTGGCACACTGGCACAGTGCATCAATATTAATGCAGCGAACACCATCAAAATTTGTTATAAAATTACAGTGAGCATTAATGTAATAAAAAATGTGTACATTTGTTGCCACTTTCAATGAGGTTTTGCTATCATGCCCTATGATTTCTGCATAGAACCCGAACGTGCAAACAGCAAGTTTGCTCATCCCTAACCACAACCATTTGATGGTAAAATGCACCACTATCAACTTACTTGAAGTCATTTGCAATACAACACTGCCCATAGGCTAGGATAATGCTGTCTGAAGAAATATTAGCCCCTTGTTTTCTGATCCTTAAAGGGCTGCAAGCAAACACACAGTGTCCAGGGTCATCAAATCCTACAGTTGGGTGCATGGCCATCTAGACCATGTAATAATTTACAGAGGTCTCCCAACAGGACAATAATATGTTCATAAACCCCACTCAGGAGCTCACTGTATGAACCAGACTGAAAAACCATTAAGCATCATTAGAATCTCCTCCGGTGGATCGGATCCATTAATGTATTTTATGGACAGCTATTATTTGATGCAATACTGCAGAGCACATGCATATACAATTTCATAAAAATATCTGTATTTTTTTAATCAGAAAAACCAAAAGAAATCAGATAAAATACCTGTATTAATGCCCTCTGTCATGATCCATGCTCCAGTAGTTTCTGCAGCTTTCACCAAACCTTTACCAAAGACCTGCTTGACTTTAGAAGGAAGCTTAAAATTCTGAATCCCTCCATGAACGGAAATCACTAGTTTAGGAAGCTCCATTTGCCATTCCTTTATCATGAGATGCATCAGTTGGTCCAAACAGGTGTCATAGGATATTCTTATATACTGAGAACAAAAAACAAGTAGTCTAAGAGCTAAGCACTCCCATGTCACCCACAAAGGCTGCTGGCAGTCACCACTAGGGAGAACCTGTATTGACTATTGACTTCAATGGGGGTTATATATTGTAAATCTGTATACAGCGGGTTCCCCTTTATGGCACATGCAGGCACACAGAATTTTACCATTTAAATATAAGGCTGTGTGAAGGGAAGAGCCCTGTAGCAACTTTATTAGAGGCAGACTGCTGTCAATATTAGTGGAGAAGCACTTTTTACAGTGCCAAGGTAATGGCAGTGGTGGCAGCCCATGCAGCTGATATGGAGTCCATGGCCAGGGCCTGCTTCCTGTCCCACGTTATCAGTTGGCCACAAAACCCAGCAAATGTTAAAAAAATTCCATGGTATACCAACAACAGCTCCACTACTCCTCACATAAAACATTTTTCTATCCCCACAATAAATTTTGATTTATCTTTCTTTCCTCATTTTTTCTTTTTCTGACTTAATACAGGTCCTTCTAAAAAAATTAGCATATTGTGATAAAGTTCATTATTTTCTGTAATGTACTGATAAACATTAGACTTTCATATATTTTAGATTCATTACACACCAACTGAAGTAGTTCAAGCCTTTTATTGTTTTAATATTGATGATTTTGGCATACAGCTCATGAAAACCCAAAATTCCTATCTCAAAAAATTAGCATATCATGAAAAGGTTCTCTAAACGAGCTATTAACCTAATCATCTGAATCAACTAATTAACTCTAAACACCTGCAAAAGATTCCTGAGGCTTTTAAAAACTCCCAGCCTGGTTCATTACTCAAAACCGCAATCATGGGTAAGACTGCCGACCTGACTTCTGTCCAGAAGGCCATCATTGACACCCTCAAGCAAGAGGGTAAGACACAGAAAGAAATTTCTGAACGAATAGGCTGTTCCCAGAGTGCTGTGTCAAGGCACCTCAGTGGGAAGTCTGTGGGAAGGAAAGAGTGTGGCAGAAAACACTGCACAACGAGAAGAGGTGACCGGACCCTGAGGAAGATTGTGGAGAAGGACCAATTCCAGACCTTGGGGGACCTGCGGAAGCAGTGGACTGAGTCTGGAGTAGAAACATCCAGAGCCACCGTGTACAGGCGTGTGCAGGAAATGGGCTACAGGTGCCGCATTCCCCAGGTCAAGCCACTTTTGTACCAGAAACAGCGGCAGAAGCGCCTGACCTGGGCTACAGAGAAGCAGCACTGGACTGTTGCATGTCATTCGGAAATCAAGGTGCCAGAGTTTGGAGGAAGACTGGGGAGAGGGAAATGCCAAAATGCCTGAAGTCCAGTGTCAAGTACACACAGTCAGTGATGGTCTGGGGTGCCATATCAGCTGCTGGTGTTGGTCCACTGTGTTTTATCAAGGGCAGGGTCAATGCAGCTAGCTATCAGGAGATTTTGGAGCACTTTATGCTTCCATCTGCTGAAAAGCTTTATGGAGATGAAGATTTCATTTTTCAGCACGACCTGGCACCTGCTCACAGTGCCAAAACCACTGGTAAATGGTTTACTGACCATGGTATTACTGTGCTCAATTGGCCTGCCAACTCTCCTGACCTGAACCCCATAGAGAATCTGTGGGATATTGGGAAGAGAAAGTTGAGAGACGCAAGACCCAACACTCTGGATGAGCTTAAGGCCGCTATCGAAGCATCCTGGGCCTCCATAACACCTCAGCAGTGCCACAGGCTGATTGCCTCCATGCTACGCCGCATTGAAGCAGTGATTTCTGCAAAAGTATTCCCGACCAAGTATTGAGTGCATAACTGAACATAATTATTTGAAGGTTGACTTTTTTGTATTAAAAACACTTTTCTTTTATTGGTCGGATGAAATATGCAAATTTTTTTAGATAGGAAATTTGGGTTTTCATGAGCTGTATGCCAAAATCATCAATATTAAGACAATAAAAGGCTTGAACTACTTCAGTTGGTGTGTAATGAATCTAAAATATATGAAAGTCTAATGTTTATCAGTACATTACAGAAAATAATGAACTTTATCACAATATGCTAATTTTTTTAGAAGGACCTGTATGTATAATAGCATAATAATGTCCTTTGTTTATCAAGATTGAGAAAGGGTGCGTGGCACCCCGAAACGTCTTACGCGTCTATATGCTGTACAAATTCTAACTGGACAATGCTCTAACTTTTCACTTTGAAAAATGTCTTAAACCCGTCCATGACAGGAGCAGCTCCACGGGGGGTCATATTACACATGTCAATACAAGTCTATGGAGAGGGGAGGAGGAACTGAATCAGACGCATACAAAGACAAGCAGACTGTTGTAACTACATGGGCTGAGATATATCTGAATTTACACTTCCATAGCTAGCTATGGAGAAGGACCTGCGATGATGTCACTTTTACAGCTGAAGGACTTGTGATGATATTATCATCATATGATCAAGGCAGGGTGATAGAGCTCAGCCGTGGATAGGAAAATGTGGTGAACTACCTGGGGAGGAGCCTTAGTGCTGTGCCTGGAGGAGGGGTTAGTGGTGTCCTGGGAGAGCTCATACCATCTCAAGGATACTGGGAGTTATAATTTTGTCCTACTGTATCCCCCTCTGTGTAATGTTCACTGGTTCCCTACAATAACAATCTAGACATACTGGGAGTTGTAGTTCTCTGCTCTTATAATATCAACTGATGCTGTATAATAACAGTCTGGTAAAGCTGGGGGCTGTAGTTCTCTCCTCTTATACCTTCTCCCTTTAATTTCAACTTGCGTTCCATAATAACAGCCTAGACATGCTGGGGGTTGTAGTTCCCTCCTCTTTAACCCCTCCATATATTGCACACTAATGTTAAGTGAAAAACCTGCTGGAGCTCTCTGGATCCGGCATTGTCAGAGGTTACTGAAATGCTTGCCGTCCCCACTGCATCCAGAGAACTCTGGCAGACTGTTTTCAGCTGGAACAGCTTGCTGGTACTACTCTCGGCAGTGTGAAACAGACCTAAACTAGTCATAATGAGACTTGTAGTTCTATTATCACTACTATGATGTTCTGCAGCAGCTAAGGTGTATATTAGGCTTTGTTCACATCTGTGCTGGTGATGTTCGCTATTCTGCTCGGTCATTGGAGCACAACAACGAAAATCACGGTAGTGCCGAATCTGATGCATCAGGACATGGGGTTCCAATTCAGATTGTTGCTATGGGGCCCAATGATTTTTATATACGTCCCTGCCTAGCTAAATAGGTGTCTTAAGTTCAGGTGCCTATTGCGCTTTAGAATCCATACTCCCATACATCGATGTGTATGCGAGTATGGACTCCCTTGCACTTGCTACTCTATGCTAATAGCCTGTAGTCATGTGCAGACTATTGGCAGAGCGGAGCAAGTATAGAGCAGGAACTTACATAAAACATCTCTCCTCTGCCTGTCCCCGCTCTCCTAAAGCCTGACATAGCACATCTATGACACATTGTACTTCATGTTAGTGGTAAATCTGACATGATATGTTTTTCCTTTATTTATAAAAATAAATACAAAATTTATAGAAAATTAGATAAAAATGAGAAGTTTTTGAAATTTGAATTTCTCTGCTTTCAAGACAGAGAGAGATACCTTATAAAATAGTTATTCCTTTACATTCACCATGTGTCTACTTTATGTTGGCATCATTTTGTAAATGTCATTTAATTTTTTAGGACGTTAGAAAGCTTCGAATTTTAGAAGTAATTTTATACAATTTTGAAGAAAATTACTTTTTTAAAGACTAATTCAGTTATGAAGTCAATTTAAGGGGCTGACATAATAGAAACCACCCAAATGACACCCCTCAAAATATTCAAAACTGAGTTTTGAAACTTTGTTAACCTTTTAGGTATTCCAGAGGAATTAAAGGAAAATGAAAAATGCAAAAGTCATTTTTTGTGCAGATTTTCCATTTGAATCCATTTTCTCCTGGAGCACAGAAAGGGGTTAACAGCAAAATAAACCTCAATATTGATTACCCTGGTTCTGCAGTTTACAGAAACATCCCATAAGTGGCCATAAACTGCTGTATGGGCACACGGCAGGGCTTAGAATGAAAGGCGCACAATATTGTTTTTGGAAGGCGGGGTTTGCTGGAATGGTTTTCGGGCACCATGTTACATTTCAAGAGACCTTGAGATAAACCAACAGTGGAAACTCCCAAAATGTGACCCCATTTTGGAAACTACAACCCTCAAGGAATTTTTTGAGTGGTGCAATGAACGATATGACTCAGCAAGCATTTAAAACCATTTGGAAACACTGAAAATGAAAAGTGTTGCTTTAGCACCAAATGTTTCATTTTCACAAGGGGTAACAGGAGAAAATGCACCCCACAATTTGTTATGCATTTTTTCCTGAACACAGTAACACTCCATATATGTGTTTATAACCTGCTGTTTGGGGACATGACAGTATCCAGAAGAGAAGGAACCATACCTGGATTTTGTAACATAGAATTTGCATGGAATCTTTTTAAGGGTCATAACTTTGTTTTTGTTTTTTGTTGACTGAGCTTTGAGCATTTTGGGGTAAATATGACTTTTGAATGCTTTTTATGCCATTTGTTGGGAGGTAAGGTATGTGTAAGTAAGTAAGTGTTTTTTATTTTTATGTTTTATGGGGTTCTCTATGCTGTATATATGATAACTGTTCTGTGGGTAGATACAATTATAACAATACCAAATTGATATAGCTTTGCCATGTTTTACTTCTTTAGCAGCATAAAATCACTTTTTTTAATTAAAAATAAATTATATTTTGCATTGCCATATACTAACATCCATAATATTTTTATTTTTCACCAATGTAACTGTGTTAGGTCTTATCTTTTACAGGACGTGCTGTAGTTTTTATTGGTATTATTTTGGGATACATATGACTTTTTGATCACTTTTTATTATTTTTTTTTAAATAAGGGAGGTTAGGTGATAAAAACAACAATTTCATCTTGTTTTTGAACTTTTTTTCCAACGTTCATCATGTGGGATTAGTAACTTGATCAGCTTGTGATGAAATGTGGCAATACCAATTATGTGTAGTTTATTTATTTTTTCATTTTTTAAGCAGTTTTAAATGAGCGGATATAAGAAAAGTCAATTTATTTATTTTTACATTTTTTTTATTTTGTTTACATTTACTTTTTCCTTTTTTTATTTTTACACTTTTTTTTTTATCAAGTCCCACTTGGATCTTGAAGATCCAGTGGGGCTGATGGCTGTACTATACTCTGCAATACTCTTCTATGGATGGAAGAGTATAGTACCATCAGTTTTACACTGACACTAAGCCTGATTAGACCCTCAGACTTAGAAACATGGCAAGACCCGATGGGGGAGAGAGGGAGCCCCTTCCCTCTGTTAACTCCATGGATGCAGCGGGTGGCTACTGACTGCAGCATCTAAGGAATTATATGGCCGGGTTAAACGGTCGGTTGTTGCAGCAGAGTATCAGCTGTATGTTACAGCTGACACCTGCTGCAGATGGTGGCGGCTCCATTCCTGAGCAGAGACTATGGTGCTGTGACACTTTATAGTCTCACAGCCTCAGTTAACAGTTCTGACGTAGCTGTATGTCTGATTCCAACAAGTTACATACAATCTGGATGTACAGCTATGTCCATTTGCAGCAAGGGGGTTATACATGCAGATTTACACAAAGAGATTTGGAAACAAAGACTAATATCATATGACGTACCTTTGCATGGTAAGTGTGATGACCATCTTGGAAATTGATGGTGCCAAAAGCATCTGTGGGGCTGATCTTTGTATGCCTCTGTACCGACCATTCCTCATCATTTACCTCTTGTGGTAGAGAATATATTGGCCAGTCATAATCTATCCCTGGATGGTCTCCAATTAACCTTCCACAGCAACACCTAAAAACACTCATAGTTAGGCCTTGTTCGCATTACCATTAGGAGATCCAGCAGGCTGATCTGGCACAGAGCAGCCTGCCGGATCCTCTACGAAGTTATTTTTTTTTTGTAAAATTCGGCGAATCAGCCGAATCAAACTTTTCATAAATTCGCTCATCTCTAATTATGCACATTATACACTGCTTGCACAATATAAGAAAAAGTTCCGGTCTCTCTGGTGGGCAAGACCGCAGGAGTTCACATAGGGCGGTGCTTTTTCCTATAGTGTACAAGCATGGTCAACGCTGCTGAATTGTAGGGTGGTCGTAACCATGGAAACGAGCAGTGTATAATGTGATGGAAAAATGAATAGGGCCAGCAGAGGAGGCAATATGGATAATCACAATACATATGTGCCCTGTATTAAATTTATATGATAAATGCCATTTGATGTGAGACAACCCCTTTAACTCTCTGATTCTTCAAGGCTTAGGAGTCCAGTGGGTGGTCCTACCAATGATTACAGCTATCTCTATATGCACAGTCATACAGAGAAGGCTGTCAATCACTGAAAATGACAGCCTTCTTGACTCCAAATCAGGGAAAAAACTGAGATTTAAATGACGAAATGGCAAGTTATACTAATCTATCATTTATGATACAGTCAATCTGATGGTGGGGCTATTGCTGTGTACTATTGTCATTATGTGACTACTCTGGAATAGTGTTCTGATCAGATAAGAACTAGTGACGAGCGGCATAAGCAATATTCGAATTTGTGATATTTCGTGAATTTTTGGCCGAATATTTGCCATAAATTAGCAAATTAGAGAATTTGTGATCTCCAGTCATTGTTTACTTGATAGCGAAAATCGTCAATGTAATATATTCGCGATAAATTCGTGATAAATTTGCAATAAATTTGCAATTAGAATATTTAACATTAGTCGCGAATACATAGCACTGTATTCTAAATATTTGCGAATTCTCAAAGTGGCGATATTCGCGATTAAAATTTGCAATTTGAATATTCGGCTCAACACTAATAAGAACTGACTGTATTATAAATTACTATGATACAGTCAGTTGGGGTCAGGGGATCCACGGTCGGCCTGGGAGATGCAGCCAACACACGATCCGGGGAACAAGAGGCACTAACTGGGAACAATCCTATAAAGCATTTACTAACAGCATTGACTGCTTTATTCCAAACCTCCTGACATTATTTTTAGCAGGGAAATGAAACTGTATATGGCTAGTGAGTACATTAATTATATCAAGTACATTCTACCTCTGGCTATATACTGGATTAATATCCTGTGCATGGTGTATTTACTCTTAGGTTTTATGGATAACATGAAGAAACCATAAAATTCTAAGTAAATACCTGACTACTCCTTATACAGTCCTCAAACAATAGAGTGACAATAAAGCTTGGATTAGTGTCTGTGTAACCTGCCTTCATTTCTGCCATGCTGATTAAATGTACACTACTGGCAGCACTCGTCTGAGGCAAACATACTCCCGTGTTTGCTGACAGGAAATATATTGGGCAAATCCATGAACACTGCCCAAACGATAAATCAGTTAAAGCACAATATCCATTAATACTTAGGGGCACATTTATTAAGACTAGCGTTTTAGACGTAGGTCTTAATAAGCCTCTGCGTTGGCAGAGGATCACCGAAGTTATGTAGGGGTACAGGCCTTCACATAACTTTGGCATATCCACCACCTATTCTAAATGTAAGCCACCTTCCTTGCTGTCTTACATTTAGACCATTTTCTACGCCTAAACCAGGCATAGAAAATGATAAAGAGATGGGCCGGGCCCACGCCATGCCCTCTTTTTTAGACCAGGGAAGACCAGGGAAACGTGGCTTGTGACAGAATCTGTGCCAGATATACACCACAAAAGTGGCGTATATCTGTTCGTAAATGACCCCCTTACATCGTATAATAATTGAAAGTAAGTGTCTCTGCAAATAACTGCAAACACCGTCAGAAGAACACAAAAAACAGAATGTAAAAAAAAAAAAAAAGTGCATCCTCCTGCATACAGTACTATTTTTAAATCTAGAAAAATGTATCTCAGACGGAAATGGCTCAAACAGATGCGAAATGTGCATAACTAATGCACAGGATTCATTTTTTTTTTACAGATCCTGTTTTTTTCCTGTTCTTCTGACAGATCAGAAGAACGGAAAATAAAACTGTGATATGAACTCTCCCTAAATCGTATTTCATTCATTTAGATTCCTGCTTATTCTGGGCTCCGAAGTCTAGGAGGAGGTCCTATCAGTGATTGACCGCTATCTCTGTATACACAGTCATAGAGGAAAAGCTGTCAATCACTAATAGGACCGCCTCCCTGACTTCAAAGCCCAGAATGAGCAGGGATGTAAATGAATGAAACACAAGTTTCACTGGATCTGCTCAGCTCCTCCTGCTCTATAACATGCTGCCTGCTGCTCAGACACCATCTTCAGCATGACGGGTTCCCTTTAAGTTTCGTTCCTCCCTATCTTACTCAGTTAGCTCATGACAACTGCATAACTACAAAACGTGTGCACTGCAACAGGAAGTATGATAGGGGTATCTTAAAGACACGTCACCTGATAAGGTTCTGGCAGACCTGGCACCCACCATGGCATCTGTAGAGAGAAAGAACACAACATTCTGACATAACTGTGAAACAGAAGAAATGCATTGTTTATTGTAGGGCCCTCACCAACCAGAATATGAGGATACCTGATCCTCACTATTGGTTGAATTCCATGTCAGTATTAAAAATACATGCCAATTTATCTTTTAAGTGTCTCCTGAATCCTGCAGGACAGTAAAATTATTAGCTTCTAATCATTCCTGTCTCCCAAGCTATACCTCATTAACAATTAGGGGGGGACATATTTGCTGAAGCATATCTGGGGTAATTTATCGAACTGGTGTAAAGTAGAACTAACTTAGTTGCCCATAGCAACCAATCAGCTTCCACCTTTTATTTTCCAAAGGAGCTGTCAAAAATGAAATCTGGAATCTGGTTGCTAGGGGAAACTAAGCCAGTTCAACTTTAAACCAGTTTGATAAATGACCCCAATCATATTTGTATACTATACACAGCAATGATAAAGATCAAAGTTAAAATACTCAGGTTGAAATGCCACTCAATGTATTTTCTGGTCTATCTCTCCGGGATCTCTTCTAGTCTACTATTTCAGAAGGAGAGTAGGCAGAGAGAAAGGAGCAGGACTACAAGATCAGACAACATAGGATTTGTTTGTAGTCTGTAACCGTGGAGACATATCGGTTTCCATGGGTGCTGTAGACACACAGAAGTAGAATAATTGCATATTTGAATATTTTTTAATGCATTTTATAGATATATTGGAGCAGCAATAAACAATAGCTGCAATGATTTGTAATGCAAAAGGCCATAAACTCTCCTGACTATTCTTAGTTCAGAAATTCAGTCTTGTACTATGAGAAGTAATTTTAGCACCCTAAGTACAGTGCTTGTTCTACTTCTAGGGAACAATTTATCAACCCCCTGTACTACAAAAGTCACAAATTGTTGTGCAGGCCCAGCAAATGTAATATTACCTGTAGCAAAAAACTTGTAGAAATTTCACAAAAAATCTATGCCAACTCCTAGCGGGTATAGAGTTCTGTTTCTGGACCAAACATGGTTACGTGGACCAAAATTAATTCATAAAAATAAGTGCCAAATTTACATTTAAAGAGGTTGTCTTTAGGAATGAGCGAAGTTCGGGTACCCGGACCTAAACCCGGACTTTTTCACTGAAGTCCAGTTTCGGGTTCGGTGTTTGGGTCATTTTATTATTTTCTGTTATAACATGGTTATAGCGGAAAATAATAGCATTCTTAAGACAGAATGCAAAAGAATATGCCAATTTAGGGGTAAAAAAACCAAAACAACTCACCTCGTCCACTTGATCGTGCTGCCGTAGTGTCTTCTATCTTCTTTCAGCAGGACCCGCAAAAGGACCTGCGATGACGTCACCGCACTCACCACGTGGTGAGAGTGGTAACGTCATCGCAGGTCCAGCGATCACCACGTGTCAGGTTTTTTTAACCCCTAAATTGCCATATTCTTTTGCATTCTGTCTCAAGAATGCAAATTATTTTCCATTATAACCATGTTATAACAGAAAATAATAAAATGACCCAAACACCGAACCTGAAGATAAGTCATCAATATAAAAATAAAAAAAGACACCCCTTTAACTACAGTCCTGATCAAAAGTTTAAGACCACTTGAAAAATGGCAAAAAATCATATTTAGCATGGCTGGATCTTAACAAGGTTCCAAGCAGAGCTTCAACATGCAACAAGAAGAAATGGGAGTGAGACAAAACATTTTTTGAGCATTCAATTAAAAAAAAAAAAAAAAAAAAGAATAAACTGAAACTGATCAAAAGTTTAGGGCCACACCTCCAAAAAAAAACTAAACCCCCCCAAAACAGAAATCCAACTTCCAAACATGAACTCAGTAATGAGTAGCTCCGCCGTTATTGTTGATCACTTCAAAAATTCGTTTCGGCATGCTTGATGCAAGCATTTCCATGAGGTGAGTGGGAACATTTCTCCAAGTGGTGAAGACGGCCGCACAAAGGCAATCTACTGTCTGGAACTGTTGTCCATTTTTGTAAACTTCCCTTGCCATCCATCCCCAAAGGTTCTCAATTGGATTTAGATCAGGGGAACACGCAGGATGGGCCAGAAGAGTGATGTTATTCTCCTGGAAGAAGTCCCTTGTCCTGCGGGCATTGTGTACTGTAGTGTTGTCCTGTTGAAAAACCCAGTCGTTACCACACAGATGAGGGCCCTCAG
This sequence comes from Bufo gargarizans, assembly GCF_014858855.1. NCBI lineage: Eukaryota > Metazoa > Chordata > Amphibia > Anura > Bufonidae > Bufo > Bufo gargarizans. Next base: position 491,897,484 of record NC_058080.1, on the reverse strand, counting down.
TCATGAGAAATGCTCTCTGCAACATCTGGACTTAGCCAGCGGCCGTTTGATGCCCCTGCACTTCCTGAAGCTCCATTGTTCCACTGAAGGAAAAAGCACCCCAGTCCATTATGGCGCCCCCTCCACTGTGGCGCGTAGAAAACATCTCAGGTGGGATCTGCTTGTCATGCCAGTAATGTTGGTAACCATCAGGACCATCAAGGTTACATTTTTTCTCATTAGAGAATAAAACTTTCTTCCACCTTTGAATGTCCCATGTTTGGTGCTCTCTTGCAAAGTCCAAACGAGCAGTTCTATGGCGTTCAAGGAGACGAGGTCTTTGAATACGTTTTTAGTTTTTGAAGCCCTTCAGTCTCAGATGCCGTCTGATGGTTATGGGACTGCAGTCAGCACCAGTAAGGGCCCTAATTTGGGTCGAGGATCGTCCAGTGTCTTGACGGACAGCCAATTGGATCCTCCCGCTCAGTGCTGGTGAAATTTTTTGGGGTCTTCCACTTGACTTTTTTGTTCCATAACCCTCAGGATCATTTAAGAAATTCCGAATGACTGTCTTACTGCGTCCCACCTCAGCAGCAATGGCGCGCTGTGAGAGACCCTGCTTATGCAGTTCAACAACCCGACCACGTTCAAAAAGGGAGAGTTTTTTTGCCTTTGCCATCACAACGTGTGACTACCTGACAGGAAATTACAATGAATCCACAACTTTGCACAGATTTGGCCTTTTAAAGGCATGTGGTCCTAAACTTTTGATCAGCTGAAAAACAGCCTGTTTCAGTTTATTCGTTGTTTTCATTAAATTGAATGCTCAAAAAATGTTTTGTCTCACTCCCATTTCTTCTTGTTGCATGTTGAAGCTCTACTTGGAACCTTGTTAAGATCCAACAATGTAAAATATGATTTTTTGCCATTTTTCAAGTGGTCTTAAGCTTTTGATCAGGACTGTATCATGGTGCCAGCAAGGGTAATTATCAAATACATTAATGATTATGATATGGTTTCCAATTCCAACATGACATACCTGTGTGGATCTTTGGAAGCTGGTATAATCTTTGCACATTCTCTTTTGCAGAAGATACCTTCAATCCAAAATTTCTGGGACTAGAGAATACAAATATACCATATTCAGACAAAAAAAAGGTTGCCACAATAACAGAGCTAAACAAAATCTGTGAACACAGATAGGATGGTTATGATTTACCATGTGCCCATGATAAAAAATATGTTCATTGTTTTATCTGTCAACACAGTGGCTCAGTGATTGGAACTGATGCCTTCCACTGATGGGTCCTGGGTTCAAATCGGTGTGTGGGTTTCCTCTGGGTACTCCAATTTCCTCCAACACTCAAAAAAAGAAAAATCGGCAAATTGGCTTCCTATGAAATTGACCCAAGTTCCCCAGCCACACAACTATCCCTGCGAGAAAAATGCATCACAAAACAGCAAACAGCACCACTACCTATTTACCCTCTTCCTAGCATTATCCAGTTTTGCGGCAGTGCTTGCCTCTAAATATTTAAAGACGACCGGTAACCTAACCTGACATGTCTGTTATAGTAACTACTTGCCCCATGCAATAACAATTCTGTAGTGTATATTTTTATGACTCTATATTGTACCATTCATTTATTATAGCTTCTAGAAGTTATGAATGAATTTCTTGCAATGAAGATCCAGCTGGTTTTACCACCTGAGGCTGCGTCCCTGCACAATCTGATACTGGCAGCACTGATTGGGTAATATCAGACTATGCAGGGACACCCCCAATTGGTAGCACCCATCTCGACTTGTTCTATTTTTTTGCAGTGCGGACGGATCATGGACCCGTTAAAGTTGAATGGGTTTCAATCCATCCCGGCCGCCGCATTGACGTGGCCTGTGCATTGAGGACCGCAAATTGCGGTCCCCAATGCACAACGTTCGTGTGCAAGAGGCCTAAAGGAAAATTGAGGTGAAATTTAACATTTACATTTTTTTTCCTATAACACAGCAAGGGTCAACAGCAAAAGCAACCTCCATATTTACTACCCTGACTGTGCAGTTTACAGAAACACCCCATGGTAAACCTCTACATGGGCACACGGCAGGGATAGATAGATAGATAGATAGATAGATAGATAGATAGATAGATAGATAGATAGTAGCAAACTTCAACTTGTCCTACAAGGTCTCATACAGCTAAATTGAAGAAGAAAAAAAAAAAGTTAAGACTGCTGGAACACAAAGAGGGAAAATGTCACTGGTCCTTGAGGCTCAAATTAGTCATGTCACTAAGGGGGTTAAAGAATGCACATGTGTCCCCTGAATTGTGTGCCAGGTAGATTTACTTCAGACATGAATTAAAAATTTGCAATAAAAAAAGTGACATTTTGATGAGTTTTTATTTTATTTTATTTTAATGTGACTATTGAGGGGTTAAAGAATATCAGTCACCATAATCAATCCCATTAAACCAAGTATAATGTCTGTTAGGGTTTGATCATGCTGAGTAACATGATGCCTATCTTGATGAAATCTGTGGCCCTATTTTTGAGACACTTGCAGTTTATTTACTATGCTAATCAGGTGGTCAGTGCACCGAGCTTCATCATTGCCCATACCTTTATCAAAAAGGGGGCCATAAACATCAATAAGAAAGAGATCGTTTCACTTACCATCATCAACCCTAACAGGCAGTATGTCAAGTTTAATAGGTTTGATCATGCTAACATGCTTTTTAACTGCTTCTTTGACATTGTAGAGTTTCCTTTTAATTGAAACATGTTAAACACTCAAGGCACAAGGGGAAAAACAATCTTGTAGCTATAAAAAGAACTGCCGAGATAAATGTGCCCCTGACCATCTGAGAGTTAAAGAAGTTATCCCTGACGAATGTAAAAAAATGTAAATCAGACATCATATAGTACATAACAACCTCTTTCTAACAAAGCTAGAACCAGCCCTGTACCTCACATGGATCCAGAGATCTCCACATTCATTACTGTGCTAGGTTTATATCAAGCTGACAGCTCAAGGGGAGTTCGATAAATCGATCAGTCGGCACTCCGTAATGTTAAATGGCGGTGCGCGTCTCCGGGGCCGGTGTCCCACAAGTATCCTTATAGAAAGGACCGGCACTCGCTGATATCAATGCAATGTTCTTTTATTGTTTCACATGGAGGAACAATAATAGATCAGGTGACGCGTTTCGACTCTTTTTCCTTAGGCTACTTTCACACTGGCGTTTTAGTTTCCATTTCTGAGATCAGTTTCAGGGCTCTCACAAGCGGTCCAAAACGGATCAGTTTTGCCCTAATGCATTCTGAATGGATAAGGATCCGCTCAGAACGCATCAGTTTGCCTCCGATCAGTCTCCATTCTGCTTGCAGCGTTTTGGTGTCCGCCTGACGATGCAGAGGCAAACGGATCCGTCCTGACACACGATGTAAGTCAATGGGGACGGATCCGTTTTCAATGACACAATATGGCACAATAGAAAACGGATCCGTCCCCCATTGACTTTCATTGTGTGTCAGAACGGATCTGTTTTGGCAATGTTAAAGATAATACAAACGGATCCGTTCTGAACGGATACATGCGGTTGTATTATCGGTGCGGATCCGTCTGTGCAGATCCATGACGGATCCGCACCAAACGCGAATTGTGAAAGTAGCCTTACCTGTACCATTGAGGGAATCATGACACCTGCCATACCATATTGGATGGTCAGCCAATCGCACCAAAATTGGTGAGCTCTGCCAATATTCTTCTTTTAGGCCTCTTTTACATGAACAATACAGATTAGGTCAGGATGCGTTCAGTGAAACTCGCACTATTTTGCAAGCAAGTTCAGTCAGTTTTGTCTGCGATTGCGCTCAGTTTGTTTGTTTTTTTCCACGCGGGTGCAATGCGTTTTGATGAGTTTTTCACGCGCGTGATAAAAAAATGAAGGTTTACAAACAACATCTCTAAGCAACCATCAGTGAAAAACGCATCGCACCCGGACTTGCTACGCCACTGGTTTCTGGCAGTAGATTGTGTGGTCTAAACAGCGATCTGCTGCTCAGAAACCATGAATCTATATGGATCTGCTCTTGCGATTCCTCATAAGAGCAGCCGTCTCCTTCACTTAACGAGCAGCCGAACGCTTCATTCTCAACAATCGGATGCAAAATCGCCCCGTCTAAATCCACCTTTAGAACCCAGTATTATGCTCTGTGACGTATACAGATGTCATTGTGCAGAGAGGGGGAGGTGAGCTGTAAACATTGTCTATTGCAAATGGTGGATACTGTGTTATCTGACTTTCTGACAATACATTCTCTTTTAAAGGATTATCAAAACTAGACAAACCCTATTGTTAAGTCTTATGAGGCACCTGAACCTTATTGAGAGGGAGTCTTTGACTATTCATCTGAATGGGAGCCACATATTACTATCACCGCTATCACTATCAACAATTTTGTCCGGTTGGGACAAGCGCTTTAAAGAAACCATACACATTCAATAACTGGCGGATGAATGATTTGAATCTTGGCTATAAGTCCCTACATTATATTCTCATTACTCAATTAACTTTATAATTTATGCCAACTGAAACTGAGGGAGTAAGCAACGTTTTGAGCCTATTATCCCCTGTGTATATCTATGGTATGTACTAATATTTTCCGATACATCACTTATGTTGGAACTATGTCTGTTTTCTATTATGAATTACTCTATGTCATTTAGGTTGGAACTTGCTGTTAATAATCACCCGATTACTTTGAGTCACGCCTAAAAAATTTTCTCCTGCTTGGCATTTTCAGTCCAAATGTAGACAGTATAACAAAATTATGCTAATATGAGGAAGAAACCTTTTGACACAAAGTTTATCAACCTCCCCTAGATAACGCCATTTTATTAGCCTTCATCTCTTTTTATGATGTGTAGCACTCACAGCAAAATGAAAATCATAACGTATTAAAAAAGGAATTTCATAACAGCAATACATTTATTATCAAAAGATATGCAGCTACAGTGTTCTCCTGAACTACAATCTAACCTGGAAGATTCATCATAACACACCTAATAGAAGAGTGACGTTGTAGTGTCACTACAGACGTAGTAAGCACCAGAATCAGTGGGTTAGTGCTAGCACAATTTCCCATATGTCTACCTCATGTTTGGATCATTTTATAAATTACATTTTATTTTTGGGGGACGTTAGAAGGCTTAAAAGCAAATCTTGAAATTTGTCAAAAAATTTGCAAAACCCACTTTTTAACCTGTTCCGGACACATGACATACCAGTACGGCATGTTGTCCCGGTATTTAAGGACACATGATGTACCAGTACATCATGTATAGTTCCGATCACCGCCGTCCAGCGGGTGGTGATCTGAACCCGGTGCCTGCTCAAATCATTGAGCAGGCACCTTGGCTCAATGCGTCGGAGATCGCAGCAAACCGCAGGTCAATTCAGACCTGTGGTTTGCTGCGTTTCCGGGTTATTCGGTCTCTGGGGACCTGATAATCCGGAACAGGATGGTGATCCGTGGTGTGATAATACACCACCAATCACCATCCTGCGATCCTGAGAGGTGATTGTGACATCACCTTTCAGGATCGATCTCATTGGTCGGCTGCAGGGGCGGGAGGTTTAAATTTCCCTAGCGCTCCTCTCCTCCTCCTTTTGTGTCCGGGGAGCCGTGGAGAGAGGAGCGCTGCATATCGGATCGCTGCACGGATCTCCGGCTAGCACCCCAACACCCCATCTGTGCCCCAGCACCCAGGTAATTAGGGAAAGGTTAGAGAAAGGTTAGGTTAGGCAGGGATATTTTAGGGAACGTTAGTAAGAAGAAAAAATATATATAATTTTGATTGTATCACTCTAAATCGTGTGTCTGGGGTCCACAGCACAGCTGTGTGACCCTAGACCCCCCAGGCGTGCTGCAGCTTGCCCCCCTACCCCCCCACCCCTAACTTTTTTGTGTGCGCTGACTGTGGCCAGCACTCTTAGCTTCCGGCCACTGTTAGCGCATCGCACACCCCACCGCTGATCAACTTCAGACGGTTGATCAGCAATTTTTAATATTTTTTTTTTCAAATTTTTTGCCCCTTTTTTTTTTTGTTAGGCCCCTTTCACACGGGTGAGTATTCCGCGCAGATGCGATGCGCGAGTTGAACACATTGCACCTGCACTGAATCCCAACCCATTTATTTCTATGGGGCTGTTCACATGAGCGGTGATTTTCACGCATCACTTGTGCGTTGCGTAAAAATCGCAGCTGCTCTATTTTGTGCGTTTTTCATGTAACACAGGCCCCATAGAAATGAATGGGGTTGCGTGAAAATCGCAAGCATCCGCAAGCAAGTGCGGATGCGGTGCGATTTTCACGCACGGTTGCTAGGAGGCATGGATATAACATGGTTATAAGGGAAAATAATAGCATTCTGAATACAGAATGCATAGTAAAATAGCGCTGGAGGGGTTAAAAAATATAAATAAAATTTAACTCACCTTAAGGCCTCTTTCACACTACAGTATGTTGCATTCAGTGTTTTGCGTTCCGTTTTTCACGGATCCGTTGTTCCGTTTTTTTGCTTCCGTTGTGGTTCCGTTTCCGTTCCGTTGTTCCGTTCCGTTTTTCCGTATGGCAAATACAATATACAGTAATTTCATATTAAAAATTGGGCTGGGCATAACATTTTCAATTGATGGTTCCGCAAAAAACGGAACGGATACGGAAGACATACGGATGCATTTCCGTATGTGTTCCGTTTTTTTTGCGGCCCCATTGACTTGAATGGAGCCACGGACTGTGATTCTCGGCCAAATATAGGACATGTTCTATCTTTTCAACGGAACGGAAAAACGGAAATACGGAAACGGAATGCATACGGAACACATTCAGTTTTTTTGCGGAACCATTGAAATGAATGGTTCCGTATACGGACCGTATACGGAACGCAAAAAACGGACCGTATACGGAACGCAAAAAACTGTAGTGTGAAAGAGGCCTAATCCACTTGATCGCGCAGCCGGCATCTCTTCTTTCCTTGCTGTGTGCAGGAACAGGACCTTTGCTGACGTCACTCCGGTCATCACATGATCTTTTACCATGGTGATGGATCATGTGATGGACCATGTGATGATGACCGGAGTGACGTCACCACAGGTCCTGTTCCTGCACACAGCAAAGAAAAAAGGCTGAAGAGATGTCGGCTGCGCGAGTTAAATGATTCTTAATTTTTTTTTAACCCCTCCAGCGCTATTTTACTATGCATTCTGTATTCAGAATGCTATTATTTTCCCTTATAACCATTTATAAGGGAAAATAATACAATCTTCAGAACACCGACCCCAAGCCAGAACTTCTTTGAAGAAGTTCGGGTTTGGGTACCAAACATGCCAATTTTTCTCACGCGAGTTGCATCCCGCAACACCCGCGTGAAAGAGGCCTTAGTCTTTTTTTTTTTTTTTGTCTGTTAAGTTTAGGGTGAGTTTGCGAACACCCGTGCCCCCATACACACGCACACCAAATAAAGTTTTCCACGCACACACACACTCCCCTATGGCCCGCAGGATGTTCTAGGCCGAGGAGGCATACGACCAGCTTGCCTCTGAGTCCGAGAGTCACAGTGAGGACGAGGATGACCCCACTTTTTGTGGGGCAAACACTGTGTTTTCTGTAGAGCCTAAAGAACATGTCCTATTCATGTCCGCAATTGCGGACAAGAAAAGGCATTTTCTATATAGTTCTGGTAATGTGCGGATCCGCAAAATGCGGAAAACACATTGCCGGTGTCCATGTTTTGCGGATCAGACGTCTGAATGGAGCCTTACAGGGGGGTGATCAATGACAGGGGGTAATCAGGGAATCTATATGGAGTGATCACCCCCATGTCATTGATCACCTCCCTGTAAGGCTCCATTTAGACGTCCGTATGTGTTTTGCGGATCCGCAAAACACATACGGACGTCTGAAGGGAGCCTTACAGGGGGGTGATCAATGACAGGGGGGTGATCAGGGAGTCTATATGGGGTGATCAGGGGTTAATAAGTGACAGGGGGGGTAGTGTAGTGGTGTTTGGTTCTACTTACAGAGCTGCCTGTGTCCTCTGGTGGTCGATCCAAGCAAAAGGGACCACCAGAGGACCAGGTAGCAGGTATATTAGACGCTGTTATCAAAACAGCGCCTAAAATACCTTTTTGGGGTTAAAAAAAAATTGCATCTACAGCCTGCCAGCGAATGATCGCCGCTGGCAGGCTGTAGACACCACTCGTTTACCTCCCGTTCCTGTGAACGTGCGCTCCTGTGTGCGCGCGGTCACAGGAAATCTCGCGCCGGCGCGTCCAGTAGGAATAACAGGGCCGCCGCCAGGACGCAATCCAGCGTTCAGCGGTCCTGAGCTAGTTAAGTTTTACACAATAACAGCATTTTTTAAACAAAAAAAAAAATATATATTTTTTTGGGGAGATAATGTCTTAGATAGGGTCTCATTTTTTGCAGGATGACATGACGGATTGATTGGTACTATTTTGGGGTGTATGACTTTTTGATCGCTTGGTATTACACTTTTTGTGATGCAAGATGACCAAAAAATTGCTTTTTTGACACCGTTTTTACTTTTAAAAAATTGCGGTGTTTATCTGAGGGGTTAGGTCAGGTGATATTTTTATAGAGCAGGTCATTACAGATGTGGCAATACCTAATATGTATACTTTCTTTTATTTATTTAAGTTTTTCACAATAATATCATTTTTGAAGCAAAAAATAAATATCAAGTTTTAGGCCCCTTTCACACGGTTGAGAATTACGCGCAGGTGCAATGCGTTAGGTGAACGCATTGCACCCGCACTGAATTTGGACCCATTCACTGCAATGGGGCTGTGAAGATGAGGGGTGATTTTCACGTATCACTTGTGCGTTGCGTGAAAATCGCAGCATGTTTCATATTCTGCGTTTTTCATGCAACGCAGGCCCCATAGCAATGAATAGGGCTGCATGAAAATCACATAGCATCAGCAAGCAAGTGTGGATGAAATGTGATTTTCACGCATGGTTGCTAGGAGATGATGTTAGTAAATTGATAAAAGTCAACTTGCTGTATTATTTTCCCTTATAACATGGTTATATAAGAGAAAGCTTACTAAAATGTTGCTTGAGCGGTTAAAAAAGAAAAGAAAAAATTAACTCACCTCATCCACTTGTTCGCGCAGCTGGCATCGTCCTCTTTCAGGACCTGCAAAAGGACCTTTGATTACGTCAAATGTCCTTTTGCAGGTCCTGAAAGAAGAAGAAAGAAGACGATGCCGGCTGTGCGAACAAGTGGATGAGGCGAGTCAATTTATTTTTTAACCCCTCAATGTTATAAGGGAAAATAATAAAATGAATAGAACACCTAACCCAAACCCGAACTTCAGTGAAGAAGTCCGGGTTCAGGTCTGGGTACCACATTCAGTTTAGAATGCAATCGCAGGCAAAACTGACTGCAATTGCGTGCCTACTCGCGTGGTTTTCCCGCAGTGCACGCGCGACGCATCCGGAGCAAATCCGTGACGCCCGTGTGAAAGAGGACTTAGGCCTCGTTCACACTTCAGTGTTTGGTCAGTGATTTCCATCAGTGATTTGTGAGCCAAAACCAGAAGTGGAGCCTCCACAGACATGAGGTAGAAGGGAAAGATCTGCTCCTGTTCTGTGTTTAGAGTTGCATCTGGTTTTGGCTCACAAATCACTGATGGAAATCACTGACCAAACACTGAAGTGTGAACGAGGCCTTAGTGTCTCCATAGTCTAGTTTTTTTATTTTTTGGGCGATTGTCTTAGGTAGGGTATAATTTTTTCAGGATGAGATGATGGTTTGATTGGCACTATTTTGGGCTGCATATGACTTTTTGATCGCCTGCTTTTACACTTTTTGTGACGTAAGGTGAAAAAAAAATGGCTTTTTTGACACTTTTTTTTTACGGTGTTCGCCTCAGGGGTTAGATCATGTGGTATTTTTATAGAGCAGGTTGTTACGGAAGCGGCGATACTTAATATGTCTACTTTTATTTTTTATATTTTTGGGCGATTGTCTTAGGTAGGGCCTCATTGCGGGATGAGGTGACGGTTAGATTGGACTATTTTGGTGGGCATACGCCTTTTTGATCACTTGGTGTTGCACTTTAGTGATGTAAGGTGACAAAAAAAAGTTTTTTTAGCACAGATTTTATTTTATTAGACGGTGTTCACCTGAGGGGTTAGATCATGTGATATTTTTATAGAGCCGGTCAATACGAACACGGCGATACCTAATATGTCTACTTTTCTGTTTTTCCCCTATTTTTATTTTTTTACTATTTTTTGTACTTTATTTCAGAAAAAGGATTTTTTTTTTACTTCTTTTTTCACTTTATTTTTTGTCCCACTTTGTGACTTCAACTTTTGGGGGTCTTTTACAATGCATTACAATACTTCAGTATTGTAATGCATTGGCTGTAAGTGTATTACACTGTGTGATACACTTACAACTTCCTGCCTGTGAGATCCAGGGGGCTGGATCTCACAGGCTGTCACGGAAGGTAGCCATGATGCCTAAGGCCCCTTTCACACGGGCGAGTTTTCCGCGAGGGTGCAATGCGTGACGTGAATGCATTGCACCCGAACTGAATCCTGACCCATTCATTTCTATAGGGCAGTGTACATGAGCGATGTTTTTCATGCATCACTTGTGCGTGGCGTGAAAAATCGCAGCATGTTCTATATTCTGCATTTTTCACGCAACGCAGGGCCCATAGAAGTGAATGGGCTGCATGAAAATCGCAAGCATCCGCAAGCAAGTGCGGATACAATGCGATTTTCACGGATGGTTGCTAAGGAGATGATAATAAATAGGGATGAGGTCTATTCACTTTATTATTTTCCCTTATAACATGGTTATAAGGGAAAATAATAGCATTCTTTAATACAGAATGCAGAGTACAATGTAAAGAAGAAGAAACAAGACGATATCGGCTGTGCAATCAAGTGGATGAGGTGAGTAATTTTTTAAATTATTTTTTAACCCTCAAGGGACATTTTACTAAGCATTCTGTATTAAAGAATGCTATTATTTTAACGTGGTTATAATGGAAAATAATAAAATCTACAGAACACCGAACCCAAACTTCAGTGACGAAGTCCGGGTTCAGGTATGGGTACCACATACAGTTTTTTATCACGCACGTGCAAAACACATTAAAACGCTTTCCACTCGCGTAGAAAAAACTGAACAACACAATCGCAGACAAAACTGAGAGAAATTGTGTGCACACTTGCACGGGTTTCCTGCAACGCATCCGGACAAAATCTGTGACACCCGTGTGCAAGGGGCCTAAGTAAGGCATCGAGCTGCATTCCCTGCCATCGGGTCCCCATTACAGCAGCGCAGGGACCCGATGGACACACGGACCCGGCAGGATACTGCACGTACCACGATCAGCGCTGACCGCGGCCGTGCAACGGTTAATGCACCAGCATCAGTGTTTTCACCGATGCTGGCGCATACAGCAGGGGTCCGGCTATCAGTGACTGCCGGACCCCTGTAGCTTATTGAGCGGGCGAAGCTCCTGCACCCGCCTGATCAGAGCGGCGTACATGTATGGCATTGGGATTTGTGTCCCACTTTTCTGTGCCGTACATGTACGGTGCTGGTATCCTAGGGGTTAATGCTGGCTACATCTGCAGCTTATTATGAAGTCAGAAAACTTCTCTTAAGGCCTCTTTCACACTACAGTATGTTGAATTCAGTGTTTTGCGTTCCGTTTTTCACGGATCCGTTGTTCCGTTTTTTGCTTCCGTTGTGGTTCCGTTTCCGTTCCGTTGTTCCGTTCCGTTTTTCCGTATGGCAAATACAGTATACAGTAATTTCATATAAAAAATTGGGCTGGGCATAACATTTTCAATAGATGGTTCCGCAAAAAACGGAACGGAAACGGAAGACATACGGATGCATTTCCGTATGTGTTCCGTTTTTTTTGCGGACCCATTGACTTGAATGGAGCCACGGACTGTGATTTGCAGCCAAATATAGGACATGTTCTATCTTTTCAACGGAACGGAAAAACGGAAATACGGAAACGGAATGCATACGGAACACATTCCGTTTTTTTGCGGAACCATTGAAATGAATGGTTCCGTATACGGACCGTATACGGACCGTATACGGAACGCAAAAAACGGACCGTATACGGAACGCAAAAAACTGTAGTGTGAAAGAGGCCTAAGGGTGTATTAGACTGCCAAATTTTATGCCGGATGATCAGTAATGAGCATTCCTATGAATTCTCGTTAGGCCTCATGCACACGGCTGTTGTGTGTTTTGTGGTCCACAAACTGCGGATCCACAAAACACGGATGGCGTCCGGGTGAGTTCCGCAATTTGGAGAACGGCACGGACAGCCTTTAATATAACTGCCTATTCTTGTCCGCAAAGCGCGGACAAGAATAGGACATGTTATATTTTGTTTGCGGACCACGGAACGGAGGAACGGATGTGGACAGCACAGGGAATGTCGACATCTTTTGTGGCCCCATTGAAGTGAATGGGTCCGCATCCGAGCCAAAACTGCGGCTCGGATGCGGACCAAAACAACGGCCGTGTGCACGAGGCCTTACTGATCATCTGGCAGTCTAATACTGCCTCTAAAGCATGCTGAAAGATCTGGATTTGCCGGCGGCAGATTACTCCCCATGTTGTGTAACAGCAGCTGTGTCCTCTGCTAGCTATTTGCCGACTGCTTCCCTCCCAACAATCGCAGCATCTGGGTGTCTAATACACCCTTTAGGCTACGTTCACATCTATGTTTAGAAATCTTGTAGTGGAACAGCTTGCTGGAGTTTACCGTATCTGGCATAGTCAGTTAACGCAGTGAACCGCTCAAACCCCATAGACTACAATGAGATCTGACCAATTTTCAACAAAAATGAAGGCTTTCGGCCGGACAAAATCATGTATGAAAGATTTTTTTGTTTGGCCGAAAGCCAGCATTTCTGCTGAAAAGCAGCCGGATCCCAGTCAGATCCTATTGTAGTCTATGGGAATCCAGCGATTCACTGCATTATCTGGCTATGCTGGATATGTGGACTCCACCAGGTCGTTTCTCTGGAACAGCCTGTCAGATTTCTAAATGCAGATGTGAACGTAGCCTAAGGCTGGGTTCAGACCTGAACGTTTTACAGCGCGTTCCTACGCGCTGTAAAACGCTCAACAGGCAAGAACCAATGATTCCCTATGGGAATGGTTCTCACCTGAGCGTTTTACAGCGCGTACGATCGCGCTGTAAAACGCCTGACGCCCCAAGAAGTACATGAGACTTCCGGGAACGCGCGACAATGGGCGTTCGCTTGTTTCTGTATGCGCGATTGCAAACGCCGGTACAATCGTGCATACAGAGCGCAACATCCCGAACGCTCAGGTCTGAACCCAGGGTAATACTGGCTTCACTAAGGCCTCGTTCACACTTCAGTGTTTGGTCAGTGATTTCCATCAGTGATTTGTGAGCCAAAACAAGGAGTGGAGCCTCCACAGACATGAGGTAGAAGGGAAAGATCTGCTCCTGTTCTGTGTTTAGGCTGGGTTCACACCTGAGCGTTTTACAGCGCGTTCCTACGCGCTGTAAAACGCTCAACAAGGAGAAACCAATGATTCCCTATGGGAATGGTTCACACTTGGGCGTTTTACAGCGCGTACGATCGCGCTGTAAAACGCCCGACGCTCCAAAAAGTACATGAGCGACTTTTGGGGCGTTTGTGGCCATAGGACACTGTAGTGAATCACACAAACGCGCGTCAAACGCGCGTTTACTATTACAAAAACGCGCATAAAAATGCGCGTCAAAAACGCGCGTGAAACGCTCAAGTGTGAACCCAGCCTTAGAGTTGTACCTGGTTTTGGCTCACAAATCACTGATGGAAATCACTGACCAAACACTGAAGTGTGAACGAGGCCTAAGTCCTGTTCTGTCGGCCTGGGCTGGCCCATCCACACTTAAAAGTCATTTAATTGATGTAAAAATCAGAACCAGCCCCCAAAAAAAATTTTGTAAGTTGGAAGAAAAAGTTATTAAATCCTTTGGAATTTCCTGGTCAGCCTTTCATTAAAGGGGTATTCCAGCACAGAAACAATAAAATAAAAAAAACATTCCTCCAGGCTCACATGCCTTAAAAAAGAAATGAGCAAACTGGAAGAGATGCATGGAGCTGGAATAGGCTACAGAAGCATTTCTGAAGACCTTGATGTAAATCAGTTAAGAGTTATACAAATCAACTACCAATGGAGAAAAGATAGCAATGTTCATAATTGGAGTTCTTTGAGATCACTCCAAGAGCACAAAAAGCAATCCTTAGGCCTCATGCACACGACCGTTGTGTGCATCCGTGTCCGTTGTTCCGTTTTCCGTGATTTTCTGCGGACCCATTGACTTTCAAAGGGTCAGTTGAAAACTCGGAAAATGCACCGTTTGTCATCCACGTCCGTGATCCGTGTTTCCTGTCCGTTCAAAAAATAGGACCTGTCCTATTTTTTTGACGGACAACGGTTCGCGGACCCATTCAAGTTAATGGATCCGTGAAAAAAAAAAAAAGGAGGCACACAAGATTGTAATCCGCGTCTGTGATGCGTGTCCGTTTTTTTCCTATCATTTTCAAGGCAAGCTTGACTTAGATTTATTTTTTTTCACTTTTCAGGTCTGGTGATCCTCCAAAAATCAAGGAAGACACACGGAAGAAAAAACGGACACGGAACAACGGAACCCCGTTTTGCGGACAGTGAAAAAATACTGTTGTGTGCATGAGGCCTTAAAGAGATGAGAAAGAACCCAGCAAAAGACCTAAAGAAGATTTTACAAACTGGAAAAACCCTATACTAATGTGTCCACTATTAGAAAAACATTAAACAAGAATGGTGTCCATGAAAAGACATTGGTTGGCTTACCGCTCCCGCACACTCTTTCTAAACTCCTAATAACACAAACGTACTTCTGGATGAGAATATATGCCGTACCAGCTCTGGTAACAGAATAAGGCCTCTTTCACACGGGCGTGAGTTTTTTTGCCCGGATAAGAGCCGGGTGCGTTGCGGGAAAATGCGCGATTTTTTCTGCGCGAGTGCCAAACATTGTCATGCGTTGCACTCGCGTGAGAAAAATCGCGCATGTTTGGTACCCAAACCCGAACTTCTTCATAGAAGTTCGGGCTTGGGATTGATGTTCTGAAGACTGTATTATTTTCCCTTATAACATGGTTATAAGGGAAAATAATAGCATTCTGAATACAGAATGCATAGTAAAACAGCGCTAGAGGAGTTAAAAAAATAAATAAAATAATTTAACTCACCTTAGTCCACTTGCTCGCGAAGCTCGGCATCTCCTTGTGTCTCCGCTGCTGATGAACAGGACCTGGGGTGAGCTGCTCCATTAAAGAGGACCTTTCACTACTCTACAAACGAAAAACTAACTATACCTGTGGGCAGAGCGGCGCCCGGGGGTCCCCCTGCACTTACTACTAAGTCTGGGCGCTGCTCCGTTCGCCCGGTATAGGCTCCGGTGTCTGCGCTCCCTCTGACTGATTTCTTGTAGGAGGCGTGTCCCTTGCTGCACTGCTGGCCAATCGCAGCGCACAGCTCATAGCCTGGCTATGAGCTGTGCGCTGCGATTGGCCAGCAGTGCAGCAAGGGACACGCCTCCTACAAGAAATCAGTCAGAGGGAGCGCAGACACCGGAGCCTATACCGGGCGAACGGAGCGGCGCCCAGACTTAGTAGTAAGTGCAGGGGGACCCCTGGGCGCCGCTCTGCCCACAGGTATAGTTAGTTTTTCGTTTGTAGAGTAGTGAAAGGTCCTCTTTAAATACAGGTTAAGGACCTTCGATGACGTCACTCCGGTCATCACATGGTACGTCACATGATCTTTTACCATGGTGATTCACCATGGTAAAAGATCATGTGATGACCGGAGTGACGTCATCGAAGGTCCTTAACCTCTATTTAATGGAGCAGCTCACCCCAGGTCCTGTTCATCAGCAGAGGAGGCACAAGGAGATGCCGGGCTTCGCGAGCAAGTGGACTAAGGTGAGTTAAATTATTTTTTTTATTTTTTTAACCCCTCTAGCGCTGTTTTACTATGCATTCTGTATTCAGAATGCTATTATTTTCCCTTATAACCATGTTATAAGGGAAAATAATAATGATGATCGGGTCTCCATCCCGATCGTCTCCTAGCAACCGTGCGTGCAAATCGCATGGCATCCGTACTTGCTTGCGGATGCCATCCGATTTTCACACACCCCATTCATTGCTATGGGGCCTGCGTCACGTCGAAATCGGACAATATAGAGCATGCTGCGATTTCAACTGAACGCACAAGTGATGCGTTAAAAACATCGCTAATGTGCACAGCCCCATAGAAATGAATGGGTCAGGATTTAGTGCGGGTGCCATACGTTCGCCGCACGGATCGCACCCGCACGGAAAACTCGCCCGTGTGAAAGGGGCCTAACTGTAGAGAAAATGTAGTTCTCCAGAACTCCCTGGGAAGACGCTTACGGGTTCTGGACAAAACAAGTTCTCCTTAGTCATAGCTTAAAGCCACTTTACACAGGTGGATTCTCAGCCAGATAATCGTTAACAAGCGTTCATAGCAGAGTGTGACCCTAAGTTCACACCTGAGCGTTTTACAGCGCGTTCAAACGCGCTGTAAAACGCTCAACACATGAAAAGCAATGCTTCCCTATGGGAATGGTTCTCACCTGGGCGTTTTACAGCGCATACGATCGCGCTGTAAAACGCCCGACGCTCAAACAAGTACTTGAGCTTCTTTGGGGCGTTTTGACGCGCGTTTGTGGCCATAGGACACTGCAGTCAATGACACAAACGCGTCAGAAACGCGCGTCAGAAACACGCGTCAAAAACGCGCGTCAAAAACGCGCGTTTGGGAAACGCTCAGGTGTGAAAGCAGGGTAAAGGTGCGGTGTAAAAGGTGCAACCGATTACCCGCAACCGATCTGCATTTTTTGCAGATAGGATGTGGACCCATTTATTTCAATGGGTCCACAAAAAATTCGGACAGCACACCGTGTGGGCATCCGTATGTCCATTCCATGGCTCCGCAAAAAAGACAGAATGTTCTATTCTTGTCCGTTTTGGGGACAAGGATAGGCATTGTTGCGTCATCCATATTTTCTATGGAGAACCATGCAGTCATATTGCCTGTATGAGAAAATATATCCATACACATAGTACAGTACACAGAGGTCATGACTAAGGATGAGCGAACTTCTGTTTTCAAATTCGGCATACAAGGTTTGGGTTCAGGATATCTAAGAATTCCGTTATGGATTCTGCTACCACGGATCATAACTTACGTATGGTCCATGGTAGCAGAATCTGTAAAGGAATTCTTAGATAACCTGAACCCGAACCTTGTGCGCCGAACTTGAAAACAGAAGTTCACTCATCCTTAGTCATTGGTCTTCATGTGAAGTAGTGGTATGGCTTCAGGCACTGCAATACAGCCGTCATGTATAAGTTCAGGAGATAGGATTAAATCCTCCTTTTAATCTAAATAGATACACGTGAAAACCTAAAAATATTATTGCTCTGTGTGGTGTGAAGTCAATACTGTTCCAGATGTCTGGGCGACGACAACACCGACCTGAGGTCCTGTCATCTACCACAGTTATAATTGTTGAATGCTGAAGAAGTTAAATTCTAAACCCTTCAAACATTCTTCCCCACCAGAAAAGCAATTGCCGCTGCTTGCCAGTGTGTGATCAGATAATATTTCCATGTAGCTTTACAGTGCGCTCAAGAACAAATTTTTCTGGTGGGCCCAAGGCCCCACAGTCCGACACTGCCATTGCAAGTAACTTGGTAGAGACCTTGACGCCTGGCTAAAACTATACCAAACAGTATACAACGACATGTAGAGAATTATATTATACTGCTACTCACACTCCTGTCCATCAGACTGACAGGGTATGGCTAAATGGCGACACTGGTCGCGGCCAGGATCGCAGGCCCATCGCAGTGTAGCGGTGATCCCATAGAAATGAATGGGGTCGCAACATGAGTTTCAAGTGTGCTGCAACTGCATCACTAAGGCTGGGTTCAGACCTGAGCGTACTGAACGTACGCTCTGTATGCGCGATTGTACGGGCGTTTGCAATCGCGCATACAGAGACAAGCGAACGCCCATTGTCGCGAGTTCCCGCTGAAGTCTATGTACGGGAACGCGCGACAAGAGGCCCCAAAGAAGCTCCTGTACTTCTTGGGGGGTCGGGCGTTTTACAGCGCGATCGTACGCGCTGTAAAACGCTCAGGTGAGAACCATTCCCATAGGGAATCATTGGTTCTTGCCTGTTGAGCGTTTTACAGCGCGTAGGAACGCGCTGTAAAACGCTCAGGTCTGAGCCGGCTGTAAAAAATCCAACTCTGCTGAATTCTTTGAAACTCAGGGGTTGCAGTTGCGGCACGTGTTAGACTCTCACTGCAACCATATTCATTTTTATGGGATTCCCGCTACACTGTGATGCCCCCGCGATCCTGGCCATGACCAGTGTCGTCGTACCCTTTAGGGTCCATGATTTTTTTTTTCTAATGTTACAAATATAAAGATATATAATCAGGAAAAACTATATACTGGTACGCCAATCCAAGTATCTAAAAGAACTGTCATCTGTAGCATCTTAAACATAATATATCCTAGCTGAACGGTTACCATGGAAACCCAATAAACTGCTCCGAGCAGCAAACCTGGAGTACCGAGTGGACAATCTTATGGCTTTGAGGATAGCAGGACATCTATGGCAATATACAAAACAGCATGTAATAAATAAAAGATCATGCTTGCAGCCTACACATCAGGATGATACCATAGTAACATCTAATATCCGGTATTTTCTGCTAATCCACAAAACAAGAAGCCTCTGTGTGGTTACTCTGTATGGATTATAGCAAATACCGGTGCACGCCCCTAATAGTTCTCTATCATTTAGCTGAATACCATGAAATCATCTGCCGGAAAAAAATCTACTGTCATTTTGAGAGGATATTGTGATTAAATATCATTACTCGCTGACTACAAATGTATAATTCTCGTGAAATTGCTGTCATAGTAAAATTATGCTGCAAGTCTGCTATGCAGTAGGGAATGCTGAGACTTGCAGTACGTTCATAGCTGCACACTAAGAGGCTACCCCTATATTTCCAGGTGAAAAGTTTACCAGTAAAGTAAAAAAAAAACTGCAGACTGAAAACATGGTCATTCTATACATTACCTTCAAGTGTACTTTCATGGTGCTGGAGGTTCCCCAAGGGGTGGTATTTCAGAAGGTCTCCCCAGGGATTCCCTAGGCAATGATCCTCCCAGAGCTGATCAGAAGACTTATCTGACTTCCAAACAGGGGGCAATGAGAAGCTTGATATCCCCACCCTCCAGGGAAACACTGGCAGCTCTGGCAGCAGCAGGAGTAGGTGGAGGAGGAGGATCCTTCCCAGATGCACCTAGCTGAAGATATATATCTCTAGGTACTAGAATGATCCTTGATCTACAACAGCAACCTGAGCCTGGTTTATGGCTTCCTTAACAAAGCAAAACTATCTACATGTTTGCAACAAGTGCAGATATAAAAACGAACAAGCACACATGGTTTGTTTTTTTTTTAAAGGGCAATGAAAACGTTGACTACTATACACAAGAAGAGGATGGCTGCAAGTGGACCTTTTGTAGACTATATTTTGTGGCGCTTTTATCAGTAGTAGTGAGAATAAGAACTTTTATTCTGCTAGTTTTAGCTCCTGCAAGTGCCCAGGAGGCAGAGATTTTTTTATTTATTTTACTCACTTATATAGCGCTCATATATTCCGCAGTGCTTTACATTTATATTTATTATTATTTATATAATACAATATCACTTATTATATTACACATTTATATAACTCACTTTTATCGCTGACATATTCTGCAGCACTTTACAGACAGACTTGCTGCCTCCAATGGGGCTCACAATTAAGGCCCCATGCACACGGCCGTTGTTCACAGCCATGTGCAGCCATGGAACCGCGGCCTGGATCCCTCCTGAGAGCAGGAGCGCACGGCGTCACTGGTTGCTATGACGCCGTGCGCTCCCTGCTGCCGGCACAGTACAGTAATACGCTGGTATAGATCATACCAGTGTATCACTGTATTGCGGCGGCAGCAGGGAGCACACGCGTCATAGCAACCAGTGACGCCGTGCGCTCCTGCTCTCAGGAGGGATCCAGGCCGCGGTTCCATGGCTGCACACGGCTGTGAACAACGGCCGTGTGCATGGGGCCTTAAAGTGAATGGTTCCGCATACAGAACGGACACAGGAAAAAGATACGTTCATGCGCAGGAGCCCTAACTTCCCTATCAGTATGTATTTGGAGTGTGGGAGGAAAGCCACACAAACACGGGGCGAACATACAAACTCCAAGATGTTGCTTCACGTGCTTTGAGTGACAGCTGAATGCACTTTATATTGAAGTTTCGCCTCCAGTGCACTTGCAGGAGCAGAATCTGACAGACTAAGGGCTCTTTCACACGAGCGGATGCTGTGCGGGTAATCTGCTGCGTGAAACAGAGCCAAGCCCCGCACCGGACAGCAGAGACACGGAGCAGTAACATGATTGATAATGCTCCGTGCCTCTCTGTGATCTTTTTACTACAAAATCACAGTGAGATAAAGTTGTCACTGTAAAAAAAGTAGCAAAAGGTCACAGAGAGGCACGGAGCATTATCAATAATGTTAGTGCTCCGTGTCTCTGCTGTCCAGGACAGGGCTTGGCACTCGTTCACGCAGCGGATTCCACGCACGGGATCCGCTCGTGTGAAAGAGCCCTTACCCTAAGTTCACACCTGAGCGTTTTACAGCGCGTTCAAACGCGCTGTAAAACGCTCAACACATGAAAACCAATGCTTCCCTATGGGAATGGTTCTCACCTGGGCGTTTTACAGCGCGTACGATCGCGCTGTAAAACACCCGACGCATAATCAAGTTCTTGAGCTTCTTTGGGGCGTTTTGACGCGCATTTGTGGCCATAGGACACTGCAGTCAATCACACAAACGCGCGTTTACTATTACAAAAACGCGCGTTTGAGAAACGCTTAGGTGTGGAAGCAGGGTAAAGGTTCAAATTCTTACTACTTCAGACACTATTGCTCTTTCCACCACCTATCTAGTAACATAGCAAGGGGTTGTGTTTGGGAAGGCAGGTATTTTCCTCCCAACACAGGCGGCTGGGCTGATTTCCAGCCAGGTGAGATCAAATACCGGACTGGAGTTTAAGTGACGATCCGGGTTTTGGCAGCACCTGGCTGTCCTTTAAATTGGCAGCTGGGCTCAGTAGCTGGGTCTCTGTTTTGGGATCTGAAGCATGGTGCTGTGCTGGAAGGTTGAGAGCCGCATGAGGGCTGTATGCTGGGAAACAGGCCCCTAATGCCTGCTGTTGGCTGCCGGGGATAAAACGGCTAGCAAGGTGATGTGTCTGTTCTATGGACATTTCATTGTGCGAGTTAACACCAAGACTGCTATGAGTTCTTTTTATTTTGCCTTTTGTGTGAATAAACACTGACATTTACAAACTTGTTTTGCCTCTGTACTGCGTCCGCTTACCCTGCCTCCCAGAGCAAATCCTCACACTGCTGAAAGAATTCCTTCACTCCACTGTATTTTTATATGATGACCACATTATTTATTTTACAGACATATATAGCACTTTTATATTCTGCAGCCCTTCACAGACATTAGCATCAGGCTGTCCCCCAATGGGGCTCACAATCTAAGGTCCCTATCAGTATGTCTTTGGAGTGTGGTAGGAAACCGGAGTACCTGGAGGAAACCCAGGGAGAACATTCAAACTCCGTACAGATGTTG
Source organism: Bufo gargarizans (assembly GCF_014858855.1). Taxonomy (NCBI): domain Eukaryota; kingdom Metazoa; phylum Chordata; class Amphibia; order Anura; family Bufonidae; genus Bufo; species Bufo gargarizans. Next base: position 491,875,610 of record NC_058080.1, on the reverse strand, counting down.
TGCTTGGTTGGATTTGAACCTAGGACTGCAGTGCTGCAAGGCACCAATACCAACCACTGAGCCACCATGCTGCCCAGTGGACAATTGGTTATTCGTTTTTCGGAAGCTTTTAATGCAGTAGACTGGGAAAGACATGCAATTGTTTCTCAGATACCCCAAAGTCCATACCTTGCCAAGTAGCACTGTATGTAATGCTCGTCCCTAGGCTGCCCACTACCTAGTCACTGTTGAGCCAGACTATGTACAGTGCTCAGTCTCTAGTAGGTGCCATTTTTATTATATTCATGTCAAAAATTGTCATTAAAGGGGTTGTGCAGTGCTAGTAAATTGATGGCCTACTTTCTGACTCCTGGCAACCCCACCGATCCTGCAAGTGCTGCGCCTCTTCACTGTTTAACATCTAACTTGTAGCAACGGTGTGGTGTATCTTCAACTGCTTGTCCTGATCACCAGTGATGGCCAGTTCTCAGTGTTCACCAGTGAGCACATGCAGGCTGCCATCTTAACTCACAAGTCCGGCGATGCACAGGTAAGCCCTTACTGAAATCAAATGCAGTCACCGGGAGCAGGCAGTTCTGAGAACAGCCGCCGGGGGCCTTCATCGTGCTGTTCTCAGAACTGCCTGCTCCCGGCGACCGCATTTGTTTCAGACCGGCTCCCAGCACAGGTAAGGGCTTACCTGCAAACTGGCCATCACTGCTGATGACTTCAATGGATCAAGCAGTTTTAGTTACACTGCACTGCCGCAATGATTAAGACAGCAGGCAGGTAAACGGCGATGAGGTAGCGGTGCATCCAAACTGATCTAATATTGCTGACCTGTCATCCATGCTGCACTCCCTTTAGTTTGGATCTGGTCCAAAAGTGTGATCTGATGATGTCACAAGATTCTGAAAGAAACATCTCATGCACTTTTCACACGAGCGGAAACATCCAGATGGGAAACCTATAGCACATTTCAGTGGTTCTGATCATGTCTCACGCATCATCTGTGCATTCAGGAAAAACCGCAGCATGTTTTATATTGTGCGGTTTTCATGCAGCCCTGGTTCCATAAAAGTGAATGGGGCTTGCTTGAAAAAAGGAAGGAATCCGGATGCACAGATCCTGATCGATCGTGTGAAAAAGACCATATATGCCTATGTGATCATTATCAGTACTCCGAATGTCAGTGCTCTGGAAGATGTACTAAAGGCTGTTCCAATTCATGGTAATTAAAACTGGCCACAGTGACATGGATTTTCCTTTGATATTATCAGAAAGTGTGTATGTTAGTTTGTGTTATAATACTGTATATGTAAGTACAAAAATATGGGCATTTAGTACTATAGGACTGACAGAAAAAAAAAAATGCACTGATATATCATTATGGGGGTGTAGAATAAGGCTGAATTCACACTTCAGTTAAGCCTAATGCAGACGTCCGTGGAACGCGGTCCAATAGATACCGGACTAGCATTGCAGGAGCGCACGTCGCCATTGGTTGCTATGACTCTGTGCGCTCCTGCAATGCCAGTCCAGTATCTCACGGACCGTGTTCCACGGACATCTGCATGAGGGTTTATTTGGTCAGTGATTGTGAGCGAAAACCACAGAACAAGTGCAAATCAAATCATTACACCTGATCTCTGAGTAGGCTTCGCCACTGGTTTTTGCTCACATGAGCGTGTGTGCCCCATGCCTGTATTGCCGGACATTAAAGGGAACCCGTCATCAACTTTAGGCTACATGCACACGAACATTAGGGCTTCGTGCCCGTGCTCCGGACCGCAAATTGCGGTCTGAAATGCCACGGCACAGACCGCGGGGCAGCCGCATGCGGATCGCAGACCCATTCACTTGAATGGGGTCCACGATCCGCTACCGACGGTCCGCACTGCAAAAAAAAAGGTAGTGCATGCGCAACTTTTTTGCTGGTGCCTCCGTGATTGCGGACCCATTTAAGTGAAAGGGTCCGCGATCCGTGGTGCGGAATGCACACGGCCGGTGCCCGTGTGTTGCAGACCCGCTGTATGCGGGCTGCAATACGGCCACGGGGGGCACACAGTCGTGTACATGTAGCATTATGCTGCCCATACTAACAGCAGTATAAAGTAGAGACCGATGAGCTGATTTCAGCGGTCTGTCATTTATAAGTTACAAGTAAGTGGTTGCCGAAAACCAACATCACAATCCTTGCAGCCTGGGCCTGGAAAAGAGTCATGGCCACCTGAGAAGAGTCATAGTTAGGCCTCTTGCACACGGGCGTTGTGGGTCCGTTCTGTGCATTGGGGACCGCAATTTGCGACACGTCATAGTGCAGTTGTTCCCTTTTTGTCATGTGACTTATTGTCGCGTGATACATGTCACTGTCAACTTTTTGTAGCGCGACAGATTGATTTTATCTATTGTACTACAACTGCAGTCCAAATGAATGTTTTCAGTTGAATTCAATCTTTTGGACTGCAGCTGTAGTTCAATAGTTAAAAATCAATCAGTTGCACTACAAATAGAACAGTCCGTAATACGGACAATAATAGGACTTTTTTTGCCGAACAGCCATGCGGACATACGGAAACGGGATGCACACGGCGTAAGGCCTCATGCACACGACCGGTTTTTTTTAAGGTCCGCAAAAACGGGGTCCGTAGGTCCGTGATCCGTGACCGTTTTTTCGTCCGTGGGTCATCCTTGATTTTTGGAGGATCCACGGACATGAAAAATGAAAAAAAAAATCTAAGTCAAGTTTGCCATTGAAATGATAGGAAAAAACGGACACGGATCACGGACGCGGATGACAATCTTGTGTGCATCCGTGTTTTTTCATGGACCCATTGACTTGAATGGGTCCGTGAACCGTTGGCCGTAAAAAAAATAGGACAGGTCCTATTTTTTTCACGGCCAGGAAAAACAGATCACGGATGCGGCTGCCAAACGGTGCATTTTCCGATTTTTCCACGGACCCATTGAAAGTCAATGGGTCCGCGAAAAAAAACGGAAAACGGCAAAACTGCCACGGATGCACACAACGGTCGTGTGCATGAGGCCTAAATTCCATTTTTTTTTTTTTTTTTCATGGAGTGAATCTATCCGCGTACCGGCCGCAAAAAAACTGCACAAAAACGGGGGGAAAAATACGTTCATGTGCATGAGCCCTGAGTCAGGTGTCTGCATGCTGGAAGCCAAAACCAGGAGTGAATTAAAAAAAGAGATGTCAGATCTTTATACTTTCTTAGCTTTTAGGATCCACGCCTGATTTTGGCTTCCAAAACAGCATCAGGAAACCTGACCGTGTGGTCACACCCTTAGGCACCTTTCAGACGAGCAAGTTCCACGCATCGGACTCAGTGTGAGTATGTGGCAGCTCCCATCCTGATCTCCCAGGACCGATGAGCATTATATTAATTTATGATGCTATGTGACGCTTAGGCCTCTTGCACATGACCGTATGTATTTTGCGGTCCGCCAAAAACGGATCCGCAAAAAAAAGGATGACATCAGTGTGCATTTCGTATTTTGCGGAACGGAACAGCTGGCCCTTTATAGAACAGTACTATCCTTGTCTGTAATGCGGACAATAATAGGACATGTTCTATTTTTTGGCGGAATGGAAATACGGATATATGGAAACGGAATGCACATGGAGTAACTTCCGTTTTTTGCGGACCTATTGAAGGGAATGGTACCGCATATGGTCCGCAAAAAACCCGAAACGGACACGGAAAGAAAATACGTTCGCGTGCAAGAGGACTTACAGTTCTGGAGTTTATTGGATAACACTGACAACATTATGTCAGTGTTAGGCCTCATGCACACGACCGTTGTTGTGTTCAGTGTCTGTTGTTCCGTTTTTCGTGATTTTCTGCGGACCCATTGACTTTCAATGGGTCTGTTGAAAACTCTGCTAATGCACCGCTTGTCGTCCGTGATCCGTGTTTCCAGTCCATAAAAAAAAATATAACCTGTCCTATTTTTTTTTCACGGAAAACAGTTTGCGGACCCATTCAAGTCAATGGGACCGTAAGAAAGCGCGGAGGCACACAAGATTGTCATCCGCGTCCGTTTTTTTCCTATCATTTGCATGGCAAACTTGACTTAGATTTTTTTTTTAACTTTCCTTCATGTCTGGAGATCCTCCAAAAATAAAGGAAGACACATGGAAACAAAAACGGATCACAGAACAACGGAACCCCATTTTGCGGAACGGAACACAACAACGGTCGTGTGCATGAGGCCTTATCCAATACATTTCAGACCTCTAAGAGTTAAATAGCATCATAAATCAATATAATGCTATGTGACCCCGTCAGTGCTATGGAGGTCAGTATGGGAACTGCCGCATACTCACGCTGCGAGTCCGATGCGTGGAACTCGCTCGTCTGAAAGGGGCCTTAATCTATTATTAGCTAATTAAATGTCCAATACTGGATGCAGGCTTATTTTCTTGTTGGTGATGACGTTCCCATGGGCTTGTACTCCGCAAAGCTTTTATAAGGCTGGCCGTGTTATTTTACAGCGCTGTCAGTAGCTGATAAAAGAATGAAGCATTTTCATGGATATGTGTTAAAGACTGACGTTCACTGAAACATTTGCTAACTTGAGTGCAAAGGTTAATGACAGCTCATCACTATACAAAGATACAACGTAAAGCTTAATGCCATCATACAACAGAGGAGCTCCTGAGCTGCTACCATACACACTGGGGCAGATTTATCAAAACTGGCTTAGTTGTCCATAACAACCAATCAGATTCCACCTTTCATTTTTCAAAGGAGATCTAAAAAATGAAAGGTGGAATCTGATAGGTTGCTACTAGTGTTGAGCGAATTGAAGTCCACAAAGTAGACTTCGATCAGAATTTCAGGGAATATTCAATTTGCCACGAAGCAGAATTTCCTTGTGTTCAAATTGATTTTCCCTGAAATAGTGTAAAAAAAAAAAATCATACCTCATCCACTTGCTCGCGACGGGAAGGTTGATTGAAGATCTCACGAGATTTCACACTAGATCTTCAATTAAGATGGTGGTGGCCCTCTAATTGCACCCACTACTGACAAAGCAAATTTTTTGTAAGATTCGGCAAAGCAGCCAATCAAATTTTTTAACCCTTTGCTCATCTCTAGTTGCTACCGGCCCGTTTTCCCACTGAGTTAGGGCTCATGCACATGAGGGTGTGTGCCTTGTGCCCGTATTGGGGAATGCAAACAGCAGGTTTTTGAATGGGTCTGCTAAACTCAAGATACAGAGTTGAGGCACAGATCGGAAACAGTAGTGTTTCTCTGCGTGTGACTCCAGGTAGCGCAGTGAGGAAAGTCTATTTGGAGAGGTTCCTGCCCTAGCAGAGCAAATTTCATAATGCTGAAGGCCCCAAAAGCCATGGATATGGAGAAGCTGATTGTCCTAGTCCAGGAAAGGGCTCTGCATTTGTGGCACGAGGTCTCGGGAATATCACGAGCGCTACAAAAAATAGATGATGCATGGTTGAAAATGACCCAGGAGCTGTTTGCAAGTGTATGGGCCAAAACTAAAGACCAGAGTCGCCAGAGTTTGGGTAAGTGGCCAAGCTATACATATGTGATCCTTGCTGTCCTCCCTAGCATAGCGTATTTCATACGCTGTCCTCCGTAGCATAGCACATGTCATACGCTGTCTCCTCCCTAGCATATGTTTTTTTTGTAAATTTTCCTTTGTTGTAATTTTTTTAAAGTGGATGAAGTCAAGAATCGTTGGCGGAGCTGCAGGGACCAGTTATGCAAAGAAATGCATCACCAAGGCCGCAGCGGGTCCGGCCCACCCAGGAAAAGGCCCTACATGTTTCGGGAACATCTTATGTTACTGCGTGATGTCACGGAGCTGCATCCGTAAATAAATTCTAAACAATGACCACTACATGTTTATTAATATACACTGTATGTCGACTATGTTAGTAATTTTATAAACAATTTGTAAATTAGAAATGTCATAGTTGCTGATGGCAACCAAGCCGATTCCTCCTTTAATTTTCAAAAGTAGGTGACCAATATTACAAGTGGAATCTGACACTTCTAATTTAGGCTAGGTCTACACGACGACAGTTGTCGCGCGACATTTTGTTGCACCAATGTCGCGCGACAATTTTTATAATGGCAGTCTATGGTGTCGCACTGCAACATGCGACATGCTGCGACTGCGACGCGACAGTCGCAGAAAATCCATTCAAGATGGATTTTTCTGCGACTGTCGCGTCGCAGTTGCAACATGTCGCATGTTGCAGTGCGACACCATAGACTGCCATTATAAAAATTGTCGCGCGACATTGGTGCAACAAAATGTCGCGCGACAACTGTTGCGCCCTATCTGTCGCGCGACTTTTTGTCGCGCAACAAATGTCGTCGTGTAGACCTAGCCTTACCCAATGTTGCTACATGACCACATATGTAATATGTGGATCAATGAATGTTGTACTATGTGATATATTTGCTCTTCTTTTAATTGGCATGTTCTGTTATTTTTAATGTGAAGAACAGAGGACAACCTTGAAGAGGAAACAGAAGAGGGCGCTCCGCACCACTCAAGTACATGCAAGGAGGAGATTCAATCTTCCAAATCTCCTCCAGAGACTGGTGAAGGACCTTGCACCACAGTGGCCTCTCGCCCCGCAGCTTCAGGAGTGGATTCCCCCTCCCACTTTTACCTTGCAACAAAGCCGCAGAAAACGCAGGTACCCGTATAATGCATTGGGTAAAATATGATGCAAATCTGCAACAAATCCACATGTGCCTTGTGCAGTTTTTATCGTGGATGATCGATGATATAGCAAATTGATCAGCACTTGTTTAAGGACCTTTTACATGGCCGGATAATTGCCCAGACAAACAACCGTATAGACGATCATTCATACTTACAATTGTTTGTGTGGCCCTTCGTTAACTTTATGGTCGGCAGTAAATACCTCTTTACACAGGGACATGTGCTGCCAAGAAACAAGCATTTTTATACCCACGTAAAAGATCTGATTAGCTGATGATTGATATGTTTACTTGCAGCAATGATCTGGTTACACCACAATTCTAACAAAAATATTGATGTATCAGTTCAAGACTGGGCCATTTATACCCGATTCCTGACCATACACAGTTTCTGTTATTTTAGTACATGAGTCTTTGAAAGCAATAACTTTCTTTCCGTTTGGCTATGTAAATAATTGTTGTGCCTTTTTTGGTAAAAAGTGGAGCTTTATTTTTATGTAACTTTTTTTATAGGAAGGAAAAAAAAAAGGTTTGGGGGAAATAGCCTGTTTTTCCCATTGTAATTAATTTTTTTGTGAAAAGCACAATATACAACTAAAATCACTTTTTATTATGTCCCCCTTCCATAACAGTTGTTTTGATTAATGGAATTTATGGGCTATGATCAGCAGGGCAGGGCTAGAAGCTGCATTGCAGTGTGTGGTGGCATATTTTTATTTTTTTAATCTTACACTTTGTGCCCCCCACCCCAAGGACATAGAAGACGAGACGCTTCTTGATTTCTATACACAGCGCTCCTTATAAACCTGTCAAAGCAAATAAAACATAGGAACAAGGCACAATAAGACAACTACTGACTTACCACTCTTGATCAGTCAGTACGGAGACTCAGTGGTTAGCACTGGTGCCTTGCAGCGCTGGGGTCCTATCATCCACATCTGCATGGAGTTTGTGTCATCTCCCCTTGTTTGTGTGGGTTTCCTCTAGTTTCTTCCCACACTCCAAAGCCATACTGATAGGGAACTTAGATTGTGAGCCCCATTGGGGACACCAATGATGGTAATGTCTTTAGAGCGCTGCGCTATATAAGGGCTCATGCACACTTTCCGTGTCCATTCCGCTTTTTTTTTGCAGACCATATACGGAACCATTAATTTTAATGGGTCCACAATAAAACGGAAGTTACTTCATGTGCATTCCGTTTCCGTATGTCCGCATCTCCGTTCCGCAAAAAAAAAAAAATCCTATTGTTGTCCACATAACGGACAAAGATAGGACTGTTCTATTAGTGACACCTGTTCCGTTCCACAAAATACGGAATATAAACGTATTTTGTGCGGATCTGTGTTTTGCGTAAATTGAGTAAAATCAATAAATAAATGTAATTTATGAAGATGCTGACTCACTTACCTGCCGCATCCTGGTATGTAGCGGACTTGGAGCCTCCAGCCATTGAATTCTTGAATTAGTTCTTCAAGCAAAGTGCAGTAAAATATCACTCCTAATCTAGGTTTTGATTTAAAGGCTATAGGAAGGAGCAGCATTAATTTTGATTGTCCTCCAAAATCCGGTCCAAGTAAGTATAAAATACACTGTGTACTCCCGCACAGATTGTCACCTCGCATAAAACCCTTGTGAATGTGTGATTCAGCGAGGTAGTTTAGCTTCAGTCATTCCCTGGGGTAGAAAATCATTAACAAAGGTGATGCTGATGAGTTAGAAGTAACAGTTAAGATTTTTTTTCCATTGAGAAAAAGAAGGAAAAGGTCATGTCAACTATATGTTGGTGTATACAAGTATATGTGAGCACCATAGGAACTTTGCTGTGGCAGACCTCGGAGTCTTCAGAGCCGAGTTTGTCATAGCAACCAAATAGCTCTCTCGATCTGGGCACAGGGGAGCCGTTTGGGCCCCAACTTCTGAGCAGGCACCATCTTTGAAGTCCCAACTATTGCCGTACATGTACGGCAGAGGTCGGGAAGCAGTTAGGCCTCGTTCACACTTCAGTGTTTGGTCAGTGATTTCCATCAGTGATTTGTGAGCCAAAACCAGAAGTGGAGCCTCCACAGACATGAGGTAGAAGGGAAAGATCTGCTCCTGTTCTGTGTTTAGAGCTGCACCTGGTTTTGGCTCACAAATCACTGATGGAAATCACTGACCGAACACTGACGTGTGAATGAGGCCTTAAGGTCCATTACATGGACTGATGATAGAAACATTTACTGGGGATGAATGTTCCTAGGAACACACATTCCCAATAATCGCCCTGTGTAACGGTGCCACCAATAAACCCATTGAATGAGAAAACGCACATTCATCAGGTTACTGTGCCTTTCGACTGGCACCAAAAATCATTGTTTCTGGGCAAGAGATCATCCTGTAAACAGGGATCTGCTGCCCAGAAACAATGAATCTGTATGGGGATAAGCGATCGCAGGAACGATTGCTCGTCCCCATACAGAGGAGAAGAATGCTGCATGTAAATGCAGCTTTAACATTCTCTGACTAGCAGGCAATTATCAGAAATGTTTGGTTCATTCCCAATAATTTCCTGGTAAGTCATCCTGTATAAAATGTCCATAAGTCTAAATTCTTGGACATCTTCATCTATACTCGGCTGTTTCAGTCAGCTACATAGACTGGGGCAGTAGAGCACATGATTGTCTGCGGCTGCATTAAAAATCCTCCTCACATTATTAGGACAAAAATTATATGTAAACAGTATTTTCAGTCATATTATGTAATTTATTCCTGGAAAACCCCTTTAATAACTTATCCTCAGTATAGACCATCAGTATCTGATCGGCAGGGGTCTGGTGCCTCTGACCCTGCTGTTAAGCTATTCTGAGATGGCTTCAGGATGGGAAGGCAGCATCAGAACTACACAGCTCCATCCATTATGTAGTTGGTGCAGTTGGTTACAGCAGCGCTGCTTCTATAGAAGTCAATATGAGCAGTACTGCAGCTAACATAGGGCACCAGACTACTTAGTAACATCTGATCATTAGAGGTCCAGATCCCCACGATCAGATATCCGCAGGGGTCCTTATGTGTCATTCTGGCATTTGTCTGTTATGTGATCTAGCTTTACCACTAAAGGTGCCATTTATTGTCTAAATGTGTAAACACTCCTATATTACAACTTGTGAAATCTCGATTTTAGATTTTTAGGTATGCTTAAATCACTGTGTGTCTATATCATATGACTATAAATTATCCCAATATGGAGGAATCACCACATGTTAAACACAACAGTCTTAGGCCCCCTGCACACAAACGTGTGTGACCCGTGCCCGTGCTGCGGGCCGCAATGCACGATCGCCGGCCGTAGGTCAGCCGCATCGGATCGTGGACCCATTCACTTTAATGGGTCCACGATCCACCCGTTCCGCAAAAAGATGGGACATGTTCTATCTTTTTGCGGAACGGAAGTACGGGGCGGAAGCACTCCGTAGTGCTTCCGAGGGTCACGTTCCGTGCGGCCGTTCTGCAATTCCAGATTTGCGGACCCATTGAAGTGAATGGGTCCACATCCGTGATGCGGAATGCACACGGAACTGTGGCAGTGTTTTGGGGCCCGCAATTTGCTGCCACAGATCACACACGTTCGTGTGCAGGGGGCCTTAGTAAATTCCCACAGATGTGTGAAAGACTGATTTGGTCATTGGAGGGATTTCACAATTGTAGGGTTGCAGACTAAAATAATGAAATAAATGCATAACATTAAAAGTATTGCATTGAAATATTTGTGATCATGCATACATGGAACTGGAAAACTGTGTACCAGGTACAAATGAACTACATGTATGTTCTGCCCCTGTCTGGTTTAGTCCTGCTATGGAGACAGGTCTCTAAAATTGACGTTGGCAATTGTAATTAGAACTCTATGAAATACTGTGAGAAAATCCTGAACAGATGGCAATAAAATATAGTAGTTTACCCACATTATAAAAGATACATGACTTTATTTGTCAAGATTTAATTGAGTAAAAGTTTACTCTATAACTGAGAGTTATCAATAATGTGGATCAGTTCTATGAAGACCTCAAGAACATGTGCAGAAATTCCATTATGACTAAATTGTGATAATTCTTCTTCCTGGCAGCGTTCTCTTCCTGCCCAGACCCACGCATGAATTTCTGAGTTTTAGCTGCTTTTAAAAAAAAAAAAAATAGGTAACAAACAATATACCCACTAAAATGCATAAACCACATATGAACATACATCCACATTATACTTTCCACCCCTGAAAAAAGATGGAGATCTCCCGGATTCCCATCAGATCAGGTAAGTGCCTGCACTGTCCACAGATGGAGCTTTTTAAAACTGACAACCTAAACTTTCTGAATAAAGGCACTATACCCTCCAGGTGAATGGTCTTTTATATAAGGACATACTCTGTTTCGGTTTATTAGTGGGGGGGTTTCTCTCAAGTGAATGGAACCAAGTTTCTGTACCATGCAAAGGTATCCACATGGGCAGGCCAGTGTGCCAGTGGAAACACCAAAGGGGGTTCCTGCAGTCTGAGCCTAAGGAGTCGGACCAACATACCCATTTCTATGCCACCTCTATCTCAAAATAAACAAAAAATCTTGTTGCTAGGAAAATGTCTTACATGATAAGAGGGCAGTCCTGTATTTCCTGTATGTAAAGTAAATGACAAAACAACCAAATGCAAATTCGGAACTGCAAATGGAGGTCATTTGATTATTAAATTAATGGCATAATTAGACATATAGTTCATAAATCCATTTGTCCTATACAAAACAGCTCAGCTAGGGCTTCCACAGATGGGAGTAACAACTAGACCCCCAAAGCTGTAATGAGTTGTATTCGCTGTAGAACTGGCTGGGATCCACATCTTGCAGGCATAACATGGACTTTAACATGGCCTTCTTTGACCGCTTAAAAGGGTTTTATGACCCAATAAGAGGCATCATTTCCTAGCATGCTACACCTAGAAGTCAAAAGGACAATAGTTAGAAATTTGAGGTTAAGCAACCATTCAAAACATGAATAAACATACAAACTAGGGCACGATAGCATCACTATTGACACTAGGGAAAGTACACAGGGTGCAGGCACAAAGCTAAACCCCCTGACCTATAAAACACTTTCCACTGGTAAAAGAGGTTGCCCGAGATAATTAAAAACCTTGAACAACCACTACAATGTCTTAGTGCTGTTAGTCACGTGCTGTTCTCTGTGGCTCTGGTCCGGCATTCCCACTGCTGGTTGCTTTTCAGCACAGTGACTGGCTGCAGCAGTGATGTGCAGATCTATAGTGGAGCAGACAGTCACTTCCTGCCCCGCTGCTTAATCTGGTAAAGGGTTGTCCTATCTGGGAGATTTATGGCCTATAAAAAACATATGGCACAAATGTCCGATAGGTGCAGGTCCTACCTCTGGCACTCACTCCCATGTCAAGGTGACCAAAAAGCAGACCACACATTCACTGCTATGGAACTTCAAAAAAAATAGCCAAGCACACTTGTGCGGCTATTATTGTACATCCCATAGCAGTAAATGGTGTGCGCGCTGCACATGCATGGTCAATCCTCTAGTCATGTATAGTGGTCAATGTGTAGGGTGGGTGTATATGTGCGGCTTGCTCTCCATTCACTTTGGGGTCCTGTTCTTGAGATGAGTGGGTCACAGAGGTGGGACCAGCACCTACTAGACATTTATGACATATCCTATCGATATGCCATAAATGTCCCATATGGGGATACACCAGTCACAAACTGATTTAGGTCGCTAGCCTACTAGAGGACGGAAGCAAGCAGATGACACCATTGTCCTGGTGCAGGTAGTTTGATGACATCCCTGCATTATACTGCCTGCGCCAGGCTGGGCACAGCAGGCAGGGGGATGAGCACCCACTTTTTGTCTTAGGAATGGGGACATGTGAGTTTTTTTTTTTAACTCGTGCAAATAGGGCACAAGAGGATTTCTGCTTTCCTGCTACGATGTGAAAGCATTAAGAAGATTACTACTGTGGGTGCATAAGGACTACTATTGTGGGGTCACATAGGGATAATATTTCTACTGTATGGAGACACAAACGGGGCATCATTGCTCTGTGATAGTACAAAGGGGAACACTACGTCTGTGTGGAGGCATAAAGACGGACATTACTGCTGTGCGGAAGCACAAAACGGAGCATTACTATGGTAAGTTTTGGGTCACTCAGAGAACACTATTAGGCCGCGTTCACATAGGTGCTATGAACTCTGGCAGCCGGGTTACGACGTATATGATGGCTTACTGCCGGGCAAAAAAAAAAGCTACACACAGCATTTTTTGTCTGCCTGAAAGCCGGCATATACAGGGAGTGCAGAATTATTAGGCAAATGAGTATTTTGACCACATCATCCTCTTTATGCATGTTGTCTTACTCCAAGCTGTATAGGCTCGAAAGCCTACTACCAATTAAGCATATTAGGTCATGTGCATCTCTGTAATGAGAAGGGGTGTGGTCTAATGACATCAACACCCTATATCAGGTGTGCATAATTATTAGGCAACTTCCTTTCCTTTGGCAAAATGGGTCAAAAGAAGGACTTTTTAGGCTCAGAAAAGTCAAAAATAGTGAAATATCTTGCAGAGGGATGCAGCACTCTTAAAATTGCAAAGCTTCTGAAGCGTGATCATCGAACAATCAAGCGTTTCATTCAAAATAGTCAACAGGGTCGCAAGAAGCGTGTGGAAAAACCAAGGCGCAAAATAACTGCCCATGAACTGAGAAAAGTCAAGCGTGCAGCTGCCAAGATGCCACTTGCCACCAGTTTGGCCATATTTCAGAGCTGCAACATCACTGGAGTGCCCAAAAGCACAAGGTGTGCAATACTCAGAGACATGGCCAAGGTAAGAAAGGCTGAAAGACGACCACCACTGAACAAGACACACAAGCTGAAACGTCAAGACTGGGCCAAGAAATATCTCAAGACTGATTTTTCTAAGGTTTTATGGACTGATGAAATGAGAGTGAGTCTTGATGGGCCAGATGGATGGGCCCGTGGCTGGATTGGTCAAGGGCAGAGAGCTCCAGTCCGACTCAGACGCCAGCAAGGTGGAGGTGGAGTACTGGTTTGGGCTGGTATCATCAAAGATGAGCTTGTGGGGCCTTTTCGGGTTGAGGATGGAGTCAAGCTCAACTCCCAGTCCTACTGCCAGTTTCTGGAAGACACCTTCTTCAAGCAGTGGTACAGGAAGAAGTCTGCATCCTTCAAGAAAAACATGATTTTCATGCAGGACAATGCTCCATCACACGCGTCCAAGTACTCCACAGCGTGGCTGGCAAGAAAGGGTATAAAAGAAGAAAATCTAATGACATGGCCTCCTTGTTCATCTGATCTGAACCCCATTGAGAACCTGTGGTCCATCATCAAATGTGAGATTTACAAGGAGGGAAAACAGTACACCTCTCTGAACAGTGTCTGGGAGGCTGTGGTTGCTGCTGCACGCAATGTTGATGGTGAACAGATCAAAACACTGACAGAATCCATGGATGGCAGGCTTTTGAGTGTCCTTGCAAAGAAAGGTGGCTATATTGGTCACTGATTTGTTTTTGTTTTGTTTTTGAATGTCAGAAATGTATATTTGTGAATGTTGAGATGTTATATTGGTTTCACTGGTAAAAATAAATAATTGAAATGGGTATATATTTGTTTTTTGTTAAGTTGCCTAATAATTATGCACAGTAATAGTCACCAGCACACACCGATATCCCCCTAAAATAGCTAAAACTAAAAACAAACTAAAAACTACTTCCAAAAATATTCAGCTTTGATATTAATGAGTTTTTTGGGTTCATTGAGAACATGGTTGTTGTTCAATTCAATAATAAAATTAATCCTCAGAAATACAACTTGCCTAATAATTCTGCACTCCCTGTATGCTGGAAAGTGGCCAGATCCCCTCTGGATCCCATTACAGTGAATAGGGATCTGGCAGTGCACAGTGGTATCTGGCTATGCCGAATGCAGTGAACTCCGACATTATGTTCCTCCACAGGAACAGACTGCCGGCGTTTACAGCGCATATGTGAACCCAGCCTTACTCAGGGGACACTATAAGGGTGGCTTCACACTAGCGTTAGGGATTCCGTTATGGCTTTCCGTTATAACAGGGTTATAACGGAACATAACGGAATCCATAGGATGGAATGCAAAACAGAAGCCTTTAAGAGGTATTCTGTTTTGCTCCGTCCTAATAGAAGTCTATGGGAAAACATGACGGATCCGTCTGGGTCCCGTTATGCAAGACGGAAAACAAAGTCCTGTCGACAGGACTTTGGTTCCCGTTATGCAAGACGGAAAACAGACGAACCTGTTATGATTCCCATAGACTTCTATTAGGACGGAGCAAAACGGAATGCTTTTAAAAGGCGTCCGTTTTGCATTCCGTCATAATACAAGCAAAACGGATCCACCCTTCCGTCTTATGGATTCCGTTATGTTTCGTTATAACCCTGTTATAACAGAAAGCCATAACGGAATCCCTAACGCTAGTGTGAACCCACCCTAACTATGTTTTTTGTATTTATTTATGTTATTTTGTAACTTTATGACGGTATTTTGTAGAGGTATATCAAAGACTATATATAATTATACATATTTGTATTATTTTTTGGAGAAGAACAAATATCTTTCTATAAACGAGTAACGCTGCATAGGTCAAGCTGGTGGGGAAGGGAATAGGTCCAAAACTTGCTGTGGGGCCCAGGGGAATCTAGTTATGCCCCTGCCTGTAGGATGGTACAGTCAGTCTGCTCTGTTTACACAGCTCAAAATGGATATACAAAAAAAGCAAGCTTTCATAGAAAATTATCAGTTTTTAACAGAACATGGACACATTTTACACCTCTCCTCTAAATCAGCCCTAACATGTTGGGATAAGTTAAAGTTTGCTACATCTGTTTTTCTCTCATTCATGAAAAACAGACTGGTAAACCATTCCTGCAGGGATTACATGCAGACAAAGTTACAATATATAGTAAATCTTTTTATCTCCCACCAGCCACCATCCATAGGAGAAAGACAACATCACAAGCTATATGATTACTGCACCTACTTTGCTCAGCTCTTTTAGAGCCCTGAATAAAAATGCTTTGGCTACTCAGATATGTAGTAAAGATTGGGTAGCATTGTCTTTCAAATACTTCATTTAATCTCTAGATCTTGGACACCAATCCTTCACTCCACTGGTACTAAGGCCAACCAAATACATTAAATAGCTGTCGGCAAAACGCCTGTTTGACCAACAGCTATCACTCCCTTTCTGCTTATACACATAGAGTGATCCCTCAAGATACAATGGCCTCAGGATACAATATTTTCAACATACAATGGTCTTTTCTGACCCATCGTAAGTTGAAACTAGACTCAACATACAATGCCTCAGACTCAGATCCAACCAATCAAGGCCACTTCTCTGGTGACCTAGCTGTATTAGTTACTGGTTAGCAGCTAGTCCTGGATGTTATATGTAAGGACTTGTTTTATCTGTCATAGTTATCTGCTTATTTTTCTTAAATCTTTTTCATCATCATTTTCTCTTATCTTGAATGACATTTTGGGGCTTTGGAACCGATTACTCAACTTACAATGGTCGTCGTGGAACCAATTAATATTGTAACTTGAGGGAACACTATACTTGCTCTGCTCAGGCAGCTTACATTCGTTTCCCAGGAACACCATTGGATTTCATAAACTAGCATCAAATTAGGTTCTGTCCACACTTGCATCATCTGTTCAGTTTAGAACAGATATAAGACGAGAGACCCTGTGGACTCATAATAAGGTCTGTTGGCAGGAAACCAGTAGACTTTAGCCAAAAAATACATTAATATCATTACAATAATCAGTAACTTATGGACAGGTATATAATAATATTTAAATTACACTGTTGAGACACCAGGATGGGAACTTTGTGTTGAGAAGGTGAGGAGGATGATGGAAAAGAGAGGAATCTAAAATGTCCATGTAGCCATCTCTGCAGAGACAAGAGGTGGCTGAAAGATGTCATCACGGCGGTCTAGTCCAAATAAAGATGAGGAAAAAGAACGTCTACGTAAGAAGAGACATCACTGGATGTAAGAGTTTTGTGGTGCTATATTTTCCTGTAAGTCCTGTCTGCATGCTGAAGGCATTCCAAGCCTCTATTTGTTATAATTTGGATGATTATGGCTTACTGTTTATGAAACCCCAAAGTGACAATCTCAGGTCCCCTTTGCTCAGGGGGTATGGATTAATTAGCTGACTAGTGTGACACTTTGAGCCTAGAATATTGAACCTTTTCACAATATTCTAACTTTAAGTTGCATTAATGCAATTCCTTTTAAGTTGTATTACTGAAATAAATTAACTTTTGCATGATATTCTAATTTTTTTAGTTTCACCTCTATAGTACACAGTGGCGTGCCTAAGGTGTTTGGCACCTGGGGTGGGTACTTTCGCTGGCAACACCCCCCCCCCCCCAAAAAAAAAAAAATCAAAAATCATGCCCCTCACAGTAGTATTGTCCTCATTGTACAACCTTCACAGTAGCCTAACGATATCCACATTGTGCCCCCTCATGATAGTTATGACCACATTTTGGCCCCTTAAACTATTTATGCCTTCATTATGCCCCCTTCACAGTAGGTATGCCCTCATTGTGCCCCCTTCACAGTAGTTATGCACAGTAATGTCCTCACTGTGCCCCCATAAGTTATGCCGCTTCACAGTAATGCCCTCTGTTCTCCCTTCATAGCAGTAATGCCCACTCTGTGCCCTATAACAGTTATGCCTCTTCACAGGAGTAATGCCCTCTGTGCCCCCTACACATTAGTAATGCCCTCTCTGCCCCTTCACAGTAGCAATGCCCATTCTATGCCCCATAACAGTTATGTCTGTTCATAGGAGTAATGCCCTCTGTGCCCCCTTCACAGTAGTAATGCCCTCTATGGCCCTTCACAATAATAATGACCTCTGTGCCCCCTTCACAGTTGTAATGCTCATTGTGCCCCAGTAGTAAACCCTCTGTGCCAATAAAACAAAAAAGTGTATCTACTCACCTTGTCCCGTTCCTGATCCTCAGATCCAGCTCTCACCTGCAGGCACAGATCGCTCTGCAGCACTGTGTGGGAGGAGCACAGGCAGATTCTGGGGCTGCAGGCTCCTCCCACACAGGCCAGCAGCGCGATCTGTGTTTGCAGGCTGAATGGTGGAGCAGGGAGCAAAAGGCTCCCAGCTTCACCATTCAGTGTGCCAGCCTCAAGAAGAGAAAGAGCGCGGGGAGCTGAGCGGTCAGTGAGTGACAGGACTGCAGCTCCCCGGCGCTCCAGCAATAAGCGTTTCCATCTGTATTGATGGAAGCGATCATTGCTTAAAGCACTCCCCTGACAGCGGGCACCCGGGGCTGACCGTACCCCGTACCCCGCCCCCCCCTTTGGCATGCCACTGATAGTATACAATTATCCAAAGCACTCCAATACAACACACAAGTCAGGCGATGCTTCAAAAGGTTTGGTTTTATACTGACATGTGATGAAGAACTGATAATACCATTTGTAAAAGATAAAACCTAATGGATCTTTGTCAAGAGTAGCTGTATAGGATAGCCAGGGTGTCAGTGTGTAGTCATCATAGTAAAACATAGCACCACTACTACACACTGTAGACTTAAAGCATCTGACAGTATATTAGATTCAAACATATATTATAATTACATATAAGGCTCCTTTCACACTGGCGTTTTGGCTTTGCGTTCGTGAGATCCATTCTGGGCATTCGCAAGCGGTCCAAAACGGATCAGTTTAGCCCCAATGCATTCTGAATAGAAAAGGATCTGTTTAGAATGCATCAGTTTGCCCCCCATTCCGCTCTGGAGACGGACACCAAAACGCTGCTTGCAGAGGACGTACAATGTAAGTCAATGGGGACGGATCCGTTTTCTATGACACAATCTGGCACAATAGTAAATGGATCCGTCCTCTATTGACTTTCCATGGTGTTCAAGATGGATCCGTCTTGGCTATGTTAAAGATAATACAAACGGATCCGCTGCAATTAGCTTTTGTTACCTTCTTTCCTCCCCACCTAGAAAATAGTCTCTCACATACAGCCCCAGAGATATATATGGTAAATAATGCCCTCACAATTTCCTTCTTCACTGACTACAGAGAGGCATAACTATATATTTCTATAAACTTACAAGTAGGGATGAATGAATGAAAAGTGTCTGGAGTATTTCGCCTGCTTATAGGGGTTGTCCAAGTTATATTTGTTGATGACCTATCCTCAGGATTGGCCGATCTGATATTGATGACCTATCAGCTGTTTGAAGAGAAGGCATGCGCGGTGTCACCGCGCACGCCTTCTCTTCAACAGCTGATCGGAGGGGGTGCCGGGTGTCGGATCCCCGCCGATCTGATATTGATGACCTATCCTGAGGATAGGTCATCAATAAATATAACTTGGACATCCCCTTTAACTGTAGGGGAGGGAAAAGGAGTAGGGAAGCTACTGACTATGACAGTCCACCACTGAATTCAGGAGAAGGTGGACCAGAAGGATAAACAGCAGGAGGCGCTACCAGATACGAAAATGGAATGTACATAAAAATTTAGATATTTTTTTTCATATACAGTATATTTAAATAATACCTCACTTATTTTGCCCTATTCAATGCATAGTAATATTTTTCGTGGGATAACTCCTTTAAAGGGGTTGTGTCACTTCTGCAAATGGCGTTTATTATATAGAGAAAGTTAATACAAGACACTTAGGCCCCTTTCACACGAGCGAGTCTTCCGCGCGGGTGCAATGGGTCTGTGTACATGAGCATTTTTTTTTCACGCATCAGTTCTGCGTTACTTGAAAAAAGCAGCATGTTTTATATTCTGCGTTTTTCATGCAGCCCTGTCCCTATAGAAATGAATGGGGCTTTAGTGAAAAACGCATTGCATCCGGAAGCAAGTCCAGGTGCGATGCATTTTTCACTGATGGTTGCTAAGAGATGTTGTTTGTAAACCTTCAGTTTTTTATCACGTGTGTGAAAAACGCATCAATACACATTGCACCCGCGCGGAAAAAACTGAACGCAATTGCAGACAAAACTGACTGAACTTGCTTGCAAAATGGTGCGAGTATCACTGAACGCACCCTGAACGCATCCGGACCAAATCCGTCACGCTCGTGTGAAAGAGGCCTTACTAATGTATTGTGATTCTCCATATTGCTTCCTTTGCTGACTAAACTCATTTTTCCATCACATTATACACTTCTCATTTCCATGATTACAACCACCCTTCAATCCAGCATCGGTGGCCGTGCTTGCACACTATAGGAAAAAGAACCAGCCTATGTACATTCCTATGGTCCCGGCCACCAGAGAGGCCAATTTTTCTATAGTGTGCAAGCACGACCACCGATGCTGGATTGCAGGGTGGTCGTAACTATGGAAACGAGAAGTGTATAATGTGATGGAAAAATTAGTCTAGCCAGCAAAGGAACCAATATGGATATTAATAATACATTAGTAAGTGTCTTGGATTAACTTTTTCTACATGATAAATGCCACTTGCTGAAGTGAGACAACTCCTTTCACCAATAGACCTTCTTTGACCATCCAAAATGATTAGAATATGCCATGAGAATGGGTGAGAGAATTAAGGGTAGACCCAGAACATTGTTAAGTAATGCCAGATCCACATTTCACTCATTTTAGTAGGCTTTACCAGAAAAAACACGCTTCAACAATCAATAACTTAATATTCCAATTACGGTTTCATTTTCAGTTGCGACACTCAAGGTACAAGAAATAACTTACACAGATTGGTAAAGAGCGCCATCTAAAGGAAATCTCTGTGACTGCAAAAACTCCCTGAGCTGTGGGAGCAAGGGCTCAAATCCACATTCAGACAAATGTAACACTTATATTTACTGTTGGATCCAGAAGTATTTGGATGGTGACAACATTTTCATATATATACCACAACAAATGCCAATAACAAAGTCATCAATATACACTACTCACAAAAAGTTTGAGATATTTGGCTTTCAGGTGAAATTTATAGAAAATGTAAAAATTTCAGACCACAGTGATATGATATCATAAAAGTAGAGCATTTAAGCATGCAATGGTGATTTCCTCAACCCAAACAATGTATTGAAACAAAAGCCAACAACACTGGTGGGTACACCCCCACAAAAATGTCAATGTCTCAAAAATTTGGCATGTGGCCTTGAGCATCAATTACAGCACCCGTTCCGCAAAATTGTGGAACAGGTGCGGAACCATTCATATGGCCGTGTGAATGGGCCCTAAAGAGGTTTTCCAGGAGTTTAATACTGATGGCCTATCCTCAGGATAATCAGATTGGTGAGGGGTCTGAATCCCATGGACCTCTGCTGATCAGGTGTTTGAAGAGGTGACAGCGCTCAAGTGATGGCCTATTTGCAGCTTAGTCTCATTCAAGTAAATAGGCCTGGCTGCAATACCAAGCACAGACACTATACACTGAGTGGCGCTGTGCTTAGTATGTTGCGACAAGGAAGAAGTGTTCATTGGAGTGTCTCAACCTCTCCTAACACCCGATAGGCAGCAATGCTGGGAGTCGGATCCCCACTGGTAGCACATTGATGAGTTACCATGAAAATTAACCATCAATACTGAACTCCTGAAAAAAAAACTAATTACAGCTATTTAGTCCTTCCATTTTCACAGGCTCAACAGTAAAGGAGCAAACTAGAATCGGACCACCAAATGCTGAGCTTCCTCCCTTGAGATGCCATGCCAGGCCTTTCTTGCAGCCGTCTTCATTTGCTGTTCGTTTCTGGGTCTTAGTGCCTTCTGTTTTGTCTTCAGTATATGAAAAGAATGCTCAATCAGGCTGACACCGTGCTGTGAAAAAGGATTTGTATCTGTAGAATCAAGAAATCACTTAAATAGAACCTGTCTGACAACATGAAGTAGGCTAAAAGATCTAAAAAACCAATACATCATGCCCCAATCTGAAGGAATTCAAGAACAGATTAGAAGGAAAGTCATTGACATTTGTCAGTCTGGAAAAGGTTACAAAGCCATTTCTATGTCTTTGGTACTCCAGCGAATCACAGTGAGAGCTATTATCCACAAATGGAGAAAACAAGAAGAGTGGTGAACGTTCCCCGGAGTGGCTGGCCTACCAAAATTACTCCAAGAGCACATTGACGACTCATCCAGGAGGTGACAAAAGAACCCAGAACATCTAAAGCACTGCAAGCCTGACGTGCCTCACCTACACCTTTGTGCAAGCGCACACTTTTCTTATTGAGCGCATATCTCCTGACCTCTCTTACTCTTCCAAGCTGCACCAGTTTGAAAAAGGCCATAAAGGCCGAAACGTCACAAAAGACAGTCGCATATTTAATAATAAAAACCAATATTCTGCATCTTGACATCAAATTTCTGGAGTTTTTATTCATTATTGCCTCAGTTACGGTCAGTGTTCATGATTCAACGATAAGGGTACTTTCACACTTGCGTTTTCCGGTATTGAGTTCCATCCTAGTTTTATGCTGATGCATTCAGAATGGAGAGCATTCCGTTCAGGACGCATCAGTTCAGTTTCTCTGATGTTTTTTGGAGAGAGAAAATACCGCAGCTGCAGTTTTCTCTCCGGCCAAAAATACTGGTCACTTGCCAGAATGCCGGATTAATTTACATTGAAATGTATTAGTGCCGGATCTGGCATTAAGTGTTCCGGCAAAACAGATCCAGCTTTCCGGTCTGCGCATGCGCAGACCTTTAAAAATGCAAAAAAATAAAATAAAATTATACCGGATTCGTTTTTCCATATGTCACCGGAGAGACGGATCTGGTATTGCATTGCATTTGTGAGACGGATCCGCATCCCTCTCACAACTGCATCTGTTTGCATCCGGATTGCGACCAGTGACGGAACTGACCGGCCGGAATCCTCTGCCGCAAGTGTGAAAGTACCCTAAGAAACAATGGGGAATAAATGGTATCCATGGGAGAGGTCCAAGGCAAAAACCACTGCTGACCAAAAAGAACACAAAGTCCAGTCTCACATTGGCCAAAAAACATCTTGATAATCACCAAGGGTTTGGGGAAAATATTCTGTGGACTGACAAGACAAAAGGAAACTTTTTGGAAGGTGTGTGTCCTGAAACTTCTGACTTAAAACACAGCATTTTTAGAAAAAGAACACCATACCGACAGTTAAAGGGTTGTCCAAGTTATATTTATTTATTGATGACCTATCCTCAGTATAGGTCATCAATATCAGATCGGCGGGGTCCGACGCCCCCGTGGATCAGCTGTTTGAAGAGAAGGCGCGCATACCAGCACTGCCTCCTCTTCATTGTTTACCTGCTCGCCGTTGCATATGTAATTACACCTGCACACCGCTGCAGATGCGAAGGCGAGCACGTAAACAATGAGCAAACAGCTGATCGGCAGGGGTGTCAGACCCCCGTCGATCTGATATTGATGACCTATGCTGAGGATAGGTCATCAATAAATATAAAATGCGACGGATAGGTTATCGATAAATAAAGGATAGGTCATCAATAAATATAACTTGGACCCCTTTAAACATGGTGGTGGTAGTGTGTTGGTCTGGGGCTGCTTTAGGAGAATGTCCGACTATCAGTTTGTGTCCTTGTTTGTATTAGGCCTGAAGGAGACTCCTGTTCGTCCTTCCTTTTGGAGGAACAGGTGGTCTTGTCCCTGCCATTAGTACCGGGGTCCTATAGGGCTAGATTGGACTCTAGGTATTCCTGTCTATGAACAAACCTACCTTTGGGGTCTGTTCATACTGATTGTCAGTCAGGATTTTGTTTAGGGTTTTCACGAGGAGGTGTTCATCTTCCTTTCTTAGTTCTCAGGCCCGATTCCCTGTTCCCCCCTTCCCTCCTATGCTCGGTGAGGTGTTTCCCTCGCACACCGGAGCGTGACAGTGCTTTCAGGTTTGCACCTTTTGACTGAATCTGAGGAGAACTTCTAGCTCCATACACTTCAGGATTCATCCTGCTACAGTCTGTCTGCACTTACATCACTAACACTTGACCCAGTTCCACTGGCAGCCAAAAATGCACATGCGTCACTCACATTTTGGCAGATGATGTGGTTTGGATCATGAGCCTTTCCTTTTCTTCTACACACTGTTCTCTCCTCATCAGTCTGAGAATCTAGTTATAATCCTAAATGGTTTGTCCAGGATTTTACTACTGATGGTCTACTCTCAGGGTAGGCCATCAATATCTGATTGGCGGGGTTCTGACACCCTGCACACTATCATCAGCTATTCTTCAGTAGCTCCAGCATCACCGTCAGTGTCAGAACTACATAGTGCCGTCTACTGCATATTGGATGGAGCTAGTTACTGCAGTGCAGTTCCCATTGACGTTAATGGAAGATCAGCTCTGTTTGCGACACAATGGATGGAGCTGTGTAGTTCCAGTGCTGGAGTCACCCTGAAACAGCTGACTGGTGGGTATTCAGGGTGTCAGCCCCCCACCAATCAGCTATTGATGGCCTTTCCCTAGGATAAGCCATCAACAGTAAGAACACGGACAACCCCCTGATAATGTGGTTTCAGAACTGGGCGGCTTTTTTAGATTTTATTTTTTAACAAAGTTTTTTCAGGCCGTTCTTGAGCATTAAGCTGGCCATACACATTTGATGAATGTCGGCTGAATCCACCGATTTTGGAGGGATCGGCCAACCATTAAATGTGTATTGGGGCCTCCTGACTTTCCTAAAAATGGCAGATGTCAAACATTGATCCTTATGTTCTGAAGGGAGATAAGCCATCACCAGAAGTGTTTGGCAGAGACTTTCTCCTGGCTCCCATTCACAACATGGCTGTCAGGTGTGTTCAGCAGACAGTTCTCATGCATATAGCCATCTTTACAGTGGATTGCATCTTAAAGGGATTGGTCACTTTGTCCAGTGTGTGGGTAAGAAGACTATACGGCACTTACTAATACAGCCTTTGCTGATATTCTGTGCCGTTTGCTATATTTCATAAGCCATGCCCCTTGTGCTCTCCACATAAAGGTCCTGTCCAGAAGATGGCCGCTGCTGGAAGGTCATGTGACCAGACACATCACCTTCTTGTGATGTCTCCTGCATTCAAACACACTGCACTAAACGCCCAGCAGTGACTGGCGTGTTATGCGCCTAATTTATTAAGAAAAGGTGTATTGGCTCCGTGTGGGACGCCACAGGAGCGACACAAACAATACCTGCCTGCTGTAGGACATTAACCACTGAATGTGTTATAAAAGCCGCATCATTTATTTAATGTAAAGCCAGATATTTACAGGTGAAACAGCCGATACACAGACATTTTGAATATTATTTCACTGTGGATATATAGAAATCACACCACTATAACTATATACCCAGTTGATCATTCCTGTCTGCACTGCCAAATAACCGCTGGTCAACTGACAATCTTACCATCCGCAGGCTATAACGGCCGAGAACTAACCCAGGGGCAACTGCATTGCTGATCAACTGAGATTGTCAACCCCTATAGGCTGAAACAGCTGAGAAGCAGTGGCCGTGCCCTAGGAGGGACAATCTTACCATCCGCAGGCTATAACGGCCGAAAACTAACCCAGGGGCAACTGCATTGCTGATCAACTGAGATTGTCAACCCCTATAGGCTGAAACAGCTGAGAAGCAGTGGCCGTGCCCTAGGAGGGACAATCTTACCATCCGCAGGCTATAACGGCCGAAAACTAACCCAGGGGCAACTGCATTGCTGATCAACTGAGATTGTCAACCCCTATAGGCTGAAACAGCTGAGAAGCAGTGGCCGTGCCCTAGGAGGGACAATCTTACCATCCGCAGGCTATAACGGCCGAAAACTAACCCAGGGGCAACTGCATTGCTGATCAACTGAGATTGTCAACCCCTATAGGCTGAAACAGCTGAGAAGCAGTGGCCGTGCCCTAGGAGGGACAATCTTACCATCCGCAGGCTATAACGGCCCGAAAACTAACCCAGGGGCAACTGCATTGCTGATCAACTGAGATTGTCAACCCCTATAGGCTGAAACAGCTGAGAAGCAGTGGCCGTGCCCTAGGAGGGACAATCTTACCATCCGCAGGCTATAACGGCCGAAAACTAACCCAGGGGCAACTGCATTGCTGATCAACTGAGATTGTCAACCCCTAAAGGATGAAACAGCTGAGAAGCAGTGGCCGTGCCCTAGGAGGGACAATCTTGAATATTAGCTCACTGCCACATTACGGATATATAGTAATCACAACATTATACCGGTATATCCAACGGATGAGATTTATTTGCACAGCTATTAACCGAATGGTGACCAGACAGCTGACTTGCTGATACCCTCATTGTTATTAACTCTTGGGTGAAACCTACTACTTTCACCCTTGAAGACGGTGTATTACTTTTTATCAACTTTTTTTTTATATACTTTTGTGCCATCTTTTGCCCTTTTATCCTTTTTCTATATATATATATTTCTTACTAGATCATCACTTATTTACATAGGGAAAATAAACCAAGATATATTTAGTGCACCTTGTCTGCTCTCTACTCATCACCAGATATAGTGTGCCACCTCCACCTGATGTCTTCTGAACTTAAACACGCGGAATCTTATAAAGCAGAAAATGCGGTAATCTAAAGCCGGCATGTGAAAAGGTTTATGCGCTGTTCACACTGGCAGCATGGCTTCCGTTTTACAGGTGGGTTTGTTGGGTCGCCCTTTATGTTTGACTGCACTCAGCAGACTGCAGAAGTTGAGAGCTTTAAGGCTCCATGCACACGGCCGTGGAACCGCGGCCTGGATCCCTCCTGAGAGCAGGAGCGCACGGCGTCACTGGTTGCTATGACGCCGTGCGCTCCCTGCTGCCGGCACAGTACAGTAATACACTGGTATAGATCATACCAGTGTATTACTGTATTGCGGCGGCAGCAGGGAGCACACGGCGTCATAGCAACCAATGACACCGTGCGCTCCTGCTCTCAGGAGGGATCCAGGCCGCAGTTCCACGGCCCGCACACGGCCGTGTGCATGGGGCCTAAATCTCCAGAACACAAAAAACTTCAACTTAACCCCTTAAGGACATGGCCTATTTTTGTTTTTGCATTTTGTGTTTTCCTTTCTACGTGCCAAAAGTCACATCTTTCTTAATTTTTCACTTACATAGGCATATGAGAAGCTAAATATTTTTGCCACAGAAGTTGTATTTTTAACCCTGCGATTTTCCATTTTTTTTTGTTTTTCACTCCCTGCCTTCCCAACGCCATAACTATTATTTTTCTGTTCACATAGTCATATGAGGGCTTGCTGTTTGCAAAACAAGTTGTTCTTTCTAAAGGCACTATTTAATATTGCTCATCGCAATCCGAAAGATGCTATGTGGAGGCACGGAGCACTTCTGTGACACTTCAGTCCGTGCCTCCGCACCACAAAAAACGGAACGTGCTCTATTTTTTTCGCGGTGTGGAGGCACAGACTGAAATGGCACAGAAGCGCTGAATATGTCTGCATCTGTCAGCACCAGCCACACAGATGCTACACATACATTGGGAACCGCAATTTGTGGTCATTTGTGTGCATGTGCCCAAAGAGCTCTGCTCGTCCCACCCCTTATATTCATATATTATGACATTAATCAGCAATGCATTTTGAAGTTGCAGCTTTTTACTTTACATTGCTGTGCTTCTATACTGTAAAATCACATAGCACTGAAGGGTGTTTTTTGCAGAAAATCAAGTTTCTAAAAAAAACAGCTCAATGTCTTATAGCGGTGTCCCTTCTAGCAGCCAGAAGAATCTGTCATGTTAGAGAGGACACCGTATTCTTCATCAGGCACACAGTCACAAATTCGTGACTGAAGGAGCCTCTGTGCACTAAAAGCTTTCAAATCCTATTTTTTGGGTTAGCTCATAAAGCTACCACGCTAGAATACTTTTGTAATACTACTGGGGCATCTATTCTTATGCCGTTCTTCTCTTATTCCTGCTAGAATTTTATGGATAAAAAGGTACAGATGGGAGTTAACAGTCGGGGGCGAAGTCTCGGGGGCGAAAACTCGCCTGTGTGAAAGGGGCCTTAGGCGGTCCGCAAAAAATACAGATGACGTCCATGTGCATTCCGTATTTTGCGGAACGGAACAGCTGGCCCCTAATGGAACAGTACCATCCTTGTCCGTAATGCGGACAATAATAGGACATGTTCTATTTTTTTTTGCGGAATGGAAATACGGAAAGCACACGGAGTACCTTCCGTATACAGTCAACAACAAAAAACGGAACGGACACTGAAAGAAAATACGTTTGTGTGCAAGAGCCCTTATACCTAAACTTCTGGCAAGAATACCAGAGGAATGGCACATCACAGAGGCATACGAAAACCAGCTACAGAATTATTACATGGGGTATGCAAGTAGTTACTGAAACAGCCATGTCAGGAGAGGTGGCAGGTCGCCTTTAACATCTCGCAGAGGAGGATTTGGTGATGAAAGGTAATGCACCTGCTCCTTCTATCCCCAAACATCGGGAGCTTCCCATACACATCAGATTTTTGGGTGACGCTTGTTTAATGTGTATGGGGGGGCCTCTAGTTACATACATTCATTACATAGCAGTGGAGTCCATATCCCGCTCCAGGAAGGTAAGATCTCAGAAAAGCGTGCTTGGACCCCTGTAAATTATTTGGCATGGAGTCATTTCCTTTGTGGACGGCCATTTCTGGATGTTCTGAAGCAAGAGTCAGCTGTCCATTCCTTCCGGCACATCTGTCCCAGTAGACCTGGCCTGTCTGTCACCATCACAAGCCCCGTCTGCTAACTCCGAAAGGTCAATATCAGGTAAAGGAGTCCTCCAAAAGTGAAAGGAATTGTATTCCAGAAACGCCTCATCTTTCTGCAATAAGAACAGAAACCACGTTAAGACAAGGAAAATTAAGTGTGCCACTGGTTCTAACCCTCTCCCCCCTTTAGTATTTCTGTATTATAGGCCCGAGACTTGTCTCTCTACCATAGGTCACAATGGTGTAATCACATGACCTCTGAAAGTTTGACCCTCTACTATATTGTATTCTGTACCAGAATTTAAAGGGGTTGTCCAGGTTTAATGCTGAACCTGATATGTCCACATCTTCACACCTCCGTCACCGGGCTCACTGCTGGGAGGAAGCCTCCGCCTAGCAGTCCCTATGGGAAGCCCGGTACATCACCAGAACTCCATAAAATGCCTTTGTCTTGTGCGATCCAGTGCTGGGCAAGGGAGAGCATTGGAGCATGAAAGGGGGCCTGGAGGGGTAAAAATAGGGGTATGTCCAGGTTCAGCTCTGAACCCAGACAACCCCTTTAAGGGCTTTTCTGGGTTCGGAACTCGTGGCATTCGGCACAGCACTCCTCCCGAGTGGAGGCAACCCATCCTAGGCCACCTTCTAGGACAAGGATATAACATTCCTGGAGAACCCTTTCAAACTTCAAGGATATCAATCTGTCCAGTCAGGAACCATAACAGATTTGCACTGGTGCAAATGAAAGTGACAAGAGGTACCCTGGAGAGGCAACAGGAAGACAACCCCCAAAAAGGATTGGTTTTGCAGGTGGAGGCCACAGGCAATTACACTTTCCTTATGCTTCTCTACTCTTACGTTTTGCTAGTGTCCTTGGCACTACTGGTAGCTGCAGCCCAATGAGGATGAACAGGTAGTCCTGCTCCTCCAGGTGGGCACACCCATATGCGCCATTTGTTGTGTCTCTTAGCACAGTCTCAAGAGCATGTAGATAATACCAGGACACAGGGATAGATGGATGGTGCCACCGGAGGACATCAATCCAGTCAGGTCTGGTATCTCAAGAACATGAGGAGCACTGCCACAACCTTACAAAATGACCTCCATCGGGCTACTGGTCTTCATGTTTCCAGCCACACTGTCACATAGATTCCATAAGGGCCTGACATCCTGTGGTGGGACCTGTGCTCACGGAGCAGCAATCTGCAGCTTAAGCCGAGTTCACACTTCAGTTATTTGGTCAGTTATTGTGAGCCAAAACCAGGTGCGGGTCCAAAACACAGAACAGAAGCAGATCTTTCCATATCTCATCTCTAAGTAGGCTTCATTACTGGTTTTCTGGTTTATTGCTTATGGAAATAACTGACCAAATAACTGCAGTGTGAACTCGGCCTTGGGCCTTATGCACACGACTGTATTTTAGTCCGCAAAAAATACGGATGATGTCCGTGTGCATTCCCTATTTTACAGAACAGCCGGCCCCTAATAGAACAGTATTATCCTTGACCGTAATGCGGACAATAAAAGGGCAATACACAGCTGTTGAAACTTTTGTAGCTTTTTTTTTTTTTGTTTCTACAGTGTCCTGTATAGGGGAAAAACACCAGAAAAAAGTACAGTATAAAAACCACATTTAGTATGGAAAAAAAAAAAAACACCAGTACAAATTCACGTGCGTTAGGACCCTAAAAGGAGTTTTCTAAAATGTTTTACATTTTTCAGAGAGCAGAGAGCTGTATGAAATAAAGTAAAAACCACACTCGCCTTTTTACGTGTCCAGGGTTCAACTCCCTCTGGGTCTGCCCGGGACATGCGTCACCCATCATTCCCATGACCACTACAACAAATCATTGGCTTCAGCAGTCACATGGGCAATGAACGGCAGGCTGAGGGAGTGGTGGGCCAATTAAAAGCTCAATGAGTTTTTTTTTGTTTTTTTTCTGCAATCTGACAATTTTTTAAAGGTAGTCTGTCAACACCGCTGGCCATACTAAATGCTGATAAACCTACCGTACCTCTTGCTGGAGTTTTCTCATCAGGAGCAGCGTTAATTCAAAGTCTTAGGCCTCTTGCCCACGACCATATGCCCTCCGAGGCATTGATAGTGCGCGCGGGAGCACACAGCATCATTGTAATCTATAATGCGTTGTGCTCCCGTGAACGCGATCAATGCCGCCCTTACGACATATTGCCCGCTCATGGACCGTATATCTCGGAGGGCATACAGTCGCGTGCAAGAGGCCTTATTCTGCCAAATTCTCAACTCTTCAGTGTGAAGTGTGCTCTGCAGGGAGATACCTCACAGCCCTTCCCTTCTGAGTGACATCCAACCAGGAGACCACTACAGAGGGGCGTGGCTGGCAAAGACCACTTCACAGTGAAGCTCCGCCTCCCATATGCACACTACTCCTTATAATATAGGCCCCACAGAAGGGATGCTTGTCCCGCTCACAACCCTGCCCTGGTGCCGTCAGCAGCTTACTCATGTAGACGGGTATGTTAGCACTGTCTATGCCATTAGCAGCCGGCAGGGTGCAGCACTGGGTGCGTGCCAGTCCCCACAAGGTGGCGCTCCAGTGACGGGACTAGTGCAGTTACCTGGCACTGGAAGTCCGTGGCGGCATTAGTGCCATGGCTGTCTGCCAGCTTCAGCTTCTTGCTCGGAGTATGGGACTCGGCCGTGGCATGGTCTCTATGTAGCTGCAGCCTGTCACATGCAGGGGAGGGAATGTCCTCTGCCTGCAGCTTTCTTTTCCGCCTGGGGGGCACCTGCACTGCATGGGGCACACACAGCCTGGAGCAGACTGGCAGCTCGCCCAGCGGCCTCTTACACGGGGGTAGCAGAGGAATGGGCAGCTGCTCGCACTTTCTCTTCGCCATGAATGGTCAGCTCACTGGTCCTGGTTCGGCCCCTCACGTGGCTCTCACAGAGTTGTACACACTCCGTCCCCTGCCTGCACTAGAACCCTCTCTCTTGTACCATAGAGGTGGAGTCGTGCTGCTGCGCTGTGCGGCCACGTGCTGCCCGGCGCCCTCTAGCGTCTCCTCCTCGCGTTACAAGTAATAGAAACTACCGTTGTGTCTGTTATGACAAAGGAGTTCTGGACAGATCCACAATCTGAAAACCCACTGACGCTCCCTAGTATAGGAGGCTAATGTCATCTTTCCAGTATTGGCCATAAAGGGGCACCCGGAACATAGATTTGCCACCTCTGCTCTATGTCATACAGGGTTGCCACATTTCCCAACAAAAAATACTGGCCAAGTTAAGCCACACCCCAAAGGGGGTGTGGTTGTGGGGGCACAGCTTAAGGGTCCATTCACACGTCCGCTAAATGGGTCCACATCCGTTCCGCAATTTTCAATGGGGCCGGAATGTGTTGTCCGCATCTGCATTTGTGGATCCGCACTTCCGTTCTGCAAAAAAAAATAAAAATAGAACATGTCCTATTCTTGTCTGCAATTGCGGACAAGAATAGGCATTTTCTATGAGAGTGCTGGCGATGTGCAGTCCGCAAAATGGGGAATGCACATTGCCAGTGTCCGCAAAACACATACGGATATGTGAATGGACCCTTTCACAGGGTGCTAGGTCGCTTTTAGTGTTGGGTGCGAATATTCGAATAGCGAATATTAATCCCAAATATCGGCACTTCGAGAATTTGTGAATATTTAGAATATAGTGATATATTCGTAATCGCGAATATTCTAGATTTTTTTTCATCAGTGACCTCCCTTCTTGTTTGTGGGCCAATGAGAAGGCTACAATGTCTTTGTCTGAGCTTAGCAACATCCCTAGCAACCAATAGGAAAGTTGCCTGCCCCTTACTATATAGGAACCTCCCCAGCAGCCCTTGTATGCAGTATTTTGCAGATCTGAGAGAGACAGCAGTGTTATTGCTGTGCTCTCTGCTTTCCTGTGTCATTACCAGGGGCGGACTGACCATTCGGGCATGCACCGAGGGCCCGCGGCCACTAGGGGCAGTGTCGGACTGGGGTACCTAGGGCCCACCAGTAAAATTTATTTTGGGGGCCCACCATACGGATACATTCAAATATAATAAATAATTTAACAAGTTTTTTATATGAAGATAGACAGGTTGAGGTGCTGTACATTGAATATATGTATGTAGTGCAGTATGTCTACTGTGTTATGTGCCACTTGTGTAGGGGGTGGGAGACTAGGGGCCCACCTTGCTCAAGGGCCCACCGGGGGATTCCCCTGTACCCCTGTGGGCCAGTCCGAGCCTGACTAGGGAGCCCGCTCACTCCTGCAGCCAGAGGTCGCAATAACTTTTACTTAGTGGCGTACTAAGTGGGGGGCGGTCTGCCCCGTTGCCGGCTCTTCATCAATACAGATGGAAGCGCTCATTGCTGGAGCGCAGGGAGCTGGGTCCTGTCACTCACTTCTCGGCTCCCGCGCTCCTCCCCTCCTTCAGGCCGGCGGCGCTCTGAATGGTAGAGCAGAAAGACTTCTCCTTACTCCACCATTCAGCCTGCAGGCACAGATCATGCTTATGTGGGCGGAGCCTGCAGCCTAGGAAGTCTGCATACGCTCCGCCCACACAGTGCTGCAGAGTGATCTGTGTCTGCAGGGAAGAGAAGACTGAGCTTCAGGAATAGGACAAGGTGAGGAGTTACTGTGTTTTTTTTTTTTGTTTGTTTTTAACACAGAGGGGGCACAGTGGGCATTTCTACTCTGGAGGGGGTACAATGGGCATTGCTTATTTGAAGGGGTCACAATGGGCATTTCTTCTATGGAGGGGGCACAGTGCACAGAGGGCATTACTACTATGAAGGGGACACAGAGGGCATTATTACTGTAAATGGAGGAAAATGGGCATTACTAGCACAGAGGGTATTATTACTGTAAAGGGGGAAAAATGGGCATTACTAGCAGAGGGCATTACTAGTATTAAGGGGGCACAATGGGGATTTCTACTATGGAGGGCACAATGGGCATTATTGCTGTGAAGGGGGACAATAGGCATTACTACTATTAAGTGGCATTATTACTGTGAAGGAGGCACAATGGGGATTATTACTGTGAGGGGGCACAAAGAGGGCATTACTACTGTGAAAGGGCCACAGAGAGGGCATTACTGTGAAAGGGCCACAGAGAGGGCATAACTACTGTAAGAGGGGGACAATGAGGGCATAACTACTGTGAGAGGGGGACAATGAGGGCATAACTACTGTGAGAGGGGGACAATGAGGGCATAACTATTAAGGGGGCACAATGTGGGCATAATGACTGTTAGGGGGCACAATGTGGGCATAATGACTGTTAGGGGGCATAACTGCTGTTAGGGGGCACAATGTGGGCATAACTGCTGTTAGGGGGCACACATCTGTACAAAACTACTGTGAAGGTTGTACAATGAGGGCAATACTACTGTGAGGGAGTGCCTAAAATAACAAATATTGCTGAGATTTCCGCGCGGCTGCAATGCGGACCGCCTAAGGCCCCTTTCACACGGGCGAGTTTTCCGTGCGGGCGCGTGAGTTGAACGCATTGCACCCGCACTGAATACGGACCCATTAATTTCTATGGGGCTGTGCACATGAGCGGTGATTTTCACGCATCACTTGTGCGTTGCGTAAAAATCGCAGCATGCTCTATATAGTGCGTTTATCACGCAACGCAGGCCCCATAGAAATGAATGGGGCCGAGTGAAAATCGCAAGCATCCGTAAGCAAGTGCGGATGCGGTGCGATTTTCACGCATAGTTGCTAGGAGACAGTCTATCCACTGTATTATTTTCCCTTATAACATGGTTTTACAAGGAAAATAATAGCATTCTTTAATACAGAATGCTTAGTAGAAGGTCAATGGAGGGTTAAAAATAAATAAAAATGTACTCACCTTCTCCTCTTGATCTCGTAGTTGCCGATCTCCTTATTTCTTTAATCATGATCTGCCGGCTAAAGGACCTGGAGTGACGTCACGTCACGTCACGTCACATCACATGGTCCATCACCGTGGTGATGGACCATGTGATTGGACCGTGTGATGTGACGTCTCCACAGGTCCTTTAGCCGGCAGCTCATCATTAAAGAAGTAAGGAGATCGGCAACTACGTGATAAAGAGGAGAAGGTGAGTTAATTTTTATTTTATTTTTTAACCCTCAATTGACCTTCTACTAAGCATTCTGTATTAAAGAATGCTATTTTCCCTTATAACCATGTTATAAGGGAAAATAATTACATCTACACACCACCTAACCCAAACATGAACTTCAGTGAAGAACTTCGGGTCTGGGTACCACAGTCAGTTTTTTATCACGCGCGTGCAAAACGCATTGCACCTGCGCAATAAAAACGGAACGCAATCGCAGTCAAAACTGACTGCAATTGGGTGCCTACTCGCGCAGGTTTGCCGCCATACACACGGGACGCATCCTGAACAAATTCGTCACGCCCGTGTGAACCCAGCCTAACAAAGCTCCTTACAGCAAGAAGCTTTGTTATTGAGTGGGTATTGGCGATACAGGTCGGGTCAGGCAGGAGAAGCCCCACTAGTGACCCTGCTCCCCTCCACTAGTGACCCTGTGTGTTCCTGTACGTAGAGGAGCCTGGCTGGAGTGTGGTGAGGCCTAGCTGTGTGTGTCTGTGTCTCTCTCTCTCTCTCTCTCTCTCTCCTTGTGTGTCACAATCACCATGCCCACAATGTTCCTATGTCTTGACGCAGCTGCGGGGGAAGAAGAAGATGGAAGAGGAGGCAGCGCAGCCAGCATGGAGTCCGTGGGAGAGACACAGGGAGGCACACTAAGGACGTAGGTAACACTACCACATTATCAGGACTAATGTTATCTGTGCTTTTACGTAGGACTGCAAGTAACACTACTACATTTTCTGTACTCAGCCATTACTGTGTCATCTGTGTTGTTACATAGGACTGCAGGGGGCATCTACTATATTGAGCCAACCAACGGAAAAAAAACAATAACCCCATATAGAATAAGAAAGCACACATATAAAATATATGTCTTTTATTAAAGACACATTTAATGACAAATATAACATAAAGGCACAAGGTAAAGGGGGGGTGGTGGGGCACCCCGTGTGATGGGACCCAAATCAACCACCCTCACATGTACCAGACTAACAGGGAAAGGGGGTCACAGACATTGGGTATAAAAACCGCATACTAGTGGGAGAGCTGTAAGTTCACCCAAAGTAACCTATTAACGTGTGTGTTCTACATACAATAATATAACAAAGTCAATATGGTCACCGACCTTGGGTTCCGGCATACCTTGGGTAATTTGTGTTTTTGTCTCAAGCATGGCTATTTTGTTACTTTAGTATGATCCAATGCTTATACATAGCATTCCTGCTTTGCCCTTAACTGTGCTACTATTTGGTCATCTGCATTCACCTGATGGCCATCTAGGTTATATCTGGAGGGCAAGTTTGCCATGTGTGACCATATTGACTTTCTTATATTATTGTATGTAGCACACACATGTTAATAGGTTACTTTAAAGGGAACCTGTCACCGGGATTTTGGGTATAGAGCTGAGGACATGGGTTGCTAGATGGCCGCTAGCACATCTGCAATACCCAGTCCCCATAGCTCTGTGTGCTTTTATTGTGTAATTAAACAGATTTGATACATATGCAAATTAACCTGAGATGAGTCCTATACGTGACTCATCTCAGGGACATGACTCATCTCAGGTTAATTTGCATATATATATCAAATCAGTTTTTTTACACAATAAAAGCACACAGAGCTATGGGGACTGGGTATTGCAGATGTGCTAGCGGCCATCTAGCAGCCCATGTCCTCAGCTCTGTACACAAAATCCTGGTGACAGGTTCCCTTTAAGTGAACTTACAGCTCTCCCACTAGTATGCGGTTTTTATACCCAATATCTGTGACCCCCTTTCCCTGTTAGTCTGGTACATGTGAGGGTGGTTGATTTGGGTCCCATCACACATGGTGCCCCACCACCCCCCCTTTACCTTGTGCCTTTATGTTATATTTATTGTAATTAAATGTGTCTTTAATAAACTACATATATTTAAATGTGTGCTTTCTTATTCTATATGGGGTTATTGTTTTTTTTTTTTGTTGGTTGGCTCAGTATATTATACTAGACCCCAGTGTACTCATACACTCAATTTGAGGTTTTTTTTCCTATAGGTTGGTCTAATGGCATCTATTATAGTTATCACTGTATAGGGGGGGTCCACTGAGACTTTATCGCCCAAGGGCCTGCATGAGCCTGGAGCAGGCGTGGCGTGATATGTGGGTGGAGCTGTGTGTGAGTGTGGCTTGAGGGTGGGGACACCGGGCCCCATAATCTCCTATTGCCCGGGGGCCCTATGAGTTGTCAGTCCGCCCCTGGTCATTACATTAGATAGGTTAGTTAGCTTATATATATGTATAGTATAAAAATCTACCGGCAGCACCACCTGTAAAACAAAAAACGGGTGCAACGTCCAAGTACAGCAACTGGAGCTTACCCACTAGTAGACAATGGAAAAAAATATAAAAAAATCGGACAGCACTCCAGACGGTTTCTTCGGTAAAGCAAGTAAAGTTTAATCACCCATGTGGTGGCAGCAAAAAAGCAACGTTTTGGCTCTACCTGAGCCTTTCTCAAGCACATAGTTGCTGTGATGTCACAAGTTCACAACAATACTTGTGCACCAATCAGTAATAAGTAGTCAGACCTGTTAAAATGTGAAGTTGCACGTATTGCGCCAAAATATCCGCATCATTAGTGCCGATTTCAGAATCGCAAATATATTGGAGCACTCTATCTGCATATAAAGCTAATGTAATGTTCTGCCGTGCCAACCATTTTCTCCAGTCTCGGGAAACTTCTAGCAGCTTGAAAAATGTAGCTATAGTGACCCACGTCTGTATTTGGCACGCATTACACTAATATTATATTGCTGATTTTTCGCGATCAAGAAAATCTCGAATTTGTGAATATATGACTAATATTCTACCAAATATTCGCGAAATCTAATATTGCCCCTGGCGCTCATAACTAGTCACTATGTCATAATGTGGCTCCCAGTAATATTAAGGCCTCCATTAGTGACCCCCAGAATGGACAATGCCCCCATTAGCGACCCTCAGGAATAATGCCCCCTATTAGTGCCCTCAGTAATAATAATGCCATTAGCACCCGCAAAATTAATAATGCCCCATTAGCGTCCCCCAGAACTAATAATGCCTCTATTAATGCCCCCCACAATTAATAAACCCCCCATTAGCTCCCCCAAGAATTAATAGTGCCCCCATTAGTTCCCCCAGTAATAGTAATGCTCCCATTAGTGCCCCCGTCTCTTCTCTGCAAAAAAAAAAAAAAAACTTACCTCCTCCATTTAATCGCGCTGTGGTGAACACTTGCTGCTGACTGGAAGCTCAGGACAGCGCATGCTCAAGCGTGATGAGGTCTCGCAGGTCCTGCCCTGAGCTTCCAGTCCACAGAGTCATCAAATGGAGGAGGCAAGTTCTTTTTTTTCTTAACACAAGTGTTAGAGGGGGCGGGAGTTAAAGGCTCTACTAATGAGCACCCCACAACAGAAGCGCTCATTAGTAACAGCCCATATATGAAATCACCTGCAATTATTACTGGTATAAAAGAATTACCGGCACTAGCAGGGGCACTAAATAACCGGCTTGATGGGTGGGAGCACAAGTCTCGACGCCCCCCCACCTAAAGAACCATGGGATTGGACATCAGCTCTGCAGAAAATCACAACATATACTTATTGGAGTAGGGGATGCCCGGCGGAGCTGATGGGTTGGGAAAGGCATAGTTCACACCATAGTAATGCAGGGGCATATTTGCTTACATTTGGCCTGATGGCATCATAGAGATCTGTTCTCTGCAATGCCCAGGAGTCAATAAGAGGTGACATGCCCTGGCGATTGTGCAGGCAGGGCCTCCACTGTGATCACGTATATGTACGGTGTATGTCGCATCACAATGACAAACATATCACTGTGGTAGGCAATTAAAAAGCATTTCTGAAGTTACTCAGATTTAAAGAGAACCTGTCCCCATGAAAATGGACAGTAATCTGCAAGCCGCATGTTATGGAGCAGCAGGCAGGGGCGAAATGGAAATAGACCCCATCGGGAAGATGCCTTGTGGGCCACCAAACCCTAATGGTCCAACACGCCCAGCATTACTGCTGGGAGCTCCAGGTACTTTATGTACCTCACCAGCATCCAGTCCTCCTCCTCAATTCAACAGTTTTGCTGTCCTCAGGATGGAGATACAGTTGAATACTGTGGCAGGATATGAGAGCTGATGGGTTCCCTGCTTCACCATTCACCCTCAGTAGGCCTGAGGCCACCTGCACTCAGACACAGGCATCTCGGGCCATAGGCCACTTACCCACTATTGTGCCCCCAGTAATGTCCCCTGTGGTCGTTATTACTAGGGGAACAATGTGACAGTATAGGGGCATTATTATTACTGTGGGCATCATTACT
This sequence comes from Bufo gargarizans, assembly GCF_014858855.1. NCBI lineage: Eukaryota > Metazoa > Chordata > Amphibia > Anura > Bufonidae > Bufo > Bufo gargarizans. The sequence continues at coordinate 491,836,644 of NC_058080.1, read as the reverse complement.
GAAGGCACAATAGGGGGCATTATTGTTAGCAGCACTTTAGGGGACATTATTGCTGGAGGCACTATTGGGGGCATTTTATTATTGGGGATATAATGAGGGCATTATTTTTACTTGGGAAATAATAGGGGGTACTCTAGGGGCATTATTATTACTGTGGGTACATTTTTCTGCAGTATAGGGGGGCACTGGGGTAGCAGCAGAATAACACTGCTAGGAAGGATGATGTAAAAGTGAGGAATCTAAGATGCCTGTGTGATAGACTCTGCAGACACAAGATGTGGCTGAGAGAAGTTGTCATGGCAGTTTTGTTGTAATAGAGAAGATGAAGAAAGAGAACGTCTACCTCACAGGAGACATCACTGGATGTAATAGAGGTGTGTAGTGCTGAAAGACCAGGCAGCATGCTGATAGCAGGGCCGGTGTTCTGTCAGAAAACCTTAACTCGTCAGATTCCCTTACCCCAAGTGACTTCTGGGGGTGTGCGCCTCCGCACAAGCGCAGTACCAGGGCATGGGTAAGTTAAAATTACAGTGAGCGTTGACTTATGGACACCGCACGTGCGCTCTCAGGGGTAAGGGGATCTGAGGGTCTTTTGTCTTGTTAAATCTCCTTACCCTCACACTGCGCATGCACGGATTGTAAAATCTCCTTACCCTCACTACACAGCACGCTTCAGATTCATTACTGGCTGGCTTAAGGAGATTTTACAATCGGCGCGTGCGCAGTGTGAGGGTAAGGAGATTTAACAAGACAAAAGACTGTCAGATCTCCTTACCCGAGAGCGCACGCACGGTGTACGTGCGTGCTTCCATGAGTTAACACACACTGTAATTTTAACTTACCCATGCCCTGTTACTGCGCTTGCACGGAGGAGCCGTGCTGTGGTACCGCAAAGTCCCGTGGGGTAAGGGAATCATCCGAGTTAAGGTTTTCTGACAGAACACACTCTCTGTGCTGTGTCCTGCGTCTCACCTCCTCATCCCTCTTCAGATCGAGGTATAGTTTTGTGAGAAGTTCAGTATAATTTGTAATTTATTCATTTTAACTCGTTTTCCATTTGGGCTTGGGTGTGACGTGGGTGGTCCTGCTCAGTGACGGCTCTGAATACACATACAGGGACGGCTGCCAATCACTGATAAAACCATCCACGTGACTCCTAGGGATGGAATGAGAAGGAATTAAGATCAACAAAATGGGGGACATTTAAGGTACAATTGTAGCATAAAAAAAGTTGCAAATTATGTTGCATACCATATTTGCCCCATAATTTGCAACTTTTTAAGCTTGTCACTTTTCTGAAATGGCATGAAAAGGGGTGGCACTTGATATTTACTATAACTTGTGCCATAAGTTATAGCTCAAATCTATGCCTGCACCTGGCTGGCACGGACTTGAGTTTCTGGTGCACGGACTGCCAGAGATGCCACTACGTTAATAAATTAGGCGCATCTTACTCCAGCTCCAAGAGATCAAGACTGACGCATGGGAACGCCAGACTTGATAAATCTCCCCCACTGAGTTCCACTAAATATTTTCTAACAAAACTATTGGGGTCATTTATCAAACTGGTGTAAAGTAGAAGTGGTTTAGTTGCCCATAGCAACCAATCTGATTACACTTTCCAAAGGAGCTGTCAAACATAAAAAAGGTGAAATCTGATTGGTTGCTATGGGTAACTAAGCCAGTTCTACTTTACACCAGTTTGACAAATGACCCCCTATATGTCAATCTGCTCAGCATCTCCTGCCTTATAATATGCTGCCTGTAGACTGCATTGCATTTTCAATGTGACAGGTTCTCTTCAACCAGATCTGTCACGATGATCTTGGACCGTCTCCTGCTGTAATACACGAGTAGTACTCCCCATAAGGTGTCTAGATCAGCTTTTTTTTTTCCTACTGCCTCCTGTTTCCCCATTGTCAGCATTTAAAGCTACACCAAAATACATTGTGCATGCACATAAGTCCTCTCCATTATGTTATCACAGTACTGCAGTCCACTATTTTTCAGTTTGGTATTTGAGAGAGGGGCTTGTTTTTTGCAAGACTAGTTGTACTTTCTAATGGCACCATTTTATATTGTATACCATGTAGTGGTTGCTATGTGGTAATACTGATCTGTTACCTTCATGTCAGTACAATTACAAAAGTACCATATTTCATAGTTTTTCTTGTGTTCCAATATTTAAAAAAATAATAAAATCCTTAAAAAAATTAAAAAAATATGTCTCTCTTTGCATCACCATATTTTTTTATATTTAAATCTAAGGAGCTGTGTGAGGGCTCATTTCTGTAGTATTCAGTGATACCATTTTGGGGTCTGAATGATTTTTTTTTTATCACTTTTTGTTCAATTTTTTTATGGGAGTGAAGTGACAAGTGAAATCACAAAAACAAAAAAAAAAAATACAGTGAATAGGCCATTTAGATTTTTTTCCCCGTTGGAGTTCACTGTACAGGATAAATATTTCTATTTTAATATTACCGGCGTTTTGGGACACAGTCATGCCTATGTTCTTTATCTTTTCATGGTTTTTCTTGAAAACGTGGGCAATTTGAATTTTAAAAAATTTTTTTTACAATTTTTTGTAAAAAAACGTGAACATGTGATTGACTGTTTCTCCCACAGACTGCAGTGATTAACATGGAACATCGCTGTGGCAGGCCTTTAAACAAGGGGCTCAGGCTGCCACAGCAAGTGAATGGCTCCCTCGATCTCAGCTGCGGCGTTCCTGGTGAAAGACCACTCAGATGCTATTGTCACAATTGACCATGACATATAGGGGGGTTAAAAGTCTATGACTGGTGTAAATCACTGATCATAAACATTGCCTCTGGATGTCTGCTGTGTAAAACAGGCACCCGACAGCTATTGTGCCTGCTCAGCTTCTGAGCGGCCACCATCATCCCAAAGTCCGGACTTTTGCCATACATGTCCGGAGGAGGTCAGGAAGGGCTTAAAGCTTATAATGTTTGCCATCTTGTTTGTTTTAAAGAATAAAGTCTAAAGTGGTTGTCAGAGGAAAAAAGGACCCGGCAGAAGCAGTAAATAGGATAAAGAAACCCTTTTCTCCCCTGTGCTCCAGTCCTCCCGCCGGTGCTTATTTTTCCTGACTGCAGCCAGTCACTAGCCATATACTGCTGAGGCCAATGATTAGCTGAATGGTGACCCGGTGTTCCAGATACCACCTCTGCGCTGCAGGACCAGAGCACAACACTGGAAGAAAGGGGCGAGTATGACTCCTTTAGTTATTATAAGACAATTACTGCTGCTGCCCAGGTTTTTATTTAACTCGGACAACCTATTTAAGCTTTATTCTGGAAACCACCTTAAAACATAATTGAAGAGTTCCACCACATTTTCATATACTTTGTTTAAAGTCCTCTATTTTCAAGACATTAATTTGCTGTCAGTGAATGAGAACACTCTTGCTTAGGGCTCATGTACACGACTGTAGCCTGTTTTACGGTCCACAAATTGCAGCTCCGCAAAACACAGATACCGGCCGTTTGTATTCTGCGGAACAGAACATCCGGCCCTATCCTTGTCCGCATCTTTTGCGACCCCTTTCAAGTGAATGGGTCCCGCTTCCCACCAGCAAAAAATGCAGATAGGATGCGGACAAAAAAAAAAAAAAGGACAGTCATGTGCATGAGCCCTTACATTGAGAGCTTCCTGCTAAAGCTGCTCCCTGGCACTGTGCTGTACCCAGATGGGTGTGGAAACACTTTACAAACGTACAATAATAAAAGCAAACTGCCATTTAATTATTGAATCAATGCAATGTTTCAGTATAAAAGCATGTTTTATTATTTTTCTGTTTACAATGTATTGGGTAATACAATAGGCTCTGCAACCCTTCCAAACCCACCTCAGATACTTACCGTTCCACTGACTAAATGCTTAATAAAAGGTTCACTAAATAAATATGAACTCTATAAAATATTTATAGAGCTTATCTGGCACCTAAGTTTGCCTAGTGCAGCAGCTATACTCCATCACAATATGACTGCTGCACTAATTGTGCCAAGCCCTATCAAACGGCTCAATAAAGGGGAGCACTATATTCCCAAGTGACAGAAATTAAAACACAATAAAACATATTGAATCTCTTACAGTTTGCCTTAAAGGGGTTTTCCAGGAATAATTAATTATTAAAGGGGTTCTGCAGTTTGTTTTAACTTATGATCTATCCTCTGGATAGATCATCAGCATCTGACCGGCGGGGGCCCGACACCCAGGACCACCGCCGATCAGCTGGTTGAGAAGGCAGCTGCGCTCCAGCAGTTCCCTCACGGCCTTCTCACTGTTTACCGCTGGCCCAGTGACGTCACGACTAGTATCACTGGCCTGGGCGGGGCTAAGCTCCATTCAAGTGAACAGAGCTTAGCCCCGCCCAGGCCAGTTGATACTAGTCGTGACGTCACTGGGCCTGCGGTAAACAGTGAGAAGGCTGCGGCACTCCTGGAGCTGATCGGCGGGGGTCCCAGGTGTCAGACCCCTGCTGATCAGATGCGGATGATCTATCCAGAGGATAGATCAGTTAAAACAAACTGCAGAACCCCTTTAAAGGAGCACTCCCACAATATTTTTTTTTAAATTTGATTTCTCTGGTCCTTAGAAAACGACATGATGTAAATTGTAGTGAAGGTAATCTTTTTACTGGTGACTGAGTTTTTCACTTCACACAGGTCCTCCGCTGTGTCACGTGACCGACACTGACTCTCCAGCTGACATGGTGTCTCTATTCATTCCTAGGAGTACCGAAGTTTCAGACGAACAGACAGACACTGGAAGAGACTTGGGATAACTGGCTCGCTGTCCACATATGAAAGCAAGTCAGATTGGATGACAATGGCAACCAATCAGATATTATCTTTCATTTTCTAAGGGAGCTCTGAAAATGAAAGATGGAATCTAATTGGTTGTTATGAGCAACTGAGCCAATTTTCCTTTACACCAGCTTTGATAAATCTCCCCTGCAGTATCAGTTGGAGAGTAAGAGTCTTGGTCACATAGGAAAAGGACCCTATATACAGTCACAGGTAAAAGATTACCTCCACTACAATTAACACTTTGTATCTTTTTAAAGGTACTTTCACACTTGTGGCAGAGGACTCCGGCAGGCAGTTCCGGCGACAGAACTGCCTGCCGGATCCGGCAATCCGGATGCAAACTGATGGCATTTGTCAGACTGATCCGGATACGTCTGACAAGTGCATTGAAATAACAGATCTCTCTCCGGTGTCATCCAGAAAAACGGATCCGGTATTAATTTTGTTTGCATTTTTAAAGGTCTACGCATGCGAAGACCAGAAAGCCGGTTCAGTTTTGCCTGAACACTTAATGCTGGATCTGGCACTAATACACTTCAAGGTAAATTAAAGCCGGATCCGGCATTCCGGCAAGTGATCAGTATTTTTAGCCGGAGAGAAAACTGCAGCATGCTGCGGTATTTTCTCCGGCCAAAAAACGTAAGAGGGACTGAACTGATGCATCCTGAACGGAATGCTCTCCATTCAGAATACATTAGGATAAAACTGATCTTTTTTTTTCCGGTATTGAGCACCTGTGACGGAACTCAATACCGGAAAACAAAAACGCTAGTGTGAAAGTACTCTAACGAGTCAGAGAATAGACATTTTTGTGGGAGTACTGCTTTAAAGGAAGCCCCTAGAAAGATTCATGCTTACCTGCTCCCCGACGCTCAAGTCCTGCAAGCTGGTTTCTGTTCCTCCATCTTCCAGTTCCAGACCTGTTTTCTTCCAGCCAGGTATGGATACTACTCCACTGAAGCCAGTCACTGGCTGCAGCGGCACACAAGACAGTGTCCATACCCAGATGGAAGAAAACAAGGCAAGGAGCAGAAGATGGAGGAATGAAAGCCAACATGCAGCAGCTAAGCATGAATCTTTCAGAGGTGATGCAAGCCCAGGGCCTTCAGTTAGTTATTTCTGGAAAAAAATAACATTTAAAGTATACAATTACAAAACACAAATATAAATAAATTAATCATGATAGGCACTGACATATTTCATGTTCCTTCTCATAGTAGACAACACTAAATTACTATAGGCCATCATATTATGGAGGAGGGGGGGTGAAAAAGAATGGATAATCACAATATTGTAAGTGAACAGTCAGGAGTCAAGTGTGTTCACATAATGACAATATCAACAAATTTAAAAAATGTAATCTGATATATACAATGGGGTATCTGCATTTATAGACTGGTGGTGGTGTGACCATGTCTCTAGAAGAAAGAAAAAAAAAAAAAGATCTGTTCATCTTAGATGGTAAAAGGCACCTTTGTGTCAAAATTGTTAATGACCAAGAGTTAAGTCAGTTTCAAGTCATCTGAACCTGTAGCCCAAATACTTTGTGGATTGAGGTATTATTCAGGTTTGCGAGCCACAAAAAATATACAGTCATAGAAGTATTTCATCATTGAAAAATGATTTACAGTGTATGTTGTCCTCACAGATTCTCTCTCCACCTGGGAAGACAAAAGATAAGGGGGTAGGTTGAAGGCTATGGACACTGTTGGAGCATTTTATTTAATAAAAACAAATGTATTTTTAGCTAGAAATCACTTTTGCATTTGGGTTTTATAAAAAAAAAAAAATTGAACCGCTTGTCTTTTGCATCCTGCGTGTATTCTCATAAATTGCAGGCTGCTCAGTCCCATTCAGTGTGAAATACATCAGAGGCTCTGCCCATCTGCTCTCCTGAATAAAAATCTAAGCTTACACCTTTACGACCAAATAAACATATCAAAAGGGACATCATCATAAGAGCAAAGGAATGCAGACCAGACAGCCATCAGAAAGCTGAACAGAACTGAGCCGCCTGCAATGTATGATAATAAACTGCAGGCGACAAATGGATGAAAATATTGATTTAGTCAAAAATACTGTCAAATGTCTGTAAAAAAAATAAAAAGGAGCCCCAAAGGTGTCAGTTACACTAGGTAAATATTCACAGGATATCCCCTTTAATAAATCAACCAATACAAACGATTGCTTAAACATATTTTATGCTTGAAAATGTAATACAAAACTATACTGTGGTATGGCCGAAGTGAAGAATAAAAACCTCATATCTCCTGAAAGTATTCTGCATCGCCACAAGAAATGATATAAACATTCTCCAAATACCTCAAGAAGAAATCCATGCTGTATGATAACATTTTTCAGATCCTCATAGCTCACTTCTATAGAAAGTTCATTTGCCAAGTTTTCAAAATGATACAAAAGTGGTCCTGAAAATAAAAAGAATAAGTCAAAACAGGGCCACAACCAGAAATGTATAAAGTGCGTTCAATAAAATCCCTGGTCACTTAAATGCCCCCATATTTATATCTTCTATTTCTGGGGCCTTTTGAAGGGAACCTGTCATGCTGAAGATGGTGTCTGAGCTGCAGGCAGCATGTTATAGAGCAGGAGGAGCTGAGCAGATTGGTGTATAGTTTTATGGGAAAAGATTCAGTATCAGACTGGAGCTAGGTGCCGGAAAATCACTCATTTATATTCCTGCTCATTCTGAGCTTTCAAGTTTATTAAGGTACATTCACATTAGCGTTTTTCTTTTCCGGCATAGAGTTCCGTCACCACAGGGGCTCAATACCGGAAAAGAACTGATCAGGCATATCCCCATGCATTCTGAATGGAGAGCATTCCGTTCAGCATGTATCAGGATTGATTGACCACATGTGCGAGCAACATGGAGGCGATATTGGCCAAATGCGGCTCTGCGGTTTGTTCCGTTTACAACAGGTAACATGTAAATGAATGCAGAAATGATCATTAAAAACCGGGGCGTTGGGCCCTCTAGGGTTAAACGACAGGAATTACCTTTTTATGAAATATCTCCTAAGGGAGCGCAATACTGTAAGGTTAGGGTGAAATTCTGTGGTCTCTTAGGTCCACATTGTTATCCTTGTTTTTAGTGCTATGATTTGTATCATGTGGTTCATTAGGTGTCTTCAGGGGGAATGCCACAGTTTGTGTGGGAAGGCCAGGCGAAGTGCAGGTATGCACGAAACGGCCGTCGCCTAGATGTCCATGGCCATGTAACCCGCAGAAAGCAATAAAGCAAGAAGATTTTTACTCCCGGGTGAGTGCCGTGTTATACTCTACTACACATTGAGCTCAGAAAGAGGAAGGAGAGCTCGCACAAGTATCGCCTCCTCTTCAAACAGCTGATCGGCGGGGGTACGGGGAGTAGGATCCCTGCCGATCTGATATTGAGAACCTATCCTCAAGTTTTACTGAATCTTTTCCCACAAAACTATATATCAGTCTGCTCAGCTCCTCCTGCTCTATAACATGCTGTCTGCATACTGAATGCCATTTTCATGGTGACAGGTTCTCTTTAAAAGAAAATATGTCGGGTCCAAAACACCCCACAAACTACAGTAAGCTGTGCATAGTGTAAGTGGTGCAGAGTCTGGTTATGTCATTTTTATCTTCATAGTCACTCGCATTCTGACGCCGTGCTCCTCCAAACCAGAAGCAAAATGCATTGGGAGGACTCCCGTGCTTATGCACATAATAAAGAGGACTCCTCTCGATTCACCTACTGCTGGTTTAAGGGAGCACAGCGTCAGAATGCAAGCGAGTATGAAGATAAAAATTACATAATCTGACTCAGCACCACTTACCTATACACCTTTTATTGTAGTTTGTGGGGTGTTTCGGAGCTGACAGATTGCGATTAACCCCTTCCTCACATCCGTCGTACATGTATGGCACTTGTCAGGTCTTTAAAGATGGTGCCCACTCCGGAGCGGGCGCTACAGCAACCAGGTGCCTGTTTCATGCAGCAGGTACATGAGGCTAATGTCCACAATTGGCAGTAATGCCGACCGCAGACACTTAACCCTTCAGATACCGTGGTCAAATGTGACCATGGTGCCTGAAAAAGTGCTAAAAAACTGAAGTGCCCTGTTCTACTAATGAGCCAGAGCACGTGTCTAGGCTCATTATTAGTATATCCCAGTTCAGGCAGATGGCAGCACTGAATTGAGATACAGCAATTTCTCTACAGAATAAGGCCTCATGCACACGACCGTTGTGTGCATCCGTGTCCGTTGTTCCGTTTTCTGTGACTTTCTGCAGACCCATTGACTTTCAATAGGTCCGTTGAAAACTCGGAAAATGCTTCGTTGTTCATCCGCGTCCGTGATCCTATTTTTTGGACGGACAATGGTTTACGGACTTATTCAAGTCAATGGGTCCGTGAAAAAACACGGATGCACACAATATTGTCATCCGCGTCAGTGACCCGTGTCCGTAGGCTACTTTCACACAGACGGATTGCGAATTCGTGAAAACTCAGATCCGACAGTATATTCTAACACAGAGGCGTTCCCATAGTGATGGGGATGCTTCAAGTTAGAATATACTGAGAACTGTGTACATGACTGCCCCCTGCTGCCTGGCAGAACCCGATCTCTTACAGGGGGCTGTGATCCGCACAATTAACCCCTCAGGTGCTGTAAGAGATCAGGTGCTGCCAGGCAGGAGGGGGCAGACCCCCCTCCCCAGTTTTAAATTAATTGGTGGCCAGTGGGGCCTCCCCTCCCCCCTAATTAAAATCCCCCCCCCCACACATATACTATGGCCCCAGTTATGCCCCCATCTTTATATTATGGCCCCAGTTGTGCACTCATACATATACTATGATCCCAGATGTGTCTCTATACATATATTATGACCCCAGTTGTGCCCCCACAGATATGTTATGGCCCCAGTTGGTGGCAGCGGAGAGTTCCGATCGAAGTCCCAGTTTAATCGCTGGGGCTCTGATCGGTAACCATGGCAAACAACACTACTGCAGTCCTGGCTGCCATGGTTACTTAGCAATTTTAGAAGCATTATACTTACTTGCGATGTCTGTGACCCGCCGGGTGCTCCTCCTACTAAAATTTCTATGCTTCTAAAATTGCTAAGTAACCATGGCAGCCAGGACTGCAGTAGCGTCGTGGTTGCCATGGTTACCGATTGGAGCCCCAGCGATTAAACTGGGGTCGTAATATATGTATGGGGGCACATCTGGGGTCGTAATATATGTATGGGGGCACATCTGGGGTCGTAATATATGTATGGGGGCACATCTGGGGTCGTAATATATGTATGGGGGCACATCTGGGGTCGTAATATATGTATGGGGGCACATCTGGGGTCGTAGTATATGTATGAGGGCACAACTGGGGCCATAGTATATGTATGAGGGCACAACTGGGGCCATAATATAAAGATGGGGGCACAACTTGGGCCATAGTATATGGGGGTGGGGAGAGGGGGGGGGGGGGGAAGAGGCCGCACTGGCCACCAAGGCCACCAATGAATTTAAAACTGGGGAGGGAGTCTGCCCCCTTCTGCCTGGCAGCACCTGATCTCTTACAGGGGGCTATGATCCGCACAATTAACCCCTCAGGTGCAGCCCCAGCAGGGGGCAGTCATGTACACAGTTCTTAGTATATTCTAACTTGAAGCGTCCCCATCACTATGGGAACGCCTCTGTGTTAGAATATACTGTCGGATCTGAGTTTTCACGATAGAATATACCATCGTATTTGAGTTATAACATAGAGGCGTTCCCATGGTGATAGGTACACTTCAAGTTAAAATATACCCTGACTTTACATTGAAAGTCAATGGGGGACGGATCCTTTGCAATTGCACCATACTGTGTCAACATCAAACGGATCCGTCCCCGGCGGAAACCAAAACGACTTAAAAAAAAAAAAAAAAAAAAAAAGTTTGAAAATCAAAAACTACAAAAAGATCATCCTGCAAAAAGTGAGTCCCCACACATCTCTGTAGACATAACTAGGGTTGCACCACGTATCGAATTATCAATACTCAATTGATACTTCTGTACCGGCATCGATAGCAGGATTTGACATTTACCGATACTAGGCTGCGCTACTGCACAGCCTAGTTAGTATCAGAGAACAGGCAAGCGCTGCTCTCAGCGCGCTTCATGTTCTCCTCAACAGCACAGGGGAGAAGGAGCCTCTCCCTCCCTCCCCCCGCTGCTGCCAATAAGAAGAGAGAGCGGCGGAGGAGGGGAGGGGCTGTGGCCACTGCGCCACCAATGATGATAACTAACCCATTAATACAAATATAGGCGGCAGAATCACATAGCCGGCACCTGGCCTCTATGACAGGGTGCTGCGATCTGTGGTAGTTAACCCCTCAGGTGCCGCCCCTGAGGAGTTAACTGCCATAAATCGCAGCGCCCTGTCAGAGGTCGGGTGCCAGCTATGTGATTCTGCCGCCGGCCCCCACCTCCTGTATTTGTATTAAAATGTTACTTATATTCAATGGTGGCACAGTGCGCCCCCCCCCCCCCCCCCAGTGTTATAATCAATGGTGGCAGTGGCCACAGGGTCCCCTCCTCTTAATCCTGGGGCTTCAATTGGTTACCATGGCAGCCAGGATGCTACTGAAGCACTGGCTGCCATGGTAATCTCCCTGCTGCCGAGTGCACTATGCACAGGGCAGCAGGGAGTGTGTGAAATCCTATTCACCCTGATAGATCTCTATTGGGTGAATAGGACAAGGGATAAAAAGATTCCAGGTTCTAGCCCCTAAGGGGGGAAAAGTCATTATATTAAAAAAAAAGTTAAAAAACAAACAGACACCAAAATATTAAAGGGCTTCTGTCACTCCACTAAACTCATTTTTTTTTTTTTGGTCTCCCTACAATCCTTATGCTGCGATTTCTTAATATATATAGCTATTACACTGTTTGGTTCAGTAGTTCTATCAAAAAACTGAGTTTTATATTATGCAAATTACCTCTCTAGCAGCAGGTAGGGCGGCTACCTGCTGCTAGCAGCCGCATCCTCCATTCATAATGACGCCCCCTCCTCATGTTGATTGACAGGGCCAGCGGACGCGCTCGTCCTCTGACTGGCCCTGTCTTCGTTTTAAATCTCGCGCCGGTCTTCAGTTGGCGCAGGCGCACTCAGAGGAGGACGCTCGCTCAGCCGCTCCATCCTCAGCGCGCCTGTGCCGATGACGTCACATGTACACCCGGCGCAGGCGCACTGAGGATGGAGCGGCCGAGCGAGCGTCCTCCTCTGAGTGCGCCTGCGCCAACTGAAGACCGGCGCGAGATTTAAAACGCAGACAGGGCCAGTCAGAGGACTAGCGCGTCCGCTGGCCCTGTCAATCAACATGAGGAGGGGGCGTCATTATGAATGGAGGATGCGGCTGCTAGCAGCAGGTAGCCGCCCTACCTGCTGCTAGAGAGGTAATTTGCATAATATAAAAGTCAGTTTTTTGATAGAACTACTGAACCAAACAGTGTAATAGCTATATATATTAAGAAATCGCAGCATAAGGATTGTAGGGAGACCAAAAAAAATTAATGAATTTAGTGGAGTGACAGAAGCCCTTTAAGTTTAAATCACCCCCTTTCAAAATTTTACATATAAAATATATAAACAAACATATTACATATCGTCACGGCATAAAAAGTGCGAACTATTAAAATATATATTTTTTTTATATCTCCTATGCAGTGAATGCCGTAACAGAAAAAAAAAAAAAAAAAAAAAAAAAAAAAAACGCGTGATTCGACATTTTTTAGTCACCTTGTCCCCCCAAAAAATAGGTTAGGACTGTTCGATTATGGGTCGGACGTTCCATAAAATGCTGAATGCATTTTTGGGCGTTTTATTATTTTTGCGTGGTATCGAATGCTATCGAGTATCGCAATACTTTTTTATGATATCGAAACCAAATCAAAATTTTGGTATCATGACAACCCTAGACATAACTATAAAAAAGTTATGGGGGTCAGAATGTTGCAATGATTTTTCAGTATATATCGCTAGATTCAAACTGACCTGGAGAATGAAGAGCACAAGTCAGTTTTACCACATAGTGAAAGCTGTATAAAAAAAAAAGAAAAAAAAAAAGAAAAAAAAAAAAAAAAAAAAAAAAAAAAAACTGTGGCGGATTAGTTCCCCCCCAATTTGGATTTTTTTCCTGCTCCCCACTACATCCTATCTAATATTAAAAGGTGGCAATAGAAAATACTTGTCACGCAAAAAACAAATTCTCAAACTGCTATTTTAATGGAAAAAGTTATGGCTCTGGGAAGGCAGGGAATGAAAACGCAAAAACGGAAAATCACCACGTCAGGAAAGGGGTAAAGAACTAACTCTCTAAAAGACACTACATAAGTCTCATTTGTTTCCATTTATTACAGAACCGGTAGATATCTTACCCAAATTAATCCAAATGCCTCCAGGTTTAAGGATTTTTCTAATAGTCTCAATGTAGTCAAGAATATTATGTGCCGTGTCTATAAAGAAGCATGTGGCCACACAGTCCCAAGAATCTGTTAAAACAGAAAGGTAACGCTTATAAAAAAAACTTACTTAAAACAGACCCTAACATGTTAATGTAATGATTTTTTAAAGGGGTTGTCTCACCAAAGCCTGTAAGACAAATGTGACATCATAGACGTTGGCCCCCTACCAGAGACCAGAACAGAAAGTCACTCTAAAGAGTTTTCACACAACAGAGTCAGCTTCTTATTAAAGGGGAATTGTAAGCACTGATCTACTGAAAGAGGTTATTCCATGAAAGTATTCATCACCTACCCACAGGATAGGCAATAAATATCAGATCCCAGGCCTGCGAGTCTCCTCTCTGAATGCATCAGTAGTGTGCAAGTCAGTCCACTGCAAAAAAAATTCACTTTAATGGGCAGACAGACCCGATATTTATTGCCTATTCTATGGATAGTTGATAAATGTTTTTCATGAAATAACCCTTTAAATGGTTATCATCTATCCACAAGATATTGCCTTAGGGTCAGAAACTAACTGATTCCGGCTGGTCTTTGCTTGATATATAGGAAAAGGCGGAAGATGGGCAGCACATCGCCCTGTGGAAACAGAATGTACTGCCGACAAACAATGAATCTACGTGTCGAACAATCACAGTAGAAATTGTAAAGAGGGATGCATGTGAATGCAGCTAAGAAATCAGGCAATGATCAGGAATGAACTGTTCGCTCCTGATCATTACTTACTTGCATGTTGTGAATGCAAGTAAACAATTTTTTTTATTATTGAATTCTACTCATTTTGAAAATAAAATAAAAACAATTGGTCTTTATTAAAACTTTTGAACCACTGTCTTTGTACAGCCTTGAGTTTATCTAGTAGTAGGATCTAAATTTTCACTCTGTTCCATCAGGCAGCTCAGCTGACAGGCTCCTCATCTCTGATCTCTGCCTTAACAAAAAAACCAAAACCAAAAAAAAAAAAAAAACAACTGTCATTAGGGGTCCATTCACACGTCCGTGCCACAAAACACGGACATCGGCGATGTGCTTCCGCATTTTGCGGACCGCACATCGCCGGCACTTAATAGAAAATGCCTACTCTTGTTCGCAATTGCGGACAAGAATAGGACATGTTCTATATTTTTCGGGATCGGAATTGCGGACCCGGAAGTGCGGATGTGCAATTCCCGATTCGGGCAGCACATCGTGCTGCCCCATAGAAATGAATGGGTCTACAATTCCGTTCCGCAAATTGCGGAACGAAATTGCGAACATGTGAATAGACCCTAAAGCTCAGTTTTCATCTTACTGATGAGAATGTGGCGTAAATAAGTGTTTATCACCATTTAGTAATTTAGAGATGAGGGTTATTAGATGACCAGAACAAAGTGAAAGTACAATTCACACAGCTAGATAAAAAGGGTTTTCCAGGATTTTTATACTGATTACTTATTCTCTGGATAGGTCATCATCAGTATCTGATCAGTGGGGGTCCGACAGCCAGGACACCTGCCGATCAGCTGTTTTGAGAAGGCAGCAGTTTTCCAAGCACAGTGCCGTAAACTGTATAGCGGCTGTCAGCACCACTGCCTTCTCAAACAGATGATCAGTGGGGGTCCCAGGTGTCAGACCCCCACTGATTGGATATCCAGAGGATAGGTCATCAGTATAGAAATCCTGGAAAAACCCTTTAACCCTTTGTGACAGAACAGCTCAATATTGTTTTTAATAAAGACCAATTGATAAAATGAGTTTTAGGCCAAAACAAGTAAAATTCAAATCACAAAAAAAAGTTGGGTCTGAGTCCCGGCATTCCTACCAATTACCGTAGCTGTTAAAAAAAAAAAAAAATCAATCGGTCACATGGCCTAGGCACTGCTCAGTTCCATTTAAATAAATGGGGTTAATCTGCAATACCAAGCACAGCCGCTATACAATGGATGGCGCTGTGCTTGGTGAGCTGTGAGGAGACCGATGTGCTCCCCGGAGCGCTGCCTCCTCTTTGGCAGGGTCCCAGGTGTCAGACCACCACTGATTAGACACTGATGACCTAGCCTGAGAACAGGTCATCAATATTAAACACCTGAAAACCCCTTTAAACTCCCCCACAAACTGATACAGACAGCGTACTGTAAAATCAAATAACATCACAATACAAAGAATACCTTTACTTGCAGAAGCCAGAGAAAACCTTTAGGTCATTTGAAGGCTGTAACATAGGCTGAATATTAAAATAAATTATTTAATCCATGGTAATGAATGAAATTCGTTAAGGCTATACAGAAAGGGAGGAATCATTCTATTCCGGGACCAGATCACCGTTACTCACTGTTCTCTGTATAGATTTCCTGGAAGTCTCCTGCGGTCATGGAAAAATTTGGATTGTATGGAAGATCGTGAGGATTGACATCGGGAAAGTATACAGGTCTTACTTGATCTACTGATTTCATGTTGTTGCTAAACTGGTGGATCCAAGGATAAAGTTTAAAAGCATTAATCTGGGAACATCTGCAACATATCAAAAAGGAAAACAATTCATAGAAAACCATTAACAAAATAAAACCCATGATACATACTGTTGTGAGACTTTTCACTAGTCACAGCTATAATCGTGAAGTCTGTCCGCTAATGCCATCGCTCAATCCCAGTTGTTTGCCGGCAGCATATCATGATTACACAGCCCATCTGCCGCAAACGATGATTTTTAATTATGCTTAAAAATCTGGATTGCCCAATGAACGAGTGTTTGCTCATTCATCGGGTAATCAGCGGCAGTGTTACACTGCCAGATCATCACTCACGAGCGTTCCTGAATGAACTGGCCGACACTTGACCAGCGCACATACAGGCTTTAGGTTGGTTTACATCCTGTATGTATCGAACTAAACCCATGATGTTTGTAGCTCGTTCTAACCAGTTACATAGACACTGCCCTGTTGACACAATCATGGACAGCTGCATGGACATGGTCATGTGACCACAGTGCAGAACAGAGGATAGGAGCAATAAAAGGTAAAAGAAATACATTACAAAAATACAGCTGCCTTTATAAATGATTATTCTAAAGTGTAACTGTTGTTTTGGTCTAAACAGTCCTCTCATCAGGAATGAGAGGCAGGCTCTGTATGCTACACACAGGCATCTTCAGCGCTCAGTAAAACTGAAGACAGACTCTCATTAACAAGGCTTTTATAGCACAAGCATGTTGGCTCAGTGCCCGTATTGTGGACGGCAAATGGCCGGTCCGCCATATACGGACACTAGCCATGTGCACTCCATGGTGCAGATGCGGACCTATTGACTTGAATGGGTCCGCAATCCACAACATAACACTAAAGATAGGAAATCAGCTAGATTTTGCAAAGCGGAGGCACGGATTGGAAGAACTACGAAGCGCTTCCGTGGGCTTCCCATCCGTGCCTCCACAACGCAAAAAGATAGAACATGTTCCATCTTTGGCCGTATGTTGCGGATCGCAGACCCATTCCAAGTCAATAGGTCCGTATCCACAAACTGAGTGTACATGGCCAGTCCACTATTGCAGTCCACAGCATGGGCAATGGGCCCTTAGGCTCGTGGGCATGAGCCCTATGATGGCTCTTTACACCCTGTTTTCTAGCACTAAAACTATTTTCCTAGTAAAGTATATTACAAAAATGTAGAACATCCCTGTCCCTACACTATATAAAAAAAATCATCTGTAACGACAGGTACACTTTCAACGATGTTAATACAACCAGAAAACCCCTTTAAAGGGGACCAGTTAGATGGAACCTTTGGTATTTTATTTGATCTGCATATGTAGTTTTTGGTTTTTAAGTGGTACCTTAGGAGATTGGTAAAAAAAATAAACCATGCTTTGCATAGGTAAAAAAAAATGACGTTGGCTTTAGAGGGAACCTTTCAGCAAAAATCACGCTGTCCTAACTGGAGGAAGGTTGATTATGTCACTCGGGCCTACTGAACCATGTTTTACTCCAAAGTGGCATAGCATTTTAAAGGGATTCTGTCACCAAGTTTTGGGCTATAGAGCTGCGGACATGGACGGCTAGATCGCTGCTAGCATGTCCGCAATATACCAGTCCTATAGGGCTGTGTGCTTTTATTTTCTTTAAAAAAGGATTTTAGAGATATGTAAATTAGTCTTGTAGGTGCCCAAGGGGCTATACGAACCTTCCTGGTGGCAAGCCACGCCCGCCTGTGAAGGAGCCCAGCACCGCCTATGTCCTCCGAATCTCCTTCTTTCGATAGATTGCCGTAATCTCGCGATGCGGGAGCTAGCGCATGTGCAGTGCCTTTATAGTGTTCCTTCCCTGTGCTGGCATCAGCCTCAGGGAAGGGAGCTTGCGCATCGCAAGATTACGGCAATCTATCGGCGACGAAAGGAGGATATTCGGAGGACATAGGCGGTGCTGGGCTCCTTCACAGGCGGGCGTGGCTGGGCACCAGGAAGGTTCGGACAGACCCTTGGGCACCTTATAAGACTAATTTACATATCTCTAAAATCCTTTTTTAAAGAAAATAAAAGCACACAGCCCTATAGGACAGGTATATTGCGGACATGCTAGCGGCGATCTAGCCGTGCATGTCCGTATCTCTATAGCCTAAAAGTTGAAATAAATTAAAATTTTACTTATGTGTATAGCAAAAATAGCCATAAAAAGTTATGTCTGTTATGGCTATGAATATGGGCTGGGGGTCCATGCGGATTGTCTATATGCGGTCCTGAAATTCTTGATGGCATTCCTATCCCACTCCCATCTCTAGTACCATAGAAGCCAATGGGAAGAGTGGCCAGCTCTGCATTCAAAGCAGCATGAGACATGGCCCTGTGCTTAGTACATGAGCAAGTCCCAGAGGTGGAAAGGACCTATCGGACATCTATGGCATATCCTAAGAACGTCTAGATAGTAATAGCCCTTTAATAAAAATCGGCAAAATATATGGCAAAACTGATTATACTAATTAAAGGGAGTCTTTCACCTAATCTGCTCAGGTCAGCTTCACGCTCAGATCAGGTTATAGACTCTTTGACCCTCATTACAATCGTACCTTTCTCTTCTGTGTCCCTCGTCCAGATAATGAAAATAACACTTTTTAAACTTATGCAAGTGACCTTCTGAAGGTGCCCAGGGGCGGCGTTACTGGGCGATGTGCCCAGAAAAACACACCTCCAGCCGGCGGACGTCACGAGCGGCACCAGAGGACGGCCGGCTGGGAACTGGCCCACACCTGCGCACTGCTCTGCCCAATATGGGCAGAGGAACAGCTTTTCATATTGCGCATGCGCCGGCCAACTAAAGACAGGATGTTCCATAATGGGCAGAGCAGTGCGCAGGTGCAGGCCAGTTCTCAGCCCGCTGTCCTCTGGTGCCGCTCGTGATGTCGCGAGGCCCTTGCAGAATTGAACTAAAATAACCTTGGGATATCACAAAGGTCTGACCCATACATCGGGTTAAAGATCCTAATTGGGGTCACTGGCATGCCACGTAAACGATTTTCTGATCAGGGGTTGTTTGCTGGACCCAGGATTTAGGTTTCAACTAAAACTTGAGCCCAAAAATGGGAAAAACTATTCTAAATCTATGCAGAGCAACAACACAGTAGCCAGAATTAACAGTCAACTTACCTATTAAGTACAAAATTAGAGGAGAAAAGCATGAAAAAGCTCCATTCGTTTCCTTGACAAGAATAGCCATGCATTGCAATTTCCCAAGCCAGTCTTCCAAGTCCAGCACCGGGTACTAGTACATTAATTTCTGATGGATCACTGCTAAAATGGTAGATAAAATACAGCAATTACAGTCAGGCAATTAACAAAATCCTGAAAGCTCATCTAAGCATAAATGAAGGAATATTGCACAGGAGGGAGTATACGCTATGGAAATTTTCAATGTCTTTGCTACAAACATATCGTTTTCCATGATCAGCTAACAGTGGACCAATGGATACATACAGCTTTGCGTGTACCCTTTCATTACCGGACTCTAGGGGGCCTTCACTTTCTGGAAAGCTGCATTCTAAATCTTCTTTCACACACGGGAAAATTCCCCTATGCAGTGTTTTCAACGTTAAAAAGCTGCAAGACCCGGTTTTGAAACTTTTTAGACACCATTGCTACCAAATCCAGTCGCAGCTGGCGCTTTTACATCGCCCTCACCAGTTTCCAAAAAGGGTGGTGAGGTGTTGGCAGGGGCCCCTGCATATTTCAGATAACTTGCATAAATGATCATTGAAATCTACGTCAACTACGAGCTGGAATAGCTTTCAGTCTCGCGCAGACTGCCGGAGGAGGCATTTCATTTATGATAATGTTTGCCTCCTCCAGCGCTGCAGGCCCAATCAAGAACGGCAGAGCACACACCGATCTTGATAAAATTGGATTTTTTGTACTCACCGTAAAATCCTTTTCTCGTAGTAGGCATTGGGGGACACAGCACCATGGGTATATGTCCAACTACCACTAGGAGGCACTAGACACAAAAAGTGTTGGCTCCTCCCAGGTGGGCTATACCCTCTCCACAGGCACGAGGCTATTCAGTTTGTACCAAAAGCAGTAGGAGAGAGAAGAAAAGCAAGGAACCAACCACTCCCGTACCAGGAAGGATCAAGAGACCAGCCCGGAGAAGCGGAAGAAAAAACATAGGGTGGGATCTGTGTCCCCCAATGCCTACTACGAGAAAAGGATTTTACGGTGAGTACAAAAAATCCAATTTTCTCGTGCATGGCATTGGGGGACACAGCACCATGGGACGTCCCAAAGCAGTCCCTGAGGGAGGGAAAAGAAGAGACGCGCCACCGGTTGGGCATACAGGTGCAGGAGAACCATGTGACCCAACGGGAAAAAACACGAGATGGGCAAGAGGTTCCATAACAAGGAAGAAACCTCAGAAGAAGCAGGGAAGACTGCCAGCACCCCAGGACAAATGACTGGAAGAAAATCCCAAATGCAAGAAGGTGGCAAAAGGAAACAGAGCGCAGCCAAGGGCTGGAGAAAAAATTAGGACAGCACCGCGTGGTGAAACTACCCAACGCTCTACATTGTCTCAGACCCAAAAAACCTGTGGCCATCCCCTGAAAGGCCAGGGGAGAAAAGAAACAGGGAAGCACTGAAAACCAAACGAGTGGGGGAAGCCATAGCAAGGCTCACATGTGAAGGGAGGGGACTCCCCTCACCGCAAGGCCAGGAAAGAAGCTAAGCGCCCCATGTAAAGGTGAACCCAAGGCTGCTAGAGGAAACCGCCAACCCTGGAGAAGGAGGGGGTTGTAGGTAAGAAACCGGGAAAAGAACGATAGCTCCTGCGTCCCCAAAAACAGGAGACGAGGCACAAGCCTCCGAAACAAGATATCACCGTGAAGCGTAAGACCAGAGGAAACTCTGGGCATGTGAAGTATCATGGAAAAAAGAAGCCAGATACAGGCCAGGCAACCTCGGCAGGACACACTGGACTGAGAGCCATGGGAGTAGAAGGAGAGCACTCCAAAAAACCTAAAGAGGAAAGGTCCTACAACAGGAGGAGGTCCCTCCCGAAGGAGACCATACGGTGGAACTGCAAACCGCAGCACTAAACCACTCAATACCAGGTACTTGACGTGGGAGGATGGAAAAAAAAAAGAGACACAAATCCAAAGAGGACCTCCCAGTACGGGCTCACAAGGAACCAGGAGCTGAACCACCAGAAGACAACGCAAGCCAGAATATCCAGGAAAGGCGAAAAGAAACCACCATAGGGGAAGGGGCATTGGCCATGGACAACTAGCCGTACCAAGAATATTGACCAGCAAACCTTAAACATTGTCCCAGAGAGGGCAAGAACAGCAGCTCGGGATGTACCACAAAACGACAGACATCCATATGCATAAGGAATGCAGAAGTCGCCATGAAAAAACCGGGGTAGCCTACATAGAAATGTAGAAACCAGCTGCGACCGGCATACAGAAAACTTCCAGGGGGGAGAAAGTACCAGACAGGTGCAGACGACGGCAAGGTCCAAGAGGACTGCCCCTTCGCCATGTAGCACAACTAAACAGAAAATACAAGGGAATACCGAAAACACCTGGACCCAGAAGGAACTACGGGGCCCTGTCCGATACCAGAGCAATCAGCTGAAAATTCAGACAGGTGTGTGTGGCGCTCAGAGGTCCTGTCCTTGACCAGTCAGGGAGGACGTCCAGCAATGATAAAAGCCGTGGACCCAGAAGGATTCCGTGTGGCGGACATCCAGCGATGACAGAAAACCGCAACCGCGGCCGATGCCACCAGCTACGTGTCCAAACAAGGTAGAAGATCCAGTGGAGATCCTTGTACTTCACCAGGAATGGGCCGCTCAGCAATTAGGAAACAACGCGAGTACTCCCCTATAACATGGGGTAACGCGGAGCACAGCATACCGTAGTACCGTAAAGAGAAGGCAAGAGCAACTACAGCACAAAGGCCAACAACCACCTGGCCACGGAGTAGGGAGCGTGGTTGAATGAGGACCACCCGCCGGATCAGACAGATCGGTCATATACTGGAGCTACCAGAAGTAGCAGTAGACCGACAAGGTGGGGGTTGGGCTGGCCCACACCTGCCAGACATGGTAACCATGCACATGCTGAACGAAGGGGGCCTGGTGCAGACAGTGCCTTGAGAGGTACAAGGAGACCAATGAGCGCGACAGTAAAGGAGTGGCAGATGTATGGAAGAACCAAATGGATGGAACCAATAACCGCAGCACAGATTAGAACTCGTGGGCAGAAAACACCCAGTAATACAGAAACTGTCTGAGCTACAGACCGCACCACAGGGCCCAGCGCTTGGGGTACTACAAACACACGCCTAAAATATGGGTAAAGTGGCTGCATGTTGCCAACTAAGGAGAGTGGAAACATAGCCACAGCATCTGGGAATGACACAGCATTCGGAGGGTACAGGTACACAACCTGTAAAGTAGAAATATGGCTGTGTTAGAGGAACTACATTTAAGATCGAAGCAATGTGGCCGCATGGTGCACCCTAGACCCAGAGAGGTGCAACAGCAACCGCGTTAAGAATGGAACCCAGTAGGGCCGCACGGTACCACAAAGAACAAGACAGGTGCACACCACAATCAGGTAGGTGCAATGGCAACAGAAACAGAGCCGCATAGTACACCCTAGAAGCCAGACAGGTTGAACGGCTGCAGCATCGGAGACGGTTCAGGGACTCTACCCATGAAGGGAGTAAGATGGCCGTTTGGTGCACACTATGATGAGGTAGGTGCAATGGCCACGGCAATTGGAGGAGGCCTCAATATCTCGTCCTGTAAGGAAAGAAAATGCCACATGGAACACCATAAAGCCGGACAGGAGGAACGGCTACCGCATCCGGAGATGGCTCAGGTACTCCACCTGTTAAGGGATCAAGGCGGCAGGGAACAGACAGGTAACTGAACCGGACAGGGGCAATTCTAAGGCAATTGAAAGTGGCCTCTACATTCCGCCCGTAGGGAGAAATGTTGCCGCATGGAACACAACAGAGCCCGCCAGGGGTATCGGCTACAGCACCGGAGATGGCGTAGGAACTCTACCTGTGAAGGGAGCAAATTGGCTGGGAACAGACAGGCGCAATTGCAGCGGCAATTAAAGGCAGCCTGTATCTCTCGCCAGGAAGGGAGAAATAGTGTCGCATGGAACACCATAGCGCCAGCCAGGGTAATCGGCTACAGCATCAGGAGATGGTGTAGATACTCCACCTATGACAGGAGCAAAGTGGCTGGGAACAGACAGGTGCAATTGCAACGGCAATTGAAGCGGCCTGTATATCTCACCCGGAAGGGAGAAATAGTGCTGTATGGAACACCATAGAGCCAGCCAGGAGTAATGGCTTCTGTAGGTACACTACCTAAGCAAAGGGGCAAGGCGGCTGTACAATTGCTCTGAACTCACCAACCTACAGGAGGCGATAGCCGAGCTAACCGCTTGCCCAGAACAGGAACTCCCTGTAATGAGGTAGAGTGGCGAACACCAACACCAGGATAGGGACCCCACGGAAACACTCTCAAATGTGTAGAGGATAACCCCTGGTATAGGGGAACCAGGAAGGCTTGTCAGGGACAGCCTATGGCAGTGGTGCAGGAACCACCCTGTTAAGGAGAAGGCGTACGTATCAGACACCGGGTAGGTGACTCAGTATGCTAAACACGGGGACGGCTGCCTTACCTGTGCGGTTGAATACCTGTGCGGTCAGGGGAGCACCATCCGAAAATCCACTAGAGGTGATACCAACCCTGTTTAGGTAGGAGAGGTTCCTCTGTGCACGTAGTCTTGACCTCCCAGAGGGCTTCTATATGGAGGAAGACCGCCTGATTCTCTGTTCCGAGGGAATCGGTGCAGAGGTGTCCCCAGAGGCAACGGCTGGGGTGACAGGAAGGATTCGTCACCAGCCTCAAGCCTGTCCTGGGGGGGATCCGAGGATGCCGAGGAGGGGTGGGACCCCGTTGAGACCACCCGAGGGTGTACTGTGAGCTACCCCTCGCCGAACCCGGGTGCAGGTACCCCTAACTGAGCATGCCCCATCTGCAGGGAGGACCCTGGAGGGCAGAGGTGGCCGCAATATGGGTTGGTAGCGTGCCAGCGACACTGCTAGGGAGAGTCGGCCAAGGTTCCCATGGCATTGACACGGAGGGACCCATTCATGGGGAACCTACACAAAAAGATTGTTCAGGGAAAACAATGGGATCTGGGAAGAGGCACTGCACACCAGCAGGGACAGGCTGACCACATGGCAGCCATTGTAGACAGCGAACGCACGTGAAAACACGTGGCGACCGAGGAGCTGTTGGGAGAAGAGATGCTCAAAAAGCAGCCAGCAGGGGCTGTCTATCCTGACCCGGACGCAGTGTTCCCCCAAAGAGGTGCAGCAGCAGCTTGTTCCCTAAAAAGAGGTGGTCAGTAGGGCTGCAGGGGACATGAAGCAATCGAGGGGTTAACCACCCCCTCCAACAGAAAAAACACGTTAGCCCAGGAAAGGGAGAGGAGATAGCTCCTCCCGAGGGCCGGGCGGGGCTCAGAAAAGCCCGGGAAGCAAGGGGGAGGGGCCGGGAAGATTGCGGCCTAGCAGGCCCAAAAGCCGGGGCCTCGATTTATGAGGCGGCCGGGAATGGAGCAAGGGGGGCGGGGTGAACCGCGGCCGACAGAGGGCCCACCGGACCATAAAAATAGGGGAGTAGGGTAGGGGGGGAGAAGCGACACCTGGGGATAGGCAGATCAGGGCAAACGGAGCACCTGGGAGCCGGGGACAGGCCATAGAAGATGAGGCCTAGTCCCGGCAGAAGCCGGGGACTAAAGTAGCGGGGAAGCCAGGGAGAGACTGTGTGGCCAGGGAGGAGAGAAAAGACCAACCGAGGGGGAAAAAAAGGGAGGAAAAACCATGAATATAAACCCCCCCCAGGAGGGGGGGGGGGGGGTTGGCTAGGAGGAAAGAAGAGGCTCCCCAGGACCCCCAGCTAAGGTGGATCCCATCCCCCTGGCCACAGAAGGGAACCTAACCCTGGGGCAGGGACACAGGGACAGGGGAGTATACTCACCATCCGATATACTCACCATCCGATGTCTTCGGGCGCAGCACGGTCACCCCTTCGGCAGACTCAACACGGGAACCGTGGGAATGCCGGCAAGCCACTGCGGATGCAGTCCGTGGGGACTGGGTGACCGGCGATGGTACCGAAGTACGCGCCCGCAGGGGGGGCAACTAAAGTGGAACACGATGGAGCCCCAGCCTGCAGCAGGTATAACGGTGGAAAAAAACCGACCTGCGGAAGAGAGAAAAAAAGAAAAAGAATAAAAATAAACAGCAGAACCTGCAAAAAAGCAGGACAGGTCTGCCTCCTACGGACACTAGACTAAAACTGAATAGCCTCG
This sequence comes from Bufo gargarizans, assembly GCF_014858855.1. Classification (NCBI taxonomy): domain Eukaryota; kingdom Metazoa; phylum Chordata; class Amphibia; order Anura; family Bufonidae; genus Bufo; species Bufo gargarizans. The sequence goes on along the minus strand of NC_058080.1, from coordinate 491,811,444 downwards.
TGCCTGTGGAGAGGGTATAGCCCACCTGGGAGGAGCCAACACTTTTTGTGTCTAGTGCCTCCTAGTGGTAGTTGGACATATACCCATGGTGCTGTGTCCCCCAATGCCATGCACGAGAAATCAGGGCTACGGTCTTTTCCGTGACATTCTTTGGGTTTATAAAAACACCATGAAATTCAAGTTTTGTGCATTTCATCATCTCCTACTGACTGACATCTGGCCGCAGTGTCACTTCAAGGACCCCCTCCTCCTCCAAAAAAAATTAAAAATAGCATTTTTGCAAAACGGATGAGTAAATCCAAACTTTAGATTATATGTTTTTCTATCTCTCAGTGTATCTCCAAAAAGTTTTTTTATTTTCGCGGTCACGTAGGGCTTTCTGATTAAAAACTGGAGAATTAATTTTGTAGATCTTATTTAGGGAAAAATAAACAATAAGTTTGGTTACACACACACACACACACACGTGTGTTCAGTCCAGGAAACATGCTCTATGCTAGACCAAACACTGCTCCTCTGACCTGAACTCATGGAACCACCATGATTCACGATGCTGTGAGTTCCTGCCCATCTGCGGCTTAAATTATACCATGAGTAAAGTTCAGTAGACCTGCAGTTGGTCAAGAACTCACAGCATCATAAATCATTATGATGCTGTAAAGGTTGGGTTAAAGTAGCAGTGTTTGGTTCGGCAAATGTTGGTCATCACATGGACCGAACATGCTGATGTGAAAACTGGCCTAAGAGGGAGCGAGAACAAGCACATACATTGAATGATAAAGGCTCACCATTTATCTTTCGGGAAGTACTTCAGAATCTCATTGATGATGGGCTGATAACAAACTTCTCGCTCCGATTTGCCTTCTTCACTCCAGTCACGTACAAACTGCTTTATTGTGGACTTCAACTTGTCCATGTCAAATGTCGATGCTGGGGTGTTTTTTGTGTGACCCTAATATATAAAGATCAAAACAAATAGTTTTTCAACCCAGGCCAATTTCAATTTTTTTTTTTGTGCTTTCATTTTTTTCCTCCACACCCTTCAAATTCCATTTACATAGCCATAGGAGGGCTTATTTTTTGTTGGAAAAAGTTTTTTTTTTTTTTTTTTAATGGCACCATCTAATTTACCATAGCTAGTATTGGAAGACGGGAAACAATTCTTTGTGAGGTAAACTGGAAAAAATTCCAGGAAGGTCTTTTGGGTTTTGTGTTCACGGTGTGCTAAAAATAACATGGCAACCTTAGTCTGCGGGTCAGTATGATTATGGCAATACATTTTTAGATGCAGCAAAAACAATTAGGTTTATTTTAATATATAAAATTGGAAAAGATCGGCGATTTAAATTTTTAACACTTTGGATATCAGCATCGTACATGTGCGGCCCTGTGGGATTTTTTTTTTTTTTTTGCCAGATAAATTTTTCCCTTTAAGAAACTTTTTTGTTGTTGTGTGTTTTGCACTATTTCCACTGTACCTGGGGCATCCAAAGGATCCCCAGTTACAGGGGAAACCAGCTTCCTGTGGAGACTTTGTATAAGGCAGGGCTGACCAGGGTTTGGTCAGACCCTGCAGCTCTGCCCTGCCCCTGAGACACCTGGCGATCGCATGATCCTCTATTCACTGCATAGCCCTCATTGAGCACCATGATCGCTCTGAGAAGCGAGGCACGTTCTTTACAGCATGAGAACGGATCCACAGGAAATACTTGGGATCTGTGGTCTGCACGCTGGAGGAGCTCGACAGTGCAGGGCGCTGCGAGAAGCACTGCTGCACCATCGGCTTAGGTCCCCTTTAAATGCATAAGTAATTTTATTTTTATTTTGAGACGTCTAATAAAGAAATATGATATCTGATGTGCCTGAAAAGATAAGTTATGTATACCCCGGGAAGAAGCAAAGCATGGTGAAAGCTAGGTCAGGGGTTAGCAGCTTGATGCACTCACGTTTTATCTCTGACTATTTCCCGGATATTCGCCTAAGCATCGGATGACAGCCGCCATTTACATCATAGTCTGGACTGGGAAAGGATTGATATCGCAAGGGTGCTGCTTAGCTATGTGCAATACTGCATGCTTCAAGTGTGAACTGCCAGAGGCTGGGATTCTCCCTCCCTTGATGTTCTAAGTAGGGCGGGGGGGCAGCTCCAAAACTTAAGCGCTTGTTGGAATTTGTGGACTTTACTCCATGGTATTCTGTATGGCACCCCTGCTATTATAGGATCATTTCTGGTGGTATGATTGCAGTGCTGAAGCAGCAGAGATACCAATTAACTATCCACATATATAGCAGTCGTTATTCTGCATGGATACAGATAACTACCATGCAGGACATAAAAAAAAATCATTAAAAATATAGTTTTATTAGAATCGCATTAAAAAATTTATACATAGCATATCAACTCATGACAGAGAGAACAGGGGGACACCTAGTGGCAAAAACGATGTAGGGCAAGCCAGCCAAAAGTATAGCGAGGCATGCAGAGCCTATGGCCTCATGAGGTCCGAATTTATTTTGCAGACCAACTGACTTCAATGGTTCCATGGTCCGCATTTTGCAGAAATATTCAGATCTTTTTGCGGAACGTACATGGATGATCTGTGTGCTTTCTGCATCCGTATGTTTGTTCCACAAAGGGTTAGAACATGTCTTACTCTTGACTGCAAAATGCGGATCACAGACCCATTGAAGTCAATGAAAAAAAATGAGGATGCAACGCGGACAGTATCCGTATTTTGCGTATCCGCAAATTGTGGACCGCAAAACACATACGGTCACGTGCATGGGGCATTTCCATCTTAGACAATGGGGGCATATCGCTAGGATATGCCCCCATTGTCTGATAGGTGCGGGTCCCCCCGCTGGGACGCGTACCTATATCGAGAACGAAGTGGGGAGCGCTGTGGCTGGAGGACCCCAGATTTCCTGTGGTCCGTCCACCACCAAGCGCTAATCCCCGCCTCTCCCATAGAAGTGAATGGGAGCGTGCCGCGCATGCGCGGCCCATGCTCCCCTTCATTTCTATGGGCCAGGGCTCTGCTATTTTCGGTGGCCCCATAGAAATGAATGGAGGGCGGCTGCGCATGCGCAGTGCACCCCCCTTCACTTTCGGGGCTCCGTTCTCGATATAGGTGGGACCCGCACCTATAAGACAATGGGGGCTTATCCTAGCGATATGCCCCCATTGTCTGAGATGAGAAAACCCCTTTAACCAACCTAGCAGCCATACTACAATGTGCTTTAGTCTATGCAGGCAGTCACATAAACTTAAAGGGGTTGGCCACTTTCTGGTTACCGTTGACCAATGTTTTTGTGAGATGATTATATGACCCTTAGTAATATAGCCTTTGTTGGAATTCTGCGCCATTTTCTGCACCTGCACTTAACGTCCAACAGAACAAGTACAGATGGCAGGAGCAGTGTGTTTGAATGGAGAAGACATTGCATGGAGAGGATTTACCTGGTCACATGACCCTCCATTAGTGGCCATCTAATGGACAGGATCAACAGGACCTCTGCGTGGACAGCAGAATAGACATGGTAGACAAGGGGGTATACCTCATAAAATATAGCATATGGCGCAGAATTTCAAAGACTATATATTAGGAAGTGTCATATAATCATCCAACAAACAGATTGGTCAACAGTAACCAGAAGGTGGCCAACTCCTTTAACAATCAGTAAGGCATAAAGAAAGACCCTAACAAGGCTCAAACCTCAGCAACTGCTGGATGCCCACCACCCATCAAGTTTAGCTAGAGCTTCATGTGGTGACCATAGCTCTAGAGAAACGTGTCGGGTGCTTAGCCACCAGGGGGTGGCCATCCAACTGTTCATCTGAGAGATGGGTGCCGGAGTGGTCACCTGAATAGTACAGATATATTCTGCAGATTACTGGTCCGCTCCCATGTCCAGGATGCTGAAGGAACTTACATTGTTGCCATACTCCTTGTTCTCAAACATACACGTGGAGTCATTGACGATGAGCTGCAGGATCTCCTGATTGTGGTCAGCACATTTGCGGATTCGGTCCAGGTTGGAATGGAAATTTGGCAGCATATTTTGTTGGCTTTTGGGTAAAGACATAAACTGTCTCTCTGCGCGGCTCACACGTTCATGGATATGAGACCTAATGGATGAGAGCGGAGAATATGTATTATATTACTGGTTTACTATAAAGCCTGGCTGCCATCATGTACTCAGCTATCTCCATCAGTCCCATAGACTTAGAATGGAGCGGCAATGCACATGTGTCACGTAAGTGGGACGTGGGAACCCCGTTCTGGCAATCAGAGGGGGTTTCAGTGGTTTGCTTGCCAAAAGACTTTGCACTGGTTGGCTGCAGTGGCCACGTGACCAGCAAACAGGATGTCAACGTGGGGGGACTGAAAAGCAGCAGCGGCGGCACCAGGGGAGTGAGGGTGCCGGAAACCAGAGGCAGGGATCAGGTCCAGCCATGATGTGGATCTGCCACAAGGCCCCCAGGGAGCATCTGTCAGCAGATTCGTCCCTATAACACCGGCTGACCTATGACATGTCCGCTTGGCAGCTGAAGGCACCTGTGTTGGTCCCATGTGCAACAGGGGCGTTACCATTACACCTAGAGGCTCTGCTTTCTCTGCACTTTTACACAGCCAGGCATGATGACATTTACACTGTCTGACCCTGTCAATCAAAGTGCAGAGGGCGTGGCAGTAGCAGAGAGAGCAGAGCCTCTAGGTGTAATGACAACGCCCCTATTGCTCATGGAGACTCATTTGCATATATTAATACATATTTCTCAGCAATGCGTACAACATATGAACATGGGACCAACCCAGATGCCTTCAGCTGCCAGGAGCACGTGTAACAGGTCAGTGCCATAGGGACAACGCTGCTGACAGATGCCCTTTAACCTTTTCCAATGCAAAGGATGACATCTGCATCTAATAGGCAGCATTTTCCTGCACATCATTTGCATGGGCCTTCCTGTGAGGAGGACGTCAGCATGCATGCACCAGACATGGGCCATGTAATCAAGGTGGTCCTCAGGGCTGGAGGGCAACTAGGGGCAGTGTAAAGTCAGGGGACATCCTGCCCCCCATGTAGTAATCACCCGTAACAAGTGAAGGTGTTGATGATCTTCCAGAAGTGCTCCATCTCCAGCCTCTCCTCCTCCTCCGGGCTTTTCCGCTGCCTCCTTGCAGTGTACGAGCCGAACTCCTCTTTCCCCTCTGCCTCCCCATTCCCGGGCTCCGCGTTACTGCACTCACAGTGCTCGGGCTCCTCGGAGTCTCTCCGCCGCCGCCGCCCTCGGCTGTGGCTGTGCATGTCCCTGACTGACCCCGGACAATAGCTGGAGGCTCGTGTCAATAGAAACCACGTGATACAGTCGGAAAGCGTCTCCCCTGGAACAGAACTACACCGCTCAGCGCACACAGGCGCTTCTCAAGAGTCTGGCCTCTGCTGATGACGTCACTAGTGCGCGTCGCCCAGCTAGACAACGCGAACGTCCATGTTAAGTCCTGGCAAAATTAACATTGAAAGGAACGGACTGCCCACAGACATGTTGTCTTGTAAAACCCATGCCTGGCTACATTAGCACAAACATTTTTTGTTTCCGTGTTCGTTCAGTTCTTTTTGCAGATAGGATGCTATCCGCATCGTATGACCATTCCATAGCCCCACAAAAAATAATAATAAAATATATAGAACATGTCCTATTCTTGTTCGTTTTGCAGACAAGGATAGGCATTGTTGCAATGTCTCCACAAAAAAAAAAAACGGATGCCATACGGACATCATCCTTTTTTAATTTTTTTTCCAGATCTGCAATTTGCGGACCGCAAAACACATACGGTCGTGTAGCCCAAGGCATCTTGCACACTGCCGTTGTGCGGCCGTTCCGTGCATTGGAGACCGCAATTCACGGTCCCCAATGCACGGGCCTCATCTGTGCGGCAGCCGCGACGGATCCAGACCCATTCAACTTGATCCGTGATCTGTCCGCACCGTAAAAAAATATACCAGGTTTCCGTGGGGTTCTGTGCCTCCGTTCCGCACCACAGCTCAGGATTACGGACCCTTTCAAGTGAATTGCGGGCCGCAATACAGACCATAGCCGCCAATGGCTGCGTGCATGAGGCCTTACTAGAATGGCTCTTGAACCCTAGTAGCTCGTTCACATCCACAGCACCAGCACAAAAAACAACTCCAGCTTCCCATTCATTTCAGTGGCAGAAGCAGCATGCCCTATCTTGGCGGGATGAATCTTACACTGAAATAAATATGAAGCGTTAAAAAAAAAAAAAAAGTCGCCAGTATGCTATGTTCACAAACATGAGCAGAAAATGTAATTTTGAAATAAAATATACAACCTAAAAAAAAGTATGTCAAAAAATTTGTCAGAACTGTGCAAAAATGCCCTAAAAAATGCAAAACAGATGGGGCAGCGGAAGGGCCATGGACAATGAGTGGAAAGGCTCATCTCTACATATTCAACTGCATCGCTGTACTCAAGACAGCAATACAGTTGAATGCTGGATCGGGGCACGGGAGCGATGTCTCCGTGGCCCACCGTTTCCTCTAATAGGCTTTAGTCCTAGTTCCTGTAGCCGGTGTCATCAATATGCAAAGAAGATTAGGAGGGAGTTTGGGTAGTAGCAAAAAGTTTTAAGTGGCATGTCTGTCAGAAGGTCGCACTTCATAGTTACTGTGAGGGATTGCACCTTAATTTTCTATCCTGGGTTCCATTTTACTTGCTGGTTTATTTTAGGTCAGAATTGAGAATTGCTGAGCCATGTATATTTGAGACAAAGTTAATTGCTTATTAGTTCTCAGAACTATGTGTGTCTGATGTTCTGGGAGTACAACTGGTACTAGATACTTTTCAAAGATGAATAACTTAAAGGGGTTGTCCAAGTTATATTTATTGATGACCTATCCCCAGGATAGGTCATCAATATCAGATCGGAGGGGGTCCGACACCCAGCACCCCCTCCGATCAGCTGTTTGAAGAGGAGACTCGCACGGTCCTGGGGATAGGTCATCAATAAATATAACTTGGACAACCCCTTTAAGGATAAGATAAGGTTTTTTGTAATCAAATGTGCTTGACTTGCAAGCATGAAAAAGAAGTTGTTATTATTAATATTAATCATGTGATGCTTACGTAAAATGAAGATATACACTCACCTAAAGAATTATTAGGAACACCATACTAATACGGTGTTGGACCCCCTTTTGCCTTCAGAACTGCCTTAATTCTACGTGGCATTGATTCAACAAGGTGCTGATAGCATTCTTTAGAAATGTTGGCCCATATTGATAGGATAGGATCTAGCAGTTGATGGAGATTTGAGGGATGCACATCCAGAGCACGAAGCTCCTGTTCCACCACATCCCAAAGATGCTCTATTAGGTTGAGATCTGGTGACTGTGGGGGCCATTTTAGTACAGTGAACTCATTGTTATGTTCAAGAAACCAATTTGAAATGATTCGAGCTTTGTGACATGGTGCATTATCCTGCTGGAAGTAGCCATCAGAGGATGGGTACATGGTGGTCATGAAGAGATGGACATGGTCAGAAACAATGCTCAGGTAGCTCGTGGCATTATAACGATGACCAATTGGCACTAATGGGCCTAAAGTGTGCCCAGAAAACATCCCCCACACCATTACACCACCACCACCAGCCTGCACAGTGGTAACAAGGCATGATGGATACATGTTCTCATTCTGTTTACGCCAAATTCGGACTCTACCATTTGAATGTCTCAACAGAAATCGAGACTCATCAGACCAGGCAACATTTTTCCAGTCTTCAACAGTCCAATTTTGGTGAGCTCGTGCAAATTGTAGCCTCTTTTTCCTATTTGTAGTGGAGATGAGTGGTACCCGGTGGGGTCTTCTGCTGTTGTAGCCCACCTTTCTTTCCCATTCTGACATTCAGTTTGGAGTTCAGGAGATTGTCTTGACCAGGACCACAACCCTACATGCATTGAAGCAACTGCCATGTGATTGGTTGACTAGATAATCGCATTAATGAGAAATAGAACAGGTGTTCCTAATAATTATTTAGGTGAGTGTATGTGTTTGACTTGAGTTCTAGAAAAAGGGTATAAATATTTTGTATCCGCCCAATAAAGATGAGAGAGATCATTCTGATACAAACTTGAGCCTGTGTCATTTATCTCTCCCGAGTATACTCGTAATTTTATCTGATTTGGACCCCAGCAGATCATAGAAGTAGGGGTTTTGCCCTAATATTACTTACTACTCTTACTATTAAATGTTTATATATATAGAAAATAAGTATAGTTGTATAAAGAAATGATTGCGCTTCTGCACTTCTCACTGTCCTAAAGGTAAGGTAGTGTCAGCAGTAGGTTCGTACCACTGGACATTCTTTCCTCCTGCTCCATGGCATCTCAGTTTGGAGTGCGCATGTGGGATTCAGCCATAATGGTCCTTGTAGTACTTGGAACACTATACTGAGCGCTGTGGTACGCTGTCATCTGTATGCTGTGCTGAGCGCTGTAGTGTGCTACTCTTGTAACTAGCAGCGATATATAATATACAGTGCTGCCCATAATTATTCCTACCCCATGCAAATTTTGACTTAAAGTTACTTTTATTCAACCAGCAAGTAATTTTTTGACGGGAAATGACATAGGTGTCTCACAAAAGAAAATAAGACAATGTACAAGAGGCATTATTGTGGGAAAAAAACAATTTCTCAGCTTTTATTTACATTTGAGCAAAAAGTGTCCAGTCCAAAATTATTCATACCCTTCTCAATAATCAATAGAAAAGCCTTTATTGGCTATTACAGCAATCAAACACTTCCTATAATTGCAGACCAGCTTTTTGCTTGTCTCCACAGGTATTTTTGCCCATTCATCCTTAGCAATGAGCTCCAAATCTTTCAGGTTTCTTGCCATCACCCTGATCTTTAGCTCCCTCCACAGATTCTCAATTGGATTCAAGTCTGGACTCTGACTGGGCCACTCCAAAACGTTAATGTTGTTGTCTGCTAATCATTTATTCACCACTTTTGCTGTGTGTTTTGGGTCATTGTCATGCTGAAATGTCCACTGGTGCCCAAGGCCAAGTTTCTCTGCAGACTGCCTGATGTTCTCGTTGAGAATCCTCATGTTTTGCTCTTTTTTCATGGTGCCGTTTACTGTGATTTGGTTCCCTGGTCCAATGGCTGAAAAACACCCCGAAAGCATTAGGTTCCCACCACCATGTTTGACAGTGGGGATGGTGTACTTTGAGTTGAAGGCTTCTCCTTTTTACACAAAATGAAGGAAACATCATTGTCACCAAACAATTAAATTTGTATTTCATCTGACCATAACACAGAAGACCAGAAGTCTTCTTCTTTGTCCAGATGAGCTTTTGCAAAGGCCAAGCAAGCTTTTGTGTGCCTTATCTGGAGAAGTGGCGTCCTCCTTGGTCTGCATCCGTGGAACCCAGCAGTGTGTAGTGACTGTTGGATTGTCTGCCTTGAGACATTGCCACCAGCAGAGCCCAGATTCACCAGGGTGGCCTTGGTGGTGATCCTTGGATTCTTTTTCACCTCTCTAACTATCCTCCTGGCCAGCACAGGTGGCACTTTTGGCTTCCGACCACGTCCTCTGAGATTTTCCACAGTGCGGAACATCTTGTATTTTTTGCTCAAAATGTAAATAAAAGCTGAGAAATGTCTTTTTCCCCACAATAATGCCTCTTGTACATCGTCTTATTATCTTTTGGGAGACGCCTATGTCATTTCCCGTCAAAAAATAACTTGCTGGTTGAATAAAAGTAACTTTAAGTCAAAATTTGCCTGGGGTAGGAATAATTATGGGCAGCACTGTATTATTGTTTCATTTGTGGAACCCTCTTGACATGTCAATTCTTTAGATAATAAATATTATTTTGACTAACTGCATAATTTGATTGATATTGATATACTGTACTTGATTACTAGAGAGACAGTAGTTACATGAAACAATTATTTATATTTTTAGGGGTTAGGGTTCACTGCTTTACTGTGCAATCTTAATGAGGTACCGATATACCTCTTTGGTGAGCCACTCCAATAAGGAACATGGGGGGCATCTATCATCGCAAATAGGGATGAGCGAATCGACTTTGGATGAAACATGCAAAGTCGATTTGCATAAAACTTTGTTAGATTACTGTACGGAGCGTTAGAATGTATTGGCTCCTATGAGCCAAAGTTATTACTTAGCGAAATCTTGCAAGATTTTGGGTAATAATTTCAGAAATTAATTTCTACTGTAAAAAACCTTTTACCGAACTCGGGTTCGGTTCCAAAGTACCACTTGATAGGAGGGAAGTGAAATTGCTCCAATATTCTGAGAGCACTAGGTCAGGTCTGGAGATAGAAGTCTTGTAAAAGGGTGCCTTCACGCGTTGCGGAATTGTCTGTGACTGAAAATCTGTTCCATTCATTAGAACTGGGCATCTAGCACATGGATTTCTGCAAGCCACATTCAGGTGAATGGAACGGATTTTCAGTTGCGGAAATTTCTGCAACAAAATCTGCAGCATGTGAAGGCACCCTCATGAGTCTGTGATGGGACAGTAACTTACAAGAAGGACACAGACTTGTCATGTCCCATAAGACAGCACCTTAAATGATACTCCTTTGTGTCATCACAGCTACTTGACTGAAACACATATTACAGTATCCTATAAAAATTTGTTATGATGTTACAAGAGCTTACAGGGAATCTGCTAGCAGTTTTGACAGTGCTAAACTGCTGACAGTACTAGGTTTGGTCTATTTGGACACCAGTGCAAATATACCTTTAGTGAATCTTTTATCATCAAAAGTAGTGAGAATATGAACTTTTATTCTTCCAATTTCTGCTCCTTAGGCGCTCACTACATTCAGCTGCTTCACATCCCCTCCCCTCAGCTCTGAGCCACCGCTGTAGTGGTCCCCTGATGCTTTAGCTGTAACACGGAGCAGAGGAAAGGGGTAGTGAATAGTGTTGGGCAAGCATGCTCGAGTCACCTCCCCACATGTACCTCCAATACCCTTCACTGTAATGCTGCAGCCATGTTGGCTGCTGGCATTACAGTGATTGGCTGGCTGGAACGCATCATCGGGTGCTCAGTAATACTCAGGGAGAGCTGGAGAGCAGAAGGAACAGATAGTGTAGGGATTGAAATAGCAATATTTTCATTTTTATACTTTTTATAGACCCAAAAGTCCTTTTTAGGACTATAGTGTGTGGCAGCAATATATATTTTTAGCGCAACCTGCACTAAATTGCTAAAACTTGTTAGAGACCCAAAAGTCCTTTTAAGGACTATAGTTGTACCTGGCAGCAATATATATTTTTAGCGCAACCTGCGACATTACCTGCGCTACATCTCCAGTATAACGTTAGGGCATCCAAAATATCAGTGACATTCAGTGTAATTTTGTTCGCCGCTGGTGACAGCGACATTATCTGCGCTACATCTCCTGTATAAGGTGTGTGCAGCCTAAAATTATCTGTGACATCCAGTGTACTTTTTCTGTAGACGGTGTCCGCTGCCGACAGTTACATTACCTGCACTACATCTCCTGTATAATGTTAGCCCATCCTAAATATCAGTGACATTAATTCAGTGTAATTTTTTATTAGCTGGTAGTGACAGCGACATTACTTGCGCTATACCTCCTGTTTAACATGTGCACATCCTAAATATCAGTGACATTCATTCAGTGTAATTTTTTATTAGGCGGTTGTGACAGCGACATTACTTGCGCTATACCTCCTGTTTAACATGTACGCATCCCAAATATCAGTGACATTCATTCAGCGTAATTTTTTATTAGGCGGTGGTGACAGTGACATTACTTGCGCTATACCTCCTGTTTAACGTGTGCGCATCCTAAAAATATCTGTGACATTCTGTGTACTTTATTTGCGCATACACTTACAAAACCTGCGCTACTGCACGTGTGAGATACTTTCAAGCATATATAACATTTAATACAGTCCTGATCAAAAGTTTAAGACCACTTGAAAAATGGCAAAAAATCATATTTAGCATGGCTGGATCTTAAAGGGGTTGTCCGGGATCAATAATTTTTTTTTTTTTTTTAAGTGTACTCACTGTCAACAGGTGATTCTAGGTCCCCCCATATGTTTTAAGGTATTTTCGCCATTTCTAAACGGCTCCGACAGTTCCCCACGCACTGTTTACATCTCTGTTTATTTTTGTCTAACTTCCTGCCGCTCTGCACTGTGGGTCCCAGTGCAGCACGGCATCACGTGCATTCAGACGACTCTCCTCTCTGCCGTGACTCCGCCCTCTCATTGTTATTCCGCCTCCTGCCGCACATTGCCATGTCCTTCATGCATCCGCCCCCCTTGAATCATATTCAGCCTCCTGACGCACATTTCCCCCCCCCCCCTTAGTAACGCCCCCAAACTCCCAAACTTCTCCTGGCTCAGTCCCCTGAGTATTGCTTCTATCTCCAGCCTGCCGCCCCATTTGCCTGCATTGGAGGCGTTTAATATGCTAATTAGCATAGTTCCCTTGCCTCCATTGTGAACACGCCCTGCCCGCTGACGTCACTGGACCGGAGGGGCGTGGCTTAGCGCGATCTGTTGCCGAGTGCTCTGCATAATGCCTGCAGCTGATGGTGACGTCACCGGGCTCCCTGCGAAGCGGAAGAAGCAGCTTCGCTCTGCAGAAGGGACCCGGTACGTTTTTGAATGTGAGAAAAGACTCACTTCCGGCTGAGAATTTGTCTAATGAATATGGGGCATCAGAAAAGTATAGGGAAGGTAGAACAGTCATGTAGAAAATATTTATGTCCTTGTTAAACAATTAAACCTAAGTCCCCAATCCCGGACAACCCCTTTAAGGTTCCAAGTAGAGCTTCAACATGCAACAAAAAGAAATGGGAGTGAGACAAAACATTTTTTGAGCATTCAATTTAATGAAAACAACAAATAAACGGAAACAGGCTGTTTTTCAGCTGATCAAAAGTTTAGGACCACATGCCTTTAAAAGGCCAAATCTGTGCAAAGATGTGGATTCATTGTCATTTTCTGTCAGGTAGTCACACGTTGTGATGGCAAAGGCAAAAAAACTCTCCCTTTTTTAACGTGGTCGGGTTGTTGAACTGCATAAGCAGCGTCTCTCACAGCGCGCCATCGCTGCTGAGGTGGGACGCAGTAAGACAGTCATTTGGAATTTCTTAAATGATCCTGAGGTTTATGGAACAAAAAAGTCAAGTGGAAGACCCAAAAATTTCTAATCAGCACTGAGTCGGAGGATCCAATTGGCTGTCCGTCAAGACACTGGATCCTCGACCCAAATTAAGGCCCTTACTGGTGTTGACCTCAGCCCCATAACCATCAGACGGCATCTGAGACTGAAGGGCTTCAAAAACAAAAAATGTCTTCAAAGACCTCGTCTCCTTGAACGCCACAGAACTGCTCGTTTGGACTTTGCAAGAGAGCACCAAACATGGGACATTCAAAGGTGGAAGAAAGTTTTATTCTCTGATGAGAAAAAATTTAACCTTGATGGTCCTGATGGTTTCCAACGTTACTGGCATGACAAGCAGATCCCACCTGAGATGTTTTCTACGCGCCACAAAGGAGGAGGCGCCATAATGGTTTGGGGTGCTTTTTCCTTCAGTGGAACAATGGAGCTTCAGGAAGTGCAGGGGCGTCAAACGGCCGCTGGCTATGTCCAGATGTTGCAGAGAGCATTCCTCATGACTGAGGGCCCTTGTCTATGTGGTAACGACTGGGTTTTTCAACAGGACAACGCTACAGTACACAATGCCCACAGGACAAGGGACTTCTTTCAGGAGAATAACATCACTCTTTTGGTCCATCCTGCATGTTCCCCTGATCTAAATCCAATTGAGAACCTTTGGGGATGGATGGCAAGGGAAGTTTACAATAATGGACAACAGTTCCAGACAGTAGCTGGCCTTCGTGCGGCCGTCTTCAACACTTGGAGAAATGTTCCCACTCACGGAAACGCTTGCATCAAGCATGCCAAAACAAATTTTTGAAGTGATAAACAACAATGGCAGAGCTACTCATTACTGAGTTCACGTTTGGAAGTTGGATTTCTGTTTTTGAGGGGAGGGGGGGGGGTTTAGTTTTTTTTTGGAGGTGTGGTCCTAAACTTTTGATCAGCTGAAAAACAGCCTGTTTTAGTTTATTCATTGTTTTCATTAAATTGAATGCTCAAAAAATGTTTTGTCTCACTCCCATGTCTTCTTGTTGCATGTTGAAGCTCTACTTGGAACCTTGTTAAGAGCCAGCCGTGCTAAATATGATTTTTTGCAATTTTTCAAGTGGTCTTAAAGTTTTGATCAGGACTGTATGAAGAAGGCGAGCAGTAAGGGACAGGGAAGTGGCCGTGCTGCTGATGGTGCACGCAGAGACTGTGGCCCTGGGCGCGGTGAAACTGTGCCTGCTGCAAGAGCACAAGAAACACACTCATCCCTGATACCTAGCTTCATGTCCCAGTTTGAAGGGCGTGCAGGTCACCACTCTCGAAGTCAGACCAGTGTGACCAGGTGGTCGGTTGGATTGCAGAATATAATGCTTCCAGTCGGTTAAGCACCACCCTGTCTTCCACAAAGTCAAGTCTCAGAAGCCAAGAGTCTGGTCAACAGAATCCTCACCCTGATACTCCTTCCACCCACCATGGAGAGTCTTGGCAAACAAGTGATCCCACACTCGGATATTCAGAGGAGCTGTTTTCATCGCCAATCCTTAATTTGGTCCTCTCGCCAAAAGACGGACATTAGGAGATCTTGTGCCCTGATTCCCAAACTCTGGAGCATCCACAGTCAGAAGAAAATGACGGTGGGGGGCGTGGCCTGAGCATGCAGCCATGAAGACGCACATTTCAGAGCTCCCGGACCCCAGGCCCTTTTATACGCTTTTAAAAGCAGCAATTTAAATGATACCGACCTGAACAGAATGGTCAGAGGTTCGGGCCGCCGCGGGTCCACTTTTATGGCCTCAGAACCCCACATCGCGAGGTATTTCTCGGCCACGCCGGCTCCTGTGCCGGAACCTCCAAAGATGGCGCCGACGGAGAATGACGCGGCGCTGCAGGCTGCCTCTGCAAACCAAGTGATCGGCTGCCCCATTCAGGCACAAGCGGTCTCCCCATCGCCACTCTCCCTATCTTAAGAGTGGCCTGAAGTGTCAGCAGCTAACACAGGTCATGCATACTTACCGGGCAAAAAGTCTTATGTCCAGGCAGCCTCATGGTCCGAGATGGCGGCTGAGGGTCCACAAGAGATAGCTGCTACCCTCACTCCTGCCTTACCGGATGGTTCACAGGACTCCCCTAAGCTGCCTTCACAGCAACCGACCCCGATGCCTCTCACTCTAGCCTGCGGCGACCCGCATCTGCAATCTTCTGCGTTCACTCCTGGGCCCATGGACTCCGGCGAGACTCCCAAGTTTACCCCGGTGAGCGAGACACATGGTGCCGCTGCGCCTAGGCCAAACGCCGGCAGTTTGCCAGCTTTATCTCAGCTGCCCTGCCGCTCTGAGCCCCTTGCCCCACAGCCCGGCAGCTGCAAACCCTCACTGGTGTCCCAACCACACGCACATACTCAGCGAGCCCAAAACGGCACACAGGCCGCAGTGAGGGATGTACAGCCATTACAGACTCTGTCTATGGATCTCCCCTTTACTCCTGCCATTTTCCATCCCTCGGCTGCTTCCGATTCATCTGAAGCATCATCATCTGCCTCTTCCTCTCATGGTAGAAGAGCTAAACGTCCTAAGCTGAAGGACATTTGGTCTCTCCTTAGTATGCTCCCAACTAAGTCAGACCTAGAGGTGATTATACAGAGGGTCGAGGCCAAACATGATAAGGCCATAGCTAAAGTCAAAGCTGACGTAACAGTTATTTCTACCAGTGTGACTACGCAGAATCAACTCTCAGCTGAGCTAGATGCCCGCCTCACTACTGTGGAATCGACCATCGCCTTGCAGCAGGTACTAAACAGACACCTACTGTTACAATTGGATGATCAAGAGAATAGGGGCCGACGAAATAATATCAAGATCCGCAGGATCCCTGAGGAAGCCAAAGCCACGGATTTAAGGAAAGCGGTGACCGCTGTCTTCAACTCTCTCTTTGACAGACCTGAGGAGTCTGAAATAGAGCTGGACAGAGTACACAGGGTCCTGGGCCCCAGGCGTTCGGAAAATTTTGCTCCGCGTGATGTGCTATGCAGGGTTCACTTTTTCAGGGAAAAGGAGGAACTTTTACAAAGAGCCTGGAGACAGGGTCCCGTATCCTTCTGCGGATTACAGATCCAAATCTTACTAGACGTTTCTAGGAGAACTCTGCTCATGAGGCACACTCTCAAACCTCTTCTGCAAATTGTTACCAACTCTGGGGCCACCTACCGTTGGGGCGATCCGTTTCACCTGATAATCCGGAGAAATTGATCCACATTTGCTTTACACTCCCCAGACCAGGCGGGTGAGCTTAGCCAGTTTCTGGACAGTCCGCCCATCTCTCTACCGGACTGGCTTGATGTTCCGGTTTTCTCAACCCCAACGACTGGTCCACCACCACGCCTGAATAGTGGTCCCCAACGAGTCCGACCTCAGGTTCCACATTCTCCAGGATAGGGGACTGTTTTCTCTACTAATTGTTCCTGTTTCTAGGGGTTGAGACACACCCTAATTATATGTCCCACAGTACTTGATATTGATCTAGAAGGGGAGCAGACACGGAGGACAGGGTGTAGTTTTAGCCCTCCCAGCAACTAGGCTGGATCACTGGTAGCAGCTTATTGCCGTTTTCCTCTGTTCTTTGTGTCTCCTCCCGATACCATTATATTGCTGTCAATTTTCCAGGCCAGGGGAAAGGGTAGCTTCATAGTCTGCTCTGCTTAACCCCTACTAGGACCGTGAGTCTTTGCTCGCTCAATTTGGGCTTACCAAGAGTTGCATAGTGGATTTCTCTTTCCACTGTTTTGTTTATATTGGTTCTATCTGAGCTGGATTAGCCAGTTTTGATTTTTCGCCCTTTTGGCGCATTTGTACCTGTTGATTAAATCCGTCTGTGTTGTCTGCTCACCCTTGTGTTCCTTATCCCCCCCCCCCCCCCGATTGTCTTTTCTTTTATTTCTTGTTTTCTATAGGCCCAGATGATGTCAGAAATCACCTTTGCATCAATCAATGCCAATGGATTGAGTACTCCTGAGAAACGTTCCTCCATTCTCCGGCTCTTGTGGTGTAAAAAGGTACAGATTGCCTTCATTCAGGAAACCCACTTCCGCAAAGACACTATACCGAAATTTAGTTCTTCCAGATGCCTACCACAGCTGCTACGACATATCCAAATCAAGGGGTGTGAGTATCCTTATTGCTAGATCTGCCCCATGGGAATTCCTGGACTCTAGTTCGGATGATAAAGGCAGGTTTATGTTTGTCAAAGGTAGATTAGGAGGCCAGGTGTATACTTTGGCTAACATATACCTGCCTAATACAAAACAATTGAGAGCCTTGACTGGGATTCTATCTAAATTAGATGATTTTGGAGATCTAAATGTTGCACTGGACCCTCTTGTAGATGGTCCTATATCCTATATCTGCCGCATCAGGAGCCTTCTCCATACTCATCAGTTAGTGGATGTGTAGCGAACAATTAATCCTGAAGATAGAGATTACACGTTTTACTCGGCCCCTAGAGATGTATACTCCAGACTGGATTATTTTTTGCTTAGACACTCGGCTGTTTCACTCATTGCTTCTTCCTCAATTGACCCTATCACTTTCTCTGACCACACCATGCTACATGTCTCCTTAAAATCCTCTCTTCCATCGGCTAGATCTTGGCAGTGGCGCCTTAATGAGTCGTTACTGCAGGATTTGGTAGTCTCACAAGACATTGGCCTGGCTCTCTCTCGCTATTTTGAGGAAAACCAGGTTAACAACACCTCACCCCTGACGGTGTGGGCTGCCCACAAATGCGTGATAAGAGGGGAGTTCATTAGACATGGAGCCCGGCGTAAGAAGGAGGCTAGGTTTAAACTTAAAGACAAGTTAGACACCCGTACGAAATTTCTCCTTTCCAGGGGTAGAAGACATTTCTTCGAGTATGGTAATAAGTGTGGTAGACTATTAGCCAGATCATTGCGAGAACAGAGAGCTAGGAATTACGTCCCCCGCATTACTCCTCCACAGGGCCACACCCTGAGTAATCCTAACTCTATAACCGAGGCTTTCGCCCACTTCTGTCAGAACCTTTATAATCTCCCGCAGTCTAACCAATTGGGCTCATCCCTAGATTTAGCCATGAGTACATACCTGTCCAGTTCAGGTCTACCCAGACTGCCGAGTGAGGCCCTTGAAGGTTTGAGTAGCCCGATTACGGCTGAGGAGATAGGAGAGGCCCTGAAATCCATGCAGCCTAGTAAGGCTCCAGGCCCGGATGGTCTTCCAGACTCATACTATAAGAGATATCTTCCCCTCCTCCAAACACCTCTTATTAACGCCCTGAACAAAGTAAGCTCAGGTAATCCCCTCCCCAGGGATATGTCGCTCGCTCACATTACAGTGATCCATAAGGAAGGTAAGGACCCAACCGCCTGCGCTAGTTACCGACCTATATCTCTACTTAATGTTGACATTAAGTTATTTGCCAAAGTGTTGGCTACCCGTTTGACCCCTTTCCTATCAGATCTTATACATACAGATCAGGTTGGATTTATCCCTTCTAGGGAGGCGAGAGACAACACCACGAAAGTACTGAACCTGATACATCATGCCAAAATACAACGCTCCTCCCTATGTCTCCTGTCCACCGATGCCAAGAAGGCATTTGACAGAGTGGGATGGCCTTGGTTACACTCAGTACTTAACCATGTGGGCATCGAAGGCCCTTTGTTATCATGGATACACTCTCTCTACTCCTCACACTCGGCGTCCACAAAGATTAATGGTGTGCTCTCGCATCCCTTTGATATTAGGAATGGCACCCGCCAAGGATGCCCCCTATCTCCCTTAATTTTCATTCTTACCCTAGAACCCCTTCTGAGGTCAATTAGGCAAAACCCTGATATCTCTGGTTTGGTAGTGGGGGGTCAGGAATTTAAAATGGCAGCTTATGCAGATGATCTGATGTTTATGATTACCAAACCTCGGATCACCTTCCCCAACCTAATTGCTGAATTTCAGGAGTTTCACAACTTGTCTAACTTGAAAACTAACTTACAAAAATCTGAAGCTCTTAATATATCCATACCAAACTCCCTCGAGGCGGAACTGGCGGGCTCCTTACCTTTCAGATGGACGACGGGTGCCATTAGATACTTGGGCTCAATGATCCCCAAAGATCTACAGGAAGTGTTCTCTAGAAACTACATTCCCCTCTTGAGTCGGATTAGGGTGGACCTCAAAAGATGGTCCAAAGGCCTATATACTTGGTTTGGCAGGTGTGCCATATTTAAAATGAATGTCCTACTGCGCCTGTTATACTTATTCCAAACTCTCCCTATCCACATACCAGCTAGTTTCTTTAATTCTGCTCACCGTGACCTCTTCTAGTTTATATGGGCGGGAAGACATCCAAGAATTTCTAGATCCTTGCTACATGTCCCGAGGGATAGGGGGGGTTTAGGGATACCTGACTTGAGGAAATATCATGCTGCTCATGTTTCAGCGGGTGGTAGACTGGTGCCGACACGTCCCATTTAAACAATGGATTTCTATTGAACAACTCTCTTCCCGAACCCCGTTGGCTCTCATACCATGGATTGACAGGAAGACTCCGTCTACAATCTCCTCACACCCTATCATAGGCCCTACTCTACTTCAATTCTGCAAGTACCAACATATTCCCACAATCTCCCCTACACCGTCTCCGATGTTCCCAATCCTGGGACACCTGGACTTGCCAGCGAGTAGTTCGGGAGGCCCGTTTGTTCAGTGGAGACGGAGTGGGAGGTGTTGTGCGCCTTTCTTTAGAACCTCGGGACGCTGGTTCACTCACGCTGAACTCTTGGGGCAATCTGAACCCTGTACTTTTGGTCCATGGAGAACTAGGCAATTGCATCACTTCCTTTCCTCTATTCCCTCTTCCCCGGGCTTTGATAGAGCTCTTACTTCCTTTGAAAAAATTTGTATAGGCTCAGGAGTATACCGCCACTCTCTCTCGGAACTGTATAAAGCATTGGTAACGCCCAATGTAGATTTGAACCAATGGTTCAAAATATTTCAATTAGCTCATAAATCCTCCATTGCCAGTAAGTATCAAGAGGCCAGTTACAAAATACTGTCAAGATGGTACTATGTTCCGACCCGTCTCCAGAGAATGTTTCCGACAGCAGCGTCCTCTTTGTGCTGGCGTTGCGAAACGTCTCAGGGTTCACTTCTCCATATTTTCTGGCAATGTGACAGAATCAGACATTTTTGGGACTCAATTCATAGGGCCTTGACATCCATTCTCTCTTTCCCCATACCAAACACACTAGGTTTTTTCTTATTGTTTCACTCGGATTTACCACTGAGTTTATTCCGACGCTCCTGTTTGCCCCATCTGGTCATTGCGGCTAGATCTTGCATCCCGGTGAAGTGGAAATCCCCTACTCCAACATCCACTGAGTTGTGGATTCAAAAAGTAGAGGAGATCTGGATAATGGAGGAACTAACAGCATCCTTGAAGAACAACCACAAAGCCTTTGTTACTACTTGGACCCCCTGGTTTATCTTTCAGGATTCTACAGAATACAAATCCTTACTTATCTGATGATGTCCTCTCCGCCTAACCTTCCTCTTTTGTTTTCTTTTACCGTATATGTCCTTCCCTTCCTTTTGTGGTGTGTCCTGTCTTTTTTCTGTCATATTTGGTCTTATTAGTACTATGCTGAGACTACAATGTGATATGCCACTTTTAGAGTGTGGTTTATTGTGTTTCTCCCTTATTTTTTATGTTACTCGGTAACTATCATGGCTACCATATGCTGCATATATTCAGATTTTATTGTCCAAATATCAGTGTTACTCATGACTGTTTGTCGGACTGGGTTCAGCTTTGCCATTGTTATATGTGATGTAACATATTTCAGGTTTCATCATATTCTTGAAACTTATAAATAAAGAATAAAAAAAAAAAGAAAATGACGGTGGGGAACGGCAATTAGTGTTTTACGAGGTGGATGATGATGATGACACTAAATATATCCACGGCACACTCATATATTGCATATAATTTAGTAGAATTTATTTGTTTGAGCAACACCAACTTGGTATTTCATGTGATAGAAAAAAGGGCCAACGTTTCGGTCCGCCCGGGACCTTGTTCACGGCCTATAAACAATACAGAGAATATATATATACCATCAGTAAGATGTTGACTAACAACTTGTTTTACAAAGTAAAAAAGAAACAGAGAGGTAAATCTATATTAGCATAGGTATATTACCCAATATTATTAGAACAGAGGAGGACCTTAATATCAAGTATCAGCAAAAGTCAAAGATAAAGATCTGATCCAACCTAAGTCATCTGTCTTAGAGTTCCTTTGTACTCTCATAAGGAACTTATATAGGAATAAACAAGTGAATAAGATAGTTTCTCTATTGCAGGTGACTGGATGATCAGAGCCGAATAATACAATGCATGTCTATTGTCTAAATCATGTGTCTAATCTGTTTGTATATAACTCATTTTGTGTATATGGCTGTACTCATTATTTACATCGAGATAATATAGTGATTATGCGGCCTGAATGCGCTCATTATTGGAGGATAGGTGCGACATCGCATTAGATTTGACTCACGCATGCGCACTATAGCGCGGCGACGACTTGCGTTCCATTTGCAACCAGACGCGGGGATATGACGTCAGACGCCGAGACACACATGGCGCCTTTACTATAACTAGCGCTCTGCGGCCAGTCTCCCCTATACCACCAACGAGCGCACATCGATTCCGCTTTAAACAGGTACACACAGGCTAAGATGTTAATGTGTTCTACTATTTATTATTTAAATTAACAGCTTTTGTTCCGATATACTTTGCTCTATATCTCTTGTCTATACACTATTGATGTAATGGGAGCAGTGCATTTGTATAATATGGCGTTTATTGCATTGTATTATTCGGCTCTGATCACCCAGTCACCTGCAATAGAGAAACTATCTTATTCACTTGTTTATTCCTATATAAGTTCCTTATGAGAGTACAAAGGAACTCTAGGACAGATGACTTAGGTTGGATCAGATCTTTATCTTTGACTTTTGCTGATACTTGATATTAAGGTCCTCCTCTGTTCTAATAATATTGGGTAATATACCTATGCTAATATAGATTTACCTCTCTGTTTCTTTTTTACTTTGTAAAACAAGTTGTTAGTCAACATCTTACTGATGGTATATATATATTCTCTGTATTGTTTATAGGCCGCGAACAAGGTCCCGGGCGGACCGAAACGTTGGCCCTTTTTTCTATGACATGAAATACCAAGTTGGTGTTGCTCAAACAAATAAATTCTACTAAATGATATGCAATATATGAGTGTGCCGTGGATATGTTTAGTGTTATTAGTGGCTTGACAAGCCCATTCACAGAGCACCTCCTCTTGGGATCGTTAGTCCCTTTAAGTGACGGTGTGCCTTTCAAATTTAAAATTAGATGATGATGATGAGACACAGTTGCCGATAAGTCAACCGCAATTAGTGTCTCAAGAGGTTCATGATGAGCATGAGACACAGTTGTCAATAACTAAGGTTGTTGTTAGGTAAAGTCAGGAGGATGACCAGAGTGAGGAAGTGGAAGAGGAGGTGCTGGACGATGAAGTCACTGACCCAACCTGGGAAGGTGGCAAGCCGAGCGGGGGGGGGGGAAGAGGCAGTGGGGTGGCAAAAGGGAGAAGGTGAGCCACACCAAACAGGCCTGCAACTGTTCTCCGGAGCACTCCCCTGCGGCAATCTCCCTTGTCAAGGGGTAGGTGTTCTGCAGTCTGGCGCTTTTTTGAGGAATGTGCAGACTATAAAAAAATTGTCATTGGCAACCTGTGCTGTACCAAAATGAGCAGGGGCATGAATACTAGCAACCCACCACCACCAGCATGATCTGCCACATGGCATCAAAGCACCCTATAATAGGTGGACCGAACGTCTGGGTCCACAACCAGTGTCTGCGGGTCACACCACTGCCTCCTCTTCCCCTGTGTGACGTGCTGGCCAATCCCCTGTCCAAGACACAGGCCCAGATGCCTCCCACCATGCACCTGGACCTTTGCAAGCACCATCAGCTAGCACATCCACTTCTGTATCCCAGCGCAGTGTACAGATGTCTATACCCCAGGCATTTGAACGAAAGCGCAAATACCCAGCCACCCACCCACAGACCATAGTACTAAATGCGTAACTTTCCAAATTGCTGGCCCTGGAAATGTTGCCATTTAGGCTTGTGGACACTGAGGCTTTCCGATGCCTGATGGCGGCGGCTGTCCTACAGTACTCTGTCCCCAGCCGCCAATATTTTTCATGGTGTGCAGTCCCAGTCTTACACCAGCATGTGTCCCGTAACATCACCCATGCCCTGACCAACGCAGTTATTGGGAAGGTCTACTTAATGACTGACACATGGACAAGTGCTTTTGGCCAGGGACGCTACATTTCCCTGACGGCACACCTGGTGAACATTGTGGAGGCCGGGAGCGAGTCGTACCCTGGGATGGCACAGGTGCTACCAACGCCAAGGATTGCGGGCTCTACTTCCATCAGGGTTTCCGCCACCACCTACGTTAGTGGCTGCAACCCCTCTTCTCCTCCTTCACTTCCACCTCTGAATTATCATCTTGCAGCACCATTCAGACATCAGTCAGTAGCTGGAAGTAGTGTAGCACTGCAGTGGGGAAGCGGCAACAGGCCGTGGGTAAACTGATCTGCTTAGGTGACAAACAGCACACCGCCGCAGAGCTGTGGCAGGGGATAAGGGACCAGACTGAGCTGTGGCTCTCGCCACTCAACCTACAACCAGGCATGCTTGTGTCTGATAGAGGCTGTAACTTGGTGGCGGCTTTGGAGCTCGGCAAGCTCACACACATACCATGCCTAGCCCACTTGTTCAACCTAGTGGTTCAGCGGTTTCTCAAAAGCTACCCCAATTTGCCCAAGCTACTGATGAAGGTGCGCCACGTGTGTGCCCATTTCTGCAATTTACCGACAGCTTATGCCAGTCTGGCAATGCTGCAGCAGCGCTTGCAATTGCCAACTCACCGACTGTTGTGTGATGTGAGTACGTGCTGGAACTCCGCGTTCCACATGTTGGACAGGCTTTGTGAGCAGCAGAGGGCAGTAGTGGAATACCAGCTGCAACATGGTCGTCGCCTTTCCAGTCAGCTTCCGCTCTTTACAAGCGACGAGTGGGCATTGATGTCTGACCTCTGTGAGGTTTTACACAACATTGAGGAATCAACACAGATTGTGAGAGGCAATAACGCTATTATCAGTGTAACCATCCCACTTCTGTGTCTACTCAAACGCTCGCTGATCACAATTCAGGCGGACGCTTTGCATGTTAAAGAGATGGAAGACAGTACACAGGGTGATAGCCAGACCACCCTCAGTTCGTCTTCTCAGTGCAAATTGGATGATGAGGAGGAGGAGCAGGAGACGGTTGCCTCCGCTACAGAGGGTAGTACCCATGGAAGTTTTATTTCATCTGTTCACCGTGAATGGGTAGTAGAGGATGAAGAGGATATTGAGGACAGCAAAGTCTTGTCTGTTGGGACTCTGGCACACATGGCTGACTTTATTTTAGGCTGCCTTTTCCGTGACCCTCGCGTTTTGGCCAACAGCGATTACTGGTTGTTCACCCTTCTCGAACCCTGCTACAAAGACAACTTCTTATCTCTCATTCCTGTGGTGGAGAGGACGAGCAAAATGGTGCAATACCAGAATGTCCCTGTGGGATAATTGCTCCAAAATTTTCCAGCTGACAACGCTGGCTACAGAGTACATAGTTCCTTGGCCAACCGAGGAGAGGAGACGAAGGGAACACACAGCAAATCCAACAGAGGCAGGGCAACACTCTCCAAGGCCTGGGACAGTTTTATTACACCCAGCCAGCACCCTCAACCTGATGTGCGGCCTAGTGTTGTAACAATGGAAGTTGGCAGCCGTCAGCGTGCAGCACATCCTGCTATATACCTCAGTCGAACTGCACACAAGGCTCCTCCTCTTCGGACCTACTTTCCTGCACCGTCGCAGGTGGCGACAGCTTCAGTTGCACCTTGTAGGAGCCGCACGTGTCCTGTTTCTTTAAGGGTTCGTGCACGCCCCTTATTTTGCCTTCTCTCCAATCCCGGCCAGGCACCACCTTTATAAGGGTGCTTCCCCCTTCCTGTGATCCCTGAGCAATATTGTCGTTTTCTACAATGAAGGTTCCAGCTCGTAGTTCCTGTGTTGTTATCCTGCTTCCGACATTAGCCTGTATCCTGACCTCGTCTCTGCTTGATCCTCCTGTACCTTGCTGCTCTAAAGTGTATGATTTGGATTGTCGACCACGCCTCTGTCTGCTGTTCAGCTTGTTACACCTGCTGCACCTGAGCTATTCAGCTCTGCTGTTCTAACAGCTCCAGCTCTGCTTAATCAGTAACTCAGCTCTGCTTAATCTGACTATGCTGCTGCGCTTCTTCCATCCAGTGACAGCTCGCTCCACCTGCCTGTATCCCCAGCTGCCACTTAACCGGGATCACTCTTGCTGCAGCGACCTGGTGTCTCCCCTGCAGCTAAGACCAGCTTCCGCATCTTAGAGCGGGATAAAGGGTGAAGACCAGGGGAACACTTAGATTCCGCTCCCAAGTTTGGCCCAAAGCCAAACCGGTAAGTGGCACAGTGAGTTCACACCCGTTGGAGCGTTACAAGTGTCACAAGGAGGGAAAAATTTTGGAAGAAGGTGAAGGAGTACAGTGAAGTGAGACAATCCCTTTAAAGGCTATAAATACATGCAGGGGTAATTTTTGGCCAAAAATGGTTATTTCAGTTGGTCTTTATCAAACATTTTCAGCAGCTTTTGTCATACAGGGTTATATTTTAGCTTGGCTGTGAGCATCTTACTTTCACTTTTTCATCTGATGGCTATGTATAGCAGTTACCTCTGAACTCCTAACAGCTCATGAACATTTATTTAAGCCATATTCTTATTAGTTTGATATGAATTGAGCTATAATGAGTATTTATGAGCTGTTAGAAGATCAGAGATAAGGCTTCACATGAGCTGTCAGCTGATTTTCCTGACGGAGCACAGTGAAGAGAGCCTGCTGCTAGAGAATCTGAACTCTATACAGAGAAAGGGGCTGAAAGACCAGGACCAATTGAAAAAATATATTTTTAGCTCAAAATGAGCACACTGCAATAAAAAAGGATGATGTCACAGCAGTCATTTATAGTAAGAGTCCCCTTTTTTTTCACTTTGGCCTTTTCTTTTTTTGAATTGAAAACCCCAGCTCCAGATGTTAGCTGAAGGTCTCTGGGAAATATGAAAAGCAGGGCATGCAAATGTTTTTGTACTCCTGCTATTTTTGTTCATTAGATGGGGGGGGGGGGGGCTTCTGTAGCATGCTGTACTGTAGTGCTTTACATTCTGACAACGTCTCTATTGGGAAAAAAAGACACAAAAAAATCCTTCCATCACCCAGCACTTATATTGAGTCCCTTCTGTACCTTGCCCTGGCACTTAGAAAAAGCTTGGAAACACTGGCTCTGCTGTGTTAGTCAAGGACAGCCTAAAAATCCATGTTGTATGTGGTCAGCTAGGGACATTTCCTGTAGCTCCATCCCCCTGAAGACACCGCATTTGCGGTGAAACATGTTGGGGGAGCTGTGTCTGTAACATTTTAATAATAATGGTAGGGCTGAGGATGGACTAGGGAGAGGCGATCTGCAGACGCCGAACCTGTGTGAGGGCCAGATCAGAAGTATACAAGTAATATAGCAACTGTGAGACTGTCAGTGAGGGACAATATAATAAAGACATAGCCTAGGACGCAACATTGTTACTAAGTGCGGCGTGTGCCTGGTGTCGGCTGACACCTACAGGCACTGAAGTGTAATTACACAGACTAAATATAGAGAAATCCACATATGATGTCTATGAGAGAATGTCCTCCTGATTTTTCATGGGACAACCCCTTTAATAGCAACAGGACCCCATAATTTATCTCATATAATGGGCAACATGGGGCTAATGATGGTGTGACTTATATGAGGCACATGGAGGTTCAAAATTAATAACACCATGGGTCTCACATTAATAGTAACCCAATCATGTACCTCCCCCAATAATGGGCAACAAGGGGTTATTGTAAGGTACACGATGGGGTTGTATACTATTAACCCCTTAAAGACCAGCCTTTTTTGGGCCTTACTGACCAAGCGTTTTTCTTCCTTTTTTCATCGTCGCGTTCCAAGAGCTATAACTTTTTTATTTTTTCAGGCTTTTTTTTGCGGGACAAGTTGTAGTTTTTAATGGTGCCATTTTGGGGTACACAAAACTTTCTGATTAACTTTTATTAACTCTTTCTGGGAGGGAGATGGGGAAAAACAGCAATACTGCAACTGCGTTTTTTTACGTTTAAAATTTTACGGCGTTCATTTTTCGGAATAAATAACATAATATCTTTATTCTATGGGTCTGTACGATTACAGTGATACCAAATACATATAGTTTCTTTTACATTTTACTACTTTTTTGCAATAAAACCCCTTTTTTGAAAACAAAAAGTTTTTGCATTGCTGCTTCCCAAGGCCAATAACTTTTTTATTTATTTGTTAAGTTTTTTCGATGGCAACTAAGAATAAATGAGCAATTCTGTCTTTTTTTTTTTTTTTTTTTTTTTTTTACGGCATTCACCACAGGGGATAATTTACATAATATTTATGTCGTCCGTCGTTACGGACGCGGCAATACCAAACATATGGGGAAGATTTTTTTTACAATTTTTTTTATTGAAAAGCGTATTTTTTATGGGAATTTTTTATTAAATTATTGAGTTTTTTTAAACTTTTTTTTTTACCACTTAATAGTCCCACAAGGGGACTTGACAGACTGCTTTTAAAATGTAATGCACTATCCCTATAGTGCATTGCATTTTCATGGCAATGCTATTCTAACACTGTCCAGCAGTTTGCGCCATCAGATCCCAGGCAGCCTTCACACACATCAGGACCCCGCGATCGCATTTGTGGGGTGCTATTGGGAGACAGAGGGAGTCCGCTCCCTCTGTCAGCACTTTACATGTGGCATGTAAAGTGTAAAACAGCCTGGATTGGCACTTCTGCCGGTTGTGGCTATTAGAGCAGGGCCGCGGCTCTCATGTGAGAGCCGGGTCCATGGGGGACCCGTGCAGCGCTTGGACTGGGCCGCCGTAAAAAAGCGATAGCCCAGCCTAAGGCCCCTTAGTGACCGCCGTAAAAACACGTATAGGTGGTCACTAAGGGGTTAATGTGTAACTGTCTTTTTTTTTTTTGCTAATGTATAGGGAACTTATACTCGACAACAGTGCTCTCTTAAATGAGCGATGCTAAGGCATATCTGTCTTCCTAGTACAGTACAGTGCACTACTGACTGCGAAGACTGGCTGGGCTGAGAGCTGCTGGGCTGCTGCCCTCACATAGTGGACAATAGATTCATATCTGTACCCTAAATATACCGTATTTATCTTCCTTGCTATTTCTCACTAATAGTAAGTAATCCCATCATGTACCTCCTCACATAATGGGCAACATGGGGTTAATGTGAGGTACTTGATGGAGTTATATACTATTAATGTGCAGCACACGGAAAACTAAATTGATAAAACCATATGATTCAAGTTAATAGTAACCCCATTAACTACCTCCTCACATAATGGAAAAAGTACATGATGGGGTAACTTGCTATTAATGTGAGGCACGTAGAGGTCCAAATTGATAAAACCATGTGCTTCACATTAACATTAAGTAACCCCATCATGTACCTCACATTAACCCCATGTTGTCCACTATGTGAGGAGTGCAATTGTTAAAAAAAAAAAAAAAAAAACACATTAACCTCCTTTATTATATCCACACAATAGCCCATCTCTAAAGAAAAAAAAAATAGTACGGCCGATTGTACTCCTGTGTAATCCACTCATAGGAGATCTGAATAGAACTAAAGATGGCGTCAGTCATGTGACCCTCAAGCTTGTCATGTGACCTCAGGCATTCAGTTGCATTTGATTCATTTCATTGGGAGATGTGTCTGACTATATATTTTGAGACTAGGTAAAAAAAGGACATGTCCATGTGCGACCAAAAACCAGGCAACAAAAGTCACGGTGTAGCTTTAACGAACATAAACCATTGCCTCTTCTTTACACACTTTTTTGTGTCTGTTGGTCTTGAATTCTGCAGAAGCTTCTTAGGAAGGACAGTTAAGAGCTTAAAGAAGGAGAAAAAAAAAAACACATGGTCAATTACAATTCCTGATAATCACACTATTTACAGCCAGGGGATGAAAGCCTGATCAGAGCGGAGCTTTTCCTACAAACTGCAACCAGTCTATGCAATCCTCCTCTGTTCTCAATTAAGGCTGAGTTCACATGGGCGAGATTTCCGCGCGGGTGCAATCCTAACCCATTCACTTCTATGGGGCTGTGCAGATGAGCGGTGATTTTCACGCATCACTTATGTGTTGCGTGAAAATCGCAGCATGCGCTATATAGTGCGTTTATTACGCAGGCCCCATAGAAGTGAATGGGGCTGAGTGAAAATCGCAAGCAAGTGCGGATGCGGTGCGATTTTCACGCATGGTTGCTAAGATGACAGTCTATTCACTGTATTTATTTTCCCTTATAACATGGTTATATCACCACAGGTCCTTTATTTTTTTTTAACCCTCAATTGACCTTGTACTAAGCATTCTGTATTAAAGAATGCTATTATTTTCCCTTATAACCATGTTATAAGGGAAAATAATTACATCTACACAAAACCTAACCCAAACCTGAACTTCAGTGAAGAAGTTCGGGTCTGGGTACCACATTCAGCTTTTTATCACGCACGTGCGAAACGCATTGCACCCGCGCGATAAAAACTGAACAACTGAACGCAATCGCAGTCAAAACTGACTGCAATTGCGTACCTACTCGCGCGGGTTTGCCGCAATTCACCCGGGACGCATCCTGAACAAATCCGTCACGCCCGTGTAAACTCAGCCTAACTCACCACAAGCAGAGATCTTGAAATGGCACAGAACTGAAGCATAAGGTTGCAGAAGCTTTATTCACGTAAAAATGGACACCCCCCTTTCAACTAGGAAAGCATTGTAATACGAGAATGGCGAGTAAGATGAGTAACTGTGAGGAACTTGCGTTGACCACCTATGGCCCTATACATACACTGCACTGCTGTAAAATACATGGAGCCGCTGATGTATAAAGGAGAGCAGAGCGTGCATGGATTGTACAACGCTGTTTAGTAATATCATCTCCATTCCCCAAATCTCCAACCCATTTGTTGATGTGTGCCTGTCATTAGCACTTTAAAAGAAGTTTTTCTACTATGCACCTTTATGGAAAAATCCAGATCTGCCATAAATAATAAGTAGGGTCCTTTTAAAGACGGCTGAGCAAACACTGGTCCAACATTGGAGGTCTCGCACACTCTATTTGCTCGGGGTATTTCTGTACCTTCCATACACTATGGCAGTGATGGCGAACCTTTTAGAGCCCGAGTGCCCCAACTGCAACCCAAAACCAACGTATTTATCGCAAAGTGCCGTCAAGGCAATTTACCCTGAATACCACAGTCCAATATAGTATATCTTCAATGTACTGTATCATTTAGCTATAATATCCTGCCTACATTCAGTGCGCTGCCTCCGCTGTTCATAATGCGCCTGCGCTAAAGAATGGCAGGAAAAGTAAAAGGCATATTGGTACACCATAGACTTTTATGAGGGTTCGGGTGCCCACAGAGAGGGCTCTGAGTGCCGCCTCTGGCACCCGTGCCATAGGTTCGCCATCACTGCACTATGGTGTAGAGTAATAGCACACGAGTGGTCACTTTTCTTTTGCAAAAAGAGGGGCAAAGAACCATGAATGTAAAGTACTGTCAGGGTCTACATCTAAAGACTGTAAAACGTACTATATTAGGGCATACATACTGTTGCACCAGAACGTTTTTTATTTTTATAAAGGACAAGATACAAAGGTGTAGTCATGGGCCTCATCAAATGGGCAACCCTTCGCCAAACCTTATAGCTGAAAATCAGGTTGACCTGCCACTGAGGTGACATAACTTGACCAAGTGATTACCATACATTCAAATGAAATAAACACATAGGGGCAGATTTATCATAAATATATGCTAGTTTTCTGCGCCAAAAAGTCGAAAACTGCACATTTGTGACTTTTTCAACACCACTTGCGCACGTCTTGTTTCTCTGCCACCTTCCCGAAAAGGGCTGTGGTGATGGCAGGAAGGCGGTGGGTCAGTGGCCCCACCACATTTATCATCTTTTTACGCATAAAAGAACACTGAAATCTGCGCCAGCCAGGGGGTGGTATAGATATCAGTATAGGCACACAGATTGCTGGATGCTGCACCACATTTATGATGAGGCGAATGCCACCGGTCTATAATAAGCTCCATCTTATATTGTCCTTGGCTATATACTCAGAAGAAGTCTAAAACGCTCAGTAATATATCTTCATGTGACTATTTCTCAAAAAAATCAATAAGACAGTCATAGGTTGTAATAGTGACAGTGTTATAGGTAATATATTCAAATACGCAACTTACCAACTCTTCTAATGTCAGAATACACATAACAGAGAATTTCCTCTTCTGTCTTAGTGCCATCTAAGAAAACTAAGAACGTTGGAATAAAAAGAATGTTAAAAGTTATTTATCATAGAAGCTGGGTGCTTTCTAATTCGGCAATCAAAGGGAATGTGTCCTCAGAAAATGACCTATTGTATATATGTTAGGCTAGTTTCACATCAGTGGGGTAATTCTGGTTTTGCTCTGGTATGGGAACATAAAACAGAAATTAGTGGACACCACCGGAGCCCGATAGATCCTATCGACTACAATGGAGTCTGTCAAATTTCAAGTACAGATTCCAGCATTGGTGTTTTGGTCTTTCATTTGCTTTAGGCCCCCTGCACACGAACGTGTGCTTCCCGTTGCCGCATTGCAGACCGCATTTGCGGATCCGCAATACACGGGTGCGGTTCCGTGGGCATTCCGCATCACGGATGCGGACCCAATAAATTGAATGGGTCTGCAAATCTGGAGATGCGGAATGGTGCGGAACAGAAGCACGGAACGGAACCCTACGGAAGCACTACAAAGTGCTTCCGTGGGGTTTCGGCCCGTACATCCATTCCGCAAAAAGATAGAACATGTCCTATCTTTTTGAGGAACGGGCGGATCGCGGACCCATTAAAGTGAATGGGTCCGCGATCCTCTGTGGCTGCCCCATGGACTATGTTCGTGCATGCACGACCACGGGGTGCACACGTTTGTGTGCAGGGGGCCTAATTCTGCTAAGAAGACTCCTGCTGGAGGTTTTGTTGCAGATGTGAACCTACCCTAAAACACTGTACTTATGTACTAAACATAGAACCCACCAAATGGCATGATCCAATGGTCCGTCCACACACTCTCCAGCACCCGAACGCATATTTTGCACGCTGCTTCATCAGGGGGTGCATGGCACATATATAAGGCTCTTTTCTGCAAAATCAGCTACATTTACCTGAATGGAGCTTGCAGAAATCCATGTTTGCTGCCAAAACAACCTCATTCACATGAATAAAACTTATTTTCACAGAAATGTCTGCAAATAAATCAGCTACATGTGAAGGCAGCCCTTTGCAGCTGTATTTTCAACTGTCTAACATGCAAAAATAAGAAACATTTTCATCAGGCCTCAGATCAGACCCCCAGTCTTCATCAGACCCCCCGTATTTATCAGACCTTCATCAGACCCCTAATGTTCATCAGGCCTCAGATCAGACCCCCAGTCTTCATCAGACCTCAGATCAGACCCCCAATATTTATCAGACCTTCATCAGACCCCTAATGTTCATCAGACCTCAGATTAGACACCTAATCTTCATCAGACCTAAGATCAGACCCCCAGTCTTCTTTAGATCTCTGATCAAACCCCCAATCTTCATCAGACCTCCAATCTTATTCAGACCTGAGATCAGGCAAAATGTAAATAAAGCAACTTACGGTACTTCTCGCTCCTGCCAATTGGGAGATCCAACATGCTCTTCCACACAGCGTCAGGTCGTAGTGTGTGGTTATTCTCTATGCTATCAGGACATAGCACAGCATGTCAGACAGAGAAGACCAGGGATCGGCGAGTAATACCACTCACTGCTCCCCGGTCCTACTGTACTACTAAGTGCTTCCATAATAGAAGTGCTCATTAGTATTTGTTTTATAAGATGCACTTTTGAAGTGAAAAAATGTGTGTCTTATAGAGCAAAAAATACAGCAATTTAATTACCTAAACAACGCTGTTTATCCTTTTGGGCGCATGTTCCAAAATTAGACCTTTTTGTCTTGCGAAAAATGAATTTCAGGTGCCTATATTGCTTTGAAATCTGTACACTGCTGATGTCTACTGGTGTACAGATGCACAGGTAGTGGGCGATATACAGGTAGTAGCACACATCGATACTCCTGCTTGTAATAGCTCCGCTCGCTAAAAGCTCTGCACAGCACCAAAGGCTTTACTGGAGCGAGCGCATGCAGGAGCAGCAGCTACGCCACCGCTCGCTCCGCACTGCTAAGACCTAAAATTAATTTGATCACATTTAGAATAGGTTTTTAAGAAAGTTTCTAATGTGGTGTAGAAAAGGGACATGGCTGAGAAACTGCTGTAAACTATAGCTCAAGTCTATGCAGGTGTCACGGCCATGGCCATGACCGTGACTCCTCAACCGCATGCGGTTGCCTGCGGTTTGGTTTAGTGTTCAATCACAGGTGAGGGCCGCTGGTGTGTGGCCGCCGCCAACCTGTCGTATGAGTGGGTTTCTGCAGAGCAGCCTGAGCGGTGCTGGGCAGCTTGCTGCATGGCATGCGGTTGCACCTAGCAACCTTTCTGTTAGGTGTGTGTGTGTGTGTACACTTGGTTTTATGTGTGGTGTGCACTGACCCTTCCCTTCACTGTGGTTGTCCGTGGCAACGTTTGGTCGTTGTTGTACATGTGGTGGCAGTGTCCCGGCCTTCGGGCTGACTCCCAGGACATGAGTGCCACCCATGTCGTTGCCTGCGGCAACAGCCACAGTGTGTGTTAGTAAGTTGGACACTTTCCCTTTAATGTGTTTCCCTTCTCTGGTGCTGGAAGGGTTAACCCTAAGTTCACACCTGAGCGTTTTACAGCGCGTTCAAACGCGCTGTAAAACGCTCAACACGTGAAAACCAATGCTTCCCTATGGCCCTGGTTCACACTTGAGCGTTTTACAGCGCGTTTGAACGCGCTGTAAAACGCGCTGTAAAACGCCCGACGCATAAACAAGTTCTTGAGCTTTTTTTGGGGCGTTTGTCGCGCGCTTTGGCCATAGACTCATTGGACAACACTGCAGTCAATCACACAAACGCGCGTTTACTATTGCAAAAAACGTGCGACAAATACGCGCGTAAAACCTCAGAAACGCTCAGGTGTGAACCCAGGGTTACTCCCTTCCCAGTGTGTGTGTGTCACTGGGTGTGTCCGACTGTGGGGTTTGGCTTCTTGGCCTATAAAGCCTCACTGTTTTCCCAGGTCTGGTGGTTGCTTCAGCCATGCTTTGCTGGAGCAGCCTCCTGTATTTTCTACCTGCCAGTGAGAGCCACCCCTGTGGTCATACTGTCAAGGCTGAGGATGGGGGAAACCCTTAGCCGTGCGATGCCAGATGATGTTATGGCTGCTCGGCCAGGACAACAGGATAGGAAGCTGTTTATGTTTCCCCTTTTCCAGCAGCTTGACCATTGAGACTCCTGCTCCTCCGTGCCTAGGAGTAGGTTGTCTTACCCTGACTCCTAGCTAGGGACCGGACGGAGGGTAAGTCAGGGCGCCTAGGTTCCTGCGCATGGGTCCTCCTACCTTTAAGGTCGGCCCATGCAGGTAGGAGTTAGGGTCAGGTTAGGGACGCTGTAGGAGGTGACCTGCTCCCTATCCTGTTGTCCTGGCCGAGCAGCCATAACATCATCTGGCATTGCACGGCTGAGAGTTTCCCCCATCCTCAGCCGTGACAGCAGGCCACTGGCAGTAGCTGGCATAGATTTGAGTTTCTGTATCGATTTAGCAAATTGCGGATCTGCAAAACATGGATCCAGTCTTGTGCATCCCACATTTTCCCATTCCGCACATCCCGTTTTACTGTATGTTAAAAATGCCTATTCTTGTCCACAAAACAGACAAGAATAGGACACAATCTTTTTTGCAGAACGGCAGAATGGACATACAGATGCAGACAGGGTCCACATCCAATTCACAAAAAATGTGGATGGGATGCAGACCAAAAATACGGTCATATGCATGGGGCCTTATACTTATTTTTGCAAAAGATTTAACAGTAATTAGATAGTCAGGTTAACTTCAGACACTTGAATTTTCAGGTTTTGAGATAAAGAATCAAAAATATTAACTAGTAACTGTATGTGACAGAACATGGCTAAGGGAGCAGTAGAGAACTCAATTGTGTGGCAGAAATATTTTGGCTTTAAGAGTTATAAAACTAAAGGTGCCTATACACATAAAAGGGCAACTGGCCAAATTCAGCGGGTCTGGGTCACTATCTTCTGTGTACTGTGGGGACTCGCTCTGGTAGTCAGGACAAGAGGACGCAGTATAGAGGCAAAGACCAGTTTATAACCTAAAAACTTCAGTGTTTATTCACACTTGTTGCAAGTACACAGTACGACAGTTCATTTGCAGTATTACAGTCACCTTTTGTTCTGGGTGTTAATCCACACCCGACCGGCATAGCTCAGAACAGAGCAGTCCTCCTGATTCAGGCCTCCAGCCTGGCACAAGGCTCAGATCCCGGTACAGAGATTGCCAGAGCTCCTATGTCAGAAGAGATAAATCCCCACACCTGACACTGCTGGCTGTTTTTTATAGGTCTGACAAAACCTGGCCTGGAATGTGGGGAGTCGTCACCCACCCAGCAATTTGACTACTCCCAGTAAGAGCCGTCCCGGATCATCTATTTACAGCCATACTAAATAGCAAGGTGTCAAACAGCAACTGCTGCTGACATATGAAAACTGGCTCTTACTCCACCGAGGCCAGGAACCTCGGTGACACATACCTATCATCCACGATGATTCCTTGTACCTTCTTACAGTACATATGATGTAGGGGAAACAAGGACTGGGCAGGTTGAATTTCAATGCACGATCGTCACAGGGATAATAAGCTGATGCCCGTCAAGAATACTCGTAATCTCAGCTGAGTATATGTGTAGGAGGAGTTTGGAAGAGTAGCAGTTGCCGGTGTATGGGCACCTTTAGTGTGCAGTAAACTACATCAAGCATTCTTTATCTACATACTGCAGGCAGTGTAAAGAAACGTATGAAAACTGTTTAAAAGTAAAACTGATTTTGTTACCCACAGCAACCAATCACAGGAAAACTTTCATTTTTCAAAAGCAGAATACAAAATAAAAGCTGTGCTGTGATTGGTTAATAAGGGAAACAAAGAGTAGACAGTTTCATAAATCTTGCCCTGTTGTGTCTGGTACACTCCAGTTGACAAATTCTGGTAATTGTGCCCTGTGCCAGTGAATATACCATGTGTATAAAAACAGCTTAGGGAGATAAATCAATTGAAACTATTCTCTGCCTCTGTAGTACAATAGCACATAGGTGGAGATTTACCAAAACTGGTGTAAAGGAAAACTGACTGTTGTCCATAGCAACCAGATTCTGAAAAACGAAAGGTGGAATTTGATGGACAATTAACCTAGTTTTGATATATCTGGGCCCTAATACTCTCCAAAGTGTATTAAACTTATATTGCAATTACATTTAGACTATACTAGCAGAAGGATCCGGCTTTGCAGGGTATATTTTATCTATTTCATTTAATGTATGTGTGTGTTGTTAAGATATCGACAGTATCCCCTATAACAGTGACATCTACAGTACCCCGCCCCTTTAACAGTGACCTCCACAGTGGCCGCCCCCCTTTTTATAGTGACCTCCACAGTACCCCATCTCCTTAAAAGGGATTTCCACAACACCCCGTCCCCTTAACAGTGGCCTCTACAGCAATCTGCCCCTTAACACTGACCTCCATGTCGGACCGTTCCCTTAACTGTGACCTCCACAGCAGCCTGCCCTAGGGTGCCAGAGGTCTGGTTTTAGGCCGGACAGTCCGGACGCAGGGCCTGGACGGACACAGGGATGTCCTTTTGAACAGCCCACTCTGAGATAGCAGCACTGTGCTGTCTGAACGTGAGCTGCAGGGAGAAAGTCGACCTCCCTCCCACCCCTGCAGCAGAAGTTGATTTTTACCTTCATTTTTTCAATCCCCATCGGCTGCAGAGTGGGAGAGGGTGGGGGTTTTGAGTTCATCTTTTGAGGGTGGTCTGAATGGCCACCCTACTTGCCTTCTGAACTGTGACCTCCACAGCACACCGCTCCCTTAACAGTGTCATCCACAGCACCCTGCCCCTTTAAGGCTACTGTCACACTAGCATTTTTGCTGGATGCGGCAGGGTTCAGCAAAAACGCTTCCGTTACTGATAATACAAACATTTGCATCCGTTATGAACGGATCTGTTTGTATTATCTTTAACACTGCCAAGACGGATCCGTCATGAACTCCATTGAAAGTCAATGAAGGACGGATCCATTTTCTATTGTGGCAGAGAAAACTGATCTGTCCCCATTGACTTGCATTGGGGGTCATGCCGGATCCGTTTTGCTCCACATACCAGGACGGAAAGCAAACTACAACATGTTTCGGTTTGCTCTCCGGTCTGGGAACACAATTAAATGGAACGGAATGCATTTTGGAGCATTCCATTCTGTTCAGTTGAGTTTTGTCCCCATTGACAATGAATGGGGACAAAACTGAAGCGTTTTTTTCCGGTATTGAGCTCCTATGACGGAACTCAATACCGGAAAACTTAAACGCTAGTGTGAAAGTAGCCTAAAGCTGGCCTACAGCAGTGAAGAAAAATGGCTGGGTTGTAATGGAAACCTGGAGTAAAACAGTGTATGTGGAGACTGGAGGACCTGTGAGCTTCTATTGGCTGATAAGGGTTATGTGACCAGGCTTCTATTGGCTAATGCATTTTTTGGGAATATCTCAGGAACGGTACATTCCCGAGACCTGGTCTAAAACCTTCCCGGACACCTGATGTATCTGTGCGCCAAATTTCGTGATTGTAAATACGACGGTGCGGATTCCTTTAGCAGACATACACACACACATACACTCAGCTTTATATATTCGATTCCAAATGAATATACATGCAGTGTGTTATAATTCATAAAACTAGTACCTATTTCTCTTTGGAGCGTGTCCATTTCTTCTCTGTGCTTTAAATACATGGGCCATACATGTCCATCAAAATATCCTGGAGGATCTGGTGGGTCGTAAACCCGTGTGCTGGATAAAGGACAGATTTATTACTTTTCAGTAGGGTTTAGCTTATATTGTAAATTTTTCTTATTTTACTAATGCTGAGCTAGTCAAGACCGAACCATACATCAATCGCCAATGTCCTACAATACAAATACCGCTTAAAGTATTGCTTAAAAGAAAAACAAAAACATAAAATTTTCTTCTGGAAACAGCACCACCAGTCCATGGGTTGCATCTGGTAGTGCAGCTCAGATCTGTTAAAATTATTGAGCTACCATACCACTCACAACCTGTTGGACAGGTATGGTGCCGTTTATGGTAGGCATGTTTTTTCTGGGCATTTCCTTTAACCATGTTTAATCACCTTTAACCACTAACACGCCTTTTAATGGCACTGACTAAGGTGCTTTAGGCTGGGCCGCCGTGAAATGTTTTCACGGCGGCCCAGTCTAAGCGCTATACCGGTCCCATGTGCAGCAGAGAGTGGGGGCTTGGCAATATAACACTGACATTAAAATATAATGCACTATAGAGATGCACAATCAAAAGATCTCATCTGAAATCAGCTTATTCTACCAGAATATTATTTGTGAGTGGTTAAAAAAAAAAAGTATTAAATGAAAAGAATTACAATTTAAAACACTTTTTTAAATTGAAAATACGATTTTCAATTAACAAAAATTGCAAAAATAAAATCCCCCACAATGTATGGTATCACCGCTTCTGTAGCGACCCACACTACACAAATATCATTTAAATTATCCCCTATGATGAATGCTATAAAAAAAAAAATCCAGAATTGCCAATTTATACTTAGGCTACTTTCACACTTGCGCTTGATCGGATCCGTTCTGAACAGATCCGATCATATTAATGCAGACGGAGGCTCCGTTCAGTACGGATCCGTCTGCATTAATAACTTAGAAAAAATTCTAAGTCTAAAAGTAGCCTGAGCGGATCCGTTCAGACTTTCAATGTAAAGTCAATGGGGGACGGATCCGCTTGAAGATTGAGCCATATGGTGTCATCTTCAAGCGGATCCGTTCCCATTGACTTACATTGTAAGTCTGAACGGATCCGCTCGCCTCCGCACGGCCAGGCGGACAGCTGAACGCTGCAAGCAGTGTTCAGCTGTCCGCCTGGTCGTGCTGAGACGAGCGGAGCGGAGGCTGAACGCCGCCAGACTGATGCAGTCTGAGCGAATCCGCTCCATTCAGACTGCATCAGGGCTGGACGGAGGCGTTCGGGTCCGCTCGTGAGCTCCTTCAAACGGAGCTCACGAGCGGACCGACAAACGCAAGTGTGAAAGTAGCCTTAGTCGCACGGAAAAAACTTGATAACAAGAGATCAAAAAGTGTTAATTATCCCAAAATAATTGTCACGAGGGTGTCAAGAACCACGCCTGACTCCGTTATACCCGGGATCAGGAAGTTGCAGCGGTTGGCTGCGCGCTCTATGTAGTAAGATAGGGCTGTTTCCTTATTGTAGCTTTCTGGGTTTGCTTTGCAAACCTTTTTGGCTCATTCAGGGATCCGTAGCTCCTTCTCCTCAGCTGTTCCTTGTCCAGCACTTCCAACCTCCTTATATTCCCCTCTCCCACTTCTCTGGTTGCCAGAGATAGAGCTTCCTGCCTGGACATCTATTCTGACCCACTGGAGTTGTGTTCCTGCGTTCTCTGGTTGTTGGTCCAGAACGTTTCCCTCCGGATCCCTGTTGGACCTTTGTGGTCTGCTGTGGTCGCCCACATGGGTGTATGTGTTTGTCTGTCCTCTCCCTGGTGTTTTTCCTCTTAGTGCAGTGGTGCGGACTAGCGATCCCACCGGCCCGTTCACTCATTTTAGGGAAAGCCAGGGTTTAGGCACGTGATCGCCGCACGGGTGAGGAACCCGTCTAGGGACGTCAGGGCAGTCAGGTGCCAGCCGCAAGGTGAGTCAGGGGTCACCACCTTTCCCTCTCCCTTGGGCAGGGCTTTCCCTTTTCCCTCCCTGTG
This sequence comes from Bufo gargarizans, assembly GCF_014858855.1. Classification (NCBI taxonomy): domain Eukaryota; kingdom Metazoa; phylum Chordata; class Amphibia; order Anura; family Bufonidae; genus Bufo; species Bufo gargarizans. The sequence goes on along the minus strand of NC_058080.1, from coordinate 491,770,871 downwards.
CGTGACGCCGGTCATTACAATACCACCAATAAAACCTACAAGTCGTCCTGCAAAAATCAAGCCCTCACTTTATAGAAAGAAAAATAAAAAAGTTATGGGTCTTTGGAAAAGTAGTAAATGGTAAAAAAAAGATGTGTTTGGTATAGCTGTAATTGTACTGACCCAGAGAATAAACATATGTTATTTATGCCAAAAAATTAACACAGAAAAATTTCTAACAAATTAATAAAAGTTAACCAGAAAGTTATGTGTACCCCCAAAATGGCGCCATTAAAAATTACAACTTGTCCCGCATAAAAACAAGCCCTCCTACAGCTACATAGACGGAAAAAGAAAAAAAGTTATGGCTCTTGGAAGGTGATGATGAAAAAAGGAAGAAAAACACTTGGTCGGTAAGGCCCAAAACAGGCTGGTCACTAAGGGGTTAAGAAATAATTTGGCAAAACAAATCTCATAAAAATCCTTCTCTTCAGTCACTGATCCTGAGGACAACACAGCATTCCTGTTCACAGATTCTTACATACTGCCATCAGAAGTTTGAGAACAATGGGGACAGTAAGCTGTGCTGATGTTAATGCCAGAGGAGCTTTGGACCTCTGCAGTTACTGAGTCAGGAGAGCGCTGGTGACTTTTATGCAGCTCAGTACCTGGCGACCCCGCTTTGTAGCTTCATGTGGTCTACCAGCTCATGTCTGAGTTACTGTGGCTCCTAAACACTCACAGTTGATTGTGGAATATCTGGGAGGGAAGACATTTAATAAACTGACTTGTTACAATGGAGGCACCACACTGGAATTCAGTGAGCTTTTTAGAAAAACAAATTTGTTCAAAAATGTATTTAAACGCAGACTGCATGGCCAGGTGCTGGATTTTATACACCTGTAGCAATGGGTGCATGAAACACCCGAATTCAATGATCAAGAGGTGTCTCCAAAGACAGCCATGATTGGCGGATTTCAAAGAACCGTCAGATGGTTTTTATTTTCACCAGATGCAATAAAATGAGATGACTGCTCTCCTCCAGAGAAATACACATGCACTTTGAGAGAATGGAATAAAGATTTTATGGAACATTTTTCTACGTATCTTTGGTAAGCTGTTACTACAATAGCAGAATGAAGCAGTTGAAGGTTAGTGTGTGCTCAGGTGAGAAGAGAAAACATTTTCTAATGGAGATCTTCGCTCCATGTCTCATCTGAAATCAGCTAATTCTACCAGAATATTATTTGTGAGAAGGTCAGTGTGATGAAGGTGATTAATGTCTCCACATACCTTCTCCTCTTCTTACATTCCTCATATGGAACAGTTAGAAAATACCTTTGGTCAAACACATCGTCCAAATGCCTAAAACAATGAACCACAGATTAATTCTGTCAAAATAGCTAATCATTTAAAATCCTTATCACAAAAAAACTGTATATAGCGGCCCCTGTTACCGGCAAAATCTGCCCAGTTAGACCCAGCAGCAGCCTTCTAATATTGGCATCTTGGAAATGATGTAACCAGTTTCTTGCTGTGTATGAGAGAATAAAAAAAGACTTCTGCCTCTCTCAGATTCGGATAGTCCATGACAGCGGGGGACCGGACATCTGGCTGTCTGTTCACTCGTGCAACCAACTAAAGCCCATACCATAAAAAAACTACAGCACGGGCTTTAGAGACCTGGACCACATGCTGTAACTATACGCCAAGTGGTCAATAGCCAATTAAGTGGAGTATCTCCTTTGTTTCCTTACATAGTAACTAACTTTTCAACAAATTTTACATAAATCAATAGAACAGACAAATGTAAGAAACTTTGTAATATATCTGTAAAAAATGCTTCTTTTTACACTTAGACTCTTTTTGACCTCCCCTAAACTGTTCAAACTCACTGCTAAATTTGTCCATTCATTGAATGAAAAAATTCTATACTGTCCATAAAGGTCTACCCATAGAAGTCTATGTAGAGGGGAGGAGGAAGAAGAGCTGAAGGGAGGAGGAAGAAGAGAGAGAAACAAACAAAGAGGCTTCTGCAGCTAATAGTGAGTTTTCAGTCTTTCCCCCAAAGTGTTTTATTCACATCAATACTTGTTGTTGATGCTGCTTCTATGTGAGGAAGAGATTTAGTGAGCAGGATCTCATGCTTTAGAAGGCTCTAGACTACCACAACTAATGAATGGCTCTGCTGAACTCATCAGGGGAAGACATTCTGGCCCCAGGAGTGCAGCGCTCCCAGGGGAAAGCCTCTCAGATGCTGTGATCATGGCATCTGAGAGGTTTAATGTCTGTGATTGGTGTAATTGCGATGGTTGGGCAGGTGTTAAAAATATGTGCATAATAAAAAATAAAAAAATTGTGTCATTTTTTCAATATACATTTTATTTAAAAATACAATACAAATAATGAGAACATGTCACCAGAAAATGTAATCTGCAACAGCAGGTTCTAGAGCAGGAGCAGCTGAGCAGATTGATATATAGTTTTATGGGAACAGATTCAGTAAAACTTGTAACATTTAAATCTCTTCTCTTTTGTTAGGTCAAGATGGCCTATCCGGCTATTATCAGTGATTGATAGCATTCTCTGTGTAAGTGTGTATACAGAGATAGCTGTTAGTCACTGATAGATGTACACAGGGGAGGTGTTATCAGTGATTGATAGCATTCTCTGTGTAAATGTGTATACATAGATAGCTGTCAGTCACAGATAGCTGTACATGGGGGAGGTGTTATCAGTGATTGATAGTATTCCCAGTATAAGTGAGTATACATAGATAGCTGTTAGTCACTGATAGTTGTACACAGGGGAGATGTTATCAGTGATTGATAGCATTCTCTGTGTAAGTGTGTATACATAGATAGATGTCAGTCACTGATAGGTGTACATAGGGGAGGTGTTATCAGTGATTGATAGCACTCTCTGTGTAAGTGTGTATATATAGACAGCTGTTAGTCACTGATAGCTGTACAAGGAGAGGTGTAATCAGTGATTGATAGCATTCTCTGTGTAAAGCCTCATTCACACATCAGTTTTCGGTCAGTAATTTCCTTCAGTGATTTTGAGCCCAAACCAGGTGCGGCTCTAAACACAGAACAGGTGCAGATCTTTTCCTTATACCTTATGTCTGACTTATGGCTCACTGATAGGAAAACACTGATATGTGAATTAGGCTTAAGTGTGTATACATAGCTAGGTGTCAGTCACTGACAGTTGTACACAAGGCAGGTGTTATCAGTGTTTGATAGCATTATCTGTGTGCATGCAGAGATAGCTGTCAGTCAATGACAAAACCTTCCCCCATGTTCAACAGAGTTCAGAAAAAGCTGAGATATAAATGTATAATTGACAAGTTTTACTGAATTTTTTCCCATAAACTATATCTCAATCTGCTTAGCTCCTTCTGCCCTTCTACTGCATGCAGATTGCACTACTATTCATGGTGACAGGTACCATCCTAAACACAGGGCAGTTATATAGAAATTACTAGCCAGTAAAACTTACATACTTGTAGTGGTACAGGAGAAAACCTTCAATTATCAAAAAGTGTACAGAGGTTTCACAGGTTTCTTGTGGTGTTTTTGGTTGTTCAGTTCCTTTATGCTGTGTGAGCCATGAATGTACATCTGACATCATCGCTTCCATTTCTAAGGCCTCAAGCACTACAAAAAAATAAAATTAAATGTGTTGTATACAATAGCATAGTATTACAATAGCAATAACACAAGTGCTTACCATCAAACTGTTTGAATCCTCTTTCATCTGTTGCAACTTCTGCCTCGGGCTAAATTTAAAGTTAGAAAAAGATACCAGGTAATCATTGGAATGATATGTTAAAAACAATAGTAATTCCAATATCACAGTGAAAAATCACCAATGATAAGATAAGGTTTGAAGACTAGTAGAGATTTTGGATGTAAGCAGTTGTTAGACTTTACTAGTATATGTTATGTTGTATTAACAGTTGGTCCCCACACTTCTTTGTATAGGATCCTAATATAAGGAGGGGATACGCACACTGCTGTTTATACTGTCTTCCTGAGAGCAGTATCATAGTTATAGTAGTTCTAGAGGTAGCAGTTGCAACCAGACTCCATCTTGATTTAAAGTTTTCCTAAACTGCGACATTGATAGCCTATCTCTGGGAGGTCTGACTCCTGGCACCCCTAGTGATCATCGCATTCATTGTTTACCAGGCACAGCGCTGTACTTTTGGTAGCAGACATGACTGGTATAGTAACTTAAGGTCCTATGACACCTAAAGATAATTGTGCAGATCATAGCTAAGCATTCGGATGAACACTCGTTAGCGACAATCTTGCAGTGTAATAGTGCCGCTGATAACCCAATGAATGAGCAAATGCTCGTTCATGGGGTAATCAGAATCTTCAAACAACTCAAGGATAAGTTTTTATTATTATTATTAATCACGTGATGCTTACGTAAGTGACAATATCGGTGTTGGCTTGAGTTCTAGAAAATGGGTATAAATATTTGTATCCTCCCAATAAAGTCAAGAGATCATTCTGATACAACCTTGAGCCTGTGTCATTTATCTCTTCCGAGTACTCCTACCTTTACCTGATTTGGACCGCAGCAGGTCATAGAAGTAGGGGTTTTGCCCTAACATGACTCACATCGGGAGACCTGTTAAGTCTTTTACTCCACATAAATGGCATTTGAAAGTCGGAATAATATTCTGCATGCCATATTGCTTGCCATAGTTTGTGAGTTTCGAGCTTCTTGACACTTTTCTAAAGTGACAATAAACAGGACAGGGCTTAGTGCCGGAGGTGATTATTTTATTCTCTGTGAATGATTATGGGGCAGCCATCTTGTAGCATTTAGCGCTATGCTTTACAGAAGCCACATGGACCACAAGCACAGTAGACAGTAGATATTCATTGATGTCTATGGGAAAGTTCTCTAGACATACTCTGTGACCTGTGCAGGTCAATTTGTAGGGAGAAGAAGTAGATACCGTAACATCACCTATTGTCAATGGTGGATCCTGTGTTAACTATACAAAGGTGTCATATGTCATCGTAATCCTGCCTGTGATAATAATGAGATGCCTGCTAAAAAATGTAGCACATTTCGCTCTTTTATATATATAGTGACATTAATAAAAAACATGTTCAACTAAAAACTTGATTCACACAATAGGTCATAGGCATATCATCAGGATCCCACACCAATCCTGAAAATAAAGAAGTAAAGGTTTAATGGTGCCATGTAGCAATGTGTAGAGGAAAAGCTGAAGGGGCTGCCGACGGCTGCAGTTCGTTTAGTCTAGCCATTTCTATTAGAATACTCTTTAATATTAGGTTATAAAAGACATCCTCAAGCATTTTGGTAAACCATACCTTGAAATAGTTGTCCTGGCTGATTAGACTGCAGTTGGGAATTATTTTCAGAAGATTGTTGGCAAGTGTCGTTTTCCCCCCATTTGTCACACTACAAAATGAAATATGTAGTATGTTAAAAACTTCCCAGAGTGAAGTAGGCAACAAGTGACAAACAGATGCGGGTATGTTAAGGCTCCTGTACAGCAGCTGGCTGGGAGCACCAGTGTGCAGGAAAACCAATGACTGATTATAAGGTGATGGCATATCCTTTAAAAGAGGGAATACCCTTTAATGGTGAAGGTCAATGAAACATAAAGATCAGAGCTACTTTGTTATGAAGGCACTATGGTATATTTTTCCCTATCTCAAACATTGGTGTGTATGTACATAGGTATTGGCTTTTTACATGTATCTGGTCTGTTTCCTACATATGTATTTTGTCTCCCTGCAATAGGCAGGAAAATATAGAGCTTTCAGGAAGGATCTAGTGGTTCAGTGAAGTAAGGTGAGCCAGCCTTCAAGATGTCAGGGTGAATATAGTCTAATATATAAGGGTGCTTATTCTGCTTTTTGTAAAGAACGCTTACCCGCCAATTCCAACAATGAACGTTTTCATGGCCTGCTCTTCTTTAATTTTAGCTCTGTGTTAAAGTAATAATGAAATATATCACTTTATAAAGAAAATGCCATCACTGTAAAGTGCAATTGTATATTTAGCCCATAATAATAATATTCGAGGGTCCGTTTAAGGCTGGGGCTACACGGCGACATCACATCTAATGGTTGTCAATGGTGTCGCAATGCAACCACTATGACATGACTGTCGCAAAAGTAGCAAAAATCCAGACATGATGGATGTCGTGTTGCAGGTCATAAGTCCGATGTGCCTTTTGCTCCATTGAGATAAATGTAAGTCAAGTGCGACACGTGACTCACCTGCGACTTTTCTGTGACACATATCGCCATGTAGCCCAAGCCTACAGTAATCAGTTACAATATGAAAACCTGTGTTGAAGAAACACATTTAAATCAATGGGTACATGTGCTGTCCGTGTTCTTCACTGCTGTGTGAATAAGGCCTAACTCAGCAATTACACTTACTTAGGTGAGGACCTTAACTATTTCTACCCATAAGTCAACCTCGCCCATATTAGAAGGCCAAACATGGTCACTTACTCCAGCAGTGCTCCTCTCAAGTACTGATTGTCAATGGTCACATCTGACACATTGTCATTCACGTAACGGTCACCCTCTATGGCCATGGCCTCCCAGTGGAAAAAAATGCTCAATACTGCTGCTGTAGTCTGCCCCTGTCTCCCACCCAAAACTACAAAAGGGTACACATAGGCACATGGTGAGGATTTTCAAAATCTCACATACACAGTCTGACATTTTCCACAAGAAAATTGACTTGCAGTATGGATTTTGAAATAAGCAGTACGTCAACTGATTTAGGCAGATTTTCAATGCACAGGGTAAGACCTGTGTTAAATCAGCAAGAAAATCCACAAGTAAGTCCTCTTTCACACATCAGTGAATCACGGACGTTTCCCACAGACAGCACACATACCCATTGATTTCAATGTGTGTTTACACATCCGTAATTTTTCACTGACTGTGGGTCAGGGGAAAACCATAGAGACATGCGCTACTCTGGTCTGTGTTGAGAACCAAACAAGTCCATGAAAACCACTGACACAACACAGACGACATCCGTGTTCTAACAGTGGTTTTCACGGACCATTGGTAGGGATGCTCTGAAAACTAATTTTCAGTCTAGCAGTGTCCACGGAATATGAAAGACACATGGAAGGCAGAAAACGGACATAAGGACAAAACATGGACTGTTCATGGACATCTTCACTGATGAACTGACTATCTTGTCCCGGTTGTCATCACAGACGTGTGAAAGAGGAGGATTTTGGTGCAAAAACCAGTGTCGAAATTCCACATACATGACAATTCTGTGTGCATGTAAGCAAAGACTGCTAGTTACCCCGCCACAAACTACTTAAAACGAGTAGTTCATGTCAGGGGCCCTATGTGGGAGACCCCCAGAATGTCTGGAACTACAAAGGGAGTCATACTTTAGCTGGGTTCTGGCTCTTTTGTGCCACCGCTGAAGATCTCGGGTCTCCTCACATCAACATTGTCAGGGAACCAGGGGGGCCGTTTCTCATCGGGTTTGCAGGTGCGGGCGGCTGGCGCAGATAGCTTCTCCTCTTCCTCCTGACAGGATACCTGACGTCAATGTGGCCAGTGCGCCTGCGCGAGTTGGACGCCGGGTGCGCGGTACACAAGCCGCGTGCGCGGGGATACGAGCGTAGTGCACATGCTCCATTCGAGACCACAGGTGCTACTCAGGCTGGGGGAGGGCTTCAGCCTCCGTCACCGCCCTCAGCCTTATGATTGGCTTCTGACTAAGGAAGCCTCCTGGTTGCCCGGCAACCAGGGGGGCGGTCCTGGGTTCACTGTGTACTTAAAGCCAGTCAGAGCCTTGACTCATTGCTGAGTTATTCAACCTTATGGTGAACACCCAGCTCCCTCCTGGGAACCTGTTTTAATCTGACTTCCTAGCTACCGACTCCTTGCCTGTTTGCTCGATTACGATTTCTGCTACCAGCCACGACGCGGAACTGGAACCGACTACCCGATTGGATTGACTTTTTTTGTACTACGCTAATTTTGGGGATTATTTCGTCCCTGCCAAAGGATTCCATACCTGATCCACTATTTCAGTCCTGACAAACATCCACTTTGATGCAGGTCAAGTGGCTGCTGCAGCATTGATGTGTCCCCCACTCTTCACTCAGTTTCTGCACTAAAATGCTCATGTGTTACTTTTTGCATTGCAAAGGGTGAAATCTACACTTAAAATCTGCACAAAAAATAGACATGCCGCAGATTTCAAAATCCACAATTTCCGCTTGTAAAAAAAAACGAACCATGCACATGACATTTGGAAAATCTCATTAACTTTGCTAGTACTGTACCGCGTGGAAATCCACGCATAATATGCATTGTGTGCATGTACGGCATGTGGGGTGTATTACAAGCGGATTATCCTGCAGAAAATCTGCAGCGTAAGCCCTCATGCACACGACCGTTGTGTGCATCCGTGGCCGTTGTGCCGTTTTCCGTTTTTTTTTCGCGGACCCATTGACCTGTCCTATTTTTTTGACGGACAACGGTTCACGGACCCATTCAAGTCAATGGGTCCGTGAAAGAACACGGATGCACACAAGATTGGCATCCGTGTCCGTGATCCGTGGCCGTAGGTTACTTTCATACAGACGGATCCAAAGATCCGTCTGCATAAAAGCTCTTTCAGATCTAAGTTTTCACTTCGTGAAAACTCAGATCCGACAGTATATTCTAACACAGAGGCGTTACCATGGTGATGGGGACGCTTCAGGTTAGAATATACTAAAAGAACTGTGTACATGACTGCCCCCTGCTGCCTGGCAGGTGCTGCCAGGCAACAGGGGGCATACCTCCCCTCCCCCCCTGTATTTAACACATTGGTGGCCAGTGCGGCCGGCCCCCCCTCCCTCCCCTGTAGTTAACTCATTGGTGGCCATTGGTGGCCAGTGCGGCCGGCCCCCCCTTCCTCCCCTGTAGTTAACTCATTGGTGGCCAGTGCGACCGGCCCCCCCTTCCTCCCCTGTAGTTAACTCATTGGTGGCCAGTGTGGCCGGACCCCCCTCCCTCCTCTTTAGTTAACTCATTGGTGGCCAGTGCGGCCGGCCCCCCCTCCCTCCCCTGTAGTTAACTCATTGGTGGCCAGTGGGCCCCCCTCCCTCCCCTGTAGTTAACTGCTACAGGGGAGGGAGATCGGCTGCCTGGCAGCACCCGATCTCTTACAGGGGACCGTGATCCTACAATTAACCCCTTCAGGTGCGGCACCTGAAGGGGTTAATTGTACTATCATATCCCCCTGTAAGAGATCAGGGCTGCCAGGCAGCAGGGGGCAGACCCCCCCCCCTCCCCAGTTTGAATATCATTGGTGGCCAGTGCGGCCCCCCATCGCCCCCCCTTCCTCCCTCTATTGTAATAAATCGTTGGTGGCACAGTGTGCGCCCCCCATCGCCCCCCCCTTCCCCCCTCTATTGTAATAAATCGTTGGTGGCACAGTGTGCGCCCCCCATCGGCCCCCCCCTTCCCCCCTCTATTGTAATAAATCGTTGGTGGCACAGTGTGCGCCCCCCCATCGGCCCCCCCTTCCCCCCTCTATTGTAATAAATCGTTGGTGGCACAGTGTGCGCCCCCCATCGCCCCCCCCCCTCCCTCTATAGCATTAACAACATTGGTGGCCAGTGTGCAGCCTCCCATCTCCCCCCCCCCCCGATCATTGGTGGCAGCGGAGTTCCGATCGGAGTCCCAGTTTAATCGCTGGGGCTCCGATCGGTAACCATGGCAACCAGGACGCTACTGCAGCCCTGGTTGCCATGGTTACTTAGCAATAGTACAATAGTAGAAGATTCATAGTTACCTGCTGGCTGCTGCAATGTTCGTGTCCGGCCGGGAGCTCCTCCTACTGGTAAGTGACAGGTCTGTGCGGCGCATTGCTAAATGAACTGTCACTTACCAGTAGGAGGAGCTCCCGGCCGGACACAGACATCGCAGCTCCCAGGTAAGTATGAATCTTTTACTATTGTACTATTGCTAAGTAACCATGGCAACCAGGGCTGCAGTAGCTTCCTGGTTGCCATGGTTACCGATCGGAGCCCCAGCGATTAAACTGGGACTCCGATCGGAACTCCGCTGCCACCAATGATCGGGGGGGGGGGAGATGGGAGGCCGCACACTGGCCACCAATGTTGTTAATGCTATAGAGGAAGGGGGGGGCCACCAACGATCTATTACAATAGAGGGAGGAAGAAGGGGGCCGATGGGGGGCGCACACTGTGCCACCAACGATTTATTACAATAGAGGGAGGAAGGGGGGGGCCGGGGGGCCGCACACTGGCCACCAACCTTTTATTACAATAGAGGGAGGGAGGGACGGGGGGGGGGGGCCGCACTGGCCACCAATGATATTCAAACTGGGGAGGGGGAGGGGGGTCTGCCCCCTGCTGCCTGGCAGCCCTGATCTCTTACAGGGGGATATGATAGTACAATTAACCCCTTCAGGTGCGGCACCTGAGGAGTTAATTGTGCTGATCACGGCCCCCTGTAAGAGATCGGGTGCTGCCAGGCAGCAGGGGGCAGTCATGTACACAGTTTGTAGTATATTCTAACTAGAAGCGTCTCCATCACCATGGGAACGCCTCTGTGTTAGAATATACTGTCGGAAATGAGTTTTCACGCTCTAACTCATATCCGACAGTATATTCTAACATAGAGGCGTTCCCATGGTGATGGGGACGCTTCAAGTTAAAATATACCATCGGATTGGAGAAAACTCCGATCCGATGGTATAAAAGGGACTCCAGACTTTACATTGAAAGTCAATGGGGACGGATCAGTTTGAAATGGCATCATATTGTGTCAACGTCAAACTGATCCGTCCCCATTGACTTGCATTGTAATTCAGGACGGATCCGTTTGGCTCCGCACGACCAGGCGGACACCAAAACGACTTTTTTCATGTCCGTGGATCCTCCAAAAATCAAGGAAGACCCACGGACAAAAAAACGGTCACGGATCACGGACCTACGGACCCCGTTTTTGCGGACCGTGAAAAAATACTGTCGTGTGCATGGGGCCTTATACAGTACCAGTTATGTAGGTGAGATTTTTAAAATCTCATGTACAAGGTGTGAAAATTGACCTGCGGTGTGGATTTTAAAATCCAAAGAATGTCAACTGTTTGCACAGGTTTTCAGTGCATATAGCACTCTTTGCAATACATTAGGTTAGATCTGGGGTCAATGTACAACACAATTTACAACTAACACACAAACAAAGGAAAACCGCATGAAATTCCACATAAACGACACTGCTTTGTGCATATACCCTTACGCTGGCAGCGTGGCCAGTGAGCACTCTGTAATGTCTTTAGACCAGCACAAACCCAGTGAGGACTATATGCTGCAATATTTTAGTAAAATAAGTGATGGGTACGTTTTATTTTGCATAGATATATTTGTATATAGGCTTTAGATTTGATCTCTGAAAGGCGTGCATAGCATGCCATAGAGAATGACATTGTAAATGCACACTCTGCTGTTTACCTTGTGCCTGGTCTTGGAACACGGCCCCTCTCCTCTGTCAGCTGAGTGGAAGTGGGCAGGACGTGCTGGCATGGCTTGTGAACTTACAGATCATGTGCTTCTATGACAGCCGACGGGGGAAGATTGCCTTCAGAAGTGGTACAATGAACCTATAGGGTGAGATGTGCAGCACAGTGTTAATTTCATTCACTGAAGTCTGTAGAGGAAAATATAATAACGTCACATTAAGCAAATGATCAAATAACAATTCCAAAATATAATATTATAGCACAGTGGAGGATTTCCAGTAATATTAACGTGCAGACTATTTATACCCAAACTATGTAAGGAGTAAAGGGAATTAAACATTGCCGATAATTTAGTAAATGCTGCAGGGAGGGTTTCCTATCAGCAGTGGCACAGCGTGGGTTGTCAGGACCCGGGGAAAACCAAGTATTGCACCCTTCCCCTTTGTACAGCTAATGTAGTAGATATCACCTGCAGTCCTATGTAACATCACAGATAACACAGTGATAGCTCTCTGAGTACAGATAATGTAGTAGATGTCACCTGCAGTCCTATGTAACACCACAGATAACAGTGATAACTGTCTGAGTACAGATAATGTAGTAGATGTCACCTGCAGTCCTATGTAACACCACAGATAACACAGCGATTACTCTCTGAGTAATGATAATGTAGTAGCTGTCACCTGCCGTCCTATGCAACACCTCAGATAACACAGTGATAACTCTCTGAGTACAGATAATGTAGTAGATGTCATCTGCAGTCCTATGTAACACCTCAGATAACACAGTGATAACTCTCTGAGTACAGATAATGTAGTAGATGGGTGTGAGCCCCCAGAATTCAGAATACGCACATTGTGACCTGAAGTCTGGGGCCAGGCTTATACAGTGTGGGCCAAATTCTATATCCACCCTCCCATCACTACAGAACATACAGTGACAGCGCCCCATACCTCTTACATCCAGTGACGTCTCTTTGATGTAGATGTTCTCTTTCCTCATCTTCTCCTTTCAGACCTTCAGACCAGACCACCATTTTTCAGACATTTCTCGTCTCTGCAGTTTGACAAAAAAAATCTTAGTTTACTACTTTTCCATCATCCTCCCTTCTTGTGGACAAATCATCCTACCATCCCCAATACTGTGACGCTGTGCTCCCCAATTCTATACTGCATAAACAGATAAACCCCCTGATAATAGTAGTACCATGCAAATAGTGCCCCCTAATTATTGGCACACAGTGCCCTAAAATAACTGCGCCCAGCAAATAGTGTCCCTGACACTAATAGTGTAAACATAACGTCCCCCAAAAATAATTGTGGTAAGCTGATACTGTGCCAAGGTGCCCCCACAGTAATAGTGTTTCCGAAAATCCCACCAATAGTAATAATTCTCTGCTAGAGCACACATGGCAGTAATAGCGCTCCTACAGTGCCCCCAACATGTCCCCACTGTGCCCCAGAAGTAATAATGCTCCCATAATGCCCATACTAGTAATCATGTTCCCCATAGACCCCCAGTAGTAATAAAGCCCACCATAATGCACACCAGTAGTAATAATTCTCCTTAAAATGTAACAGTACAAAAAATACCCCCTTATAATGTGTGCCAGTGCAAAAAATACCCCCTTTTAATGCCCCCAATTGAGCTAAAGTCCCCATAGTACCCCATAATGTGCCAGTATAAAATGCCCCTATATAGTCCCCCCAGTAAATGCCCCCATAGTGCTCCTCTTCCTCCTAGTGCCCCCCATAATGTACTAGTATAAAATGCCCCATATATAGTGCCCCAGTAGATGTCCTCAGTGTTCCCCATAATTTGCAAGTATAAAATACCCCTTCTTAGTGCCCCCCGTAGATACTCCCCTCCCCCTTTCCCCATAGTACTCACCATAATGTGTCCCAGTATAAAATGCCCTTATACAGAGCGCCCGATATTGTTCCTCTCCCGCCATATAAAATACTCCTTCTTTGTGGCCTCAGTAGATGCCCCCAGAGTGCCCCCCCAATAATGTGGCAGTAAGAAATGCCCCCATAGTGTCACCCAATAATGTGCCAGTAAAAAGTGCCCCCATAGATGCCCCCCCAATAATGTGCCAGTAAGATGTGCCCCCCAATCATGTGCCAGTAAGAAGTGCCCCCCCAATCATGTGCCAGTAAGAGATGCCCCCACAGCGCTCCTCTCCTGTATTTCACCATATTAAAAAATAAACACTTAGGCCTCTTTCACACAGGCGTCGCGGGTGAGGGCCGGATAGGTGGTGAGCGAGGTGACGTCAGCACAGGTCCTGCTGAATGAAGATAGACCTTTGCTGACGTCATCTATCTTCATTCAGCAGGACCTGCACTGACGTCACTGTGCTCACCATGTGGTGAGCGCGATGACGTCATCGAAGGTCCTTTTGCAGGTCCTTCAAGAAGAACAAAGAAGAGGATCCCAGCTGCGCGATCAAGTGGATAGGGTGAGTAATGTTTTATTATTTTTTAACCCTCAATTGACATTTTACTTAGTATTCTGCATTAAGAATGCTATGATTTTCTATTATAGCCATGTTATAATAGAAAATAATAAAAGTAAATGGGGTCCCGGGTCGCTCATCCCTCATCACCTTAGCAACCATCTGTGAAAATCGCATAGCATCCGCACTTGCTTGTGGATGCTATGCGATTTTCACGCCGCCCCATTCATTTCTATGGGGCCTGCAATGCGTGAAAAACGCAGAATATAGAACATGTAGCAATCTATTTATGAAGTTATTACCCAAAGTCCCACGAGACTTTGCAAAGTAATACCTTCGGCTCATATGAGCCAATACATTCTAATACTGTACGGAGCGCAGTATTGAAATGAAGTTTTATGCTAATTCAATTCGCTCATCTCTAGCCATAACCCCTGGAGAGAAGCAGTGTATAATATGGAAAACTGAATCAAGCCAGCAAAGGAAGCAAATTGGACAATCACAATACATTAGTGTCTTGTATTAACTTTGTCTACATGATAAATGCCACTTGCTTAAGTGAGACAACCCCTTTAAGTGCAATGGTGACAGTGCTTTACTGGGAAGTGCACTCTGCATTGAGATGCTCCACAGCCCCTTCTCTATGCTTTAAGTGAGAGCTGTAGCATTCAACCAGGAGACCATGACACAGAGCTGAGGGGAGTTGCAGCGTCCCACTAGTTTATGTGGGCACTGCAAAAGCTTGTTATGTCATATGTTATATCATGCTGTATTTCATTCTTAGGTAGAATCCCTGTTACCAGGCTGTTAGATGCACTACACACATTCCACCACTAGATGGGGATAGCACCACAGTATATACAGTCGTGGCCAAAAGTTTTGAGAATTACATAAATATTGGAAATTAAAAAAGTTGCTGCTTAAGTTTTTATAATAGCAATTTGCATATACTCCAGAATGTTATGAAGAGTGATCAGATGAATTGCATAGTCCTTCTTTGCCATGAAAATTAACTTAATCCCCAAAAAACCTTTCCACTGCATTTCATTGCTGTCATTAAAGGACCTGCTGAGATCATTTCAGTAATTGTCTTTAATTATGTCAGGCTGATTGGGTTAAAATGGCAGACTTGACCTGTTAAAAAGGAGTGTGATGCTTGAAATCATTGTTCTTCCATTGTTAACCATGGTGACCTGCAAAGAAACACGTGCAGCCATCATTGCGTTGCATAAAAATGGCTTCACAGGCAAGGATATTGTGGCTACTAAGATTGCACCTCAATCAACAATTTATAGGATCATCAAGAACTTCAAGGAGAGAGGTTCAATTCTTGTTAAGAAGGCTTGAGGGCGTCCAAGAAAGTCCAGCAAGTGCCAGGATTGTCTCCTGAAGAGGATTCAGCTGCGGGATCGGAGTGCCACCAGTGCAGAGCTTGCTCAGGAATGGCAGCAGGCAGGTGTGAGCGCATCTGCATGCACAGTGAGGCGAAGACTCTTGGAAGATGGCCTGGTGTCAAGAAGGGCAGCAAAGAAGCCACTTCTCTCCAAAAAAAACATCAGGGACAGATTGATCTTCTGCAGAAAATATGGTGAATGGACTGCTGAGGACTGGGGCAAAGTCATATTCTCCGATGAAGCCTCTTTCCGATTGTTTGGGGCATCAGGAAAAAGGCTTGTCAGGAGAAGAAAAGGTGAGCGCTACCATCAGTCCTGTGTCATGCCAACAGTAAAGCATCCTGAGACCATTCATGTGTGGGGTTGCTTCTCATCCAAGGGAGTGGGCTCACTCACAATTTTGCCCAAAAACACAGCCATGAATAAAGAATGGTACCAAAACATCCTCCAACAGCAACTTCTTCCAACAATCCAACAACAGTTTGGTGAAAAACAATGCATTTTCCAGCACGATGGAGCACCGTGCCATAAGGCAAAAGTGATAACTAAGTGGCTCGGGGACCAAAACGTTGACATTTTGGGTCCATGGCCTGGAAACTCCCCAGATCTTAATCCCATTAAGAACTTGTGGTCAATCCTCAAGAGGCGGGTGGACAAACAAAAACCCACTAATTCTGACAAACTCCAAGAAGTGATTATGAAAGAATGGGTTGCTATCAGTCAGGAATTGGCCCAGAAGTTGATTGAGAGCATGCCCAGTCGAATTGCAGAGGTCCTGAAAAAGAAGGGCCAACACTGCAAATACTGACTCTTTGCATAAATGTCATGTAATTGTCGATAAAAGCCTTTGAAACGTATGAAGTGCGTGTAATTATATTTCACTACATCACAGAAACAACTGAAACTAAGATCTAAAAGCAGTTTAGCAGCAAACTTTGTGAAAACTAATATTTGTGTCATTCTCAAAACTTTTGGCCACGACTGTATACTACAGTTCAGGCCTAGTAAGGGGGTTGGAGTTAGAGTGTGGAAGCAGCAGGAGATGGAGTTAGGAGCAAGGGGGAAGGAGAGGACCCCCTTCGCTCATCTCTCTCTTGGGCTCCACGGCCCAGAGGAGCCAATTCTTGGTCTCAGTGTAAAGCCAGGAAAATAGGCAGAGGCAGTCTTTATTCTATCGTCTACTCTTCCGGAGTGCCAAGTGGATTTTACTAAGTTTATTGTGGAAAGACAAATGAAGGACAATAACCATTATTCTAGTCTCTAGGCGCCTTTGTAATAAGGTGAAGGTTTATTAGCTTCCTGCAGCCTCACCGTTACTTCAAGGACAGATAGGCCATCTGTTGCATCACTTGTGTGTAGAAGATAAGGACTTGAATCACCCTTACTGAGATTGGAGCAAGACAAAGAGCTGAATACCAGTGAGTACACAACTTCCTACCATAGCCTGAGATATAGCCACATATACAGGCTGTTACTTGGATTTGCCACATCCAACCTACATGTCCACAAGAGACTGTTTTATAACTGGATGTAAATTGCTGTCAAGATTCTGGTTACAGTAAAGTTCAAACCCTGCCTCATTCTTCTATCTCCATACTACAACCATTCTCATCATTTTGCACCATCAAGGTGCTGGTGTCACGACATTACCTTTGTCAGGGGCCCAGCCGCACAAGCACCCAGAAAATCCAATCACCATCAAGGGTACCTTGATCACCACCTGGCCGTGTCCCCTGTAATAGAGTGTGCCCCGGAGAATTTGGTGCTGTTCTCCCCTTCACTGCACTGCTGGCCCAGGGAGGCATCTGCTAATCGTGAGTAACCGATAAACTGTTGTATCCTTCGGTCCACCGTGAACCTCACGTGTTCTCCCCTGTGGACCGGCACGTTGCAGAGTGACTGTGAAACAGCTCAATGCAGAGAGCAGCCATCAACCTACAGGAGGGCATGGTGAAAGTTGTAGTTTTACAACAGCTGGAGGGCCACAAGTTGAGCATCCCTGCTCTTGATAAATGCTTCACAAGAGGGATATTTGCACTGCTCTCTCCAGTGCTCACCTAGTTTTGTCAGCAGTTTAGCATTGTGAAACTGCTGACAGATTCTCTTTAAGAGATTACATAACCTATAAAAGGAATCCTAGATGGAATTTACGACACAAATAAGAACTCCCAATTTGTGGGATATTTTATAATTTTAGTTGGGGGTCAAATAAGGTCACCCTGTAGATTCCAGTAATATGTTTTGCTATGTATGAAATAGCATTCAGCCATAAAAGGGTAGCAAAGGGTAGGGTTCACGTTATACGGTATTTGCTTAGGTAAAAATATCTTGTGTTACTCCTATTAAAAGTCAGAGGAGGTCAAAGGTATATTTCATAATGACCCGTGACCACAGATAGCTAACCTGCACAGTGTACAAATACAACAGATTTTAGAGGAAGAGGTCTCACCCATCGTTTTGACAAATGCTTATTTTTGCATTAGCATTGTTATCAGGTGATAATGGAAATACACTCCTTAATATTGAAATTGCAACACCAAGAAGGACAAGTGTAAAGTAATGCAAATCGAGGAAGTAGTAGGTGTCGCAAAGATCTGAAGATGATCAAGTTTTCAAGCACCTAGCTCCAATCTGTAGCATGTGGGAGGGGCATAAAAGCCAGATTAAGAGCAGTATTTTAACCATATGAAACCTCATAAAATGGATCAACTCACCAGTTATTGACACTTGTCACAAACAGACAGAGGGACAGAATCCTTGAACCTAGAGACCTTGGTTTATCACTCCAGCAGATTGCCACATTCCTATGCTGAGATGTCAGCACTGTTCAAAGTTGGGAGAACAATGACGAACTGGAATTACAGCAATAGTTGCACAGAGGCGATTAGAATGGCGCGTAGTGATCCATACTGTACTGCAAGGGAAATTGGACATCATATACCAAGCCTAGGGTGGCAAACAGTGTCTACATCAGAAGTCGGTCCTACTCCCGGGATTATGGTGTTGGGTGGCATAATGTAAGGTAACCAGACTCCTCTAGTCTTCAAGTCAGGTACACTAACAGCTCAGTGTTATATTGATTTGGTCATGGAACCAGTGGTACAGCCATTTCTTCAAAGTGTCTCAGGAGCAGTTTTTCAACAGAACAACACCAGGGCACATGTTGTTCATGCTACTGTGAGCAGCCTGCATGGCCTAAATGTGCTACCATGGCCTGCAGTGTCTCCAGACTTATATCTCATTAGACACATCTGCAGTGTCATTAGCAGCCAATTGCAAAGGGAGCAGCCAGCACGACTACAGGTACAGCCACATAAAGCAAGTGCACTGTGGATTTTCAGCAGCAGAAATATCCAAACCAAATTGTGCACTTCTTGCTGTAGTTTTTAATGCAGAAACAGTGCGCTGCATCTGTGGTGAACGCTGACATGCTGCAGAACTGAAATCCTCACTGCAATTCATGGTATATGTGGATTCCACCGCGTGTGGATGAGATTTTTTCTTTAAATTACATTCACTTCTTTGATATTATAAATGCCGCAGAATTTCCGCATGCAATTTCTCGGTAAAAAATGTACAGTGTGGCTGAACCCTATGTCCTATTTTACATGAGCGATACGGAATGTGTCAGGGTTTGTTAGCGTGTGAGGAAAAACTGGAGAATAAGGCCTCAGCCACACAACATATTTCTGGTCCACATCCGATCCACATTTTTTAAGGATTGGATGTGGACCCATTCATTTCAATGGGTCTGCCAAACATGCGGACAGCATTCCGTGTGCTATCCACATCGGTATTTTCATTCCGCGGCCCTGCAAAAAAGATAGAATATGTCCTATTCTTGTCCATTTTGCTGACGAGGATAGGCAATGTTACAAAGGATCTGCAAAAAAAAAAAAAAACTGATGCAACACGGACGTCACCTGCATTTTGGCACCCTAATGCCCCATTCATAAGACCGTATGGTCCCCATGCCTGTGTTTCGGACCGAAAACGGTGGGTCCGCAATATACGGGCACTGGCTGTGTGCACTCCGTGATGAGGATGCATGGGCGCCAGCCTTGTGAATCCTGTATTGTGGTGCGGACCCACTGAGTTGAATGTGCTTGCAATCCGCAAGATACGGCCAAAGATAGGACATGTCCTATCTTTTGCGGAGCGGAGGCACAGATCAAAATCCCACAGGAAGTACTACGAAGCACTAATGTGGGATTTCAGGTCAGTGCCTCCGCACCGCAAAAGATAGGACATGTGCTATCTTTTGCCGTATTTTGCAGATCACAGACCTATTCAATTCAATGGGTCCGCCCCGCAATACGAGATTCCCACAGCCGGTTCCCGTGCAATGCAGGTCGCTAATTGCCATCCGCAGCATGGGAACGGCAACCATAAAGTCGTGAGAATGGACCCTTAGACACAGCATCTACTAGCAAACATCAGTAAAAAATGTACTGAATCCAGATGCCATACGTGTGCTTTTTTTTCACAGACCCATTGACTTGAATGGACCAGTCATGTGTGAAAAATGCATGAAGATAGAACATGCTGTGATTTTTTTTTCCTGAACGGAATGGGGCTTGGCTCTCGTTCACGCAGCGGATTCCATGCACAGGATCCACTCGTGTGAAAGAGCCCTAAGACTTATTTCACACAAGTGCTTTTATGTCAGTCCAGATGTGCTCCATTTTTACAAAGGATAGCATCTGAACTGAACAACTGACCCATTTATTTCAATATGTATATGAGCATTATTTTTTACTGACCATCTGTCTGTTCAGGAGAAACCTGTTTTTCACACAGCACTGGTCCATTCATGTCTATAGGTCAGTGAAAAAAAAAAAAAAAAAACATATCCGGACACGTTCCGTATCACTCATCTAAAAGAGGCCTAAGGAACCCTTCACATGGCATAACTTAGCAGACCACCGGCGCATGATTTTTGGGTTGAAAAGTCATTACTGTGGATCTGATTTCTATCCGGATGTTCCTCCCAGGCATGAGATTCAGCCAGTTCCCTCCAGATTTGGTTGTTAAAATTACAACTGGATTGGAGAACTGGGTTACCGGCTGAGTCCCGATCCAGTGCTCTGGTGGCGGAAGGGCAACTAGAGATGTTTGCCTCCATTGCGCCGCTAATAGTTTAGCTAATAGTATGTGTGTGTAGTGTATTTATGTATGTGTACCATGTATATGGTGTATTTATGTGTGTTACATACAGTACAGACTAAAAGTTTGGACACCCCTTCTCATTCAAAGAGTTTTCTTTATTTTCATGACTATGAAAATTGTAGATTCACACTGAAGGCATCAAAACTATGAATTAACACATGTGGAATTATATACATAACAAAAAAGTGTGAAACAACTGAAAATATGTCATATTATAGGTTCTTCAAAGTAGCCACCTTTTGCTTTGATTACTGCTTTGCACACTCTTGGCATTCTCTTGATGAGCTTCAAGAGGTGGTCACCTGAAATTCCAACAGTCTTGAAGGAGTTCCCAGAGATGCTTAGCACTTGTTGGCCCTTTTGCCTTCACTCTGCGATCTAGCTCACCCCAAACCATCTCGATTGTGTTCAGGTCCGGTGACTGTGGAGGCCAGGTCATCTGGCGCAGCACCTTATTACTCTCCTTCATGGTCAAATAGCCCTTACACAGCCTGGAGGTGTGTTTGGGGTCCTGTTGAAAAATAAATGATGGTCCAACTAAACGCAAACCGGATGGAATAGCATGCCGCTGCAAGATGCTGTCGTAGCAATGCTGGTTCAGTATGCCTTCAATTTTGAATAAATCTCCAACAGTGTCACCAGCAAAGCACCCTCACACCATCCCACCTCCTCCATGCTTCACGGTGGGAACCAGGCAGGTAGAGTCCATCCGTTCACCTTTTCTGCGTCGCACAAAGACACAGTGGTTGGAACCAAAGATCTCAAATTTTGACTCATCAGATCAAAGCACAGATTTCCACTGGTCTAATGTCCATTCCTTGTGTTCTTTAGCCCAAACAAGTCTCTTCTGCTTGTTGCCTGTCCTTAGCAGTGGTTTCCTAGCAGATATTCTACCATGATGGCCTGATTCACACAGTCTCCTCTTAACAGTTGTTCTAGAGATGTGTCTGCTGCTAGAACTCTGGGTGGCATTGACCTGGTCTCTTATCTGAGCTGCTGTTAACCTGCGATTTCTGAGGCTGGTGACTCGGATGAACTTATCCTCCGCAGCAGAGGTGACTCTTGGTCTTCCTTTCCTGAGGCAGTCCGCATGTGAGCCAGTTTCTTTGTAGCGCTTGATGGTTTTTGTGACTGCACTTGGGGACACTTTTATGGTTTTCCCAATTTTTCAGACTGACTGACCTTCATTTATTAAATTAATGATGGCCACTCGTTTTTCTTTACTTAACTGCTTTTTTCTTGCCATAATACAAATTCTAACAGTCTATTCAGTAGGACTGTGTATCCACCTGACTTCTCCACAACGCAACCGATGGTCCCAACCCCATTTATAAGGTAAGAAATCCTACTTATTAAACCTGACAGGTCACACCTGTGAAGTGAAAACCATTTCAGGTGACTACCTCTTGAAGCTCATCAAGAGAATGCCAAGAGTGTGCAAAGCAGTAATCAAAGCAAAAGGTGGCTACTTTGAAGAACCTAGAATATGACATATTTTCAGTTGTTTCACATTTATTTGTTATGTATATAATTCCACATGTGTTAATTCATAGTTTTGATGCCTTCAGTGTGAATCTACAATTTTCATAGTCATGAAAATAAAGAACTAACCTAACTCTTTAGGTGTGTCCAAACTTTTGGTCTGTACTGTATATATGGTGTATGTATATGTAAACATGTGTCGTGACGCCAAGTATCTGCTGTTGAGTAGGGAACCTTTTGTTAAAAATTTTAATCCCACCCCTGGTTCCTCACATAAAATCTTGTTACTGGCAGCATTTAAATTTATAACAAAATGATAAGCAATAGTTTTATAATCTATCCTTTCCTGCTTTTACGCTTGGGAACTAGTGAAATGTCACAAGAATTGCACTTGCAATTGCCACTTTTTTTTAAATATGTACAGTTGCAAGAAAAAGTATGTGAACCCTTTGGAATGATATGGATTTCTGCACAAATTGTCATAAAATGTGATCTGATCTTCATCTAAGTCACAATAGACAATTACAGTCTGCTTAAACTAATAACACACAAAGAATTAAATGTTACCATGTTTTTATTGAACACACCATGTAAACATTCACAGTGCAGGTGGAAAAAGTATGTGAACCCCTAGACTAATGACATCTCCAAGAGCTAATTGGAGTGAGGTGTGAGCCAACTGGAGTCCAATCAATGAGATGAGATTGGAGGTGTTGGTTACAGCTGCCCTGCCCTATAAAAACACACACCAGTTCTGGGTTTGCTTTTCACAAGAAGCATTGCCTGATGTGAATGATGCCTCGCACAAAAGAGCTCTCAGAAGACCTACGATTAAGAATTGTTGACTTGCATAAAGCTGGAAAGGGTTATAAAAGTATCTCCAAAAGCCTTGCTATTCATCAGTCCACGGTAAGACAAATTGTCTATAAATGTAGAAAGTTCAGCACTGCTGCTACTCTCCCTAGGAGTGGCCGTCCTGTAAAGATGACTGCATAAGCACAGCGCAGACTGCTCAATGAGGTGAAGAAGAATCTTAGAGTGTCAGCTAAGTCTCTGGCATATGCTAACATCCCTGTTAGCGAATCTACGATACGTAAAACACTAAACAAGAATGGATTTCATGGGAGTATACCACAGAGGAAGCCACTGCTGTCCAAAAAAAACATTGCTGCACGTTTACAGTTTGCACAAGAGCACCTGGATGTTCCACAGCAGTAATGGCAAAATATTCTGTGGACAGATGAAACCAAAGTTGAGTTGTTTGGAAGAAACACACAGCAGTATGTGTGGAGAAAAAGAGGTACAGCACACCAACATCAAAACCTCATCCCAACTGTGAAGTATGGTGGTGGGGGCATCATGGTTTGGGGCTGCTTTGCTGCGTCAGGGCCTGGACAGCTTGCTATCATCGAAGGAAAAATGAATTCCCAAGTTTATCAATACATTTTGCAGAACTTAAGGCCATCTGTCCATCAGCTGAAGCTCAACAGAAGATGGGTGTTGCAACAGGACAACGACCCAAAGCATAGAAGTAAATCAACAACAGAATGGCTTAAACAGAAGAAAATACGTCTCTGGAGTGGCCCAGTCAGAGTCTTGACCTCAACCCGATTGAGATGCTGTGGCATGACCTCAAGAAAGCGATTGACACCAGACATCCCAAGAATATTGCTGAACTGAAACAGTTCTGTAAAGAGGAATGGTCAAGAATTACTCCTTACTGTTGTGCATGTCTGATCTGCAACTACAGGAAACGTTTGGTTGAAGTTATTGCTGCCAAAGGAGGTTCAACCAGTTATTAAATCCAAGGGTTCACATACTTTTTCCATCTGCACTGTGAATGTTTACATGGTGTGTTCAATAAAAATATGGTAACATTTAATTCTTTGAGTGTTATTAGTTTATTGTCTATTGTTGTGACTTAGATAAAGATCAGATCACATTTTATGCCCAATTTGTGCAGAAATCCATATCATTCCAAAAGGGTTCACATACTTTTTCTTGCAACTGTAAATGAACTATTTGGTGCACTGAGGGCAGGCCCTGGCCCCACTGTGCGCGGAGCCAGCTCAGACAGTATAATGTTGCTGTCTAAATGCACCGAGTCACAGAAAAGGAAGACTCCCAAGTGTCCATCCAGGCTTCCTTTTCTTTGACCCGGTGGAAGCCAGAAAACCAGACATCTGGGCAGCCAACTTCCATGAAGCTTTGTGGTTGGCACTGCAGTGAAGAGTCAAACAGATGCAAGTTCCAAGGCCCCAGAGGAGATCCTGCGGTGAAGTGGACACACCTTCACTGATCACTCATTAACATTATATCATAAAGGCTGTCGATGCTATAGCCTAAAAAACCCTTTAACTTCTTCTGTATGTAAATAATTAATACATAGGTTGGTAATGTAGGTTTGTGAAATGTGACATAAATGATAGAACTTCCAAATACGCGTAATTATATGTTATGTGTGTAATACATGTGTAAATGTAATGAAAATGTGTGTATGTGTAAGGGTGGGTTCACATCTGCTCTCTGGATTCCGTTATGGCTTTCCGTTATAAAATGGTTATAATGGAAAATAACGGAATCAATAAAACGGAAGGACGTATACGTTATGCTGTCCATAGAATTGTATGTCGGAATGCAAAACGGAAGCCTTTAAAAGGCATCCTGTTTTAATAAAAGTCTTTGGATAAGCATAATGGATCCGTCTGGTTTCCGTTATGGAGAACGAAGAAAAAGTCCTGTCGACAGGACTTTGTTTTCCATCCTGCATAATGGGAACCAGACGGATCCGTTATGATTCCCCATAGACTTTTATTAAGACGGACGTCCGTCTTATGGATTCTGTTATTTTCCGTTATAACCATGTTATAACGGAAAGCCATAACGGAATCCAGAACGCAGATGTGAACCCACCCTAACTTGTGTAAATAATGGATCGTTTCGGTCATAAAGTAGCATAAAAAAGGACACTTTATGGCGAAAATGTTACCTTCACTATATGTGAATCTGCTGTATATGAAATAAAGTTCTGATCTTTGGGGCTTGGTTCAGTGGCATTTTTTTCTTTGATTAGCTCAATAATCCTCCTCCTCTTTCCTCCTGAACAGCATCGGGACTGATTACTGTGACCAGGAGAAAGTAGTAAGACATGTCTTCTAGTAATAGGGTACTTTCACACTGCCAGATCCGGAAATCCGTATGCAAACGGATACCATTTGTTTCCAGATCCGGATGCGAATCCGTCTGACAAATGCATTGAAATACGGGATCCGTCTCTCCAGTGTCATCTGGAAAAATGGATCCGGTATTTATTTTTAAAGGTCTGCTCATGCGCAGACCGGAAAAACGGATCAGTCAATGCGGCAATTTCCTGAACACTTGGTACCGGATCCGGCATTTATACATTTCAATGGAAATTAATGCTGGATCCAGCAATCCGGTAAGTGTTCCAGAATTTTGAGCGGAGAAAAAACCCAGCATGCTGAATGAATTGCTTTCCATTCAGGATGCATTTGGACAAAACTGATGTGTTTTTTTCCGGTATTGAGCCCCTGTGACGGAACTCAATACCGGAAAACTTTAACGCTAGTGTGAAAGTACACTTAAAGAGGACAGGTCACCACTCCTGACATGCCTGTTTTAATAGCTTCATGCATTCCCCATGTAATAACAATTCTGGACCATCTATTCTTATAGCTCCATGTTCTGTCATTCCTTTATTATCTCTACTAGAAGTTGTGAAAGAATTGCTAGCAGTCTGCAGTAAGGGTACAGGGGGTGGTAACCAGTTGGGGGGTGTATCTGCACAAACTCACTCTATCCAATCAGTGCTGCCATTTTCAGACTGTGCAGGTACAGCCCCCCAACTGGTTACCACCCATTTGCACCCTTACTGCAGACTGCTAGCAATTCATTCAGAACTTCTAGTAGAAATAACACAGGAATGGCACAACATAGAGCTATAAGAATAGATGTTCCCGAATTGTTATTACATGGGGAATGCATGAAGCTATTAAAACAGGCATGTCAGGAGTGGTGAAAGATCCTTTTTTAAGCTGCACCACCCCACCCAACCTGTTAAAGGATCACCCTGTAAGCGTTTGACTCAGGCTGACGCCACTGAATGTGGAAGTCACTGAAATGGACACACAATTTGTATGCTTTTTCGCAGGACTGTCCCTCAGAATGGGTCTCAAGAGCGTAGAGCTTATTAAACATTAGCGGGAATTCTGGGAATAACTTCTACTATCTAATTGTTGCTGACAAGTTGCAAATTTTTTGTCATGCTACTTTTCTACAACACGTGGCCATGTAACCCCAGCCATATACACCTGTGGTAATAAGACTGAATGAAACACCTGAATTCAATGATTCAAAGAGGTGTGTCCAGTGCAAAGACAAAAAAAGTTAGTGTCTAGTAGTCTTTGGGAGACCTCAAGGTGGCAAAAATGGACTTTAGCGTTCACCCAGCGATAAAAACAGACTGGGAGAGACATGTCATGGAGGTCACGGTGTGACATGTCATGGAGGTTGTGTCTGGGAACCTCAAGGTACCACAGTGGAAAATATGGACTCCACCACTCCAGTGATAAATATGGACTAGCTATATTGGTTCAGACCCATCTGAATCAATAAAGCTAATGGGGGGAGATTTATCAAACTGGTGTAAAGAAAACCTGGCTTAGTTGCCCATTGCAACAAAAAATCATATTCCACCTTTCATTTTTCAGAGCTCCTTTGGGAACATGTCAACCTACCTCTTAGGAATTTAGGGAAGGCAGGCTCCATATATATGCTGGACCACTCTGTATGCTACCTCCCCTGGTGCCAGCTGGCCTCCAATGAATACAGGGAGAGAAGGCTTCAGCTTTATACTACACTAAGGCCCCTTTCACACGGGCGAGAATTCCACGCGGGTGCAATGCGTGAGTTGAACGCATTGCACCCGCACTGAATCCAGATCCATCCACTTCAATGGGGCTGCGCAGACAAGTGGTGATTTGAACGCATGACTTGTGCGTTGCGTGAAAATCGCAGCATGTTCTATATTGTGCGTTTTTCACACAACGCAGGCCCCATAGAAATGAATGGGGCTGCATGAAAATAGCATAGCATCCGCAAGAAAGTAGGGATGCAATGCGATTTTCACGCATGGTTGCTAGGAGATGATGTTAGTAAATAGATGAAAGTCAATTCACTGTATCATTTTCCCTTATAACATGGTTATAAGGGAAAATAATAGCATTCTTAATACAGAATGCTAAGTATAATGTCAATTGAGGGGTTAAAACATAATTAAAACATAACGCACCTCATTCACTTGATCGCACAGCCGCCATCGTCTTCTTTCTTCTTCTTTCAGGACCTGCAAAAGCAACTTTGATGACGTAATCTTCTATGTTCATTCAGCAGGACCTGCGCTGACGTCACCGCAATCACCACGTGGTGAGCGCAATTACGTCATCAAAGGTCCTTTTGCAGAAGAAGAAAGAAGACGATGCCGGCAGCGCGAACAAGTGGATGAGGTAAGTTAATTTTTTTTATTTTTTTAACCCTCAATCAACATTGTAGTGAGCATTCTGTATTAAGAATGCTATTATTTTCCTTTATAACCATATCACAAACCTGCTTGGCAGTAAATAAATCTAAGGGAAGAATAATTGAATATATACTGGAACACCTTCCCAATTAAAATATACCTTTTAATAATATTCTATTAAAATCTGGCCTACAGCCGGACTACACATACAAGGAAAGTCGACAAACAATGTCCTATTATGGCAAAAAAAGGAATGGCTATAGTTACACCTATGGCTATAGTTACACCTATATCAAGGTAAAGATACACGACTGGTAAGCAATCCTGGGGATTTTGATTACCCCTGCACAAGGTACTCTTAGTGTAAGGCACAGTTGAGGACCAGAAAAGATTGTTAAGGAAACCAATATATTGTAGTTCACTATTAATCCTATTGCATAAGCTCACATGGTACACATTCCGTTATTGTTCACAGTTAGCTGAAATAAAATACACATTCCGTGATTGTTCACGGTTAGCTGAAATATGATACACATTCAATAATTGTTCACGGTTAGCTGAAAATACTGAGTCTGTATATCGTGAATATTCACATATTGTTGAACCACAGCCAAGATTACTTGGTAACTTACGATTTGCTGAATTACCAGAACAGATGGAATCAGATGGTTACTCACGATTGCTAAAATACCAGGGCAGATGGAATAGGATGGTTAGCTCGGTCGTCAAGGGGTGTAGTGCTCCATAACTAGACGGAGATCTGGTGCTGGTAAAGGAAGCGTTATGATGATTATTTCGCACTAATGATGATTGAGGTGGTCTGTAGGTCGTGATGGCAATAATACAGCTCACAAATGTGATATCCAATAGTAGAAACAATAATCCTATCCTATAAATGTCCCTTCATGACCCTACATAGACTCAGCCCAGGGACACCCCTTAATGGTAGAGGCTCCCTGTCCTCGTGCCTATACTGGCTCTCCCTTTATCACCCTATCCTAATTGCCAAAAGGCTAGGCATATAAGACACACTAGAAAAACAGATACAAACATACAAATCCCAACGCTACGTTTCCCCAGTCCAAATATTTTCCGACTGGTTCGTCAGGGGAAGTGGAGACCAATCCTCCATCAGCAATATCTCATGATAGAGATTTTCAGATTCGGCGTCTCTCAATCAAGACCCTCCAGGAATGGAAGCCCAGATGTAGGCAAAAAATGACCAGTGTCCCCAGGTCCTGTTCAAAAACAGCGCCTTATAAAGTGTCCTCCCCCAATTAGTCCCTCCCCTCTTAGATAATTAAGTTACCAAGACTAATGAATTTGATATTCAGAGTGTTCTCTCCTGGATTATTTAACATCCCCCTAGTCATGGTAATAGCACATTTCATAGAAAACATATTATATAGTCATAAACCACCTCACAGTTGATGATCCATATAGGCAGCATGTAAAACGCCGATTTGGAACGCATATGCGTTCCACAGACCGGAAGTGATGTCCGAAACCGGAAGTGGTGTCCGAAACCGGAAGTGACGTATCTAGTGCTGTCCCGATACCCGGAAGTTGTTTTGGAACGCAAATTGCGTTCCACCAGGCGATTTGGATATTAAATGAGGCTGTGCAATTGGTTTGCAATCATCATAATGTTTAAGTCATTACAAATAGCATGTTTATTAATGTATCATTGCTATCCGTTTATTATTTCCACCAAAATCGATTATTAAGTGGATAATATGATATAGCATTTAGCAAACAGTAAAGAAGGGGGGGGGGAGAATGGGACAAAGAGTGGAGGCTTAGAGGGAGTTGGATCACCCTAAATGGGGATTGAGGACACTTTATATATTGACAAGGTTCCACTGGACCATATATTAACAAGCCATCAGGGGGGAAAAGAATTACAAAATACACCCCCTTCCGGCACTATGATAATTACTGAAGGATCAATTCTGATCCGATATTTTAATTTATGACAGAATGTATGATAACAATAAAGTCACCATTGGTAGTTGGTTTAGTTGAGGAAAGAGAAGGGGGCCACCCGAGGAGGTGAACCCCATATACAGCCGGACATCAAGGATTTAATAGTCGTGCCAGAGTGGACGGATGAGCAAGAAAAGTAGAGTAATTCATTTTGTGGATGCCCTGAACAGGCAATAATTATAAGAATGAGTTCTAGTCGTGGCTGAGTGGGAGTTGTGGACAGTGTGTCTCACTCAATAATTATATTTATGTGGGAGAAGTCAGGAACGGAGGATGCACCTATTTTACAGGAAGCAGCCGAACGATAATTGTTCATTGAGGCCATGTGGACTATAAGTTTTTAGTCTATATATCCACTGGCATTCCTTCTGTAAAATCTTTTTATCCCAATCTCCTTTACGTGGGGAGGGAGGAATGATTTCAATGATTTGAAATCCCAGGGATTTAGGATCCCCCCCATGGAACTCAAGTACATGATTCGACACTGGTTTGTCTCGTTTATGTCTAATATCCCCTAGGTGCTCACCTACTCTCCTCCTCAACTCCCTTTTAGTCTTACCCACATAATTTAAGGGACACGTACATGTTATAAGATAGACCACTCCACAGCTCCTACAATTACCAAAGTCCCTTATCTCAAAAGTTCTATCCGTTGTGACACTTTTAAAGGATTTTGATGTAATAATGAATGGGCATGCTATGCAACCACTACATTTAAATGTTCCCAACGGTCTCCTATCCAACCAGGTTCCAGAGGTTTTCGGTGTGGTGTAGAAACTATGGACCAAATGGTCCCTTATCGATTTTCCCCTCCTGAAAGTGATTGCTTACCAGTCGTGTATCTTTACCTTGATATAGGTGTAACTATAGCCATAGGTGTAACTATAGCCATTCCTTTTTTTGCCATAATAGGACATTGTTTGTCGACTTTCCTTGTATGTGTAGTCCGGCTGTAGGCCAGATTTTAATAGAATATTATTAAAAGGTATATTTTAATTGGGAAGGTGTTCCAGTATATATTCCTTTATAACCATGTTATATTGGAAAATAATAAAACCTACACAACACCGAACCCAAACTCTTATTTTTAGTGAAGAAGTTCGGTTCCGGGTACCAAATTCTGTTTTTTATCACGCGCGTGCAAAACTCATTGCACCCGCGTGATAAAAACTGAACAACGCAATGCAATCACAGTCAAAACTGACTGCAATTGAGTGTGCACTTGCGCGGGTTTCCCGCAATGCACCCGGAGCAAATCTGGGACGCCCGTCTGAAAGAGGCCTAAGGCACCTTGAGGTGAACGCATTGCACCCTCACTGAATCCAGACCTATTCACTTCAATGGGGCTGTGCACATGAGTGGTGATTTTCACGTATCACTTGTGCGTTGTGTGAAAATCGCAGCAAGGTCTATATTGTGCGTTTTTCACGCAACACAGGCCCCATAGAAGTGAATGGGGCTGCGTGAAAATCGCAAGCAAGTGCGGATGCGGTGCGATTTTCACGCATGGTTGCTAGGAGACGATCGGGATGGGGACCCCATGGGGATGGACCATGTGATGAGGGCAGTGACGTCACCAAAGGTCCTTTTCTCCCAGGTCCTTATAGAAGAAGAAAGAAGATGAGCCGGGCAGGGCGAACAAGTGGATGAGGTGAGTTAAAAAATTTTATTTTTATTTTTTAACCCCCTCCATCCCTAATTTACTTAGCATTCTGTATTAAGAATGCTATTATTTTCCCTTATAACACCTAATCTAAACCCGAACTTGAGTGAAGAAGTCCGGGTTTAGGTCCGGATACCACATTCAGTTTTTTCTCACTCGCGCGGAAAAAACTGAAGAACGCAACACAATTGCATGAAAAACTCACCCCACTCGCATGCAAAATCGCACGATTTTCCCGCGACGCACCCGCATCCTATACGGCCCTCACACGCGACGCCCGTGTGAAAGAGGCCTAAGAGTTGGGTCCAAATACTTTTCTCCATATAGTGTGTATGTATATATATATATATATATATATATATATATTTATATCGTGAAAGAGAATGTGATACGAATGTATCTGCAGTTAAAGGGAGTCTGTCATCTATATTATATTATTTTCAATCCCCAGAAAACTGCCAGTTATGTAAATGAGGCACCACTTGCCTAGTAGCCCAAACCCGTCTCTTCTCTTGGTCCCAGTTCCTCCCCGATGCATTCTCAATACTTCCTTCGATGTCACTGATTCCCTTTCCCTCTACCTGCTGTATACAAATCCCGCACAGTTGCAGGCTGGTAATCTACCTATAGCACATAGGTGGGCATTAACCTCACCTTATGTACTGCAAATGCGCCTCTAACATCCTCATGCCTATAGATGCCTATAGTATGTACTGTAGTGTGCTGGATGTTGTCTGTCTGCACAGGACTTGTACACATCAACTAGATGACGTTGTAGAGGGGGATGGAATCATTGACATCGCAGCCAGAGGGAACAGAGTCGACATTGCAATGGGAGAACTGGGACCGAGAGAAAAGGTTGGCTTGAGAGAAAAATTGAAAACGCCCTGCTGGGCACTTTATACCTAATTTGGTAGTATTATGCCGATAATCCTACCAAAGGTATAATCTATATTTTAGTTGACAGGAGTACCTTAACATTACTTACAGTGCTGCCCATAATTATTCCTACCTCTGGCAAATTTTGACTTAGTTACTTTTATTCAACCAGCAAGTAATTTTTTGACGGGAAATGACATAGGTGTCTCTCAAAAGATAATAAGACGATGTACAAGAGGCATTATTGTGGGGAAAAAAATGTCTCAGCTTTTATTTACATTTTAGCAAAAATACAAGATGTTCCGCACTGTGTAAAATCTCAGAGGACGTGGTCGGAAGCCAAAAGTGACACCTGTGCTGGCCAGGAGGATAGTTAGAGAGGTGAAAAAGAATCCAAGGATCACCACCAAGGCCATCCTGGTGAATCTGGGCTCTGCTGGTGGCAATGTCTCAAGGCAGACAATCCAACGGACACTGCACAATGCAGACCAAGGAGGACGCCACTTCTCCAGATAAGGCCCACAAAAGCTCGATTGGCCTTTGCAAAAGCTCATCCGGATAAAGAAGAAGACTTCTGGTCTCCTGTGTTATGGTCAGATGAAACAAAAAGTTAATTATTTGGTCACATTGATGTTTCCTTCATTTGGCATAAAAAAGGAGAAGCCTTTAACCCAAAGAACACAATCCCCACTGTCAAACATGGTGGTGGGAACCTAATGCTTTGGGGGTGTTTTTCAGCCAATGGACCAGGGAACCTAATCACAGTAAACGGCACCATGAAAAAAGAGCAATACATGAGGATTCTCAACGACAACATCAGGCAGTCTGCAGAGAAATATGGCCTTGGGCACCAGTGTACATTTCAGCATGATAATGACCCAAAACACACAGCAAAAGTGGTGAAGAAATGGTTAGCAGACAACAACATTAACGTTTTGGAGTGGCCCAGCCAGAGTCCAGACTTGAATCCAATTGAGAATCTGTGGAGGGAGCTAAAGATCAGGGTGATGGCAAGAAGACCCTCCAACCTGAAAGATTTGGAGCTCATTGCTAAAGATGAATGGGCAAAAATACCTGTGGAGACATGCAAAAAGCTGGTCTGCAATTATAGGAAGCGTTTGATTGCTGTAATAGCCGATAAAGGCTTTTCTATTGATTATTGAGAAGGGTATGAATAATTTTGGACTGGACACTTTTTGCTCAAATGTAAATAAAAGCTGAGAAATGTTTTTTTTCCCACAATAATGCCTCTTGTACATCGTCTTATTATCTTTGGGGAGACAACTATGTAATTTCCAATCAAAAAATTACTGGCTGGTTGAATAAAAGTAACTTTAAAAGTAAATTTGCCAGGGGTATGAATAATTATGGGCAGCACTGTACATATGGTAAATATAGATGACAGACTCCCTGTAAGGTCAGACACAAACGAGCTAATTGAATGTGAGGAACTTGCAGTGTGTGTCAGTGAGAGGTCCTGTCTTGACCTCTGACAGGATCACACAGCATTATAATGATTTATAATACTGTGTAACCCTTATGTGTCCTGAAATATACTGAATTAGGGTCCATTCACACATCCGTAGAATGGGTCCGGATTCGTTCCGCATGGTTGCGGAACAAATGCAGACCCATTCATTCTCTGTGGCGCTGGAAGAGATGTGGACAGTGTGCTGTCCGCATCTGCATTTCCGGAGCAAACCGCGGCTCCCGATTTTTTTTTTAACATGTTCTATTCTTGTCCGCAATTGCGGACAAGAATAGTCAGTTCTATGGGGGTGCCGGCTGGGTGTATTGCGGATCCGCAATACACTACGGACATGTGAATGGACCCTTACACTGACATAATGCTGTCAGTGTAAGGCCTCATGCACACGACCGTTTTTTTTTAAGGTCTGCAAAAACGGGGTCTGTAGGTCCGTGATCCGTGACCGTTTTTTCGTCCGTGGGTCTTCCTTGATTTTTGGAGGATCCACGGACATGAAAAAAAAAGTCGTTTTGGTGTCCGCCTGGCCGTGCGGAGCCAAACGGATCCGTCCTGAATTACAATGCAAGTCAATGGGGATGGATCCGTTTGACATTGACACAATATGGTGCAATTGCAAACGGATCCGTCCCCCATTGACTTTCAATGTAAAGTCAGGAGTCCCTTTTATACCATCGGATCGGAGTTTTCTCCAATCCGATGGTATATTTTAACTTGAAGCGTCCCCATCACCATGGGAACGCCTCTATGTTTGAATATACCATCGGATTTGAGTTACATCGTAAAAATCTCAGATCAGACAGTATATTCTAACACAGACGTTCCCATGGTGATGGGGACGCTTCAGGTTAGAATATACTAAAAGAACTGTGTACATGACTGCCCCCTGCTGCCCTCCCCCCCCTGTATTTAACTCATTGGTAGCCAGTGCGGCCGGCCCCCCCCCCCTCCCTCCCCTGTAGTTAACTCATTGGTGGCCAGTGCGGCCGGCCCCCCTCCCTCCCCTGTAGTTAACTCATTGGTGGCCAGTGGGCCCCCCCCTGCCTCCCCCTCCTAATTAAAATCTCCCCCCCTATCATTGGTGGCAGCGGAGAGTACCGACCGGAGTCCCAGTTTAATCGCTGGGGCTCCGATCGGTAACCATGGCAACCAGGGCGCTACTGCAGTCCCAGTTGCCATGGTTACTTAGCAATTTGTAGAAGCATTATACTTACCTGCGAGCTGCGATGTCTGTGTCCGGCCGGGAGCCCCTCCTACTGGTAAGTGACAGGTCTGTGCGGTGCATTGCCTAATGATCTGTCACTTACCAGTAGGAGGAGCTCCCGGCCGGACACAGACATCGCAGCTCGCAGGTAAGTATGATGCTTCTACAAATTGCTAAGTAACCATGGCAACCGGGACTACAGTAGCGTCCTGGTTGCCATGGTTACCGATCGGAGCCCCAGCGATTAAACTGGGACTCCGTTCGGTACTCTCCGCTGCCACCAATGATAGGGGGGGAGATTTTAATTAGGAGGGGGAGGGAGCCCACTGGCCACCAATGAGTTAACTACAGGGGAGGGAGGGGGGCCCACTGGCCACCAATGAGTTAACTACAGGGGAGGGAGGGGGGCCGGCCGCACTGGCCACCAATGTGTTAAATACAGGGGGGAGGGGGGGTATGCCCCCTGTTGCCTGGCAGCACCTGCCAGGCAGCAGGGGGCAGTCACGTACACAGTTCTTTTAGTATATTCTAACCTGAAGCGTCCCCATCACCATGGGAACGCCTCTGTGTTAGAATATACTGTCGGATCTGAGTTTTGACGAAGTGAAAACTCAGCTCTGAAAAAGCTTTTATGCAGACGGATCTGCGGATCAGTCTGTGTAAAAGTAGCCTACGGCCACGGACCTCGGACGCCAATCTTGTGTGCATCCGTGTTTTTTCACGGACCCATTGACTTGAATGGGTCCGTGAACCGTTGTCCGTCAAAAAAATAGGACAGGTCCTATTTTTTTGACGGACAGGAAACACGGGTCACGGATGCGGCTGCAAAACGGTGCATTTTCTAATTTTTCCACGGACCCATTGAAAGTCAATGGGTCCGCGAAAAAAAATGGAAAACGGCACAACGGCCACGGATGCACACAATGGTCGTGTGCATGAGGCCTAATTCAGTAGATTTTAGGACTCTCAAGGTTACACAGCATTATAATGCTGTGCGATTCTGTCATAGGAGTGAGGTCAAGACAGGACCTCTCACTGACACACACTGCGAGTTCCTCACATTGAACTCACTCATTTGTGTCTGGCCTTAAGAGAAACTGTCACCATGAAATGCAGTGCAATCTACAGGCAGCATGTTAACCCTTAGGATACTAGAGGTTTTTTCATTTTTCTTCACCATCTTCCTTGAGCCATAACTTTTTTATATTTCCATTCACATAGCTGTATGAGGGCTTATTGCGGGATTTAATATGGTGTACAATGTAGTGGAAAGCAGGAAAAAAATTCCAAAAGGGGGTGGAATTAGAAAATAAAACTATTCCTCCACCATTTTGACCCTTTTTTCCATTACGCCTTTCGCCATATTGGAAAAATATTCTTATATTTTAATAGTACGGGCGTTTTCAGTCATGGTAATACACATGATGTTTATATTTTTGGTTATTTATGTATCTATTTCACGGAAAGGGGGGCGATTTAGTCTACTTTCACACTCGCGTTTTGGCTTTCCGTTTGTGAGATCCGTTCAGGGCTCTCACAAGCGGTCCAAAACGGATCATTTTGCATTCTAATGCATTCTGAATGGAAAAAGGATCCGCTCAGAATTCATCAGTTCAGTCTCCATTCCGCTTTGGAGGTGGACACCAAAACACTGCTTGCAGCGTTTTGGTGTCAGTCTGATGACACTCAGCCAAACGGATCCGTCCTGGCACACAATGTAAGTCAATGGGGACGGATCCGTTTTCACTGACACAATAGAAAACGGATCCGTCCTCCATTGACTTTTAATGGTGTTCAAGACGGATCCGTCTTGACTATGTTAAAGATAATACAAACGGATCTGTTTTGAATGGATGCAGATGGTTGTATTATCTGAACGGATCCGTCCATGACAGATCCGCACAAAACGCGAGTGTGAAAGTAGCCTTAATTGTTTATATTTTTTAAATATATTTTTAACAGTATTTGTTTACTTTTTATGATTTTGAAACCAATTTAAAAAAAAATTCTGAACAATCATGGATTTTTTTACATCTATTACCGTATTTTTTGCTTTATAAGATGCACTTTTTCCACCCACAAGTGGGGGGGAATGGCTGTGCGTCTTATAAAGCAAATACTAGTGAGCGCTTCCATTATGGAAGCGCACACTAGTATGCATTAGGTGCCAGGAGCGGGGAAGAAGCACTCCAGTACTCACCCTTCCTGGTCTTCCTTGCTGGGGCCGGCGCTGTACTGTCCTGATCCCGTACAGCGTCAGGACGTAGTGTGCGCACTATGACCTGACGCTGCACGTGCGGGCCGGAGAAGACAGGGGAGCGTGACTTTCAGAAATGAAGAAGAGCCACGGCACTGGAGAGGTAAGAGGAGTTTTTTATTTTATTCTGATCTGAGGTCTGATGGGGGTCAGAAACAAAGGGCTGATCTGAGGTTTGATGGGGGTCAGAAACAAAGGGCTGATCTGAGGTTTGATGGGGGTCAGAAACAAAGGGCTGATCTGAGGTTTGATGGGGGTCAGAAACAAAGAGCTGATCTGAGGTCTGATGGGGGTCAGAAACAAAGGGCTGATCTGAGGTTTGATGGGGGTCAGAAACAAAGGGCTGATCTGAGGTCTGAGGTTGATGGGGGTCAGAAACAAAGGGCTGATCTGAGGTCTGATGGGGGTCAGAAACAAAGGGCTGATCTGAGGTTTGATGGGGGTCAGAAACAAAGGGCTGATCTGAGGTTTGATGGGGGTCAGAAACAAGGGCTGATCTGAGGTTGATGGGGGTCAGAAACAAAGGGCTGATCTGAGGTTTGATGGGGGTCAGAAACAAAGGGCTGATCTGAGGTTTGATGGGGGTCAGAAACAAAGGGCTGATCTGAGGTTTGATGGGGGTCAGAAACAAAGGGCTGATCTGAGGTTTTGATGGGGGTCAGAAACAAAGGGCTGATCTGAGGTCTGATGGGGGTCAGAAACAAAGGGCTGATCTGAGGTCTTGATGGGGGTCAGAAACAAAGGGCTGATCTGAGGTTTGATGGGGGTCAGAAACAAAGGGCTGATCTGAGGTTCTGATGGGGGTCCAGAAACAAAGGGCTGATCTGAGGTTTGATGGGGGTCAGAAACAAAGGGCTGATCTGAGGTTTGATGGGGGTCAGAAACAAAGGGCTGATCTGAGGTCTTGATGGGGGTCAGAAACAAAGGGCTGATCTGAGGTCTGATGGGGGTCAGAAACAAAGGGTGATCTGAGGTTGATGGGGTCAGAAACCAAAGGGCTGATCTGAGGTCTGATGGGGGTCAGAAACAAAGGGCTGATCTGATGTCTGATGGGGGTTCAGAAACAAAGGGCTGATCTGAGGTTTGATGGGGGGTCAGAAACAAAGGGCTGATCTGAGGGTTTGATGGGGTCAGAAACAAGGGGCCTGATCTGAGGTTTTGATGGGGGGTCAGAAACAAAAGGGCTGATCTGAGGTTTGATGGGGGTCAGAAACAAAGGGCTGATCTGAGGTCTGATGGGGGTCAGAAACAAAGGGCTGATCTGAGGTTGATGGGGGTCAGAAACAAAGGGCTGATCTGAGGTCTGATGGGGGTCAGAAACAAAGGGCTGATCTGAGGTTTGATGGGGGTCAGAAACAAAGGGCTGATCTGAGGTTTGATGGGGGTCAGAAACAAAGGGCTGATCTGAGGTCTGATGGGGGTCAGAAACAAAGGGCTGATCTGAGGTTTGATGGGGGTCAGAAACAAAGGGCTGATCTGAGGTCTGATGGGGGTCAGAAACAAAGGGCTGATCTGAGGTTTGATGGGGGTCAGAAACAAAGGGCTGATCTGAGGTTTGATGGGGGTCAGAAACAAAGGGCTGATCTGAGGTTTGATGGGGGTCAGAAACAAAGGGCTGATCTGAGGTCTGATGGGGGTCAGAAACAAAGGGCTGATCTGAGGTCTGATGGGGGTCAGAAATAAAGAGCTGATTTGAGGTCTGATGGGGGTATGACATTAAGGGCTGATGGGGTTCTGATATGGGGGTCTGATATGATGTCCTGATATGGGGATCTGATGTGATGTCCTGATATGGGGATCTGATGTGATGTCCTGATATGGGGATCTGATGTGATGTCCTGATATGGGGATCTGATGTGATGTCCTGATATGGGGATCTGATGTGATGTCCTGATATGGGGATCTGATGTGATGTCCTGATATTTATGGGGGTCT
This sequence comes from Bufo gargarizans, assembly GCF_014858855.1. Taxonomy (NCBI): domain Eukaryota; kingdom Metazoa; phylum Chordata; class Amphibia; order Anura; family Bufonidae; genus Bufo; species Bufo gargarizans. Next base: position 491,731,908 of record NC_058080.1, on the reverse strand, counting down.
GATCTGAGGAAAAATATATTTTCTTATTTTCCCTCGCAAAAAACATACGGCGATTTTTCAGAAATGCCCACCTGCTGGCCATAAAAAGAATTGCAGCTTAAATTCCCTGGGTCTCTTCAGCGAGACCCAGCACATTAAAATCAATTACCCGCATCCTCTGCGGCCAATTCTCACTACTACAGGTTACATATACACATACACTAAGGAGGTTATTTATCAAACTGCTGTAAAGTTGAACTGGCTTAGTTGCCCATAGCAACCAATCAGATTCCACCTTTCATTTTTGCCTGCTCCCTTGGAAAATGAAAGCTCTCATTAAAGCCTTTAGATGCCGTGATCAAGTGAGATCACAGCATGTAAATGGTGAAATCGTGCTTCCAGGCTTCTTACCAGCATCCTCTGCGGCCAATGAGGATGCTGGTAAGAAGCCCGATTTCACCGTACTTAGTGTATGTGTGTATATGTAACCTGTAGCAGTGACCCTATGCTCAGTCACTTAGTGTGTATGTAACTTGTAGCAGGGACCCTGTGCCCAGTCACTTAGTATATGTGTGTATATGGAACCTGTAGCAGTGACCCTGTGCCCAGTCACTTAGTATATGTGTGTATATGTAACCTCTAGCAGTGACCCTGTGCCCAGTCACTTAGTATATGTGTGTATATGTAACCTGTAGCAGGGAACCCGTGCCCAGTCACTTAGTATATGTGTGTATATGTACCCTGTAGCAGAGACCCCGTGCCTAGTCACTTAGAGTATGAAAGGTGAAATTTGATTGGTTGCTATGGGCAACTAAGCCAGTTCTACTGTACACCAGTTTGATGAATGACCCCCTTAGTGTATGTGTGTATATGTAACCTGTAGCAGTGGCCCTGTACCCAGTGACTTAGTGTATGTGTGTGTATATGTAACCTGTAGCAGTGAGCCGAAGCCCAGTCAATTAGTGTATGTGTATATGTAACCTGTAGCGGTGTCCATGAGTTATTCAGTGTATGTGTGTACATGTCACCTGTAGCAGTATCCAGCCAGCGTATGTGGGTATATGTAACCTCCAGCGGTGCTCATGTGTGAGTCAGTGTATGTGTATATGTAACCTGCAGCAATGTCCATGAGACAGTCAGTATGTATGTGTACATGTCACCTGTAGCGGTGTTCATGTGTCAGTCAGCGTAAATATAACCTGTAGTGGTGCTCATGTGTCAGTCAGTCAGTGTATGTGTGTACATGTCACCTGTAGCTAGGGCTGAGTATTCTATTGATTATTTTTAATGATTAATCGAGTAATCTTATAAGAAAAAATGAATAGACTGTTTTTTTTAATAAAAACTCAGACCCCCTGCCATCAGTCCCCAACACCCTTCGTTCCCCCTGTGCGATCAGCTCCTCTCCCAGGGCCTTCAGCTCTCCCCCACCCCAGTGCCATCAGCTCCGTTCCCCCAGTGCCTTCAGCTCTCCCCCACCCCAGTGCCATCAGCTCCGTTCCCCCAGTGCCTTCAGCCGTCTCCCACCCCAGTGCCATCAGCCCCACCATGCCATCCATTGCCATGTCCCCCACTCCCCCAGTGCCATCAGAGCAGCCCATGTCCCCCAGTGCCATCAGATCAGCCCCTCCATGTCCCCCAGTGCCATCAGATCAGCCCCTCCATGTCCCCCAGTGCCATCAGATCAGCCCCTTCATGTCCCCCACTCCCATCTGCCCCTCCATGCCATCCATTGACGGCTGTCCCCTTCAGTGCCATGTCCCCAGTGCCAGTGAAATAAAATACTTACCTTTTCGGTAGGGGCGCCGCTCCACAGCTCCTTCCACTTCTTCTCCGCGCGCTGCACTGAATCCTGACGTCACACGTGCCGGTGTTCTGCCAAACCTCTATACCTTGCGAAAAGTCTATACCGGAAGTGACGCGGCCGCACAGGAATCAGCTGGAGGAGTGTGTGCGCGGCGTACATCCACTGGCTTAGGAAACAATCGTTGCAGTGCCGCGATAGAAGTACTTCATACACCGCGCGTGCGCACTTAGGGATATAGAGATTTTACAGCGCTAAATGTTGAATCAGATCTCCCTACCCCTGAGTGCACACAAATCAGCTGATTCCTGTGCGGCCGCGTCACTTCCGGTATAGACTTTTCGAAAGGTATAGAGATTTGGCAGAACACCGGGTCATAGTGCGCACTTACATGCACTATGACCTGACGATGTGTAAGGATCCAGTGCAGCGTGGTACGAGCCGGTGGGTGACCACAGAGCGGTAAGTAATAATAGCAAGCGCTTCACTCCCGCTCCGTGGTCACATGACACAAACGAATCCTCGATGCAAAAAATTTGCATCAATGATTTTTCTGTGTCGAATTACTCAATCGAGTAATCGTTTAAGCCCTACTTGTAGCTTTGATCATGTGTCAGTCAGTCAGTGTATGTGTACATGTAACCTGTAGCACTGCCCTGTCACTTAGTGTATGTGTGTATATGGAACCTGTAGCAGGGAAGCCGTGCCCAGTCACTTAGTATATGTGTGTATATGTACCCTGTAGCAGGGAACCCGTGCCCAGTCACTTAGTATATGTGTGTATATGTACCCTGTAGCAGGGAACCCATGCCCAGTCACTTAGTATATGTGTGTATATGTACCCTGTAGCAGGGAACCCGTGCCCAGTCACTTAGTATATGTGTGTATATGTACCCTGTAGCAGGGAACCCGTGCCCAGTCACTTAGTATATGTGTGTAAAGTCATGACCAAAAGTTTTGAGAATGACACAAATATTAGTTTTCACAAAGTTTGCTGCTAAACTGCTTTTAGATCTTTGTTTCAGTTGTTTCTGTGATGTAGTGAAATATAATTACACGCACTTCATACGTTTCAAAGGCTTTTATCGACAATTACATGACATTTATGCAAAGAGTCAGTATTCGCAGTGTTGGCCCTTCTTTTTCAGGACCTCTGCAATTCGACTGGGCATGCTCTCAATCAACTTCTGGGCCAATTCCTGACTGATAGAAACCCATTCTTTCATAATCACTTCTTGGAGTTTGTCAGAATTAGTGGGTTTTTGTTTGTCCACCCGCCTCTTGAGGATTGACCACAAGTTCTCAATGGGATTAAGATCTGGGGAGTTTCCAGGCCATGGACCCAAAATGTCAATGCTCTGGTCCCCGAGCCACTTAGTTATTACTTTTGCCTTATGGCACGGTGCTCCATCGTGCTGGAAAATGCATTGCTCTTCACCAAACTGTTGTTGGATTGTTGGAAGAAGTTGCTGTTGGAGGGTGTTTTGGTACCATTCTTTATTCGTGGCTGTGTTTTTGGGCAAAATTGTGAGTGAGCCCACTCCCTTGGATGAGAAGCAACCCCACACATGAATGGTCTCAGGATGCTTTACTGTTGGCATGACACAGGCCTGATGGTAGCGCTCACCTTTTCTGTCCGGACAAGGCTTTTTCCGGATGCCCCAAACAATCGGAAAGAGAAGAGACTTCATCGGAGAATATGACTTTGCCCCAGTCCTCAGCAGTCCATTCACCATATTTTTGGAGAGAAGTGGCTTCTTTGCTGCCCTTCTTGACACCAGGCCATCTTCCAAAAGTCTTCGCCTCACTGTGCGTGCAGATGCGCTCACACCTGCCTGCTGCCATTCCTGAGTAAAAAATTAAATACGGGAACCGCGCTGTATCTTTGGCAGTTTATAAGAGTAGTTGGAATAAAGAACCATAAACGTGGGGAACTGAGTTCATATCCTGCTATCGGAGGTGGCAATCACAAGTCCGTACTTCACATACAATGAACCTGCTATCACAAGTCCGTACTTCGCATGCAGTGAACCTGTTATCCACCTCCAGCCTGTCGTCAGATCTCGCCTTGAGCCACTGACCGCCCACTCCAAACTGGGTTAAGATTACCTTCACAAAAGGACAGAGAGATGATGCAATACCCTCAACAGTCAGAGGTAATCAAGTTTTATTCTACTCACATATTCCAAAGTTTTCACATGTACAGGTCCTTCTCAAAAAATTAGCATATTGTGATAAAGTTCATTATTTTCTGTAATGTACTGATAAACATTAGACTTTCATATATTTTAGATTCATTACACACCAACTGAAGTAGTTCAAGCCTTTTATTGTTTTAATATTGATGATTTTGGCATACAGCTCATGAAAACCCAAATTTCCTATCTCAAAAAATTAGCATATTTAATCCGACCAATAAAAGAAAAGTGTTTTTAATACAAAAAAAGTCAACCTTCAAATAATTATGTTCAGTTATGCACTCAATACTTGGTCGGGAATCCTTTTGCAGAAATTACTGCTTCAGTGCGGCGTGGCATGGAGGCAATCAGCCTGTGGCACTGCTGAGGTGTTATGGAGGCCCAGGATGCTTCGATAGCGGCCTTAAGCTCATCCAGAGTGTTGGGTCTTGCATCTCTCAACTTTCTCTTCTCAACATCCCACAGATTCTCTATGGGGTTCAAGTTAGGAGAGTTGGCAGGCCAATTGAGCACAGTAATACCATGGTCAGTAAACCATTTACCAGTGGTTTTGGCACTGTGAGCAGGTGCCAGGTCGTTCTGAAAAATGAAATCTTCATCTCCATAAAGCTTTTCAGCAGATGGAAGCATGAAGTGCTCCAAAATCTCCTGATAGCTAGCTGCATTGACCCTGCCCTTGATAAAACACAGTGGACCAACACCAGCAGCTGACATGGCACCCCAGGCCATCACTGACTGTGGGGACTTGACACTGGACTTCAGGCATTTTCCTCTCACCAGTCTTCCTCCAGACTCTGGCACCTTGATTTCCGAATGACATGCAACAGTCCAGTGCTGCTTCTCTGTAGACCAGGTCAGGCGCTTCTGCCGCTGTTTCTGGTTCAAAAGTGTCTTGACCTGGGGAATGCGGCACCTGTAGCCCATTTCCTGCACACGCCTGTACACGGTGGCTCTGGATGTTTCTACTCCAGACTCAGTCCACTGCTTCCGCAGGTCCCCCAAGGTCTGGAATCGGTCCTTCTCCACAATCTTCCTCAGAGTCCGGTCACCTCTTCTCGTTGTGCAGCGTTTTCTGCCACACTTTTTCCTTCCCACAGACTTCCCACTGAGGTGCCTTGATACAGCACTCTGGGAACAGCCTATTCGTTCAGAAATTTCTTTCTGTGTCTTACCCTCTTGCTTGAGGGTGTCAATGATGGCTTCTGGACAGCAGTCAGGTCGGCAGTCTTACCCATGATTGCGGTTTTGAGTAATGAACCAGGCTGGGAGTTTTTAAAAGCCTCAGGAATCTTTTGCAGGTGTTTAGAGTTAATTAGTTGATTCAGATGATTAGGTTAATAGCTTGTTTAGAGAACCTTTTCATGATATGCTAATTTTTTGAGATAGGAATTTTGGGTTTTCATGAGCTGTATGCCAAAATCATCAATATTAAATCAATAAAAGGCTTGAATTACTTCAGTTGGTGTGTAATGAATCTAAAATATATGAAAGTCTAATGTTTATCAGTACATTACAGAAAATAATGAACTTTATCACAATATGCTAATTTTTTGAGAATGACCTGTATATAAGATTGCCCGACCCGGGTTTCGCAGTTAGCTTCGTCAGGGGCTGCGGTACAAACTCCGCTATAATCCACGAGTATATAACAACCCTTTACCCCGGAACAAAAACGGACTTCCGTTGTCCGGCGGTATGTTAAACAATCACATGCTGAAATGACTAAAAACATATGCAAACTTACAATGTATTAAATTACATAAAAGCGCCAATACCTTACGCTAACACACATATCAATATTTCAAAATATCATTAAGAATTATGCTAGATATAAAAATGTATAAATATAATAAATATATAAAATTACAGATATATTAAAACAGTATATATTCAGGAAGATCACACCATACAGACCGATTTTATGTCCCATTCAATATTATGTCCTTGTGGCTGCAATGTGTTCATTTCATAGATCCATTGAGCCTCCTTTTTATTAATTTGTGTAGCGGGATTACCTCCTCGCCAGTGGCGTTTCACAAGTTCCACGCCACAAAATTTGAGACCGATGGGGTCCTTCTGATGGAATTTCTTGCAATGTGCCGCGAGGCTATAATCCACGAGTATATAACAACCCTTTACCCCGGAACAAAAACGGACTTCCGTTGTCCGGCGGTATGTTAAACAATCACATGCTGAAATGACTAAAAACATATGCAAACTTACAATGTATTAAATTACATAAAAGCGCCAATACCTTACGCTAACACACATATCAATATTTCAAAATATCATTAAGAATTATGCTAGATATAAAAATGTATAAATATAATAAATATATAAAATTACAGATATATTAAAACAGTATATATTCAGGAAGATCACACCATACAGACCGATTTTATGTCCCATTCAATATTATGTCCTTGTGGCTGCAATGTGTTCATTTCATAGATCCATTGAGCCTCCTTTTTATTAATTTGTGTAGCGGGATTACCTCCTCGCCAGTGGCGTTTCACAAGTTCCACGCCACAAAATTTGAGACCGATGGGGTCCTTCTGATGGAATTTCTTGCAATGTGCCGCGAGGCTATGGGTCTCCAGTCCCTTTTTAATATTCCTGATGTGTTCATCAACTCGGACCTTCAACTTCCTCAGTGTTCTACCAATATACTGGAGTCCACACGGGCACTCCAGTATATAAATGACCCCCATAGACTCACACGAAATATTCCCTCTAACTTTTTTTTAGATAGATTTGGAGGTGGACACAATTTCTGCCATTCCTGAGCAAGCTCTGCACTGGTGGCACTCCTTGAAGTTCTTGATGATCCTATAAATTGTTGATTGAGGTGCTATCTTAGTAGCCACAATATCCTTGCCTGGGTGAAGCCATTTTTATGCAACGCAATGATGGCTGCACGCGTTTCTCTGCAGGTCACCATGGTTAACAATGGAAGAACAATGATTTCAAGCATCACCCTCCTTTTAACAGGTCAAGTCTGCCATTTTAACCCAATCAGCCTGACATAATGATCTCCAGCCTTATGCTGGTCAACATTCTCACCTGAGTTAACAAGACGATTACTGAAATGATCTCAGCAGGTCCTTTAATGACAGCAATGAAATGCAGTGGAAAGGTGTTTTTGGGGATTAAGTTAATTTTCATGGCAAAGAAGGACTATGCAATTCATCTGATCACTCTTCATAACATTCTGGAGTATATGCAAATTGCTATTATAAAAACTTAAGCAGCAACTTTTCCAATTTCCAATATTTATGTAATTCTCAAAACTTTTGGCCACGACTGTATATGGAACCTGTAGCAGGGAACCCGTGCCCAGTCATTTAGTGTATTTGTGTACATGTAACCTGTAGCAGTGACCCTATGCTCAGTCACTTAGTGTATGTGTGTATATGTAACCTGTACCAGGGAACCCGTGCCCAGTCACTTAGTATATGTGTGTATACCGAACCTGTAGCGGTGTCCAGCCAGCGTATATGTGTGTATGTTACCTGCAGCGGTGCTCATGTGTGAGTCAGTTTATACATGTCACCTGTAGCAGTGTTCATGTGTCAGTCCGTCAGTGTGTATACATGTCAACTGTAGTGGTGCACATGTGTCAGCCCGTCAATGTATGTGTGTGTACATGTCACCTGTAGCGGTGCCCATGTGTCAGTCAGTCAATGTATGTGTGTACATGTCAACTGTAGTGGTGCACATGTGTCAGCCCGTCAGTGTATGTGTGTGTACATGTCACTTGCAGCGGTGCCCATGTGTCAGTCCGTCAATGTATGTGTGTACATGTCACCTGTGCCCATGTGTCAGTCCGTCAGTGTATGCGTGTACATGTCACCTGTAGCGGTGCCCATGTGTCAGTCAGTGTATGTGTGTACATGTCACCTGTAGCGGTGCCCATGTGTCAGTCAGTGTATGTGTGTACATGTCACCTGTAGAGGTGCCCATGTGTCAGTCAGTGTATGTGTGTACATGTCACCTGTAGCGGTGCCCATGTGTCAGTCAGTCAGTGTATGTGTGTACATGTCACCTGTAGCGGTGCCCATGTGTCAGTCAGTCAGTCAGTGTATGTGTACATGTCACCTGTAGCGGTGCCCATGTGTCAGTCAGTGTATGTGTGTACATGTCACCTGTAGAGGTGCCCATGTGTCAGTCAGTCAGTGTATGTGTGTACATGTCACCTGTAGCGGGGCCCATGTGTCAGTCAGTCAGTATATGTGTGTACATGTCACCTGTAGCGGGGCCCATGTGTCAGTCAGTATATGTGTACATGTCACCTGTAGCGGGGCCCATGTGTCAGTCAGTCTATGTGTGTACATGTCACCTGTAGCGGTGCCCATGTGTCAGTCAGTCAGTATATGTGTGTACATGTCACCTGTAGCGGTGCCCATGTGTGCAGTCAGTCAGTATATGTGTGTACATGTCACCTGTAGCGGGGCCCATGTGTCAGTCAGTCAGTATATGTGTGTACATGTCACCTGTAGCGGGGCCCATGTGTCAGTCAGTATATGTGTACATGTCACACATGTCACCTGTAGCGGGGCCCATGTGTCAGTCAGTCTATGTGTGTACATGTCACCTGTAGCGGTGCCCATGTGTCAGTCAGTCAGTATATGTGTGTACATGTCACCTGTAGCGGTGCCCATGTGTCAGTCAGTGTATGTGTGTACATGTCACCTGTAGCGGTGCCCATGTGTCAGTCAGTGTATGTGTGTACATGTCACCTGTAGAGGTGCCCATGTGTCAGTCAGCGTATGTGTGTACATGATGTCACCTGTAGCGGTGCCCATGTGTCAGTCAGTCAGTGTATGTGTGTACATGATGTCACCTGTAGCGGTGCCCATGTGTCAGTCAGTCAGTGTATGTGTGTACATGTCACCTGTAGCGGTGCCCATGTGTCAGTCAGTCAGTGTATGTGTGTACATGTCACCTGTAGCGGTGCCCATGTGTCTGTCAGTCAGTCAGTCAGTGTATGTGTGTACATGTCACCTGTAGCGGTGCCCATGTGTCAGTCAGTGTATGTGTGTACATGTCACCTGTAGAGGTGCCCATGTGTCAGTCAGCGTATGTGTGTACATGATGTCACCTGTAGCGGTGCCCATGTGTCAGTCAGCGTATGTGTGTACATGATGTCACCTGTAGCGGTGCCCATGTGTCAGTCAGTCAGTGTATGTGTGTACATGTCACCTGTAGCGGTGCCCATGTGTCTGTCAGTCAGTCAGTCAGTGTATGTGTGTACATGTCACCTGTAGCGGTGCCCATGTGTCAGTCAGTCAGTGTATGTGTGTACATGTCACCTGTAGCGGTGCCCATGTGTCAGTCAGTGTATGTGTGTACATGTCACCTGTAGCGGTGCCCATGTGTCTGTCAGTCAGTCAGTCAGTGTATGTGTGTACATGTCACCTGTAGCGGTGCCCATGTGTGCCGTCGCTGTGCAGGTTTCTGCCTGCTTGCGTGGATGAGGGCGGCGCCTGCAGGATCGGCCCCTCCCCCGCCCGGGATCGCTGACTTCCTCATTCTCCGCACGGACAGTGACTCCCTGTAGCAGAGTACAGCCGCCGGGATATCAGCACTGCCTCCGCTCACACCATGTCCAAGCCGCCAGCTAAACCAGCAAAGCCAGGTGAGAGAGGCCTGCCCTGGGCCGCTGCCATATACACGGGAGCCTCCACCCTACCTGTGGTGACACCAGCGTCTGCTGCCCATGGGCCGCCGCCGCAGTGCATGCTGGGAGCTGGCTGGTTGTCAGCACACACATGTAGCCTGGGATGCCCTGCACTTCCTGTCACTGAGCCCATTGAAGAACTCCATGCCAGCCACTCCCCAACCAGAGAGGTGACAGCCTGGGAGAGTGGCACTGCAGTGTGCCAGGTGATCTGGCTCATGGCTAACAGTGCCCTGAGGAAAGTCTCCAGGGGCCAACCCCAGTAGCCTAAAAAATCTGTGCCAGAACATCACCACACTATGCATAAGGCCTCATGGTCCACCGTGTGTTTGTATTTAGATGTAGATGGAGGGCCATTCAGCTGACAACGCTGTACACACAGAGCATGCCATATGTATACGAGACAACTATATACACGTATGTGACGTATGCACACCGTGTACACAGGAACACCATACAAACCATGTACACACGCAGAAAATACTGCATATACACAGGAACACCGCACACAATAGAATGTACACACGTAACATGTTATACGTACACAGGAACACTATACACGCAATGTATACACACAGAACATGCTGTATGTACACAGGAACACCATACAAACCATGTACACACGCAGAACATGCTGTATGTACACAGGAACACCATACAAACCATGTACACACGCAGAAAATACTGCATATACACAGGAACACCGCACACAATGGAATGTACACACATGTAACATGTTATACAGACACAGGAACACTATACACGCAATGTATACACACAGAACATGCTGTATGTATACAGGAACACCATACAAACCATGTACACACGCAGAAAATACTGCATATACACATGAACAGTGCACACAATGGAATGTACACACATGTAACATGTTATACGTACACAGGAACACTATACACGCAATGTATACACACAGAACATGCTGTATGTACACAGGAACACTATACACGCAATGTATACACACAGAACATGCTGTATGTATACAGGAACACCATACAAACCATGTACACACGCAGAAAATACTGCATATACACAGGAACACCGCACACAATGGAATGTACACACATGTAACATGTTATACAGACACAGGAACACTATACACGCAATGTATACACACAGAACATGCTGTATGTATACAGGAACACCATACAAACCATGTACACACGCAGAAAATACTGCATATACACATGAACAGTGCACACAATGGAATGTACACACATGTAACATGTTATACGTACACAGGAACACTATACACGCAATGTATACACACAGAACATGCTGTATGTACACAGGAACACTATACACGCAATGTATACACACAGAACATGCTGTATGTATACAGGAACACCATACAAACCATGTACACACGCAGAAAATACTGCATATACACAGGAACACCGCACACAATGGAATGTACACACATGTAACATGTTATACAGACACAGGAACACTATAAACGCAATGTATACACACAGAACATGCTGTATGTATACAGGAACACCATACAAACCATGTACACACGCAGAAAATACTGCATATACACATGAACAGTGCACACAATGGAATGTACACATGTAACATGTTATACGTACACAGGAACACTATACACGCAATGTATACACACAGAACATGCTGTATGTATACAGGAACACCATACAAACCATGTACACACATGTAACATGTTATATGTACACAGGAACACTATACACACAATGTACACACAGAACATGCTGTATGTACACAGGGACACTATACACACATGTAACATGTTATATGTACACAGGAACACTATACATGCAATGTACACACACAGAACATGTTGTATGTACACAGGGACACTACACTCCATATACACACATGTAACATGTTATACATACACAGGAACACTATACACGCAATGTATACACACAGAACATGCTGTATGTATACAGGAACACCATACAAACCATGTACACACGCAGAAAATACTGCATATACACAGGAACACCGCACACAATGGAATGTACACACATGTAACATGTTATACAGACACAGGAACACTATACACGCAATGTATACACAGAACATGCTGTATGTACACAGGTACACTATACACACACACATGTAACATGTTATATGTACACAGGAACACTATACATGCAATGTACACACACAGAACATGTTGTATGTACACAGGGACACTACACTCCATATACACACATGTAACATGTTATACGTACACAGGAACACTATTCACGCAATGTACACACAGAACATGCTGTATGTACACAGGGACACTATACACTCCATATACACACATGTAACATGTTATACGTACACAGGAAGACTATACACACAATGTGCACACATGTAACATGTTATACGTACGCAGGAACTCTATACATGAAATGTACACACAGAACATGCTGTATGTACACAGGGACACTATACACTCCATATACACACATGTAACATGTTATACGTACACAGGAAGACTATACACACAATGTGCACACATGTAACATGTTATACGTACACAGGAACACTATACATGAAATGTACACACAGAACATGCTGTATGTACACAGGGACACTATACACTCCATATACACACATGTAACCTGTTTTACGTACACAGGGACACTATACACACATGTACCATGCTGTATGTAAACAGGAACACTATACACACCATGTAGACAAGAACTAACATACCCCACATACACCCATCAAACACATGACTACTAGGGTAATCTTACATTCTTATGACACGTTAGACAGGTCATAAACTGAAGGCTTAAAGGGGTTGTCTCACTTCAGTAAATAGCATTTATTATGTAGAGAAAGTTAATACAAGGCACTTACTAATGTATTGTGATTGTCCATATTGCCTCCTTTGCTGGCGGGATTAATTCTTCCATCACATTATACACTGCTTGTTTCCATGGTTACGGCCACCCTGCGATCTATCAGCTTGCACACTATGGAAAAAAGCACCAGCCTATGAGCATTCCCATGGCCCTAGCCACCGGATAGACCAGCACTTTTTCCTATAATGTGCAAGCATGGACACCGCTGCTGGATTATAGAGTGGTCGTAACCATGGAAATGAGCAATGTATAATGTGATGGGGAAATGAATCCAGCCAGCAAAGGAGGCAATGTGGACAATCACAATACATTAGTATAGGTTTAGGAAGTGGCTACCTATGAATCTAGATCCGACTTTCCAACAAGCCTTGGGATTTGACAAGGGAATATAGCCTGGCTAGATATCCATCCGTGGCCGACTGTTGGAAAGTTAGATCTTGCTCATAGGGAGACGCTTCCAAGAGGTGGCGCTGGCGAGAGGTTCTTGGGAGAGGCCTCTTTGCATATGGTGCAGTGGAACAAATAATGTAACAGAATTCAATGTGCCGTAGACCAGACTGATAGCTGTCAGTGAATAAATATACTGAATAATTAGGTGGTGTCCTGCTGCCAGAGCTGGGTCCAGATAACATGGTAACCTGACGGGCTGGAGAGGAGGAGTGATACAGCGCTTGTCCCTGGGGCACGCGAGTTACATGATAGTTCGCACCAGGAACCTGAAATACACTCCAGCTCATAGCTGGCACAGCTTTCAGTTTCTAGCGGACAAGCAGCCCGAAGATGTGCCAAAGTTATCAGGAGGTGTGTGCGTTTTATGCCAGTCGACTTTTTACTGACTGGCACATGAATGGCCAGTCTTAGGAAATCAGCCCCTTTGATTTGGGAACTAACCTGACCCTCTGTATGACATAAATGTGGGTGGATTGCCCCTTTATTTTGTGCTGGTGTGTGGTAGCTGTGTACCGAGCACGTGTGATGTGCGCCGTAGCGGGTGAATAACTGTACCGCAATTAGGCAGAAAAGAATCCCTTAACTTTATGGACAATTATAATCTCGGGTGTTATTTCTTTCTAAATTAACTATAAAACATGTCCAAGACTCAAATAAATGAGCATGTTAGAACACTCTGCAAAATACTGAGTCAGCCACCCGGTGCTGCTGTATTTGTCATGTATCCATGACCGGGAGAAAAGTGACATCTGTCCGGGGACATGATGGTACAGATACAGAACAGGGTCCATATGTGGGGTATGATGGTACAGTAGGGTCTGTCTGGGGACATGATGGTACAGAGGCAGGACAGGGTCCATATGTGGGTATGATGGTACAGTATGGTCTGTCTGGGGACATGATGGTACAGATACAGAACAGGGTCCATATGTGGGTATGATGGTACAGTAGGGTCTGTCTGGGGACATGATGGTACAGATACAGAACAGGGTCCATATGTAGGTATGATGCTACAGTATGGTCTGTCTGGGGACATGATGGTACAAGAAACAGAACAGGGTCCATATGTAGGTATATGATGATGCAGTAGGGTCTGTCTGGGTACATAATGGTACAGACACAGAACAGGGTCCATATGTGGGTATGATGGTACAGTAGGGTCTGTCTGGGGACATGATGGTACAGATACAGAACAGGGTCCATATGTGGTACGATGGTACAGTAGGGTCTGTCTGAGGACATGATGGTACAGATACAGAACAGGGTCCATATGTGGGTATGATGGTGCAGTAGGGTCTGTCTGAGGACATGATGGTACAGATACAGGACAGGGTCCATATGTGGGTATGATGGTACAGTAGGGTCTGTCTGGGTACATGATGGTACAGATACAGGACAGGGTCCATATGTGGGTATGATGGTACAGTATGGTCTGTCTGGGGACATGATGTTACAGATACAGAACAGGGTCTATATGTGGTATGATGGTACAGTAGGGTCTGGGGACATGATGGTACAGATACAGAACAGGATCCATTTGTGGGTATGATGGTGCAGTAGGGTCTGTCTGGGTACATGATGGTACAGATACAGGACAGGGTCCATATGTGCATGTCCATATATATTGGCGTACTGTCCCTACCTACCATACCACACTCACTTGAAATAGTTTATCTAGCTGTATCTAGCCTGTGGATGGCACCGTTTAGGGGAGGGGGGGATCTGTGGATGGCACCGTTTAGGGGAGGGGGGGGATCTGTGGATGGCACCGTTTAGGGGAGGGGGGGGATCTGTGGATGGCACCGTTTAGGGGAGGGGGGGGATCTGTGGATGGCACCGTTTAGGGGAGGGGGGGGATCTGTGGATGGCACCGTTTAGGGGAGGGGGAAGGAATCTGTGGATGGCACCGTTTAGGGGAGGGGGAGGGAATCTGTGGATGGCACCGTTTAGGGGAGGGGGAGGGAATCTGTGGATGGCACCGTTTAGGGGAGGGGGAGGGAATCTGTGGATGGCACCGTTTAGGGGAGGGGGAGGGAATCTGTGGATGGCACCGTTTAGGGGAGGGCGAGGGAATCTGTGAATGGCACCGTTTAGGGGAGGGGGGGAATCTGTGGATGGCACCGTTTAGGGGAGGGGGGGGATCTGTGGATGGCACCGTTTAGGGGAGGGGGAGGGAATCTGTGGATGGCACCGTTTAGGGGAGGGGGAGGGAATCTGTGGATGGCACCGTTTAGGGGAGGGGGAGGGAATCTGTGGATGGCACCGTTTAGGGGAGGGGGAGGGAATCTGTGGATGGCACCGTTTAGGGGAGGGGGAGGGAATCTGTGGATGGCACCGTTTAGGGGAGGGCGAGGGAATCTGTGAATGGCACCGTTTAGGGGAGGGGGGGAATCTGTGGATGGCACTATTTAGGGGAGGGGACTCAGCTCCCTGCTGTTGTGTGCACAAAGCACAGGGCAGCAGGGGGAGTGTAAAGTCCTATTCACCCTAATAGAGCTCTATTAGGGTGAATAGGACAAGGGTTCTAGCCCTTAAGGAGGCTAATAGTTATTAAATAAAAAGTAAAAAAATAAAAATAAAAAAAAGTTTTAACACGCCCCCCCAAATATAGAAAACAATATATCGCACATGCTTAAAATTATATCGCAATATAGATTTTAGGCCATATCGCCCACCCCTACCATGCGGCTTGAAAATGTTAGGTGAACAAGAAATTGAACTGTTGCCTTGTTATAAAGGTACAATACTAGGGCTTGTTCACACCCTGCAGACTATCCACTGTATATATTTTACAATGGTTAGAGCCCCAGGTTTGTGGTATAGAGCTTCAAATACCCTAATACCGTTCTCATGGTAGTATAGTGAAATGTCAAAATTGTAGCTGCCTGCAGCCACCACAAGGTGGCCCATTGAAGTCAGTGGGCACCACATATATATGAACCGCAATAGCCAGAATTTTCTCATGAGCACCAGTTGCTGGCAGTGATTTTCTAATCGCCGTGACAATCTGGAGTTTGCAACTGCTTTACTATGAGACAGCAATTTACAATATTTATTGTGAACTTTCCCTTTAAGGCTACTTTCACATTAGCGTTTTTCTCCATTGAAAGTCATGGATCCGTGTTCTATTGTGTCAGAAATAAACAATCCATCCACATTGTGTGCCAGGACGGATCCGTCTTGCTCCGCACCACATAGCGGACAGAAAAACTCTGCAGGCAGCGTTATTCTGTCTGCGATGGGAGCGCAGCCAAATGGAACTGAGTGCATTTTGGTGCCTTTCGTTCAGTTCAGTTTTGTGACAAAACAAGCGTTTTCTTCCACTATTGAGCCCTATGAAAGTAGCCTAAGTCAGCATCTCTCTTGCGGTATTATTGTGTCCTGTTTAGCAGTTTGTAACTCCCAAGATCTTTTTCAAAGTAATCAACCCACGATGCAGGCTAGACGTCCTGACAGATATCCGTATTTTCTCGTGAAAAGCAGGTCCCCTAATCCTGACAAATGCTTCTTTTTATTTTTGTGCAGTTAAGGTTTTGGCTCCCATCTCTAAAATCTCAGACTGTTAATGAAACCAGGGGGGAGGTCTTAGCGGTGTTCCTGGCGGTGTGAAGGTGCACCAAATGGGGTGTCCCAGCCCCCAATGAACAGAAAACCTTATATGCATAAGGCTACATTCACATGACTGTAAGTGTTTCGCAGTCCGCAAATTGCGGATCTGCAAAGCACGGATACCCGCCAAGTATGGTCTTCATTTTGCAGACCGCACATGGCCGGCGCTATATAGAGAATGCGGACAAGAATAGGACATGCTCTATATTTTTTGTGGGGCTGCGGAACAACGGATGCGGATCCATTTATACGGTCGTGTGAATTCACCCTAAGAGTGAACATGTGCAGTCTCATTCCATAGTGAAAGCCTAGGCTGTAGCGATGTCTTGATCCACATTGTACTTTATAACACACCATGCCTTAGGCCACGTTCACGGCGTTTGCAGTTTCTGTTCTGCCCTGTTAGAGGAGCAGATCAATGAAAATAACCTATACGGAGCTGAACAGACCCCATGGACTGGCATTTTTGGTGGTTTGTCCGCCCAAGACCTTAGCGTTACGCTATATAGAGGAGGGGGCAGATCATGGCAGCCAGACCTCAGTGCAGGATTCATGTACGAGTTGGGGGAGGATCAGGAATGAAAGCAAGTAGAAGTGGGTATGACAGGTCCGATGCCGACGTTACCTGCTCTGTGAGACTTGAATTGCTTATATCATGTACTGCGCAGGAAAGATGTCTCAACTAGTTTCCTTCCCTTCTTGCCATGGTGTTACAGCCCAAGTGATTCATCATGTGCGCGGCGGGCGGCTCAGCAGGGCTGCCTGTTACTTCATTTCCAGGCATGCTTTGTGGAATTGGTGTATCTTTGCAGAAGACGGCGGTGCATGCACAGTCATGTTTTGCTTCAGGAGTCAGACATCCATCTGTCAGAACTGAAGAGTGCAGCAGAATAATGTCATTGTGTCTTTTTTACTGCATAGGGAATGCCGTAAAATCAAAACCCGGTTTACCCAGTTTCCAATACAAAATAAGTCCCTTGGGGGGCGGTTTAAATAAGTTGGAGTTAAGAAGAAAATAAGTTAAGTTGTCTGTCCTTTAAAGTTGTTGTCCAGCAGTATAAACACCCCCCACAATGCCAGGGCCCCTCCTATAGATATGAGGTCTGATGAAAAAAATAAAGTTTTTCCTTAATTTTTTCCAGAGTCCCTTCTCTGGAGGAGAACCCTCCTGTAGGATAACCTCTTTGGGGTATTGGTTGCGGATGTGACATGCGGGCTCATGTCTGCGTCTATAGGGGAGGGCACCACGTTTGTGCTGGATGTGGATGCCTTCTCCTGTTCCCGCACAGCCACCTACCCTATAGACAAGTTGCTCGTAATTAGAGCTCTGGACTTAGGACTCACTGGTTGGCTCATCTGTGATTCATTTACTAAGGCGCGTGAGGACGCATGCGCCTGATGGACCAAGAGATATTCCCTCAACCAATATGGCTGCGATGACATCAAATTGATTGGGCGCATGCCTGAATACACGTCCGACGCAACAAAGTGACGGAAGCCAGATACGACATGCGCATTGCTGTATGGGGCACGCCGAAATAGGCTTTGGATAACCTGACACCGCCATACATCTGATTTCTCCTCCTTCCTCCCTCCATTTGATACATCATCTAGTAAGCACTTATGTAATTGGTTGCACATGTTACATTACCACAGTGCTCATGATACTTTATGAACTTTTAATTGGTAATCATGTTGAAGGTTTTCTAGATATATAAGTAGAGTTGAGCGAACACCTGGATGTTCGGGTTCGAGAAGTTCGGCCGAACATCCCGGAAATGTTCGGGTTCGGGATCCGAACCCGATCCGAACTTCGTCCCGAACCCGAACCCCATTGAAGTCAATGGGGACCCGAACTTTTCGGCACTAAAAAGGCTGTAAAACAGCCCAGGAAAGAGCTAGAGGGCTGCAAAAGGCAGCAACATGTAGGTAAATCCCCTGCAAACAAATGTGGATAGGGAAATGAATTAAAATAAAAATTAAATAAATAAAAATTAACCAAAATCAATTGGAGAGAGGTTCCATAGCAGAGAATCTGGCTTCCCGTCACCCACCACTGGAACAGTCCATTCTCAGATATTTAGGCCCCGGCACCCAGGCAGAGGAGAGAGGTCCCGTAACAGAGAATCTGTCTTCATGTCAGCAGAGAATTAGTCTGCATGTCATAGCAGAGAATGAGGCTTCACGTCAGCCACCACTGCAACAGTCCATTGGCATATATTTAGGCCCAGCACACACACAGGCAGAGGAGAGAGGTCCCGTAACAGAGAATCTGGCTTCATGTCAGCAGAGAATCAGTCTGCATGTCATAGCAGAGAATCAGGCTTCACGTCAGCCACCACTGCAACAGTCCATTGTCATAAATTTAGGCCCAGCACCCAGGCAGAGGAGAGAGGTCCCGTAACAGAGAATCTGGCTTCATGTCAGCAGAGAATCAGTCTTCATATCATAGCAGAGAATCAGGCTTCACGTCACCCACCACTGTAAGAGTCAATTTTCATAAATTTAGGCCCAGAACCCAGGCAGAGGAGAAAGGTCCCGTAACAGACAATCTGGCTTCATGTCAGCAGAGAATCAGTCTTCATATCATAGCAGAGAATCAGGCTTCACGTCACCCACCACTGTAAGAGTCAATTTTCATAAATTTAGGCCCAGAACCCAGGCAGAGGAGAAAGGTCCCGTAACAGACAATCTGGCTTCATGTCAGCAGAGAATCAGTCTTCATATCATAGCAGAGAATCAGGCTTCACGTCACCCACCACTGTAAGAGTCAATTTTCATAAATTTAGGCCCAGAACCCAGGCAGAGGAGAAAGGTCCCGTAACAGACAATCTGGCTTCATGTCAGCAGAGAATCAGTCTTCATATCATAGCAGAGAATCAGGCTTCACGTCACCCACCACTGTAAGAGTCAATTTTCATAAATTTAGGCCCAGAACCCAGGCAGAGGAGAAAGGTCCCGTAACAGACAATCTGGCTTCATGACAGCAGAGAATCAGTCTGCATGTCATAGCAGAGAATCAGGCTTCACGTCAGCCACCACTGCAACAGTCCATTGTCATAAATTTAGGCCCAGCACCCAGGCAGAGGAGAGAGGTCCCGTAACAGAGGATCTGGCTTCATGTCAGCAGAGAATTAGTCTGCATGTCATAGCAGAGAATGAGGCTTCACGTCAGCCACCACTGCAACAGTCCATTGGCATATATTTAGGCCCAGCACACACACAGGCAGAGGAGAGAGGTCCCGTAACAGACAATCTGGCTTCATGTCAGCAGAGAATTAGTCTGCATGTCATAGCAGAGAATGAGGCTTCACGTCACCCACCACTGCAACAGTCCATTGGCATATATTCAGGCCCAGCACCCAGGCAGAGGAGAGAGGTCCCGTAACAGAGGATCTGGCTTCATGTCAGCAGAGAATCAGTCTGCATGTCATAGCAGAGAATCAGGCTTCACGTCAGCCACCACTGCAACAGTCCATTGTCATAAATTTAGGCCCAGCACCCAGGCAGAGGAGAGAGGTCCCGTAACAGACAATCTGGCTTCATGTCAGCAGAGAATTAGTCTGCATGTCATAGCAGAGAATCAGGCTTCATGTCAGCCACCACTGCAACAGTCCATTGGCATATATTTAGGCCTAGCACACAGGCAGAGGAGAGGTTCATTCAACTTTGGGTAGCATCGCAATATAATGGTAAAATGAAAATAAAAATAGGATTGAATGAGGAAGTGCCCTGGAGTCCAATAATATATGGTTATGGGGAGGTAGTTAATGTCTAATCTGGACAAGGGACGGACAGGTCCTGTGGGATCCATGCCTGGTTCATTTTTATGAACGTCAGCTTGTCCACATTGGCTGTAGACAGGCGGCTGCGTTTGTCTGTAATGACGCCCCCTGCCGTGCTGAATACACGTTCAGACAAAACGCTGGCTGCCGGGCAGGCCAGCACCTCCAAGGCATAAAAGGCTAGCTCTGGCCACGTGGACAATTTAGAGACCCAGAAGTTGAATGGGGCCGAACCATCAGTCAGTACGTGGAGGGGTGTGCACACGTACTGTTCCACCATGTTAGTGAAATGTTGCCTCCTGCTAACACGTTGCGTATCAGGTGGTGGTGCAGTTAGCTGTGGCGTGTTGACAAAAGTTTTCCACATCTCTGCCATGCTAACCCTGCCCTCAGAGGAGCTGGCCGTGACACAGCTGCCTTGGCGACCTCTTGCTCCTCCTCTGCCTTGGCCTTGGGCTTCCACTTGTTCCCCTGTGACATTTGGGAATGCTCTCAGTAGCGCGTCTACCAACGTGCGCTTGTACTCGCGCATCTTCCTATCACGCTCCAGTGCAGGAAGTAAGGTGGGCACATTGTCTTTGTAGCGTGGATCCAGCAGGGTGGCAACCCAGTAGTCCGCACAGGTTAAAATGTGGGCAACTCTGCTGTCGTTGCGCAGGCACTGCAGCATGTAGTCGCTCATGTGTGCCAGGCTGCCCAGGGGTAAGGACAAGCTGTCCTCTGTGGGAGGCGTATCGTCATCGTCCTGCCTTTCCCCCCAGCCACGCACCAGTGATGGACCCGAGCTGCGTTGGGTGCCACCCCGCTGTGACCATGCTTCATCCTCATCCTCCTCCACCTCCTCCTCATCCTCGTCCTCCTCGTCCTCCAGTAGTGGGCCCTGGCTGGCCACATTTGTACCTGGCCTCTGCTGTTGCAAAAAACCTCCCTCTGAGTCACTTCGAAGAGACTGGCCTGAAAGTGCTAAAAATGACCCCTCTTCCTCATCCTCCTCCTCCTCCTCCTGGGCCACCTCCTGTTCCATCATCGCCCTAAGTGTTTTCTCAAGGAGACATAGAAGTGGTATTGTAACGCTGATAACGGTGTCATCGCCACTGGCCATGTTGGTGGAGTACTCGAAACAGCGCAACAGGGCACACAGGTCTCGCATGGAGGCCCAGTCATTGGTGGTGAAGTGGTGCTGTTCTGTAGTGCGACTGACCCGTGCGTGCTGCAGCTGAAACTCCACTATGGCCTGCTGCTGCTCGCACAGTCTGTCCAGCATGTGCAAGGTGGAGTTCCACCTGGTGGGCACGTCGCATATGAGGCGGTGAGCGGGAAGGCCGAAGTTACGCTGTAGCGCAGACAGGCGAGCAGCGGCAGGATGTGAACGCCGGAAGCGCGAACAGACGGCCCGCACTTTATGCAGCAGCTCTGACATGTCGGGGTAGTTGTGAATGAACTTCTGCACCACCAAATTCAGCACATGCGCCAAGCAAGGGATGTGCGTCAAATTGGCTAGTCCCAGAGCTGCAACGAGATTTCGCCCATTATCACACACCACCAGGCCGGGCTTGAGGCTCACCGGCAGCAACCACTCGTCGGTCTGTTGTTCAATACCCCGCCACAACTCCTGTGCGGTGTGGGGCCTGTCCCCCAAACATATGAGTTTCAGAATGGCCTGCTGACGTTTACCCCGGGCTGTGCTGAAGTTGGTGGTGAAGGTGTGTGGCTGACTGGATGAGCAGGTGGAAGAAGAGGAGGAGGAAGCCGAGAAGGAGGAGGTGGCAACAGGAGGCAAAGAATGTTGCCCTGCGATCCTTGGCGGCGGCAGGACGTGCGCCAAACAGCTCTCCGCCTGGGGCCCAGCTGCCACTACATTTACCCAGTGTGCAGTTAGGGAGATATAGCGTCCCTGGCCGTGCTTACTGGTCCACGTATCTGTGGTTAGGTGGACCTTGCTACAGATGGCGTTGCGCAGTGCACACTTGATTTTATCGGATACTTGGTTGTGCAGGGAAGGCACGGCTCTCTTGGAGAAGTAGTGCCGGCTGGGAACAACATACTGTGGGACAGCAAGCGACATGAGCTGTTTGAAGCTGTCTGTGTCCACCAGCCTAAATGACAGCATTTCATAGGCCAGTAGTTTAGAAATGCTGGCATTCAGGGCCAGGGATCGAGGGTGGCTAGGTGGGAATTTACGCTTTCTATCAAATGTTTGTGAGATGGAGAGCTGAACGCTGGCGTGTGACATGGTTGAGACGCTTGGTGACGGAGGTGGTGGTGGTGGTGTTGGTGGTACATCCCCTGTTTGCTGGGCGGCAGGTGCCAACGTTCCTCCAGAGGCGGAGGAAGAGGCCGAGGCGGCAGCAGCAGAATAGGCCGAGGCGGCAGCAGCAGAAGAGGTAGCAGGGGGAGCCTGAGTGACTTCCTTGGTTTTAAGGTGTTTACTCCACTGCAGTTCATGCTTTGCATGCAGGTGCCTGGTCATGCAGGTTGTGCTCAGGTTCAGAACGTTAATGCCTCGCTTCAGGCTCTGATGGCACAGCGTGCAAACCACTCGGGTCTTGTCGTCAGCACATTGTTTGAAGAAGTGCCATGCCAGGGAACTCCTTGAAGCTGCCTTTGGGGTGCTCGGTCCCAGATGGCGGCGGTCAGTAGCAGGCGGAGTCTCTTGGCGGCGGGTGTTCTGCTTTTGCCCACTGCTCCCTCTTTTGCTACGCTGTTGGCTCGGTCTCACCACTGCCTCTTCCTCCGAACTGTGAAAGTCAGTGGCACGACCTTCATTCCATGTGGGGTCTAGGACCTCATCGTCCCCTGCATCGTCTTCCACCCAGTCTTGATCCCTGACCTCCTGTTCAGTCTGCACACTGCAGAAAGACGCAGCAGTTGGCACCTGTGTTTCGTCATCATCAGAGACATGCTGAGGTGGTATTCCCATGTCCTCATCATCAGGAAACATAAGTGGTTGTGCGTCAGTGCATTCTATGTCTTTCACCGCTGGGGAAGGGCTAGGTGGATGCCCTTGGGAAACCCTGCCAGCGGAGTCTTCAAACAGCATAAGAGACTGCTGCATAACTTGAGGCTGAGACAGTTTCCCTGGTATGCATGGGGGTGATGTGACAGACTGATGGGGTTGGTTTTCAGGCGCCATCTGTGCGCTTTCTGCAGAAGACTGGGTGGGAGATAATGTGAACGTGCTGGATCCACTGTCGGCCACCCAATTGACTAATGCCTGTACCTGCTCAGGCCTTACCATCCTTAGAACGGCATTGGGCCCCACCATATATCGCTGTAAATTCTGGCGGCTACTGGGACCTGAGGTAGTTGGTACACTAGGACGTGTGGATGTGGCAGAACGGCCACGTCCTCTCCCAGCACCAGAGGGTCCACTAACACCACCACGACCATGTCCACGTCCGCGTCCCTTACTAGATGTTTTTCTCATTGTTATGGTTCACCACAACAACAAATATATTATTTGGCCCAATGTATTGTATTCAAATTCAGCGGGATATAAATTTGAGGCCTAGTATTTAGGCGCTGGGTGACCGGTATGGATTTAGTGACAGAATTAGACTTGGAAATGCACAGAAGCGTGTGTGTGAAGTTATTCTGAATGACCCAATGTGCACCTTGAATATTATATACCCTTTTAGGGATAGATTTCAAATAGCTCTGATATAGCAGGAACCACTAAATTATGAAATTGCTAAATTGGGAATTGTACTTCAACCCAGAACAAAAAATGTGCTTTGACGGGACACTAAATAACTTTCCCAGCTACAACAGGACAGCGGTAACGAGAGATTTAGAGGGATTTAAATTTGAGGCCTAGTATTTAGGCGCTGGGTGCACAGGTATGGATTTAGTGACAGAATTAGACTTGGAAATGCACAGTAGCGGTGTGTGTGAAGTTATTCTGAATGACCCTATGTGCACCTTCAATATTATATACCCTTTTAGGGATAGATTTCAAATAGCTCTGATATAGCAGAAACCACTAAATTATGAAATTGCTAAATTGGGAATTGTACTTCAACCCAGAACAAAAAATGTGCTTTGACGGACACTAAATATCTTGCCCAGCAACAACAGTACAGCGGTGGGTAACGAGAGATTTAGAGGGATTTAAATTTGAGGCCTAGTATTTAGGCGCTGGGTCACCGGTATGGATTTAGTGACAGAATTAGACTTGGAAATGCACAGAAGCGTGTGTGTGAAGTTATTCTGAATGACCCTATGTGCACCTTCAATATTATATACCCTTTTAGGGATAGATTTCAAATAGCTCTGATATAGCAGAAACCACTAAATTATGAAATTGCTAAATTGGGAATTGTACTTCAACCCAGAACAAAAAATGTGCTTTGACGGACACTAAATATCTTGCCCAGCAACAACAGTACAGCGGGTAACGAGAGATTTAGAGGGATTTAAATTTGAGGCCTAGTATTTAGGCGCTGGGTGACAGGTATGGGTTTAGTGACAGAATTAGACTTGGAAATACACAGTAGCGGTGTGTGTGAAGTTATTCTGAATGACCCAATGTGCACCTTCAATATTATATACCCTTTTAGGGATAGATTTCAAATAGCTCTGATATAGCAGAAACCACTAAATTATGAAATTGCTAAATTGGGAATTGTACTTCAACCCAGAACAAAAAATGTGCTTTGACGGACACTAAATATCTTGCCCAGCAACAACAGTACAGCGGGTAACGAGAGATTTAGAGGGATTTAAATTTGAGGCCTAGTATTTAGGCGCTGGGTGACAGGTATGGGTTTAGTGACAGAATTAGACTTGGAAATACACAGTAGCGGGTGTGTGTGAAGTTATTCTGAATGACCCAATGTGCACCTTCAATATTATATACCCTTTTTGGGATAGATTTCAAATAGCTCTGATATAGCAGGAACCACTAAATTATGAAATTGCTAAATTGGGAATTGTATTTCAACCCAGAACAAGAAATGTGCTTGAACGGACACTAAATAACTCGCCCAGCTACAGCACTAGGGACAGATTTAGCTGGATATAAATTTGAGAAATGTGCTTGAACGGACACTAAATAACTCGCCCAGCTACAGCACTAGGGACAGATTTAGCTGGATATAAATTTGAGGCCTAGTATTTAGGCGCTGGGTGACCGGTATGGATTTAGTGACAGAATTAGACTGGGATATGGCCAAAAAATAAACAGACTATTGCTGGTTAAATGCACTTGGTGTGACAGCTTCACCCTGATGTAGGCTTTAGCCAAAAAACAACCACACCATTGAGGGTTAAATGCACTTGGTGACAGGCGCAGCTTGCCCCTGATTTGTATATGGCCAAAAAATGAACAGACTATTGCTGGTTAAATGCACTTGGTGTGACAGCTTCACCCTGATGTAGGCTTTAGCCAAAAAACAACCACACCATTGAGGGTTAAATGCACTTGGTGACAGGCGCAGCTTGCCCCTGATTTTGTATATGGCCAAAAAATGAACAGACTATTGCTGGTTAAATGCACTTGGTGTGACAGCTTCACCCTGATGTAGGCTTTAGCCAAAAAACAACCACACCATTGAGGGTTAAATGCACTTGGTGACAGGCGCAGCTTGCCCCTGATTTTGTATATGGCCAAAAAATGAACAGACTATTGCTGGTTAAATGCACTTGGTGTGACAGCTTCACCCTGATGTAGGCTTTAGCCAAAAAACAACCACACCATTGAGGGTTAAATGCACTTGGTCGCAGCTTGTGCTGGCGCACCACAAGACACAAAATGGCCGCCGATCACCCCAGAAAAATGAGACTGACAAACGGTCTGTGCAGCCTAAAAACAGTGAGCAATTGAGGATCAGCAGCTCAATGATCCACAGCTGCAGA
Source organism: Bufo gargarizans (assembly GCF_014858855.1). Lineage (NCBI taxonomy): Eukaryota > Metazoa > Chordata > Amphibia > Anura > Bufonidae > Bufo > Bufo gargarizans. Next base: position 491,705,680 of record NC_058080.1, on the reverse strand, counting down.
TCGATCAGTTAATCAAGTCCTTTGGAGGAGTTAATCTGCCTAATCTCGCCCTACTGTCGCAGCCGCAACCTCTCCCTACGCTAATCAGAGCAGAGTGACGGGCGGCGCTATGTGACTCCAGCTTAAATAGAGGCTGGGTCACATGGTGCTCTGGCCAATCACAGCCATGCCAATAGTAGGCATGGCTGTGATGGCCTCTTGGGGCAAGTAGTATGACGCTTGTTGATTGGCTGCTTTGCAGCCTTTCAAAAAGCGCCAAGAAAGCGTCACAAAAGCGCCAAGAAAGCGACGAACACCGAACCCGAACCCGGACTTTTACGAAAATGTCCGGGTTCGGGTCCGTGTCACGGACACCCCAAAATTCGGTACGAACCCGAACTATACAGTTCGAGTTCGCTCATCCCTATATATAAGTTGTTGTAAAGACTGTTTTCACATCAAAAAGGTATTCAATTATGCATTGTAATCACTTTTATACTGGATATTATTTTACGTCACTTTTTAACCCTAATTGTTCTTATTAGGGATCGACCGATATAGATTTTTTAGGTCCGATACCGATAATTTGTGAACTTTTAGGCCGATAGCCGATAATTTATACCGATATTATGTGAATTTTCGTTTAAAAAAATATAAAAAATTCCTGCTGAAAATGAATGTTTATTGTTAATGTGTATTTTATAAATGCCGATACCGATAACTGTTAAAATTCTCAATATCGGTCGATAATATCGGTAAAACCGATAATCGGTCGATCCCTAGTTCTTATTGATTGGAATTGGCACATTGATTGTGGTTGCTATATACACTGAGCACTTTGTCTTAACACTTTGCTTGAGGAAGGCTCTAGTATTGAGCCGAAACGTCGCATCTCCATAGGGATGAATACAACTTTTTTTCATTTATATTTTTTCGGAGTGCTGCCGGTTTTGTGGACTTTATATATGGGATTTGCTTATCCCCACTAGGGCTTCTTGCAACCATCTGCTTATTGTTTTGACGGCGCCGCCATCCCTCTTCTTGATACAATCAAGGGTTACATTAGGTCTGGCGCTAACAATTCAGGGCGCTTGGTGGATTGGTGGGGTGACTCAAGGGTGACGTGGACGGTTTGCAGCGATGACTCGCGGCGCCGCTGCCGTCGCCTGATCACGGCGATGACCTGACTGTTGGTACGGTTGGTCTCAGCTGTGGGACACCATCCTTTCCTGTAATACGCACGTATAGAGTGGTATGTTGCCAGACCGTAGGGTTGACAGGACGTTGGATCCTGGGTTCCCATGTGTACGTAATTTGCATATCCCCCTGGGAGTTTGAGTATCTATGCGATCCTGACCCACAGCCTTCTGTTGAGTTTCTTTAACTTTTTTTGTTTACCTATTTTTGCTCGATCGTGTGACAAGGATCACATGAGTATTGGTGGTAGGCCCCCACTGCATTGACATGCGCACACTTGGGAGTGATCAGATCGAGCCATCTTTGAGATGGGCTATATTCAGTCTTTCTGCGCCTGAGGGATCGCGAGATTCAGGGTTCCCGCGCATGCACAGAGACTGAATGGGGATGCCGCCGAGACCTCGATGCTCCATGTGTGCAGCTTATCAGCTGATTGTGAGGTTTTTTTAAGTTACACTATGGAATAGGGTACACCTGCACCATGTAATGAGTATCTACATTGTATTATGTATGTTCACGGTATATTATGTAATTGATCACAGAACACTGCGAATGTACTGTATTTATGTACTCTGGACACTGATAATGAGATTTGCTTACATGCTTTAAATGTTGATATTATAAATTTAGTTCACTTTTTTGGTTTGATTTGATTACATCATTGATTAATACACATATATATTGTATGATTGTAACACATATGCACATGGCTTGAGAAAGACCGCAACAAGCGGTTGAAACGTTGCTGCTACCTGACATTGGGTGACTAAACCGCACGTATTCCTTTTGGAATCTATGGTGTGCTGCTGGCCTTTTTTTCGTTTTTTGAATTGGACCGTGGTCCACACTGGCATGATTTGCACCCGAACAAGAGTGTGCTGCATCTTCATTTTCCCATTTTTTTTTAAATATATATCATCAGTTTTGTATACGTTAAATGGATGGGAAAACGCAGTGTGAACCCAGCCTAACAAATGCTTTGTTCAAGGGATACACAATTCCAAGCTCAAGTTTTTAAAACGATATCTCTTGTATGAAAGGTCCTTTGCAATATGTAGCAAATATTTTTAAGAATATGTAAAAGCCCACCCGCGCTCCCGAACTCACTTTACACTCCTTACCCGTCAGGGAATCGCTGCTAGGTTCACTGCCACGGTCTGCTGCTGTGACCGTTAGATTTAAGTATCACTAGGGTCTGACTTAAATATAAATCAGAATAGGAACCTGCGCAGATTTTGATACGATCAGGGGTTTAAAGGGGTGAGTAGATATGTAAGAGAAGGGATACTCAGAGTAATTACCTTCTTGAAGAAGGCGATGTGTCCGTGGAGTGTTCTCCTTGTTAGATCAGGGAAGCATGTGTCCAGGTAACTTCAGGCTCAACCTCTAGCATGGGTGGTGCTCCGGCCGGCAGCGAATCACTCGCGCGAGGGAACCCCAGTTGAAGTCCGGGAACTTCGGCGTGTGACGTCACCGCACTGTGTATGGAAGCCTTCAGGGGACAAAATCAATCCGACGCATTTCTGAGCCAGTCGGGCTCCTTCGTCAGGGATGGTAAGATTTGTCGATCCTGAAAATAAATAGGCTACTGTTCCCATGACAACCACTGGTTTGTTTTGACCAGAAGTACTTAACCCCATCTGATTTATAGATCAGTCACATATTTTACTCAAATGCAAACAGTTCAGTTTCTTGATTGAGACCATATGGGGCCAGACTGTTTAATTTAAAAATCCCAATATTTTTAAGCCTTCAGTTATTCTGTTGATCTGGCAGAAGCCGATCTTTTTCTTAAAGTGTAGCTGCCATTTCACTACCAAAAATGAAATTCCTAACATATGTGATGCTGAAGGGAAGATATTCATGAAGCTTTATTTTTCCATTTAATTTTACCTTTCTGGTGTCTGTATTCAGCCCTTAGCAACCCTATTTCTCTGTGCCTCTATTTCAGCATCTTCCTAAGATAGCCTCTGCTGACTTCCTGTGATGATCTTTGCCATGTCCTTGATGCCATCCTGTATTTCCCTCACTTCCTATAAACCCTTGCTCTCCTCACATAAACTAGCAGACAAGCAGGATCAATCAGAATGGAGATAACTTCCCCCACTACCCCAGAGCAGTGTGTATCCTCTCACATACAGCTAACCAGACAAGCCCTGCAATTACATGAAATCAGTAATAATTTCTTTTAGCCTCCTAATAATAGTCACCTGTCAGCTCTGCAGCTGCTCCCTCATTCTCCTCCACACTGACGGGGGGCTGCTTTAACTGCTCATATCTCTGGTTTGGTACCAGCTAGAGATATGGGCTTTGTATTGCTTGACATTCCAGGCTTTCAGACAATACCAGAATGACAGCAATCTGTTCAGTAAAGGGGAAGGTATCACTAATAGAAATCAGGATCAAGTGAATACAGCTGAAAGTGAAAATAAAAGCAGATTTTACCCGCAATTATTCCAGACTCTATTTCTAACAGTGATTTCTCCTCTGTTGTGCGGACTTTAGCAGCCTGGAATGTCCGCTTTCAAACAAGACCAGTTGCATGTTTCTAGCTGCTACCATTCATGAGATAGCAGCATGTGAAGAAGCCCCCCCGCTCCACCTTCTGCCGGAGGCCAGGCACTCAGGGCTGTGCTCCTCCTCCCAGTGCTCTCCCCGTCTCATGTTTATGTCAGAGAGGAGACGGCTGCACATGACAACACTGTGAGAACATGCCTGCTCAATGCGAAAGTGACACGCGTTTCTGGGTGTTATGAGGTGAAACTGAAAAAGATTAAATTATAAAGCACAAAAGCATTTATACAGCAGGGTGTACTATACCATTACTGGATAAAAAAAGAAACAGCAGTTACACTTTAAGACTTATTTCAGGAAATAAACGTGTAATTCTTTTACTGACTTATGTTTGGTAAGAACACACTAAAATTAGCAAACAATGAAATTGTAAAGGAAGAATAGTGGGGAAACAGTGGAGCAATAGTTTCCGCTGTTAAACTGGTGAAAACACTCACGCACACGACTGTATTTTTGGTCTGCGTCCGATTTGCATTTTTTGCGGATCACACGCAAAAAAGTGGACAGCATAAGTAAATCTTCCTATGAACGCTTGTTTCCGATAATCAGCCTGTGTAAAGGTGTTTCTCTGATGCTAACACATAAATCATTGTTTCTGGGCAGCAGATCATGAGGTGTAAACAGCACTCTGCTGCGCCAGAAACTGAATCTGTATGAGGATGAGCGAGTACAGTAGTGATCGCTTGTCCCCATACAGCGGAGGTGAATGCTGCTCTCGCCTCCCTCTCATGAGCAGGCAGACAGTGCCTCCTTCCAGATAACTGCCTGCTTAGTCGGAACGTGAAACTGTGCGTTACTGTCATTTCATTTCTGAATTCACATCTCCTTGCTTAGTTCTGCTTTATAATGTCACAAGTTGCTCATGCACACGGTCGTAGATGTTTTTGCAGTCTGCAAATTGCGGATACCAGCTGTGTGCGTTCTGCATTTTGCGTAACAGAACATCCAGGCCTATAAAAGAACAGTGATGTGGACAAGAATAGGACATATTCTATATTTTTGCCAGGGAACAAACATACGGTATGGGACATCTTTTGCTGTCCCATTGAAGTTAATTGGTCCACACCCAACACACAAAAAGCGCAGATCGGATGTGGGCCAAAAATAAATTTGTGTGCATGAGCCCTAACTGCGCTACAGAGACAGTGGAAGAGCATCTCCTGTTTTCTATGTACACTGTATGGGAGACATCATGGCACCAACTCAGGGAAAACTGACAGAGCCTGCAGAGGGTGGTAACAATGCCAGATATAGTGAAATGATAGTCATAGATACATATGTTATGTCCATGTACCCTTAAAATTAAACTGCTTTCCACCATTAATGAATAATAACACCATTATTCGTTTGTTTTTTTCAGGGCAGGTGAAAGTTTTCCGGGCCTTGTACACTTTTGAACCTAGAACGGTATGTATTTATTTGCATTGTGATTGTTCTTTTTCCACTTCCTGTTTATGACCTTATTACGTTTATTAGTAAGTGTAGTGTTGTAGTTGTAAAGTATGAGCCATGTGTCAGGAGAGTGTTAATAAAGAAGTGTCTGTGGCTTCACAAACCACTGTATCTGGGTTATGGGAAGGACAGAACCTACCGTATATTGGTATTGCATATACTAGTCTTCTGGGCAGTGGCTGAATGTGCCCATGTGCTGCGTACTTTGATCTTTAGTTACAGTACTTATTGCATTATGATTGAACTCACTTGTATTTCCCATGCTATATTCTCAGCCTGATGAATTATACTTTGATGAAGGGGATATTCTTTACATTTCGGATATGGTAAGTTCCTAATTTTTTAATTTTATTTGTAGCTTTAGAATTGCACAATCCTTACCTTCATGAATTACCACTGAACCGTATTGTAAAATGCTGCCTACAAGCAATGTTCTGGGTAAAATGATGAGTGAAGCCGCTCCTTCTTATGATCGTGAACTCATTTCCATCTATAACTTCATTGATCATTCTGTGATTACCTATGTGTTTTAAAGGGCTATGCTCATTTAAAAAAAAAAAAATAGATTTTTGTATTTACCGTAAAATCTATTTCTCTTTCGTTCATTGGGGGGACACAGTCTTGACCTTAGGTATAGCTATTGCCACTAGGAGGTGACACTGAGCAAAAAAAGTGTTAGCTCCTCCTGCAGACACTGAGCTAATCAGTTTGTACAAAACCAGTAGGATCAGTCAGTAGAAGCCAGAGCAGTCCCCGGGGTGGGTCATAAACAAAGAAGCCATCCTGCCAATCCGAGGAACGCTTTCTGCAAAACTCTATGCCCCAGAGAAGTGTCAGAAAATGCAAAGGTGTGCACTCTGTAAAACTTGGAAAAGTGTGCCCAGACGACCAGGCAGCTGCCATGCACCCCTGAAGGGCCGAGGCCCCATGATGTATTGCCCAACCATTGCCCGAGCAAAATGAGCAGTAACCCCGAAGGGTGGAGCCTGTCCACTGATGCAATACTCTTCCACAATAGCCAAATAAATCCATCGGGAAATGGAAACTTTGGAGACAGCCTGCCCTCGTCTCGGTCCCTCTGGAGTGACGAATAATGAATCCGTCTGTCGGAAAGAGGATGTCTGAAGCAGATACCCGCTGATGATGAAGGGCGACCAACAGGCAAGAGCCGCTAGATCCGGATGGAAAAGACTGCCACCAAAAAGGCCACCTTGTAGGACAGGAAGCGAAGGGACCCCTGCTGCAAAGGCTCAAACTGAGAGGACTGGAGAGCGCTGAGCACCAGATTAAGGTCCCAAGGATTCAACGGAAGCCAGTAAGAACCCCCCCCCATCGCAGAAAGGTCTGAATCACAGAAAGGGAAGCCAAATTCCACTGAAAAAGAATGATGTCTAGATATCAAGGGCCAAAGAACTGCAGATGTGACAAAACTTGCCCCCCTTGGGGGAGGAAGTAGGGATGCCTGACCGAAGAAAAGAACACTCCAGTGGGACCATGACGAACAAGTCAGGGCTAGAAAACCTGGACCAACACCACCGGTGCAGGCATCCCACAGCAGAAATGGGGCATACGAGCCCTCAATGGCTATGAACACTAGCCGAGCAGGCAGTAACAGTATTTGGAGAAAGTGCAACTACTCACCCTGCGAAAGGGGAGAAGTAGAGAAGGCTGATGCGGCTCAGTAGGGAACCAGCATCTAGGGGTGACATCAAGGACAGTACGACCGCTCTACCCGGGGAGGGGAACCATGCAAACAATACACATATACAAACTGAATAAGTGCATACCCAAAACCACACAGAGGCAACGCTGATGTTGTCCCTGTAGTAGAAGGTAGAGGCAATGCACTACCTGTAAAGGCTTGAAGCCCGCGCCCTAGAAATCGGCAGGTTATACCATGCACTGAAAGCCGTACTAATACCCACGAGACGTAAGCAAACCCATAATTATGAGGCCTGGAGGATCTATCGCACCTGGTGATGGTAGAACATGAGCACATTGCCACCTGTGATAACGAAATGTAGGCACAATCACATCTACAACTAGTGAGAAGGTTCCACCCTTAGAAGGGGGACGATGAACAGAAATACTCCCCCAGGGACAGAGTCACACAGTAGGGGCACGGAACAAGAGTAGCCAAAAAACTCTATGGCCAGCGCAAGGCTGCCTCATAGGGAAGAGGCTATAGCCCAACTATGGTTTTCAGGACCAGAAGATAGACCCCCGCTGAGAATGAGGCCAAACAGCAGTAAACACCCAGAATATGGTGCTAGCGCCATCCTCCACTTGAGAAGCAAGGAAACTGAAAAGCAGCACATCTGTTGCACCTACTTGACAGAGAATGGATGTCGATCGTGTCCACAGCCTGTCAGCTACTGTCCCACCTAAGAAAGATGGAAAATGCGATAGAGCATCACTCCGCTGACTGAAGAGGGAAAGCAGACACATTGTATCCAGTGCATGGATAGCACTACTGGTTGTGCAACTACTACACCAATAGAAGGAGCGTAATGCTACTGGATCTACAGTATGCAATTGTGGTGCCACTAATCCACCTATAGAAGGGGGAAAACCGAAAGGACAGATGACAACCAGTATTAATGCAACCGGACGTATAGTATCCAGCGGAAGTGCAGTTACCCGCCCAATGAAGGAGGGTAATGCAATAGCCCGTATAGAAACCAGTGGTAGAGCAACTACTCTATACAAAGAGGGTAATACCACAAAATACAGTATATGGAGTAAGTGCTTATACTACTTCTATTACGGAAGGAGAGGAATGCTAGCGGAAGCATAGGATCCAGTGATAGTGCAACTACTCCGCCATGGAAGGAGGGTAGTGCTACAGCACTTCTGGTATCCCGTAGTGGTGTAAATAGTCCGCCTATGGAAGGAGAACAATGCTACCTAATGTACAGGGGCTCACGGAAGGTGCCAATACTCTGCCTAAGAAATGTGCAAACACTCCGTCCTTTAAAGGGAACCTGTAACCTCCAAAACGCATTTTAAACCGACATCATTACCTTACAGTAGCCCCCAGTGTGTTCCTAATCATGTTTTTAATTCCTCCACTGGTTGTTGTAAAACGCTGTTGTAATCTTTGTTTTCGCTATCAGTCACCTTGAAGTCGAAGGGGCAGCGGCATCCTTGCTTCAAGTCAAGCTAAGCCCGCCCCTTACCCATCCTCCCTTCACTGTGATTGACATCCTGCAAGTCTCACGCATGTGCAGTGCGCTCCTTGTCCCTGTGCGATCCAGTCTCCGGCTTAGTGTCGCTGCGCGATACCGTCTCCGGCTCCCGCACTCAGCTGGCCGCTTTTCTCTCTCTGCGCATGCGCTGGGCTTTTCCATCGTGCACGCGAGCCAGGCACATACACACAGAGAGGAAAGTGGCCGACTGAGTGCGGGAGTCAGGGACGGGATCGAGCAGTGAAAAGAAGCGCACCGCGCATGCGCAAGACTTGCACGATCCCAGCCTCACAGCAGGGCTTCAATCACAGTGAAGGGAGGACGGGTAAGTGGAGGGCTTAGCTTGACTTGAAGCAAGGAGGCCGCTGCCCCTTTGACTTCAAGCTGACTCTGAGAATAGCGAAAACGCAGATTAAAACAGCGTTTTTATAAAGTATGCAACAACCAGTGGAGGAATGAAAAACATGATTAGGATCACACTGGGGGCTACTGTAAGGTAATGATGTCGGTTTAAAACGTGTTTTGGAGGTGACAGGTTCCCTTTAAAATAGGAGTGTAATGCTACCGGCCGAACGGCACCCAATAGAATTGCAATTACTCCGTCCATGGGAGGAGGGTAAAGCTACTGGCTGTACCGTGTCCAGAGTTAGTGGCACTACTCCGCCTATGGAAAGAGAATAATGGAACGGACTGTACGGTACACCATGGAAGTGCTATTACCCTGCCTTTTTTATGGCAGGAGGGTAATGCTACAGGTTGTACGGTATCCAGTGCAAGTGTAGTTACTCCGCCTATGGAAGGAGAGTATACTACCATGTGACTACTCCGCCTATAGAAAGATAGCGCCAGGATTCCGCCTACACTATAGGATGTATGTATCCAGCAGTAGGGTAAAGAAATTCTGCCTACAGACCTAAAGGAACTGCACCCACATCCATCTGTACTAATAACCAGCACTGCAAGCCTCAGCAGAGAGCCCAGAAGCACTTTCCTCAGCACAGTAGCACTGAGGCAAGGAAGGGGTTAAGCAGAAGGCAGGGGCGGAGCTTATTGGCAGCTGGTGGGGCTAGAGCAATTACTACACCAGGCTGGACTCTCATCAACAACACATCCTGCTTAGCTTCCAAATGCACATGTAGGTTAATCACCTGATTACTAGGAAACAACCTAATAACACAGTGAGCCATTAGAGAAAGTCTGGGAATAAGCAGAAGTCGGACCTGGTGACCTGAATGCTGGCGTGAGACAGAGGTTTTTACAGGAACCTCTGGTCCTCCTTGTAGGGTTGCCACCTTTTTTCTTCAAGCCAAACCTGACCAGAAGGGAGGGCCCCCTTCCAGGCCCCACCCATGTCCCGCCTCCAGCCACGCCCATGTCCCGCCTCCACCCCGGTCGCTGTCGCACAGCAATCGTTACGCCCCTGATCCCGTCACTACAGAAATACAGCGCCCCATACCTCTTACATCCAGTGACGTCTCCTTTGATGTAGATGTTCTCTGTCCTCATCTTCTCCTTTCAGACCTTCAGACCAGACTGCTCATATTATAAGTCTTTATTTTAAGAGAATGGCGGCAGCGGCAGGCAGGAGTTCTAAAGCATACTGTTATGTACTGCTGACATCGCTACATAACATAACTTTTTTTCTGACGATTGACAGATTCAGAAACCTGTTTAAACACATTACACACTTCAAATGTTTTATATACCTTTTTAGAAGTGACTATCTAGGACAGGACTGTCTTGGTCACACAGGTTGAAAAACCACTGCTGCACTGTCTGCAGGCAAGGCACAGTGGGCACTGGGCTGGGCACTACTTGGGCAGGCTGCTGGACTGGAAAAGAAGAATGATTTCTCCCATGGAGCTCCCTGCCTCTCTCTCTATGTCACTTCCTGTGGACCTGACTTCCTTATCACAGAGGGAGGGACTGGGAGGCAGGCAGGGGGAGGCACGAGGAGGTGCGAGGGAGACCGGAGACTGAACAGTGAACACAGCGCTCTGACTCTGAGGCTGCGCTGGGATCACTGTAGACTGTAGAGGAGGGAGGGACTCGGGGAGCGCTGCGCTCAGCTGATCACCCGGCCACCGCAGTGACAGCTTATCCGATCGGAGTCTCGGACCGTCGGATGTCCACAGTCCACACTAGTGCTCATCGCCCGCTGCGATTGAGGCAGCTCACCGCTAGCTGTCAGTCAGGTGAGACGAGAGTGCAGTTTGAATGAATCCTGTGCCTGGTCTAAGAAAGGCTTGTACCCGGGCACAGGATTACAAACCCGGACTGTCCGGGTCAATCCCTTACAGGTGGCAACCCTACCTCCTTGCCTTCTGGAGACCGGGAACGTGCAGCCGGCTGGACTCCCGTCTCCTGGGTGGGAACGCAGGCAGCTTGGAGACTTCACTCAGCCCAGCTAAAGGAGAGAAAAATGTTAAAGAATGAAAATAAAAAATTCAGCAGACCTGCAAAGCAGAGAGGTCTGCCTCCTACTGACACTAAGCTAAAACTGATTAGCTCAGTGTCTGCAGGAGGGATATAGCTGAGAGGAGGAGCTAACACCTTTTTTTTGCTTAGTGTCGCCTCCTAGTGGCAATAGCTATACCCAAGGTCAAGACTGTGTCCACCAATGACGCGGATGAGAAAACAGTGACGAGTGCTGATAACCCCATTGATTGTTAAACCGAACAGGCAGAGGCGCTCCATTGAAAGTATGAGTCTGCACACAGCTTGCTCGGCTGAAGGGGCACAGCACTTGGAGCACTGCCACCCCATTTTATCAATGTGTCAGGATCTCAGCATCTGGGCCTTCATTGATCAAAACTTCTGGAATGTCAAAAGTAAAACAAGTTAGGCTACTTTCACATTTGCGTTCAGAGCGGATCCGTCTGAGACAGATCTGCTCATATAATGCAGACGGTGGCTCCGTTCAGACTTTACATTGAAAGTCAATGGGGGACGGATCAGTTTGAAAATTGAGCCATATAGTGTTAAATTCAAACGGATCCACCCACATTGACTTACATTGTAAGTCTGGACGGATCCGCTTGCCTCCGCACGGCCAGGCGGACACCCGAACGCTGCAAGCAGCGTTCAGGTGTCCGCCTGCTGAGCGGAGCGGAGCCCAAACGCTGCCAGACTGATGCATTCTCAGCGGATCCGCATCCACTCAGAATGCATTGGGGCTGTACGGATCCGTTCGTGGCCGCTTGTCAGAGCCTTTAAACAGAACTCACAAGCGGAGCCCCGAAAGCTAGTGTGAAAGTAGCCTAACTCTTTAAAGAGGTTGTCCCTCTTAGGACATATGAGGGAGTCCCCACTCGAGCAGCGGTTCTTCCTTTAGTAGAAGGCGGCAGTCCGTGTATGACATGCGTCATCAAAACCGACAACTACCTCCCTATTAATGAAAACAACATTTTGGACACAACTTGTGTCATTGTGTTTATGATGTACTTTGAACCAATTTCATATATTTTATATCGTAGCTTAAAACTGTATAAAATGTTCGCTTCGTCTTAACGTTGCATGTTTATTCACCATTACTCTAGTGCAATGTAAAAACGTGTAAATTTTACACATTACTACTTTAAACATAATTTGGATTCATTGTTATGTATGATAATATCTTGAAAAATCTAATAAAAATCATTTGAAAAGAAAGAAAAACCTATACCATTGGAAAAAGCATAAAGCATACCAACAACACTACAAACAACTTTCAGCGAATAGCTTTTACTTATTGTTGCCCTGATCAGACTTATGGAGGAGATTTATCATCTCCTACGCCTCCCTACATATTGTCACAAGTGGCGTTTCTATACTGCCCTTGCCACTTTTCAAAATGGGTGCGTGTTGAAGGAGGGGTGAGGCCAGCAGGCCCGGCACATTTATCGTCATTTTGTATTACGTAAATGAGCTGCCACAGATTTCAGTTTAGGGGCACGGTCTAGCTGAGGATGCGCCTAATTTCTGACGAGGTCTGCACTTTGCCATAAATTAAGTGCAACCGGCAGCACAATGGATATCAAAACCGGCGTGGCACATGGTGGTCTTGATAAATCTCCCCGTATATACTGTATATTGCGGAATCTTTATAAGAACATGCAGTTTTACAAGTTCCCTTATGTTAATCAGTGTAAGGTCTCATGCGCCCCGTCATATACAAAATCCATGTCACACAGGTCTAAAAAGACACCAATATGAATCCACGCACCCTTGTGTGCCAGTGCTTTTTTTGTGCAGATTGTCTTCCACTGCATTGATCATTTAGGGGGGGAGGGGAGAAGAACATTGTGGCTAGCAGAACCACCATATGGAGGCACACAGAGTACGTCACGGTTCATTGTACAGACGTCTGTGTGCTACCATACAGGTCCATGTACGTAGCATTGCAGTGCGCATGAGGCCTTACACAATCTCACTGCTTCCATGTGGGTTATTTATTCATTAATCAGCCTTATAATATTAAATATAGAAATGTGTATAAAATGTCTGTAAAGGTTTCTTTTTTCCCAGACTGATACAAATTGGTGGAAGGGCACCTGTAAAGGAAAAACGGGACTCATACCAAGTAATTATGGTGAGATTCTATTCCACAGTTTTCTCTGGGTGTTCGTTACCTCCTGTGCCACCTTCGTCAGACTGGGGCTGGCCAATTATGGTATTCTCTGCATGTGTGATAATAAACCAAACAGGCCCAAAGTAACTTGTGTCGTATGAGGGTTAAAAAGCAAGTATTCCTATGACCGCTATAGGATTTGTGTTGTCAGCCTAAAAGGGGTTGTCTCATCATAGACAATGCGGGAATATCGCTAGGATATGCCCCTATTGTCTTATAGGTGCACATTACACCGATGTGACCCGAACATATATTGGGAATGGAGCCGCGCAAGGTGGTGTCTGGAGAATTCTGGTCTAGCCTCCACCAAGTGCGCTCCTCATAGAAGTGAATGGGAGCGCACCAAGCATGACCAGCCATCGCTTCCATTCACCTCTATGGGCCTGACGGAAATAGCCGAGCCAGCGATCGGCTATTTTCGGCGGCCCCACAGAAAATGAATGGAAGTCGGCTGCGCATGTGCATTGCGCCCTCCAACACTTTTGGGGCTCCTTTCTTGATATATATGCGGGTCCAGCACCTATAAGACAATGGGGGCATATCTGAGCGTTATGCCCCCATTGTCTGTAATGAGACAACCCCTTTTAAGAGATTTTCCGGTTTGCATCAACTCTCATTAAAAGAATCACTTATAAAGGTAGCTGTTTTTTTTTATTTGTTTCTTTTACCTTTATTGCTCCTATCATGCGGTTTGGGCTGTGGTCAGGTGACTCTGTCCATGCAGATCTTTCTTATTTCCTGTGATGTGATGTCCATGGGTGTGTCACTGATAGGGGAGTGTCTATGGGAGGAGCTAAGGACTAGCTGGGTGTTGGTAGGATCGGTGCTGGAGCTGTGGCAGAGAAAGGAGAAGTGCATCATGGGTTTGGTTGGGTCCAGCAATAGGAAGGGATTTGTTTACATGGTGTAAACGTTTCAGGAGAGTCCAAATTGAAATAGAGCATTAATATGATGTATTTGAGATGAGCAACTACATAACGAAATCTCTTAAAAGCTATAATAATCCCAGAAAACCCCAGTCATTAGTGGCCCTGCGCAAGCAGGCATGAGGCAGTGACGTCATTGCACCTGCTTGCACTGTGCACAGACAGTCATGGCACACACCAGAGCAAACGTGGGGTAGGTGACTATTTAAAATGGAGGCAGTAAGGGCATCCTACTGTGTGGCACTTAGCGGATGTCACTCTGTATGGGGGGCACTTGAGGCATCACTCTGTGTGGGGGGCACTTAAAAGAACCCAACTCTGTGTAGGGGCACTTAAATGGGCCCCATTCTGTGTGGGAGGCACTTAAGGAAGCCTCAAACTGTGTCATGGGCAGTAAAGGATCATCCATCTGTGAGGGGGTGACTTGTGGGCATTCTGCTATGAGGAGGGCTTTTTACTTGTGTGGTTGTGTACTAAAGGGGCATCATACTGTGTAGGGGCACTAAGTCCCTACACTATTGTGAGGTAGCCCAAAGGGGCTACTGTGTGGGTGCACAATGGGGATTGGGTGGGATTAGAGCCGTGGTTTATTGTAAAAAATAAATTGCCACTACGTGTCACTGGTATTGTCCCTCCATACATACATTTTCTTTTTTGGCTTGGACCTTTACACGATGGTATGTGGACCTTTACAAAAAGTACTTGAGTACCCTACAGTATCTTCCTGAATGAAGCCCCAAAGCAAAGGGATCACAGTGCAGAGGGGAATAAGCTGTTGCTGCAAAGGGTTCTCAAAAGGGGGATAAGCTGCTGCCAGAGGTGTCTAGCAGCTACTTCTACCCCCAACAATTGCTTTAGGGGGGAGAGTCAGGATACCGCCATATACAGCAGCTCCCACTGAAATTGGTGGGTTCTGCGAACATTCAATTGTATAGCCTCTTTGTGACTGCACATAGGGCCTAAGCCAAGACATCTGCACAGATTTTCGTGCGGATTTCTTTGTGCTTCCGCACGTAATCTGTAAGGGGTTTCTCCATGTCTAAGCCAGGACTCTTGTACAGGTAAATTAAAAGTTCCCCTTAAACGGAACCTGTCACTGGTATTTTGTGTATAGAGCTGAGGACATTGGTTGCTAGATGGCCGCTAGCACATCCACAATACCCAGTCCCCATAGCTCTGTGTGCTTTTATTGTGTAAAAAAAAATAATTATTGATACATATGCAAAATCGCAAATTAACCTGAGATGAGTCCTGTACGTGAGATGAGTCGGGGACAGGACTCATATCAGGTTAATTTGTATATATATCAAATTGTTTTTTTTTTTTTTTACCTAATAAAAGCACACAGAGCTATGGGGACTGGGTATTGCGGATGTGCTAGCGGCCATCTAGCAGCCCAAGTCCTCAGCTCTATACCCCAAATCCCGGTGACAGGTTCCCTTTAAGACTATGATCGTGCTGTGTCTTGTATGCAGTTTGAAAGCAGCAGGAGATGCTCACGCGGTGCCTTACTGCTGGCTCATGTGTGGTTCAAAGAGGAAGTCTAGATTCAATCTTTCTAAAATGCAGAAATGAGCAAAATAAATGTATTGTTCTCAGTGTCAGGCTGTAACGCTCTGCTTATTAATAGGGTTCTCCTGCCAACAGTTCTTTCGTGTTCGTTTCCAACCCTTTAGCCTGTGGCCACAGAGCCCTTCAAGCACTTTTAAAGGGATTGTCCTGCTATATATATTGATGACCTATTGAGGGGGGGGGGGGGGGGGCTGGGTGTCGGACCCCGCCAATCAGATATTCATGCCCTATCCCAGCGATGGCTAACCTCCGGCACTCCAGCTGTGGTAAAACTACAACTCCCAAGATGTACACTTGCTTGGCTGTCCCCAGAACTCCATAGAAATGAATGGAGCATGCTGGGAGTCGTAGTTTCACCACAGCTGGAGTGCCGGAGGTTAGCCATCGCTGGGATAGGGCATGAATATCTGATCGGCGGGGTCCGACACCCAGCCCCCCCCCCCCCAATCAGCTGTTTGAAGAGGAGGCGGAGCTTCGTGTGAGCGCTGCTTCCTCTTCATTACAGTGCACTTCGTCTCGGAAGAGTGCCCGCTCCATTAACTTGAATGGAACGAGTGCTTGTAATAACACTAAGTCACCGCGTAGTGTATTGACCAGGAAGTGGTGCTCGCATGGTCGGCGGGGCTGCTGGGTGTCGGACCCCCATCAATATATATGGCATGACAACCCCTTTAATGTAAATGAACTTTATTTTAGCAGCTTTGAGTGGCTGCATTCAGCTTGTATTCTTGTACCATTTCAGCCTTTTAAAGATTAACATAAAAAGCTATGTGCACTGCATGGCACCATACACACCATAAACGGGTGCAAAGCGCATGTACAGACGTGTTGCTGATATTCGGTAACAAAGGTTATAAAACATTTAAATGAAGTTTTCTAATCCCATACATGACTTTTTTTTGGGGGGGGGGGGGGGGGGGGGTTGGCTGTGGAGTTGAAATGTTGCTGTAGGTTTTTAGATTTGTGCCATGCCATTTGGGGAATTCGCACTGGATTTTTCCAGCAGCTTTCGTACCAGTAGCACATGCAAAGCTTGCTGTGGCTCTGCAACACCTGGACCCATTGATCACTGCCATGTACTAGGCCACTAATATTCCAGAGCTACGAGAAATTGATACCATTGTATGATTTGTGGCTGAGTGCCACGATCAGGAGTAAACTAATTGCTGAACGTTTTCTTTACAGTTGCAGAACAGGCTGAATCCATTGATAATCCACTGCATGAGGCTGCTAAACGAGGTAAGGGTAACAGGGCATTTCAGGTCATTACTAGTTGTAAGATCTCTGCCTAATGTCAGCAAATGACAAGATTGTGAAATAGACTGTAGTTATTTCCACACTCTGCAATCATCTGTAAACTAAAGGCATATCTTTCTCCTGTCCTAGAGTGAAGCCTGTTTAGCCTCTCCGCTATGAACAGGGCTAGTTTTATTTTTATTTTCTTACAGGATCTCAGCCTCTTGTTTCCATTCACTGACTGCAAGGAGAGATAGGCAGCCATACAAGTGACTGTTGACTAGTTTTTTCCCCAAATAGCTAGATCAACAGTCACGTAAATAGGACCTGTCACCTCCTCTGACATGTCAATTTCAGCAACTGCTTGCATCCCCCATGTAATTCCGAAGCATCCTTTCATGTAACTCTGTGTTGTGTCATTCCTCTGTTATTCCTACTGGAAGTTCATAAATAACCTGCCAGCAGTTTGCAATAACTAGGTGTTACTAGTGTCACTGGCAGCACTGATTGGACAGTGGCAGATTATGCAGGGACACCCCCTAACCGGTAACACCCAACTGGGTCTCCATTGCAGACTGTTAGCAGAAGAGCAGGGAGGAATGGCACAATATTGTTATATTGTTTAGTTACTAAACCAGACATGTCAGCAGAGGTTACGGATCATCTGTAGTGTCATGTTCTGACTGTCAGTATGTCTATAAGGCTACATTCACATCGGCCGCAGAGAATGCCGGGAATCGGCCAGACGCAAACCGCAGCCGATGTGAAAGAAGCCTAAGGAGGGTCGTCATCCTATTATATCAGTCTCCTTTAAACATTTCAGGTAACCTTAGTTGGTTAAGAGAGTGTCTAGAGAACAGAGTTGGAGTCAATGGGTTGGATAAAGCTGGAAGCACTGCTTTATATTGGGCTTGTCATGGAGGACATAGAGGTAACTTTTATTTTCTGTTCTTCTACATCATCTACTTTTTGCATCACCCTAAAAATGGCTTTCCAGATACTTTTGTAGGGCTTAACCCCTTAAAGGGAGTTTGTCACATATTTTCCACTATTATAACTATCAGCAATGACCATCAGTACGTAGTATATGTATTGTAGACATAGGTTTGTCATTTGTGTGTTATTTCAATCTGCAAGAAAAGCACATTTATTCCCCTGTAAAACTGCTCCCAAATGCCCAGCTGAGGGGGCTTTCCTTTTCATGCCCAGAACCTCCACCCTTCTCTTTTTTCCACTCCTTCCCTAACTTCCAATGGCTTCCTCCTTTCTCCCCTGACGTCACCGCAATGCAGATCCAAATCTTGTGCAGGTGCTTCTGCAGCGCTTCCGACACCTGTGCATTAAGTTTCCTTCTGTGGGCAAACACATCAGGGAGCTGTTCTGTGCATGCGCTGCGGACTACGTTTATGCACAACAATTCCCTGAGGCGCTGTCCTACAGATGGGAACCTAATGCGCAGGCAGCAAAGGAATAAATGTGATTTTCCTGGAGATTGAAATGATACACAAAATACAAAAAGGTATGTTTCCAATGCCTATACAACGTTCTGATGGCCATTGCTGTCCAGTTATAATAGGAAAATATGTGACAGAGCGCTGCCACACACAGTCCATATTGTGTTTAACACCTGGCGTTTTCATGGTGTTTTTGTATGCCTTGAATATGAAAGTACCATATCTTTCCTAGGTTTTAGAGGAGGAAAATAAGAAAAAATATTTTTCATCAGAACTCAGCTCAGACCCCCACTGTTAATAAAACCTCAGATCAGAGACGCAATCAGACCCCCAATGTTAATACGACCCTTAGCTTAGAGGCCCCATCAGAAACCTAATGTTAATCAGACCTCATCGGAGAGCCCCAATCAGACCCCCAATGTTAATCAGACCTCAAATCAGACCTTAGATCTCCATTGTTAAGACCCCCAATCAGACCTCAGATCAGACCCTAATGTTAACCCTTTCGCTACTAGCGCCGTACAAGCATGACACGCGGGCATCATGGCCGGCAAGTCTCTGCTGTTTCAAAGAGCAGAGGCCTGCGGCTGATTACCGCAACCGGCAATAATGCCGATTGCGGTAATTAAAGGCTTTAGATGCCGAGATCACGGCACCTGAATGCGCAAAAACCCAGAAGCTCACACTTCCGGGTTTAGTACTGAAGCCCCGTGCGGCCAATTGGGACTTCAGTACATGCGCTGAATGCTCTGAATCTCTATGAAGAAATTCAGAGCATTAATGCTGCAATTCTTATTTTGGCCACCAGATGGCAGGCCTACATAAGAAATGAGCAAAATGCTAAGTGCTAAGAAATTTTCATTTTTTAAATCGCTTATATATCAAAATGAAAAATTCTAAAACATAATTTACAAGATAATTTATCAGCCTTAGAATGATAAAAAAAAAAAAAAAATTAAGTTAAAAAAATTAATATAATAATAATAATAATATATATAAGTTTAAATCACCCCCCTTTCTGTTTAATAAAAAAAACAATAAAAATAACCGCGACTAAAAACGCCCATAATATAAAAAAAAAATAATCCAATACAGCGAATGGCGTAACAGAAAAAATGGTCAAAATGGCCGATTTGCCATTTTTTTCATTGCTTCTCTTACCCAAAAAAATGAAATAAAGTGTGATCCAAAAGTCACACACACTCCAAAATGGTATCAATAAAAACTATATGAATTGTCCCGCAAAAAAATAAGTACCTAAACAGCTCAGTAGACACAAGTATAAAAAAGTTATGGGGGTCAGAATATGGTGATGGGGAAAAAAATAAATAAAAATTCTCCAAAGTTTAAATTTATTTTTACACTATTTACACATAAAAAAACCCTATACATATGGGGTATCGTTGTAATTGTACTGACCCAGAGAATGAAGGGCATGCGTCAGTTTTGCCGTAAACAAAACGCTGTGGGAAGAAAACCCTTAAAACTGTGGTGGGATTGAGTTTTTTTTTTTTTTTTTTTTTCGCTTCCCACTACATTTTATGCCATAATTAATGGTGGTATTAGAAAGTACAACTTGTCCCGAAAACCATAAGCCCCCATACAGCTATGTGACTGGAAATATAAAAAAAGTTATGGCTCACGGAAAATAGGGAAGAAAAAGGAAAATGCAAAAAAAGCAAAAAAAAAACAAAACTCTGGTATCCTAAGGGTTAATCAGACCTCAGATTAGACTAAAAATAAAATTATCATCTCTCCTCTCCTGTTCCGGATGCCTCTTGTGAGATCCAGTGCTCTTCCTGTGCTGTGACCTGATATCACAGAGCTTGCTCACGTCCTCACAGTGTGCAGCGCTAGCAAAGGGAGAGCTGTATTCAGTGTTTCCTAGTCTTGCTGTACTAACGAGCGCATTCCATTTTGTAGAGACAAATGTTTATTGTGCAAGTAGTATAGTATAGAGTAAAGTTGTTATTTATACCACACAGTGAATACAGTGAAAAAAAATACCCTGAAATGTTGAAATTGCAGTTTTTTTTATCTTCCATCAAAAAGAAAAAAAAAATGAATGTGTTAATACACTATATGTACACCAAAATGGTTCCTATTAAAATACTGTAGGTCCTGCAAAAGGTCTACAGTTACACTGAAAAAAAATAAGTCAAAATTCTAGTTCTGTACCATTTATATCTATTTATTGTAGAAAAATCTCCAATAATAAGGATTGGATTGGTCATCAGTATCAGATTTGTGTGGGTCCAACACCCGGGACCCCCACAAATCAATGGAGGCTTTGTCCACTGTGTTGTTCTGGCGCCAGCATCACTTGAATGGAAGCTGAGCTGCAGTACCCGGACACGGCCACTACACAGTGAGTGGAACCTTGTGCCTCTGTGGGGGTGCTGGGTATCGAAAACCCCTATTAAAAAGCGCTTAATAATCTCATGGCAGATCGTGTGTACCAGATAATTCTTACATATGTTTTACTTTTAATCTGCTAGATGTTGTAGAAGCCTTGCTGACACGGCCAAACATTGAACTCAACCAACAGGTATGTGTTTTCCTCTTGGGGTATGGTAGATCCCCGCCTGTCTGCACATTCACATTAGTCAGGGCCTTGATAAATTGTGACCACATTTAAAATGGCAGTAAGCATGGTTTTTATCCACATCCTGCGCAGTGGAGTTTGTTCACCTGGATTGCCCCTAAGGATACAGCCACACGTGGTGTAATGGATGCAGAAAATTATCAGCATCTTATGGTAGCAGCAAAGGGGATACAATTAAAACAAATCTCATCCACTCAGTAAGACATCTGCAGCAGAAATTGACCTAGGGTGTTGATTTTAAAGGGATTGCCTCACTTCAGCAAATAACATGTGTTGTTATTATCCATATTGCTTCCTTTGCTGGCTGGATTCATTTTTCCGTCACATTATACAGTGCTCGTATCCATGGTTATAACCACCCTTCAATCCAGCACCAGTGGCCGTGCCTGCATACTATAGGGAAAGGCATTAGCCTATGTGCGGTCCTATGGTCCTGGCCACCACCGGCACTTTTTTCTATAGTGTGCAAGCACGGCCACCGCTGCTGGATTGCAAGGTGGTCATAACCATGGAAACGAGCAGTGCATAATGTGATGGAAAAATGAATCCAGCCAGCAAAAGAAGGCAATGTGGACAATAACAATACATTAGTAAGTGCCTTGTAGTAACTTCCTCTACATAATAAATGCTAACTGCTGAAGTGAGACAACCGCTTAAATCTGCAGTATGTCAGTTTGGATTTCAACAGCAGATGTCACCCTTTTGCGATACTTGGGGTCCATTCACACGTCCGCAAAATGGGTCCGCATCCGTTTCGCAATTTTGCGAAACAGCTGCGGACCCATTCTTTTTCAATGAGGCCGGAATGTGCTGTCCGCATCTGCGGATCCGCACTTCCGGACCCACACTTCCGTTCCACAAAAAAATAGAACATGTCCTATTCTTGTCCGCAATTGCGGGCAAGAAAAGGCATTTTCTATGAGAGTGCTGGCAATGTCCTGTCTGCAAAATGTGGAACGCACATTGCCGGTGTCCGTGTTTTGCGGGTTCAGACCTGAGCGTTCGGGATGGAGCGCTCTGTATGCGCGTTTACAATCGCGGCTCCGGAACAAGCGAACACCCATTGTCACGCGTTCCCGCTGAAGTCTATGTACGGGAACGCGCGACAAGACGCCCCAAAGAAGCTCCTGTACTTCTTGGGGCGTCGGGCGTTTTACAGCGCGATCGTACACGCTGTAAAACGCTCAGGTGAGAACCATTCCCATAGGGAATCATTGGTTCTTGCCTGTTGAGCGTTTTACAGCGCGTAGGAACGCGCTCTAAAACGCTCAGGTCTGAACCCAGCCTTAGGGAGAAATCTGCACTAATTCCACCCTGGGTCTCTGCACCGTTATAGCACTTTATACATCTGATCTTAATAGGAGCTTCTACAGGTTAATCTGGGATTTGTTATGTTGTCAATATGAAACATAGCTAGTCTCATTTCCATCTCCTTCAAGAGTTGGGATGTATAGTACATTGCAGTGCTTTATGACAGTATTCCCCCCACCCCCGCTTGATGTTTTTCCTGTTTTTTTTGCATTGCAACCTAGAATTGAATGGTTTTCAATTTG
The DNA here is from genome assembly GCF_014858855.1 of Bufo gargarizans. NCBI lineage: Eukaryota > Metazoa > Chordata > Amphibia > Anura > Bufonidae > Bufo > Bufo gargarizans. The sequence continues at coordinate 491,683,335 of NC_058080.1, read as the reverse complement.
TTAGATTTTAGTCCAAATTGTTAGTGGAATGAAAAAAAAAAAACCTTGATTAAAAAGTAAAAGAAAACTGAAATGTGCGTATGTATGTATTTGCACCCTTTGCTATGAAACCTCTAAATGAAATCTGATCCAACCAGTCAACTTCGGAAATAACATGTTTAGTTGAATAAGGCTCCTCTGTATGCAAAGTCTCTCACAATGTGAGTATAGATACTCCTGTTGTGATTATCCCCTGAGAATCCAACCTGCTGCGTTGCGAGGGTCTCAAAAGATCCGGGGCCCAAGTCCCAATGCTTATGTGCTGGATTCTCGATCCAACCACCCGCTCCTAAGACCTAGTGCTAAATGGCATATTTGGGTGGTCATTACATTCAATGCTACCAAACATACAGGAGAATATAGCACTGCTTAGCTTTTACATACAGTGAAATCTCCACTGATGTAGACGGTCTCTTTCCTTAGCTTCTCCTCTCGGCTCAGACCGCCATAATGACTTTTAGTGACAAATTGTCTTTGCAGAGTTTGCCACACAGACGTCTTAGGTTTCTCACTTATCCATCATCTTCCACCTTCTGGTACCCCCAATACTGTGCCCCCAATAGTTATAATGCCCCTCTGTAGTTCCCCATTTAATGCCCCAGTAGTATGTTCCCTTAGACTGACAAAGGGAATAATGAAATCAAAATACATGTACTCTTCTCCCAATCCTTGCTGCCATCTGTAATGCAAGCCTTTTGTCCTGCAGACTGAGTTGCTGGCATCCCAGCACAATCAGTTGTGATTACATCGTCGTACCACCTTCATCCTGGCCGCTGCGGTCGTAATGATGGGATCGCACCGCCTGAGACTCGGCAGAGGCGATAATGATGATATCATCACTTTGTAATTGACTGTGTTTCGCTGTACTGTCTCAAAGACTTCAGGCCTAGTGGCCTTTGAGATTGAATGGCAAGGACGAGAGCTATTGGCTTCTGTGCCTTTTGGCTTTATTCAGCTGGGTCGACGATAGTTGTATGTGCAGCAGCCACTACGGTCAGGACCCTAGGTAAAACATCTGCGGCTGAAGCCTGTGTGTTATGCTCTATCGATGCCCATGTCTGCAACACAAGTAAGCAAGCAGCATGAAGACCAAGGAGCTCTCCAAACAGGTCAAAGGAGGCATTAATCAGAGATTTAAAGGGAACCTGTCACCTGGATTTTGTGTATAGAGCTGAGGACATGGGTTGCTAGATTGCCGCTAGCACATCCGCAATACCCAGTCCCCATAGCTCTGTGTGCTTTTATTGTGTCAAAAAAACTATTTGATACATATGCAAATTAATGTAAGATGAGTCCTGTCCCTGACTCCTCTCACGTACAGGACTCATCTCAGGTTAATTTGCATATGTATCAAATCTTTTTTTTTTTTTACACAATAAAAGCACACAGAGCTATGGAGACTGGGTATTGCGGATGTGCTAGCGGCCATCTAGCAACCCATGTCCTCAGCTCTATACACAAAATCCCGGTGACAGGTTCCCTTTAAAGGGGTTCTTCACTTTCATTTAACTGATGATCTATCCTCTGGATAGATCATCAGGTTCTGATCGACCGGGGTCCGACACCCGGGACCCCCGCCGATCAGCTGTTTGAGAAGGCAGCGGCGCTCCAGCAGCGCCGCGGCCTTCTCACTGTTTACCGCCGGGCCGCCCGCCCACTGACGTCACGACTAGTATCAACTAGAGTGGGCGTGGCTAAGCTCCATTCAAGTGAACAGAGCTTAGCCGCGCCCACTCTAGTTGATACTAGTCGTGACGTTAGTGGGCGGGCGGCCCGGCGGTAAACAGTGAGAAGGCCGCGGCGCTGCTGGAGCGCCGCTGCCTTCTCAAACAGCTGATCGGCGGGGGTCCCGGGTGTCGGACCCCGGCCGATCAGAAGCTGATGATCTATCCAGAGGATAGATAATCAGTTAAATGAAAGTGAAGAACCCCTTTAACAAAGGCACCAACAATAACACTGAAGAAGCTCCCAAGTGGAGATGGAAGTATCCAGTGAGCATCACTGCCTTATTAAATAGCTGGTTGGCCACACCCACAGGGTTTATTAACTGGACCCTTGTCCTGGTGATCAGATGATGAGCATCTGTGTGTGCTGAGATAAATGTGATCGTCTTACACTGGACGTTTTGGGCCGATGTATTTATGATTTGTGATTTTGCCTTTTTTCCCTCAGAACAAGCTTGGTGACACGGCTCTGCATGCTGCCGCATGGAAAGGGTATGCCGACATTGTAGAATTGCTGCTCTTGAAAGGTAAATTTAAATAGTACTCAGGAAGGTTCTAAGAGGGAGAATGTGGTCCAAGCATGCTAAAAAGAAAATTACTCTTAGGGTACTTTCACACTTGCGGCAGAGGATTCCGGCAGGCAGTTCCAGATGCAAACACCCGGATCCGCCTCGCAAATACATTGCCATAACGAATTCGTCTCTCCAGTGTCATCCGGAAAAACGGATCCGGCATTAATTTTTTTTGCATTTTTAAAGGTCTGCACATGTGCAGACCAGGAAAGCCAGATCCGTTTTGCCAGAACACTTAATGCCAAATCCAGCACTAATACACTTCAATGAAAATTAATGCAAGTGTTCCGGAATTTTGGATGGAGAAAATACCGCAGCATGCTGTGGTATTTTCTCCGGCCAAATACCGTAAGGGTCCATTCACACATCTGTGTGTGTTTTGCGGATCCGCAAAACACGGACACCGGCAATGTGCGTTCCGCATTTTGCAGACTGCACATCGCCAGCACTTAATAGAAAATGCCTAATCTTGTCCGCAATTGCGGGCAAGAATAGGACATGTTCTATTTTTTTCGGGATCGGAATTGTGGACCGGGAAGTGTGGGTCCGTATTTTCGGATCCGGGCAGCACATCGTGCGGCCCCATAGAAATGAATGGGTCTGCAATTCCGTTCCGCAAAATTCGAAAACGGAATTGCGGACGTGTGAATGGAGCCTAAGAACTGATGCATACTGAACTAAATGCATTAGGATGCATTAGGATAAAACTGAAGCATTTTTTTCTGGTACTGAGCCCCGAGGACGGAACTAAATACCGGAAAACTTTAACGCAAGTGTGAAAGTACCCTTAGGAGGTTAATGTCAAAAATGTTACCACTGCAACAGCTATGCTTATGTTTCCATCGTATCCATATTCCAGTGCCTCTAGTGCATGCAGGTGTAAATGCAAGGCTGGGACATGGTCACAAGTGGGGCTATGTGCAAAACACCCCATGTGTAAGATACTTTTATTTAAAAAGAAATGTTGCCAGATAACCCTATTGTCATGACTAGGTCATGTCCTGGTACCATCCTCGGGGACTCCCTTTCTTGGAGATTCTTTTTAGAGGACTGGCCAAGCTCCGCCTTGGCTTCTGATTTATTGCCGCACTCATATGTGGACCATTGTTACCCATCTGTTTATCTATTTTGGCATAATACATTAATTCTAAGTCATTCTAAACCATTTATACTGCCCATCAAATCATAGTTCCATTTAACCCCTTAAGAACCTAGCCCATTTTCATTTTTGAGTTTTTATTTTTTTACTCCTTTTCCAGAGCTGTAACCTCTTTTTTTTTATTTTTCAGTTGACATAGACTTGCAAAGGCTTGTTTTTTGCAGGACTAGTTATACTTTCCAATGGCACCATTTTAATATGCATATGATGTAGAGGGAAGCTGGCAAGAAATTCCAGATGTGGTGGAATTAGAAAAAAAACGTAGTTCCACCATCGTTTTATGGGTTTTGTTTTTATGGCATTCCCTATGTGGGAACACTAACCTGTTTCTTTTATCCTGCACATCAGTACAATTACAGTGATATTACATTTATATAATCTTTCTAGTGTTTGAATACTTCATAAAATAAAAACTTTGGCTAAAAAAAAAAAAACATTTTTTTCTTTGCCTTATTCTGACCCCCATGACTTTTTATATTTATGTCTATTGAACAGAGGGGGGGGGGGGGGCGCATTTTTTACTGGACTATCTGTAGTTTTTATTGAAACCACTTTGGTGTGCATTTGACTTTTTAATCACTTTTTACTCCTTTCTTTTTGTGGGGAGATGAAAAAACAGCAAAACGGCAATTTAGATTTTTTTTCTGTTACAGCATTTCCTGTATGTGATAATGCATTTATATTTTAATAGTACGGGCATTTTGGGACACTGTGATGTCTTTAAACTTTATTTTTTCATTGTCTATTTTTATTTTTAATATGGGGAAATGGGGGTGATTTCAATTTTTATGTTTTTTTAATCTAAAAAAATTTTTTTTAACTTTTCTTTTTTTTTTTTTTGTAAAGTCCCCCTAAAAGACTTTAAAGTGATCATCTTATCTCTTCTCTCATAGACTGCATGAATTACCTTTCCAGTCTCTAGGAGATTCATTGTGGCTTAGGAACTTTCCTGTGGCAGGTCTTGGAGCCTTTTGAAGGGCCCAAGACTGCCATAGCAAGCAAACGGCTCCCTCAATTTCTGCACAGGGGAGCCATTCAGGTCCTGGGAGTGCAGCATAATTGATCACAGCATCTGAGTAGCTAAAAGTCTGTGGTCGGCATTACTGCTGTGCCTGGACATTGCTTCCTGGGGTCTGCTGGGTAAAACAGCATGTACCCGGCGGCTATGGCACCTGCTCAACATTTCAGCGGGTGCCATGTTTAAACCTCGGATTTCCTCTTTAAATGTACAGTGGTTGTCCTTAACCCTTTCCGGACTGCCTCAAGTATGTTTACATTGATGGTCGGGTATTTAAAAATAGCGCCGCTTGATGACACTGATCGCACACATTAAATCCCTCAGATGCTGTGGTCAATTGTGACCATGACATCTTGTAGATCAAAAACCCGGGAATGAACAATCCCGGCTGTGCACTGGCTTCACATGGCGAGGATCAGTGGAGCCGGATGCAGTGTGCGGCAGCCTCTGTACTCCTGAGCAACACGATGCCTGTGTCACCTGCCGGTGAAAAAATGTTTTTAAAAATATTTAAAGAATTACCCCTCTTTCCAAAAAAATAAAAATACATAAACTATAAAAAAAAAAACATAATGGACATCGCCACTTGCAAAAACACCCATAATATAATATAAAAATATTTATCCCATATAACAAAACAGGAAAAAAAAAATCAAAATGGCTGATTCGCAGTTTTTTTGGTTGCTTCACCTCCCACAAAAAATTGAATAAAGACTGATAAAAAAAAAAAAATCGCACCCCAAAATGGTATCACACTTTTCCAAAGTGTGTTTTTCTGTAGTAATAGGATGGAAAAACTATGCATATGAGGTATCGTTGTAATTGTACTGAACCAGAGAATGAAGGGAATAGGTCAGTTTTACTGCATAGGTAACACCGTAAAACCAAAATCCATAAAACTGTGGTGGAATTGTGCTTTGTTTTTTTTTGTTTTTCAATTGCTACCCATTTGGAAAGAAAATAGAGGAAATGTGAAAATGATTTAAGTACCTTTGTGTTTAAGTTTCAGCTTGGGTCTCACTTTTTTCCAAATATACGTTTTTGTTTTTATACATATTTCTAAATGAAAGTTACACTTGATGCAAATGCATGTGGGTGCCTGAGTTTATAAAGTGCTGAGTGGCCTTTGACAATGTGGTGTCTACTCTCAGAACATACTGTGTATAGGTTTGGGAGTTTTGTATTGAATAGTTTAGATTTTATTTGTACATGTCAATATTGTGATAACTGTCCTGGCTAGCGGAAGGGCGAAATGTTCAAAACCCCTTGGCAGTGGAAAGGTTAAAGCTACCATAAGCAAAGCCCGGAGTGGACTAAAACTGTGTCCTGTGAAATGTACGATTTCTTCTTTCTTAACAGGAGCAAGAACAGATTTGCTGAATAATGAGAAAAAGTTGGCTTTGGATATGGCTACAAATGCACAATGTGCCTCATTGCTTAAAAAGAGACAAGGCCAAGGTAATGTCTATCATTTGATTATTATTTTAAACCTAATTGAGTCATATATTCAGCCTCTTTAGGGTTTTACTATGCTGAAATTGCCCTATTCGCAATTCTTTACTATAAAGATCTTTTTGAATTGTTGTAGAATATTACTTGCAGAATACGTCTTTCCTACATGCGTTTCCATTTAAAAGTCATGTTCAAGACAGTAGTCTAGGGATTTGATGGTCTAGACTTCCATTGTGGTTTGGGTTGGTGGTAGTGTTGTTTGTACCTTGTACCACATTTATTGTGTTTTATACACTTTTTTTTCCGCCTCTTTGAAAAAAGAGAGATTAGCCTAGCGGTAAAGGGGACACGGTCTCTTTTTTTTGCTCAAATTTCTTGTGCACAGTGAGCCAACTAAGGGCTGATGCACACGAGCGAGTCCATTGCGGGAATCGCGCTCAGTATGTGAGTGTGATCCTTCGTTCTGGACTTGCATGAGCACATGGCTTTATCATCATTTATAATGCTATGTGCCTCTGCTTGACCTTACTGCTACAGGATCATAGTGACATAAAGTTGTCAGTATGATTCTGTAGAAGTAAGGTCAAGCAGAGGGACATAGCATTATAAATGATGATGCCGTGCTATCCTCCAGAACGGAGGATCACACTCGCACACAGAGTGTGATTCCCGCAATGGACTTGTTTATGTGCAACAGCCTGAAAAGGTGGTATAAACACAGACTAGACAGTCTAAAGCTGAGCCAGATTCGTCATCCACCATCAGCCACTGTGATAAATTTGGAATATTTTTAGACTGTCTGTCTAGTATAATAAAAAAGGAAGACGGCACTCACCGAATCTTCAACAGTTCGTAGCTTTATTCGGGTTAAAACATAGCAGGTGCGGGTCACAATTTGCAGAAGAAAAAGGCGACAGCTGTTTCGCGCAACAGTTGTGCTTTGTCAAAGCGCGACTGTTGCGCGAAATGGCGGTTGCCTTTTTCTTCCGCAAATTGTGACCCGCGCCCGCTATGTTTTAACCCGAATAAAGCTACGAACTGTTGAAGATTCGTTGAGTGCCGCCTTCCTTTTTTCTTCTATTTTTTATGATACCATCAGTCTATTTGTTTTGGCTGAGCACCACTCGATCAACTGCATGGTTGCTGAGAGATGTGTTACTGACACCGTACCGCATGTAGTAGTGCCGGCTGTGCTTTCTTCTTTTTACTGTGGATTTATTTACTGTCTAGTATAAGTTTGCAATGTCTAAAAATTAGATGGGATTAGTGTCCACCATCATTTGAGACCTTTGAGGGAAATGTATTTATCTCAGATTAGACCTCCATCATGCCGCAAATAAGACCTTTGTATCAGACCCCTCTTTAGACCTCAGATCAGATCTCTATGCTCTATCCAAAAAATAATAATAAATAAAGTAACTTGCTGGTCTTCTACCGGCTTAGTGACATCACACAGCATCAGGTCATAGGGCGTGCCTACGTGCATATGTCTTGACACTGTACACAGTCAGGACATGTCCAGTGCAGCGCCCGGAAGAAGACCAAGGAGTAGAGTAAAGCCAGCGCAGCGCTTCACTCACCATAATGGAAGCAGTCATTAACATTTGCACTATAAGACGCACTGCAATTTTCCTACCTTTCTTTCCCAAAAAAAAAAGTGTGTCTTATAGTCTGAAAAAGTATATATATTTTTTTCTGCAGTGGATTTGTCACATCTCTTCCGTCACGTAAAACCACTTTGACAAGCACTGTACTTTACTGCCGATTCTGGACTTAAAAAACCTGTAACAAATCTGCCAAATCAAAATGTGTATATTCACAAGTTGGATTAGGTATCAGGCAGTAAACAAGTGGTTAAAGTGGATGTCAAATTTAGAAAATGGAGTTTCATTTAGGCTCCTTTCACACCTGCGTTCAGGTGTCCGCTCGTGAGCTCCGTTTGAAGGGGCTCACAAGCGGCCCTGAACGCAGCCGTCTGGCCCTTATGCATTCTCAGTGGAGGCGGATCCACTGAGAATGCATCCGCCTGCCAGCGCTCAGGCTCCACTCCGCTCAGTGAGCGGACACCTGAACGCTGCAAGCAGCGTTCGGGTGTCCGCCTGGCCGTGCGGAGGCGTGCGGATCCGTTCCAACTTACAATGTAAGTCAATGGGGACGGATCCGCTTGAAGATGACACCATATGGCTCAATCTTCAAGCGGATCCGTCCCCCATTGACTTTCAATGTAAAGTCTGAACGGATCCGCTCAGGCTACTTTCACACTTAGAAATTTTTCTAAGTTATAATGCAGACGGATCCGTTCTGAACTGCATTAATATGAACGGATCCGATCGAACGCTAGTGTGAAAGTAGCTTTACCCTGTTAATGAATTCAAGAGTCTCATCTCTTGGCCACAGTAGAGGGCGGTTATAAAGATCCTCTCTTGCTGGAGAACCTGTTTTGCCTTGCATGACACGGGCAGCCCATTCATTTGGATGGGCACTGTGTAATGCTCCCCTGTGGTGGCGCTGCAGGAAAACTGAGAAATCGGGGTGGGGCCACATATGATGGGTCCAAACCAAATCATGTGGATTTCACTGCATAAACCTGCAACAAACATCCACAATCGACATGCACCATATGTCAAGTTATGGAGGGATTTCAGTGCGCAAAATGCCCATACCCTTACTGGCAGGTCTTCCTACAGATCACAGCTGATTGCTGGGGCCGCCGGCAGGGGGCACTTTGTAATTTGCTTATTGTCTTGGGACCCTTGAAAATGTCAGCATTGTCCAAAGCAGAGAACCCCTTTAAGAATCATTTAGTTTTTTTTAAATCTTTTTAATGTTGGGGCTTTGGCCATGTACCAGTAAAGACGCTGACTACATGAGTGGAGTCTTCTTTTTAAAATTATAAACTAGAGATGGGCAGAACAATGTAGAGTTCTTGAATTAAGCTATGCATGCATTGTGTCAATTATTCTATAGATCTTCATCCTCCATCTTTGTTTTCTTAGGCCTTGTACGAACGTCCAGCAATGCAGAAGAATACCTTGATGATGAAGACTCTGATTAGTTGTCAGCAAAATGTTTTCTCTCCAAATCCTGCATTCCAGAGCACATCCTTATTTGAAGAGAACCTAAGCTATGCAAACAGTCAATGGGGGAGATTTATCAGAACTGTCTAATAGAAAACCTTTTTTTGGGGGGGGGATTTATCATTCCCCTTATGCTTTTTTTTTTTTTTTTTTGGTGCCCAAAATCCACTGGATTTGTGACTTTTTAATGCATTTGCGACTTTTCTTGTTGCAGTCTGCATTTTTACACCGCCCTTGTCAAGCCTACGAAAAGGGGATGTAGTGAGGGCATTGTGAGGGCAGGGTCATCAGCCCCAGCTGATTCATCATTATTTATACCTGAAACTGGCGGAAATAATGACTGAAATCTAAGGCAGCTCTAAGCTACCATAGATTTCATTCCGGAGCACAGAGAGCCAGAGGAGGCAGGTAATTTATGACTAGGCCTGCACATCATCATAAAGTAGGTGAGTCCTCCTGCAGCGCAGTCCCTATCAAGACCACATCGGGCCTTTGTTTTTCATAGCAACCAATATGTACTGCTGTTGGCAACAAGGCTAGGTTTTCTATTAGACAGCTTTGACAAATGAATCTCACATGATTTTGTGACATGATGCAAAATGCCTTACAATACGGTATCGTGAATGAAAATAGACCCATTCCATGTTTTTGTTACGTGTCCACCTGATAGGATGTCATTTGGTTGTCCTATACCTGCACTTGACTTTTTTACTACTTTTATTTGTCCTGTTTAATGTCTAACATCTAACGTTGATCAGTGTCTTGATTTTCATCAGCTCTTCACCAAATAAATATTCATGATCAAAATATTTTAAGTGACTGAAAAAAAAAAAAAAAAAAAAGTTTTAACATTAACTGAATGTTTTACTTATTTGCCAATCAGACCTTGGTTGTATTTAACTTTTTGCATATAATAAATAGTCTTTAAAGTTCTTTTATGGAATGTGTGTTGACATATGTACACACATTACACAGCACATAGAAAAGTCATCCTGATCCTGCTCCCTCAGGTTTCCTGCAAATACACAGCAGCAGCATCATGAAGGACTTTGTACCGTAGTACTGAACATTGTTGTTCTGAATCCAGCACTGGAGTGAGATAGAAAACTTAGAAAAAGGATTTCCATGTGTCTCTCGCTCTTTCATGTTTCTGTAATACAATATATTACAAATTCCTATCACCGATTTATGGAGAAAAAATTCTGAAACAATGATTACACTTTTGGCTGTCACCTCTAGAGAGAGCTTATAGAATACTATTTATGCATAGAACTGTGCCACGATGATCGCGTCTCGGCCTTTTGGCTAAGGCCGGGTTGACACATAAGCGAACCCGATAAGCGCTGTTTACAAGCGTGCTTATCGGGCGTTTACATACGTGCGAGTGGAACAAGCAAACGCCCATTGTCGCGCGTTCCCGCTAGGTCTATGTGCGGGAATGGGTGACAATGCGCCCCAAAGAAGCTCCTGTACTTCTTGGGGCCTTGGGCGTTTTACAGCGCGATCGTACGCGCTGTAAAAAAAAGGTAAGAACCATGCCGATAGGGAAGCAATTGGTTTTTGCTTGTTGAGCATTTTACAGCGCGTAGGAACGCGCTGTAAAACTCTCAGGTGTGAACCCAGCCTAAGATCAAGTGTAGTATCTGTTCTGATCAGTCTACCTTGACTTGATGGCTCAGGTCCTTTGGGTACCCGCTGCACTCGGCCTTTGGGCATCGGCGATTAAATTTGTCTTAAGCTCATTGCTGCTATTGGATGTAGGGCTATTCCCTGAGAACAATAGAGTTCTGATGCTTTTGAATTGTCATTTTATAGGGAATATGTATGCATAGCGACAGTTCCTCTTTAAGCTCTGATCTTTTGTCTGGTTTGACACCGGAAAAATGATACTGCATTAATTCATTAATTGTATCTTCTATTACACAGTTTCCTCTTTAAAGGTACAAATTTGGGGGCAATTTTGTACTTATTTGAGCTAAAAATATTTTTTTCAGTTGGTCTTTATAACAAATATCCTTTTTTGTGTACATAGCTGAGATGCTGTGGCAGAAGCCTGTGAATTTTCTGTCTTTTCCATCATCTGGGTAGCAGCGGACTCTGCTCTCTCACATTATAAACACTCATTATAGCTCAGTTCTTATCTTACTGATAATAATTGGCCTAAATAAGTGTTTGTTTATGACCATTTTAGTGGTTTAGAGATAAGGGTTATTAGATGACTAGCACAAAGTGAAAGTACCAGTCACACAGAAAAACTGTTAATCTTTTGTGACAGAACGGCTTAATATTTTTAATAAAGGCCAATTGAAAATATGATTTTAAGCCAAAAGTGAGTAAAATACAATCAAATCAAAAATTGCCTCCATATGTGTTCATTGCCTTTAGGCCCTATTCACATCACTTTTTATTTTTTGTCTCCATAGCGTATATACGCTTGGAAAAGCTCCTGACCTAGACATTAAAGGGTTTCTGTCACCATAATTAACTCTATTAAACTGGCTGACATTAGCGATGTGCTAATGTCAGCAGACCTTAACTCCTAATCTTATGGATGCGCCCCTTACTGCACAATTTTAACTTTTATGATATGCAAATTGGCCTCTAGGTGCAGGGGGGGCCTTGCTCCTGCTCCTAGAGGCTCTGTTCTCCCACCTCATGTCACACCCTGCTGTCCTTGATTGACAGGGCCAGGCAGCGTTCATCTCCTCCTGCCCCCCCTGTGTGCTGGGTAAACGACACTGCGCAGGCGCGAGATTTAGCCAGCACACAGGGCCGGCAGAAGAAGATAAATGCTGGCCCTGTCAATCGAGGACAGCAGGGTGTGACTTTAGGTGGGGGAACGGAGCACTAGGAGCAGGAGCAACTCCCCCCTTACTCCTAGTGGCTAATTTGCAGATCATCAAACTTAAAATTGTGTAGTAAGGGGCGCATCCATAAGTATAAGATTAGGAGAGTTGGGGTCTGCTGACATTAGCACATCACTAATGTCAGCCAGTTTAATAGGGTTAATTATGGTGACAGAAACCCTTTAAATGAAGTCTGGGACGGATTTGATTTACAAGTGGTAACACTTCACAACACATGAAACTGTAGAGTAACCTGTCTATGTGAGGCCCTGTTCACATATGGATTTATCTTTGCAGTGTTTTATAGAAAGTCTTTTTACCCTTTCACTGCCAAAAGTGATTGTAATATGAATTGTAATTAAATGCTTGCCACTGCTATAAGATAAAGACTTCATTTTGGTATATGAAAGCCCTGAACCTTTCAATTGAAACCAGAATCAACACTCTAAGTACAATATATGGAGTGCAGCACTTGTTTGTAGTCTTGGAGCAGCATAAAAAGTTATTATTCCTGCTTCTGTGTGTACTACAGCTTAAAACAAGTTGCCAAAATTATACAGATGCACAGAATAAAGTTATATGTAATTTATATAACACAGTAAATGTCATAAAAATAAACCAGAAAAAAAAGATTGTGGAATTGCTGTTTTTCCCCGGCGCCTCCACAACGGCACTCCAGGAGGGTGTCCCCGCCTCCCCAGGACAGGAAACAACGTAGAAGCTTAAGTTTAAAAGGCCCCCTCCCCTTACCTGCTTCAGTTTGCTGTTTCCTGTCCTCGGGATCGCGTGGAAGCCGCTCCTGCTACGGGGGGTGGAAGATTGCACACTATTCCCACTTTTTCCCTCACTAGTGGTGCTGTTGGTAGCGTAGGCTATTACATGCCCTAAAAGAGGTTCCTTTCAGGGCCAGGATACCAGCACTAGAAGATCTGGGGAATCTTTGTCTAAAAAGAGATGTGCTATGTGCAAAAAATCCCTACCCTCTAAAACCAAAAAATCACTATGTCCCAAGTGTACGGACAAAATAGTGTCGGAAGAATCGCCCTCTCTTCTGGAATCCATTCGTGGTATGAATAAAGAGGTGAATTCGGCAATTGATGCTAGACTCCCTCCGTGCTCTCCTCAGCCCTCCACCTCGCAAAAATCTCAGGTGTCGCACCATCAGCCGGAGCCTGACTCCGAAGAGGGAGAGGTAGTGTCTCTTGAGGAATCCGAATCCTCTGAAGAGGAATCGGGGAAACCCCTCTGTAGCCCAGAAGAAACCGAGAGATTATTAAGGCCCATCAGGGCCACAATGAAAATTGAAGAGACCAAGGAGCCTCAGTCCGTGCAGGACAAGATGTTCCAGGGACTGGGAGAGAAAAAGAGAAAAGTTTTTCCCGTCCATAATAATATTAAAACTTTAATTAAAAAAGAATGGAAAGATCCGGAGAAAAATAATTTAATACCGGTCTCCTTTGAAAGGAAATACCCATTCGTGGAAGAGGATTCAGTTCTATGGGATAAGACACCTAGAATTGATGCGCCGGTCGCCAGAATATCCAAAAAAAGTGTCTTCCCTTCGAGGACATGGGCCTGCTTAAAGACCCCATGGATAAAAAATGTGAGGGACTATTAAAACGAACCTGGGAGACAAACACAGCTCTGCTCAGGCCCAGTATAGCAGCTACCTGCACATCAAGATCCCTGTCAATATGGCTAGACCAATTGGAAGAACACCTGTCAGAAGGGACTTCTAGGGAAGAAATCCTAGCCTCAATACCTACCCTTAAGCAGGCATGTAATTTTTTGTCAGACGCATCAGCAGATCTGGTGAAATTATAAGCTAGATCCGCGGCCCTCTCCAATTCCACAAGAAGAGCTGTGTGGCTTAGATCTTGGACGGGAGACGCTAGCTCAAAAAGTAGGCTATGCGCCATTCCGTGTGAGGGGGATAAGCTTTTTGGTTCAGTTCTGGAGGACATTTTAGAGAAAGCGTCTGACAAAAAGAAAGGGTTTCCATCAGAATCAAAATTCTACCAACAACGTCGGTCCTTTCGTAGCCAAAGGAGAAATAGAACAGACCAGAAGAGGAGGGATAACACTAATAGATGGCAATCCTCCAGAGGGAGAGGAAGGGGGTTTCTTTTTAACCCTGAGTCTACCTCTAAGCCCAGTCAATGACACCAGGCATCAAGTAGGGGGCAGATTAAGAAGGTTTACCACAGCTTGGGGGGAAGATCTCGTCCGCCCCTTGGATCATAAGCACTATATCCATGGGGTGCAAGCTAGAATTCGATACGACTCCTCCAGAGCATTTCTTTATCAACAGACCATTAAAAAAAACAGAAAGCCAACAGACCTTAGAGTCGGAGATATCATCTATCTTAAAAAAGGAAGTTATTGTACCAGTCCCAGAAGGTCAGGAGAGGCAAGGGTTCTATTCCCCCATATTCCTTATTCAAAAACCCAACAAATCCTTCAGGTTAATAATCAATCTAAAAAAAGTGAACAAATATATGACCTACAAAAGATTCAAAATGGAGTCGATCAGATCCACAGTAAATCTCCTACCCAAAAATTGCTACATGGTAACTATAGACCTTGCGGACGCATACTACCATGTTCCCATACACAGAGCCTACCAAAAATATCTCAGGATAGCCCTCCTTCTGGGAGGTCGGGAGTTTCACTTCCAGTTTCAGGTCCTTCCCTTTGGGATATCATCCGCCCCAAGAATTTTCTCAAAAATCATGGCCGAAGTGACAGGGTTCCTACACCTTCAGGGTATCCTAGTAGTCCCATACCTAGACGACCTCCTGATAGTGGGCTCATCTCTTCAGGTTCTCCAGGGTCATCTACAGCTGGAGCAGGAGAAACTGACCGAGCTAGGTTGGCTAATAAATACTCAAAAATCCGACCTAGTTCCCAGTCAACTGAAAAAATTTCTAGTTAGATTCACACAATCTGATGTCCTTCCTGCCCCCAGAAAAACAGATAAACATAGGTCAAAAGGTCTCCAAAATTTGCGAAGCAAAGAAAGTGACCATAAGAGATATCATGAGACTGTTAGGTCATCTGACATCCACTATTCCCGCAGTGCGATGGGCACAACATCACACGAGAATCTTGCAAAAGTTTCTCCTTGAATCCTGCGACGGAGCACAAAGCTCTCTAAACAGGAAGGTAGAAATTCCACTAAAAGTGAAAATATCTCTCCTGTGGTGGAAAATAAAAAGAAACCTCCAAAAAGGAGTCTTTTGGCGACCGATAAACCAGATCACTATAACCACCGACGCCAGCAGCTGGGGTTGGGGAGCCCATACAAGGTGTCATGTAATCCAAGGCTCCTGGAGTCCAGAGATGTCAGCAGCCTCTTCAAACGTAAGAGAATGTCGGCAGTATGGGAGGCGCTAACACATCTTTTTCCATGCGTAAAGACCCATCATGTAAAGATACTGTCCGACAATGCTACTACCGTAGCCTACCTGAACCGACAAGGGGGTACCAGAAGCAAAAAACTACAAAAATTGATGGGAAATTTTCAGCTGGGCAGAGAAGAATATAAAATCCCTGGTAGCAGTTCATCTGAAAGGAGAGGAAAACAAAATAGCAGACTATCTCAGCAGAGAAGTTCTAAAAGGGGGAGAGTGGTCTCTAGATCCCAACATGTTCAGACAAATAACACTCAAATGGGGGCTACCAAAAGTAGATCTCTTCGCAAACCAGAAAAACAGACAACTCGAGTTATTCGGTTCCCTCTCCAACTGATGGTGGACGTCCTGTCCTGTCCATGGCCAAAAGATCTCCTGTACGCATTTCCCCCGTACAACATAATTTCAAAGTGCTAATGAAAATAATAGAGGAGAAAGCACAACTAATATTAATCGCCCCCTTTTGGCCCAAAAGGTCCTGGTTTCCCCTCCTCTACAATCTGTCGGCAGGTCAATACTGGTCTCTCCCATCATATCCGGGACTACATCGTCAGGGGCCGGTACTTCATCCAGAGCTAGCAAACCTTCACTTAACAGCATGGAAAGTGAACGGGTTCACTTACAGCAAAGAGGTCTATCAGATTCCGTAATATCTACCCAACTATGCAGTAAAAAGGCCTCTACCTCTCGGATCTATAAAAGAACTTGGGAAGCCTTCCTAAGATTTGCAGGAGACAGGATATACCACAGTCAGGAGACTAATATCCCACTCATACTGGACTTTTTACAGGCAGGCCTGGATAAGGGCCTCAGACCCAACACCATAAAAGTACAAGTCTCAGCATTAAGTAGCTTCCTTGATGTAAGATTGGCAGACCTTCCATTAATAAAGAGGTTCATAAAAGGAGCATTCAGAAAATGCCCATTTGTTCATTCGACCATTCCCCCGTGGGACTTGAACCTAGTGCTAGAAGTCCTAATGGAGGCACCCTTTGAGCCTTTAGAAGAGATCTCACTTAAACTCCTGTCCTTAAAGACTGCCTTTCTGCTGGCTATAACATCAGCCAAGAGAGTAGGTGAGATTCAGGCATTCTCCTGTAAAGCACCTTATCTTACAGTTTTAGAAGACCGGATTATTCTTAGACACACCCCAATGTTTCTACCTAAAGTGGCCTCAAGGTTCCACCGCCAACAGGAGGTGTCACTTCCATCCTTTTGTGAGAATCCAACTTCTGACCTGGAGAGGAAATTTTATAACCTGGATGTCAGGAGATGTCTACTAAAATACCTGGAAATCTCAGCGACATTCAGAGAATCGGACCATCTCCTCCTTCAATATCAGGGGCAGTGCAAGGGATCAGCGGCAAGCAAAGGCACTATATCCAGATGGATCCGGAACACCATTGAATTTTGCTATCTACAGAGGAACTTAACCCCTCCTGAAGGGATAAAAGCACACTCTACCAGAGCTGTGTCGGCCTCATGGGCGGAAAACGCCTCGGCCTCAGTAGAACAAATATGTACAGCAGCTACATGGAAAAATCCAAATACTTTCTTTAAACATTATATATTCAGAAGTCATGAGTTATCATATGGCAGAAAAGTTTTATCTGCAGTAGTCCCACCCTAGAGTTTATTTCTCTATTAATCCTCCTGGAGTGCCGTTGTGGAGGTGCCGGGGAAAAGAGACGATTACTCTTACCGGTAATTGGATTTTCCAATAGCCTCCACAACGGCACTGGATTCCCTACCCAAGTGGTATAATTTATGTGGAATGTTATGTTACTCATGTTATGTTGTCATTATATCAATACAGTTTTGAACCAACTAACTAACCGAGTCCTATCTCATTAACTGAAGCAGGTAAGGGGAGGGGCCTTTTAAACTTAAGCTTCTACGTTGTTTCCTGTCCTGGGGAGGCGGGGACAACCTCCTGGAGTGCCGTTGTGGAGGCTATTGGAAAATCCAATTACCGGTAAGAGTAATCGTCTCTTTTCCCATTTACCAAGGGCCAAGACTGTATGTATGGGTCAGGAGAGATACAGTTAGGTCCATAAATATTGGGACATCGACACAATTCTAACATTTTTGGCTCTATACACCACCACAATGGATTTGAAATAAAAAGACGAACAAGATGTGCTTTAACTGCAGACTTTTAGCTTTAATTTGAGGGTATTTACATTCAAATCAGGTGAACAGTGTAGGAATGACAACAGTTTGCATATGTGCCTCCCACTTGTTAAGGGACCAAAAGTAATAGGACAATTGGCTTCTCAGCTCTTCCATGACCAGGTGTGTGTTATTCCCTCATTATCCCAATTACAGTGAGCAGATAAAAGGTCCAGAGTTCATTCAAGTTTGCTATTTGCATTTGGAATCTGTTGCTGTCAACTCTCAAGATGAGATCCAAAGAGCTGTCACTATCAGTGAAGCAAGCCACCATTGGGCTGAAATAACAAACCAAACCCATCAGAGAGATAGCAAAAACATTAGGCATGGCCAAAACAACTGTTTGGAACATTCTTAAAAAGAAGGAACGCATCGGTGGGCTCAGCAACACCAAAAGACCCAGAAGACCACGGAAAACAACTGTGGTGGATGACCGAAGAATTCTTTCCCTGGTGAAGAAAACACCCTTCACAATCGTTGGCCAGATCAAGAACACTCTCCGGGTGGTAGGTGTACATGTGTCAAAGTCAACAATCAAGAGAAGACTTCACCAAAGTGAATACAGAGGGTTCACCACAAGATGTGAAACCATTGGTGAGCTTCAAACAGGAAGGCCAGATTAGAGTTTGCCAAACGACATCTAAAAAAACCTTCACAGTTCTGGAACAACATCCTGTGGACAGATGAGACCAAGATCAACTTGTACCAGAGTGATGGGAAGAGTAGAGCATGGAGGAGGAAAGGAGCTGCTCATGATCCTAAGTATACCACCTCATCAGTGAAGCATGGTGGTGGTAGTGTCATGGCGTGGGCATGTATGGCTGCCAGTGGAACTGGTTCTCTAGTATTTATTGATGATGTGACTGCTGACAAAAGCACCAGGATGAATTCTGAAGTGTTTCAGGCATATTATCTGCTCATATTCAGCCAAAGGCTTCAGAACTCATTGGATGGCGTTTCACAGTGCAGATGTACAATGACCCAAAGCATACTGCAAAAGCAACCAAAGAGTTTTTTAATGGAAAAAAGTGGAATGTTATGCAATGGCCAAGTCAATCACCTGACCTGAATCCGATTGAGCATGCATTTCACTTGCTGAAGACAAAACTGAAGGGAAAATGCCCCAAGAACAAGAAGCAACTGAAGACCGTTGCAGTAGAGGCCTAGCAGAGCATCACCAGGGATGAAACCCAGGTTCTGCTGATGTCTATGAGTTCCAGACTTCAGGCTGTAATTGACTGCAAAGGATTTGCAACCAAATATTAAAAAGTGAAAATTTGATTTATGATTATTATTATGTCCCATTACTTTTGGTCCCTTAACAAGTGGGAGGCACATATGCAAACTGCTGTAATTGCTACACCATTCCTCTGATTTGGATGTGAATTCCCCTTAAATTAAAGCTGACAGTCTGCAGTTAAATCACATCTTGTTTGTTTTATTTCAAATCCATTGTGGTGGTGTATAGAGCGAAAAATGTTAGAATTGTGTCGATGTCCCAATATTTATGGACCTGACTGTAGCTGTCCACTGATTGCGCATTTGGCTTAAAGCTGTTGAAGATATATGGGCACCTTAATGGGGAATGGCTTAACCTAGGATAGGTTATCAATATCTAATTGGTGGGGATCGGACACCCTGCATCCCTGCCTATCAGCTGATTGAGGTGGTTTAGGACCCCCGCCTCTCAGATATTGATGCCCTATTCTGACACCTGAAGTAGGTCCTGTGTGTGTCTTTACTATGCATAATGGCAGTAGACGCTCCCCAGCCTTCTTGCAAACTGAGATGCAGCCATTGCAGAACCTGTTTTCATCACTGAACACTATTGTTTGCCACTGATGGCTGCATCAGAGTTTGCAGGAGGACTGGAGAGCGGCTGCTGCCATCATACATAGTGCGGAGACACACAGGACCAACACCAGGTGTCATGGATGGTGTGCAGCACTATTGCCATTGTTGTTTGGTATTCGGCAACATTGACCAGCCCCCGGTGTGTCCAGGACATTGTGTAACCAATCCTACTGCCTTTTGTGACTGTTAGAGGATGTGGTGTTCCACCAAGATAGCACTCTCGCTCTATGCAACATGCTTCTCAGGGATTTCATCAGATCTCTTCCCCAATGAGAATGTCTAGGACTGGATGGGGCGACAGATCTCCCATGCTCAGAAGCCAACAACCACTACCTCGGCTGAACTAGAGGTTTAAGATGAAAGAGCTTGGAATGACACTAGAGGAGGATATCCAGCATCTGTATGACAGTTACCATGTTAGAGTGGCAGCCTGTATTGCAGCAAGGGAAGATGTCGCCCAGTATTAATGTGACCTTGTCTACTGCAGTACCCTGAATAATGGATGCACCACCTTGGTTTTGTGATCCTTGACCAAGCGTTTTCCGAGCGATCATTGACATTACGTTTTCCAGGTGGTTTTCTAGTGTATTATCTCTTCTTTAGTTAGAGTGGCACAGATTAAATATTCCAAATGAGCACATCTATTGTTTGATCATTTTACCAATCTTTAGTGATCGATCATATTTTATCTGTGTCGACTCCCCTTTAGTTATTGCCCTTGCCTGCGAATAAGACCATATAGGATCAAAAATATGAATAAGTAATTTTACAAGCTGTTGGGCAGCTAGGGTGCCGGCATTTCCTGTCAGTCTTTTTCATACGTAAGTCCATAAAACATATAAATGCCCTATAATGGCTTGGTATTTATACTGTATGTGGTGGGATGGTTTGTGTGACGATCCCTACTCTCGGGTCACGTCACCGGGGGTGAATTATACTAGTGAGCTCATCAATTTACCGCATAACTTCCCACCCACCTATTCTAGATGACGGAATTATGCTAACTTACTCTCCTAGATTCTAACACCCCAATATTTTCTATCGCAATTGCTGCCACCACCTATAATATAAGGAAATAGGGGCCTATACTCACATATTCTCTCAACCTAAAATTAACTCCGTAACGCGAGTTATCTATATGGGACCTAAAATCCTCTGAAACACTACCGGTAACGTTATTCCCTCCGAAAGAGCAAGTTCTATAAGCCAACAAGGAAGGGACTTATCAATTTTTAAATTTAATACACAATAATGCAGTGCAATACAAAAAGAAAGTGTCAGATTAAAAATAAGAAACAAAAATATACATAAAATAACAATGCAGTAAACGGATAAAATAAAAAGGATAAAATACAGAATATTGGCTTACTGAGAAGCAGCAGTTATATTCCGGCTGTGGGGACAGCTGAAGGTACGGGCAGTCACTCCAAACAATGTGGATCCCCAAATGGCTGACAATTAACTGTTCCCAACCACCCATTTTTTTCCTCCCTTAGCCGAGGGGTTAGCTGTGATAGAACCTCCCTCCTTTCGGTCCGGCCTTCTGGGACGCCTGAGATTATTCAGGTTTTTGCCCCACCTTTGCATATACTCGGCTGACCAATGTGGCAATATGAATCATGGCAATTTCTCGCTGTATGACAGGGACTGCAGGTACAGGTAAGATCCCATAATCTGGGGCGCATCATCCCGGTCATACAGACACCAAATATGCTCGAGTTATGATTTCCAGAAGGCCAGATCCTGAATACCAAAAAATGCCTCATGTCCAGTATGGTGTGTCTAGACTCTCCCCGAAGCCAATGTCAGGCTGAGCACAATTACTAGGGTTCTGAGGATGTGGGTGTTATGAGGTCGGAGTTATGGCTTCTGATATTATTTCATCCACCTACTGAATGGTATAGACCACCTGCTGGGTTAGCAGCCACCATGTCTGGGGTTGCCCTGCATTTTTAGTTTCCCCTTCCAGGTCTTCATTAGTATGCTCATATGGCTTGTAAGTAGCAGGCCAGTACTAAATGGAGTTTCCTCTGAGAATGTGGAGCGTCTCACCTTTTTGCCGACTCGGTTGGCATCTAGAGGCACAATTTGCATAAGTCCTTAATAGATCAAAAGACACTGACATACAATCAGCTACTGATAATGCAAGTTCAGGAAAATCTATATCTGTCTATCTACCTCAGATTTCGTTACAGTTTGCATTAAATGTAATTTAAGATTAATTTAATTACTTTAAAGTGAGAATTAAGCTTATAGGTTACGCTTAAACTGTATCCATTTATTTCTTTTTAATTGTAATTTAACTTGTTCCTCTTGCTTTAGTGGATCTAGATTAACTACAGCACATAATTCATTTAGGAATTCAATCACTAGATGGCGATCTAGGCTAAGGTTTGCACATTTTTAGCATGTAGGAAAACCATGTCCAATAAGATTTTTTTATTATTAATGGGACCTAATGTGAAATTATGAAATATTTTGAATTTTGTAAGTCATAGAAAAGATACCTGTAAATGTAAATTCAAATAACAGCATAAAATTAATTATCACTTTCCCAACCAAAAATTTCCACAACCAAAGCTGTTTGTGTCCTTTTATGGATTTTCTGGTACTTTTATACTATCACTATAATGGGAGCAGAGCTGCAGTTCTCTGCTCTATCCAGTACAGATTGGATGGAGCCGTTTGTTCCAGTGCCTACTTTCCCTGCCGGATCTACTGCAAAACAGTTGATCAGTGGGGTAAGGGTTTGTCTGATTCCTGTTGATCAGGTATTGATAGGCTATCGATATAAAAGTACCGGAAATCCCTTTTAAGGAGTTGAAATAAACCAGTGTATGTAAATATATACAGGTGAAACTCGAAAAATTTGAATATCGTGCACAGTTCATTTATTTCAGTAATGCAAATTAAAAGGTGAAACTAACATATGAGATAGACTCATTACATGCAAAGTGAGATATTCCAAGCCTTTATTTGTTATAGTTTGGATGCTTATGGCTTACAGCTTATGAAACCCCAAAGTCACAATCTCAGGTACCTTTGCTCAGGGATATGGATTAATTAGCTGACTAGAGTGAGACACTGAGCCTAGAATATTGAACCTTTTCACAATATTCTAATTTTAAGCTGCATTAATGCAATTACTTTTAATTTGCATTACTGAAATAAATGGACTTTTGCACGATATTTCTAATTTTTCGAGTTTCGAGTTTCACCTGTACATTCTACCTGGTATGATTCACTTCTTAAAGGGAGTCCGTCACTAGATACTCAGCCAGATGGTACTAATGCACTTGCTATGCAGAGCTAAAATTGTTATTTGGGGTGCTAGAAGAAAGTGCACCCCGTTCCATGTTAAGCTCATTGGCTGAGTGACACCATGTTTATACAGCTTGACCATCATCCCAGCAGTCCCAGACAACCTCTTTGTGTATGCATTATTAGGGAATATGTAAATCATAGCAGGGATCCCACAATGTAACCGTTTTGAATGACCATTATTGTAATACTACATTTTACCTGTAGCTGCCATGCAGAGCATCCTCTGATGCTTGAATGGTCATTACACATTAAACGAACTTTGCACAGATTGTTAGTACAGCTGAATATAAGAATCTCTTTTATAAATCTTATATGGTAAAAATGCTTTCTCCACTTCTTTTCTCCTCCGCCTCCCTCCTAAATTACTCACTCACTCAGAATTCTCTGTTAATTCCATTACGATCTGCCAAGATGGCCTGCCGGCTCACTAAGAAATCAAATTACAGCTGCCCATATATGTCAATGGAGGGAGAAGGGAAGTGGATAACGAAGGCACTGCAGAGAGACCAACACACAAATGCTGCCTATAGAAGTCTGTTGAGATGATAGGGGGAGAAGGGATGAGGAGCAGAAGTGAGAAAGAGGCAGAGAGACACACAGGTTGCAGCTAGAAATAGAGTTTTCTGTATCACTTCTATCAATATTCTTCATTATTTCCCTATAATGTCCTATATGGGGCTAGTGAAGCTTCTGAGTGAGTAAGAGTTAGGGAGCAGGATCCCCTGTTTACGCCATTTAGTCTATAGGAGACATCGTAGCAGTTTGTCTCCACCTACTAACAGTAGGAAAACTAACACTTATAGATGGTCAACTGCAGATGGGAAAACTGCTAAAATCTAGTCAGTATCCAAGTTATTTCATGGTCAGATACAGTGTTATTACTCTTGTACACACAGTTTATTCTGAAGTCACCTGGAAGTGTAGGTAAGCTTTAAAGGCTATGGACACTTGTGTGGCGATTTTTTCTTTTTCTTTTTTTTATATGCAAAATTAAGCAACTTTCTAAGTAGTGTTTCTTAAAAAAAATTCCTTTTTGCTTCTGTACAGTGTGTGTAAGTCCTTCACCTAGCTACTAGTGCTGCTGCTTCTCTCAACACTAGTGATAGCAGCAAGGAGAAGACTGAGGTTTTACTGAACTGGATGGACATATCCTGAACTGGATGTGTGTATGTCATTTCTTTCAGCCTTTCAAGCTATGGTACTACTCCTCAGATCTGAGTTTGGAGAGGGGGGAAAAATGAACAGCTCACACAGCCTGTAAATAAAAAGGAATGCACATGACTGTACCGTGATTTGCAGTCTGCAATTTGCAGATCCGCAAAACACGAACACTAGCCGTGTGCATTCTGCATTTTGCAGAATGGAACATCTCGCCTATGACATAAATGCCCATTCTTGTCCACAAAGCGCACAAGAATAGGACATGTTATATTTTCTTTGTGGGGCTGCGGAGTGGAACAATGGATGTGGACAGCACACGGAGTGCTGTCCGCAGCTTTTATGGCCCTATTGAATAAATGAGTCGCCATTCAAGCTACGAAAAATGAGGCACGGATGCGGACCAAAACAACAGTTGTGTGCATGAGGCCTTAGGAGCAGGTTACAAATTGAAACATTTTGTTTGACCTCCCTAACATATGTAAAAAATCATCTTTTTACCTGTCAATCATGTCCATAGCCTTTAACCTTTAAGGACATAGCCAATTTTAATTTTTGAATTATTGTTTTTTCTCCCCACCTTCCAAGAGCCATGATTTTATTACATTTTCCATTCAGATAGCAATATGAGGGCTTATGTTTTGTGGGACAGGTTTTATGTTTTAATTGCACATTTAATTTACCATAGCTTGTGTTGGAAAACAGGAAAAAATTCTTTGTATAGGGAAATAAATTCCCAATTCCCCCATGTTTTTGGGGGATTTTGTGCTTACGATGTTCACTGTGTGCAAAAAATTACATGACATTATGGAGATCCCAAATGTATATAGTTTCTATTATGTTTTACTGTTGTAAACATATATATTTTTTTTCTTTGCATCACCATATTCTGACACCCGTTGATTTTTTTTATTTATCTGCCTACAGAGCTGAGTGAGGGATAATTTTTTGCAGGGAGAGCTGTAGTTTTTATCAGTACCATTTTGGGGTATATATGTTTTTTTGATGACTTTAGAGGTTGGAGGTGACATTGCAGCATTCACCACACATGATAAATATTGTTATATACTAATAGTTTGGCAATTTTTGGATGCAGCGATATCATGTTTTTTTTTTTAATAGTTTATTTTTATGTGTAAAATTGGAAAAGGGGCTTAATTGGAATTTGTAACATTTTGTGTTTTTTTTATATATATTTTTATTATTTTACTGTCGTTTTTAGTCCCCTGAGGGGACTTAAACATGTGATCTTTTGATTGATTACCCCATATACTGCAATAGATTGCTGTTGTAGTATATGGGATCTTAACTGGCTGCCTATAAGGCTGTGTCTAAGGCACAGCTTTTCAGGCAGCAAACTATGACAGCACTTGAGCCTTTATAAGGTCCCAAGCTGTCAAAGCAACCGTTCAGAGCCCTGCAATTTCACCATGGGGGCTTAGATCAGAAGGTAGTCTCTGTCTAATCCCACAGAAGCCATGTTTGCTATTGATTGTGGCATCTGAGGGGTTAAATGACTGGAATCAGAGTCATTTTCAACCCAGTCACGACGGCAAGTGCCTGATGTATTAAACAACCGACACCTGCCATGTATGGAGCGAAGTCAGGACGTGAACCAGTTACATAAAAACCCCTTAATGCTCATGACATACTGGTACATCATAGTGGGTTAAGGGGTTAAAGCTCATTAGTTGGGTAAGTTCTTTATAAAATAGTGTCCTCATCTGAAGCATTTATGGAATATTTATATTTATGATAGACTCTTTCTATAGCTTCAACAGACTTCAATGGAGAAGACCACATGCAAGTGCCTTCTCCTCTCCATTGAAGTATATTGAGCAGCTGGGTATCTGTGATAAGGAGTCAGCATGTTCTTCAGATAGGTGAGGGCCCTAGATGCGGGACCCTTTTACTGCAGCAGAACCAAAATTCATTAAAAAAAAACAAACCCTAAGGCTTCGTTCACATTTCCATGTCTGTTTGACGTCCGTGAAAAAATCAGTCTTTGATTCATCTGTGAAGATGTCCATGTTTGGTCCGTGTGCCCGTTTTTGGCACTCCATGTATCATCCATATTCCATGGACTATGCTCAACTGAAAGTTATATTACAAAGCATCTCCTATCAGTGAAAAACGGACCAAACATGGAAGCAAAATGGATGCCATCTATGTTGTGTCCATGATTTTCATGGACCCATAGTCTAAAATGGGCGTGTTTGATCTGCAACCTGGACCAAAGTAGTGCATGTCTAAGTAAAAAAAAGTACTGATATGTGATAAAATCAATGGGTACGTGTGCATCTTCCACTGACAGCACATGTATGATGAACACAAAATCATATTGATTTGCTGAATAGCGGGAGTCACCTTGCACTCCATAGTGTTGTTATACACTGCCTGTCAAAAAAAAAAGTCGCCACCAAAAAGATTCTCAATGGGGTTAAGGTCTGGACTCTGTGGTGGCCAATCCATGTGTGAAAATGATGTCTCATGCTCCCTGAACCACTCTTTCACAATTTGAGCCCGATGAATCCTGGCACTGTAATCTTGGAATATGCCTGTGCCATCAGGGAAGAACAAATCCATTGATGGAATAACCTGGTCATTCAGTATGTTCAGGTAGTCAGCTGACCTCATTCTTGGAGCACATACTGTTGCTGAACCTAGACCTGACCAACTGCAACAACCCCAGATCATAGCACTGCCCCACAGGCTTGTACAGTAGGCACTAGGCATAATGGGTGCATCACTTCATCTGCCTCTCTTCTTACCCTGATGCGCCCATCACTCTGGTACAGGGTAAATCTTGACTCATCAGACCACATGACCTTCTTCTATTGCTCCAGAGTCCAATCTTTATGCTCCCTAGCAAATTGAAGCCTTTTTTTCTGGTTTGCCTCACTGATTAGTGGTTTTCTTACAGCTACACAGCTGTTCAGTCCCAATCCCTTGAGTTCCCCTCGTATTGTGCATGTGGAAATGCTCTTACTTTCACTATTAAACCTAGCCCTGAGTTCTACAGTTGTTTTTCTTTGATTTGATTTCACCAAACGTTTAGTGATCGGCGATAGTGATCGCCGATCACTATCATTCAGGATTTTTCTCCCGCCACATTTCTTCCTCGAATACGATGGGTCCCCATTATCCTTCCAGTTTTTAATAATGCGTTGGGCAGTTCTTAACCCAATTTTAGTAGTTTCGGCAATCTCCTTAGATGTTTTCTCTGCTTGATGCATGCCGATGATTTGACCCTTCTCAAACAGACTAACATCTTTTCCACGACCACAAGATGTGTCTTCTGACATGGTTGTTTAAGAAATGAGAAGCAACTCATTGCACCAGTTGGGGTTAAATAGCTTATTGCCAGCTGAAAGATAAATCGCCCATGCAGTAATTATCCAATAAGAGGCTCATAGCTATTTGCTTAGTTAAATCCAGGTGGTGACTTTTTTTTGGGACAGGCAGTGTAAATCCACCAACATTTTGTTTGATCAGACATTAAGAAAAAGTGCACTTTAGTAAATAATTGCAATCAAAATAATGTGACATTAGGGATATAAAAAGATATCAGATATCTGAACCTGAAATAAAAAACAATAAAAGTAATTTAAGGTCACCACAATTAACTCAAATGAGGCACTGGGAGTATATTCATTATAAAAGTGGCTCTTAGTAACATTACTTCATTAACCTCATGCGGTCTTGCTGTGATAAAAATGAATTAATTCTCAATGTTTTCAAGTCTGTTGATTTCATTTTTCTTTTAGGATTTGGTTGTTTCAACTCAACAAAGTGCTTTTTAGCCCTGGTCGCTGAGAAAAATCAGCAGTTACAGCCTCCTTTACAAGCAGCACAATAAAGCGATGTTGTGGCAGAATAAATATTAATTTTCTGACAATACCAAAAAAGCCCCCTGTCTTCATGAGAGCTTTGATGGTTCAAAACGACATCTGTCAAAAAAACACAGCATCATTCTTACGTAGAAAACAAGTCCCATCGTTAGCGTGCATTTACACGACCATATTTTTGGCGAACTTCCGATCCCCAATTCTTGCTGGCGCGGGCCCTATCATTTCTACGGGGCCACAAAAAATGCGAACAGCACACGGATGTTATTCATGTGCTGTCTGCAAATTATAGACCATGTGCTATTTTCATCTATTGCAGACAAGAATAGGCATTTGTTCAATGGGGCCTGAGAAAAGTGCAGGATGCACATGGACCGCATCAGAATTTTGTGAATCCACGATTTGCAGATATGGTTGTGTTAATGCACCATTAAATGCAGCTCTGTTCTTTCCTACCGACACAATAGATACCTAGATGTCAATGCACAACTCTCTAGTGTCTGTTCACACGTGTCTTCCTTGTCAGATGAAAGAAAAATGGTGAGCACGGACAGGTAAATACTAATGCGGCACTGTGTGACGAGCACTGTCATGGTGGCTTTTGTCTGACCCGCACTGCTATGAGCAAGGGCGTAACTACCATAGCGGCAGACCATGAGACTGCTATGGGGCCCAGGGCAAGAGGAGGCCCAGTCTTAGTTGGGATTATCTCCTCTTCTACTGGAGGTGAAAACTTAGTCAGGACTCCATTGTAATGCGTTTTGTACGCGCGTGAGAAAAATCGGCATGTTTGGTACCCAAACCCGAACTTCTTCATGGAAGTTCCGGTTTGGGTTAGGTGTTGTGTAGATTGTAATTTTTTCCCTTATAACATGGTTGTTATGGAAAATAATAGCATTCTTAATACAGAATACATAGTACAATAGCGCTGGAGGAGTAAAAAAATAAATAAAAATAATTTAACTCACCTTAATCCACTTGTTCACGCAGCCCGGCTTCTCTTTTGTCTTCTTCTTTGCTGTGCAGGAGGAATAGGACCTGTGGTGACGTCACTGCACTCATCACATGGTCCGTCACACGATCCATCACCATGGTTATTGATCATGTGATGGACCATGTGGTGAGCGCAGTGATGTCATCAAAGGTCTGATTCCTACTGCACAGCAAAGATGAAGACAGAAGAGAAGCTGGGCTGCGCGAACAAGTGGATTAAGGTGAGTTAAATTAATTTACATTTTTTTAATAAAGGGAAAATAATAATGATCGGGTCCCCATCCTGATCGTCTCCTAGCAACCGTGCGTGAAAATCGCACCGCATCCGCACTTGCTTGCTATTTTGACGCAGCCCCATTCACTTCTATAGGGCCTGCGTTGCGTAAAAAACGCACAAAGTAAAGCATGCTGTGCTTTTCACTCAACGCACAAGTGATGCGTGAAAATCACTGCTCATGTGCACAGCCCCATAGAAATGAATGGGTCCAGATTCAGTGCGGGTGCAATGCGTTCCCCTCATGCATTGCACCCGCGAGGAAATCTCGCCCGTGTGAAAGAGGCCTAAAGGAAGAACTTATAGAAAATGAAGCAGTGGAATAAATGGCCCAAGGGTCATTGAAAAGGGTTTAGGGGGGCCTAGGGGGGCTATGGGGCCCTTACTTCTCTTTGTACGCCACTGGCTATGAGTGAACTATGGGGGTGGGGAACTATATGGGAGGAACTATAGAGCTGGCACTGCAATAGAAGGGGGCACTGTATAGCAATTACTTGTGTGCCCAATAAATGCATGCACCCGATTTGGCATGTATCAGGCGTATGGGGCTTTATGGATATGTTCAGTGTACCGTATCTGTGCTGCTCTATCCATTGTAATCTATGGAAGCTGTGATCCGCTATTTCGGAAATGCCCATACATTACAATAATCACATGGAAAACTTATTGTCTTTGCTCTTAGGGCCAAGAAGGGAGCAGGGGACCCACATTCTCCAGATAGATGCAAATTTGGACATTCACATCACATACTCGACTCAACAACTAACATCTGTCATGCTCTTCTCACATGGGACTCAAAGTGCTTTGCCATCAATGTCTCAGATTAGAATACCCCTTTCATTGTCATAATGACCAGCTCTATGAAATGACAGCAGAACTCAGGCAGTGTTTCCAGCAGCCTGTATTCTGTGAATGTCTTCTGGCAGTATATGCTAATAAGCACTGCATCAATCTATCTTCGTCACAAAATCGTTATTATAAACTTTGATTTCCATAAATGCAAATCAAGCCCCTAACAAAATGTATCCAGTTTGTGTTAATCCTTTACAGAAAGTAAAGAAAAAGGATTATTAGGCCCTTCATGAAAATAGCAGTGCCAGCTTTTTTCTTAAAAATGTTGTGTCTAAATTGAAAAATAGTTGAGATTTACTTTGAATTGCTGAACTAATATTTAGTGGCATAGCATTGTTTCTGAGAACTGTTTGACATGGAGTCGAGCAGCTTCTGGCACAGGTATTCCAGTCCAGGACGATTGGACTACATTCCCCAGCTCTTAGGCATGTTTGAGGTTTTGCCTCATAAGCCACACGTTCCATTACCTCAATCCTGTTCGTAACCATTATGTTTGCTAGCTTACTGCTGTGTTTTGGGTCATTGTCTAGTGTTAATCGTGAATATTCTAATCACGAATTTTTATCGCACTTCGAGAATTTGTGAATATTTAGAATATAGTGCTATATCTTCGTAATTGCAAAAATTCAAGATTTTTTTTCATCAGTAACCTCCCTTCTTGCTTGTGGGCCAATGAGAAGGCTACAATGTCTTTGTCTGAGCTTAGCAACATCCCTAGCAACCAATAGGAAAGTTGCCTGCCCCTCACTATATAAGAACCTCCCCAGCAGCCCTTGTATGCAGTATTTTGCAGAACTGAGAGAGAGAGCGGTGTCATTGCTGTGCTCGGTGCTTTTTATCTGGATCCTATTCCTTATCCAATTACATTAGATAGTTAGTTAGCTTATATATATATATATATATATATATATATATATATACAGATAGTTAGTGGGAGATAGTCAGTGTAGGTTAGATAGTGATATAGTGTAGCTGATAGGTTCTGCTGTCCATACATACATGCTACATACATAGTGCTGTGATGTCACAACAATACTTAGTGCACCAATCAGTAATATCTACTCAGACCTGCTAAAATGTAAAGTTGCATATATTGAGCAAAAAATATGTGCATCATTAGTGCCGATTTGCGCAATCGTGAAAATAATGACTGGCGATCATGAATTCTAGAATTTGCAAATTTATTGCGAATATAATGCGAAAAATGTATGAAATATTGAAAAAACTAACATTGACTATGCCGCTCATCACTATCATTGTCATGTTGCAACACCTATTTCAAGGGCATTTCTTCTTCAGCATAAGGCAGCATGACCTCTTCAAGTATTCTGATGTATTCAAACTGATCCATTATCCCTCATATGCAATAAATAGGCCCAACACCATAGTATGAGAAACATCCACATATCATGATTTTCACCTCACCATGTTTTACTGTCTTCACAGTTTACTGACATACTATCTGCGAGCACTAGACCCAAAAAGTATAATTTTGCTTTCATAAGTCCACAAAATGCCGCCCCATTACTCTTTGGGCCAGTCAATGTGTTCCTTGGCAAAGTTTAACCTATTCCAGATATGTCTTTTTTTTCAAAAACCGGACTTTGCGAGGAGTTCCTGCTGGTAATTTGGCTTCACTTAATCGTCTTCTGATTGTAGCGTTACTCACTGGTAGCTTCTTTGATCTTTCAGGATGTGATCATTGGCTGAGCCTTTGCCATTTTGGATATTCTTTAATCCACACAAACAGTAGTTCTCCGCTTCCTTCCGCTTCTTTTAGGTTTTGGTTGACACTTCAAGGGATTTGAGATCATTTTAGGTGAACAGCCTATAATTTTCTGCCATTTATATATTTTCCCCTCACCAATGAACGTTTTAGTCTACTTTCACACTCCCGTTTTGGACCTCTTGTGAGAGCCCTGAACGGAAATCACAAACGGAAAGCCAAAACGCATCAGTTTGCATTCTAATGTATACTGAATGGAAAAGGATCCGCTCAGAATGCATCAGTTCAGTCTCCGTTCTGCTTTGGAGGCGGACACCAAAACGCTGCGTCGTCTGATGAAACTGAGCCAAACGGATCCGTCCTGGCACACAATGTAAGTCAATGGGGACGGATCTGTTTTCACTGACATGATCTGGCACAATAGAAAACAGATCCGTCCTCCATTGACTTTCAATGGAGTTAATGACGGATCCGTCTTGGCTGTGTCAGAGATAATACAAACTCATCTGTTCTGAACGGATGCAGACGGCTGCATTATCTGAACGGATCCATCCATGAAGGATCCACACAAAACGCAAGTGTGAAAGGAGCCTTAACCAAAGTATGTTGGTCAAGGCTTTCAGAAGGAAACGCACTATAACCAACATGCACAACTTTTGACACCCTCCTTCCTTAAATAAGGGCCCAATTTGACACCTGTAATTCCACAGAAATTAACAGCTTTTTTTATGTTTATTTTCTGTTACTCTACTACACTTACATGTAAATTACTTGATATGTAGAAATATCACAGTAATTTAACAGGTTAATGATACTGGACTGCTATTTTTTGAGCACTACTGTACATAGGGACTACACTCTGGAGTGGCCCATGAGAGCACTGTAGCAGCTGGTTTTATTTCTACCCTGCTCTACAATTTGGAAACTAAAAATGAGGTAATTGATCAAAGTACAATAAAATCCACAGCATGCTTGTTATATTGTGGATACATCGTGGGTTTTAGCTGTGGATTATACCTTTTGCATTACACACATTCAGTGTAAAACCTTTTCTGATTCAGGAGTAGTGCAATACTATCGTATCGGTGAACACAGTAAATAAAAAAAAACTCACACTGGATCATCTTTAAACGTCTGAGAATATTGGCAGCTTCTATGTCTCTGCAGGTAATATCCACTCTTGCATTCCTTTACCTCAGCAGGACCTGTCATTCCTGTAGGCTTCACAAACCTAATAGAAAAACAAACCTTCCTTCAACTAACAGAGAGCTGTTTAGTGTGCCTGGACTAGTCCTTCCGAGCTCTACAGGCCAGTATGAGTTAAGGTAAAAGGGTTTCTAACCTCTGCTGCTGGAATAAAACACATTGTGCTGCTATCAGCAATCAGAGAAAGTGCCGGCACAGAGAGGCGAGCAAGGTTATGTATTCCCCTATTTGCCGCTGCTTTGATAGATACTTCAAAAAAGAAGAAATTTTGTCTGAACTTTACATAATACCGGCCAATTCTTGGAAGAGAAATGGGTATGTGTGTGAAAGTGCTGTCTGTGTAGGCTGGAGAAATCTTAGTTTTCCACACCATCCATGATAAGACATACAGTAGATGGATCTCATATCTTGCTAAAGGTTCAATGAACCTGAAGTATAAATGTATAATAGTCAAAACATTATGCAATTATTTCCAGGGACATTTAGATAATGCATATACAGTGATCTTGACCCTCTTCAGCAACCACTTTGAAAAACACTGGAATGAACCTTCTAACTGCTGCCTACAGGAAACCATGGGCTGCATTCAACTGCAAAAGGGTTCAGAATTCTGTGCTGCTTGACAGCAGTTGGTACATCATCTCTATGACCTCAACTATTACTTTTGTTGTTCCTTTATGTTTTGTTTTTGCTTGTTTGTGCTATATGACTGTATTTAACTTTAAGGGTATGGCCAGATTATGCAGCCATGCCTCAGGTGGGATGTGGCTGACTTCAAGCCACAGATTGACTAATTAGAACCCAATTGTTTATTTTGTGTTCATTGCCTATAGCCACACAGGCACTAACAATGAACACCGAATAAAGAATTTGGTTCCAATTATTTAGCACTTGCACAGCCATGCGTTACTCAATCACAAGGAGGCCACGTACCAACCTTAGCACAGCTGAGGGTAGGTTGTACCCTAAAAGTGATGGACCATATTTGTCATAATTGGCTCTATATGATTGCTTTCAGTGGTGATAATTCCCTCATTGTTGATTTTTATATTTGTTTCAAATGTATACAAAAACTTAATAAACACAGGTTTAAAAAAATCTGTGCTGCTGACTTTCTTAATGTAAAATTACAGTGGTCAGACCCCTGGTTTTCCAACGCAAAGCTCCAAATTCCTTGCATCAGAGTTAAAGGATACCACTCTGGCTACATTGTAGATTCATATTGAAGATATGAACATGATACAGTAACACATATGGAATTAAGTAATAAACGAAAGTATTTAACAAACCAGAATGTTTTATATCTTAGGCCTCTTTCACACTTGCGTTGTCCGGATCCGGCGTGTACTCCACTTGCCGGAATTACACGCCGGATCCGGAAAAACGCAAGTGTACTGAAAGCATTTGAAGACGGATCCGTCTTCACAATGCTTTCAGTGTTACTATGGCAGCCAGGACGCTATTAAAGTCCTGGTTGCCATAGTAGTAGTGGGGAGCGGGCGAGCAGTATACTTACAGTCCGCGCGGCTCCCGGGGCGCTCCAGAGTGACGTCAGAGCGCCCCATGCGCATGGATCATGTGATCCATGCGATCACGTCATCCATGCGCTTGGGGCGCCCTGACGTCACTCTGGAGCGCCCCGGGAGCCGCACGGACGGTAAGTATACCGCTCCCCCGCTCCCCGCTACACTTTACCATGGCTGCCAGGACTTTAGCGTCTCGGCAGCCATGGTAACCATTGAGAAAAAGCTAAACGTCGCATCCGGCAATGCGCCGAAACGACGTTTAGCTTAAGGCCGGATCCGGATCAATGCCTTTCAATGGGCATTCATTCTGGATCCGGCCTTGCGGCAAGTGTTCCGGATTTTTGGCCGGAGCAAAAAGCGCAGCATGCTGCACTATTTGCTGCGGCCAAAAAACGTTCCGTTCCGGAACTGAAGACATCCTGATGCATCCTGAAGGACGGACTGTCCATTCAGAATGCATTAGGATAATCCTGATCAGTATTCTTCCGGCATAGAGCCCCGACGACGGAACTCTATGCCGGAAGAAAAGAACGCAGATGTGAAAGAGCCCTTAGCCCCCAAGATAGCCCCTTTTTGCTTTGATGACAGCTTTGCACACTCTTGGCATTCTCTCAATTAGATTAATAAGGTAGTCACCTGGGGGCGTGGCCTGACCGAGCTAGATGGCGGCTGCTTGTTAGCAGAGCTCTCGCCACCAGCACCCATCTAAGCCTCATTTCAGCGCTATCCTGACCTCGGCATGAAGATCCAGCCGAAGGATTGTATGCAGACAGCACCGGGGCGTAAAGAGGACCCGAGCTCCAGCCTTGAGATGGACAAATACCTGAGCAAACCGGCCTCTCAGCCGCCGGCGCGGCCCTCCAAGATGGCGCCGAAACCTCCCGGCCAGGCTCTGGGTGAACATGCTTCAGCCCAACTTCCAGGAGATGAAAGCGTTCCGCACAGTGACGAGAGACCCGGCCTCACTAGGGAATTTCTTGAAGAAGCCCTACAGCGAGCACTTGCTCCTTTAGCCGCAGACCTTGTGGCCATAAAAACCGACGTGCACCACATAGGTGATCGCGTTGAGTCGCTGGAACAGTCGCATGACGCCATACTTACCTTCAATGCAGCAGTGAAAGACTCCCTGCTCTCGCATGCCAGGGCGATGAATACACTCCTGCTTCAAATGGAAGATCAGGAGAACAGGAATAGAAGGAGGAACATTAGACTCAGGGGGCTTCCAGAGGCGGATGACAAGGAGGATTTATTTCAAGTTATGGACTCCCTTTTCATCGTGCTGCTAGGCCCAGAACAAGCGGCACACATCACTGTGGAAAGAGTGCACAGAGCTTTAAAACCGAAACCGGTGTCCCAGGACAATCCAAGAGATATAATCTGTGGTATTCTTAGCTATAGAGACACCGAATTAATCCTACAAGCGGCTAGGAAGCAAGGAGAAGTGAAGCTCCAAGGCGTCCAGGTCCAAATTTATCAGGACTTAGCTGCATCCACGTTGCAAAAACGGCGCTTACTAAAGCCCCTCACCGATCTTCTACAGTCATCTAAACTCCCATATTGCTGGCTCTTCCCATTTGGGATTTCTATCACAGTGGGGAATCGCCGCCATACAGTCCGATCACCTGAGGACCTGCCACCGGTTTGGGAAGCACTACAGCAGCCTCCGATTGAGATTCCCTCCTGGCTACCCGTTTTACCTATGGAGGACTTACCGCCGCTCCCGCAGGTGTCGAAGTGGGTGAAACCGAAACCCCAAAGAGCTGGGAAGAACAAGAGAGCATGGCCCCGTGGGGATCCGGACTGAGGGTTCGCTGTTAACGCCATTTTTTCTTCCTTACAGCAGCTACAGCATTGTTGCAACGGCCAGTATGCGTCCCTGTTAATCTTTTTGCTCTATTTCTGTGATAGACAGAATCACTGGCATTTGTACTCACCAACTGTTTGTTTGGCTATAAGCCCATGGTTGTGTGATTAGGTTGCCTATGGTTATGCTCCGTTAGGCTGTTAAGCTGCTTAACATTGTGCCTTTCCTTCCTCAACAAAACTAATAATGTTGGTCAGGATAGCTTTATCTTTTAAACTCTAAATTGATATGCAAGAGGCTTAGAAGTGGGGTTCTGGGCTGGTTAGGATACACATGGTATCTACCTGTGCAATTTTCTCTTTCCCCCCGGTCCAAAAGTCCGTACTTCTTCGCTATTATCTTTGAGTTACTGTTGTTGTTCTATTCAGTTCACTGTCCTGTTTAGTACATCCCAATGGTCTAGCCGGGCACACGACCTTAATCTGCAAAATGTCATTTTACTAAAATGGCTCCGTTGACACTATGTTTTACCACCCTTAATGTACATGGATGTAATAGTCCTAGAAAACGCAGTAGAGTGTTTCAGGTTCTCAAGAGAATTGGTGGGGATATAATACTTCTCCAAGAGACCCATTTCTCCCACTCACATGTCCCTAATTTAGAACATAGCCCTTTCAATGTGTGGTATCATGCTACTTCCAATAATTCTGCGGCTAGAGGGGTCAGTATAGGATTCAAGCGGGGCACCCCTTTTACAATGCATTCTGTAGTGAGAGATCCGGATGGGAGATACCTATTATTGAAGGGAGAGATAGGACACGTAACTGTCACAATATGTAATCTTTATGCACCAAATGTGAAGACGGTTAGTTGGTTGACAGATGTGATGGATAAGATTGGCCCGTTTGCTGCTGGACTATTGTTAATTGGGGGAGATTTTAACCTTGCCTTGAATCCTTTACTCGACTCCTCTACCCAGAAATCAGCCGTCTCATTCCGTGCTCTCAAAACGGTTCAGTCACGTCTTAGATCTTTGCACCTTAGTGATGTTTGGAGGTCGGCGCATGGTGACAGACGTGATTACACGTTCTATTCTAACCCTCACAAATCATACCAGAGGTTAGATTACCTCCTTGTGCAGGATAAATATCTACCAGCTGTTAGGTCCTCCACTCTCCATAATATCACGGTCTCTGACCATGCGCCGGTCTCCCTTGTCATTGGATTCCCAGAATTGTGTGGTAGAGAGTGGACCTGGAGGTTAAATCACACCCTTCTGGATTCGCAGGCTCAGGTAAACGACATCTCGCAAAAACTGCGGTCATACTTCTCTGCCAACACAACGCCCGATATGTCTCCTGCGATCGTATGGGAGGCACATAAGGCTGTGATTAGAGGAGAGTTTATTGCGCTAGGGTCTTGACCCACATTGCTAGTCTAGAGTCATCCCACAAACGTTCCTGTGCTCTTAGAGACCTGGAGGAGCTAAAGACCACGAGACGAGAATTACAGGAGTTGTTAAACATTAGGGCGTCTAAAGCCTACCTAAAAGTGAAGCACAAACATTATGTCCATGGAAATAGAGGCGGGAAAATAATGTCTGCACTCATAAAAAAGCGAGACGATCAGGTATTTATTAAGCGCATGAAATCACAGGCGGGACCCGCCACGACTGACGCCCGAGATATCTCAAAAATCTTTAGGGATTATTATCACAATTTGTATAACCTTAGCCCCCAAGATGTGGGGGCTAAGATGTGAAAGAGCCCTTAGCCCCCAAGATAGCCCCTTTTTGCTTTGATGACAGCTTTGCACACTCTTGGCATTCTCTCAATTAGATTAATAAGGTAGTCACCTGGGGGCGTGGCCTGACCGAGCTAGATGGCGGCTGCTTGTTAGCAGAGCTCTCGCCACCAGCACCCATCTAAGCCTCATTTCAGCGCTATCCTGACCTCGGCATGAAGATCCAGCCGAAGGATTGTATGCAGACAGCACCGGGGCGTAAAGAGGACCCGAGCTCCAGCCTGGAGATGGACAAATACCTGAGCAAACCGGCCTCTCAGCCGCCGGCGCGGCCCTCCAAGATGGCGCCGAAACCTCCCGGCCAGGCTCTGGGTGAACATGCTTCAGCCCAACTTCCAGGAGATGAAAGCGTTCCGCACAGTGACGAGAGACCCGGCCTCACTAGGGAATTTCTTGAAGAAGCCCTACAGCGAGCACTTGCTCCTTTAGCCGCAGACCTTGTGGCCATAAAAACCGACGTGCACCACATAGGTGATCGCGTTGAGTCGCTGGAACAGTCGCATGACGCCATACTTACCTTCAATGCAGCAGTGAAAGACTCCCTGCTCTCGCATGCCAGGGCGATGAATACACTCCTGCTTCAAATGGAAGATCAGGAGAACAGGAATAGAAGGAGGAACATTAGACTCAGGGGGCTTCCAGAGGCGGATGACAAGGAGGATTTATTTCAAGTTATGGACTCCCTTTTCATCGTGCTGCTAGGCCCAGAACAAGCGGCACACATCACTGTGGAAAGAGTGCACAGAGCTTTAAAACCGAAACCGGTGTCCCAGGACAATCCAAGAGATATAATCTGTGGTATTCTTAGCTATAGAGACACCGAATTAATCCTACAAGCGGCTAGGAAGCAAGGAGAAGTGAAGCTCCAAGGCGTCCAGGTCCAAATTTATCAGGACTTAGCTGCATCCACGTTGCAAAAACGGCGCTTACTAAAGCCCCTCACCGATCTTCTACAGTCATCTAAACTCCCATATTGCTGGCTCTTCCCATTTGGGATTTCTATCACAGTGGGGAATCGCCGCCATACAGTCCGATCACCTGAGGACCTGCCACCGGTTTGGGAAGCACTACAGCAGCCTCCGATTGCTAGTCTAGAGTCATCCCACAAACGTTCCTGTGCTCTTAGAGACCTGGAGGAGCTAAAGACCACGAGACGAGAATTACAGGAGTTGTTAAACATTAGGGCGTCTAAAGCCTACCTAAAAGTGAAGCACAAACATTATGTCCATGGAAATAGAGGCGGGAAAATAATGTCTGCACTCATAAAAAAGCGAGACGATCAGGTATTTATTAAGCGCATGAAATCACAGGCGGGACCCGCCACGACTGACGCCCGAGATATCTCAAAAATCTTTAGGGATTATTATCACAATTTGTATAACCTTAGAGGGGTGGAACAGGAGGAAGTGCGGATGGACCGCAAAAGGGAGATTGAACTTTTCTTGAGGGCATTGCATCTTCCCACCCTCGATGATTCTTCCATATCATCACTGTTGGCCCCCATTACATTAACTGAAGTAAAAAAAGTTTTAAACTCAACTCCATCAGGCAAGAGCCCAGGTCCAGACGGATTCACTGTGGCGTACTATAAAAGGTTTTTCCCGGATCTGGGTCCACATCTAGTTAATTTCTTCAATGCTCTTTTAAGCGGTACCCCTATAGCCAGCCAGGCCCTAGAGGCACATATAGTTGTATTGCCTAAACCGGGCAAAGACGTTGAGGTCCCCTCTAGCTATAGACCAATTTCTCTGCTGAATGCAGACGTGAAGCTGTGGGCTAAGGTACTGGCCAATAGGCTGTCCCCTTTACTTCCGGGGATTATATCCCCCGAACAATCGGGCTTTGTGGGGGGCAGGGAATGCAGAGACAGCACCTTAAGAGTTCTTCAAGCCCAGCAGTTTGCTTTAAAACATGGGAAGAAGCTCGCATTTCTCAGCACCGATGCCGAAAAGGCGTTTGACAGAGTGGCCTGGGACTACATGGAAGCCACGTTGCATAGGTTCAGTCTCCCCCCCCCAATTTGTAGGGGCGGTGCTGTCTCTGTATTCTAACCCCTCCGCAAAAGTGCAAGTGAACGGGATCCTGTCACCCCCTTTTAAGATTTCGAACGGGACGCGCCAGGGCTGCCCACTCTCGCCCACACTGTTTATTATGTGCTTAGAGACATTTATACAATCCCTGAGGCAGGACCCTGGTATTCAGGGGCTCACAATAGGTAGGGACCTTCACACTGTCGCTGCTTTTGCGGATGACATGCTCATATTTTTGACCAACCCTGAAAAAACTTTCCCAGCTCTCTTACAACAATTGGAGGTGTTTGGCGCCCTGTCCAATTTTAAGATTAATCTCTCTAAATGTGTGGCAATGGGTATCAACATCTCCCACTCATCAGTTGCACAGTTAGAGAGGGATTTCCCATTTGAGTGGAATAATTCCCACATTAAGTACCTAGGAATCAATGTAACTAAAGACCCTAGCTTACTGTTTCAGCAGAATTATACGACAGCATAAAGCAGCAATTAACTGATATAAGGATTCCCTTCTTATCTTGGTTAGGGAGAAAAAACCTATTGAAGACCTACATCCTACCTAGAACACTATATACTCTTCAGACATTACCTATCCCTCTCCCTCAATCATTCTTTGCAAAAATCTGCAGTCTCTTTTCCTCATTTGTATGGGGAGGTCATAGGCCCAGGCTGGCATATAAGACCCTCACCAAACCCTCATTTAGAGGGGGATTTGGACTCCCTGATGTTGCAGCATATTACAGAGCCATTCAGCTTAGACTACACTCTGAAATTAGCAACCCCACAAATATAAAACTTGGATGCAAAATAGCTAGGGAAATATTGGGCCCCAGGGGAGTGGCGGCATTATGGGACCCGAAACTAGTGACGAGTAATTCCATGGGTAAAGGGGGACTCAACTCTATGCAAGGGGTCATGGTCACCTGGTCAAGGATTTCACCACTCCTTCGCAACTCTCCATGCCTGTCTCCGTACACTCCCACTTGCTATGTTCCGTATTTAGTGAATCAGGACTTTCAAGATGATTTGGGGATGTGGAGGGCACTGGGAAGTGTAGCAATTGGGGATGTCTTGGGAAACAGGTCAATCCCTTCTATTCAAAGCTTGAAAACAAGTTTCCCTCACATTCCATGGTCGCCCACTCAATTCTCCCAGTTCCAAAAAATATGTGCCCAATATCTGGCTTGCACCCCTAATAAACTAGACCCTACTTGGTATGATACATGTTTGCTTAAACAACCAAACAGGAAAGGAGCCATATCCAGAGTATACAATAAATTACTGGAAGATGTAGGCCCGAACAAACCTTGGTTCATTTCCCAATGGGAAAAAGAGCTACACACTACGTTTGATGAAGGAATGGTGGACAAGATTCTTTGCCGCTCTCATGGTTATTCTAGGTGTATTAGGGTCCAAGAAAATGCGTACAAGTTGGTAACTCGGTGGTACAATACGCCTGAAAAATTGCATGCCATTGACCCCTCACATTCGGAGCAGTGCTGGAGGTGTAAAGAGTCCAGGGGCACATTGCTCCACATCTGGTGGGCCTGTCCTTTGATCCAACCGTATTGGGATATGGTTTCCAAGAGTATATTGGAAATTGTCCCTTCCTCGTCCCCGTTGACTCCCTTAGTGGTCTTGTTGAATCTCCCCAATGAAAAATTCACTCTCACCAAACATTCTTTATTATCTTCCCTTGTAGCCGCGGCAAAGCTCCTGGTTCCAGTTCACTGGCTTACCAATAAAATTCCGATGTTCTCGGACTGGATAAACAAAGTCCAGGAGATCCGCCAATTGGAGGAGATGTCTAGTTGGGAATCCCTGTCCCACGATAAACACCTACGGATGTGGGCTCCTTGGCTGCAATGGCAGGCTAACAGGCAGAATGCCTTAGCGAATGAGGCAGTGACTGACACTGCTAGTAGTAGTTAACGGTGATTGTACCTCAGAGAATTATGGCCTTTCATTACCTGTTTGTTGGAGATTTGTGTCTCGGGATGAGAGAGGGTCGGAGTGTTATCCTGATCCCCAGTTACTATATGTATCTTGGTCAGATATGGCGTTATCGGATGTGTCTCATCCTTATATCCCCCATATATCTCGAACATTTGTACTAATATTATGTCATTACATAGATGTCATTTGTATATCATTGGGTGCTCTTCTCATGTCGTGTACTTTTCTTCTACATTCTGTAAGCCTTATATGTAAATGCTGGTCCATGGATGTACTGTTTCACGTTTCTGTTAACGTTATTACAGTATGATAAACAACTTAAGCTTTATTCTGTAAGCTGATGAAACTCTTAAATAAAGATTTGTCAAAAAAAATAAGGTAGTCATCTGGAATGGTTTTCAATTAACAGGTATGCCTTGTCAAGAGTTAATTTGTGCAGTTGCTTGCCTTCAACATGTGTTTGAGACCATCAGCTGGATTGGGTAGTATTGGAACACAGTTCCATATAGTGTTTAGCTCTAATCCAAATTATGGCAAGAACCAAAAATCAACTAAGTAAAGAGGCCAACAGCGTCTTCCCCCGCAGCGCGTTCCCGCTGTTCCACGGGGATCCTCCATAGACCCTAAAACTCCATTCTGTGACTTTTTGTGACCAAGGTCCGTTGCGATCAAAATGGCAAAAGATTTGGAGTCACAGTGACAATATTGATATCTCTCAGTTATCATTTATGTACCTATTGGAGGATATGCTAAAATAAAAAATCTTTTACTTGCATGATATCCCTGAGTGTGCGGTGGTATTTCTCTTATTACTAT
The DNA here is from genome assembly GCF_014858855.1 of Bufo gargarizans. Classification (NCBI taxonomy): domain Eukaryota; kingdom Metazoa; phylum Chordata; class Amphibia; order Anura; family Bufonidae; genus Bufo; species Bufo gargarizans. The sequence continues at coordinate 491,640,693 of NC_058080.1, read as the reverse complement.
ACACACACAGTATATACAGTAATAGTCAAACATTTGGACACACCTTTTCATTCTGTGTTTTTCTTCTTGTCTTATTACCATCGATTTGGAGTATTTCCACTCCACCGAAGCACCTCACAGACTGGACAAACGAGTGCGACCCCATCTGTCTACTTATACTGTGTGTATATACATATAGATGTCTTTAGAAGTGGTAATATGATTTCCCAAGATAGTTACAGTTTAGATTGATAATAATGCAAACACACACATACATATATACACTATACACACATACATATACACTGCACACATTACACACACGTACATAAATTACGGTATCCCCCACATGTATATACATTACACACACATAGTTACACATGTTAACCCTAGTCACTGTCATACCACTAGCCAAGACCTGATTACCCCAAATCGGACATGTAATATCAAAATTTACAGTGGAAAGTCAAACACAAATCAAAAGTCTATTTTTTGGTAAAATTATGTTATTAGAAAAAAATAGCTAAAATATCAAAAAGCATATTTTTTCTTTTTTTTCTTCCAAATTATGAATCTAAACATTCTATAAAAAAACACAAAAATCATGTGATTAAAATAATATAAAAAGAAACCTGCATTATTCCTGGCAATAAATATGTGAATAAAAAAGTTATATCTTGGGTGCTAACCTATTCAATTCAGTGGGGCGCAAAAGATGCGGACTGCATCCATTTTTCCATTCCGCGGCCCCCATGTCCTATTCTTGTCTACAATCATGAACAAGAATAGGCATTTTTATAATGGGCTGACCCAGGGCCGGCGCTACCATAAGGCAGACCAAGCGGTCGCCTTAGGGCGCGCCCTGCGCAGGGCGGAAGAGTGGATGAATGTTTATTTATTTTTTTTAATGACTTGACTGACTTGTTACTTGAACCTGCCGCGTCCACCCTGCGGGTGCCGGCCGGTGGCCGCGGCGCTCGTTTAGTCTAGAGACAGTAGTCAGGGACAGGGACTCACTCAGGGCAACAGATATCACTTGCCCCGCCCTCCTCCCCCTGTGTGGACAGTGTGCGAGTGCGGCTGTGTGCTGGCTGGGCCGCCCGGCCGGACTCGTAGTGCTAGTCAGGGCAACATAGCAGCAGCTAGGCACTGGCAGGCAGAGCTAGATGAGCACAGATGAATGATAGATATTCATTCATTGGCTCAGCAGCGCGCCGCTCTGGCTGCCACTACTAGTGACTGACAACTCAAGTCACCTGACCTGCAGTGCACAGGGGGGCGTGAGTAGACACAGGCAGCTGCGGAAATTGAAAGATGTTACAGGCTTAGAGATGAACAGTGAGTACAGCATTAGCCAAGCCAAGTGAAAGGAACTATGTATGTGCTGTTAATACACAAGGCGCATAGATATGTACTGTATTATACTGAAAGGCTGCTCTGTACCATACAGTATATTGAAATGAGCAAAATTCTTCTAGGTCAGATAATAGTAGCTACAATGAAAGTGTTGTATTTCATAATCTGATTAGATCATCTAATCAGATTAATCTGATAATTCTGATTCAATTTCTTGGCGGGCGCGGGCCGCGGCTGCCGTCTGAGGTCTGACTCTGCTGAATATATTATGTCTGAGTGACCGAATTCTGATCTAATTCAGTCACTCAGACATAATATATTCAGCAGAGTCAGACGGCAGCCGTGGCCTGCGCCCGCCAAGAAATTGAATCAGAATCAGAATTATCATCAGATTAGAGTACTTTCACACTTGCGTTTTTCTTTTCCGGCATAGAGTTCCGTCACAGGGGCTCTATACCGGAAAATAACTGATCAGGCATATCCCCATGCATTCTGAATGGAGAGTAATCCGTTCAGGATGCATCAGGATGTCTTCAGTTCAGTCGTTTTGACTAATCGGGCAAAAGAGAAAAACGTAGCATGCTACGGTTTTATCTCCGGCGAAAAAAACTGAAGACTTGCCTGAATGCATTTTTTTCCATAGGAATGTATTAGTGCCGGATCCGTCCTTCCGATCTGCGCATGCGCAGACCTTTAAAAATGAAAAAAAAAAAACGATCCGTTTTGCCTGATGACACCGGAAAAACGGATCCGGTATTGCAATGCATTTTTCTGACTGATCAGGCATTTTTCTGACTGATCAGGATCCTGATCAGTCTGAAAAATGCCTGATCAGTCAGAAAAAAATTACATCTGTTTGCATACAGTTTGCCTGATCAGGCAGGCAGTTCAGGCAACGGAAGTGCCTGCCGGAATCAAACAACGCAAGTGTGAAAGTACCCTTAGATCAGATCATGATTCTTCAGTCAGTCATATATATTCAGGCTTCAGCAGAGTCAGTCAGACCTTCAGACAGAAGACGCACACTGGCACTCGGCAGGCTTTCAGGACTAAACAGGGGTCAGGACTTGTTAGGGTAGGTCCCAATTGAATTTTGAATGTTATTTTATAATAATTAATATGATCATTTGATTTAAAATTAATTCAAAATGATGAGATGAGCGCAAAGCGCTAGGCTATCTAGCGCACACACAAACTAGCGCCAGAGCAGAGGCGCTCAGGCTTAGCACGACATCAATGACGTGTTTAAAAAAATTAATAACAAAACAACAATCATTAATATTGGGGGGGAAGGGGGGTGTCACACACCCCAACCGCCCCCCCCCCTCCCCCAATATTAATTGTTGTTTTGTAATAAAAAAAATTTAAACACATCATGCCCTGCTAAGCCTGAGCGCCTCTGCTCTGGCGCTAGTTTGTGTGACGGTGACATGATGGAGCCTGGAGGGAGGGCCGGGGGGACAATGTAAATGTCTGTACTCTGAGTATGTCACTGTATGTGACATGGGAATGGGGCCAGGCCGCCAGGAAGGGTCGGCCGGGGGCCGTGGGGGAATGATGTGCCATGGGGGGGGGGGTAAAATGTGACACATTAGGGGGTAATGATGTGATCATGGATGGGTCCAGGGCCGTCCGGGCGGGGGGGGGGTAATGATGTGATCATGGATGGGTCCAGGGCCGTCCGGGCGGGGGGGGTAATGATGTGATCATGGATGGGTCCAGGGCCGTCCGGGCGGGGGGGTAATGATGTGATCATGGATGGGGGGGGGGCGCCAAAATGTAGCTTCGCTTGTGTTGGCAAAAATCCTTGCACCGGCCCTGGGCTGACCGTTCCGTTCCGCAAATTGTGGAATGGACACAGACGGCATCAGTGGTTTGCAGATCCGAAATTTGTGTACCGCAAAACACGGCCGGACAGTGAGAGGAGGGTGCACCCTTTCTTCCCTCAGGGCGGATGTTGGGGCTCCTGCCTGATGTTAGTTGGAGTGCCCTTGGTGTTATGAGTGTTGTACGGGTGCAAGGCAGGAGGTGTGGGTGTTGTGGCTGGCAAATGGTGCTGTGAAGGGTGTTTTCTTCACCAGGGAAAGAAGTCTTCGGTCATCCTCCACAATTGTTTTCCGTGGTCTTCCGGGTCTTTTGGTGTTGCTGAGCTCACCTGGCCATGGAACAGCTGAGAAGCCAATTGTCCCATTACTTTTGGTTCCTTACAAGTGGGAGGCACATATGCAAACTGTTGTAATTCCTACACCGTTCACCTGATTTGGATGTAAATACCCTCAAATTAAAGCTGACAGTCTGCAGTTAAAGCATCTTGTTTGTTTCATTTCAAATCCATTGTGGTGGTGTATAGAGGCAAAAATGTTAGAATTGTGTCCATGTCCCAATATTTTGTTGTATTTTGCATATCTCCTGCTGTTATTGTGTACTCCATAGTTATTAGTTAGAGACCATGCTTGTGACAGATAGGTCAGCAACTTCCTTGTGCATATGTCTATGGCTACTTATCTTCCATCTTATTGCCATTTTGTATTTCAAGCACATGTGTGGATATACCTGTGTTGTAGTGTGTTTCTTCATGCTGGTGTACCATAGTAAGCACATCTGTTAGCTTCAGCTATCCCTGCAATAAAAGTTGAAGTTGGACCCTGCTCCTGAGTCAATGAATTGTTTGGATTGAGTTTAGCTGCCTGTCCACTTATGCCCCTCTCACACATAAAGAGGACAGAACAATGATATAGATGACCTCTCCGGAGGAGAAGCCATCAATTTCTGTAGCCCGGAGAACCCATTTAACCTTGATCAGTCAGTTTTGGTGTGCTGTGGGGGTACGGCCATATGTAGTGGCTTTGACACGGCCACTATTCAGCTGAGAACTACGTGGCCATGCAAGACGCAGCAGAATTCTGTTAACTCATTGGAAGCTATTGTTCATTTAGTGTTCACTGTTAATGGGTGCATGGTTATTTTGCAGACTACCATTACAATGAAGACTGAATAAACAATAGTATCTAATGAGTTAAAGGAATAAAGGTGGATTCAGACAGGCAGATTATCTGACAGATTATCGAGAACGAACGTTTCTGCGAACTGTTGTTTCTGGCAATATGCCTGTGTAAATGTGCCGCCGTTCACCCGATGCAAAATGCTCATTCATCGGGTGATCCTGTTGTTCATGCAGGCACCCAAATGATCATTTATGGGCAGCTGATCGTATTGTCTAAACAGCGATCTGCTGCCCAGAAACAATGCAGGTGTAACCATACATGTAACCTCCATTGAGAAAGCACCGGACTGTCAGGAAGAAACGCTTCCTTCCCGACAATTGGCTGCTCCGCGGCGCGTGTAAATATGTTACGCTGAAGTTAGCATGGCCTCAGGCCCATGGCAGCCAAGTCTCAGCCACGTTATGGTGGTGTTGTGATGCCATACCCTAAGCCAGTAATTGGTGATAGCTAGTGATAGACCATCAAGTTATAACACAGCGAGCCCCTTTAATATAGATCACCCTACAATAATAAAGGAAATATGATTACGTATTAGCCCTATTTACACATGTAGCCCAGTCCTATATTAGCTGACATGTTCTCTCGATTGCTCACGTTTGTCTGTAATGACAGATACAGTGGTCCTTACTTGTCTTATTAACTAGTTCATGAATTGACAAACCAATGCTATCATTTACAGTAATTAACTATATACTGCATTGCCTACAAGGGAATTGCAGTGCACAATAGGCTGCTATTAGCTCTGACCTTAACCAAGGCTAGGAATAACATCTCCTAACATTTGAGTGACCCCAATCGTTTACCTCATTAATACAGACGTACCGAAAAAGTCATGAATATGGATTGATTCTTTGACTAGGCTTGGTCAATTAAGAAAATTGATCGGTGTGCTGAGCTTTCCTCATGGCTTGTTACTACTCTATAAGGAACAGCTTACTAGTCTACCACGACCAGGATTGGAGATGTATACTGCTTACCAGATCATGGGAAATATTTTATTGGATTTTAATTTTTTTAAATAATAGAAATTAACTTTTCCTTGTGGTTAATGTATGTCCCTTCTGACATGCCTGTTTTAATAGCTACACGCAGTCCCCATGTAATGACAATTCTGGACCATCTATTCTTATGGCTCTATGTTGTGCCATTCCTTTATTATTTCTACTAGAAGTTCTGAATGAACTGCTAGCAGTCTGCAGTAAGGGTACAGCGGGGAGGTAACCAGTTGGGCATGTACTTGTACAGTCTACAGTTTGTGCAGGTACACCCCCCCCCCCCCCAACTGGTTACCACCCTCTGTACCCTTACTGCAGACTGCTAGCAGTTCAGTCATAACTTCTAGTAGAAATAATAAAGGAATGTCACAACATAGAGCCATAAGAATAGATGCTCCAGAATTGTTATTACATGGGGAATACATGGAACTATTAAAACAGGCATGTCAGGAGCGGTGGAAGGTCCTCTTTAAATTAGAGATGACAGTAAAGGAAAAATAATAATAAAAAATATATATATATATATACAGGGACATAAAATGGCTATTGTTAACATGTAGGAGCAGAACGATGACAGAAATTCATATACAGCAGTCTCAGTTCCTGACGAAGGAAAGATAATGACTATCCCTTATGCCTCTTTCACACAATCTTTTTTTTTTTAGTTTACAGGATGTTTTTTGCGTTCCGTATACGGTCCGTATACAGAACCATTCATTTCAATGGTTCCGCCAAAAAAATGGAATGTACTCAGTAAAAAGGAACATATACGGAAATGTATTCGTTTGTCTTCCGTATCTGTTCTGTTTTTGCAGAACCATCTATTGAAAGTGTTATGCCCAGCCCAATTTTTCTATGTAATTACTGTATACTGTATATGCCATACGGAAAAACGGAACAGAAACGGAAACACAATGGAAACAAAAAAACAGAACAACGGATCCGTGAAAAATGGACCGCAAAACACTGAAAAAGCCATACGGTCGTGTGAAAGAGGCCTTAGGGTCAATTCACACATCCGTGGAATGGGTCCGCATCCGCTCCGCAATATCCGGACCCATTCATTCTGAATGGGGCAGGAATGCAATTTGCGGATCCGCAATACACTACAGACGTGTGAATGGACCCTTAATCATATTTTTCCACTAACACTATTTACAGGATACATAATAAATGTTTAATTACTGGAGATCTAAAGCCTGTATTACACCAGGCGATTGTCAGACTAATCATCGTTAACAAAACCTGAGGTATCCTAAGTGTTGACCCAAGGGTGCAGGAATATTCATTTAGGAGTGTTCTTCCATGTGATAACTAAGGACCTTTCTCATTCTTACTATTATGAGCACACACCCCAGTTACACTGGCCTTTACCAATATCAAACTTTCATACAATGTTCAGGAGCAAGTAAGCTTTTCAACTCAATGAAACTCCTTGTTGAGGTCACTGAGTATAGTACTATTATTTTGTGGCACTGACTGGGGTTAATGTTAGTGGCAATATTATTCTTGAGATTACTGCATATGTCATTTTCACAGGGGGATTTTTTAAGCGTCGCTATTATTTTCGTGGGATACAGACACAATGTTGGATTTAGGCACAGTAGCAAAAGTAGAGTGGCAGTGTTATAGGAGTCCTCAGGATGGGCCTTGGCTGGAAGAAGACTTTACACCAGTCTAGGGAGGATGGAGAAGAAATGGAAAGTGGACATCTACCATTTATTGGATGTAATAGTACTGTGGCCTTACACAGTGGTATCATATATATGGCACTGTATGTCTGTATTATTTGGAGGTATACTATTATACATAGATTGTTTATAATTAGAAAATGTATTAGGGCTGAAATTTGAGAAACATGTATAAATATGATATCCAGGGACATTATGCTGCTGAGGTAGAGTACCTAAGCTGAAATTTGCTCTTAATGAAGGAACAGTACCTTGCATGGCTACTTTAGCCCTTCAGTTAACTATCTATTGCTTCATTCTGGAGAAAAAGTACTTTTAATCCATATGGAAATGAGTGGTTAACTACACCGAGAGCAGGCCCAAGCTACTCTGTCCAGCTTGCTCTTCTTGGTTCCTCTACCAGACCAGCCCTCTCCATCTTGATTAAAAAAGCCAACAAGATGACTATGTCCTATCAATCAAAAAAGAAAGGGGGAGAGGCTGGCAGAGGAAGCATAATATATATACAGTACAGACCAAAAGTTTGGACACACCTTCTCATTCAAAGAGTTTTCTTTATTTTCATGACTATGAAAATTGTAGATTCACACTGAAGGCATCAAAACTATGAATTAACACATGTGGAATTGTATACATAACAAAAAAGTGTGAAACAACTGAAAATATGTCATATTCTAGGTTCTTCAAAGTAGCCACCTTTTGCTTTGATTACTGCTTTGCACACTCTTGGCATTCTCTTGATGAGCTTCAAGAGGTGGTCACCTGAAATGGTCTTCCAACAGTCTTGAAGGAGTTCCCAGAGACGCTTAGCACTTGTTGGCCCTTTTGCCTTCACTCTGCGGTCCAGCTCACCCCAAACCATCTCGATTGGGTTCAGGTCCGGTGACTGTGGAGGCCAGGTCATCTGGCGCAGCACCCCATCACTCTCCTTGATTGTCAAATAGCCCTTACACAGCCTGGAGGTGTGTTTGGGGTCATTGTCCTGTTGAAAAATAAATGATGGTCCAACTAAACGCAAACCGGATGGAATAGCATGCCGCTGCAAGATGCTGTTGTAGCCATGTTGGTTCAGTTTGCCTTCAATTTTGAATAAATCCCCAACAGTGTCACCAGTAAAGCACCCCCACACCATCACACCTCCTCCTCCATGCTTCACGGTGGGAACCAGGCATGTAGAGTCCATCCGTTCACTTTTTCTGCGTCGCACAAAGACACGGTGGTTAGAACCAAAGATCTCAATTTGGACTCATCAGACCAAAGCACAGATTTCCACTGGTCTAAAGTCCATTCCTTGTGTTCTTTAGCCCAAACAAGTCTCTTCTGCTTGTTGCCCGTCCTTAGCAGTGGTTTCCTAGCAGATATTCTACCATGAAGGCCTGATTCACACAGTCTCCTCTTAACAGTTGTTCTAGAGATGTGTCTGCTGCTAGAACTCTGTGTGACATTGACCTGGTCTCTAATCTGAGCTGCTGTTAACCTGCGATTTCTGAGGCTGGTGACTCGGATGAACATATCCTCCGCAGAAGAGGTGACTCTTGGTCTTTCTTTCCTGGGGCGGTCCGCATGTGAGCCAGTTTCTTTGTAGCGCTTGATGGTTTTTGTGACTGCACTTGGGGACACTTTCAAAGTTTTCCCAATTTTTCGGACTGACTGACCTTCATTTCTTAAAGTAATGATGGCCACTCGTTTTTCTTTACTTTGCTGCTTTTTTCTTGCCATAATACAAATTCTAACAGTCTATTCAGTAGGACTATCAGCTGTGTGTCCACCTGACTTCTCCACAACGCAACTGATGGTCCCAACCCCATTTATAAGGCAAGAAATCCCACTTATTAAACCTGACAGGGCACACCTGTGAAGTGAAGACCATTTCAGGTGACTACCTCTTGAAGCTCATCAAGAGAATGCCAAGAGTGTGCAAAGCAGTAATCAAAGCAAAAGGTGGCTACTTTGAAGAACCTAGAATATGACATATTTTCAGTTGTTTCACACTTTTTTGTTATGTATATAATTCCACATGTGTTAATTCATAGTTTTGATGCCTTCAGTGTGAATCTACAATTTTCATAGTCATGAAAATAAAGAAAACTCTTTGAATGAGAAGGTGTGTCCAAACTTTTGGTCTGTACTGTATATATATATATATATATATATATATATATATATGTAGAGAGAGAGAGAGAGAGAGATTATATAGATTAAAAATCTTTTCTCCAGAATAAAGCAACAGATCTTTAAGTTGATAATATCATTACATTCAGCTGAGCTTGCCTTACAAGGCATTGTGCCTGGTTTCACAGTCCTTTTAAATGTAATACCATGATGCCATGTGCATCAGGAGTGTATTTATGCCATTCTTGAATCTGTCTCTGGTCTAAAGTAGGTAAGTTACATTATTAGTAACACATTTGAGTGAATATGTTCTCTCTAATAACTTGTGAAATATACTAAATGTGTAGTTCCCTGGAGCAAGACTACAGACATTTGTGGACATTTTCCCCTATTGCCACTATGCAAAGCTGTTAACTCACTAGTTTAGTCCACTTGGATGGTTAACTTGCATTATGATTTATTCCATTGTTTACACTAATACTGTTTCATATTGGTGAACTTCATTTTATATGTTTTCTTGTAATATATCCTGTTCATTTGCACTGTTATTACACTAAATCTCCATTGTACTGTGAAAAGGTAAAAGATCACTGCACAGTCAGCTAATACTGAGACACTTTGGGACTTTCTATCTATGCACTGAGATGTGAGAAATCTTCCACAGTTACTATAAGGAACTATGCAAGGTTTTGAAGGGAAAAAAGAGACACACTGACCTTTTGACTATTTGTATTAGTTCTATTGTTTACAACCAAAGACTGCTTTGTTCCCATAGACTTGTATTGAAACTCTATACAAGTGTATCACAGATTGATATTTGCAACATTGTTTTTGTTTAGACTGTGCTTCTCCACTCCACCACTCCCACTAAAAGGTTCTAGATCAGTTCTAATCTAGTTCAGTTAGAAACTATATATAAGGACAGCAGTTAGAAATGCCCTGGGTCTGCAGATAGGGACCAGTGTTTAGTAGAAGAGACTCTGCCAGACTGCTCAAGTAACCAGAAGAAGATGCTGAGATGAGGAAACATTGCCACAGACCCTGGGCTACCAGCCCTTTTGACAAGTGGTCCAGCTGGATGACTGAGTTACAGACCCAATGCCACCATCCCTTTGGCCAGGGTACAAGCCTTCTGATAGAGAGAGAGAGGGACAGCTAGCTCAGAAGCTAACCTCCTTATGCCAGGGAGAAGATGTGAGAAGCCAGCTCACTGCCTTGCCTGTATTGTTTGACACTTGAGGTCCTCAAGTCAAGAAGCACACTGGTTTACTGCAAACCCTGACTCTGTGGACCTATTTTCCATTCGGGTAAACCACACCTTAGCAACTTGCTATGGAGAGCAGCAACACATGGTGACACCTTAACAGTGTCCAGGGGACGTTGGGGTCATCCCAAACTCAGCCACTGTAGATATATATTAATAAACAGTTTGAGAAATTAGGTTATAGACCAGCATCCTATAATTCACAGAATATGTCAGTTCATGACTACAAGTACTGTAAGCCTTGTAATGATTTGTTCATTCTATTGAATGCTTCATTTACCTCTACAGGCATCTTTTAAAATTCTTCCCAGACTTTGATCATTCCGTTTTAAAATTTTGACTATTAGCTTTATTTAGGACACATTCAGAACTGAGCTGTAAACTTAAAAAAAACTGCTGCCAATTATCCTTGAGCATCTTAATGCATATGATCTCCCTCTAGTCGGCCTGATAGCACCTGCTAAGCACCAGGCTGCTGGGAAGAAGTGTTCCAGTTGATTCTTTATATTTTGTGTGAAATGAAAGCAATATGTTATTAAAGTTAAATTACGCATTATAATGTTTAGGGAATTTCAGGAAAAATATTTCCTTGCAACTGCATACTTCTAGCTACATATCTTGAGCTTGATAGTTTTATGAGCTCATATGTCATTTTCATGACGACCATTCCCGTATTTATAAATTCTGCAAGACTGCAAGTAAAGGTATACCAAGGAACACACTGTAATATGTAGCATTACTGGGTTATACCACATACTCTGAGCCTGAGCATCTAACTTTATGAACATCATTTATCTAATTCTATCTTTAGATCTATATATGCATACTTTGACACCTAACTATACACTTCATGCCGTGATATACTGTGCTACAGAACACCAGTTACTGTTTGCTTTCTCTAACATCATGTCCTTCAATATATTTATTAATGATCTTGTATTTATTAATGATGGTTGTAGAAGGCTTGCATAGTAAAATATCAATTTTCGCAGATGACACTAAACTGTATAAAGTAATTAACACTGAAGAGAACAGTAAACTGCTACAGATGGAGCTGGATAGACTGGAGGCTTGGGCAGATAAGTGGCAGATGAGGTTTAACACTGACAAATGTAAGGTTATGCACATGGGAAGGAATAATGCAAGTCACCAGTACATACCAAATGGTAAAACACTTGGTAACACTGACATGGAAAAGGATCTAGGAATTTTAATAAACAGCAAACTATATAACAAAATAATAGCAAATACAGGTGCACTCTGCGGTCTTACTAAACCCTCAAACTGATTTTAAAATTGAGAGATTAGCCAACATGGCCTACGGTGTAGGACATGTCTGAGCCCGGGCACCGCGCCAAGGTTTCTCAAGTAGCCCGGGACCTAACACTCTCCTACCTGAGCCGTATGGACAATACCAGGCGCCAGTGGGCAAATTACAGGAGCATGAGGCCGACTCACAAACAACTCACCAGTTACCTCCAGCATGTAACCATGCTTGCAATGGGAGGAGGGAGGAGTCTGCGAGTCCCACTCAAGACTGGCTGATATGGCCCAGGCCTCACAGGTGCACCTAAATGTGGCCTGTAGATGGAAAGCAGGCACATTTAAATTGGAGTTTATACACCTCCAGACAATTCTATATATACAAACTGAAAAGAATAGCGTGGTATTAGCAGGAGGTGCTCAAACCCACATGCAGTCGTGCATATATATAGGGGAGCAAATCCTGCACTTGTGGCCCGCTGCTAATGACGATCCCCAAAAATGCATACGGTGGAGGATGCCCGCAGCGAACCACAAGTTCCACAATAGACATCCCACACAAGATAGCAATTATGTGGATGTGATAATCAATATAACAATATAACAAAATAATAGCAAAGACAGGTGCACTCTGCGGTCTTACTAAACCCTCAAACTGATTTTAAAATTGAGAGATTAGCCAACATGTCCTACGGTGTAGGACATGTCTGAGCCCAGGCACCGCGCCAAAGTTTCTCAAGTAGCCCGGGTTACTTGAGAAACCTTGGCGTGGTGCCCGGGCTCAGACATGTCCTACACCGTAGGACATGTTGGCTAATCTCGCAATTTTAAAATCAGTTTGATTATCACATCCACGTAATTGCTATCTTGTGTGGGATGTCTATTGTGGTACTTGTGGTTCGCTGCGGGCATCCTCCACCGTATGCATTTTTGCTGGGGATCGTCATTAATACTCCTGCAAATAACATTTATCCACACAATGACAAGGTTAAAGAGGATTTCTCTGCTGGCAGGGAATGGAGGTGCCAGAGCAGAGGATGGGAGTGGTAGTGGCTCTGGCAGTCACAGTCAATCACAGCTGCTATCCTCACACTGTTGCTTCCTAGGGCTGTGCAGTGAAATAGAGGGGCACACTTTCTTCCCTCAGGGAGCACTCTGATTCTGGGACTCTTGCCTGATGGTAGCAGGGGTGCCTTTGATGTTAGGTATTTGGATCGGTAGGGCACGTAATGGCCAGCGTATGGTGTAGGAATCAGGAAACCAGCCCAGAGATAGAAGAATAAACATCTCTCTTTACTCAAGTTTAAAATGGGAGTCCTAGTATATCCAATGATAGCAGACACAGTTTCAACTGTACACAATGCAATTCACTCACATATAGTGATGTATGGATTTAGGCAAGGGTGGGAGTTATGTCCCTCTTTGTACACTATCTTGCTAAAGTCTCTCTCAGTCAAATCTAGGCTTGGCCATGCAGATTCTAACTTCTCCTGTTTCTCTCTTTCTCTTTTTCTTGCAGTAATTCATACATACAGGTGAAACTCGAAAAATTTGAATATTGTGCAAAGTTCATTTATTTCAGTAATGCAACTTAAAAGGTAAAACTAATATATGAGATAGACTCATTACATGGAAAGCGAGATATTCCAAGCCTTTATTTGTTATAATTTGGATGATTATGGCTTACAGCTTATGAAACCCCAAAGTCACAATCTCAGGTACCTTTGCTCAGGGGATATGGACTAATTAGCTGACTAGAGTGAGACACTTTGAGCCTAGAATATTGAACCTTTTCCCAATATTCTAATTTTAAGTTGCATTAATGCAACTCCTTTTAATTTACATTACTGAAATAAATGGACTTTTGCACGATATTCTAATTTTTCGAGTTTCACCTGTAGAATCAGTTAGTCTCTGGAACTTTCTGGGTCTAAAAAGAAGGAGTATAGGTCACTACTTCCTTCCTCTCTGAATTCTCACTCTCAACTAACTGATCTGGGGATGGATCAGTTAGTTGATACTGTTTCACTTTTGTGGAGCAGGAAAAAACTCCACCACTGGAGGGGGAGCCCACTTGCCCTCTAGAACTCATACCATCATTATGGCTGCAAAGAAATGTATTCTTTCTAAATGGTTGTCTCAACTAGTGTTGAGCGTGAATATTCGAACAGCGAATTTTTATTGTGAATATCGGCAGTTCAAGAATTTGCGAATATTTAGAATATAGTGCTATATATGAGGAATGATGAATATATATATATATATATATATTTAACACAGTACACATCAGGTGATCATCCCTCCCTTCTTCTAGCTTGTGGGCCAATGAGAAGGCTTTGTCACAGCTTAACAACATCCCTAGCAACCAATAGAAAAGTTACCTACCCCTTAGTATATAAGAACCTCCCCAGCAGCCATTTTCTAAAGTATATTGCAGTTATGAAAGAGACAGCAGTGTCATTGCTGTGCTCTGTGCTTTGTGTTATTACATTAGACAGTTAACTTATATATATATATATATATATATATATATATATAATTCAGATAGTTAGGGGGAGATAGTCAGTGTAGGTTGGATTGATATATAGTGTTGCTGATATTGGCGAAAATTCGCCAATGTAGCTATAGTGATCCACGCCTGTATTTCACGCGCATTATGCAAATATTACATTGCCAATTTTTAAAATCAAGAATATAATCTCGAATTCCAGAATTCCCGAATATATGACGAATATTCTACAAAATATTCGCAAAATATTGCGAATTTGAATATTGCCCCTGCTGCTCATCACTAGTGACCACAACTCCCGAATCCTGGCCAGGTGATTATGACTAGAAAGAAAGTACTATGAATGGAACACATGATGGCCACCAAAAATAAAGAACATCAGGCTAAAATATTCTTAAAAAAACAGAAATCCTTTGTAGTTCATATTGTGACGAAGGGGAAAAGGAGCAAATAGTTGGTCCTTTCAGGTCCACTCAACGGTTTTTGTTGAAGGATCTGAGGGGCACTTTAGGGAAATTGAAGGGACGCATAGTATAGGAAGACCACTAGGAAGGAACATCATACCCCAAAGGTGGAAAATGATGGTACTAAGTTCATATCTGCAATTAGACAGGATGAATAGGCTATATTGCACAATAACGGACTATGTTCAAGTCGACTCAGAAATGCACCATAATGTTATCTGTATTCTTTTTTTTTTTTTTTTGCTATACCGTATATGATGCTTGTATTGTATCTAATGTTTTTTGTATTAAAAAAAACAAAAACAGACAAATAAATATATATATATATATATATATATATAAAATATAAGAAATTCCGCAGCACATCCAGGTTGTAAGAAAGTAAAAAAAGACTTTATTCACCAAGCATGCGACGTTTCAATCCTCTCAATGGGATTTTCCTCAGGCAGTGACATAGTAAGCAGTGCAATGTGCGTATTTAAACGCTTTCACATCATTAAACAATCAAATAATCAAAGTGCATCCATTTAAAGAAAATACATTTAAAAATAGTGATACAAACAGTATTATCAACATCCTGATACATTCACATTGTGTCCCCGAATTCAATTCAATGATGCAGTGTTAATCATTCCCATAATCAATTCGGCATATCATGTACAGCATAAAATATTTTAATTATAGCAATTATCAATCCAGGTGCATATCTTCTATGAAAATTAAATGTGCAGGTGTACCTTCAGCAGAGTGATGAGTCCGCTCATAGGAGTGTGCGATGGGGCCGATACACATGGATCCCGGCGTCCCGGGTATACTACTGCGCATGTCGCAGGACCTTCCTAAGGGTTCCGATCACATGACCCTCACAATGTGCTGATGGTTAAAGTGCGCATGTCCAAGGACCTTCCGACATGTGACCGCAGTCCGCACTAAACCCTCCGGTCACGTGATTAGATATATCACATGCTCTGGGCTAGATGATGTTGCTTGAGTGTGTCACATGATCGGAACTCAATGGTAAGGCAATAGAAAAGTATGATAATGTTCAGAACACGCAATGTAAGTGTAAATGTGTCATGAATATGGCTATATCTACATCATCATTTTAGTCCTAAAAGGCAATAACTCATCGAACATAAAAAATAGACATATAGATATAGACCTAGGCATGCGGCTGATCCACTACACGTATTGTCACTGGTCCTAATGGAGTCTTACTGTGTATCGCATGCTCACCTTCCACACATGTCAGAATCCATGGGTCAGAGGTCAATCAGAGGGGATAAAGGTGACTGTATATCGATGGAAGTACCATCATTATACAAAGAGAAATAATGAGTGTTATGCGTAAATACCGCCATTTCTCTTTTAAAGTACTGAAATCAGTATATTTCGTTACAAGATCGTCCCCTAGTCTACTCGAGGAGTTCAGTACAAGTGGCTCATGTTGTCACCATAAAGCCCCAAGCTGAGATGTCCCGCCTGTCAGATGGATACCATCCCTGGACATCCAGCATGTCAGGTTCGGGATCATCCTCTAGATTCCGGGGATAAACCTGTACAATTCCATTGTAATGTCACCAATCCCCAATGAGATCAGTGGCTCCAAAGATTCCTCCATATGTTGGATCCGAGCATGCAGATAAGACAATCAAGACATCCCAAGTGTCCAATAGCTTTATCGTGTGTGGTCATATTCATGCATAACAAAAAGTGTTTAATGAGTATAGTTATTCATGTGTCCATAAACAAATCATGAAAAAAAGTTTTTTGCGTTCCGTCATAATTTGGTGGACCGACCTCCCATCGCTCACTCCTAATGTGAACAGTGTTCACCACAATCCTGAGGATAATAAAACAAGACAAATATAAGATCACCTTGTTATATAAACAAGGGGCACTACTACTTAAAACTCAACTAAAGAACAGGCGAGCAGAATCCCAGGCGCAACCATCAGGACAATAACCAGGGTCTGTAATCCACATTTAGTCCCAGTGGTTTCAATGTATTTAATTTAGCAATCCATTGCATCTCACATTTTTTCAGTAAAGTGTGTCTGTTATTCTGGATTCTGACATGTGTGGAAGGTGAGCATGCGATACACAGTAAGACTCCATTAGGACCAGTGACAATACGTGTAGTGGATCAGCCGCATGCCTAGGTCTATATCTATATGTCTATTTTTTATGTTCGATGAGTTATTGCCTTTTAGGACTAAAATGATGATGTAGATATAGCCATATTCATGACACATTTACACTTACATTGCGTGTTCTGAACATTATCATACTTTTCTATTGCCTTACCATTGAGTTCCGATCATGTGACACACTCAAGCAACATCATCTAGCCCAGAGCATGTGATATATCTAATCACGTGACCGGAGGGTTTAGTGCGGACTGCGGTCACATGTCGGAAGGTCCTTGGACATGCGCACTTTAACCATCAGCACATTGTGAGGGTCATGTGATCGGAACCCTTAGGAAGGTCCTGCGACATGCGCAGTAGTATACCCGGGACGCCGGGATCCATGTGTATCGGCCCCATCGCACACTCCTATGAGCGGACTCATCACTCTGCTGAAGGTACACCTGCACATTTAATTTTCATAGAAGATATGCACCTGGATTGATAATTGCTATAATTAAAATATTTTATGCTGTACATGATATGCCGAATTGATTATGGGAATGATTAACACTGCATCATTGAATTGAATTCGGGGACACAATGTGAATGTATCAGGATGTTGATAATACTGTTTGTATCACTATTTTTAAATGTATTTTCTTTAAATGGATGCACTTTGATTATTTGATTGTTTAATGATGTGAAAGCGTTTAAATACGCACATTGCACTGCTTACTATGTCACTGCCTGAGGAAAATCCCATTGAGAGGATTGAAACGTCGCATGCTTGGTGAATAAAGTCTTTTTTTACTTTCTTACAACCTGGATGTGCTGCAGGAATTTCTTATTTTTTATACGTTTGGAGGTGGATCGCCTACCCAGCCGCTGGCACTCCGCATATACCTTACAGATAGTGGTGCTGCCCACACTTTCTCTCTATCTATATATATATATATATATATATATGTGGCGAAAGCCACTTCGCCACGGTGTTTTGGAGCGGGCTGTTTGCCCGCCTCCTGCCCCAGGATTATGGCCCACATTAACTTTGAAAGAGAAGATAGACCGGCCGCACAGCTTAAATCTGTGGAACTGTTTTGGGCAGAAAAGCCATGCTTGCGGCCGGCCAAATGTGACTTCCATGGAATTCGGGAACCCCTGCTCAGATCTGGGTGATTTTTGGATATGTTGTTCACCCAGATCAGAGCTATCCAGGAATGTATAAATTATGGGGATATGTGGGGTTTTGGGGCATTTTCTGTGTTTGGGGGAAAAATGTGTGTTTTCTGCATGTGAGTGATTAAGTTAGCCCATTACGTTTGGTAATTGTATTTTGTGGATTGCGTCTCTGTGTTAGTTAATTGCGTCACAGACAATGCTCATTGTATTTTGTTGATTGTGTTACAGACAGAGGGAAGGGGATTTTGTGTACAATTGCTGGGAAGGTTCAATACTGTAAATGCATGTGATTGGCTAAAATATAAACTGTCACAGCCTTTTACAAGGGCCCCAGGGGGAGTGTCCCTTGCTAGGAGACCTGCATAAAAGGCTGGAAAATAACCCATTAAAGAGCTCTGCTGGACCTCAAAACGAAGTGTCGTCTCGTTCTTGGGGGAATTGGATTGTATGCTGATTGCCAGGAGTGTAAGCCGATTGTATGCTTTTCCTGTTCCGCGGTTTCCAGGATTCGTGTAGTTTGCAGTTCGGCAGACTGGTGCTTGCAGTAGCTGCCTGTGCATGGAAAGGAGGATATCGTCTGAACGGAGTTGGGTGCAGAACGGTCCGCTACAATATATATATTCAAAAAACCAAGTGAATCTTTGTTGAGAATACTACTTTCATGCTAATCTTCAGGGACCAGGGGTGAAGGGCACATTCTGATACTCCTGCCTTAGGTATCAAGTTATGCTCTCCTGCCATGGTCTTGCTCTTCTAGGAAATATTTTAATCAAGTATTTTTGGAAGATTGTCTGAGAGGACATGGGGTAGGGTTGTACTTTACTATATTCTTTCATACAACAGGCATTTAATTTTTTTAAATATATTTTATATATATATATATTAAAGCCAGAGCCAAAGTCCAGCCAGAGCTCTGACTTGAACCCAGTCAAACATCTCTTGAAATACCAGAAAATGGCTATCCACCGACAGTCCCCATCCAACCTGACAGAGCTTGAGATGGTCTGCAGAGAATGGCAGAAAATCTCCGAAACCTGGTGTGCAAACCTTGTGGCATCATACTCAAGAAGACTGGAGGCTGTAATTGCTGCCAAAGGTGCACCAACTAAGTACTGAGTATTGGGTCTGAATACTTAGGTCAATGCAAGATTTTAGTTTTGAATGCTTTGGTTGTATAGTCTTCAGTTATGAAGGAGTTAATATGAATTTATTTTCCGCTAGAGTTAAAGTGAATTGCATCTGCTACTAAGTTAAATATTTTAATTATGCATTTCAATCTGTATATGTATTGCTTTTAAACGCTTTTGGTAATAGAAATTATGTTACATCTTTAAAACCCTATTGAGGATTGCATGGCCTAGGTAAATGAAAATAAAACTAATATATTTTTTTCAACCTCATTAATTTTATTTAATAGCTTCAATGAACTGAAATAACTTAAAGGTGTTGTGCAAGAATGGGGGTGGGGGGAAATTGAGAGAAAGGTTTGGTCACTCCCCGCCAACTATTGGCCGACCTGTAAAGGGAAGCTTACTTACCTGCTTCCTGGCTCTGGCTCCCTGCCAAGTGGAGAGCTTTGCCCACCCCTCCCCATTCTTGCACAACCCCTTTAAGGTATTACATTAAATCACTATTTCTGTTTTGTCCCAGCTATGGCTTTCATTCAGAATTCATTATTGTATTTTGTGTTATAGTGTTACATTAGTGTACTTTGCTGCAATTTAGTGCCCATTGTTTTATTTGGTTTTATGAAGTTATCTATGCAATTAATTATGTCACTCATCTTGTAACGTCTCTCCTGTGAGCTTACATCCTGTGTCCTTCAGTCTTTTCCTGTTTGTCATTAATGCATCACAGAGCTGGAGAGAAGATTTTCCTTTGACTTCTATGACCATTTCTCAAGGTACGCTCAATAAATTAACTGAAGGCATATCCGTTGCATCTCCCACACTGGAATTCTACATGCAACTGGTGTCGCTAGGATAATGATTATAGCGAGTTTACTATCTTCCATTGCTTGTAAAACATATTGTCACTCACAGTCATCAGAGACTTCTCTCACAAACAGAGGTCACAGAATAATTTCATCCTCAAGAACGAATGACACGGGTTACTGTCAGTTTCATATGTATTTCAATTCATTACTTGCAACATACATCTTAAAACTAATATTACATATAAGTGCACAGAAGGTACTGTGACACAGTGAGAGGTTTCGTCTGGGAAAACAGGTATTTTCCTCCCAGCATGTGCTGATTTACAGCCAGGTAAGGTGTAACAATGGCAGCTGGCAGCCGCCAGCGTGCAGCGCATCCTGCTATGTACCTCAGTCGAACTGCACACAAGGCTCCTCTTCTCCGCTGCAGGCTCCGGACCTGCTTTCCTGCACTGTCGCGGGTGGTGACAGCTTCAGTTGCACCTTGTAGGAGCCGCACACGTCCTGTTTCTTTAAGGGTTTGTGAATTCCCCTGATTCCGCCTTCTCTCCAATCCCGGCCAGGCACCACCTTTATAAGGGTGCTTCCCCCTTCCTGTGATGCCTGAGCAATATTGTAGTTTTCTACAGCGAAGGTTCCAGCTAGTTGTCATCTGACTCTGCTGCTGCGCTCCTTCCATCCAGTGACAGCTGGCTCCACCTGGCTGTATCCCCAGTGCTTGCACAGGAGCATTCTGCCAGCTGCCACTTAACTGGGACCACTCTTGTGGTAGCGACCTGGTGTCTCCCCTGCAGCTAAGACCAGCTTCAGCATCTTGGAGCGGGATGAAGGGTGAAAACCAGGGAAACACTTAGACTTCGCTCCCAAGTTTGGCACAAAGCCAAACCGGTAAGTGGCACAGCGGGTCCACACCCATTGTAGCGTTACATGAGGTCAAATACCGGACTGTATTTAAATGCCGGTCCAGGTTTTGGCAGCACCTAGCTGTCCCTAAATAGGCAGCTGGGCTCAGAAGCCATATCTCTGTGTTGGGATCTGGGAGACTTATGTCTGGATGAAGGCTTGCTACCTGTTTGGCGTGAAAACAGGTCGGTGCTACTAAGCTCCAGGACTCTTTGAGGCAGAATTGCCGCATGATGTGAATTACCACCAACACTGCAAGGTGACTTTTTGCTTGTTTATGACTGCTTGTTTTGTCACTTGCCTAAAGTATGAATAAAACTCTGAACTGTTTAACCCAAATAACTTGTTGTTGCCTCTATACTGTGTCCGCTAATTATGTATACCAGAGAAAAATCCCACAATTGGTGGAGAATGCGGGTGAGAGCAGTGATGCTGGCGAGAACGCTGATATTTTTGGTTTCTGCATTTTCCAGGCATGGCTGTATGTCGTACATGAAACCAGCTGTATTACAACATGTGCCCCATGACAAAATGGAGGCTGTTGTGAAGTCCCTCATGGAGATTAATCTGCAGCGTCGAGAGACAAACCTGCAGCAACGCAAGGCTAATAAGCAGCAGCAGGAGACTAACCAGTTGCTGCTACAACATGTGATGGCTTTGCAGACAGCAGGAGCAACCCTGAGCGTCCACGATGCCCGAAAAGCAGTCTGTGCCGCGATTCCTAAGATAACCTCTGCAGACGACATCGAAACCTACCTGACGATGTACGAGAAAGTGGCCATCAGGGCAAAACTACCCCGTGACAAGTGGGCTGAGGTCGTTGCTCTGTTCCTGGCATCCGATTCCCAGTGGGTGTATTTTGACTTGCCGGATGATCAAGCGGCCGACTATCAGAAAGTCAAGGGTGAGATTCTGACAAGACTGGGGAAGAATGTGTTGGACCAGGCCCAGCGGGTGCATCAGTGGGGGTTTAACACGGCTGAGCCTGCAAGACCCCAGTATTATAACTTCACCTCTTGCAAAAATGGTTACAGCCTGACGTGCTGAGTCCCACTGCTATGCTGGATCATCTGTTAGCCGATATGTTCTGGAGGGCTTTGCCATATCGTCTCCAGCACTGGATAGGTCAGTTGTTTCTGGCAATGCCCTTGAGATGGTGGACCTTGTGGAACGCTATGAATCTACTAGGAACCTAAAGGACGGTTCTGTCGAGAGGGGGGTCGGCAAACCCCAGAAATCTCCACCCCAGGCCCAGAGATTTGAGCCAATAAAACCGGCCTGGGATGTACCCACGGCGGACCTGGCTCTGATAGTCTGCTGGCAGTGTCAGGAACCTGGCCATGTAAGGGCTGACTGTCCCCATCGGGTTGATCCCATGGACACCAACTATGGCTACTTTCAGTCTCTATATGCCAGGAGGATGTGTGCAACAGATACCCCAGTCTCTAGATCACTTGTGCCAGGTGGAAGTGGGAGACACTCCGGCGGAGGCTCTGCTAGACTCAGGGAGAATGGTGACCCTAGTAAGGGCTACCCTGGTTGCCACAAATCTACATTATGAGACTTCCCGAGCTTCCCGACACTGTGGCCTGCTATGAGAGTGACTGATACCCATGAGACAGGTGTAACCCTAGCAGAGTGGTCTGGCTTAGGGGGGAGACCAGAACCCTGGGAACCTGAGACTGAAGGGCCAGCGGTAGAGGTGACCGCCACTTCGATGGAAGAGGGGGAGACAACCCCACTAAGTCTGATGATGGGAGATGTGGAGGACTTGCCGCCGGGTCCTGAATTTGCAGACCTCAATGTCTCTGGGGATAATTTTGGTATCGCCCAACGTCGTGACCCAACCCTATCCCACGCCTGGGAAAATGTGTTAATAGTAGATGGTGAACCATAACAACCTGGGGCAGAGTCAGTGATTCCCCATTGTATGGGTAAACCAACTACGGGTTGAGCCTATTGAACAGTTGGTGGTCCCCAAGGACCTATCGCAAGCTTGTGTTAGATCTAGCCCACCAACACGTTCTCGGGGGTTACCTGCGGCTGAAGAAAACTCAGGAACGTATTCTATAGCGGTTTTACTGGCCCAGCATATTCAAAGAAGTGGAAGAGTTTTGTAAGTCTTGCCCGACCTGCCAGATAACTAGCCCCCAGCCACATTTCCGTAGTCCCCTAGTACCTCTCCCAATCATAGAAGTACCGTTTGACCGAATAGCTATGGACCTCATAGGCCCAGTACCGAAGTCTGACCAGAGGGCATCAACACATCTTAGTCATTCTAGACTACGCCACTCGGTACCCGGAGGCGGTGCCACTGCGACATACCTCGGCCAAACTCATAGCTAAGGAGTTAATGGAGATGTTTTCCCAAGTGGGACTACCTAAAGAGGTTCTGACTGACCAAGAGACCCCATTTATGTCCAAGGTGATGAGGGAACTCTGTAAGTTGCTGCACATAAAACTACTACGGACGTTCGTTTACCATCCACAAACAGACGGTCTGGTAGAACGGTTTAACCAAACATAAAAAAATATGTTGAAAATGGTTGTATCTAAAGATGGGAAGGACTGGGACCTTCTTCTTCCCTATATCATGTTCGCAGTGCGAGAGGTACCCCAGGCCTCTACTGGGTTCTCGCCCTATATGGCAGACACCCTTGCGGTCTCGAGTGGGAACAACAACCCACTCCACATAAAAGTGTCATTGCGTACATTACCCAGATGCAAGATTGGATAGAGACAGTATTGCCTCTTGTTAGGGAGCTTATGGAGGCAGCTCAGTGAGCCCACAGTCGGGTCTATAATTGGCAGGCTCGGGTCTGGATCTTTAACCCGGGTAATTGGGTTACTATGCAGCTTCAGACATAGCGGTAAAACACAACAAAATCTATAAAGTTGTTTGTGATTTTACAGGGAATTTCTATAGAAAAAAGACTAATGATTAAAGCATTGAAGAGGATCTGTCAGTTCTCCTGACATGTCTGTTTTACTAAATAATTGTATTCCACATGAAATGACAATTCTGGAGTACCTATTCTTATGACTCTATGTTTTGCCATTCTTCTTCCATTTTTGCTAGAAGTTTATGGATAAAGGTAAGATGAGAGTTACTAGTAGGGTGTGTGTCCCTGCACAGTAGAGCATTGTCCAATCAGTTCTGCCAGTGACAGACATCCCCTTAACTGGTACCACCCATCTATACCTTTATGCATAACAGGAATGGGAGAAGAACAGCATAACATGGAGTCATAAGAAGAGATGCTCTAGAATTGGTATTACATGGGGAATGCAAGTAGTTACTAAAACAAGATAGGCGACAGGTCCTCTTTAAGTTCTTAAAAATTAATATAATGCAAAATGATTGTGTTTTCACAGGAAAAAAATGTAATCTGTAACTTTAATACCACAAAAATAATTTTCATAAATTTGATTTGGCTATCAAGAAATTAAAAATAAGTACAACTATCAATTTGGGGTAAATGTATAATTTCGGACATGATGATACCTGATATGTTTATTTGTTATTGTTAATATATTTTTATATGTAAAATTTGGAAAAGGGAATAATTTAAACTTTTAATATTTTAATGTTTTTTTCTTTATTTTTTTTGCTTTTAATTTAATAACTATTGGCTCCCTTAGGGGGTAAGAACCTGGGATCTTTTGACCCCTTTTCCTATTCACCCTAATGTAGACTTATTAGGGTTAATAGGATTCTGACACTGTCCCTGCTGAGCTGTGCCTCGTGCATAGTTCAGCAGGGAGCTTACCATGGCAGGCCTGAAAGGCTTCAAAAACATCCAGGCTGCCATGGTAACTGATCGAAGCCCCACGATTTCACTGCAGAGGCTCTGATTGGAAGGCAGAGGCAACTGCATCCCTCTGTCTTACCTCACTAATGCTGTGATCGCTGTTAATCGCGGCACCTGAGGGGGCTAAATGACTGGGTTTGGCAGGATCGCCGTTCCCTGTCATTGCGGCCTGTTGTCTGCTGTATGACACAGCCAACACCCGTTACCATGGAGCAGGTTCTCTGCAGTAGCCCACTTCATACATTCTCTCAACCACTGTGACATACGGGTACATCATGGTGATTCAAGAGGTTAATGTTAGTTCATATATACTACTTCTTGTCTTGGCTCTTTAACATCCTCCTTTGTTTAGAGGAGCCTCACTTTTTTTTCTCAGTCAGAAAATTCACTCCAACCAAAGAAAGAAGGGGGGGGGGGGGGGGGTGAGTGACTCAATTACAGTATCACACATTATACTAATAAGTACAGTGCTCTTCTGTGGAGATCTTTATCTAGACCTCTCAAAAGAAGACTAGCCCTGTTATACTGCCATACTAAATTCTACTGTTTAAGAACATCCTTGCAGAAGCAAATATGAACCGTCTGGACATTTATAGTGAACGAGTGGGCTGGAAGTTGTTAAAGTCCACAAGACATTTAATATTAATGGAATAATATGGTAGTAAGTGAAAAGGATCTAGAATTTTTTTTTCTTTGCAAGATAAATAGCAAGAACATGAATTTTTGTTAAATTTATGACCATAGAAAATATAATAATTAAATTAATACATAATAATTACTACAGTAAATGTGTTTTTAACTGTATTTTTTGGACTATAAATCCGACTTCTCAGCAAGAAGAAAATCTTACTTAAAAGTCCCTTTTGTCTTATAGTCCATAGTCTGGGGGGCTCAGTAGCTACTTATGGCTCAAACTGTATAGCGTCTAGAGATGTGAACCAGGTTTTGTTTTAAAGAATATAAGTTTTAAAACAAGCTTCTTATCTCTAGCTGTTCAGAGCTTTATAAACCAGGTTATGAGGGAGATATACTATTTATCCTAAGATAAGGTAGGCTGAAGTAACCACCACCTCTTCAGCCAGCTCTCATTTCAGCCAGCATGGAGGAGTGAATAGGGAACAGTGGCTAATGTGCTGACAGATTCAATGGAGAGGAGAAGAGGATAGATCCTCTTAAGGGCCCATTCAGATAGCCGTAGTGCTTTGCGGATCTACAATTTGCAGATCCGCAAGACACGGATATCGGCCATGTGCGTTCAGCAATTTGCACTGCACATGGCCGCAGCCATAATAGAAAATGCCTATTCTTGATTGCGGACTAGAATAGGACATGTTTTTTTTCCGCGGAGCCACAGAACGGAACCATGGATGCGGACAGTACACGGTGTGCAGTCTGCATCTTTTGTTGCCCCATTGAAATGAACGGGTCCGCACCCGTTCTGCAAAATTACGGAACAGATGCAGACTTATTCATACAGACTTCTGAATGAGTCCTAACTCTGTGTTCATGACCAAAGGGGGAAGAGTAACATGGACTTCTGTGCACTTTAACCCCCTCCATCCATTAGAGAGGTATTTCCTCTGTGATTGTCACACATATTTTCCAGAAAACTAGTAAAATACGAATAACTCCTTGACGCATAAAAAGGCAATTTTTTTTGACACCACAACCCTGACACTTTCCAGCGTCTGGATGACAAAAGAAAATAAGTCACGCCAAAAATTCATAAGACAAACATGAATAAAGTTTACATTTTATACTGTTCCTATCCTATCCATACTTAATCTATAGTGTAAAATATATGCAGTGTCCCACTCAGTATCAGTAGTTGGGCCCTGTATACATATGGGTATTTGCAGTATGTCATTTTATATGTATGTATTGCTGTAATTTCTATAACAGGCTGGTAAGCCACCACTACACATCAGTCACCACAAGGTGGAGCTGGTGCTAAAGATATACCATATTTTTTGCCCTATAAGACACACATAGGTTTTGGAGGAGGATAATAGGAAAAAAATATTTTTCATTAGACCTCAGATCAGATCACCAATCAGACCTCCAATGTTAATCAGACCTCAGCTGGCAGCCCCAGTCAGACCTCCAATGTGAATTAGACCCTCAATCAGACCTCAGATCAACTCCCCAGCCTCATTCATGCAGCCCCCATCCTCAGATCAGATAAAATAAAAAATCCACATACCTCTCCTGCTCCGGACAACACCGCTCCTCACCTTCGGGCTCCTCCTGCTCTTCATGCCACCGACTATGCTGTGAACTGAGGCAGCCACATCACAGCCGACAGCTGAGGACCAGGAAGCAGTGAGTACAGAGCCTACAACGCTTCCTGGTCCTCCGGTACTAATAAGCGCTTCCATAATGGAAGTGCTCATTAGTATTCCCCCCATAAGTGCGGCAGTGCAGATGAAGTTATAAACTGAAGTACAGCAGTTGACCAAAAAGTCAGACACCTCAGCCAGACTGCAAAGTCAGACAAAAGACGTGGTCAACTGAAGCTAGGGCTGGACCTGCTGAACCCAGGAGACAAGTAAGTTGACAAGTAGCTACCTTTCTGAGTTGCAGACCAAGGGTAGGCATCTAGAGAGGAACAATAGAAAGACAGTGTGTTGAGAAAGTATAAGGATACACTAGTGGTGATGAGAGTGTTACCTCTAGAAATGAGAGAAATATTAGCAGATTTTTTTTTTAAATTGCTTTGTGACTAATAACTTTGTCATGAAGCACATTTCTTTGTAAGTAGTGGGTGCAATGACAGTGAGCGGCGATTGCACCACTCCCCATCATTGTACCCCTCAGATGCTGCATTCATAGCTGGCATCTGATAATACTAAGAGTGTTAAATAAATAAATTAAATAAAATTAAAAAAAAACTGGCGCAAAATCTTGAGTGGCCTGTGATGACGTCATCACGTTGGCCAGCATGGTCACGTCATACATCACCAGACACAGGATTTTTGTTCAACTCCTCATGCATAAAACTGAATAAACAGTGACTCTGAATTTGTATGCTGCCCAAAATGGTACCAATGAAAATGCAACTCATCCCACAACAAACAAGCCCCCACAAGCACTTTGAACGGAAACATTAAAAAGTTATGACTCCCTGGATGAGGCAATGCAGAAACAAATTATTGTGCAAAGTAGAAGAACATAAAAATCCCATACACATTTGGTATTGTCATAATCATACTAAAGGTAACATGTTAATTATGTGAAACTACTTTGAAATATTTGTATCCAATTTTTTTGGTCTAAATTCTGCGTGCATCCTATAGTCATGCGCATTTTATAGTCTGAATACTTTTATTGTGTTTGTTTTCAGTTTGTCTTTAAACATGGGTTAAATCGATGAGCAAGATAAGAGTTCTGTGCAATAACCAGTCTTCATTCTGTACTTGGCCAAAGGTAAAATCAAGGTGCCAAATGAATAATAATAAATGCCTCTGTATATGGAAACAGTAGGTAAATAAAGGTAACATGAATATGGTGTAAGAATTGAACATTGGCCTATGGCACCCATGCTTTTAGAGATAACTGAATTACCGAGGGTCACAATGTACAAACCATATCTGAACCACAGGAAAGTCAGTTGCATCTCACAGTACTGAAAAGCAGTCTGAGGTTATAGCGGAGTTCAATTATTCATTGTTAAAAACCACTTTACGTAGGAAAGATCCATGTCCCCAAAGAACAGAGTAAACAGAGACCATTAATCATAAGGCCTCATTAAGGGTACTATCACAACAAGCCTGTCAGAGGTGATAAACCTGCGGCAATGGTTAAATTAATAGACTAAACCAATTATTATAAACATGACTGCACAGGCGGTGAGATACAGTCGCATTACCTGGTAAAAATAGTAGAGCGGGAGCACATAACACAGCTATTCATCATTTTTAAAATGTCTCATTTATTATAGTAGTGATATATAATTGTGGCTTACAGAGGTAATTAACTGATCACTGCAGACATGAATAAAACACACACATCTACACAATATGGAGAAAAGTACTGGGGCACTCCTCTTAGTCACTGAATTCAGGTGTTTCATTCAGTCTCATTGTCAGAGGTGTATAAAATCAAGCACAAAGCATTTAGAAACCACAGCAAGACTCACGTGCAGTACCCCAGGAGGACTACTGCAAAGGGTTAATTACCGTGTAATCTTGAGTTAAATGAAAGAATCTGTTATGTATATGCACTTCAAGGCATGGTATGGACAATATATGGTTAGCAACTTGGAAAACTGTGTTTGGTTGTCAGGGTGATGGACCAGGTCCAAACCCAGGCTAGATAGAAAGAGAGATTAATCTAAGGCAGCTTGGAGTACATCACAGAGAACAAAACTTCCCCTAAAATGTAACCTTTATTACTACAATTAAAAGATTCCAAAAATATAACCAAAGAAAACACCTATTGCACCCTACCTCAGAGCAGAACTTCCATCCTGACAAGGGCGATCCCACTGTCTTCTTTGTTGTCCCTAGAAAACACTGTGCACACTGGGGTATTTAGGTAAAGAAGTTGGATTTTAACTGTTCTGATTATCTATTGGCCCAATACAATTGGTCAATACAAGACAGGTATGTGCTTAGTTTAGGTGTATTCATGAGATTCCTGGGTGCCCAATGAATTCTACACAGTGGATATTAGATCATGTTACTGGAAGAAATCCAGCATTTCATTTGAACTTTTCACAGCTTTAATATTGGATACATTTATTATGCCATAAATGCTGCAGTCTGATACCTAATGGCACAACAATTTTTTTTTTTTTTATAATCTGGGATGAATACCATTTTATGTGCAAATAATATCTGCAATCTTGTCTTATAATATATCCATTTATATATTGTCTAAATATTATTATTATTTTTTTGTTTTATAACAAGGCTTTTTGAAGCTTGTTTTTTTTGTAATTTGTAAGTGTCAAAATGTTATTCTTCTGAAAGCAAAGTAAATAAACGTGCATTAGTGAAGTTTAATCTCAGCAAAAAGTGTGGTCTGGATTAAAAAGAATATAACAAAAACAAAGGCAGGTGCACTCTGTGGTCTTACTAACCCTCGTACTGGTGTAAAATTGAGAATTAGCCAACATCTCCTGCTTGGAGGACATGTCTGAGCCCGAGCACTGCGCCAAGGTTTCTCAAGTAGCTCGGGACCTAACGCTAAACCTACCTGGGCCGTATGGGCAATACCAGGAGCCAGTGGGCGAATTACAGGAGTGCGGTGCTCGGGCTCAGACATATCCTCCAAGCAGGATATGTTGGCTAATTCTCAATTTTACACCAGTACGAGGGTTAGTAAGACCGCAGAGTGCACCTGTCTTTGTTTTTGTTATTTTGACTGTTTATCACATCCACACATTTGCTATCCTGTGTAGGATGCCCATTGTGGTACTTATGGTCCGCTGCAGGCCTCCTTTATTGTATGCATTTTTGCTGGGGATTGCCATTAGCAGTGGTCCACAAGTGCAGGATCTGCCCCCCCCCCCCCCAGTATAGATGCACCACTGCATATGGGGTTGAGCACTTCCTGCTTTTTAATACCACGCCAATCTGTAGTTTGTATATTGAATTTTTTGGAGGTGTAGAAACTCCTAGTCTGAATGTGCCTTTATTTCCATCCACAGGCAGCATTCTGGTGCACATGTGAGGCCCGGGCTATATCAGCCAGTCTTGGGTGGGGCTCAGAGCTCTCTGCCTCCTCCCATTGAATGGATGGTCACATGCTGGAGGTTACTGGGAGATTGTTTTGAGTCGGACCTTGCACTCCTGTAATTCGCCCACTGGCTCCTGGTATTGCCCATACGGCCCCCTCCTGTATAGATGCACCACTGCATATGGGGTTGAGCACTTCATGCTTTTTAATACCACGCCAATTTGTAGTTTGTATTCTGGATTAGAAACCACATTTTCAAATATGTGGATATTGCTAGGATATGCCCCCATTGTCTTATAGGTACAGGTCCCACCGCTGGGACCCGCACCTATATCGAGAACGGAGCCCCACATTTAAAGGAGGGGGCACTGCGCATGCGCAGCCGCCCTCCATTCATTTTCTATGGGGCCGGCGAAAATAGCCGAGCGCTGGCTCAGCTTTTTCCGTCGGCCCCATAAAAATGAATGGGAGCGGGGGCTGTGCATGTGCGGTACGCTTCCATTCACTTCTATAGGGAGCCAGCTTGGTAGTGGCCGGACCGGAGTCCTCCAGCCACCACCTTGTGGGGACCCGCACCTCTAAGACAATGGGGGCATATCCTAGTGACTTTTTTGCGGCGAGGAGGCATGGACGGAAAACTCACGGAAGCAATCTGTAGTGCTTCCATGGGCTTCCGATCCGTGCCTCCATTCTGCACCACATCTCCAGGATTGCGGGTTGCACACGGCCGGTGCCCATGTATTGCAGACCCGTTGTATGCGGGCCGCAATACGGCCACAGTCAGGCAATGGCCGTGTGCATGAGCCCTTACACAGAGAATGCTATCAATCACTGGTAATATCTTCCCTATGTACAGCTATCAGTAGCCAGCAGCTATCTATGTATACACACTTACACAGAGAATGCTATTAATCACTGATAACACCTCCCTCATGTACAACTATCAGTGACTGACAGCTATCTATGTATACACACTTACACAGAGAATACTATCAATCACAAATAACACCTCCCACATGTACAACTATCAGCGATTGACAGCATTTATGTATACACGCTTACACAGAGAATGCCATCACTCACTAATAATACCTCCCCTGTGTACAGATATCAATGACTGACAGCTATGTATACACACTTCTACCGAAAATGCTATAAATCAATGATAACAGCTCCCCATGTACAACTATCAGCGATTGACAGTTATCTATGTATAAAAGTAACTTCTCAGAGTTATGTTACAAAACTCTTTTGCCCCGCTACAACCTGTTAAGTGTATCTGTATTGTCATCCTGTATAATTTTACATCACATCCTCACAAATGTGCATTTTCTAAATCATATATTGCTGTAATTTCCATGTACACCAGCAGGTGGCAGCAATGTGTTAGCAGGGCCTTAGTAACAATTTAGCATATCTAGACTGGAATAGTACTTTCCAGTTTAGCTCCCCCCTCTGTGAGGAGGTGTGGAATGTTCCCACATCCTGCCTCATGGGTGGGGAAGGAAGTTCAGTTAGTGTGCCAGCCACCCCGGCTAGGGGAAGGCTGTGGGTGTAGGAGCTCCCAGTTCTAGGGATCCAAGCCAGAATCTTGTCTCGGCTGAGACAAAAGATCATCATTCCCAGTCTGAGCCCTTCAGCCTCAGCTGGTAGAAAGCAAACAGCCACCTCTAGAACTCCAGGAAGAACCATTCCCTGTGAGCACAACTGTGAGTACCATCCAACGACCAGGAGAAGCCAGATGATTCCTCCTCAACTAGTCAGTCCCCATATAGCAGAAGATAGTAAGCGCAGAAGATATAAATTACTGCCACATTACAGAGCCACAATCAGACGACTTATCCTGCCTGCTCCAGGCACATGATAGAAGCAGAAGATAGATTCCTGCCACACATTGCCAATACCTGCTGGGACTCCAGACTAATGCTGTATCTCATGTGGATTACTGCTGCATCAAGTAAAGACCAGTTTGAATTATATTCCAAGTCTGGATCTCGTTTACTGCTTCTACATCCCTCAATTACTCCTACTAGCAACACACTCATTTTATTGCAAGTGAGCCAGGATCCAGGAGTCCAGCCATACCAAGGTAGGAGACACCTTTGACACTATACCTACTACTACACAGAGACATTACACCACTCTGGCATTCCTAACTTGGTACGTGAGTTACAACACCTTAAAGGGCCCTGTGTTAGTACCCTGCGCACGCTGCAATTGGCGTCACAAACAAAAACTATTAACTATCATTTACACCTGATCCAGTCATTGCATATTATAGCATCAGAGTGCATAACCCCAATCCGGCTTACTGCATATACACTGTGTAATCAGGCATAGGATTCAGCCGGTTCCCTCCGGTTCTCCAGATCTGGTTGTTAAAATTGCAGCCGGATTGGAGAACCGTGTTACCGGCTAAATCCCGATTCGGTGTGGATGGAGATGAGCACTTGCATTGTGGAAGTGCTCATCTCCCTACATTCATCTGTATCACCGTCCTCAGGACGGCGATGCAGATAAACACTGCAGCAGTGCAAGGAAAAGGCGTCTCCCTTCTCTGCTCCTCTGATAGGCTGCAGACACTAGGCCGGAAGAGCCCTACATCGCATCACTGACAGTGTGGAGGTAAGTGTTTTATTTTTTTCTTCTCTGTGGTGCGCTGGGGGCATTGTTAGCACATGAGGGACACAATGGGGTATCTATTGGGGGCATGGCTGGCACATGGGGGACACTATGGGGGTATCTACTAGGGGCATTGCTGGCATATGGGGACACTATGTGGGCATATACTGGGGCATTGCTGGCACATGGTGACACTATGGGGGCATATACTAGCACATCCTTGGGGACACTATGGGGGCATCTACTGGGAGAATTGCTGGCATATGGGGGACACAAGTGGGGGCATCTACTGGGGGCATTGCTGGCACATGGGGCATCTACTCGGGGCATTCCTGGCACATGGGGGACATTATGAGGGCATTACTGGCACATCATGGGGACACTATGGGGGCATCTTATACTGGCACATTATAGGGACACTATGGTGTTGGAGGTGGGGAAGAACACTATGGGGGCATATTATATAGGCACATTATAGGGGAACTAAGAAGGGGCATTTATACTGGCACATTCTGGTGAACACTATGGGGGAATCTTATACTGGCGAATTATGGGGGCACTATGGGGAAGAGGGTAGGAGCACTATGTGGGCATTTACTAGGGGCATTATATAGGGGTATTTTATACTTGCACACATTATGGGGCACTATGGGGACATTAGCTCAACTGGGGGTACTGATGGAATTTTTTTGTACTGGCAATACATAACGGGAGCATTTTTGAACTAGTGCACATTATTATTATTATTATTGAAGGTGACAGGTAGGAGGATGATGGAAAAGTAGTAACCTAAGATGTCTTTTGTCAAACTGCAGAGACGAGAGATGGGTGAAAAATCATCATGGCGGTCTGGCCTCAAAGGAGAAGATGAAGAAAGAAAAGGTCTGTATCAGAGGAGAAGTCTCTTAATCTAAGAGGTATGTGGTGCTGTATTCTGCTGTAGCACAGAATATAATATGTATGCAAATATGTATTTAGTGCTAGATACAAACTACAAATTGGCATGGTATTAAAAAGCAGGAAGTGCTCAACCCCATATGCAGTGGTGCATCTATACAGGGGGGGCAGATCCTGCACTTGTGGTCCGCTGCTAATGGTAATCCCCAGCAAAAATGCATACAATGGAGGATGCCTGCAGCGGACCACAAGTACCACAATGGACATCCTACACAGGATAGCAAATGTGTGGATGTGATAAACAGTATATATAATATAAAAAAAACAAAGACAGGTGCACTCTGCGGTCTTACTGAGCCCTTAAACTGGTGTTAAAATTGAGAGATTAGCCAACATGTCCTACGTGAGAACATGTCTGAGCCCAAGCACCGCGCCAAGGTTTCTCAAGTAGCTCCGGACCTAACGCTAAACCTACCTGGGCCGTATGGGCAATACCAGGAGCCAGTGGGCGAATTACAGGAGCGAAAGGTCCGACTCAAAGCAATCTCCCAGTAACCTCCAGCATGTGACCATGCATACAATGGGAGGTACAAATGTGTATAAAATGTATATGGTGTAGGTAAATCTACTGTAAGTGTAACCTAGGTGTCATTTATATACTGTATGGTGTATATTGCATATGTGATTATGTGAGTGTAGTGTCTATATAGTCTGTTTATGTATGCATACCTGCCAACCATCCCAGATCTGGCATAACTAATGTGTGGGGGCACAATGGAGAAAAAAACACTTTGCGTGACACTGATAGTTTCGCTCCTTAGGCTTTTTAAAAGTTTTGTGGTATGTGTGTGTAGTGTATACATGGTGTATTTATGTATGTGTACCATGTATATGGTGTATTTATGTGTGTTACATATATATGGTGTATGCATATGTAAACATGTGTTATGACGCCGCTTATCTGCCGTTGAGTAGGGAACCTGTTGTTAAAAATTTGAATCCCACCCCTGTGTGTAATGCTTCTTTTAACCTGTGGAGGTGCTGTAGGGCAAATTTACACTTGCTGTCAGGTTCCCAAATAAATTAATGAAGTGATGAGCTACAGTATTTGTCATACAAGTGTTTTTTTTATTATTACTGGATGTTATAATTAGCTGATTTATTAGCTTGCTCTAGAGAGCATTTATGATTGAGGAATTAGATGACCTTAGTATCTTTTTTATGGTAAGATTATATCTGCTCCATATTAATATTTTTTGAAAATAGGGATATCCAGTATACAGTGAAGATGGGCATGCATATTAGGTTAAAGGGGTGTTTCAAGATTTAGTATTGATGACCTATCCTTAGGGCAGGCCAACAGTATCAGACCAACCTCACACCTTTGATGATAGCATGTTTCAGAGTAGCTCTAGTGGTTGAAGTTGGTGCCAGAACGACACAGCTTCATCCATTACGCGAAGGACGCAGCCAGCAATCACAGAGCTGCTCTCATTGAAGTGAGTATGAGCAGCACTAGAGTTACAAGCTCCAAACAGAGCTGTTTAGTTTCAGCACCAACTTCTGGCCCTAGAGCTGCTCTGAAACAGCCAATCGGAGGTCGTATCCAGGCATGTCACCACTGGCGTTTGTATACAAACAGCAGCAGGAGAACTGGACCAGCGCCACATAGAACGGTACTGGAGAAATGTGTGATTATAACATAGCGATCTCTTAAACCCTAAAGGGACAAAAAAATACAATGAAAAGTTAGAAAAAGTTTAAAAAAAGTAAAGAATCCAAAATAATAAAAATTCACCTATTTTCCAATTTTACATATAAAAATAAATAAACAATAAAAAAATACACATAACAGGTATCACCAAGCCTGAAAATGTCCGAACCATTAAAATATTTTTCCTTTGCAGTATATGCTGTAAAGGGGAAAACACATGCAATTTACCATTTTTTGGTCACCTTGTTGCCCCCCAAAATTAATGAAAAGTGATTAGAAAGTCATATGTACCCCCAAAATATGTAATTTTTAGCGCACAGTGAACGGTGTAAAAACAAAACCCCAAAAACCTTGGTGGAATTTGCATCTTTTTCCAATTGCCATATTTTTCACCACAAAAAAGATTTTTTTTCTGCTCTCTAATTATAATAAAATAAATGCTGCCATAAAAAAACACAACTTGTCCCGCAAAAAACATACCATAAAAAAATTATAGTTCTTGGAAGGGGGAAGGGAGGAATGAAAAAATGTAATTAGGCCAGAATTATTTTTTAATTCTCCAATGGTCTAGTATGAGCACTGCGTTCTCTTTCTAAAGCTGATCGGTGGGGGTGCTGGGAGTCAGACCCCTGCCGATCTGATATTGATTACTTAGAAACATAGAAACATAGAATGTGTCGGCAGATAAGAACCATTTGGCCCATCTAGTCTGCCCAATATACTGAATACTATGAATAGCCCCTGGCCCTATCTTATATGAAGGGATGGCCTTATGCCTATCCCATGCATGCTTAAACTCCTTCACTGTATTTGCAGCTACCACTTCTGCAGGAAGGCTATTCCATGCATCCACTACTCTCTCAGTAAAGTAATACTTCCTGATATTACTTTTAAACCTTTGCCCCTCTAATTTAAAACTATGTCCTCTTGTAGCAGTTTTTCTTCTTTTAAATATTCTCTCCTCTTTTACCTTGTTGATTCCCTTTATGTATTTAAAAGTTTCTATCATATCCCCTCTGTCTCGTCTTTCTTCCAAGCTATACATGTTAGGCTAGGTCTACACGACGACATTTGTCGCACGACATTTTGTTGCACCAATGTCGCGCGACAATTTTTAGAATGGCAGTCTATGGTGTCGCACTGCAACATGCGACATGCTGCGACTGCGACAGTCGCAGAAAATCCATTCGAGATGGATTTTTCTGCGACTGTCGCGTCGCAGTCGCAGCATGTCGCATGTTGCAGTGCGACACTATAGACTGCCATTATAAAAATTGTTGCGCGACATTAGTGCAACAAAATGTCGCGCGACAACTGTTGCGCCCTATCTGTCGCGCGACTTTTTGTTGCGCGACAAATGTCGTCGTGTAGACCTAGCCTAAAGGTCCTTTAATCTTTCCTGGTAAGTTTTATCCTGCAATCCATGTACCAGTTTAGTAGCTCTTCTCTGAACTCTCTCCAAAGTATCAATATCCTTCTGGAGATATGGTCTCCAGTACTGCGCACAATACTCCAAGTGAGGTCTCACTAGTGCTCTGTAGAGCGGCATGAGCCCCTCACTCTTTCTACTGGTAATTCCTCTCCTAAGATCATCCATATAAGAAAATGTACAACCCCTTTAAACCTTTTTATTTTTTTGGATCCATTGCTGGTTTAGGGCTAAGATGTATGACAAATGTAATAAAAAGTGCCCTGTGTGAATATGGCCAAATATCAGTGAATTTGTGTTTTACAGTGGATTTAAGGATTAGGAGGGTAAATATATTCACGCACTAAAATGTAATTAACATAGTTTACTTACTCTAGTTCCATACTAGCGATTATTAACCAGCAGGATGTTCTGGCAGGGAACAGCCTGACGGATCTCACTGCATTCCCCCATTGCTGCACGCTGATTCTTCCAGCCAATTCTCAGCATATTTGCCAGGTTGCAGCCAATCTACACCAGTCCCCGTTATAGTTAATGGGGCCGGACGTCGATGGATGACAATGCCGGACGTCAATGCTGGAGTCCACAGCCTGATGGATATTAAGCGCTAGTGTGAAACTAGCCTCAAAGGGTTTATCCCATGACTTATGTAAATCATATAGACATCATATAGTACATAGCAACCTCTTTCTAACAAAGCTAGAACCAACCCTGTACCTCACATGGATCCAGAGATCTCCTCATTCATTGCTCTGCTAGGTTTATATCAAGCTGACAGCTCAAGGGGGGTGTCTTTTCTAATGCAGCTAAGGGGGCGTGTCCATGCTCTGCCTATCACAGCTCAGGAGGCAGGTGAAGGATGAAACTGAGCATGTGCGGCCTTCTCAGTGAGAAGGTCAGAGAAATAAAAAAATAAAAAAAATAGCAGGTGGCGTTGTACAGATATTTTATTGAATAATTCAATGGCAATGCAACATTTTTAATTATATGCAATTACAAAAGTATTCCAATCCAGATGCTAGTTTGAAAACTGTAGAATATTTTCCGTGGGACAAAGGCAAAAATATAAGAAATTCAAGATATCAAATGAAGAATACAAAGAAGCAAAATCTTATATCAAAAGATGCAAGTTGTACAAAGAGTATATTAACAAGACACAAACAAACAATACATTTAGCTTATGATCTGGGGCAGGCTGCTGATGTCACCCACCCCCGGGATAGAGTAGAATTCCTGCTGGATACACTTTCGATGTTCCAACCTGCGCACACCTTGTATATGCAACAGGGTAATCTGTCGTTACCACAAACAGCCTTTTATATATACTCATGGTGATACTATGTGTCTATGTACTCTTTGTATAACTCGGGAGGTCTCTTCTTATTAGCTAATGTATTTCTGAGCATCTCGTGAGCTAGAACTCTCAGGAATGTATTTTTCCTACCCTCATCTTGGTGCATTTAGAAACACAATAATTAACTTTTGCTATATGATTCAAATAATCAATAGTCCTACACATACATAGAAATGTTCATGTACGGTAGAGGTATTATGGTTAAAAGGAGAATAGACATACTCAAATGGTGTGGAGCACCAAAATATATGGGATTACAGTATATGACCATCTGACTATGTTTTAGGCCTCCTTACACGCTAATTATTTAACAGTAAGAAAAATAATGTAATGACGTAAATTAGCAAGTGACTATATCCATTTATGACTCAAGCATGTGAATATTTTATTCCTCTATGAAATTCTCTATTTTGTGCAATTTCACTTAAATAGTAGATGACAGCAATATACTGTATAAATTATACAGTGCCTTGAAAAAGTATTCACACCCCTTGAACTTTTCCACATTTTTTCACGTTACACCCCCAAACTTAAATGTATTTTATTGGGATTTTACACAAAGTGGCAAGTATAAAAACTCATTGAAAAAAGTGGCCTAAATGGGTGGAAATGCTCCAAACCCAGACACTGTAGCGTGTCTATAACTGGGGGAGTAATTCTTCTGCATGCGGTCCGCAGATAACAGCAATCCCCAGCAAAAAATGCGTACAATGGAGGATGGCGGGGCGGACTGCATGCACCACAAGAACATCTTACACAAAATGATATATTGTGCAGATGAAAAAATATACATACACAAATCACTGCAAAAAATGCACCAAAATGATACGCAACTGACAGTACTAGCCAATTCCTCAGGCCGATGTTAAAAGCTGAGAACTTTGCCAATATCTTCCAGTCAGGAACATATCGGAGCCCCTCATGCACCACGTCACGGTGTCTCAGCACGCATGGGGTCCTACTACTCAACTGCCCGTGGTGTGTGAACAGGGTGTGAACAGTGCCAGAAAGCATTTTTTGCTGGGGATTGCCGTTGTCTGCAGACCGCATGCGGAGGAATTGCTCCCCCGGTTATAGACGCGCTACAGTGTCTGGGTTTGGAGCATTTCCACCCGTTTAGCATTTCTGTGAGTTTTTGTCTTTATGTGTATGGAATGTGCCTTTTCTTTGTGGTGGTAACATTCTTTTGCACCTGGTAGCTTCTGTGTCACAGGGTCTGTTGTGGGTGCGGCTCACAGCTTTATCCTACCTCACAGTGCATTGGTGATACCACTATGGAGGCATGTGAGAGCCTGGCTGTGAGTTGGTTTCTGGCACTGAGGGGCTCCGATGTGTTCCTGACTGGAAGATATTGGCAAAGTTCTCAGATTTTAACATCGGCTTGAGGAATTAGCTAGTATTGTCAGTTGCGTATCATTTTGGTGCATTTTTTTTTCAGTGATTTATGAAAGTAACAAGTAAGTGTAAAGTGAAAAGAAAATCAAACATGGTTTTCAAAATTTGTTATCAATAAAAAGTGTGGCGTGCATTGGTATTAAGCCCCCCTTAGTCACTACTTTGTAGGACCACATTTCACTGCAATTACAGCTGCAAGTCTTTTGGGATATGTCTCTAACAGCTTTACATCTTTAGATCTAGAGGCTAACATTTTTGTTCATTCTTCTTTGCAAAAATAGCTCAAGCTCAGTCAGATTGGATGGAGAACATCTGTGAACAGCAATTTTCAAATATTGCCACAGATTCTCAATGGGATTTAGTTCT
The DNA here is from genome assembly GCF_014858855.1 of Bufo gargarizans. Taxonomy (NCBI): domain Eukaryota; kingdom Metazoa; phylum Chordata; class Amphibia; order Anura; family Bufonidae; genus Bufo; species Bufo gargarizans. Next base: position 491,600,634 of record NC_058080.1, on the reverse strand, counting down.
GGACTGTGACTGGGCCTTTCTAACACATTAATATGCTTTGATGTAAACCATTCCATTGTAGCACTGGCTGTACAGGGAGTGCAGAATTATTAGGCAAATGAGTATTTTGACCACATCATCCTCTTTATGCATGTTGTCTTACTCCAAGCTGTATAGGCTCGAAAGCCTACTACCAATTAAGCATATTAGGTGATGTGCATCTCTGTAATGAGAAGGGGTGTGGTCTAATGACATCAACACCCTATATCAGGTGTGCATAATTATTAGGCAACTTCCTTTCCTCTGGCAAAATGGGTCAAAAGAAGGACTTGACAGGCTCAGAAAAGTCAAAAATAGTGAAATATCTTGCAGAGGGATGCAGCACTCTTAAAATTGCAAAGCTTCTGAAGCGTGATCATCGAACAATCAAGCGTTTCATTCAAAATAGTCAACAGGGTCGCAAGAAGCGTGTGGAAAAACCAAGGCGCAAAATAACTGCCCATGAACTGAGAAAAGTCAAGCGTGCAGCTGCCAAGATGCCACTTGCCACCAGTTTGGCCATATTTCAGAGCTGCAACATCACTGGAGTGCCCAAAAGCACAAGGTGTGCAATACTCAGAGACATGGCCAAGGTAAGAAAGGCTGAAAGACGACCACCACTGAACAAGACACACAAACTGAAACGTCAAGACTGGGCCAAGAAATATCTCAAGACTGATTTTTCTAAGGTTTTATGGACTGATGAAATGAGAGTGAGTCTTGATGGGCCAGATGGATGGGCCCGTGGCTGGATTGGTAAAGGGCAGAGAGCTCCAGTCCGGCTCAGACGCCAGCAAGGTGGAGGTGGAGTACTGGTTTGGGCTGGTATCATCAAAGATGAGCTTGTGGGGCCTTTTCGGGTTGAGGATGGAGTCAAGCTCAACTCCCAGTCCTACTGCCAGTTTCTGGAAGACACCTTCTTCAAGCTGTGGTACAGGAAGAAGTCTGCATCCTTCAAGAAATACATGATTTTCATGCAGGACAATGCTCCATCACACACGTCCAAGTACTCCACAGCGTGGCTGGCAAGAAAGGGTATAAAAGAAGAAAATCTAATGATATGGCCTCCTTGTTCACCTTATCTGAACCCCATTGAGAACCTGTGGTCCATCATCAAATGTGAGATTTACAAGGAGGGAAAACAGTACACCTCTCTGAACAGTGTCTGGGAGGCTGTGGTTGCTGCTGCACGCAATGTTGATGGTGAACAGATCAAAACACTGACAGAATCCATGGATGGCAGGCTTTTGAGTGTCCTTGCAAAGAAAGGTGGCTATATTGGTCACTGATTTGTTTTTGTTTTGTTTTTGAATGTCAGAAATGTATATTTGTGAATGTTGAGATGTTATATTGGTTTCACTGGTAAAAATAAATAATTGAAATGGGTATATATTTGTTTTTTGTTAAGTTGCCTAATAATTATGCACAGTAATAGTCACCTGCACACACAGATATCCCCCTAAAATAGCTAAAACTAAAAACAAACTAAAAACTACTTCCAAAAATATTCAGCTTTGATATTAATGAGTTTTTTGGGTTCATTGAGAACATGGTTGTTGTTCAATAATAAAATGAATCCTCAAAAATACAACTTGCCTAATAATTCTGCACTCCCTGTATGTTTAGGGTCTTGTATGTTTAGGGTCATTGTCCTACTGGAAGGTGAAATTCTGCCTCAAGTGTTTTGCAGCCTCGACCAGGTTTTGCTACAGGGTTGCCCTGTATTTAGCTCCATCCATCTTCCTAAAAACTCTGAACAGCTTCCCTGGCATATTTTTATAACCTAACCCAGCTTTTCACTCCTCCACTTTACACCTGACCTGTTAGATGTGTTCTTTGGTTTTCATGATTCTGCTTGATTGCTAATGTTCACTAACAAACCTCTGAGGCCTTCAGAGAACACCTGTAGATAAATTACACACAGGTGGACTCTATTTACTAGTTAGGTGACTTCTGAAGGCAATTGCTCACACTGGATTTTATTTAGGGGTATCAGAGTACAGGAGGCTGAATTCAAATTCACACATACTACACTTTCCAGATTTTTATTTATAAAAAAATTTTGAAACCCATGTATCATTTTGTTTTTGCTTCACATACTTGCTACTTTGTCTTGGTCTATCACATAAAAGCCCAGAAAATACATTTACGTTTGTGGGTGTAACGTGAAAACATGTGGAAAAGTTCAAGGGGTATGAATAATTATTCAACACGCAGTATGCACATCAAAAGCTGAAAGCCTTGATTACATTGCTAGAAGTCAATACAAGCTTTTTGCTTGAGATACAGTCATCCCCTTTCACTGTGGTGTAAATGTCAATTATATACCGTAAGTATAGCATTAGCTGCATATTGTAGTAGATCACATGCAACTAGTTGGCTATGATGAAAAGAACCTAGGATTATGTTGAAAGTAATAACATTCTAAAATGTCATCTTCCATTGCAGGCTTCAGGGTAATGGGAGGCAGAATCAAATCAGAAATAAATGTTCATACAATAAAATTAAAAATGGTCACATGATCCTTGCTGTAAAAATTATTTTATAAAGTAAAAGAAAACTAGGCAATTACTCTTCAATTTCTGAATTGTAATTGAAAATATGCAAATATGCTGAATTTAAGTCATATAAATTCATTCATATTATGAGAATATTTCATAAGAGGGTTTTCCTATTTGAGAATATAATTCTGAAACTATCTCTAATAAACAGTATTTTCATAGACATTTCAAGCTTAAAGAGGCTCTGTCACCAGGATCAACCCTATTAAACCATACATACGGGTTAGTAGGGCTTATCATGCTGATTAAAACTATACCTTTCTTTTGTCCATATGGTAAACAGCTAAAGAGAAATATACGTTTTTGTTCATATGCAAATGAGAATTTCGAGCACCAAGAGGCAGTGTGCTCTGTACACTCCTCCCTCCCCTTGATTGACATGGCTAGACATGATGGCAGAGCTGTGTTTTAGCATCTACGTATCATATACACTATGTACTATAGCTTCACCACACTGAGATCTTATCAGAAAGCTAATCTACATATTACTGCTTTATTCATGGGCACAATTAAAGATGAGTGAATTTTTTAAAAATTTGATTCGCCGGTTCACCAAATCTTTGGGGAAAACATAAAAAAAAAATCCTGGCTGCAGAGAGCCTTTATAGTGGTGTAGAACAATGTTCCTTGCAGTAACACGCATAGGGAGTCTGCTTTGGTAGTGAAATAATACTGTGAGTCCATATGATATGCAGATGACAGGCGTCGCTCTTAGAATAACTGCACACTTATTTGGACAGTCACGGGGCCAAAATTCACCAAATAACTCAAGTATGAACTCAGCCTTACAGGTTGATGTTAGCGCCAAGAAGAAGCGCACTACTTTTACACTGTTGTCAGCTGATTCCACATAGATGTCTACAGAACCTGTTCTATTAAACGCTTATATAAGAAGAGCCCCCCGACAGCGTGGAGAGGGTGTCAGCAGTTTGTGTGGACGTCACTAATTATTTTGCCCTTCTTCTCATCCGTCAGAACAATAACCCACAAAAAACGGATCCTGTCTGTGGAGCATCCACCTTCACTCAGTCAGCATTTGGTCAGTAATCCATCAGTATTGCTAATGCCAAAAAAACAGGAGTGGATCCAAAACAGAGGTGACACGTTGAATGGAATATTTGCATGTCTTCTGTGTTTTGTACCCACTCCTGCTTTTGGCTACCAAATCACAAGCCAATTCTGATGGGACCATACAGGTGCTTGCAGCTGCTACACAGGCATAATCCGTTGTGTGCCTCATTTTACCTTCCTTCTGACAGATCAGAGGAAGGGTCAAATAAATAATGATGTCAGCCAAGCCAAAAAGGCTAAATAGTGGCCCAGCAATGAAGTAGGGAGGGTGGGAACAGCATGAGAAGTCCACAGAGTGGCCCTATGACATAGTGGTGAGGTGAAAGCAGAATGAAGAGACCACAGAGTGGCCCAATGACAGAGTCTGTAGGTGGCGGCAGCATCAGGAGGCTGCAGAGTGGCACAATGACAGAATGTGGAGGTGGCGGCAGCATCAGGAGGCCGCAGAGTGGCACAATGACAGAGTCTGGAGGTGGCTGCAGTATCAGGAGGCCGCAGAGTGGCACAATGACAGAGTGTGGAAGTGGCGGCAGCATCAGGCGGCCACAGAGTGGCAAGGAGACATAGAGTGGAGGTAGTAGCAGCATGAGGAGACCACAGAGTGGCTAGGTGACATAGTGTGGAGGTGGCGGCAGCATTAGGAGGCTGCAGAGTGGCACAATGACAGAGTGTGTAGGTGGCAACAGCATGAGAAGACCACATAGTGGCAAGGTGACATAGTGGTGAGGTGAAAGCAGCATCAGGAGGCCACAGAGTGGCAAGGTCACATAGAGTGGAGGTAGGAGCAGCATCAGGAGGCCATAGAGTGGCTAGGTGACATAGTGTGGAGGTGAACTCCTCCTGAGGAAGCAAACGATACGCGAAACGCGCGTTGAGGAGTAACTTCATCTTGCCCGCAGCCCCTGCATCTGGTAGGTAACATTGCTATGTAGTGCACCTTTTCGGCTCCTTTTAAATCTGCAGATTAGAGCCGTATAAGTAAGGCATAGTTTTACATAGATAGCATGCGTGCAATCAAACTGTTTGCCTTGATCCAGATCCCCCAGCATGATCCCATTTGCCGGGAGTTTTCCGGAGAGTACAAAGCAAGGGGGCTGGTCTCGGCATAATTAGTGCCATGGGTCTGTGGAATAGGTGATGTACATCTGTGATTTGTCCCCGTGTACACATATTTATGTACTTTGAATACAAGTGTTTTTTATCAGTTATAAATAAAATATTGTTGTTTTAATCCCTGAAAATTGATGTGGTTGCACTCCTTTCTGTGTGTGTAAATTTATAATTTTGAGGAGTGTACCTCTTGAACTAGAGACCGTTTATGGTGTTATTATAGTGTGGAGGTGGCGGCAGAATCAGGAGGCCACAGAGTGGCAAGGTGACATAGAGTTGAGGTAGGAGCAGCATCAGGAGACCACAGAGTTGCAAGGTGACATAGTGTGGAGGTGGGTGGCAATTCCAGTACCCGCTGAAGATGGTGGGTGAAAGAAGGAGCACTTGGTATCAGATGTGTGGCATCAGGCGGATGGCAGCATCAGAATAGTAGCTGAGGCAGGTAGCCAGAAGAAACCAGACTCTTTTGTCAAAGTGTTGGTGTGGCACCATGGATGATCTAGTCTGATGCATCAGGAAATGGTGGGTGGAAATCCTGGCTGATCCACACCTGATTCATCTTGACAAAGGTCCAGTCTCTCCACATTTTTGGTGGGCCGGCGAGTTCTTCTTGGGGTAACTATGGCCCCTGCCGCACTAAACACCCACTCTGATGTCACACTACTGGTCGGGCAGGACAGCTTATCCAGGGCAAACTCTGCCAGTTGCGGCCACAAATCCAGTTTGGCTGCCCAATAGTCCAGTGGATCTTCAAGGTCGACTGGCAGGGTGCACTCCAAGTATCCCACCACCTGCTGGTTCAGGTTCTGCTCTACGTCTAGCTGCTGGTGAGGAGTTCTTCACTATGCGGGTGAAGAATGCTGCTCATCAGCGACTGTAGACTCAGGCTGCTTCTGATGGAGCTGTTACTGCTCCTGCCACCGCACCCCTCTCCAGCAGCCATGGCAGTTGAACGTGAGCGCAGAGGGACCCCACGGTCAGACCTGCGAGAGGACAGACGATGGCGCAGATAGGCATCGGCCAACTGACTACATAGGATGTCTCTATAGTAGTTCAGTTTGTCCTGCCTCTCAGCGGGTGTAAAAGGCCCCCTTTTTGGACTGGTAGCAAGGGTCAAACAAGGTGGAGAGCCAGAAGTCATTCCTCTGCTAAATTATGACAATTCGGCTGTCACTACCCAAGCAAGTGAGCATGCAGTGGGCCATTTGCGCAATTGACTCTGAGGGACTCCCTGCCTCCATCTCCACTGCATACTGCCACGGTGTGTCTGGGTCCTCTGCCTCATCCTTCTCATTGCCCTGTAGATCCTCTGGCTGCTCCTCCTCTCTTGTCACCTGTGTAGTAAAACCCCTCATTTCGCTATAACATGGCCTCCTCAAAGGGCCTGAGCAAACTGCAGGTGTCACGCATGAGCTGCCACAGGCTGACATCGAAGTTACACAGGGGAGTACTCCTGTCCGCTTGGATCATCAAGAAATCGTTGATGGCCTTTCTCTGTTTGTACAGATGGTCCAACATATGGGGGGTGAAATTCCAATGGGTGCAAACCTCGCATATCGTCGGAGGGATGCCACCGGGGGATGCCGTTCTGCCACTGCAGCCCAAGGCGGGTGTGCTTTGCGGTGTAAGAGTGGCTGAAGTGCATGCAAAGTTTCCTGGCCATTTTTAGGATGTTTTGCAGGAACCGCTTGACAACCAGATTGAACACGTGTGCCAATCAGTTCTCCCAGGCCACTTTATGGCAATGTTGCATATGTTGACGCAGGGCCATTGTGCCAACATTGGCACCCTGGCCACGCTTCACCCTCTGCCCACAGATTTTACATACGGCCACGTTCACCTCCTCCGGTGGCCTAAAAAAAACTGTCACACCACTGAGTAGGTGATTTTACCCCCAACACTATGCACTAGCGACTTGCTGGCTCACGGGCAAGCTGCCACCCTCTTCTCCTGATGATGATGAAGCCCCTTCGTCACCTGGCTCACAAGTGCGATCAGCTACATCATCATCATCGAGTAGTTTCTGAACTTCACTGATGTCCTCCTTAACCGTCTATGTGTCAGGAGTCTGACCGCTCTCAACACCAGTTTTCATGCCACTCTCCTCATCACTGCCCTCCCTAGCGGAGGATGCAGCAGATGTCTCCTCCACATCTTGGTTGGGCAGTAGCTGCCGATTGTCCTTTAGTAGCTCTTCCTCACTGAAAAGTGGAGCACAGCCTAGAGCATATAATACTTCTTGCGGTGAGGGAACAGAAAAGTACAGAGGCAGGTTGAGGACACGTGAGGGCACAAGGCCTGCTCCTGGGCCATGCCAACTAAGGGTTGTGTCTGACGAACCCACTGACTCTTGACTGGGGGTGTCTGATGTGAGATTGAGTCAACCATTCAAGATCTGCACGGGTTGCTGGTCACGAGCCTGACGCGATCGCTAGCTGACAATGGGAGATCATGCCTTTGGAAGCGACCCCTGCTGCCACAGCCCCATACTCTGCTGCAACCTCTGCCTGTGTCAGAAACATTTAGTCCTCTGCCACTCCCCTATGCAGGGCCTGGCGCTTCTCTGCCTGACATACTGTTAGAACAAATAACCAAATGTTAGATCAAATATTTTTTATTTCGCCAGTAATACACGGCAAACAGGGCCTTAGAATATATCACTGCACCACTGAACGGCAATTGGGCCCAAATTTTTGTTAAGTTTTTACACAAAAGGCTTTTCAACAGATAAGTGCAACGATAAATGGCGAATATATTTGTATTTCGTAAGTAATATACGACAAACTGGGATGTAAAATATCTCACTGCACCACTAAATGGCAATTAGGCCCAATTTTTTTCAAATTTTTACACAAAAGACTGTCAACAGAAAAGTGCAACGATGATTGGCGAATATATTTGTATTTCGCCATTAATACATGGCAAACTGGGCTGTAAAATATCTCACTGCACCGCTAATCAGCAATTTGGCCCTAATTTTTTTCTATTTTTAAACAAAAGGCTTTTCAACAGATAAGTGCAACGATGAATGGCGAATATATTTGTATTTTGGCAGTAATACATGGCAAACTGGGCTGTAAAATATCTCACAACAACGCTAAATTGCAATAAGGCCCAAATTTTTTTCAATTTTTACAAAAAAGGCATTTCAACAAAAAAAATCTATGCTGAACAGAGAATATATTTGTATTTCGCCAGTAATACATGGCAAACTGGGCTGTAAAATATCTCACTGCACCACTGAACGGCAATTAGGTCCACATTTCTATTTTTACACAAAAGGCTTTTTAACAGATAAGTGCAACGATGAACGGCGAATATATATGTATTTCGCCAGTAATACACGGCAAACTGGGCTGGAAAATATCTCATTGCACTGCTGAACTGCAATTAGGCCCAATTTTTTTTATATTTTTACACAAAAGGCTTTTCAACAGATAAGTGCAACGATAAACGGCAAATATATTTGTATTTTACCAGTAATACATGGCAAATTGGGCTGTAAAATATTTTACTGCACCGCTGAATGGCAATTAGGCCCAAATTTTTTTCTATTCTTACACAAAAGGCTTTTCAACAGATAAGTGCAACAATGAATGGCGAATATATTTGTATTTTGCCAGTAATACACAGCAAACTGGGCTGTAAATTATCTCACTGCACCGCTGAATGTCAATTCGACCTGAATATTTTTCTATTTTTACACAAAAGGCTTACAAACTGTACAACTCAATTGAAAAACAAACTGAAATCTTTTAGGTAGAGGGAAGAAATAATATGAAAATAAAATAATATGGTTGCATATTGCTTTTCAACAGATAAATGCAACGATGAGCGGCGAATACATTTGTATTTTGCCAGTAATACTCGGCAAACTGAGCTGTAAAATATCTCACTGCACCGCTGAACGGCAGTTAGGCCCGAATTTTTTTTTATTTTTACACAAAAGGCTTTTCAACAGATAAGTGCAACGATAAACGGCAAATATATTTGTATTTTACCAGTAATACATGGCAAATTGGGCTGTAAAATATCTTGCTGCACCGCTGAATGGCAATTAGGCCCAATTTTTTTCCTATTCTTACACAAAAGGCTTTTCAACAGATACGTGCAACAATGAATAGCGAATATATTTGTATTTTGCCAGTAATACACTGCAACCTGGGCTGTAAAATATCTCACTGCAATGCTGAACGGCAATTAGGCCTTCATTTTTTTCAATTTTTTACACAAAAGTCTTTTTAATAGATAAGTGTAACGATGCAAGGCGAATATATTTGTATTTTGCCAGTAATACATGGCAAACTGGGCTGTAAAATATCTCACTGCACTGCTGAACAGCAATTAGGTCTAAATTTATTTCTTTTTTTACACAAAAGGCTTTTAGACAGATAAGTGCAATGATAAACAGCGAATATATTTGTATTTCGCCAGTAATATATGGAAAACTGGGTTGTAAAATATCTCACTGCACCGCTGATCGGCAATTAGGCCCAAATTTTTTTCTATATTTACACAAAAGGCTTTTCAACAGAAAAGTGCAACGATGAATGACTATAATATTTGTATTTCACCAGTAATACATGGCAAACTAGGCTGTAAAATATCTCACTGCACAGCTGATCGGCAATTAGGCCCAACATTTTTTCTATTTTTACACAAAAGGCTTTTCAACAGAAAAGTGCAACGATGATCGGCTATTATATTTGTATTTCGCCAGAAATACATGGCAAACTGGGTTGTAAAATATCTCACTGCACCGCTGAACAGCAATTAGGCCTACATTTTTTTCTATTTTTACACAAAAGGCTTTTCAACAGATAAATGCAATGATGAACTGCGAATATATTTGTATTTTGCCAGTAATACATGGCAAACTGGGCTGTTAAATATGTCACTGCACCGCTGAACGGCAATTAGGCCCTAACTTTTTAATTTTTTTACACAAAAGGCTTTTCAACAGATAAGTGCAACAATGAACGGCGAATATATTTGTATTTCACCAATAATACATGGCAAACTGGACTGTAAATTATCTCACTGCACTGCTGAACAGCAATTAGGCCCTAATTTTTTTCAATTTTTCACAAAAGGCTTTTCAACAGATATATGCAACGATGCAAGGTGAATAGATTTGTTTTTTGCCATTAATACACGGCAAACTGGGCTGTAAAATATCTCACTGCACCGCTGAATGGCAATTAGGCCCGAATTGTTTTCTATTTTTACACAAAAGTCTTTTCAACAGATAAGTGCAATGATGAATAGCAAATATATTTGTATTTCTCCAGTAATACATGGCAAACTGGTCTGTAAAATATCTTGCTGCACCGCTGAATGGCAATTAAGCTCAAATGTTTTCCTTTTTTTACACAAAAGGAGTTTGAACAGATAAGATCAACAATGAAAAATGAATATATTTGTATTTCGCCTCTAATACACTGCAAACTGGGCTGTAAAATATCTCACTGCACCGCTGAGTGGTAAAGATATTTTTCCTTTTTCCACTAATACACGCAAAAAAGGGCATTAAAACAGATAACTGCACTGCTAGGTGGCAACAATATTTTTCCTTTTTTCACTAATAGATGCGAAAAAGAGCTTTAAAACAGATACGGATGTAGTAGAGTTAACACTCATGCTCTATGAGACGTGTTATCTAAACTAAATATGTTAAGCAAACACCTTCAATTGTTTTTCAATGGATTTTGTCTCAAAATAAAGTGATGAGTTAAGAAATTTGAGTTAAGAGCTTGAGTGCTAACCCTGCTACATCTGTAACTGCACCTATTTTTTCTTTTTCCACTAATACACGCAAAAAAGGGCTTTAAAACAGATAACTGCACCGCTGAGCGGCAACAATATTTTTCCTTTTTCCACTGATACATGGAAAAAGGGCTTCAGAACATATAACTGCACCGCTGAGCCGAAAATATATTTTCATTTTATCACTAATACACAACAAAAAGGGCTGTAATTTTCTCACTTCACCACACAACGGCTAATATGCCTTTTTCCCACTAATACAAGCCAAAAAATGCTTTAGAACTTATAAATACACCGCACTAGTGCAAATAAAATGTAGAAATATTTCCTTGTAATAACCCCTGTTAAAGCCTGTATCAAACAGCACTTGCACCCCAATAAGAACGATTTGCTGAAATTATAGAGCTGTATAATGGCAATTTTGAGCCCCAGTTAGTGCTGCAGGTTATATTAGAAATGTTCCTATTACCCATGCTGTCACCTCACCAAATGAACAACAGAAATGCTGTGCATTGATTCCTCCCTATCCTTTCCCCACACCTTGAATAATCTTTCCCTGCACTTGGAAATCGCTTTTTTTAGCACAATTACGTTTTTTCTATCACTGTCCCTAGCGCCTGCAGACGTCTCTACCTGCACTAAGTACACTGGTCAATGGCAGAATCTAAGATGGCTGCCGTATTTATAGGGCTGTGACATCACAGGGCTGGCTAATGATTGGCTGCATGCATGGCATTATGGGTGATCCCGCCTTCCCAGAGTTCCTTGCCCCAAGTCCTCACACGTGCAGCAGCCATTTTAGGAAAAATGGGATTCCTTACCAGGAAGCACGAGGAAATTCGTATTCGGTGTGAATCAAATTTTTCTTTAAAGTCATAACGAATTACACTTCGTCAGCTTCGATTCGCTCATCTCTAGGCATAATATATAAATATAGACACCAGTGATATGTATTAGCTTATAAGTGTGGAAAAAACACATCTTTTCGTGTGGTAATGTTATAGCTTGGGGATTAAATTATTAATTTTGTATTTGTATTTTTTTCTTCACATAGATCAGGAATTTTTTCTTCCATATTTATCCCATAAGAATAGTCTATATCCCTTTTTTTTTTTTTTTTTAGAAAGTAAATAAATATTGCTGGTTTCTTTATAATCATATATTGTGCCTGCAAATAAGCCAGTAATAGGTTTTAGAAAAACAACAACACTATACTCAATATAGTAAGACCTTTTCATTATTATTATTATTATTATTATTGTTATATATATTATTTATTATAGTAATAGTTTTTTAATATGGTTTTAAATAAGAGAGATATAAAAAAAATGAAAACATAACTCTCCTGAGACCTCTACATTCATGCTAAACGACTATACCACTAAGCTATAGCATTACCACATAGTTTTTCTATGCTTAGAAGATATCACACATTACTGGTGTCTTTCTAATCATACATTGTGCCTGTAAATAAAGCAGTAATGTGTAGATTAGTTTTCTGAGCAGATCTCAGTGTGGTGAAGCTATAATACATAGTGATATGATATTTACATGCTCACACACAGCTCTTGGACAGGGCTCTGTCTGGCCCTGTCAATCAAGGGAAGGGGGCATGTGCAGAGCAGAGGGGGGTGTTACAAAGCAGTGCTCAAATGATTCAGCCTCGCATCCTGGTGCTTCAATTGCTCATTTGCATATAAATAAAAACACAGATTTCTCTGCAGCTATTTCTTGTGCGGACAAAATAAAGGTATCATTTTAATCAGTATGATGAGCCCTACCAGGCAGCTGGTTTAATGAGGTTGATCCTGGTGACAGAGCCTCTTTAAGTATATTTTGACAAATTTTTAACAACATACTCCCTTAACACCTAAATATTCATACTTAGTCTGTATTTTGCAACATAAGTAGACACATGTGGGTATCATCCTTCAGGAAAAAAAGGATAATAATGATCGAGGGTAGAGCCCATATTATGAGTTTGTAAGGCTCTGTTCGCATTACATCTGAACCTTCAGATGTACAGTGCATATTGGGTGCATTCTCCAACCCAGACCTACAGTATGATGGAAGGATCCGATCCATGCTACTGTATAGACATCCAATCTCCATAGGCTAATATTGATAGTAGTATGGGTCCTGCTTAGGTGCTCAGTGACTTTAATTGCGCCATTTTCATAGGATTCCACCTTTGCCACAAGTCTGTTTCTTTATTTTGTATTTGCTAAATCTGGCCCAGTCAAATTTACATGCTAGCATAGTGAGGAGGAAGCATTTATTGTGTGTACATCCTTTATCTGCACTCAGAGATCCATAAAGACCCACTTTGGTGAGTTTGATTTGAAGGATCTCAAGTGACTTACCCAAAGCCTGACATTTTAGCTAAATGGCAAATTCCGACAGATACCCTCTAAATCACTGTGGAAAGCCAACCCAAAGGAGTGGAGGCTATTATAGCCACAAAAGGAGGTTCAACTCCATATACACTGTCTATGATTTTTGAATGGGATGTCAACAAGCTTGTGGTGGTTATGTGTGCACATAGTTTTGGCCACATAGTTTGTGCTCATTCCAAAGACCCCCTCACCCTCCTTATTATTTTTTTAGAACATTTACACTGTATTTGAAGTATAGCTAATGTTATAATTTTTTATGTCAGTAAAACATGTGAAAACTTAAAACTAAGTTTGTACAATGTTGTTACGAACAGCAAGGATCTCTCTGTTCAAGTTCGCCTAGTTGCTAACTTTGGTTAGTTGCTATGCGGCTGCCTTGTATCTGAGTCTGGATTGCTTATCATCGAGCATTGCATGGTTGATTTGGGTAGAGTACTGATTGCAGAGTCTATTTGTGTCTGATTGTCAGTGCAGCGTCCCACTACGTGTGTGTGGGCACTGCTTAAAAGCACTTTTTATATTATTAAAAGCACTAGGTTGTAATGTACAACTTTGCATTTATGTATCTGCAAAATCCCTGTTAACAGGCCTATTAGGTGTAATTTATACATCCCACCACTAGATGGAGGTAGAGTTCAGGTCATATATATATACTTAGGTCAGGCCTAGTGAGGGAGATGATGATCAGGTTAGCTAGAAAAATGTAGTTCAGAAGAGAGCAGATCTGAGGTAGTCAGATCAAATTAGTGGGAGGAACGATAGAGTGAAGACTTCGCAACACAGATTAGTGAGTGGAGCCAACTTTGCTAGGAGGTGATACTCAGATGTGAGGCGCAGAAGAGCGTTTTTCTTCTGTAGCCGGACTGTAGACTTGCATCCCTGACCAGTAGGAGAAGAGTTTGCCTCCCTGGAAAAGAAACAAGAATTCCTAGGAAATCATCGGTGATAAGAGCCATTATTGAGGGCCACAGACACCTTTGCATGGTGGAGGTTTTATAGCTTCAGGCAGCCACACCAAACTTCTGAGAGACAGTTGAGTTTTCCTGTCTAAAATATTCAGCTTGTAGGGAAAGTCAAGGAATAGGATCCAGCACATCTAAAGGAAGCAGGTACACCTAACCCACTGCTCCAAAACCAAGAAACATAAACAGCCTAAAACTGGATTTGCAGAATTAACTCTGTACCATCTAGAGACTGCATAATTGTACTGCTGCAACCAAAAGACATCCAAAGTAAAAGTTGTGAGTTGCATCTTACCACTGTCTATCTCATTATTACTACCTATGGTTGTACCACCATTAACGGTACTGGCGTCACAACAAAAACCATCAAGGGACTCAGCCGCAACAAGCACCCTAAGCAAGCCTAACATCAAGGGCACCTCAACCACCATCTTGGCTGATGCTTCCTACCACAGAGCGTGCCCCGGAGGATTTCGTGCTGTCCACCTCAACACTGTGCTGCCAGCCCAGGGAGGCTATCTGCTAACCATGAGTAAACTGATGAACTGTGTGTTATATCATTTGGCCCCTCATCGGTCCACCGTGCACCTCACGTGTTGCCCCTGAGACTGGCTGGCTGCATTTGCCTTGTACATTTTCTTCCAGATTCTGTTCTTGTTCTAATTTTGTGTATTTCTGGGATCTATAGTTCCCAAGAGTCTAGTATGCTTTGTGTGTGTTCTCTGGTCTGTAATTCCACAAAGTGTTGTGTATTGCTGTGTTTAACCCCTTAGGGACACAGCCTTATTACACCTTAGGACCAGGCCATTTTTTGCAAATCTGACCAGTGTCACTTTAAGTGCTGATAACTTTAAAACGCTTTGACTTATCCAGGCCGTTCTGAGATTATTTTTTCGTCACATATTGTACTTCATGACACTGGTAAAATGAAGTCAAAAAAATTATTTTTTTTGCACCAAAAAATACCTAATTTAACTAAAATTTGGAAAAATTTGCAAATTTCAAAGTTTTTAGTTTCTCTACTTCTGTAATACATAGTAATACCCCTAAAAATTGTGATGACTTTACATTCCCCATATGTCTACTTCATGTTTGAATTATTTTGGGAATGATATTTTATTTTTTTGGGGATGTTACAAGGCTTAGAAGTTTAGAAGCAAATCTTGAAATTTTTCAGAAATTTACAAAAACCCAATTTTTAGGGACCACTACAGCTCTGAAGTCACTTTGCGAGGCTTACATAATAGAAACCACCCATTCTATAAACTACACCCCTCAAGGTATTCAAAACTGATTTTACAAACTTAGTTAACCCTTTAGGTGTTGCACAAGAGTTATTGGCAAATGGGGATGAAATTTGAGAATTTCATTTTTTTGCCTAATTTTCCATTTTAACCCATTTTTTCCACTAACAAAGCAAGGGTTAACAGCCAAACAAGACTGTATCTTTATTGCCCTGACTCTGCTGTTTACAGAAACACTCCATATGTGGCCGTAAACTACTGTACGGTCACACAGCAGGGCGTAGAGTGAAAGGTGCGCCATATGGTTTTTGGAAGCCAGATTTTGCTGGACTGTTTTTTTGACACCATGTCCCATTTGAAGCCCCCCTGATGCAACCCTAGAGTAGAAACTCCATAAAAGTGACCCCATCTAAGAAACTTCACCCCTCAAGGTATTCAAAACTGATTTTACATACGTTTTTAACCCTTTAGGTGTTGAACAAGATTTAATGGAAAATAGAGATACAATTTCCAAATTTCACTTTTTTGGCAGATTTTCCATTTTAATATTTTTTTTCCAGTTACAAAGCAAGGGTTAACAGCCAAACAAAACTCATTATTTATGGCCCTAATTCTGTAGTTTACAGAAACACCCCATATGTGGTCGTAAATTGCTGTACGGGCACACGGCAGGGCGCAGAAGGAAAGGAATGCTATACGGTTTTTGGAAGGCGGATTTTGCTGGGCTGTTTGTTTATTACACCATGTCCCATTTGAAGCCCCCCTGATGCACCCCTAGAGTAGAAACTCTAAAAAAGTGACCCCATTTTAGAAACTACGGGATAGGGTGGCAGTGTTGTTGGTACTAGTTTAGGGTACATATGATTTTTGGTTGCTCTATATTACACTTTTTGTGCGGCAAGGTAACAAGAAATACCTTTTTGGCACAGTTTTTTTTTTGTTATTTACAACATTCATCTGACAGGTTAGATCATGTGGTAATTTTATAGAGCAGGTTTTCACGGACGCGGCGATACCTAATATGTATACAATTTTTTTTATTTATGTAAGTTTTACACAATGATTTCATTTTTAAAACAAAAAAAGTTTTAGTTTCTCCATAGTCTAAGAACCATAGTTTTTTCAGTTTTTGGGCGATTATCTTAAGTAGGGTCTCATTTTTTGCGGGATGAGATGACGGTTTGATTGGCACTATTTTGGGCTGCATATGATTTTTTGATCGCTTGCTATTACACTTTTTGTGACGCAAGATGACAAAAAATTGCTTTTTTTGCACCGTTTTTATTTTTATTTTTTTACAGTGGTCATCTGAGGGGTTAGGTCATGTGATATTTTTATAGAGCCGGTTGATACGGACGCGGCAATACCTAATATGTATACTTTTTTTAATTTATGTAAGTTTTACACAATGATTTCATTTTTGAAACAAAAAAAATGATGTTTTAGTGTTTCCATAGTCTAAGAGCCATAGTTTTTTCAGTTTTTGGGCGATTATTTAAAGTAGGGTCTCATTTTTTTCGGGATGAGATTACGGTTTGATTGTTACAATTTTGGCGTACATGTGACTTTTTTGATCACTTTTATTACCTTTTTTTGGGGAAGTAAAGTGGGCAAAATTTCAATTTCATCATAGTTTTTAATTTTTTATTTTTATGGCGTTCACCGTGCGGGGAAAATAACATGACCGTTTTATAGATCAGGTCGTTACGGACGCGGCGATACCAAACATGTGTAGGGAATTTTATTTTTTTCATTTTTAATCAGTGATAAATGTGTTTTTTGATTTTTACTTTTTTTTCACTTTTTTTTCACTTTTTTTTTACCCAGACCCACTTGGGTTTTGAAGATCCAGTGGGTCTGATGTCTGTATATTACAGTACAGTACAATATATAGTACTGTACTGTATTTTACTTACACTGAACAGATCTATGTCTTTAGCATAGATCTGTTCAGCACCATGGACAGCAGGACGCCTGAGCAGGCGTCCTGTTGCCATGGAAACCTTCCCCATCTGCCACAACTTCGCAGACGGGGAAGGGTGAGGACGGGGCTTCGGGGGGCTGTCTGGGGGCTCTCTCCCTCTCCCATCGGGGGGCTGCAAAGGCACAGCAGCCCCCCGATCGGAGAGGGAGGGAGCTCCCTGCGCTGTTAACCTTTTCCATACAGCGGTCCGTACGGACCGCTGTATGGAAAGGGTTAAACGGCTGACATCGCATCAACGATGTCAGCCGTTTATACCAGGGTGCCAGCAATGTGCTGGCACCCTGGTATACCCACTAGACGCCAACGATTATTCAAGGGGAGGCGGGCGGGGGATCGCGATCCCGCCTGCCGCACCGCCCGCCTCCCGCACCGCCCGCAACCCTCCCCCTGCACCACCCGCCCACATAATATCATTCAGGGGTGCAGGGGGAAGAAAAACCATATATATTTTGGGCATTATAAAGTTTCTGATCCCCGCGGTCACGGACCGCGGGGATCAGAAATGGCAAAAAGCGCATCAAACCGCAGGTCTGAATTGACCTGCGGTTTGTTGCGATCTTCGACATGGGGGGGTCACGGGACCCCCCCCCCGCGCATTTAGCCTAGGTGCCTGCTCAATGATTTGAGCAGGCACCTTGTTCCGATCACTGCCAGCCGGGCGGCAGTGATCGGAACAAGACATGACGTCCCGATACGTCATGTGTCCTTGAGTACCAGGACATCATGACGTACCGGTACGTCATGTGTCCTGAAGAGGTTAAGGTTAGTCTATTGCTGAGATGTTGTATTGTCCTGATTGAATTGCTGGGTGGAATTCAAATAGAGATATTTCAGTCATGAAAAATGGCCACATGACTCAAGGGGATTCGATCACCACCGTGGCTGGTGATTGGCTTCTGGTGGCATCAAACCATATATTTTTAGTGAGCATCGCAGGCTGGAAGAAGAAGAAGCGAGGGCCCAGCATCAGGAAACAGGTAAGTTTCTTTTTACAAGTCTAGGCAAGTGTGTGTTTGTGTTTCCAACCCCCCCATTCTTGCACAAGCACTTTAAACACAATGTTAAGATCTATAATACATGTGAAGAAGTATTTTCAAATGCCGTTATAAAGTGTCTTTGGCCATAATTGTCTAATACACTGTTATGAAATGGAGTTGTATTGCTGCAAGCATTCACGAGTCAAACCTTATAATTTCTTGCAGGTTCCTGCTGTTTTTTCTACATCTTTCATATAATTTATTCTGTTTGCTGTTGTTTGTGACATAAGATCTGTACAGGCTTGGACTGGCCCACAGGGTAACAGGTGAATCCCCCGGTGGGCCCCTAGTCCCCCACCCCTTGCATATGTGACACATGGTATTATAGACTGACTACGAGGGTTGAGCGAACCCGACCTGCAAAGTCCAGGTTCGTACCGAACTTTGAAAGTTCGGGTACTCAGACCCGAACCCGGACTTTTTCACTGAAGTTCGGGTTCGGAGTTCGGGTGATTTTATTATTTTCCATCATAACATGGTTATAATGGAAAATAATAGCATTCCTAAGACAGAATGCTAAATAAAATGGCCATTGAGGGGTTAAAAAAACAAAACAAAAAAAACCTCACCTCATCCACTTGATCGCGCAGCCGGTATCCTTTTCTTTCTTCTTTCTGAGGGACCTGCAAAAGGACCTGCGATGACGTCACCGTGCTCACCACGTGGTGAGCGTAGTGACATCACCGCAGGTCATTCTATCTTCATTCTATGAATGAAGATAGAAGGACCTGCGGTGATGTCACCGTGCTCACCACGTGGTGAGCGCGGTGACATCATCGCAGGTCCTTTGGCAGGTCCTGCAGAAATAAGAGGATACCGGCTGCGCGATCAAGTGGGTGAGGTGAGGTTTTTTTAAATTAATTTTTAACCCCTCAATGGCCATTTTATTTAGCATTCTGTCTTAAAGGGAACGAACCTGTCACCGGGATTTTGGCCATAGAGCTGGGGACATGGGCTGCTAGATGGCCGCTAGCACATCTGCAATACCCAGTCCCCATAGCTCTCTGTGCTTTTATTGTGTTGAAAAACTGTTTTGATCGATATGCAAATGAACCTCATATGTGTCCTGTATCCGGAGATGAGTCCAGCGGAAAGGAGCCCAGCACCGCCCCGTGTCCTCCGAATCTCCTCCTTGCTGGCTGACGTCACAGAGCTGGAGCGCCGAAATCTCGCGATGCGCGAGCTAGCGCATGCGCAGTGTCGGCATCATGTTCATTCCCTGTGCTGGCATCAGCACAGGGAACGAACTACGCATGCGCTAGCTCGCGCATTGCGAGATTTCGGCGCTCCAGCTCTGTGACGTCAGCCAGCAAGGAGGAGATTCGGAGGACGCGGGCGGTGCTGGGCTCCTTTCCGCTTGACTCATCTCCGGATACAGGACTCATATCAGGTCATTTGCATATCGATCAAAACTGTTTTTTAACACAATAAAAGCACACAGAGCTATGGGGACTGGGTATTGCAGATGTGCTAGCGGCCATCTAGCAGCCCATGTCCCCAGCTCTATGGCCAAAATCCCGGTGACAGGTTCCCTTTAAGAATGGTATTATTTTCCATTATAACGGAAAATAATAAAGTGAAGTTCGGGTCCCCATTGACTTTAATGGGGTCTGGGTTCGGTGTTAAGTTCGGATCAAGTTCGGGTCCCGAACCCGAACTTTGACATGAAGTTTGGCCAAACCTGTCAGACCCGAACTTCAACAGGTTCGCTCATCCCTACTGACTACATTACATGTTGATAGATAGCGTACAGCATCTCAACCAACCTATGTTTATATAAAAAACTGGGTAGTCGCCACATGGACCCCCATAATCAACCATGTGCAAGCAGATAACTCTTGCATGTAGTTTTACAGCGGGCCCCCAGAATGAATTTTACTGGTGGGCCTTAGGCACCACAGTCTGACATTGGATCTATATATCTCTACTACAAGTGAGCAAATCTCTTAAAATTCAACTTGGATCTAATCATTTCAAATCGACCTTGTGATTTGGATACAAATTGATTCTACCGGAATCAAAAGTACTGGCTAAAAAACTTCTCTCACTCTCTGTCTCTCTCTTTCGCTCTCTAATTTGCCTGAATCAAATCTCCAAAAAATTCTGATTCAAACAAATCAGAATTTTTGGAAAAATGTGGGCTGAATTTTGATTCTATCATTCTAAAAGTTATGTAAGTAAGCCGTGTTCCTAGTGAATATCACTAATCCTAAATTAGGAGATGCTTGAACTCTTAGCGATAAAACTAGATGACATTTTGTGCTCTGATAGAAAAATAGATATTTGAATTGCTTTCTACAGCTTGAAAGTCTTCCCTTAGCTGCCCGAGTGAAACACTACCAATTAGTGCTTGGGTAGTTTAATTTTATGATGCCCAAGAGATGCTTATATGTCTCTCATCTTTATCTTCATATGGTGCTGTAGATGGATTTCAATGCTTACTAATGTGACAACCATGAAATTTCTAGTCACTATTTCAGGCATGTGTCAGAATAATTCTGGCAATCATTTTTAACTCTTATTCCTTTTTGGATTCTCTTATACACTCAAAGGACACATCTAGTGGGACTTGATTCCTACAGGTTTGAATGCATGAATATTGCAACAGATAATTTTTTACATGTTTTGTATTTTATTTTTACAATCCTTGCAGATTACTTATATATTAGTATTAAATGGGTATTCCGGTTATTTCAAGTTCTCCCCTATCCACAGGATAGGTAATAAATATCACATTGCTGGGGCTCCTACAGTTGGGACCCCAACTATTCATGAGAATGGGGGTCTAGTACCCTGCAGGGCCCTTGAAATGGAAGAAGTGGCAGGTCAGGCATGCACACTGCTGCTCCATTCATCTCTATGGGACCAGCTGGAAATAGCTGAGCAATGTTCTTGGCTATCTCCAGCAGTCCCATAGAGATGAACGGAGTAACAGTATACTTAAAGGGGTTTCCCAGCTCAAATAAGTCAGTAATCAAATAAATATGCAAAAATAACAAAGATAACTAGATGGTGTAGTTTCTGAAGAAATCACAGGATGTTGACTTGAAATCTGATTGGCTGTTTGTGGCTCCACCCACTTTTACAAATTTAAAACCCAAGTCACCCAATGACCGACTGTGCCAAATTTGAGAACCCTGCCATTAACAGTCAAAGAGGGAGCCTGGAGGGTGGGATCGCTTATTAAAGCACAAGCAACTTACCTCACTATAGGTCGAAGAAGTGTGGAACGTTGGTAAGTTGTTTGTGCTTTATTGACTTCAATGAGAAAATGTAAAAAGCTGTTATTCTTACAATATGAAAGACAGAGTCCCCAAACTGGCTCCATGGGTCACTGGGTGAGTGTGGTTAGAATTTAGGAAAAGTGGGTGGAGCCTTTAACAGCTAATCACATTTCAGCTATTTGTTTTATATGGGAAAATTTAAATTACTGCCGCTCTTTGACTGTCAATGGCAGGGTCCTCAAATTTGGCACAGTCAGTCATTGGGTGACTTGGGTTCAAATTTTAAAAAGTAGGTGGAGCCACAAACAGCCAATCAGATTTCAAGCCAACATCCTGTGGTTTCTTCAGAAATGACGCCATCTAGATTTCTCTACTGTTGCCTAATTACAGGACATATTAATGATGCCAGTGTTTGGCTGGCATGTGAAGATACGTCATTGCTGAAGCAGCGTTTTTGGACCAGTGAAATGTCAGAACAGGAGTGGTAGTAAACCAGTAAAATATTGGTTAAACCAGTAAAATATTGTTTAAATGGTCACTGAGTTTTTGTAAAACTTTTGATATGTCATATCAAGAGTTTTCATCAGTAGGGGGTCCAAGTGCTCCCTACCGATCCCTACGCTCTCTCTCCTCGCTTCAGGAGAGAAAGCAAGGCAGACTTATTAGACAGTCTATGGGCCCATCTCGAATTCTGTTCACTGCAGCAAGGATAGATAATGTGATATGTGAGAACTTTTCTATCCTCGTTCTAGTGATTGGTGGAATTCTCAGCACTCTGAACCCCACTGATCAAGTCTTTATGACATTTCAAAAGTTTTATGAAAACTCATTGACCCATTAAACATATTTGGACAGTTGAAGATTCAATTCATGTGAAAAGTATTCAATGAGGCTGAGGTCTGTGGCTTTGTGTAGACCAGTCAAGTATTTTCATTCCAACCTCAGCAAAATATTATGTTATGCATCCCTATGCAAATGGTTTTTAACACTCTATTCTGTACTTGGACGAGCAACATTATTCTGGGTCTACTAAACCCTGATCTACTCATTGTGCTAGATAGTGACATACTCATCACTCCAATTCATCACTGCAGTGAGTATGCTTCCATAGCTTCGAGTCCAATGGTTGTATGCATTATACCACTCCATTATACCACCAAATTGATGCTGCTGCTGATCTTTGATGGTTCAGGCTAATACGGTGGTTACTAGTGGGTTTTACAATGTTTCAGTGATAAGTAGAAAATCACTGCCTGACCATCCATTTTTTTTCCAAATGTTTTTATTTCACATTGACATAATAGAAACATAGAATGTGTCGGCAGATAAGAACCATTTGGCCCATCTAGTCTGCCCAATATACTGAATACTATGAATAGCCCCTGGCCCTATCTTATATGAAGGATGGCCTTATGCCTATCCCATGCATGATTAAACTCCTCCACTGTATTTGCAGCTACCACTTCTGCAGGAAGGCTATTCCATGCATCCACTACTCTTTCAGTAAAGTAATACTTCCTGATATTACTTTTAAACCTTTGCCCCTCTAATTTAAAACTATGTCCTCTTGTAGCAGTTTTTCTTCTTTTTAATATTCTCTCCTCTTTTACCTTGTTGATTCCCTTTATGTATTTAAAAGTTTCTATCATATCCCCTCTGTCTCGTCTTTCTTCCAAGCTATACATGTTAAAAGATATGCTGAAGTACATAATGTGTGATTTGATAAGTAGTACTTTACAACATATCTTTTAGTAACAAGTCCTCGGTAAGAGCCCCAACAATCAGAATAATGGATTGCAGCTACTACATCAACCTTCTGACATCAGTCGGTTTTTCCATATAAGTGGAGAAGGGGAGTGAAGGGAGAGGAGAAGGGGAAAGGATAGGTTATGGGGGATTAATAGTGCAGAAACCATAACTTGACACCCCCAAACCGCAGGGTTAGTAGAACAAAACAGTTGCCCAAAATGTTCACCTCTCCTCCTCAGTCAGTGGATTTAAACTCCAAGCAAACACGTGGCGCACAGAGACCCCCGCTGAGCCCTTAAGTAGAATCTTATGTCTGAGATTGGAAGGTCATTTAATAAGACACGTGTCTGATACTAGGAAGTGAGTTGAAAACATTCCTGAATGCATCTTCTAACCTGGAGGGGCAGTTTATCTATGAAGCTCTCATGCAAATAATTGTGTCACATGTATCTCCTTCCTGGAAGACGCCTCCAGCTAGTCTATCTTCATTAAGAAGGAGACTTTCTCGAGAAATAGCTTAAACAGTGAGGGTGTGGGGTCGATCCATGTGTGGGGTATAGTCTTGATTCCTGCCGCTGCTAATAGACATAACAACTTCCTACTACCAGGGGTGCAACGTGTACTAGTCAGGTCAATGTACCAAAAGATGGCCCATATAGGATCTAGAGGTGCTGCTGATGTCAAATGGGTGGTAGAAAATTTGTGTAGGGTCATCTCTCTGTAGTGGCTGGATGGCAAATAACGAAGGTTGTGTTCCAGAGCCTGATATATAGTAGACATTGTTAACTGCGTAAATATCTTTGAGCCATTTAGCTATTGTCCATTTGCCCTGCCCATAGTCCAAAGGGCAGTAATTTCTGGAGATAACTGCTGGTAGATAGAGAAAAAAGTTAAAAAGAATGTTGATGTATAGTCTTGTGTACACGCAGTCTTACCCTTTGGGCCTCGATGCGCTTAGCTGACTAATTCAACAGGGAGGGAAAAAAAGAAGGCATGACACTTTGCCATGGGCCACAAAGACCTAGAGAATAAGGCACCTATTCCAGTGACCAATTTCCTAGCACTTATCAAATGGAGAGTCAAGAAAAAGGGGAGGAAGGTAGGGGGATCTCAAGGTTCAAAGGGTTCGGACAAGATATAGAGAATGTGAAGAAAACAATTTAATAAATGTGGGGAAAAAGTATCTTTAATATAAAAGAACATTACCAACCATGAATTTATAGACTAAGATTTAAGAAAACCCCCAAAATTATATAAACCAAATAAGTGTTATATAGGAAAAGTAAGGTTTTCAGTGCACGTCTGAATGAGAGAAGACTGGGAATCATTTTCAGGGCCAGAGGTAGGTGGTTCCAAAATCTGGCCCCTTCAGCCGAAAAGGATCTACCTCCACGTCTGATCTTGTTAACTTGCGGGATGTAAAAATTCGCAGAGTTACTAGACCTCAATGTCCTCAAGGGGCGTACCTGGTGAATTTACGTTGCAGGTACAAGGGCCCCACACCATGGAATACCCTATGCATGAAACAT
Source organism: Bufo gargarizans (assembly GCF_014858855.1). Taxonomy (NCBI): domain Eukaryota; kingdom Metazoa; phylum Chordata; class Amphibia; order Anura; family Bufonidae; genus Bufo; species Bufo gargarizans. The sequence goes on along the minus strand of NC_058080.1, from coordinate 491,575,983 downwards.
CCAATCTTGAACATCACCCGTTGTTGGATGGGGAGCCAGTGCAAGGCATTAAAGGGTTTCTACCACTTAGGTGTCACATATTTAGCTGTCAGACACTAGCGATCTGCTAGTGTCTGCTCTGGCCAACCATCCTAATATAATTGCTTTTGGGGCGGTGGTTTGGCTAAAAAAACTACTTTTATTAATATGCTAATGAGCCTCTAGGTGCTATGGGGGCGTCATTAGCACCTAGAGGCTCCGTCTACCTTCAGAAACTGCCGCCGCCCAGCGCGTCCCTCCAGCCCGCCCATCTCCTCCTGAATGCGATCCTCCTTGTGAGCGCCTGTATTCGGCGCATGCGCAGTAAATGTCTGACAGCTTCCCTGCTCAGACATCTCCACTGCGCCTGTTCCTCGGAGCACTATGGCGTCATCGCGCAGGCGCAGTGGAGATGTCTGAGCAAGGAAGCGGTCAGACATTCACTGCGCATGCGCAGAATACATACGATCGCATTCAGGAGGAGATGGGCGGGCTGGAGGGACGCGCTCGGCGGCGGCAGTTTCTGAAGGTAGACGGAGCCTCTAGGTGCTAATGACGCCCCCATAGCACCTAGAGGCTCATTAGCATATTAATAAAAGTAGTTTTTTTAGCCAAACCACCGCCCCAAAAGCAATTATATTAGGATGGTTGGCCAGAGCAGACACTAGCGGATCGCTAGTGTCTGACAGCTAAATATGTGACACCTAAGTGGTAGAAACCCTTTAAGAGAGGGAGTTATATGCTCTCGGCGGACAACACCCGTTAGGAGCCTTGCTGCGGCATTCTGCATAAGTTGAAGTCTATGCAAGTTCTTCTTAGGGAGTCCAATGTACAAGGCATTACAATAGTCCAACCGACTGCTGATCGCTGCTCCGACCAAGGCTTTCCTGAGCGGGTAATTCAATGTATTTTAAAATCCTCCCCAGAAGTTTCAGCTGGTAGTGGCAGGTACTAACCATCTGATTTATCTGAGGGGCCAGGGTTAATATGGAGTCCAAGACCACTTCCAAGTCCCTGACCTGGGTGGCTGTCTCAGGGACAGGTTCAAAAGACAATGGCCATTGGGGTGCTGAGGGTGTATCACTGGTCACTGAATGTAATACATACAGTTTTGGTGCCATTAAGCTTTAGATAATTGGCACTCATCCAGTGATCGATCTCCAAGAGACATCCGGACAGATCGACTTCATCAACTGTTCCTTTGGCAAGCCTAAAGTACAGTTGTGTATTATCTGCATAAACATGAAACTGAAGATTGTGGCTCCTGATGATGTTGGCCAATGGTCTCATATAGATGTTGAACAAGACTGGGGATAGTGCCAAGCCTTGTGGTACTCCACAGGACAGTGAGAGATCGGTTGAGTGAAATACCCCCAGCTTCACTCATTGTACCCTGTCCTGGAGAAATGAGACCATCCATGCCAAGGTCTTTCCATCTAATCCGGCTACCACTTTCAACCGGCTCAAAAACACTTGATGGTCAATAGTGTCAAAAGCGGATGATAGGTCCAGAAGGACTAGGACCATGGGGTCGTTCTGGTCTAATGCCATCAGTAGATCATCCTGGACATTGACCAGAGAGGTCTCAGTACCCCTTCAAGAATGTGATTGGCCTCCAGATAACCCTGCAGTTGTGCAACAACCTCCCTCTCGCCTATCTTTGCAACGAACGGCAGTCCCGAAATCGGTCTAAAGTTACTCAGATCGGTTACAAATAGCGCCGGTTTCTTAGGTGTTACCACTGCCTGCTTCAGAATAGCTGGCACCTGACCGCTGGAAATGGAACTATTTATAATGTCTCGAATGTATGGTGCCATTGCAACCGCGGCGGACTTCACCACGGCCGCCGGGCATGGGTCTAGAGGCGAGGAGTAGGATTTAAGAGCTCCAATGATTTCAATCGTTCTCTCCTCAGAGATGGGCTGAAATTCTGCAAAGGAATAAGGTAAGATTGAAAATGAAGAAGAAAGTGTCTCGTCCATCCTATGAACCGTTGGGATATTGTCCCTAAGTTTCTGTTGGGGTATTTAAATTTAAGATCTTCGAGTGGTAGGATCTTGTGTGTGGTGTGGTCCATCAAGTGATCAATAAGAGTTATTCCTCCCTTATGCCAGTCATAAAAGTCCCTATGGGGTGATCCTGCTTTCAAATGTGGGTTTGCCAGGAGGGCCATTTTGACCATCTATTTTAATGCTAATGTTTATCTGTGAAGGTTGTATGGTGGAATTGGTTGTATTCAACTATTAGCAATGGATGGGACTAAAATCATAGACCACCATTAAAACTTTAAGGGATTACTGCAGCTCAGCTCCCGTTCAAGCCAAGTGAATGGAGGCTGAGCTACAGTAACGTAGCACTGTCACTACACAGTGGATGGAGCTGTCTGCTTCTGGCTCCATCTATTCTTGGACCTAGCTACTGTCTCTAATGGCCAGCAGATAATGTCATCTGTGTATTTACTTCTAGGTCCTCTGATACTAAAGAGGTTTCTATGGATTCAATCTTCTTTGACAGTTCCTCAATTGATTTCTGGAGTTGCTCTATAGTGAGTAGGATAAGATCAAAGGAGAATTTATTCAGGATACTTTCAAATCGTGTGCAGAATTCGGTGTTACCAGCAAATAATGTGGGTCTCAGTGGTGAGCGTAGGCCCCTTGGGATTCTGTTGCTTCTGTAGTATTCGGTAAGAGTGCTGCAATGCAGTTCCCATCCAATTAAGTGTTTGCTGTCTCTTTCGTAGTCACAAATTTTCATCTCATGGCTGGGTATATGTAGGAAATCATTAGATAGATGTACTCCTGATATGATGTTTTCAGCTGTAGATGTGTAGTATGAAAACACATTTGACCTGCTTGAGGAGGGTGCTGGTAACTCGTAGTATCGTGCAATGTTATAAAGGTAGAGCACCGCACACCGTAGTTGCCAGTGCCAGCAAGGATTTGTCAGTCTTAGCAAATAAAATAGAAAATTGCGGCTCTTCATTTGCAATTCAAGGCATTTTATTCATATCGCATCACATAGAAATCATGATCCAGTAATTTCTCAGAAGCACAATTGATTATGGGTATTAGATTATGTGACCGGATGTTTCGGCCTGTCAAGGCCTTCTTCAGCGGTCTACTATCTATGGTAAAACAATATAGATGCTATGAGATACTGGAGATATTCACATCCAGGAGTTAGACAAATAAAGGAAGATAAGTGCACAATCAAATAGGTCAATGGAATAAACATATAGACATATATACAAGCAGTGGCGCACCTACAGGGGGGGTCCACCGGGTCTGGACCCCCCCCCCTAGAATAACCAGACAATATATATATTTTTTATCCTTCAGGGCCGCACCGCCGATCACCACAGGCAGTGCGGCCCTGGATGTAATTGCGGAAGCGGTTGGGGCGGGGGGGGGGCTGGGTTGCGGGGGGGCAGTAGGAGATGAGCACTTCCATTGTGGAAGCGCTCATCTCCATATCTAATCCATCTGTATCGCCGTCCTTAGGACAGTGATACAGATGCCTGTGCTGTGCTGCAGCAGGGGAGGGAGAGGTGTGTCCCTCCCCTGTTCTTCTGATAGGCCGCAGGCACTAATCAGAGGCCGGCTTAGGTGGCGCGATGACGTCATTATCGCGCCGCCTGAGTACACAGCAGGGACACAGGCCGGAAGAGGCCTGCATCGCATCGCTGCTGATGGAGCTGGAGGTAAGTATCAGTGTATTTTTTATTTTATTTTTTGGAGGGGGGGAGCTGGCACTATGGGGGCATCTGACAATTCTTACAGCCCCATTTTTTTTGGGGTGGCACTTCTTACTGGCACATTATGGGGGGGCACCATGGGGGAGAGGAGCACTATGGGGGCTCTAAAGGGGCTTTTTTTTATTTTATTTTTACACACTATGGGGGGCACTATGGGGCATCTGGTGGCACTATAGGGGCATTATTTGGGGGGCACCATGGGGGAGAGGAGCACTATGGGGGCTCTAAAGGGACTTTTTTTAAAACAAATTATGGGGGGGCACTATAGGGGAGAACGGCCCTAGGGGAAATCTGGTGGCACTATAGGGGCATTATTTGGGGGGCACCATTGGGGAGAGGAGCACTATGCGGGCTCTAAAGGGGCTTTTTTTTTTACACATTATGGGGGGCACTATAGGGGAGAACGGCACTATGGGGCATCTGGTGGCACTATAGGGGCATTATTTGGGGGCACTATGGGGAAGTAGGGGTTCTAAAGGGGCCTTTTTTTCTTATTGGCACATTATGGGGGCATTATGGCATCTGATGGCACTAAGGGGGCATTTTTTTACTGGCACAATATGGGAGGCACTATAGAGGAGAGCGGTGTAACATCCAAGAGTATGTCACTAAAACTCTGTCACCCTGCTATATGATGTTAAGTGTAAATGTGTTATCATGTTGTGTAACCTGACATTACATTTTCCATTATCTGGATTTCCTATGACTGTTTTATGTAAATTGCTGCAATTCTCCATGTACACCAGTAGGTGGCGGCAATGTGCAGACAGTCTATAGAACAGTTTAGTATATCTAGACCGGAATAGTCCATTCCAGTCTAGACTCCCCTGTATGAGCAGAAGTGGGACGTTCCCATGTTCTGTATCATGAGGAGGAGTAGGAAGTCTAGTTAGTGTTCCAGCCACCCCTGTTGGGGTAGGTTGTGTTGATAGGAGCTCCCAGAATCAGGGATCCCAACCCTGGATCCTACCTCAGCTGAGGCCCGGATCCATCCTCCCAGCCCGAGTCATCTACCTCAGCTGGTCGACCAGAGAAGCAGCCATCTCCAGCATCCAGGAAGAAGCATCCCCTGTGAGCCAAGCTGTGAGTACATTTCCCAAGTCCAGGAGAAGCCAAATTCCTCCTCAGCTAGTCAGGCCCACTACCAAGCAGAATACAGACAGAGCAGAAGACTAATACCTGCCAGATCTATAGGTGTATGTACCAGAAGCAGAATATATATAAATTCCTAAAGACTATTGCTGTTAACTTGTACGGATTTAAAGCTGCCATCTTAATTATTCCATCAAAACTCCTATTAACAACACTCCATTTGTTGCATGTGAGCCAGGATACAGAAGTCCAGCCATACCAAGGTAGGATACACCGTTGACACTACACAGAGACATTATCCCCCTCTGGCATTCCTCACCTGGTATGAGCTGTAACATCTTAAAGGGCCCTGCTACAGTACCTGGGCAAGCTGCAACTGGCGTCACAAACTACTACATATATAAACTGACCCACTGCATAGCAACCCCACTGACCCAGTGTCCTGCTCACGGCAGCGGCACTATGGGGCATTATTTGGGGGCACTATGGGAGAGAGAGGCACTATTGGGGCATATGGTGGCACTTAGAAGGGGCATTTTTTACTGGCATATTATGGGGGACACTATGGGGAAGGGGGAGAGGAGCACTATGAGGGCATTTACTGGGGCACTATATAGGGGTATTTTATACTGGCATACATTATGGGGACATTAGCTCAACAGCGGGCACTAAGCGGGGTTATTTCCTGTACTGTCATATTGTAGGGATAATTATTAGTACTAGAAGGTATTATGCGGAGCTTTGCTACTACTGGGGGCTATGAGGAACATGATTACTAGTATGAGCACTATAGGGGCATTATTACTACTAAGTGTGCTCTGGCAGAGAATGATTTCTATTTTGGGGAGCACTGTTACTTTGGGGGGCACCCTGGCACAGTATCAGCTTAGCACAATAATTTTTGGGGGACATTATCTTTATACTATTAGTGTCTGAGCGCAGTTATTTTTTTAGAGCACTGTGTGCCAATAATTGTTGAAGGGGGCACTATCTGTGTGGTAGTAATATTTCCAGGGGGACTATTTCTGCAGTATAGTATTGGGGGCACAGCGGGCACAGTATTGGGGGTGGCAGAAAAGGGTGTTTAGAAGATGTGAAGATGATGGAAATGTGGGAAACTAATATCTGTTTGTCAATCTCTGCAGAGACGGGAGATGGCTGAAAAATCATCATGGCGGTCTGGTCTGAATGGAGAAGATAAAGAAAGAGAACGTCTACAACAAAGGTGACATCACTGGATGTAAGAGGTATGGGGCGCTATGTAGGAGAGGAGATGCTCCCGCTCCTCCCCCTGCCATTTGCAGAAAGAGGATTCAGAGCTGGGTGAGGACGGCCAAGGGGGGCAGCAGGCCACGGGTGGGTGGCAGATGGTGGGGGGAACCACAGGCCTTGAGCAGGATCTGGGGAGGGAGGAGAACAGAGGAGCTTCCTGGCTGTAGCCTGCTGTTTATTGTATAATGTAAAGCAGGCAGTGCAGCCAGGACAGGCCTCCTCTCTCCGGATGATGTGTAGAGATAGGCCTCAACTATAGGATGTCAGCTGTACAGTGTTTGTTGGGCGTGGCCTATTATATGTAGGAGGGGCTTTTAATAATGGGCAGGGCCAAAAAATTTGCTGCATTGTTGTGTTCCTACAGACCGTTTAGAATCGCCAAGTAAAAGAATCGGTGCAACACACTACACCCCTTCCCTGCATTTTTAAATATAAAGGGGGCTTTGAAAAATTGAATTTACACAGCGCACTACACATGCCACATTTTTTGGCCTTTCGGACCCCCCTAGACAAAATTCCTGGGTGCTCCTCTGGTTGTATCTGCGTCCTTGGGACGCAGGCACAATAGAACGTAAGGTGCCTAGAAACCAGTTCAATTGATCTGGTGATTGGGTGCACTGGACCCTGGTGCACTTGCTTCCTGTGCACCATTGTTAATCCGGCCCTGTATTTAGCTATGTAGCTTTACAGGCTATTTACAGGTCACTTTGTTACTAGCTCCAAGTACAACCACATAGAAAGAAATACTTTAGCGGTTAACGTTGATACCATCAGTCAAAGTATAACTCCCAATACTCCTCATTAACATCTAACTGGCCTCTATGCAAATATATCTCGCTAAACACACAGGGATTATACTTAAATGCAAAGGAAAATGTGACACTGACTTTTTCACTCCACATCTTGTAACTGACAGAAACAGCTCTCAACTGAATCATCTGAAACTGCTGGAGAACTAAACAGTGAATATAATTTCAGAGGTCAATATCTCTCAAGATTTATATCAAGTAGAAAACTTCTTTCTTGACTTTCAAACTTTTAATAGCTCTATAGTGTTTGAAATACGTGAAGTTCACATTCGTATAAAATCAAGCATTTTCAGTATTGAAAGAACAGACTGTATCGAAAAACTGCTAAGCTTTTGTAGCTACCAGATAGGATCATCTTCACTACTTACAAAACCTGTCAATGTTCTCGATTGAAGTCAATCCTTCTGTCACCACAAGAGAGGACTTTTTTGCCCTAATGTACAGAGTGCACAGAGCTGTAGTATGACACCTGTAGAAGTCTATGAGGATCCACTGTACCCCAATACCTCCAAAATCATTTTGGTATGCCCTAACAGGTGCTCTATAGAGGGTATATCACACAAACACACATTGTGTAAAACAGAATCATAGGGATACCATGTGGCTCTGTAAGATGGTTAACATGAAGTGCACTCTCTCTTATAAAGAGCTGCATTCTTTCTGTTAAATCTGTTGCTATGGCCACTGGTGTACCCCGATCTAATAGGACCCAATGGCAACATTTTGTATAGATTACTCCCAATGAATTGTACTGTATGACAAATTACTTTTTTTATTAATTTGACCAAATTTTTTATAATAAAAAAGGGCTTTGCCTCACCCTGTATAACCCACCTCTATGTTGGAAAACATGGAACAATTACTTCATAAATATCATGCTCTGTAATGGGCAGGGGTGTCGACCCACTTTACCAACTAACTCGTTTGACTTTCAGCTAGTCCTAATGGCGATATCCTGGCAGTCCTCTGGTTTTCACTGTTTAAACCCTATACAGAGATCTTGTCTTCACTGCAGGGGAGCCACCAGGTCACTACCTCTTGAAACAGTCTCAGTGTAGTTGGCAGCTGACCCACAAGGGTCAGAGACACCAGTACCAAACGCCAAGAGGTCATGCAATACTTGTAGTTGTTAAACAGGCAGAGGAAAGGGAAGGCAGAGTTCATTTGATTCCGTAAAACTATTCTGATTTCAGGGCAGGCAGCAAAGGGTCAGTATGGTAGACAGGATAAGGTCAGGGCAATCAGTGGAGTATCATAGTCAGAGGTACTCTACACAGGAAGACAATCAGAATAGCACACCTGCACTGGTAAACTAGCAAGCTAGGCACCTAAACTCAGGTACCCTCTCACTGGGGAAAGTGGCCTATATACCCTGAGACAGCAAGCCATAAGCTAGGGAAAAATTAGGACTTGTGGGGAATGCGTCTTTAAGAGCCAGAAAGCATGCTCAGGGGAGAACAGGTCAAACAGGGAAGCGGAGGCTAGGGACTGCAGGAAATACCCACTGTGTGTGAGGAAGAAGAGGAGGAACCGCAGGTCCAGGCTGCCAGGAATAGTAGGAAGGGTGGGTAAGCCAGTGCCCACCAGGGTGAACGGAGCAGCAGTGTGCACGACTGCCATGCTCTGTTCATTTTGATCACCATATTGCTCAAATGTATTTATACCAGACAACTGACATACTTATATTGATAAATCTTCCCTATGAAAATGTAAACCATCTACTTACCTTCATAGGGTACATAAAAAAAAACGACTGCTTGCGGCCACCACAAAGAGGAGCTCAGTGAATTGAAATTTATGCAGTCAACACTGAACTTAAATGGTTATTCTGGTTAGAGAAAGTTATCCCCTATTCAAAGGATAGGGCATTACTATTAGATTAATGGGGGTCCTAATGCTGGTACCCCCACAGATAGCGAGAAAGAGGGCCCTGTACGTACCCTGTGAAGCCCCCCTAGATTGGAGAGTAGCTGGTCAGAAATGTGTCCATTCATTTTATAGGAGCACCAGAGATAACCGAATGTAGTGCTTGCCTCTCTGGGGGAATCTTATACCTTTAAAAGGGTCCAATGGACATTGTAGATTTTGTAATGCACTATTGATATTATACTGTTCTGTATGAAATGCTACACTATAAATATAAGTGTGGCAGCATAAAGTCACTATAGACGTTGTTCCGATATAAGAACTTGTCCCCTGTTCACAGTCCCTGTCAGTCCCATAGAGTTGAATAGAGTGACAGCGTGCATATGTGACCACCACTAACACTGGGTACTCAGGCAGCACATTCTTGTGATTGGTGGGGGTCCAACCTCTAGGACCCTAACCAATCAGAAACGTACCCATATCTTGTAGGGGATAGTACTTATGGTGGAACATCAGGTAAGAGAACTGAGAACACATGGTAGAGAGATTATAAATAGCAGTGTTCTGCAGACCTCGTGTTCAGTAGCAGGCAGGTGATGAAAGAGCTAGCTGGGAACAGTGATGGTCAGTTCTCAGTGTTCGCCAGCGAACACATGCGGGCTGCCATCTTTAGTAAGGTAGACTCAGTCTGAAATCAAAGGCGGTCACCTGGAGCAGGCAGTTCCGAGAACAGCCACGGGGCCTTCATCGGGCTGTTTTCGAAACTGCCTGCTCCTGGTGACTACATTTGATTTCAGACCGGGTCCCGTCACAGGCACAGGTAAGGGCTTACCTGTGCATTGCCGGACGGGTGAGTCTACCCTATTAAAGATGGCAGCCCGCATGTGTTCGCTGACGAACACTGCGACTGACCATCACTGGCTGGGAAGCTGCTACTGGAAACAAAGTCACCATTAATACTATGAGTATTTAGATAGAGGTGGTCATTGGTACTAGTAGTAAGGGTAGCACACTTTTGTTCTCTGGGTCAGTATGATTATGACGCTACCACATTTGTAGTTTTTCATGTTTTAATGCACTTTTCATTGATGCCATTTTGTGGTGTGGATAACTTTTTGCTCACTTTTTATAAAAAAATTTGGGGGAGTTGAAGCGACCAAAAAATGTGACCAGGTTATTTTTACCGCCTAGGGAACGCCGTAAAAATAAAACTGCATCATGACTGCATACAGCATCAGGACATAATCACGTAGGCTTGCACTATGACCTGATGCTATGTGATTTTGCGTCACAGTGTAGCAGGAGGCCTGGAAGAAGAATGTTGAGATCCCGAGAATCCCATTTGGAGGGATCTACATGGGATTATGATTATCCCATAGGTTGTTTAGAGCATTTTGGTGGGAGTTTTCCCACCAAAATCAGTGTCAAGTTGGCAAATTTTTGCATGGTTTCCTGGTTCTGGCAGATTACAGGGGATTGGCTAATTGGGATGTCCTATGGTGAGATTGTTGCTGAGGCTGGGAAGTTTATGGTACCCAGCAACAGTTAGGGCATTGGTGGATAGTTTTGGGGTGGTGTTGGAAAACCTGTATATAATGAGGTGGTTGCCAGCATTAGGCTGTCTGCCAAACCACATGTTTAGTTCAGCTGCCCTCCTGCCGCTCGTGAGGACTGCTTCTCTGCCTATGTCCGATCTCCTTCTCACCATGGATGATTGAATCGCGGAGCTCAAGCGGCGCTCTGAATATGGGGGAACAGCTGCCTGGTTGGAGACCCCCCTTGCAGACTTTTTGGCTTCGGTGCCTGATGTGTCGGAAGCCATGCTGTGCGGTCTCGGTTGAAAGATCGTCGGCGATGTCTGCTGTGGATGCGGGAGTTCTGGATGCCTTACCTGCGCTGCGCTTCTCTCGGAGTGAGAGGAGGCAGCATGCAATTTTCTCTCCCTCCCCCTGCAGGTCCTTACCTGAGCAGTGGAGGAGTTCCCAGCCGACCTTACAGGGGGGTGGGCTGTCCAGAGAAGCCTCAGCGGCACCTTGTCATGTGGAGAACCGGATGTAGGGTTTCGCAAGGGCAGCGTCCGGTCCGGCAGCTCCGCTCTGGCGTTTAGCAGCTGGAGGATGTGTGCCAAGAAGATCCTCCCCTGCCTCCTGAGGACCCATCTCCATCTATGCATCAGCCTGGGGCTACATCTGGTGGTGAGTGTCCATGGTGTTGTCCTCCTTACAGAGTTTGGTCCCCCCTTTGCCTTCACTTGTTAGACCGGCCGCTTTGGCGGCGATGTTACTGATGCTTGGCGGACGGGTGACCAGAGGGAGAGACAGGACTCTTATAGTGAGGACTCCACCCCCTTGCCATTCTTTTCCAAGGGTAGAGGTGTAGCTGAGACATGTTATAAAGAAACGGTCCCCTGTGATATTTCCCCCTCTAGGTTTTCATTTGTCCTTGGCGGTAAAAGAAAAGATATGGAGAAATGAATTTGTCGACAATTAATAATATTATAGGCTATAGCTACTAGAGAGGGGTCGTTGATCCAGGGAGTTATTCTGATTGCCTGATTGGAGTCAGGAAGGAATTTTTTATTCCCTAAAGTGGGGAAAATTGGCTTCTACCTCACAGTTTTTTTTTTTTTTGCCTTCCTCTGGATCAACTTGTAGGATGACAGGCCGAACTGGATGGACAAATGTCTTTTTTTGGCCTTATGTACTATGTTACTATGTTACATCCTATCCTTACTGCCTACACCTAAAGAGTTTGTAGCTAAATTGGAGAAGCGGGAAGATAAGTGAGAGGAGGATAAGAGATGTCCGATCCCTCGGACTTTTAATAATTGGTTGCATGCCTACTGTATATTTTGTAGCGTGATGAACGAGAAGTTCCCTCAAAGATGTTCAGGTTTATTTCAGCATTTTTATTTTTATACAATTATTCATCAACCTTTTTCACATCATCTTCCTTACATCAACACTGATATATATATTTTTATATAATATATATATTTTTTATATATTGTTATCCATTTTCATCTATCTTTTACAGACGTGGACAAAATTGTTGGTACCCTTTGGTCAATGAAAGAAAAAGTCACAATGGTCACAGAAATAACTTTAATCTGACAAAAGTAATAATAAATTAAAATTCTATAAATGTTAACCAATGAAAGTCAGACATTGTTTTTCAACCATGCTTCAACAGAATTATGTAAAAAAATAAACTCATGAAACAGGCATGGACAAAAATGATGGTACCCCTAGAAAACACAGAACATAATGTGACCAAAGGGACATGTTAATTCAAGGTGTGTCCACTAATTAGCATCACAGGTGTCTACAACCTTGTAATCAGCCATTGGGCCTATATATATGGCTCCAGGTAATCACTGTGTTGTTTGGTGATATGGTGTGTACCACACTCGACATGGACCAGAGGAAGCAAAGGAAAGAGCTGTCTCAAGAGATCAGAAAGAAAATTATAGACAAGCATGTTAAAGGTAAAGGCTATAAGACCATCTCCAAGCAACTAGATGTTCCTGTGAGTACAGTTGCACATATTATTCATAAGTTTAAGATCCATGGGACTGTAGCCAACCTCCCTGGACGTGGCCGCAGGAGGAAAATTGATGACAAATCTAAGAGACGGATAATCCGAATGGTAACAAAAGAGCCTAGAAAGACTTCTAAAGAGATTCAAGGTGAACTTCATGCTCAAGGAACATCAGTGTCAGATCGCACCATCCGTCGTTGTTTGAGCCAAAGTGGACTACATGGGAGACGACCAAGGAGGACACCATTGTTGAAAACGAATCATAAAAAAGCAAGACTGGAATATGCCAAACTACATGTTGACAAGCCACAAAGCTTCTGGGAGAATGTCCTGTGGACAGATGAGACAAAAATCGAAGTTTTTGCCAAGGCACATCAGCTGTATGTTCACAGACGAAAAAATGAAGCATATCAAGAAAAGAACACTGTCCCTACTGTGAAACATGGAGGAGGCTCTGTTATGTTCTGGGGCTGCTTTGCTGCGTCTGGCACAGGGTGTCTTGAATCTGTGCAGGGTACAATGAAATCTCAAGACTATCAAGGAATTCTAGAGAGAAATGTACTAGCCAGTGTCAGAAAGCTTGGTCTCAGTCGCAGGTCATGGGTCTTGCAACAGGACAATGACCCAAAACACACCGCTAAAAACACCCAAGAATGGCTAAGAGGAAAAAATTGGACTATTCTAAAGTGGCCTTCTATGAGCCCTGACCTCAATCCTATTGAGCATCTTTGGAAGGAGCTGAAACATGCAGTCTGGAAAAGGCACCCTTCAAACCGGACACAACTGGAGCAGTTTGCTCATGAGGAGTGGGCCAAAATACCTGCTGAGAGGTGCAGATGTCTCATTGACAGTTACAGGAAGCGTTTGATTGCAGTGATTGCCTCAAAAGGTTGCGCAACAAAATATTAAGTTAGGGGTACCATCATTTTTGTCCATGCCTGTTTCATGAGTTTATTTTTTTACATAATTCTGTTGAAGCATGGTTGAAAAACAATGTCTGACTTTCATTGGTTAACATTTATAGAATTTTAATTTATTATTACTTTTGTCAGATTAAAGTTATTTCTGTGACCATTGTGACTTTTTCTTTCATTGACCAAAGGGTACCAACAATTTTGTCCACGTCTGTATCTATATTTTATTAGCTATATTAAATAAAGGTGTATATTGTATACCTTACCATATCCGGGTTTGTCCACATTTTAGTGGTTTAAATATCCAGTTGTTTGAGTGCCTGTCTATCAAGTTCTTTCTGTCTTTTAAACCCTATTTATTCTGGTTTGGGTAAACCAGTTAGACAGCAGCACCTCATCCACTACACTAATAAGGTGAGCCGCCTCGACAGTCTGCTACGTACCATTTATTTCAGCATTTAGACAACGTTTTAGAAGCCTATAAAAATTTTGGGGGAATTGTTTGGTTTATTTATGATGAGGGAGTTAGGCAAAGGTTGGCAGTATACCCTAGTATGCATTGGGGCACAAAGGATGTGAGTTTGTGGCTTAATTTATTGGTGTCGCAGTGTACGTCTTTTTCTGCCCCTAAGCAGACATGAATGTACATTTGACATAAATATAGACATGAATGTACATTTTGTGCGGGCAGCCACCCCATGGTGTGCTGTTTTAAGAGAGCAAATTTACCCAGTCAGCCTTCTACAAGAGAATTTATTGCAAAGAGCTTGGACGCCAGTAAAGCTGGAGATCATGCGTCCTTGGCTAGAGCAGTACCCAAGTCGCAGGATGGCGGATCTGCTCCTTGAAGGTTTTGTAGAAGGGTTTCGCTTACCGTCTTTTTCAGGGTTGGCTTGTATGTGGGTGAATAATTTATCCTCGGTGGCGCAGCTCCCGCTAGTGGTCCAGTCGAAAATGGGAAAGGAGTTGGCATTGGATCGGATTGCTGGTCCTTTCCCATCCCCTCCTTTTGCTAATTTTCATATTTCTCCATTAGGGGTAGTACCTAAAAAGGAGCCGGGTACTTATCGTTTAATTCATCATTTGTGGTTTCCCTATGGGGTATCGCTAAATGATGAAATTGATAAGGCATTGTACTCTGTTAAGTAGGCTACATTTGATTCAGCAGTGAATCTAGTGCGTAGCTACAGCAACAGGGCTTTATTGACTAAAGCTGATATTCAGCCTGCTTTTTGCCTATTGCCGATACATCCTTCTGCTTTTAGTTCCCTTGGTTTTCATTTTCAGATTTTTTTTTGACAAGTGTTTACCGATGGGGTGTTCCTTATCATGTTTTTCTTATAAAGTTTTTCTTCTTTCCTGAAGTGGGTTGTAACGGTTAGGAGCATGCTGGGAGCGGTAACGCATTATTTAGATGACTTTTTGTTCATTGGTCCAGCTAACTCTTCAGTTTGTTCAGATCTGTTAGAACCATTTGTTAGTATTTGTTCTGAGTTTAATGTTCCTCTAGCGTCTGACAAGACAATTTTTCTGGTTAATTCGGTTAATTCGTAGGGGTTCGTGGATCTGGGCAGGCAGAATCAAGTCAGGTGACATATGCCCTGTAAGTATGCTATCACACTACTGGCACTGTAAACCAACAGGCAGCATTTTGTTTTTTATTCAAACTGATTCCTCCCCAGTAACGCAATATCAATTCCGAGCAGTTTAGTCTAAATGCTTCAAGGAGTTAGGTTTAGAGCAGGGGTGGCCAACCCGCGGCTCGCGAGCCGCATGCGGCTCCTTGCACCTTCACTTGCGGCTCTCAGAGGAGCGCGCTCTCCTCTACATACAGTACAGACCAAAAGTTTGGACACACCTTCTCATTCAAAGAGTTTTCTTTATTTTCATGACTATGACAATTGTAGATTCACACTGAAGGCATCAAAACTATGAATTAACACATGTGGAATTTTATATACATAACAAAAAAGTGTGAAACAAATGAAAATATGTCATATTCTAGGTTCTTCAAAGTAGCCACCTTTTGCTTTGATTACTGCTTTGCACACTCTTGGCATTCTCTTGATGAGCTTCAAGAGGTAGTCACCTGAAATGGTCTTCCAACAGTCTTGAAGGAGTTCCCAGAGATGCTTAGCACTTGTTGGCCCTTTTGCCTTCACTCTGCGGTTCAGCTCACCCCAAACCATCTCGATTGGGTTCAGGTCCGGTGACTGAGGAGGCCAGGTCATCTGGCGCAGCACTCCATCACTCTCCTTCATGGTCAAATAGCCCTTACACAGCCTGGAGGTGTGTTTGGGGTCATTGTCCTGTTGAAAAATAAATGATGGTTCAACTAAACGCAAACCGGATGGAATAGCATCCCGCTTAAAGATGCTGTGGTAGCCATGCTGGTTCAGTTTGCCTTAAATTTTGAAAAAATCCCCAACAGTGTCACCAACAAAGCACCCCCACACCATCACACCTACTCCTCCATGCTTCACGGTGGGAACCAGGCATGTAGAGTCCATCCGTTCACCTTTTCTGCGTCGCACAAAGACACGGTGGTTGGAACCAAAGATCTCAGATTTGGACTCATCAGACCAAAGCACAGATTTCCATTGGTCTAATGTCCATTCCTTGTGTTCTTTAGCCCAAACAAGTCTCTTCTGCTTGTTGCCTGTCCTTAGTAGTTTCCTAGCAGATATTCTACCATGAAGGCCTGATTCACACAGTCTCCTCTTAACAGTTGTTCTAGAGATGTGTCTGCTGCTAGAACTCTGTGTGGCATTGACCTGGTCTCTAATCTGAGCTGCTGTTAACCTGCTATTTCTGAGGCTGGTGACTCAGATGAACTTATCCTCCGCAGCAGAGGTGACTCTTGGTCTTCCTTTCCTGGGGCGGTCCGCATGTGAGCCAGTTTCTTTGTAGCACTTGATGGTTTTTGTGACTGCACTTGGGGACACTTTCAAAGTTTTCCCAATTTTTCAGACTGACTGACCTTCATTTCTTAAAGTAATGATGGCCACTCGTTTTTCTTTACTAAGGCCTCTTTCACACTTGCGTTGTTCGGATCCGGCGTGTACTCCATTTGCCGGAATTACACACCGGATCCGGAAAAACGCAAGTGTACTGAAAGCATTTGAAGACGGATCCGTCTTCAAAATGCTTTCAGTGTTACTATGGCACCCAGGACGCTATTAAAGTCCTGGTTGCCATAGTAGCAGTGGGGAGCGGGGGAGCGGCATACTTACAGTCCGTGCGGCTCCCGGGGCGCTCCAGAATGACGTCAGAGCGCCCCATGCGCATGGATGACGTGCCATTCGATCACGTGATCCATGCGCTTGGGGCACCCTGACGTCACTCTGGAGCACCCCGGGAGCCGCACGGATGGTAAGTATGCTGCTCCCCCGCTCCCCACTACACTTTACCATGGCTGCCAGGACTTTAGCGTCCCGGCAGCCATGGCAACCATTCAGAAAAAGCTAAACGTCGGATCCGGCAATGCGCCGAAACGACGTTTAGCTTAAGGCTGGATCCGGATCAATGCCTTTCAATGGGCATTAATTCCGGATCCGGCCTTGCGGCAAGTCTTCAGGATTTTTGGCCGGAGCAAAAAGCGCAGCATGCTGCAGTATTTTCTCCGGCCAAAAAACGTTCCGTTCCGGAACTGAAGACACCCTGATGCATCCTGAACGGATTTCACTCCATTCAGAATGCATTAGGATAAAACTGATCAGGATTCTTCCGGCATAGAGCCCCGACGACGGAACTCTATGCCGGAAGAAAAGAACGCAAGTGTGAAAGAGCCCTTAGCTGCTTTTTTCTTGCCATAATACAAATTCTAACAGTCTATTCAGTAGGACTATCAGCTGTGTATCCACCTGACTTCTCCACAACGCATCTGATGGTCCTAACCCCATTTATAAGGCAAGAAATCCCACTTATTAAACCTGACAGGGGACACCTGTGAAGTGAAAACCATTTCAGGTCACTACCTCTTGAAGCTCATAAAGAGAATGCCAAGAGTGTGCAAAGCAGTAATCAAAGCAAAAGGTGGCTACTTTGAAGAACCTAGAATATGACATATTTTCAGTTGTTTCACATTTTTTTGTTATGTATATAACTCCACATGTGTTAATTCATAGTTTTGATGCCTTCAGTGTGAATCTACAATTTTCATAGTCATGAAAATAAAGAAAACTCTTTGAATGAGAAGGTGTGTCCAAACTTTTGGTCTGTACTGTGTATATATATATATATTTTTTATTTTATTTATTTTTTTCAACAATTAGTTAAATGAATGAATAAATCAATAAGAGATTTAATAAATTTATGAAAAAAATATATAAATAAACTCATTGATTGGAAAAATAAATTAAAATTGTTCGCCAAACAAAAAAGGAAAGAAATTCAACAATAGAGAAATATATAAAGTCATCAATAAATAAATATATTAATAAAAGCATCCATAAATAAATACATAAATTCATCAATAAATACATAAATAAATTCATCAATATAGAAATATTTAAATAAAGTTATAAATAAATAAATAAAAAATTAATCCATCAATAAATAAATATATAAATAAATTCATCAAGAAATATATACAGAAGTTAAAAAACAATGAAGTTTGGGGGGGAGAGCCAAGGAGAGGGATTGGCAATGAACCCCTCAGCGCCCGGAACCGACGGTGGGTTCCAAGAAGCAGCTGCAGATCCAGGACACGTTCATTTTAATAAATGTCAGTCTGTCCACAGAGTCAGTGGACAGAAGGGTCCGCTTGTCGGTGACCACCCCACCTGCCGCGCTGAATGTCCACTCAGACAGTACGCTGGAGGGGGGCAAGACAGTACTTCCAGAGCATACTGAGCTAGCTCACACCAGGTGTCCAGCCTGGCAACCCAGTACTCCATGGGGTCATCGGTGCACATGCTGTCGGAAGCACCAACGGAACTCATGTAGTCTGCCACCATGCGGGCCAGCTGCTGGCGGTGACTGTTGCTGCTGCTGCTACTGGATCGCGCAGACTAGTAGAACAACCTCATCTCACCCATAAGATCACCTACTCTGGCCCGTAGGTTATTCATATGGGCATCCCTGGCTGGGATGAACTGCTCCAGTTTCCCCTTGCAATGAGGGTCTAAAAGGGTGGCCAACCAAAAACCATCCCTCTCCTTAATTTTCTTTATCCGGGGTCCCTCCTGAGGCATAGCAGCATGTGGGCTGTGACTCTACTTGGCTGGCCGGGACCATGACATCTTGGTCCTTCTGCTGCTCCCTGTGGGAGCCGCCCCACCCCTGGACTAACTGTGCCCCCAACAGCGGCTTTCCCTCCTGACTAGGCCCAGACTCCTGGACGTCGGCAAACTCCTCAACAAATTCTTCCTCGTCCTGGGCCTGGTCTTGGTGGAGCATTGTTGCCTTTTCTTGCTCCACGAAGGCACTCTCCCCAGCATCGAGCAGGCAATCTAGTGTCCTGTCCAGCAGGAACACTATGGGGAGCACGTGAGGCTGAAATGATCCCTGCTGACCATCTTGGTTGCCTGCTCGAATAGGGCCAACACTTGGCAGACCTGGTGTATCTGGCCCAACTCCGCATTGGTGATTTAGGTGAGTGCGTGTGATGGCCTGTAAGTGCCTTGGTCCAGCAGGTATTCTTTCACCGCCCGTTGCTGCTCCCACAACCTCTCAAACATGTGGAGGATGGAGTTCATGCTGTCAGCAATCAGCCTGTGAGGTGGCAGGCTGTTGTCCTGCTGCAGTTTAGACAGGGAGGCAGTGGCGGTTGGGGAGCGTCGGAAGTGTCTGGCAATCCTACGTACACGTTGCATGATGTTGCTCAACCTTGGGTATGTGCGTAGGAACTTCTGTACCACAAGGTTGAGGACATGTGCCATGCAGGGCACATCTGTTAAACTGCCAGCAGTGAGGGCGGCGAGAAGGTTGCAGCCGTTGTCACAGACAACCATACCTGTCTGGAGCCTTCGGGGTGTCAGCTACTTGTGGACCTGAGCCTGGACACCCAATGGCCTGTAAAACTGATTTATCATCCCTGCCCATGTCTGCTGGTCCAGGCATCCATTATCCATTAACAGCGTGCTCCAGCGACAGGGATGCATTCTGCACAATGTGCTGGTGTAGGGCAGGGATGCCGGTCCTGGCAAAGAAATGGCAGCTGGGGACACAACATCTGGGTTGGGCCTGCTCCAACATCTGCCGGAATGTATTAAAGTCCACAATATTGAAGCGCAGCAGATGTTGGGCGATAACCCTTGCCAGGAGCCCATTTAGTGAATGCACACGTCGGTCCCCTGGGGCGTAGGGTGTTCAAATGCATCGTAAACCGACAGCTGGCGCTGGACGGCAGTGGAGGCGATAGAGGAGGGTGCAGAGGAGGCAGAGGTCTGGCTGCTGGTACCAGTACCTCTAGGAGAGGGAGTGGGGAAGTGGGAATGCATTGTTGGGAGGGGGTGGGGTGGCTGCAAGACAGTGGCAGGGGCTGCTGTCCCCTGCACACTGCTGCTGGCGCTGCTGCGACCACCCTGCATCTGTTCCCACTCCGGCCAAAGATTGACTCTCAGGTGCTAGGTAAGGACAGTGGTACCCAGCCCAGCAACAGACCTCCCTCTCTTCACCCTGGCATAGCACATCTGACTGATGGCAATTGTCACATCATCTGCTGCCAGGGTGAAGCAAGCCCAAACAGGCGACTTACGCACTGACCTCCTGTCAGATGGGGTGGTGCTGGCTTGCACTTGTTCAGGCTCGGTGCGCTCAAGTGGAGGCAGCACCTGCTGCTGCTGCCGCCGCCTCCTGCTGCCATTACCAGTGGAGCCCCTGCCACTGGGCTCCCTGGTGACCTGGCGCACTATTTGCCTCGGGTGCCTACCTTCCTTATCAATGCTGCTGTCACCTGACAAGGGAGGTGGCACCCATTCTAAGTCACCCTCCTCTTCATCTCCTGTAATGTCATACCCAACTTCGACAAGTGGTTGACTGAGGGGAACAGCAGACATGGAGCCCCTGACCTGGCTCTGCTGTCCCCTCGCTGACGCCTGGGTCTGACTAGGTGCGTGGGTTCTGTGACTGAAACCACCCGTACCAGTTGGAAGGGATGTCATTGGGGTACTGACAGGCGGTACCCCCTCATCCTCCTCCTCCTCTATCCCTTCCGAAAGGTCCTGAGCATCCGGACCAAGCTCTAGCTCACTCTCCTGCATTACCACCCCCAAGATGTTCCTCTCACTGTCGCTGTCAAACAGCATCAGGGTCGATTCTGGGGGCTCCTTCTGCAGGAGGCGGAGAGCTGCTGCTGCTCAGAGCCGGGAACAGAGGACTTCATGCCACTAGCTTGTGTCACGAATGACACCACTGCCTCTGCGTCTTCAGATTAAATGGGGCGGCTGCCACGTCCCAAAAAAATCCTGGATGAGGCTGTAACCACCCCTCCGTGGGTAGAGGAGTGGCCCCGAGCTGGCAGCAGTCCAGCACTGGAAACAACTCCCCTACCATGACCACGGCTGCCGACACCCCGACGTGCACTCATGATGTGCTTTTATATACCCCAAAAATATATAAGGAAAATAATGAGGGAATCTGGGCAAAATTTATTGGGCTGGGGACAATGGGGCAAAAAAGGTAAAATAAAATATACATGAAACCCTAAAACACAGGAAAATTTTTGGGGGGGGGGGTTTCACTACCCACACGAAACCCTAAAACACAGAAATAAACTTTTTTTTTTTTCACACACGAAACAGACAGCAAAAGCCTACACTATACTATATCTCTATCTAACCTACACTACACCCTGCACTGGACCCTATCAGCTAACTATCTGCATTATACTGTATATCTGAGCTACCTAACTAATGTACCTAACACCCTACACTGGAACCTATCAGCTACACTATTCACTCACTAACCTACACTGACTATCTACCACTAACTATCTGGATTATATATATATATATATATATATATATATATATATATATATGAGCTAACTATATAATATCCCTAACACCCTAAACTGGAACCTATCATCTACACTATTCACTCACTAACCCACACTATCTAACACTATCTGGATTATATATATGGGATATCAGAAGTCATAGGAATTCAGTACAGCCCAAAGATTGCACTCCTCTCTCTCTCACAACTGCATGAAACAGCACAAAATGGCTGTGTGGAGTTTCTCTTATATAGTAAGGGGTAGGCAACAAGCTAGAAGCAGGGAGGGATCATCTGTACTGTGAACCCCCCCAAAAAAAACGAATATTCGAATTGATGAATATATAGCACTATATTCTAAATATTCGCGAATTCTTGAAGTGCCGATATTCGCAAATAAAATTAGCTATTTGAATATTCGCGCTCAACCATATTACACTCCAGAAATATATCTAGGCCCCTCATCTAACATAATGTATTTTTTCAGCCCTATAAACTATATCTGTTTATCCAGTTCAGCCTGTTATACTGCAAGTTGATTCAGATGAAGGCAAAAAAAAAAAAAACCTGTTAGGAAGAAGCCAATTTTCCTCACTTTAGGAGAAAAACACTGATTGCCTGATTGGAGTCAGGAAGGCATTATTACTCCCTGGATCAACAACCCATCTCTAGTAAATATAACATGTAATATTATTACACTCCAGAAATACATCCAGGCGCCTCTTGAACTCTTTTAGTGTACTCACCATCACCACCATCTCAGGCAGAGAGTTCCATAGTCTCACTGCTCTTACCGTAAAGAATCCTCTTCTATGTTTGTGTACAAACCTTCTTTCCTCCAGAAGCAGAGGGTGTCCTCTTGTCACAGACCTGGGGATAAATAGATGATGGGAGAGATCTCTGTTCTGACCCCTGATATATTTATACATAGTAATTAGATCTCCCCTCAGTCATCTTTTTTCTAAAGTGAATAAACCTAATTGTAATTCCCCTTTGGTTCCTCTTCAGCTCTGCTATGACTGCCTTGTTCACAGGAGCCCAGAACTGTACACAGTACTCCATGTGTGGTCTGACAAGTGGTTTGTAAAGTGGCAGGACTATGTTCTCATCACAGGCATCTATGCCCCTTTTGATGCAACCCATTATCTTATTGGCCTTGGCAGCAGCTACCTGACACTGGTTTCTACAGCTTAGTTTGCTGTTCACTAAAATTCCTAGGTCCTTTTCCATGTCAGTGGGCATGTCAGGACAGATGTGGGCCAATGGTCAACCAGCCAATGGTGACCCCAAATGGCTGCGTAACCGCAGGATGCAGCGGCATCCGAAAAGATAGTAGGGAAGGAGGGCGACCATGGAGGGACGAAGAGGGAGATGCCGTTCCACCGGGAGAGGAACAATTCCCACATGGCCAGGTCTGCCATTGCATGGCCGTCCAAATGGATGACGCTGTCCTGGTCGGGCGCCGAGGGAAGAAGCTGGAGTAGCCTTGACACGAACGTCCTGCCCTGGGGCATGATCCTAGAGGCGAAATTAAGCCGGTCCAGAAGAGATTGTAACTTGACCTTTGTGAGGTACCCGGAGGAGGCAGCGTGGGAAATGACCTCTCGGCACTGGGCGAGTTTCTCTTCCGGGAGGCTGGCTTGCAAGCTGAAGGAATCTAGAATGATGCCCAGGAACGAGACCCTAGTGGCGGGACCCTCAGTCTTGGCCTGGGCGACTGGAACCTCTAGACTGGCAAACATCACAAGGAGGGTGGCAGAAAGTCATCTAGGTAATGGATGACCGTCTGCAGCCCGCCGTGATAGACCAAGATCCAGTGTAGCGCCTTGGCGAACTGGTCGAACAACTAGGGGCTACTTTTAGAGCCGAAAGTGAGCCTGTTGGCGAAGTAATATTGGCCGGCCCACTCGATGCCATAGTACTGCCACAACTGAGGTTGGATGGGGAGGAGCTTGAAAGCATCGGCAATGTCCGCCTTTGCCAACCAAGCGCCTCTGCCATGCAACAAAATGGCTCGTATGGCGTCATCTATGGAGGAATACTTAATGGCGAACTCTTCCGAAGGAATGAGAGAATTAAGGCTAGGAATAGCAGAAACATGAGGGGCGGACAGGTCATAAATCAACCTTTTTTTATTAGTGGTTTTTTGGACACCAGGCTGATAGGGTTGACACACCATGACAGAAAGGGTATGGATGGAAAGGGACCTATGAAGAAACTTTTCTCTACCTCAGACTGAATTAATTTGCTTGTTGCTGTTGGGTCCCTGGTGGCTGATAGAAGATTCCTGCCCTCCCAAGGGACCTGTGGTAGTGCAATGAGGCACCCTTCCAAGAAGCCTGCCAACAGGAACGCCACAAAGTTCTGATCGTGGTGGTCCCGAAGGAGAGCCGCCAAGAGGTCCACATTAATGTCGGCTAGTCAGGATCCTTTAGCCACCTTCTTGGGACAGGAGGAACGAGGGTGGGCCCTAAAACACAAGGAGCAAACATGGAGAGATCTGCAACTGCCATAGGAGCAACCACCTGAATTGAAATTATTGCAGATCTGGCTCCTTCCTAGGTAGAAGATGGGCCGGCCGAGCTCGTCAGTGGAGGGGGTGGTCTGCTGGGTGACGGAGGACCCCGGGAGAGCCCTGTCCTGAGCGGTGTGGGCGGCATTTGGGCACCATTCAGAGGTATGAAAAATGGATTGGCACATCGCGCAGGTGGGTGCCCTGAGGCCCGCGAAGTGACGGCAGAATAGTTCTGTGTCAATGGAGGCCCAGCTGGTGGCATACTGAAACTGCGCCAAAGCTGCTGCCGCTTTTGCCGAGAAAGAACAATGGTAGTCATAGAAGGCTGAACCTCCATACTTGTGACCCATGTCAGTGACCAGGTACAAGTAGCTGTCCAGCTCTTCTCTTCTCTCCGGTTGTGCGGTGCAGACAATGTCCCTAAAGAGGCTGAATGCCAGGACAAACTCTGGAATGGATAATTTGCGGTTAAGCCGAGAGTCCTTGGCCCTGAGAACTACGGACACATGCCCACAATTGATTACCCTGTTTTCGGGTACATCTTGGGCGGCAATGAGGACTGACGCCAGATTAACGTCTTTCCCTGCCAGAATGTCTCTTTTGAGATTGTCAGGGATAAAATGCGAGGGGGCCACCTGGGGAATAGGCCTGGGCATACCTGGTGTCAGCCAAACCGAAGTGGAAGGTGTGGTCAGTGGGACGGGTGCCGGGGGTGCCATGGATGGCCGGGACTCCAGTTCCGATACTCTTGCCCGGACGTCAGCCACCGAGTCGACCAGTGAGTTCAAGGTGGACTGTAGCTGCACCAGTGAGAGCTGGATAGATGATGTGCCCGGTTGAACCACGGAAGAGTTTGGGCTGACCATGAGGAGCTTGTATAGCTCTGCCTTTCAGGAAGAGGCTGGATGCGGGATGCCTCTCCTGTTAAGCTCCGCCAGTAACTTTGGAATGGTCCAACTCCTTAGAGACGATGTGTAATGACCGGTGTCACGCACAGGGAGGAAAACAGGGAAAGCCCTGCCCAAGGGAGAGGGAAAGGTGGTGACCCCTAACTCACCTTGCGGCTGGCACCTGACTGCCCTGACGTCCCTAGACGGGTTCCTCACCCGTGCGGCGATCACGTGCCTAAACCCTGGCTTTCCCTGAAATGAGCCCTAGATAGTGAACGGGCCGGTGGGATCGCTAGTCCGCACCACTGCACTAAGAGGGAAACACCAGGGAGAGGACAGACAAATACAGACAAACACAAACACCCAGGTGGTCGACCACAGCAGTCCACAAAGGTCCAACAGGGATCCGGAGGGTAGCGTTCTGAATCAACAGTCAGAGAACTCAGCAACACAGCTCCAGTGGGTCAGGATAGATGTCCAGGCAGGAAGCTCTATCTCTGGCAACCAGAGAAGTGTGAGAGGGGAATATAAGGAGGTTTGGGAGTGCTGGACAAGGAACAGCTGAGGAGAAGGAGCTACGGATCCCTGAGTGAGCCAAAACGGTTTGCAAAGCAAACTCAGAAAGCTACCATAAGGAAAACAGCCCTATCTTAAATAGAGCGTGCAGCCGACCGCTGCGACTTCCTGACCCCGGGTATAACGGAGTCAGGCGTGGTTCTCGATACCCTCGTGACACGATGGACCGGCTTGGCCTTAAACAAACGTTTCAGAGACAGAAAGGCTGTCATCTATATCTGAGGCCCGAGACATAGTTAATCTGTTGAAACATAAATTGCGTGAAAAAAAAAAAAAAGTGTAACAGGATCGAGAAGGTGTGAGAGCGAAGATATACACGTACCCGAATACAGAACCCATAACACGGACTAGATGACTGGATAGATGAAGAATCAAATTAACTTTGAAACATCGACCTGTAGGGCTTGCCGACGATGTCAGTGAGTACTTACCTGTACAGGACTGACTGGAACCTGGGAGTAGGATAGAACCTGGAAAAAAAGGGGAACAGGCGAAAAGTTGAGAGTGCAGAATGAAGGATGACCCCAGACCTGTTGAGCCAGGCGGACTGGCCAGGATGGGGCGCACCCCTGGAGTCAAATAAACTATCCGAGCGTATCAGATTGATCATTGACAGAAGAAGGCCACCTGAGCCTACCAGGTGGCAGAAAGGAGAGATGGCGTGTTGCCATGAGACAGAAGCTGCGCGTAGCAGCGGCCCGCTGAGGGCGGAAGACATTTACATAGCAGACCTGTGAGTCAGGTGGACAAAGAGCGTGGAAGGAACCTGAGGATCAGGCGGAAGAGTGGCCCCGTAGACTGTGCAAGAACAGACAGGACGACTGTTAGTTGGTTGAAAGGTGCGAGGAGACCCACGTATCAATTGAAGGTGAATAGGCAAGGAGGACCTGGGCGTACCAGGAATGAACTGTGCCCTGGGCGAACCAGGGGTCGACACTGTGACAAAACAAGCAAAACAAGACAACCGACCGTGCCCGGTAAACAATCAAGGACCTAGAAAGTGGCTACGGACACAAAGACAACAGTGACCTGGGCATACCAGGCAGACGATAACAGGCCTGGGCGCAACCAGATGGAGAAAACCTTAGATAGAGTGCCAGGCGATTCCAGCAAAAGGGAGACCACCTGAGCGTATCAGGGAGGATGTTAATTTTTTTTATATTTTTATATTAAACATAGCGGTGCTATTGCTCCTAGGAGCATACCAGCATGTCCTGCCGCACCCCACCTGGGATGTCAGCAGGAGGGACCGCAGGTCATAATCCAGCTTGACCTGACCATTTACATGTGTTAGGTATGAAAATGAAACCCAGGCGGGAGACAGAGGAATAATGGCCTGTGAAACATTCCTTTAATCGTAAGAACCCATCACAGCCATGTAACGGATAGAACTTATTGGTGGTGGTGGCTGCACGAAATGGCATGCCCAATGCCGCCCCCTGGTGACCAAAATGCGCAGCAGGCACCCGAAGCGCTACCTGGGAACCTGCGCTGCATAACCCCTAAAGGAGGGCGCGAGCCCCAACCAGCCACCGGCCTAAATACTGCAGGCACTAGTTGTGGTGAGCGGAATCAGAGGCCCCCCACCCCGGGAGTCAGGGCGTCAATCGGTGATCGGCAACTGCAAAAATTGGACCAGGAGGCAAGCTGCTGGGTGGCCATGCATTGCTCTGTAGCGAAGGCGGGGCGCTGCTTGCGTTCCACGGAGGAATGCACGCCGCCGACCGCGGTCTTGGCGATGCAAGGGGTCATTACCTGTTTGGCAGGGGTGCAAAGCGGACGCCGTCCAACTTACCGCTGTGTATGCGGAGCTGCAGCGTGAAGCGGCCGGACGACAGAGGGAAACACACGCGACTCTCCTACCCGGAAGTCGATGACCAGAACGCCTGCCAGGTGAGGGTGAGAGGGGCTGATAAAGGCTCAAGCCCCTCCCACAAATGCAGGCTGAGCTTCAGCCTTACCAACATATATATATATATATATATATATATATATACAGGGAGTGCAGAATTATTAGGCAAGTTGTATTTTTGAGGATTAATTTTATTATTAAACAACAACCATGTTCTCAATGAACCCAAAAAACTCATTAATATCAAAGCTGAATATTTTTGGAAGTAGTTTTTAGTTTGTTTTTAGTTTTAGCTATTTTAGGGGGATATCTGTGTGTGCAGGTGACTATTACTGTACATAATTATTAGGCAACTTAACAAAAAACAAATATATACCCATTTCAATTATTTATTTTTACCAGTGAAACCAATATAACATCTCAACATTCACAAATATACATTTCTGTCATTCAAAAACAAAACAAAAACAAATCAGTGACCAATATAGCCACCTTTCTTTGCAAGGACACTCAAAAGCCTGCCATCCATGGATTCTGTCAGTGTTTTGATCTGTTCACCATCAACATTGCGTGCAGCAGCAACCACAGCCTCCCAGACACTGTTCAGAGAGGTGTACTGTTTTCCCTCCTTGTAAATCTCACATTTGATGATGGACCACAGGTTCTCAATGGGGTTCAGATCAGGTGAACAAGGAGGCCATGTCATTAGATTTTCTTCTTTTATACCCTTTCTTGCCAGCCACGTTGTGGAGTACTTGGACGCGTGTGATGGAGCATTGTCCTGCATGAAAATCATGTTTTTCTTACCTTGCAGACTTCTTCCTGTACCACTGCTTGAAGAAGGTGTCTTCCAGAAACTGGCAGTAGGACTGGGAGTTGAGCTTGACTCCATCCTCAACCCAAAAAGGCCCCACAAGCTCATCTTTGATGATACCAGACCAAACCAGTACTCCACCTCCACCTTGCTGGCGTCTGAGTCGGACTGGAGCTCTCTGCCCTTTACCAATCCAGCCATCTGGCCCATCAAGACTCACTCTCATTTCATCAGTCCATAAAACCTTAGAAAAATCAGTCTTGAGATATTTCTTGGCCCAGTCTTGACGTTTCAGCTTGTGTGTCTTGTTCAGTGGTGGTCGTCTTTCAGCCTTTCTTACCTTGGCCATGTCTCTGAGTATTGCACACCTTGTGCTTTTGGGCACTCCAGTGATGTTGCAGCTCTGAAATATGGCCAAACTGGTGGCAAGTGGCATCTTGGCAGATGCACGCTTGACTTTTCTCAGTTCATGGGCAGTTATTTTGCACCTTGGTTTTTCCACACGCTTCTTGCGACCCTGTTGACTATTTTGAATGAAACGCTTGATTGTTCGATGATCACGCTTCAGAAGCTTTGCAATTTTAAGAGTGCTGCATCCCTCTGCAAGATATCTCACTATTTTTGACTTTTCTGAGCCTGTCAAGTCCTTCTTTTGACCCATTTTGCCAAAGGAAAGGAAGTTGCCTAATAATTATGCACACCTGATAGAGTGTTGATGTCATTAGACCACACCCCTTCTCATTACAGAGATGCACATCACCTAATATGCTTAATTGGTAGTAGGCTTT
The DNA here is from genome assembly GCF_014858855.1 of Bufo gargarizans. NCBI lineage: Eukaryota > Metazoa > Chordata > Amphibia > Anura > Bufonidae > Bufo > Bufo gargarizans. The sequence goes on along the minus strand of NC_058080.1, from coordinate 491,547,342 downwards.
CGAGCCTATACAGCTTGGAGTAAGACAACATGCATAAAGAGGATGATGTGGTCAAAATACTCATTTGCCTAATAATTCTGCACGTAGTGTATATAATGAAAAACAGGGCAGCACAGCCTCAAGATAATGATGTGTGCACGGCCCGCTGGGACTAGTCAATCCCTCAACAATAGATAGAAAAAAGGCAGCACTCCAAAAATAAAATTAAAAAAAATACTTTATCCATCTCACATAGGTGAGGTGAATAAAGTATTTTTTTAATTTTATTTTTGGAGTGCTGCATTTTTCCTCTCTCTCTCTCTCTCTCTCTCTCTCTCTCTCTCTCTCTCTCTCTCTCTCTCTCTCTCTCTCTATATATATATATATACATATATAATCACAGGCAGATATGGCAATGTTTTGGCTTAGTGTGGACAGCGTTTTATTTTCGCTTGGTATGGACAGTTACATTATTTGAATTTTGTTTTCTTAATTTTTTCTACTAAGTTTTGTAAGTGCATACTTTTTACACAATATTTTTCACCAGAGGAAAAAAATTAGGATTAGACATACTGTACAATTTTTATAGCCTGTGAAGCTTCAAATGGGCCCTGTTCCTCACAGTGCTACTTACAGAGCTAGAGTGCTTTTCAGTAAGGGTAATGTAGTCTGACTTCTCACCATGTAGTGGTCATGAGCTAGTTTTATCTAGCCTTCTACTTTTCTATTTTTTATTTTAGATGTGAAATATGTTAACCCCTTCCCCCTATGCATTTTGTACATTGGTAACCAAACATTTTTTTTTTGTTTTTTTTTTATTTAAAAATCTCTTTTTGTTAAATAAAGCAAGTAAAGCCTGCAACAAAAACCATCACATTACAGAAATAAATGGCTAAAGGGTGTATTAGATACTGCAATCAGGCAGACGTCCTGGCAATCGCCTGCTAGCTAGCGGAGGAGACAGCTGCTATTACATGCAGCGATCTCCTCCACAGCTTGGGTAGAAGTCATCGCTAATGCCATCATTCGTCCCCATGCTGTGTAGTGGTTTGCCATCGGAAGATCGTAATTTGACAGCACAATCTGCTGCTGGCAAACTATGATTTTTAAGTGTGCTTAAAAATCACAATTGGCCAATGAACGAGCGTTTGCTAATTCAATGGGCAATCAGATGCAATATTACACTGCAAGATGAATGCTCGTTAGTGATCGTCGGGCAGAAAATCTGCCCATGTAATACACCTTTTACAGAGATAAGTCTTATAAGTGCCTGTACAAAGTGAAATACATTGAAGACTCACCTAATCAAGGAATCTAATTAAACATTTTCAATATAAAACAATGAAGAGGGCAAAAGGGGAGAGGGATGGGTAAGCCGGGTAAAGAGGGGTAGTGCGGTAAGAGTAAGGGGTATGACGTTGACATGTTGCGCACTCCATCAAAATGAATAGGTTGGTATCAACATGTATCACAAGTTAGCTAATAAGAGATTATTTGAAACCTTTAACCATTTAGCCCAGTAGTATGCCTCTGTTGGAAACATTCCACATTAGCCTTCCACGGTCGCCATATTTCCATAAATTTTTGGTACATTCCTAATTCCCAGCTAAATAGTTACCCCATTCTGTAAATTTGACTCACCCTATCTCTACATAAAGCTAAAGTAGAAGGAGTCGCCTGTAGCCATTAGTCCCTATATACAGGTCCTTCTCCAAAAATTAGCATATTGTGATAAAGTTCATTATTTTCTGTAATGTACTGATAAACATTAGACTTTCATATATTTTAGATTCATTACACACCAACTGAAGTAGTTCAAGCCTTTTATTGTTTTAATATTGATGATTTTGGCATACAGCTCATGAAAACCCAAATTTCCTATCTAAAAAAATTAGCATATTTCAGCCGACCAATAAAAGAAAAGTGTTTTTAATACAAAAAAAGTCAACCTTCAAATAATTATGTTCAGTTATGCACTCAATACTTGGTCGGGAATCCTTTTGCAGAAATAACTGCTTCAATGCGGCGTGGCATGGAGGCAATCAGCCTGTGGCACTGCTGAGGTGTTATGGAGGCCCAGGATGCTTCGATAGCGGCCTTAAGCTCATCCAGAGTGTTGGGTCTTGCGTCTCTCAACTTTCTCTTCCCAATATCCCACAGATTCTCTATGGGGTTCGGGTCAGGAGAGTTGGCAGGCCAATTGAGCACAGTAATACCATGGTCAGTAAACCATTTACCAGTGGTTTTGGCACTGTGAGCAGGTACCAGGTCGTGCTGAAAAATGAAATCTTCATCTCCATAAAGCTTTTCAGCAGATGGAAGCATGAAGTGCTCCAAAATCTCCTGATAGCTAGCTGCATTGACCCTGCCCCTGATAAAACACAGTGGACCAACACCAGCAGCTGACATGGCACCCCAGACCATCACTGACTGTGGGTACTTGACACTGGACTTCAGGCATTTTGGCATTTCCCTCTCCCCATTCTTCCTCCAGACACTGGCACCTTGATTTCCGAATGACATGCAAAATTTGCTTTCATCCGAAAAAAGTACTTTGGACCACTGAGCAACAGTCCAGTGCTGCTTCTCTGTAGCCCAGGTCAGGCGCTTCTGTCTCTGTTTCTGGTTCAAAAGTGGCTTGACCTGGGGAATGCGGCACCTGTAGCCCATTTCCTGCACACGCCTGTACACAGTGGCTCTGGATGTTTCTACTCCAGACTCAGTCCACTGCTTCCGCAGGTCCCCCAAGGTCTGGAATCGGTCCTTCTCCACAATCTTCCTCAGGGTCCGGTCACCTCTTCTCGTTGTGCAGCGTTTTCTGCCACACTTTTTCCCTCCCACAGACTTCCCACTGAGGTGCCTTGATACAGCACTCTGGGAACAGCCTATTCGTTCAGAAATTTCTTTCTGTGTCTTACCCTCTTGCTTGAGGGTGTCAATGATGGCCTTCTGGACAGCAGTCAGGTCGGCAGTCTTACCCATGATTGCGGTTTTGTCATGGTCTTACCTTCTTACTGTTCTCCTTCGTTTGACATGTGCTGGCGGCCATCTTGGTTTCTGGGTTTCTTGTAGCCTCCCACCCTGCGGCTTCTCCTTCCCACTGGGAGGAGCTGGATGCCTAGCTCATATATATAGGAGGTCTGTGGCTTCAGTTCCTTGCTTGGTCCTCCTGTGTTCACATGCTTCTAAGACTGCTGCTGCTTCTGGTTCCTGATCCTGGCCTCGTCTGACTACCCCGTTGGTTCCTGATCCTGGCTTCGTCTGACTACCCTGCTGGTTCCTGATCCAGGCTTCGTCTGACTACCCTTCTGGTTCCTGACCTCTGTCTACGCAAGACCCTGCTTCGGTTTAGCCATCCGTTTGGACTTTTGCTTACAGCTTGATTTTCAATAAAGCCTTCTTATTTCCACTTATCTCTTGTTGTACGTCTGGTTCATGGTTCCATGACATTAGGACCAAGCCATGAATTCTGACGGTACAGGGCCATCCTCGCTACCTACGCTGGTTGCCAGACTTGATCAGCAGGATCACCTGTTGGGTCGGTTCGCTGTGGCGTTGCAAACCCTGCTTGAACGCACGGCTCATTTCGCTTCTGTTGCCGATGGGTCGGTTGTCGCTCCTGGGCCCGCTCCTACTGCCGCTCCGGTTGTTGCGCCAGAGTCTACCCCGACACCTGTTGCTGCGCCTGCGGTGTCTCGGGGTATGACCGGTTCTGCCCCCCTTCCACAGCGCTTTGGGGGAGAGCCAACTCAGTGCCGAGGTTTCCTTAACCAGGTGGGCATTTATTTCGAGTTGCTGCCACATGCCTTTCCTACTGAGAGATCAAAGGTGGGCTTCTTGATCTCGCTGCTCTCGGACAAGGCCTTGGCCTGGGCCAGCCCTTTATGGGAGAACAACAATCCGGTGGTTGCCGAGTTTTCCGGTTTTGTTGCTTCTCTTTGGAAGGTATTCAATGTGCCGGCTCGTGCTGCCTCTGCTGCGAAGCTCCTTATGTCCATCAGACAGGGTTCACGATCCGTAGCTGAATACGCCATTGAGTTTCGTACCCTGGCAGCAGAGGTGGGCTGGAATAATGAGGCTCTGGTCGCTGCTTTCTCTCATGGTCTCTCGGATGCCTTGAAGGATGAGGTTGCAGCTAAGGACCTACCAGTGGAGCTCGAGTCTCTTATTTCTTTCCTGATTTTAATTGACACCAGACTCAGGGAGAGACCTTCCTTTAAGGAGAGCCTGCGGAGGTCTTCTAACAGATTGGCGCCTACGTTTGCTGTCCCACCCGTGCCTCCCTCTCCTCCCACGCCTCCTGGGGATGACTTGTCTGGGGGTGAACCCATGCAGCTGGGGTTTGCTCGCCTGTCCGAGGGGGAGAGGGTACTCCGGAGACGCGAGGGCCGATGCATGTACTGTGGTCTCGGTGGGCATTTTCGGTTGGCATGTCCGAACCGTCCGGGAAACGCTCGCACCTGAGATCCTGTCGGGGGCAGATCTTGGGTGGAGTCTCCTCGTCCCCGGTTTCCCGTGTTGACAAACCACTGATCACTGTTGTCCTCTCCTGGGTCGGGGGCTCGGTGACGACCCAGGCGTTGGTGGACTCTGGTGCTGGTGGTTTGTTCATTGATAGTGTGTTCGCTGCTGCCAATTCCATTCCTCTGCAGCCTCGAGGTTCCCCACTGGCTCTTGAGGCGATAGACGGCAGACCCCTTCTGCCGCCACACGTGACTCATGAGACCCTTCCAGTGGGGATAGCCATTGGTGCCGTTCACAGAGAGTCGGTCTGTCTCCAGGTGATTTCGTCTCCACACTACTTGGTGGTCTTGGGGTACCCCTGGCTCCAGAAGCATAATCCGACTTTCGATTGGAGATCGGCCGAGATCCTCTCGTGGTCACCGCAGTGTGGGGCTAGTTGCATCCATGGGCCTGTCAAGTTGCTGTGTACTTCCTCGGACTCTCTGTTGCCTCCTGAATACGAAGAGTACCGGGATGTATTCGATAAGGTGCGCGCGGTTGCCCTACCTCCGCACCGCCCATACGATTGTGCCATAGAGTTACAATCTGGTGCCGTTCCTCCTCGTGGCAAAGTCTATCCACTGTCGGTAGCGGAGAATGAGGCCATGGAGGAGTACGTGAGGGAGGCGCTTTCACGCGGACACATTCGCAAATCCTCGTCCCCGGCAGGGGCTGGATTTTTCTTTGTGAAAAAGAAGGGCGGTGAGTTGAGGCCTTGCATCGATTACAGGGGTCTCAATCGCATCACGATCAAGAACGCTTACCCGATACCCTTGATTTCCGAGCTGTTCGATCGCCTCAAAGGGGCCACGGTCTTTACCAAACTCGACCTGAGGGCGGCATATAACCTGGTAAGGATCAAGGCGGGCGATGAGTGGAAGACCGCGTTTAACACCAGGACCGGTCATTATGAATCCTTGGTTATGCCCTTTGGGTTGTGCAATGCGCCCGCAGTCTTCCAGGAATTCATCAACGATGTTTTCCGTGACCTGTTGCAGCTGTGTGTGGTGGTCTATTTGGATGACATCTTGGTATATTCTGAATCCATGGAGGCCCACATTATGGATGTCAGACGAGTGTTGCAACGGTTACGAGAGAACAGGCTGTTCGGTAAGCTTGAGAAATGCGAATTTCACCGATCCCAGGTAACCTTCTTAGGTTACATCATTTCCGCTGAGGGGTTCTCCATGGATCCTGAGAAGGTTTCGGCTGTCTTACAGTGGCCCCAGCCCAGTGGTCTCCGTGCCCTGCAGCGCTTTTTGGGCTTCGCCAATTATTATCGGAAGTTCATCAGGGACTTTTCCATGCTAGCCAAGCCTCTCACGGATCTGACCAGTGTAGGGGATTAGCTCTTTTCCAGGGGTTGCAAACACACACTTCTTCACAGAAACCAGGATTTAGGGGCCAAACTGTGCTTTATTGTGGCACACGGCATAAAGCAAAAACACACAAAGCCAAAATAAAATACCTTGCCCGTCTGGGCCCTAACTAAACACATAGGTTTCCCTGACTCACCTAAAGCGTAGCACAGTTCACACCTGTGATGAGATGCGGCTTTCCCAGCCCAACCTTCAGCAGCCTCCAGGCTGCTCCCACACCAGTGTCTCTTGGGGAATCGTGGTCTCTCAGCCCTTCTGGCTCAGACCACACAGAGCCACTCCAGCCTTCTGTGTGCAAGTCCCCCAAAGTCCAGGCTATTGCATAGCCTCGTGGCCCCTCAGCCTGGCTTATCTGAGACCACACTGACAGAGCCTCACCAGGCCTCTGTCTGTACACTCTCCAGAGTGAGACCCACCCAAGAACAAGTAGCAGGATTAAATAGGATCCCTGGACATGAGCATGCCCTAAGTCCCGGACCGGAGCCTGGGGAAAACACTTCAATGTTCACATTGCTACATATCCCCCCCCTCTGTTCAAACCTGTGGGGGTGAACACATGTACCAACTGGATGCTCGTGACAGGGCATCCGCATTTTCTTGCCATCGCCTGGCTCAACCTTCCCCCTGGAAGATGTGGTCCGCGTCAGAGGCTTCCCTTTATTTTGCCAGACCCATGCCATCAGTGCTTGGTTTGTCACACTCATGAGTTTATTACAGAGCTGACAAGGCCTCTGGGATTTTCTTGCCCCTCTCATGAGCAGGTACTGTCTTTTTATATTTCCTGGCTTCTGCACAGGCCCCTCACGTGCTTTCTTGGACTGCGGCAACTCTTGACTGAACTGGTCCCAGTCATGGTCGTGTCCAGACCCCTTCTCTTTTGCCTTGCGGGGCTCCTTCTGCAGAGCAGGTTTCTTATGTCTCGCTCCTTTTCCACATATCTGGACCCCTTTACCATTATTCTCAGTAGGGGTTTCTTCAGGTTTGGAGCCAACTTCAGAGTCTTCTGCGTCTTCAGTGGCCTCTCGCTCCTCAAGCACTTCTTCAAGGGATCGAGCCAAGGAGAGTGTCTCCTGTACCAGATGCTCTTCACTTGGCTCTGCTGCAGCCGATGTAGGAATATCACCATTCTCTTTTGGCCACCCTGTGGGGGTTCCACGCAGGGTCTCTTTAAGCACTTTGTTTGTATCTACTGCAGTCTTCTTCGGTGACTCTGTAGACATCTAGTCCCTTCTCTATCATATCTAGGGACTGTGTGGAGAGAAAAAAATCTTCAGGATTGCAGCTGTACTGACGCGTCAGGTCATCTACCCCTGCCTGGGTATGGGTCTCAGACACTAGGCTGCCATCTCCCCACTCAGCTCTCGTCACGTCAGGTATAACTGTCGTCTGGTCTCTACTAGTGACCGCCTGAATTTTGCAATACCTTGACTTGGTAGCTTCCTTCTCGGAGTTGCTAATGGCCACAGCGCATATTTCGCCTATGTCACTGGTGTCATTATAAATGCTGACTTCTAGGGGCACTGCCGAGTTAATCCCTACCTGGGACATTACTTTATGGACCATAAAACACTGTGGAGACTGCATGTCCACCTCTGGTACTTGTGATACTCCCTCTAGGACTGCTACCCTTTCTTGCATGTTCACCAGAGTACGATTGCTCCACTCAGTGCTCACAACATTTATCTGCACTTCTGCATCATTGTTTTCAATAGGCAATATTCTTTCCTTATGGCAGTCAATGTGCAGCTCCCTTAGACCTTCATTTACACGGGCAAGTACAGGTTCTGCAGGAGTTTCGTCACTATCTGCAGAAGTGTCTACCTTGCCCCATAACAACGAAACGTTATCACAACCCAACATCACATCATATAAGAACATATTTGTAACATCAGGTCCACAATACCCAGTTCTCACTGGAGACTCCCCCTCAGTGAGAACCACCTGCACTTGCTCAGGCTCTCTTTCAGGTGCCTGGTTCACATTACTTATATGCAATTCTTCAAACCTCCTGATCAAGTCATAAAGTTCTTCGTGAATAATAGCAGATGAAGAAAATAAAGCTTCATCATCATTTGCATTTTTACCACCAGGGGGCGCTTCTCCCCTGACCACAGCCTGCAACGGAAAAGACATGTTATCAACATCAGATATTTCACCTGACATCCCCCTTTCATTACGCATTTCCGCCAACCTGGCACAATCACCTTGCACCTTATCGGCACCATTGTCTCTAATGGTCACTTCACTTAAAGGATTAGGTACCAGTTCTGCAGGAGTTTCATCACTGACTGCAGAAGTGTTTCCACTTCCCCACAAGTCACGGAACAACGGGAAACCATGGCCCAACAGTCCTTCATGCGTGAGGGTAGTTCTCCCAGCAAGTCCATAAGTCCCAGTTCTCACGGCAGTCTCACACTCAGTGAGAACCATCGGACAGTTCTTATTAACCGCATGACTGTCCCGTACACTAAGCATTATATTACTTTTCATATGGTCACACACTTTTGAGACAGTTTCTAGCCTCGGTGACATATCACCCACCGACCCAGCGGGTGGCAACTGCTGCCTGCTCAATGTCACTGGGTCTGTTACACACGGGATAATCGGAACGATCTTACCGATTGTCGTCACGGATTCGGCACTCACGGGAGATGAGTGGAGTCCAGGAATATCTCCAGCACGGTCATCACCCTTCTCCTTAATACAGTAGTTGCCACGGGAAACGCCTTGGCCTTGACTCCAGCCATTCTCCAGACAGTCACTCCATCCGCACCCTTTAGGACTTTGCGCACACGTGCAGGAAACATAGGATCTCCTGAGAGCTGCACCACTCTCCACCTCCTTTTCTTCCCGACGGTTGCCCTTGGCAACGGCATATCTTTGCTTTTTCTCCGTCGTTCCCAGCACACTGCCGACCTCTTGGAACTTTGTGCAGGGTCCATACAGCGTTAAGGACCCTCTATTCAGGGCTAGCTGCAGCTGCGCCTCCAGATTGGCCTGCCTCAGCTGGTCGGTGAGATCCTCCATCCACCCCATAGCAACAGACAGCCCAGGCACCAGAAAAATTTTCAGCAACAAGTCCACTAACAGAGAGCCGGCCTCCAGGTGTCTCACTCTCAAGAGACAATTTCAGCATTCACAGTCTCTTTTGCATTGCAGACATTAAAGTTTCTTTCCCAGGGCTGCTGGCCCTTTAAATCCACACAGTAATTTCCTTTGCAACATAGCAGAATTCAGCAGCACCTGCTCTTGCCGTTGCCCCTAGCAACCAGTTATCTCCTTTCAGCAGGGACGCTTGCCCGCATCCGACACCAAATGTAGGGGATTAGCTCTTTTCCAGGGGTTGCAAACACACACTTCTTCACAGAAACCAGGATTTAGGGGCCAAACTGTGCTTTATTGTGGCACACGGCATAAAGCAAAAACACACAAAGCCAAAATAAAATACCTTGCCCGTCTGGGCCCTAACTAAACACATAGGTTTCCCTGACTCACCTAAAGCGTAGCACAGTTCACACCTGTGATGAGATGCGGCTTTTCCAGCCCAACCTTCAGCAGCCTCCAGGCTGCTCCCACACCAGTGTCTCTTGGGGAATCGTGGTCTCTCAGCCCTTCTGGCTCAGACCACACAGAGCCACTCCAGCCTTCTGTGTGCAAGTCCCCCAAAGTCCAGGCTATTGCATAGCCTCGTGGCCCCTCAGCCTGGCTTATCTGAGACCACACTGACAGAGCCTCACCAGGCCTCTGTCTGTACACTCTCCAGAGTGAGACCCACCCAAGAACAAGTAGCAGGATTAAATAGGATCCCTGGACATGAGCATGCCCTAAGTCCCGGACCGGAGCCTGGGGAAAACACTTCAATGTTCACATTGCTACACCAGGAAGGGCAGTAATTTCCAGGTCTGGCCGCTCGAGGCCATCCGAGCTTTTGAGGCTCTAAAGTCCGCCTTTGTGTCGGCTCCGATTCTGTCGCATCCCAACCCTGGGTTGCCCTTTGTCCTCGAGGTGGACGCGTCTGAGACGGGAGTAGGCGCCCTTCTGTCTCAGCGTAGAACACCAGAGGGTCCTCTGCTTCCTTGTGGGTTTTACTCCCGGAAACTGTCTTCCGCGGAGTGCAACTATCAGATTGGTGACAGGGAGTTATTGGCCATCGTGCAGGCCCTTAAAGAATGGAGGCACTTGCTCGAGGGTTCGGTGGTTCCGGTACTCATCCTGACGGACCACAAGAATCTGACCTACCTTTCTGAGGCCAAGAGATTGACACCACGTCAGGCCAGATGGGCTCTGTTCTTGTCACGTTTTAATTACGTGGTCTCCTACCTACCCGGTTCCAAGAACATCAGAGCGGATGCCTTATCACGGCAGTACTCCGAGCTGTCCGGGGAGGAGTCGATTCCGACTTCGGTCATACCTCCGAATCAGATCCTGGCCGCCATTCGCACCAGCCTGACCTCTCCCCTGGGTGAGCAGATTTTGGCGGCTCAATCTGGTGCTCCCTCTGGGAGACCCAACGGCAGGTGTTTTGTGCCTGAGGAGTTGCGCACTCGGTTGTTGCGAACCTACCATAACTCCAAGGCCGCGGGGCATCCTGGAAAGAATCAGCTGTCCTGGGCTGTTTCACGTCTGTTCTGGTGGCCTTCTCTACGTTCCGACATCGCTGCATATGTAGCGGCATGCTCCGTTTGTGCCCAGAGTAAGTCCCCTCGGCACCTTCCGTTGGGCCTTTTGCAACCCATAGCCACCGGGGAGCGCCCATGGTCACACCTGGGGATGGATTTCATTGTGGACCTCCCTGCATCCCGAGGCCATACGGTCATTCTCATGATTGTGGATCGGTTTTCCAAAATGTGCCACTGTGTTCCTCTCAAGAAGTTACCCTCTGCACAAGAGTTGGCCACGATTTTCGCCAGGGAGGTCTTCCGGTTGCACGGTTTGCCCAAGGAGATTGTGTCGGATCGGGGGAGTCAGTTTGTGTCCAGGTTCTGGCACGCCTTTTGCTCCCAGTTGGGGATTCATCTCTCTTTCTCCTCGGCCTACCACCCTCAGTCCAATGGGGCCGCAGAACGATCCAATCAGGCCTTGGAGCAATTCCTTCGTTGCTATGTCTCCGATCACCAAGACAATTGGGTTGACCTCCTGCCTTGGGCTGAGTTTGCCAGGAACACGGCGGTGAACTCTTCCTCTGGGACGTCTCCCTTCATGGCCAATTATGGGTTCCAACCTGCCGTGTTACCGGAGGTATTCTCTCCCCAGGATATTCCGGCTGTGGAGGATCACCTTTCCGTCCTACGTGCTTCTTGGGTACAGATCCAGAGGTCCCTTGAGGTCTCTGCGCAGCGCCAGAGACTCCAGGCTGATCGCAGACGAGCGCCCGCTCCTTCCTACCAGGTCGGAGACCGTGTATGGTTGTCCACCCGCAACCTCAACCTTCGAGTGCCCACTCCCAAGCTGGCGCCTCGCTTTGTTGGTCCCTTCCGAGTGCTTCGCAGGGTAAACCCGGTAGCCTATGCCCTTGCGCTTCCTCCTGGCATGCGGATCTCCAACGTGTTTCATGTCTCCCTGTTGAAGCCATTGGTGTGTAATCGTTTCACTTCCTCGGTTCCTCGGCCCCGTCCGGTCCAAGTGGGCAATCGTGAGGAATATGAGGTGAGCAATATCCTGGACTCACGCCTGGTCCGCGGTCGGTTGCAGTTTTTGGTCCATTGGCGTGGTTATGGTCCAGAGGAGCGTTCCTGGGTTCCCTCCGCAGATGTCCATGCTCCTGCTTTGCTCCGAGCCTTCCACGCACGCTTCCCTCAGAAACCGTTCCTTACTCCGCGGAGGAGGGGCCCTTGAGGGGGAGGTACTGTCATGGTCTTACCTTCTTACTGTTCTCCTTCGTTTGACATGTGCTGGCGGCCATCTTGGTTTCTGGGTTTCTTGTAGCCTCCCACCCTGCGGCTTCTCCTTCCCACTGGGAGGAGCTGGATGCCTAGCTCATATATATAGGAGGTCTGTGGCTTCAGTTCCTTGCTTGGTCCTCCTGTGTTCACATGCTTCTAAGACTGCTGCTGCTTCTGGTTCCTGATCCTGGCCTCGTCTGACTACCCCGTTGGTTCCTGATCCTGGCTTCGTCTGACTACCCTGCTGGTTCCTGATCCAGGCTTCGTCTGACTACCCTTCTGGTTCCTGACCTCTGTCTACGCAAGACCCTGCTTCGGTTTAGCCATCCGTTTGGACTTTTGCTTACAGCTTGATTTTCAATAAAGCCTTCTTATTTCCACTTATCTCTTGTTGTACGTCTGGTTCATGGTTCCATGACAGGTTTTGAGTAATGAACCAGGCTGGGAGTTTTTAAAAGCCTCAGGAATCTTTTGCAGGTGTTTAGAGTTAATTAGTTGATTCAGATGATTAGGTTAATAGCTCGTTTAGAGAACCTTTTCATGATATGCTAATTTTTTTAGATAGGAATTTGGGGTTTTCATGAGCTGTATGTCAAAATCATCAATATTAAAATAATAAAAGGCTTAAACTACTTCAGTTGGTGTGTAATGAATCTAAAATATATGAAAGTCTAATGTTTATCAGTACATTACAGAAAATAATGAACTTTATCACAATATGCTAATTTTTTGAGAAGGACCTGTATAGTCTGCAAACGCCCCTAATCTGTTGTTCTATGGTTGACCATTATGGGGACATTATGGGAACTATTATCAGACACTCCCACCAAATGTCAGGAAAGGATCCTGTGGCCCGGTCAGTGGCGTCTCTAGCTTTCAAATTTTGGGGGGGCACACTGGGGGCCAGGACAAAAGTAGGGGGGGCAGCTATAACAACGATACATTTACACAAGTACACTTAGAAATGCTGCGATACTTTACCCAATACCTAAAACCGCAACAGGGAAGAAAAGTCCAGCTGTCTGTGGATGACACTGCTATGGGGGGGATCTGTGGATGCCACATACCGTGCAATGTATAGCATCTTATGCTATATGTGTCATCCACAGATCCACCCCATGACAGTGTCATCCACATTTCCCCCTCCATAACAGTGTCATCCACAGATCCCCCTCCCTATAACAGTGTCATCCACAGATCCCCCTCCCCGCCACTCACAGGAGTGTACATTTGACATTTCTAAACCGTAATCCATATCCTGCAGTAACTTTAACTTTAAATCAGGATTAAGCGGCCGCTCATCTCTACTAGTACCTTAACCTTACACCACTCGGCTAGCTTCGGTAACAGGGCCAGGCTACAGCCTTCAGGTACTGCCTGTTAGTTCTTATCGAGCGAGTGCTGATTTCTGCAGGTCAGAGGATACGGATTACAGTTTAGAAGAAATGTACACTCCTGTGAGCGGTCCAGACCAGTGGCGGATCAGAGCCTGGACTCGGGAGCGGCACTTCCAGATTATTTTCTGTCCACCGCCACAGAACAAGGGTGCTTATAGAACAGACTGCACAGTGTACCGGTATACTATATATTGTGGGGCACAGCGTGGCGGTATACTGTATATTGTGGGGCACAGTGTAGAGGTATACTGTATATTGTGGGGCACAGTGTAGCGGTATACTGTATATTGTGAGGCACAGTGTAGAGGTATACTGTATATTGTGGGGCACAGTGTAGGCTATATGTGTATAACAAACATATTTGACATGAAGACTTACAGTTACTTGGCTTGGCCCTTGGGGGTCTCGGACGCCACTTCCACACTTTGGCCAGGGGCTCAGCGGAGCTGATGTGTTTTATCCTAATGAGAAAGATTTCATAATAAGGATTTGGAGAAGAGGCAGAGGAATAGCAGAGCAGGGAGAGGCTGGTGCTGCTACTAGGGGTCATACCATGTGGGAGTAATAAAGCCCACCATAATGCCCCCCGGTAGTAATAATTCTCCTTATAATGTGACAATGCAAAAAATACCCCCTTATGCCCCCAGTTGAGCTAATGTCCCCCATAATGTGCCAGTATAAAATACCCCTATATAGTGCCCCCAGTAAATGCCCCATAGTGCTCCTCTCCCCCTTCCTCCTAGTGCCCCCATAATGTACCAGTATAAAATGCCCCAGTAGATGCCCTCAATGTCCCCCATAATTTTGCAAGTATAAATTACCCCTTCTTAGTGCCCCCGTAGATGACTCCACGTGCCAGTAATAACCCCCCATTACGTGCCAGTAATAAGACCCACATTACGTGCCAGTAATAAGCCCCCCATCATGTGCCAGTAATAAGCCCCCCATCATGTGCCAGTATTAGGTCCCCCCATCATGTGCCAGTATTAGGTCCCCCCCATCATGTGCCAGTATTAAGGCCCCCCATCATGTGCCATTATTAAGTAAGTCCCCCCCCTTCATGTGCCATTATTAAGTAAGTCCCCCCCAATGTGCCATCGCCATCATTAAGTAAGTCCCCCCCCTAATGTGCCATTATTAAGTAAGCCCCCCCATCATGTGCCATTATTAGGTAAGTCCCCCCCCCCCCAAGTAACACTATTGTAAAAAAAAAAAACACTTATACTTACCTCAGTGTCAGCGATGCGATGCAGGCCTCTTCTGGCCTGTGTCCCACGCTGTATGGCTCAGGCGGCGCGATGACGTCATCGCGCGCCTGCGCCGGCCTCTGATAGGCTGCCGGTCTAGTGCCTGCAGCCTATCAGAGCAAGGGGAAGGGACACGCCTCTCCCTCCCCTGCACCGCCGCTTAGTGATGGGAAGTTTGGATCTTTTAGGTGAATCGGTTCATTTGAATCAGCTCATTCAAATGAACCAATTCATGAATCGGATATTCGGTTCACTTGGTGAGTCAGACTGCTGAGCTGACTCGCAAGTGAACCGAAGACTCTAGGTGCCGGTGCGCATGCGCAGATGCTTGATACATTCGATTCACTCACTACTTGCTGCGCTGCTGACTCAGTGCAGTCGGCTCGTCTTCTTCAGCTCTCTCTGAACTCTGATTACTAGTATTGAGTGAGTCAGGAAGAGTGATTTATTATAGTAAAGGGAAGCTGAGGCTGACGCCGGACAGGAGGACTCAGGAGTCAGACAGGAGTCAGAAGCTGTCACTGTGGTGTGCAATGTGAATTGTTGTCTGTTGTGCATTGTTACCCACAGTGACAACAGTCTGACACTGACAGTACAATCCATAAAGGTGATGTGAACCCACCCTTAGGCCCCTTTCACACTTGCGTTGTCCGGATCCGGCATAGAGTTCCGTCGTCGGGGCTCTATGCCGGAAGAATCCTGATCAGGATTATACCCATGCATTCTGAATGGAGAGAAATCCGTTCAGGATGCATCAGGATGTCTTCCGTTCCGGAACGGAACGTTTTTTGGCTGGAGAAAATACCGCAGCATGCAGTACTTTTTGCTCCGGCCAAAAATCCTGAAGACTTGCCGCAAGGCCGGATCCGGAATTAATGCCCATTGAAAGGCATTGATCCGGATCCGGCCTTAAGCTAAACGTCGTTTCGGCACATTGCCGGATACGACGTTTAGCTTTTTCTCAATGGTTACCATGGCTGCCGGGACGCTAAAGTCCTGGCAGCCATGGTAAAGTGTAGCGGGGAGCGGGGGAGCGGCATACTTACCATCCGTGCGGCTCCCGGGGCGCTCCAGAGTGACGTCAGGGCGCCCCACGCGCATGGATGACGTGATCGCATGTACACATCATCCATGCGCATGGGGCGCTCTGATGTCATTCTGGAGCGCCCCGGGAGCCGCACGGACTGTAATTATATCGCTCCCCCGCTCCTCACTACTACTATGGCAACCGGGACTTTAATAGCGTCCTGGCTGCCATAGTAACACTGAACGCATTTTGAAGACGGATCCGTCTTCAAATGCTTTCAGTACACTTGCGTTTTTCCGGATCCGGCGTGTACCTCCGGCAAGTGGAGTACACGCCAGATCCGGACAAGGCAAGTGTGAAAGAGGCCTTAGTTATATAGCTACTGAATGAGATGCCTTTAACATATATATCTCCTGAGAAGCCAATTTGATTCTAAAGGGTTAATTTAATTCAACCTGTAATCTAAACTCTTGTGTCATCTGTCACTTCTCCTGTCCCTTAATCTTATCACTGCTGCAACAAAAGCAGCCTCAGCCTCAGTGTAAGGCTACTTTCACACTAGCGTTCGTCGGTCCGCTCGTGAGCTCCGTTTGAAGGGGCTCACGAGCGGACCCGAACGCTTCCGTCCAGCCCTGATGCAGTCTGAATGGAGCGGATCCGCTCAGACTGCATCAGTCTGGCGGCGTTCAGCCTCCACTCCGCTCGCCTCCGCACGGACAGGCGGACAGCTGAACGCTGCTTGCAGCGCTCAGCTGTCCGCCTGGCCGTGCGGAGGCGAGCGGATCCGTTCAGACTTACAGTGTAAGTCAATGGGAACGGATCCGCTTGAAGAGGTAACCATATGGCTCAATCTTCAAGCGGATCCGTCCCCCATTGACTTTACATTGAAAGTCTGAACGGATCCGCTCAGGCTGCTTTCACACTTAGAATTTTTTCTAAGTTATTAATGCAGACGGATCCGTACTGAACGGAGCCTCCGTCTGCATTAATATGATCGGATCCGTTCAGAACGGATCCGATCAAGCGCAAGTGTGAAAGTAGCCTTACCTGTTCTACCCTCTGACTCACTGCTCTTTTAACTCAATGAATCGAATGAGTCACAAACTAAGTCGGATCTTTAGATTCTTTTAACTTGTGACTCATTCGATTCATTTCTATTCTTAGACTCCCTGCACCTGTGTGACTCAGACGACAGTCAGAGCTGCTAGTGTGCCGTGCTTGCCTTGCCCCCTCAGCTCTGGTCGGTGATTGGTTGGTGGGCGGGGAGGGGAGGGGCTGGCAGAAGCAGCTTCCACTCTGAGATCATATTACGCTCCTCCCCGTCCCTCCCTCAGGCTCCGGGGGGGGGGGGGGGGGGGGCCCAGCATGATGTTGGGGGGGCCGTGGCCCCCTCTGGCCCCCCCCTGGCGACGCCACTGGGCCCGGTGACATCTCCAACAGGTTTGAGTATCTAACAACCCATGGGCATATAGTATTTCAGGTGTCTTATACCATCTGGTTAGTAATTTATAATGGTTTGCTTGCAGCTTGTGAGTAGCATAGGATTAATTGACACTCCAAATCGCTCAGCTGTATTGCTAGGTCCCATTCTCTTGCAAGCAAAAAAAAATACCGGGTTTCCAACTACCCATACATTTGCGAGAGGAGAGGTGCAGAAATTTAACACACAAGGAGGTAATTTGATGCCGATTAGTAATGAACGGCAGGGGCAATATTCAAATTTGCAATATTTCGCAAATATTTTGTAGACTATTCGTCAAATATGCATGAATTTGAGAATTCGAGATTATATTCTTGATTGCGAAAATCGGCAATGTATTATTCGCGTAATGCGCGCAAAATACCGGCGTGGGTCACTTATGCTACATTTTTTCAAGCTGGTATAAGTTTCCTGAGACTGGAGAAAATGGTTGTCACGGCAGAACATTAGAATAGCTTTATATGCAGATAGAGTGCACCAATATATTTGTGCTTGCGAATTTTCAGCTATTAATTATTCGCATATTTTCCGCAATACGTGCAACTTGTGACATCACATCACTATGTCTGTAGCATGTATTTAGGACAGCAGAACCTATTACACTGCCTAACACCCTGCACTGGAACCTATCAGCTACACTATAGATCAGTCTAACCTACACTGACTATCTCTCCCTAACTATCTGAATTATATATATATATATAGGTTAACTGTCTAATGTAATAACACAAAGCACAGAGCACAGCAATGACACTGCTGTCTCTTTCATAACTGCAATATACTTTAGAAAATGGCTGCTGGGGAGGTTCTTATATACTAAGGGGTAGGTAACTTTTCTATTGGTTGCTAGGGATGTTGCTAAGCTGTGACAAAGCCTTCTCATTGGCCCACAAGCTAGAAGAAGGGAGGGATGATCACCTGATGTGTACTGTGTTAAAAAAAAAAAAAAAAAAAATATATATATATATATATATATATTCTTCATTATGAATAAATAGCACTAGATTCTAAATATTTAATTAAATAAATAATTCTCGAATTGCCGATATTCTCTATAAAAATTCGCTTTTTAGAATATTCGCGCTCAACACTAAAGCAGATGCAGGCTGCCGAACCCTGTTCCCCCTAGTGTGATCCATTTTCTTTAATTTTTTTATATACTATGTTACTATGTTACTATGATCGTCGCATTCCAAGAGCTATCACATTTTTATTTTATGTCAATGTAAGCGTAAGAAGTCTTGTTTTTTGCAGGACGAATGTAGTTATTGAATAGCACACTAGTGGATAGCTCACCACTCCTCCTCAGACAGAGCTGGTGCTCTAGCCTAAAGACTGATTACCCAATCAGTCAAAAGGGTTAAATAATGAAAAGAAGTAAAGGCTGGCACTCAAAATATGTGGGATCAAAAGAAGTGACAATTTAATATATAAAAACCTATACAATACACAATAATATATAAAAAAGATGCACAAAGATAATATAAAAAATGCCGCAATATCAACATGCACTGTGGGCTGCAATCTGGGGACAGCTCTAAATAAGTCTCTTGGTTTGCTCTTGTGATCGAGCTTGAGCAAAGTCTCACTAGAGTGTGAGATAGAAGTCCTCCTTACGGTAATCCTTTACTGGGATATACGCTATAGTGAAAACGGCACTCTGGCCGGATGGTAGTGATGCGTCAGGAAGTAAATCAAGTCCCGCTATTATGAGTCTGTCGCACGGTCACTATAAGGCTGCAGGTGGGGAAGTAAGTTATAACCGGTATGTCTTACCCTATTGGGTCGGGTCCGGTAGCTGGGAGATCTCTTCCTCTTACCGCTGGTAAGATACCACTACTCACCACCATGCGCCAGCTTCTCCTCACGCTGTTCGGCGTCCTCGCTCGAGACCGTTGTGCGTCCTTGCTCGTAGCTGTTGTATCACGTGACGTTGGTCTCACGGGATTAGCCTTACAGGGGGTTCAGTCTGTTCTTTCCTCCGGCTACTTTCGTTTTAGGTATCTAGTGGAGCGCTCCAACATCCGATAGGTTTAAGAACTAGTTTAATGATTCCGGGTCTTTCTTTGGGGGTGAACTCGCCAGACGCGTTTCGGGGACGTCTCTCCCCTTCCTCAGTGGCTCTACCCCCATTGTAGTGTCACTTCCTTTTGTAGTCTACTCGGTACTCTCCAAAATCTGGATCAAAGAATCCGGTTTGCACTACTTGCGATTTTCATGCGGTATTTTAACCGCATATGCGTTTTCGATTGCATTCTCTCCTTTATGTTATAGTAATATCATATAGTAAAGGAGGTGTTTCCACAACCATGTTATCAGCGGCAGATCGCATAAAACATAAAAAATATATAAATATACATATAAATACATAATGTAGATATTTGGTCATCTTCTTTACTATATGAGAACAATATAGATGCGGTCTTGATGTTAAAATACCATAGAATAAAATACAATTATATGAAACAATAAAATGTATATAGACTATAAAATATGAGAAGGATATTAAAACAACGTCCAATCCACTAAGTACCAAGGCCCAAAGTGTATGGTGGAAAAGAGGGCACGGATTTCTGAACCATCACTCAGATGTAATGTTTAAGGTCATAAAGTCTAGTGGCAAGGATTCTCTATATTTCTTCTGATATTCATCAATGATGTAATGGGTGTGTGGGCCTATC
The DNA here is from genome assembly GCF_014858855.1 of Bufo gargarizans. NCBI lineage: Eukaryota > Metazoa > Chordata > Amphibia > Anura > Bufonidae > Bufo > Bufo gargarizans. The sequence goes on along the minus strand of NC_058080.1, from coordinate 491,527,767 downwards.
TCCGAGGGGGGGTCACAGCGCCGATAAACGGCCTGACATGTGATCCCCTATCGGATGAGAGGCACACAGACCAGCCACTTTGGAAGACCAGGAATCTAAATAAAACCAAAAATCTCAAGTTCGGCATTGAGGCCTGCCGGAATCAGGCTACCAAAATCATAGATACGTCGTGATTCTGCCCGAGACATTCGTTCCACATGTTTCCCCCCCCTCCAGTGTATATCTATTTTCTCCAGAGCCATAAAGATCAATCCCCTAGGGTCTTGGTTGTGTGCCTCTTTAAAGTGCTTTGAAAGTGAGTGTTTGGGATATCCTTTTCTGATGTTAGAGACATGTTCGGATAGCCTCACTTTCAAAGCTCTCTTTGTTCTCCCTATATACTGTCTCGAACAGGGGCACTGAACGAGGTATATCACACTCGTTGTATTGCAAGTCAGAAAATCCCTGATTTCCCATGAAAAATTGTTTTGTGTTGAGCCAACCTGTTTAATATTTTTAGGGGCTTTGGTCACTTTGCAGCCGGCACATTGGCCGCATCTGAAAAACCCCTTAAGGCTCATCCAATGTCCGGTATCTGGGGATTTTTTCAATTTGTTTTTTACTGACGGGGCTATTTTTATTCCCAAATTTGGTGCCCTTGTAAAAGTGATTTGTGGTCTTACTGGGATCAATGTGCCTAAGATTTTATCTTGTAGTAAATGAGACCAATGTTTTCTGATTATCTCTTTAATTTTCTTATATTGGACAGTGTAGGGGAGTATTATACGAAACTGGGACTCTTGTTGTAATTCTGGGGGGGGTTTATTTGTTAGGAGCCTACTCCTAGGTATTTTCCTAACATTCTCCAAAGCACTATCTAATAAAGCACTTGGGTACTGTTTGGAAACAAATCTCTTCTTCATGTCCAATGCTTCTATCTCAAATTGGGAATCTTCGGTACAGTTCCGTTTCAGTCGACGGAACTGTCCGAATGGTATGTTTAGTAACCAATTGGGTAGATGGCAGCTAGAGTGCAAGATAAAAGCATTTCTAGCTGAAGGTTTTTGGTAAGTCTGGCATATATATTTATTGTCTCTCTTAGTGATTAATAGATCCAAAAATTCCGTGCTCTCCAACCCGATCTTGGTAGTAAAAACTAGGTTAAAAACGTTGTCATTCAATAATATTATAAACGAACGTAACGTTTCCTCATCTCCTTTCCAGATTAAAATGACGTCGTCTATATACCTCTGCCAGAGCACCAGATTGCCCCCGCGATGTGGATCGATAGCAGTCTGTTCCCAATGTGCTAGGAACAGATTTGCATAACTGGGGGCAAATCTGGTGCCCATGGCAGTCCCTCTGATCTGTAAATAAAAATCCTTCTCAAAATAAAAATAATTGTGTTGTAAAATATGTCTGATTCCTTCTAGTGTATATTCGATTTGTTCAGACTTCATTAGGCTGGCTTTCTGCAATTGTCTACTAATGGCTTCAATTCCTTGTTCATGGTCAATAACCGTATACAACGACTGGATATCCAGTGTGGCTATAATCCAGTCTGGTTCGACAGTGAGTTTTTCTAAAATGTCAATAATTTGTGTTGTGTCTTTTAGATAAGATGCGGTTGTTTTTACAAGTGGTTGCAGCCAGGTATCAATATATCTTGAAAGATTCGACGTCAGGGAGCCTATACCAGATACTATGGGGCGGCCCGGAGGGCTCCCCATGTCCTTATGTACCTTGGGAAGGCAATAAAAGACTGGGAGTCGTCCGGGCGTCCCCATAATAAAACTGGATTCTTGATTAGATAGGATCCCCATCTGAGATCCCCTCTCGCAATAGTCACATAGACTCTCGCGGAATTCCAAAGTTGGATCAGATTTAAATTTTTTGTATGTTGAAACATCGGAGAGTTGTCTTAGACATTCTTCTGTATATTTAGCTCTCTCTAAAATCACGATTGCTCCGCCTTTATCCGCGGGGCGAATCGTTATATTCTCATTTTTCTGCAGTGTTTTTATAGCTGCAATCTCTTTATTCGATAAATTTTTTCTATAGAATGTCTTGTCTTTCATTCTTCTGAGGTCAGTTTCGACATTTTTTTGGAAACTACCAATTTCTGGGCCTATCTCGTTTCGGGGAAATTTTTTTGACTTGTTTTTCAACGTAGTATGTTTAAATTTATCCGTTTCTTGGGCAGTCATCATTATTGGGTTCTTAATAAAATATTTTTTAAGACAGATATTTTTGATAAATTTTTGAACACCTATATAGGTACTAAATTTGTCCAAATGGGCACTGGGGGCAAATTTCAAACCTTTGTTTAGCAAGGACATTTGAAAAGGTGTCAAAATTGTGTTACTCAAATTAATAATGTTATTTTCGTGTTCAGTGTCTAATGTTATTACCGGTGGTTCCTTCTTCTTTCTTCCCCTTCGTGTCTTCTTAGTCCTGTTTGTTGGTTGTGATATGACGTGCTCTGTGTTTCTCTCATTTTGTGTGTCACTGGGGTTGATAGGTAATTCGTCTGGACGTATCCTTGTGGGGGAGTGTAGTTGCTGTGTCATCTGATTGGTTTGGGGGTTGTTGTGTCTCAAATTGTACGGATGTCGTTGTGGGGTTCGTGCTCTCCTGTTGTGATTTGGGGACCGTGATTGTCTGTGTTTGACTCGTGGTGAGTGATGTGGAGAGGTCCTGTCTAAAAAAGGTTGCTGTGCCAGTGTCTCGAACCTATTTCTAATAGGTATATTGGATCCCATATATTCTGTAGGGGTCTCAATATGTCTCTCATTTCTCTCTGGTTGATTTTCATTTCTATTATATATTTTGGTGTTACTATATTTATTACTCTTTTTTGAGATTATTTCTAGTTCGGTTTTGTCAAGACTCTTGCATATTCGCTCTTGCCATAGGTTGAATATGCTATCCTTAGGTAATTTCTCTATTTTGGTTTTCATTTGGGCAATATTATCTGTTAAAGAACCTAAAATTTGTGTTCTTCTTTTAATGATGAGTTCTATCAGGCTGCGAGACTGTGCATGGAGAAGGTTTTCCCACTCTAAGTTGAACTCTTCTCCATGTAAGTCTTGTGCAGGGGTTTTAAATAATTTGAGGCCCTTAGGGATTTTATTCTGTGTCAGATATTGGCGTAATGAGCTGATTTCCCAATGTTGTCTTAGTTGTTTGAGAACGAGATGTTCTAATTCTCTAAATAGCTCATTAGTCGAGCTGACCTCAGTATTCATTATCTCCGATGGTTCAAATACAAATGAATCTACTTTAAGTTTTTTGAGTTCAATATGATTCCACATATCCATCTTGGGAAGGGGAAGGAGCTAAATCCACAGATGGGTGAAAGAGATAAATTGAATAGCACACTAGTGGATAGCTCACCACTCCTCCTCAGACAGAGCTGGTGCTCTAGCCTAAAGACTGATCACCCAATCAGTCAAAAGGGTTAAATAATGAAAAGAAGTAAAGCTGGCACTCAAAATATGTGGGATCAAAAGAAGTGACAATTTAATATATAAAAACCTATACAATACACAATAATATATAAAAAAGATGCACAAAGATAATATAAAAAAATACCGCAATATCAACATGCACTGTGGGCTGCAATCTGGGGACAGCTCTAAATAAGTCTCTTGGTTTGCTCTTGTGATCGAGCTTGAGCAAAGTCTCACTAGAGTGTGAGATAGAAGTCCTCCTTACGGTAATCCTTTACTGGGATATACGCTATAGTGAAAACGGCACTCTGGCCAGATGGTAGTGATGCGTCAGGAAGTAAATCAAGTCCCGCTATTATGAGTCTGTCGCACGGTCACTATAAGGCTGCAGGTGGGGAGTAAGGTATAACCGGTATGTCTTACCCTATTGGGTCGGGTCCGGTAGCTGGGAGATCTCTTCCTCTTACCGCTGGTAAGATACCACTACTCACCACCATGCGCCAGCTTCTCCTCACGCTGTTCGGCGTCCTCGCTCGAGACCGTTGTGCGTCCTTGCTCGTAGCTGTTGTATCACGTGACGTTGGTCTCGCGGGATTAGCCTTACAGGGGGTTCAGTCTGTTCTTTCCTCCGGCTACTTTCGTTTTAGGTATCTAGTGGAGCGCTCCAACATCCGATAGGTTTAAGAACTAGTTTAATGATTCCGGGTCTTTCTTTGGGGGTGAACTCGCCAGACGCGTTTCGGGGACGTCTCTCCCCTTCCTCAGTGGCTCTACCCCCATTGTAGTGTCACTTCCTTTTGTAGTCTACTCGGTACTCTCCAAAATCTGGATCAAAGAATCCGGTTTGCACTACTTGCGGTATCAGTGCGATTTTCATGCAGTATTTTAACCGCATATGCGTTTTCGATTGCATTCTCTCCTTTATGTTATAGTAATATCATATAGTAAAGGAGGTGTTTCCACAACCATGTTATCAGCGGCAGATCGCATAAAACATAAAAAATATATAAATATACATATAAATACATAATGTAGATATTTGGTCATCTTCTTTACTATATGAGAACAATATAGATGCGGTCTTGATGTTAAAATACCATAGAATAAAATACAATTATATGAAACAATAAAATGTATATAGACTATGAATGTAGTTATTAATGGCACCATTTTTGGGGGATAGGGAAAAACAGCAATACCACCGTTGACTTTTTCCATTGTAAATTTTGTGATGTTCACTTTACGGCATAAATAATATGATATGTTTACTCTCTGGGTCAGTACGATTACAGCAATACTATATATATATATATATATATATATATTCACCGAATGAAGAGGCAGCACTTCCAGTTATGGGTGATAGGGTGACGACCCCAAACTTTATTCCCAGCAACGTTTCGGCCTTCTCACTGAGGCCTTTGTCAAGCTTGACAAAGGCCTCAGTGAGAAGGCCGAAACGTTGCTGGGAATAAAGTTTGGGGTCGTCACCCTATCACCCATAACTGGAAGTGCTGCCTCTTCATTCGGTGAATATATATGTTGGAGGACAAGCCAGCCTCTCTGAGGAACATTGCACCCAGTGCACAACGTCTGACTGTGCTGCTGCATCATCTGTGGTATTATATATATATATATATATATATATATATATACACACTCACCTAAAGAATTATTAGGAACACCATACTAATACTGTTTTGGACCCCCTTTTGCCTTCAGAACTGCCTTAATTCTACGTGGCATTGATTCAACAAGGTGCTGATAGCATTCTTTAGAAATGTTGGCCCATATTGATAGGATAGCATCTTGCAGTTGATGGAGATTTGAGGGATGCACATCCAGGGCACGAAGCTCCCATTCCACCACATCCCAAAGATGCTCTATTGCAGTGATGGCGAACCTATGGCACGGGTGCCAGAGGTGGCACTCAGAGCCCTCTCTGTGGGCACCTGCACCCTTGAAAAAGTCTATAGTGTGGTGTACCAATATGCCTTTTCCTGCCATTCATCAGCACAGGGCGCACTATGAACAGCACTGGCAGCGCACTGAATGTAGGCAGGATATTATAGCTAAATGATCAAGTACATGGAAGATATACTACACTGGACTGTAGGATTCAGGTTAAATTGCCGTGTTGGCACTTCACGATAACCAAGTGGGTTTTGGATTACAGTTTGGGCACTCAGTCTCTAAAAGGTTCGCCATCACTGCTCTATTGGGTTGAGATCTAGTGAGTGTGGGGGCCATTTTAGTACAGTGAACTCATTGTCATGTTCAAGAAACCAATTTGAAACGATTCGAGCTTTGTGACATGGTGCATTATCCTGCTGGAAGTAGCCATCAGAGGATGGGTACATGGTGGTCATGAAGGGATGGACATGGTCAGAAACAATGCTCAGGTAGCCCGTGGCATTTAAATGATGGCCAATTGGCACTAATGGGCCTAAAGTGTGCCCAGAAAACATCTCCCACACCATTACACCACCATTACCAGCCTGCACAGTGGTAACAAGGCATGATGGATCCATGTTCTCATTCTGTTTACGCCAAATTCGGACTCTACCATTTGAATGTTTCAACCGAAATCGAGACTCATCAGACCAGGCAACATTTTTCCAGTCTTCAACAGTCCAATTTTGGTGAGCAGGTGCAAATTGTAGCCTCTTTTTTCTATTTGTAGTGGAGATGAGTGGTACCTGGTGGGGTCTTCTGCTGTTGTAGCCCACCTTTCTTTCCCATTCTGACATTCAGTTTTGAGTTCAGGAGATTGTCTTGACCAGGACCACAACCCTACATGCATTGAAGCAACTGCCATGTGATTGGTTGACTAGATAATCGCATTAATGAGAAATAGAACAGGTGTTCCTAATAATTCTTTAGGTGAGTGTATACATATATTATTTTTTATAAAAAAAAGAATTAAAGTTTAAATAAAGATTATATTCAGTACAAGAAAAAAGTTAACAAGACAAAATGCATCACTCTGCGACAATCTCTCTAACAAGGTATAAAAAGTGACAGTGACATGAAGTCTTGTCCTGACCTAGAACCCAGCCCACGTTCCCTGCCTACTTGCAGTAAAAGCCCTAGGTAGCAAGACCGCAACTGGTCAACAGCCCCTATGCTACTAAGTGCAGAGACAGATAAACACCAAGAAACAAAACAACACACAGGGATAGTCATACGAAAATGGGTCAGAACCAGGTAGACAACGCAGTACAAAAATGATAGACAGAGAGTAGTCAAAAGATAAGCCGAGATCAAATCACAGACAAATCAAATAAAACACAGGCCGGGGTCGAAAGCACAAACAAATCAAAACCAGGAACCTAGCTAGTGAACCCAAACAAGGCTATCACTGGCACTGGTGTATGGCAAGGAAGGAGTTTAAATAGAGTATTGAGTTCCAGGGTCAGATACCTGATAGGTCATAGTTCGGAGCTCCATTATCCGGAAACACTAGCACACAGTTAGTGCAAGTACGATTAGAGCAGAATGGCTTTCAGTGTCACTGAGGTAGAACTGAGGAGAGAGGGTTTCTTGGGTAAATATGACAACCTAGAGAAACCTTAGTAAAGCCTTTAGGTTTCTCAAGGGGACCAGACTGCTCTCGATGCTCACCTATTATTTTGAGAAATCTTCCTTCCACCATTCCCACAGCAGCTCCACAGTCGCAAGGTAGTAATCGTAGATATTTGGAAAGGTTAAGCCCCCACATTTTTTAATTAGTTTGCTAGATATTCTGGGTTTTCATATGTGCCAAATAAACAAATTGAGTAATTGGTTTGCTTGATTACAAAATGAACAAGGGAGCAATACAGGCAACGTCCAAGAGAGATCTAAAAGTTTGGGTAGAGAGTGTTGTTGGAAAGCCACAATTTGTCCAATCCAGGGAAGTTCAGATTTGGACATTTGGCCCAAGTCTCTTTGTAGTGTAGATAATAATTAGGGGTTATTAGTAAGAGAGATTTCACTTTTTGATAGTTTTTTTTTTTACAAACCAGATTCCAAAAAAGTTGGGACACTAAACAAATTGTGAATAAAAGCGGAATGCAATGATGTGGAGATGGCAAAAGTCAATATTTTATTTGTAATAGAACGTAGATGACAGATCAAACGTTTAATCCGAGTAAATGTATCATTTTAAAGGAAAAATACATTGATTCAAATTTTCACGGTGTCAACAAATCCCCAAAAAGTTGGGACAAGTAGCAATAAGAGGCTGGAAAAAGTAAATTTGAGCATAACGAAGAGCTGGAAGACCAATTAACACTAATTAGGTCAATTGGCAACATGATTGGGTATAAAAAGAGCTTCTCAGAGTGGCAGTGTCTCTCAGAAGCCAAGATGGGTAGAGGATCACCAATTCCCACAATGTTGCGCAGAAAGATAGTGGAGCAATATCAGAAAGGTGTTACCCAGCGAATCTGGAACAATCTATGTGCGTAAGGGTCAAGGACGTAAAACCATACTGGATGCCCGTGATCTCCGGGCCCTTAAACGACACCGCACCACAAACAGGAATGCTACTGTAAAGGAAATCACAGAATGGGCGCAGGAATACTTCCAGAAACCATTGTCAGTGAACACAACCCACCGTGCCATCCTCCGTTGCCAGCTGAAACTCTACAGTGCAAAGAAGAAGCCATTTCTAAGCAAGATCCACAAGCTAAGGCGTTTTTACTGGGCCAGGGATCATTTAAAATGGAGTGTGGCAAAATGGAAGACTGTTCTGTGGTCAGACGAGTCACGATTCGAAGTTCTTTTTGGAAATCTGGGGCGCCATGTCATCCGGACCAAAGAGGACAAGGCCAACCCAAGTTGTTATCAACGCTCAGTTCAGAAGCCTGCATCTCTGATAGTATGGGGTTGCATGAGTGCATGTGGCATGGGCAGCTTGCATGTCTCGAAAGGCACCATCAATGCAGAAAAATATATTCAGGTTCTAGAACAACATATGCTCCCATCCAGACGTCATCTCTTTCAGGGAAGACCCTGCATTTTTCAACAAGATAGTGCCAGACCACATTATGCATCAATCACAACATCATGGCTGCGTAGGAGAAGGATCCGGGTACTGAAATGGCCAGTCTGCAGTCCAGATCTTTCACCTATAGAGAACATTTGGCGCATCATAAAGAGGAAGGTGCAACAAAGAAGGCCCAAGACGATTGAACAGTTAGAGACCTGTATTAGACAAGACTGGGAGAGCATTCCTATTTCTAAACTTGAGAAACTGGTCACCTTGGTCCCCAGACGTCTGTTGAGTGTTGTAAGAAGAAGGGGAGATGCCACACAGTGGTGAAAATGGCCTTGTCCCAACTTTTTGGGGATTTGTTGACACCATGAAATTCTGATTCAACATATTTTTCCCTTAAAATGGTACATTTTCTCAGTTTAAACTTTTGTTCCGTGATTTATGTTCTATTCTGAATAAAATATTATAAGTTGGCACCTCCACATAATTGCATTCAGTATTTATTCACGATTTGCATAGTGTCCCAACTTTTTGGGAATCCGGTTTGTACTTTTGTAGCAAATACACAATTCTGGCATTGTTTTCGCTTTCACCATCCAGAATAAATGATAATTGTACAGTCATTACAAATGCAGCAATACCAAATATGTGGTGGGGCTTTTATTTTTGCAATTGTTGGAAAAAATGTTAATTGGAGAATTATTTTTTTTCAACTTTATTTACGTATTTTTTTTTTAAACGCATTAGTTCCACAAGGGGACTTAGACATGGATTCTAGAAGACACTGTTCTACTTATGTAGTGCAGTCTATTATACTGTCATACACTGAAGGCCTTCATTAGACCTTCAGCTGCAGTGTGCTGAAATCACTGCAGGGAGGCTGATGCCTGAAAGAGGGTGCTCCCACTCTCTAAACCACTTAGATGCCAAGGTTGTTTTTGTCCGCGGCATCTAAGGGGATAAACACCCTGCTCTCCGTTGCATGGGACACCAGTGCAGTGCTTAAAAGTTTGCAGCCTAAATTAAAGCCCGCTAATGACCACAATAAAAAAGCTCATCGGCGGGCTTTAAGGGGTTAAGGGACACAGTTTAGAACTGTAGGAGTTGTCAGCTCCAACCAGTAAATTAATATAAAGGATCACTAACTTTTCAAAAAACCTTTGATATGTTATGTAAGGACACACCCCCTGAGAAAGGACACTCTCCATGAGAAAGTTGCCAGTTTGATATATATCTAGCAGAGCAATTGGATAAATGAATGGGGAGATCTATGGGTCTGTGAGAGATACATCGCTTGTTCTAGCTTTGTTCTAGCTTTGTTAGAAAAAGATGATCACATACTATATGATGTCTGCTGAGAACATAATTGAGACAGGCCCAAAGACTTCGATGTTATGTTATGTGCGTGCTTCTCTCCTTTCGTTCTAACGATTGATGGGGGTCTTAGCACTCAGACCGCCCCCCATTGATCTAAACTTTTCATATGTCTCTGTAACATATCAAAAACAATTTTGAAAAGTTAGTGACCCGTTAATAAAAAACTGAATTTAGATTAGCATGGAGGCAAACCTGTAATAAAGAAATCTATTTTATATGTATTATATTACCAAATACCTTACCTCTTTATGAACATTTTCCACTTCTGTTTTCTCTTTGGATAGTTATGATAGTTATCTGTAATGCAAGGCACCAACAAACAGACCAGTGATGAAAGCAAAAAGGTGTTTATTCACCAGAAACATAAACGTCCAGGACACTTGCTGGTAACAAGGAATAATAACAAAAAACCAGGCAAGGAGATTCCAGGAATAGTCCCAACCAGTGCTGAATGATGCTGTGCACTTGGCAGTCGAGTCACTCCAGATCTGGGTCCGCTGTAAGGACAAAGTTCCTGGCAGTCTTCAGTCACTAGGAGTTGTGACCTATACCTGGTTGAGGGAAAATAACAGTGGGCACTGATCACCCTGAGAGACCTCCTTTTAAATGCCTGCTGACCAATCCCAGGGTGCCAAGTGTCCACTACCATAGGTGAACAAATTGCCCTGCACCTGAGTACAAGGCCTAAGGCAATCACAAGTTGATTAACCCATGGCTGGCTCCCTAATCCACTTTGCTCTTGTGAGTCAGTATAATATGCGCCACTGGTCGACGAAGTGCATAAGAAGCGCGTACTCGCGACCGTGTATCCCTTTGCGAACCTGCCCTCGTGCGTACGCACGGACGCATGATTGACTCAGCGCGAGTATGCGAGCGCGTGGACCCAGATGCGGAAACGGAAGTCGCAGGAGACACCGGAGACAACCCTGGCCGCGGCGTCTTGTCACTCGCCTGGCCACTCTGTCCCCGGGACTCCGACGGTCCTCCCCTCCGATGTCCACGCGAACGCATCTCCGCACTGGCTCGCAAAGGGGTCAGCGCTGGTGCATCAGAGACACGCATAACCTGTCCCGCAACTCCACGAGGACCCCTCTTGGTTCCCCTGGAGTGCAAAGCAGGTGAGGATCTTACATTATCTTTCCATTATTTTTATTAACTTATGATCTTTGTATTTTTATCTAACCAATATATAATTATGCATAAATATTTTAATTATTTACTTTACAGGACATATCTTCCATGACACAATCAGTCAGCGAGTATGTAGTAATATTATTAAGTTAAACAGGTTATGCCATGATTGATGTAAAAAAATGAAAATCAGGCCTCATATGGTACATGACAATCTCTTTCTAACAAAGCTAGACCCATCCCTGCACCTCACATGGACCCAGAGAGCTCCCTATTTATTAATCCAATAGATCTGCAACTCAGGGCATGTGTCCCTTCTCAGGGGGGGGGGAGGGGTCCTTTCTTCTGCGGCTTTATCCTGGTAACTGTCACATTTTATAACAGCAGACACAGATGGTGGAAGTTGAAGTATGGAACTGAACATGTGCGACCAGCTAAGTAAATGGACGTGCATATTACTGCACAAACTGAACACTGGGGGAGCCATTATAATTAAGTAAAGAGAATATCTCCTTACGGGAGAATTTTTGTAACAGAAAGCGACTAGTTTTTCATGCTGAATTATATTATCATAACATTTCATGGTGGCACAATCCTTTTAATATTTAAATATCTATTTATTTATGTCCTGCTGCTTATACAGCGCTGACATATTCCACAGCACTATAGGGAGAGTCTCATCACATAAGTCCCTGTCCACCAATCACAATCTTAACTAATTTCCGAACATCACACAATAGGGCAGGATAATTTAGTACGTTTTTGGAGTGTAGGAGAAACTGGTGTACCTGGAAGAAACTCATGCAACTATGAGAAGATCCTGCAAAAGATGTTATCCCTGAACAAGTGCTGTAAGGGAACAGTCTGAGAGAGTAAGGCAAAATAGGTTTTTAGATGAGTTCATTGTTTCTCCCTCTATATCCCTTTTCATGCTATGTGATGGCAACTCTAGACACATGGTCAGATCTTCACCATATGAATTGTATTAATTAGTAATGCTGTAACTTGTATTTAATCAAACACATCTAGACTAATTAAGAAAATACACACATTTTGATCACTAACATAGCCATGCCCCTATATCCAAACCTCTGCCAGTTCAGTGCAATCATTATTCTGCCTGTCTTTATGAGCACATACCTTTTCAGTAGCATTGAAAAACTATAAGGAAAGAATAGAATATGTAAAAGACTAATAAAAGCAGTCAAACTAGAGATAGAGAGATTCATTGCCAAATAGAGTAAAACTAACTCTAAAATGTTCTTCAATTATATAAATGGTGAAAAGTATAAATCTGAAGGTGTCGGCCCTTTAAAGAGTGATGAGGTGTCAGTTGCAGATAGCAATGAGGAGAAATCAAAGCTATTGAATATTTGTTTCTCCACTGTATCTACTGAGGAAATAAAATGTTAGATAAAATGCAGAATGTAAAAGTAAATTCCCCACTAAAAGTGCCCTATCTGACCCAGGAAGAAGTACAGCGGCATCTTAAAAAGATTAAAATAGACAAATCACCGGGACCAGATGGTATACACCCACATAACCTAAGAGAATAAGGTTATGTCATAGCCAGACGCTTATTTCTGATATTTAAGGACTATATACTGACAGGGAGTCTTCCAAAGAATTAGCACATAGCAAATGTGCCAATATTCAAAAAGGGCTAAAAAACTGAGCATGGAAACTATAGGCCGGTAAGTTTAACATCTGTCGTGGGTAAACTGTTTAAAGGTTTTCTAATAATGAAAATAAGGAAATAACATCATATCAGCATGGCTTCATGAGGGATCGGTCATGTCAAACTAATTTAATGTGGGTAGGTAACTGTCTCAATTGTAGAAAACAGAGGGTGGTCATTAATGGTACACACTCAGATTAGGTCACTGTCACTAGTTGGGTACCACAGGAGTCAGTATTGGGGCCCTATTCTCATCAATATATTTATTTATGATCTTGTAGAAGGCTTGCACAGTAAAATATTAATTTTTGCAGATGACACTAAACTGTCTAAAGTAATTAACACTGAAGAGGACACTATACTGCTACAGAGGGATATATTGGAGGCTTGGGCAGAGAAGTGGCAGATGAGCTTTTACACTGACAAAGGTAAGGTTATGCACATGGGATTGGGAAGTAGGGCCCACCAGTAAAATTTATTTTGGGGGCCCACAGTACGGATACATTCAAATATAATAAATAATCTAACAAGTTTTTTTTATATGAACATAGACTGGTTGAGGTACAGTAAATATACTGTATGTTTATGGTGCAGTAAGTCTACTGTGTTAAGTGCCAATTGATTCCCCTGTACCCCTGTGGGCCAGTCTGAGGCTGCACATGGGAAGGAATAATGCAAATCACCAGTACATACTAAATGGCAAAACATTGGGTGACACTGACATGGAAAAGGACTTAGGAATTTTAATGAACAGCAAACTAAGCTGTAGAAACCAGTGTCAGGCAGCTGCTGCCAAGGCCAATAAGATAATGGGTTGCATCAAAAAGGACATAGGGACACTTTTCAAATCACTGTCAGACCACACATGGAGTACTGTGTACAGTTCTGGGCTTCTGTGAAGAAGGCAGACATAGCAGAGCTGGAGAGGGTTTAGAGAAGGGACAACCGAGGAGTAATTCATTTATCTCTCAGGACAAAGGGAAATCGCCAATACACACGTGGAGACAATAGGACAGACATCACTACTCAAATATACAATGTCCCAACCATTACAGTAAACATTTAACATATCCCCAGATGGCTGGGATCTGAGCGCTCAATATATCCAAACAGCGCTCAGATGCCACAAACACAGTCAAATCGCCATGGGGTTTAAGTTTAGCATGTGCTGATGAAAGAGCCCATAATCTTGGGGCAAGAGGCTGGCAACCAGGCTTCTCCACCACCCAGTGGCGAGGTTGGTTTCACCACAATGGTGTTGCATTGTGACATGCGACATGCTGCGACTGCGACACGACAGTCGCCAGAAATGCATTTTGGTTGGATTTTCTGTTGTATGGCGCATGTCGCTTGCAACATTTTGGCCATAGGCTTCAATGCGAATCGCGTGCGACTGCGACTTCATTGCGACATACATGCGATAAAACTTTGTTTATGTGTCTGGTTCTGGACCCAGACCAAGTTTATAAAAAGCCCTCATGTGTTTATCTTTTTGCAGATGTCATTTTGGAGTAGTATATGGTGCGTATGCCAGACTTCTTCTTCCCAGAGGAAATTTCTCATTCAACTGTGCCAAGTTTATATTGTGTACCTTCTTTTAAATGTGTAAAACCATGAATCCTCAAAAAAATTGTACTTTATTACATGAACTCCACATTAGTTGGTATTTATATAAGTCATTTTATTAATGTCGAGCCACTTAGATTTACAGGTATATGATGTGTATTGCTTTCATCTATATATCTGTTTCAAAGACACACTGTGGAATCCATAATCGGCAGCATATCAAGTTCCCATAGTGTTTCTTTCCTGTTATTTTTCCATTATCTTCTTATCTAGTACCTCTTTTTTCACATGCTCATATTTTTTGTATAGTAATGAAATGGTGCCCTTCATAGGTTTGCTATAGCCATGTATTTAGCCTCAGTCAGTAATTTATAAAGTGTTATTTGAATAAAGTAGTCTGTGTCTCCTTTTTTTCTTAATGAAGCCGGCCACACCTACCGTCTAACATCCCGCTGGTTGTCCCTTACTTGCCCCAATAATTTGAGCCGGTGTTTGTAATTTATTAGTTTAGTCACCTTTATTAACACTTTAGTGGTTCCAAACATTATATTGATATTGGCTGTGATAATTTGGGTGATGTATAATAAGGTAGGCACAGACTGACTTTGAAATCGTAACTACAATTGTGTCTTGTCATTAAGTTTCAGAATGGCTGCGTCCCGCCGAGACATTGACGAGGAAACTGTCATTGCTGCCATCCAGCAAAGATCATGTATATGGGACAGCAGGGATGTAGGTTATGCTGATCGTGGGCAAAAAAATAAAGTTTGGGATGAAGTGGTTACTGCAGTGTTTCTGGAATGGCCATCACTGTCATCCAGCCAACAAAGTATTAAAAGTAACATTTACAGTAACAATTTATCGTTTAATTACAGTGTTTGATGAGATCTATTGTGTTTTTAGTTCCAGGGTGTAGTTAACTTTAAAGAGGCCCTGGCCCACATAAACTATACATGACACCATGTAGTATAGTAGTCTTGTCCAAATTGATAAGTTAGGTGCAACTTTAGTCAGGGCCATAAAGGGTCAATAAATAACAAACTGCTGCACTAAATAACACCCCAGCAGAGCAAAATACCTCAGATATGTTCTATGGTTTTTATACCACGGGTACAATTACAATTGAAACAAGCTGCAGGAGGTGGTGTTTGGCCAGGGCCAACTTGACTTGTTTTACATTTCAACACACCCTTCTTTTCTTCCACAGACTCCTTTTACAAGTGCAGTTTCAGAGTAGGTTTAATTCAAGTGTAAATTATTTGTAAAAAACTCTCAAATAAACTCCAAAGCACTAAAATAATTTCCGGGATGGTGTACTAAATGCATATCCAAGACCACATGTTCCCTTTTTTCTGTCTAAATAGAAGATTGTGTGTTCCATACAAAATACATGAGAACACAGTAGCCTCTGGCGAACCACACACCCCAACATAAGTGTATACAAAGCCTTCCTAAGGTGGCGCCCCCAGAGGAAGGCTTTGTATAAACTTATGTTGGGGTGTGTGGTTCGCCAGAGGCTACTGTGTTCTCATGGTTATGTAGTTACTATGTTACATGTGATCTCTTATTTATGTATGTATTTTGGGGTTATGCTGGAGCTGATTTTGTCTCCATTAGGCTCCATTCACACGTCTGTAACGTGTTTTGCGGATCCACGGATCCGCAGATCTGCAAAACACGGACAGCGGCAATGTGTTGCAGATCGCACATCACCTGCACTAATAGAATAAGACATGTTCTATTTTTTGGGGGAACGGAATTGCGGACCTGGAAGTGCGCAAGTTCGCTGTTCCGTATCCGGGCAGCACATCGTGCTCCCAAATAGAAATGAATGGGTCCGCAATTCCGTTCCGCAAAATGCGGAATGAAATTGCGGACGTGTGAATGGACCCTTAATATGTTTTGGATGATAATATGTCCGGCCACTTGCAATGTACAAGTACTGTTAAATTAATTGCTTATGGCATCCAGGACAAATTAACTGTTACCTCTTACAACTTACTCCTATTGTTACTATTACATGATATAAATTATTACTACACTGCTGTACCACACCTCAGGGGAACCACACTTTTTATATGGTGGTGGTATGGACATCTATGTTCATCATGTTGGATGATCTCTAATCCTTGAAGACAAATAATGTTATGTTTGAGCTGTCAAGACTCTGGTCTATATTTGATGCTATTCGGATTGTTAGACAGTTGCCTCTATTTGAGGGTTTTCTTGTATTTGCTTTATAATTTACACTTTTATGTAGAACCATATTGGAATAATATTCCAGATAAATGTTGTATTGTTTACCTAAACATAACAGCGGAATGTAGTACAAATCACCTAAGCCTAACTAATTGGGGCATCTATCAAAAGGGTGTACTGTATACCTGGCTTAATTGCCCATAGCAAACTATCTGATTCAACCTTTCTTTGGCCAAAGGAGGTGTCCAAAAGGAAATGTTTAATCAGATTAGTTGCTATGGGCAACTAAGCCAGTTATATTTTTCATTTGCTTGATTTATGAACTCACGAGTGTGCTTTCACACCTGTGTGGTCCATGCAGATATCACGCTCAGTGTGTAAAATAGATCATGCATTGCATGCTTAATAATGCACTGGTCATTTCCATAATCTTTATGTGTAGTTGCCTCAATACCTTTTTTACCTAGATTCACACTGCCAGCTTGCTCGGAGAATATGGTCCTGGAGAGGCACACAGTACAAAGGCTAAACCTGTACACACGGTCACAATTTCACACATAGAGCACTTAAAGGAAACCTGTCACTAGTTTTATGGTATCCTAACTAAGGGCAACATAAGTGACTGATTCTCTTAGCAAAATGCTGGGTCACTTTCTTTTATTGACCCAGTCAATCGGCCAACATCTTGTATTGAAAAGCTCCAGATGATAATGATGTGTCATGAATATTCATGAGCTCCTGACTCTCCCCGCCCACCTGCTGCTGAATGACAGTTTTTTCCATAGGAATCAGCAGCAGGTGGGCAGGGGAGTGGCTAAAGCTCTGAATTAAATATACGCTGGACTCAATGACATCACGCTGGACTCAAATCAGCTCATTAGCATGCAGCATCTTTGTGTGTATATTATGAGGTAACCATCTGTCACACCAGTAAGTGAATACGTCTAAGGTACTTTTTAGTAGTTAATAATTGTATATAATTAGTTAGATTATAATCAAGTATCCACATGACAGGTTCCCTTTAAAGAGGACCTCTCCTCTCTCTTGTTTTAATATCTTCATGAATTCCCCATGTAATAAAACGTCTGGAACATCTAGTCTTAATGGCTCTATGTTGTGCCATTACTTTTTTTTATTTTAAATAGTAGTATTGAATGAATAGCGAGCATTTTGCATTAAGGGTACAGAGAGGCATTAGCTAGTGGAGTTCTGTACCTGCAGACACTCACTCCAACCAGTCAGTGCAGCCATTGACAGACTGTGCTGAGGCACACCCCAACTGGTTAGGCTACTTTCACACTAGCGTTCGGGTGTCCGCTTGTGAGCTCCGTTTGAAGGGGCTCACAAGCGGACCCGAACGCTTCCGTCCAGCACTAATGCATTCTGAGTGGATGCGGATCCGCTCAGAATGCATCAGTCTGGCAGCGTTCAGCCTCCGCTCCGCTCAGCAGGCGGACACCTGAACGCTGCTTGCAGCATTCGGGTGTCCTCCTGGCCGTGCGGAGGCGTGCGGATCCGTCCAGACTTGCAATGTAAGTCAATGGGGACGGATCCGTTTGAAGATGACACACTATGGCTCAATCTTCAAATGGATCCGTCCCCCATTGACTTTACATTGAAAGTCTGGACGGATCCGTCTGAGGCTACTTTCACACTTAGAAATATTTTAACAATATAATGCAGACGGATCCGTACTGAACGGAGCCACCGTCTGCATTATATGAGCGGATCCATCTGAGACGGATCCGTTCTGAACGCAAGTGTGAAAGTAGCCTTACCAGCCCTCTGTATTCTTCTTACTGATTGCTGCAAAGTCATTCCTAACTTCTAGTAGGAATAATTAAAGGGGTTCTGCACTTTCAATTAACTGATGATCTATCCTCTGGATAGATCATCAGCTTCTGATCGGCCGGGGTCCGACACCCGGGACCCCCGCCGATCAGCTGTTTGAGAAGACAGTGGCGCTCCAGGAGCGCCGCTGCCTTCTCACTGTTTACTGCCGGGCCGCCCGCCCACTGACGTCACGACTTGTATCAACTACAGTGGGCGCGGCTAAGCTCCATTCAAGTGAACAGAGCTTAGCCGCGCCCACTCTAGTTGATACAAGTCGTGACGTCAGTGGGCGGGCGGCCCGGCAGTAAACAGTGAGAAGGCCGCGGCGCTCCTGGAGCGCCGCTGCCTTCTCAAACAGCTGATCGGCGGGGGTCCCGGGTGTCGGACCCCGGCCGATCAGAAGCTGATGATCTATCCAGAGGATAGATCATCAGTTAATTGAAAGTGCAGAACCCCTTTAAGGAATGGCACAAGATAGAGCGAGAAAAATAGATGCTTCAGGGAATGCAACTAGCTATTGAAAAGGCAGGTCATAAGTGGTGATAGGACCTCTTTAACACAAGGTCAAGGATGTGTTGAAAGACCTATTTGTCCAGAAACAATGTTGAAAAGGTTCGATAACAAAAGTTACTAAGTATGCTAAACATAAAACACCAAAAACAACCATAAAAAGGATAGTGTTTTTTTTATTTAATAAAGTGCTTAGTTTTACAGCAAGACACGGAGGCTCATATTGCTATCTCCTTCTTTACTTTCCACCAATAGCAGCAAAGAAGAAATTTACATAATCATAACAACAAAGGATCCTCCCCTCTCAGATCCTATATCAATCGGCTCCTCTTCAGAATCCTCCTCTTTCTTTGCTGCTCCACCAGCTAAGTACATCTGCATTTTCTCTTGTCATGTTTCTATATTGCTGTGTTTCTTGTAGGATTGTTTGTCTGCGCTGCTTTCATCTAGGGGTGACTAACCCTTATGTGCAGCGCTTCCTGGTGGGTTATTTCCCCACTGTTTTTTATCCCCCTTTAGGTTCTGTATTTGCCTTCAGTTATCACTGTCCCCATTTTGGCCTGTGTTTCATTTTCATCCCCTTGCCACACTCCGTTTCTGCGCAGCGTTCCCCTTCAGTTTTCACTGTCCCCATTTTGGCCTGTTTTTCATTTTCATCCCCTTACCACACTCCGTTTCTGCGCAGCGTTTCCCCTTCCCGACCGCTTGTCTCTACATCGGGAGGCGGGGCCTCCCTCCCCGTCTTCCTCGCTTCACTCTGCCCGCGATTCGGGCCTTGCTCCCCGGCCGGCCGCGAGATCTCGCGAGATCTCGGCGGCCATCTTGGATGACGCGATTGTCCCGCGAGATCTCGGCGGCCATTTTCGTTTTCTTGGTCGCGATTTCTTGTGGGCAGTTCATACCCTGCGTTCCCTGCTTGCTGCTCCTGCCGCCCTCGTTCTTCTAGCTGCGCCCCCCCCTGTATTGTGGTACCTTGCGCTGTGCGTTACTAGGCTAGTCATTGCTTGGTTACGTCCCCCTTACTTGCGGCCAGTTATTTTCAGGTCTGATTACCTCATCATGTCCCACCCTGCCCAGTCTCCCACTAATGCCCCCCCCCCCCTCTTCTCCTGAGGATCATAGGGCACCTGGGGAGGGTGCACAGGCACAGGATTTTCTGCGCTCTGTGTCTGATGCTGTCATGGCTGCCATGGGCTCCATGACCACCATTCTGTCCCAGAGCATTACCTAGGCGCTATCTGCGCAGCCTACAAGAGTAGCTCTGCAGGATACCCAGAACACACCGCAGCCTACCTGTATTGAGCCTCCTGTTTCTCAGGAGAACTTGACTGGTGCGCATCCTGCCACCCAAGGTAACGTGCATAGTTCACGTGAAAGGGCCTCATCATGCCAGGCAGAACGGGCGCGAACATGGAAGTGCGCTAGAGCACAATCCCCTAATATGTCTGACTCAGACAGAGCATCGGACGAGGAGGCTTTTGCGGATGTGGATTATGTGTCAGAGGAGGATATTTCTCCCCCATTTGAGGGCCCCTCAGTTTCCGCTCCTGCGGCCTCCTCTGCCAAGGACGTTGCGTCCTCCTCCACCATGTGTCGGTCAGACATTCTGCTGGACTCAGCGGGTGAACCTATGTTCAACCCCGACACTTTGCATCACCCTAGATCGGCGGAGTGGCTTCCCACTGAACAGGTGGGTAGCTATTTGGAGCACTGGGTGCGTCGCCCCCTGAGCTGTGAAACACGGAACAAACTTAGGGCCAAGTGCCCCAGGCCACTAGTCCCCATTAAGGTGTGTGACACCCCTGTGGTGGACCCCAAGATGTCTCAGTTTTTGGCCAAAACTGGTTGGAACCCTTAAAAGGGCCTGGACTCAGCCCTGCACAGCTGCCAGGATAAAGTGCTGGATATCTTCGGCCCGCTGGCCGAGATTTTCGAACTAGCTGAGGTAGCTAGGACTGAGGGCTCCCCTATTGACCCTGAAGAGTTGCGGGGTTGGACCCAAAGGGCGATCTGCATCTCTGGGAATGCCAACACCACTTTGGCAATCAAAGGCGTAAGGCCATTTTGTTTAAAATTGATCCCAAGTTGTCAAATTTGGCGCGCACAGAAGCGGGTAAGGACGCCCAGGGTCTCCTGTTCGGCGATTCCTTTATTAAGATATGGGGCAATTTGTTGGCACCTTCACCGTGCTAGACAAGGCCCAATAATCCATGCGCAGGGTATTTCAGGGACGGGTCTCTAATCGGGCCGGCAGTAGCAGGGGCTACCTGTCCGGCCATGCAAACTTTCAGGCCCGTGCCGCAGGTAGAGGTTCCTTTGGTCAGCGACCTCCCTTCCAGGGTCAACGCGACCCATCTCCTTTCTTCTCGTCCAGAGGAGGCCAGTGGCGATCTCGCTCCTTCAGAGGCAACCCGACCTCTCGCAGACCCTTCGGTAAGTTCTCCTCTGATTGGGGATTCTATGGCCCCTTGTGTAGGGGGCAGACTCCATCTTGTTTCTCATGTTTGGAGCCTCATCACATCAGACCCATGGGTGCTGACCACAGTCAGTTTTTTTGTATAGAGCTCACGGGGTCCCGTGCATGCTTCCCCTCCCCCCCTGCCCATACCAATGTCGCGCCCGGATTGCGCACTAGTAGATTCGGAGCCCTGTATACGGTGGTGCGCTACCGTCATTTCAAAATGGAGGGGATTCACCTCCTTCGAGATCTTTTGACACCAGGAGATTGGATGGTAAAGCTGAATCTAAAAGATGCTTACCTGTCAGTCCCGGTGGACCCTCGTTCCAGGGACCTTCTCCGGTTCTTTTGGAGAGGAGGGATCTGGAGGTTCACTTGTCTCCCGTTCGGGTTGTCTTCGGCTCCTTGGTGCTTCACCGAACTGCTGCGTCCGGTCGTGTCATGGTTGAGAAGTCGGGGTGTTCGCCTCATCATTTACCTGGACGACATCCTCCTGATGCACGAATCCAGGGCGGGTCTTCTGGAACATCTGCAGTGGACGGCGGACCTACTGACGGACCTCGGTTTCCTCCTCAACGCGGAAAAATCATGCCTCATCCCATCGCAGAGGATGGAGTTTCTGGGCTTTAGGGTGGATTCGTTCTCGGAATCCCTCAGCCTTCCAATGACGAAGTTACGTGCGATCCGCAAGGAGTTGAGACATGCTCGTCTTGTCCCTCACCTTTCATTACGTCACCTGGCCCGCATCATTGGACTCCTAGCATCTTCAATTCGGGCCGTGTTTCCAGCGCCGTTGCACTACCGTGCTCTCTAGAGGCTGAAGATTGCGCATCTTCGGATCGGTGCCTCCTTTGCGGACGTGGTGGTCTTGGACTCGGAAGCCCGGGAGGAGTTGCGTTGGTGGATCGCCAATCTGTGTGGAATGGCAGGGCGATCTTCGGCTTCCTTCCGGAGTTGACCATCGAGTCGGATGCGAGCCTCCAGGGATGGGGGTCTCATTGCAACGGAGTCTCCACGGGAGGATCTTTGTCGGCGGAGGAGTCTCTCCTCCACATCAACGCCTTGGAGCTCCTGGCCGGTTCCTTCGCGGTCAGGAGTTTCTCCAGTGGGATCGCCAATGCATGCATCAGGCTGCGGATGGACATCGTCTCGGCAGTCCGTTACGTCAACCGGTTGGGAGGTACCCACTCGGCAACCTTGGCGCGGTTAGCCAAGGAGTTTTGGTCGTCTTGCCTCTCCAGGGACATCAGGGTGCAGGCGGAATACCTGCCGGGTCTGAGCAACGTCTGGAACTCTCGCTACCTGTCGGATGGCAGCGATTGGCAGTTGGATCCGGAGGTGTTCTCGGCGATTTCGGACATGTGGGGCCTGATGACCATCGATCTCTTTGTTTCTCGGCTCAACCGGCAACTCACCCGGTTTTACAGTTGGCGTCCGGATCCGGAAGCAGTGGCGGTGGACGCGTTCCTCCAAGACTGGTCGACTTCCCGCCTTTACGCTTTTTCCCCGTTCGCAATGATCCTGCGGACTCTCCTTCGGGTTCGTCGCCGTCGGGCGGATTTGGTACTGGTGGTCCCGTTCTGGGGGTCTCAAGTCTGGTATCCTACGTTGCTGGGGATCCTAGTGGAGGTACCTGTTCTTCTCCCGTCTCTCGTGGACCTCCTTCGCAACCCTCAGGATCTTCTCCTGCTCGGCGGTTCCCTTTGGCTGTTGGCGTGCCGGATCTCAGGACACCTGGAGCTGTCGATGGCATTTCGGAGGCGACTCGACAGTTACTGGACAACGCATGGGCTCCCGGCACCAGAAAGTCTTATCGGGCAGCCTGGAGAAATTGGGCTAGCTGGGGCTTGGAATGGGACTTGGATCCCGTTTCGGCACCTGTAGCTCACCTTTTGCAGTTCCTCACCTCCCTTTTTGAGGCAGGTAAGGCGTACCGGACCATCAACCTCTTCAGGTCAGCTATTTCCTCTACCCATCAGGGTTATAAAGGCGTCCCTGCGGGTCAACATCCTTCGGTTTCTCGCCTTTTGAGGGGTTCTCAGTTGGTGCGCCCTCCTCGGCCTCGTTTTTCGACTACCTGGGACGTCTCTCTGGTGTTTCCTTTTTGTCCTCTTGGCCGGAGAATTCGGCTCTCTCTTTGAGACAGTTGTCCGCTAAATTGTTGGCGTTGTTTTGTCTTATTTCTTGCAGACGGGTCCCGGATGTTCGGGCCCTCGACTTTGGCGCACGTTCTTTTACCCCGGAAAGGCGTCACTTTCAACATTTCGCGTCGCACCAAGACTTACATCAATTCTGTCTCCTATCCCAGTTTTCCTTCTGCTCTGATTTTGTGTCCTGTGGCTTGTCTGAGAGAATATGCGTCCAGGACTAGAGCCCATCGTTCTTCGATTGGAGGACGTTTTGCGGTTGGCTGATTGGTCTCATGTTACCACGTTTAGGGAATTTTATTTTCGTCCCCAGTCTCATTTGTTTTCTTCTATTATAGATCGGCTTTGAACTTGCAATATGAGCCTCCGTGTCTTGCTGTAAAACTTAATGATTTTCCTATTCCATGACGTAAAGTCATAGTTTTATTAAAGACACGGAGGCGAGTATTGCCCGCCCTGTTCCCGCCCTTGGGTCTCCTCACGGTTTTTTATTGCAGTGGATTTTTTCCTTGTTTTTCTGATGATGGTCGTTTTTTGTTAATATTGTTATTGTTATGGTTGTACCTTTTAGTGTTACTGTTATCAGATCTTTTATGCTCTTATTATTTATATTATTATTATAATGCTTATTATTATTATCGTATATTGTTGATCTGTCATTTTATCCCTGTCATGTATGTTTGAGTACTGGGATTTCCGGATGTGACGGGTCTTGACGTGTATGTTTCACCTGGGCCTATGGTCTGTTCTCTTTTTCAGGTTGAAGGTCGATTCGGAATTCGGTGCCGTTTTTCTGGCTGAGTTGCCACGGTGTCTATGGTTCTACGTCGTTCTGAGTTTACAGACGTTAGCCAGGGTGGCTCGATTTTGCGGTTTGGTGGACCTGAATGGTGGTCGTTCCTCGGGTCCAGTTCCGGTTCCAGTTTCAGTTACGGTGTTATGGATGGTGTCGGATACAAAGAAAGAGGAGGATTCTGAAGAGGAGCCGATTGATATAGGATCTGAGAGGGGAGGATCCTTTGTTGTTATGATTATGTAAATTTCTTCTTTGCTGCTATTGGTGGAAAGTAAAGAAGGAGATAGCAATACTCGCCTCCGTGTCTTTAATAAAACTATGACTTTACGTCATGGAATAGGAAAATCATTAAGTTGACACACAGATTACATACTGCTTAACTGTATACTTAATTTTGTTTATCTTATATTAAAGGAAATGGGTCAAAAGTGACCGCTTCTATCTCTTATAAATAAATGTTTTTGAACCAAAAAAAAAAAGTGTATGAGCATTATTGTTTCCACAAATGTACATTGGTGCAGTAGCCCACAAGATGAAATAAATGACAATGGCATCTTAAATTGAATCAAGCTGCCAGGGTACAGAGCCTTCTGGCGACATAAAATAGGCCGCAAATTGATCACGAAGCAACATTGAATATCGTGTAGAATGGTAAGGTTGATGTTGTAATCCTGGGAAGGGATTTGCTAAAGTGTCAGAATCCTAGCTTTCATCATGAAGGCGCACCAAATGATGCAATACACAGGCACATTTCACAATAATTTCGGCAGTACCAACAGAAACATTCATGGCAGTGTGAAAAATCTGCGATTTAGTGGATAATATCCCAAATGCACATTCAACAACCCTACGTGCACGACATACCAAAGAGAGATTCCTTTGGGGGTAGGGGCGCATAATATGTTGGGATAATGCAAATGCCTCATCCCCAACAAAAATAAAAGGCATTGGTGGTCCCAAAGTCCCTGGTAGAGCAGCATTAGGTGGGATGTTAAGGGAACCTTCTTGTAGGCGACTTCCAAATGCAGATAGGCTCAGAAGATTTAAGTCACTACTACAGTCACAAACTATCACCACTTGCAAGGCACTGGCGCTGTAGACAGGCATCATCCTTGTGCCCATGTGGTCCTTTTTTTAAACTGAGCTAAGTGGTTTGTCTCACGACAAACAAAGCTAAAAATATTGCGCGACATACATGCGACTGCATGTCGCATGCAATTCGCAACACATTTTTATTGCGCGACATTAATGCGACAAAATGTCGCGCGACAAATGTTGTCGTGTAGACCTAGCCTTATAGTTACTAGAGATGGGTCGTTGATCCAGGGAGTTATCTGATTGCCTGACTGCAGTTGGGAAGGAATAGTTTTTCTCCTAAAGTGAGGAAAATTGGCTTCTTCCTCACAGGGTATTATTTTGCCTTCCTCTGTATCAACTTGCAGGATAACAGGCCGAACCGGATGGACAAATGTCTTTTTTCAGCCTTATATACTATGTAACATGTATTATGTTAGTATGGATTAATAGAATTTTTTTTGTTACCAATATCAATAGATAAACTCGTTACACAATTCTGTACTCTCTATAGTATATACCTGTCATTTACCTGATTGTAGAAGTGTTGGCTTCTGTACATCTATGTAACAGTTTAATGCCCAGAATTTAGAACAGCATGGCAATAATGTATTTCATCCCAAGCAATATTTTGTAAATCTAGGCAGGCTGACAGTTCTGAAGATGAGAGGCATAATGTATTCTTGTAGTATTTTATTGTCCATAACTCCACTTGTACATGAGGAAAGGTATTGAACTGTAAGAGGTTCAACCGTAATATTTGAGGTTTGCATTGCAGGTCTTGTGTACAAGAAAACTATCACTATATGTCTCCCTGACTATCCCTTTACAAGTTTAAAGACATTCATCATACATATCACTGCAGCTGTACAGGTTCATCACAAAAGTCACAAACTTGCAATAAACTGAGCATAAAACTAGAACTTTCCCTTTCATCCTGTTCTTGAGATGTTGGTCTGTTTTATATCCTTGTGATAAAGAATAATATTTGCTGATGATTTTTGTTGTTCAAGCTGTTTTGGCATCACTGAATACAATTTGTCATCTTTTACTGCTGGTATAAAACATTAGAGAAGCTTCCCATTTTATTGCCAAAGGTTTCAATAGTCAATTGTAATTACACTGACCAAAAATATAAACGCAACACTTTCGGTTTTGCTCCCATTTTTGCATGAGCTGAACTCAAAGATCTGAAACATTTTCTACATACACAAAAGACCCATTAATCTCAAATATTGTTCACAAATCGGTCTAAATCTGTGTTAGTGAGCACTTCTACTTTGCTGAGATAATATTGCACAGGTGTGCCTTAGACTGCCTACAATAAAAGGCCACTCTGAAATGTGCACAGTTTTGCCTTACTGGGGGGGGGGGGGGGGGGGGTCAGAAAACCAGTCAGTATCTGGTGTGGCCACCATTTGCCTCACGCAGTGCAACACATCTCCGTCGCATAGAGTTGATCAGGTTGTTGATTGTGGCCTGTGGAATGTTGGTCCACTCCTCTTCAGTAGCTGTGCAAAGTTGCAGGATATTGGCAGGAACTGGAACACGCTGTCGTATACGCCGATCCAGAGCATCCCAAACATGCTCAATGGGTGACATGTCCAGTGAGTATGCTGACCATACAAGAACTGGGATGTTTTCAGCTTCCAGGGATTGTGTACAGATCCTTGCAATATGGGGCCATGCATTATCATGCTGCAACATGAGGTGATGGTCGTGGATGAATGGCACAACAATGGCCCTCAGGATCTCGTATCTCTGTGCATTCAAAATGCCATCAATAAGATGCAATTGTGTTCATGTCCATAAGATACACCTGCCCATACCATAACCCCACTGCCACCATGGCCCACTGGATACACAATGTTGACGTCAGTAAACACGCTGTCTGCCATCTGCCCTGAACAGTGAAAACCGGGACTCAGCCGTGAACAGAACTCCTCTCCAACATGCCAGATGCCATTGAATGTGAGCATTTGCCCACTCAAGTCGGCAAAACGACGAACTGCAGTCAGGTCCAGATGCAGATGAGCTTCCCTGAGGCGGTTTCTGACAGTTCGTGTAGAAATTCTTTGGTTATGCAAACTGATTATTGCTGCAGCTGTCCGGGTGGCTGATATGAAATGAACATTCATTGCACAGGCAACAGCTCTGCTAGACATTCCTGCAGTCAGCATGCCAATTGCACGCTCCCTCAAACGTTGCGACATCTGTGGCATTGTGCTGTGTGATCAAACTGCACATTTGAGAGTGTCCTTTTATTGTAGGCAGTCTTGAGTACACCTGTGCAATATTCATGCTGTCTTATCAGCACCTTGATATGCCACACCTGTGAGGTGGGATGAATTATCTCGGCAAAGGAGAAGTGCTCACTAACACAGATTTAGACAGATTTGTGAACAATATTTGAGAGTAATAGGTCTTTTGTGTATGTCAAAAATGTTTCAGATCTTTGAGTTCAGCTCATGCAAAAATGGGAGCAAAACCGATAGTGTTGCGTTTATATTTTTGTTCAGTGTAGATTTAAATATTAACACTGAGCTCCTCCTCTTCCATCCTTCACTAAACCAGAAGTGTGATGAGCTATCTACATACAAGTCGCTGCTGCTAGCCAATTAATAGCCTAAGTGGTGACATGTGCAAGAACAGCAAGTTTTGAAAAAAAAATTTGCAGCGTTTATTTGACATGCCTTTTTGGTACATTTTTTTCTGAAAAAAGCCAGCTCCAGATGTTACCTGAAAGACTATGGGAATTATGAAACAGTACACACATGCATATTTTTACAGGTAGGTCTATATATATTTGGACACTGACACAAATTTTGTTTTCTTTTACCTGTTTATTAAAACATATTCAAGTTATAGTTACGTAA
The DNA here is from genome assembly GCF_014858855.1 of Bufo gargarizans. NCBI lineage: Eukaryota > Metazoa > Chordata > Amphibia > Anura > Bufonidae > Bufo > Bufo gargarizans. The sequence continues at coordinate 491,499,710 of NC_058080.1, read as the reverse complement.
CGGACATGGACATAAAGTCCAGACATTTAGCTTTCATTTGAGGGTATTCACATCAAAATTGGATGAAGGTTTAAAGAGTTTCAGTTCCTTTACATGTGGCACCCTGTTTTTAAAGGGACCGAAAGTTATTGGACAATTTACTCATGGGCAGGTGTGGACAATTCCTTTATTATTTCATTCTCAATTAAGCACATAAAAGGCCTGGAGTTGATTTGAGGTGTGGTGCTTGCATGTTGAAGATTTTGCTGAGAAGTAAACATGCGGTCAAAGGAGCTCTTCATGCAGGTGAGACAAGCCATCCTTCATCTGCGAAAACAGAAAAAACCCATCCGAGAAATTGCTACACTATTAGGGGTTGGAAAATCTACAGTTTGGTACATCCTGAGAAAGAAAGCACTGGTGACCTCAACAATGCAAAAAGACCTGGATGCCCATGGAAGACAACAGTGGTGGATAATCGCAGAATAATTACCATGGTGAAGAGAAACCTCTTCACAACAGCCAACCAAGTGAACAACACTCCAGGATATAGGCGCGTTAATATCCAAATCTACCATAAAGAGAAGACTGCATGGAAGTAAATACAGAGGGTTCACTGAATGGTGCAAGCCACTCATAAGCCTCAAGGATAAGAAGAATAGATAGTCCAATCGAAGAATAGATAGTTTTTTGCTAAAAAAAAAAAAAACATCTTAAAAAACCAGCACACTTCTGGAAGAACATTCTTTGGACAGATGAAACCTAGTATTTATTGATGATGTGACACAGGACAGAAACAGCCAGATGAATTCTGGGGTTTTCAGAGACATACTGTGTGCGCAAATCCAGCCAAATGCAGCCAAACTGATTGGTTGGCGTCCACAGATGGACAATGACCCAAAACTTAAAGCCAAAGCAACCCAGGAGTTTATTAAAGCAAAGGAGTGGAATATTCTTGAATGGCCAAGTCAGTCCCTTGATCTGAACCTAATATAGCATGCATTTCACTTGTTAAAGACTAAACTTTAGACAGAAAAGCCCACAAACAAACAGCAACTGAAAACTGCTGCAGTAAAGGCCTGGCAGAGCACTAAAAAGGAGGAAACCCAGCGTCTGGTGATGTCCATAAGTTCAAGACTACAGCCAGTCATTTTCAACCAAGTATTAGAAATTAACATTTTATTTACAATTATTTAATTTATCCAATTTCTTTTGAGCCCCTGAAATGAAGGGATTGAGTTTTAAAAATTCTTTAGTTCCTCACATTTTTGTGCATTCATTTTGGTCACCCACTGAATTAAAGCTTTAAAGTCTGAACTTTAACATGCATCATGCATCTGAATTGTTTTGTTCAAAATCCATTGTGGTAATGTACAGAACACAAATTAGCTTCAAGCAGAGGCCCACACACTGGCATCTGACCATGGCATCTGAGGGTTAAAAACCAGAGCTTCCAGGCCTGGACTGGCTCCCCCACTTGATGATCAGGGGAGCAGTTGATTTGCTCTGAAAGGCCGGAGCCTGCTAGAGCCTCTGATGCCATTCACAGAATCAAATCAAATTCCATTGCTTAATAGAAATGGCAATCTGACATTTGCTTATGGTTAGGCCCTTGGGGGCCTAAACATTTTTTAACAAGTTTTTGGAAATATAAAAGATATAAAAAATCTACAAATTCAAAAAGCTCCCCCTTTCCCCAAAATTACGATAAAAATAAATATGCAAAAAAATAAACATCATAGGCATCATTGCTATCACAGTAGGGACTAGTGAGATCCTAAAATTAACCAAATCACTGTCCCTACCTACTTAAACGATCCATCCTAGGCGACCCACAACTGGTCGACAGTGCCTCTTTAACTAAGTGCAGGGGCCTATACAGGGAGGGTATAAAATGTACACAAAATAAAAACTTGTGATAGATTGGCCTAAACCGAAGAGCACCAATGCAGAAACAGACAAACCAGGTCAGACCAGGAGAGACAAAACCAAACCGAATCAGGAGACACAAATCAGAAACCAAATCACGCCAACGTCAATGCCAGAAGAAACAGACAGGACAAAATCAGAGAGCAGTGATCAGAACCAATACCAAGCCAGGACGCAGTACCAGGATATCAAGCCAGGGTCCAAATTGTCAGACAAAGGGTTATTGTCAGAAACCAAAGAATACAGTAGGTTTGAGATGCAATAGTCTAAAGCAGGAATGTAAGGCTAATGTGTCGATGCAAACTAATCACTGGCAACTATGGCCAGTTAAATATGCCAGAATACCATTCACATGGCACTTCCGGCAGCTCGTGACCCCCCTGGTGTCACTATGCTGGATGTACTGACGTGATTACCAATTGGCCAGTGCTCCTGCTTGTGGAGGCCGGACCTGTTCCCATAGTAACCGGACGTCAGTGGCACTGCTTTACTTTCCCCAATTTTTTTTATAAAAGTTGATCAAAAAGTAGTATATATTCCACAATGGTATCAAAGAAATGTATGAATCGTCCCACAAAAAATAAGCCACCCAGCTCTGTAGACGTAACTATAAAAAAGTTATTGAGGCCAATATGTGGCAATGGGTGCCATAAGTTTACGACTTCTGCCGTACATGCATTCAATTGACTGTATTTTTTCAGATCGCACACAACTTCATTAATTTCTATAGTACCACAAAAAGATGTCATGCTTGTGTTGTCTCCATCCATGTGGTTCAGCCACAAATTATAGACCATGTCCTGTTCTTGTCCGTTTCATAGTTTCTCTTGTGTTTTAATACAGAAAAAAAGAACCTTGGAAAAAAAAAATTATTTTCATCAACATATTCTGATCCTCATAACTTTTTTATTTTTTTCATCTATGGAGCTGCTCATTTTTTTCATCTATGGAGCTGCTAGTTTTTTTGAAGAGTGAGTTGTACTATTTATTTATATATGTCACAGGTATTGGGGAGGGGAAAACACCAGATAACACACAGAAGGACATAGACCAGAGTCTAGGCCTCAAAGCTAAGGGAGAGGGATGATAACCTCCTAGGAATCCCTAGACCTCTCCCTGACTCCTGCCAATATGAGTAGACCCTGAAGGTGGAAATACTCATACATCGGAACCTAAGCCCTGGAGACCCTGGAAAGCCCTAGGAGAGGTGGCAGAGAATGAGACTACTGGTTCCTTTCCAGATGAAATACAGTACAAGCGAACAACAAAATGCAAAACAAAATGCACTTAGCTTAAAGAAGAATGAAGGAGCAGGAGATACAAAGGGACAACACAGCAGCTCAACCAACTCCAGCAGGAAATATCAACCGCCTGGTAAGCAGTGTGAGTCAGAACTAAATAGAGCCTCAGTAATGACTAGTGATGGCCGAACATCGGCCGGGACGGTTCGCGAACCCGATCGCGTGAACGATGTCAAATGTTCGCGAACCGCAATTTGCGGCAGGCCCCATTCCCTTTAATGGCAGGCGAACCTGAAAAATCATATTTGCAGCCACCAAATACTTAGTAGAAGTGTACAAATAGTCCCACTACGTGGACAGTGACATATTAGAGCAGGCATCCTCAAACTGCGGTCCTCCAGCTGTTGCAAAACTACAACTCCCAGCATGCCCGAACAGCCTACAGGTATCAGCTTACAGCAGGGCATTGTGGGAGTTGTAGTTTTACAACAGCTGGAGGACCGCAGTTTGAGGATGCCTGTACTAGAGGGGGATCAAGGACAAAAATTCCAACAAAAAATATGTATCTTAGTCAGGGGACATTTTTATGCGTCTTAAAGGGAAATTCTCTAAAATGTGCCCTGTTGGAGCCTAGAATTTTTTTTTTTTAGGCCACAGGAGTATGGGCCTTAAAAGTTTGGCATTCACCTGACATAAGAAATTGTGATTATGTGGCTCGAGGTACATTATGCAGTCACTGAATAAAAATTTTACTGTATCCCACTTTTTTCCCCACTTTTTTGGGGGAGCAACTGGTATATCACACCAGTAGAAATTATTTCTTACATCTGTATCTGTACCTGAGGTAATGCAGCAAAACCGCAAACAAATGCTGCACTGGCCAAATGCACTATATAGAAAGTATATAATTGGCATATAACACCCCTACTTCAATCAGTTTTTTTTTTTGGGGGGGGGGGGGGGGGGCAACTTGTATATCACACCAGTAAAAATCTTTTGTTCCAATGTCGTTTGTCACTATCTGTAGCTGAGGTAAGACAGCAAAACTGCAAACAAATGCTGCACTACCCAAATGCACTATGTAGAAAGTATATAACTGGTATATAACACCCCTGCTTCAATCACTTTTTTTTGGGGGGGGGGGGGGGGGCAACTGGTATATCACACCAGTACAAATTATTTGTTCCAATGTCGTTTGTCAATATCTGTAGCTGAGGTAATGCAGCTAAACCGCAAACAAATGCTGCACTACCTAAATGCACTATTTAGAAAGTATATTATTGGTATATAACACCCCTGCTTCAATCAGTTTTTTTGGGGGCAACTGGTATATCACACCAGTAGAAATTATCTCCTGCACAATACAAATGCAGTATAATATACTTTCTATGTTAGAAAAAATATTATAAGTACATTACACCCCTCAGTAAGTCACACCTATCCATAGCACACCTATACCAGTCCTTAAATGGACTTTTGTGGCCCTATTAGCTAGCGTTTTGTGTCCCTAACAGTCTGTCCCTGCTCCACACAGTAACCTCTCCCTACACTGGCAAAAGACTGAATGTAAAATGGCAGCCAGATCAGGTTTATTTATAAGGTAGGGGGTATGTCCATGTGCTGAAACATCTCAATTGGCTGTCCTGTACCACCTGATGGATGTGTCATGGGTCAAAGTTCTTTACAATGTAAAAGAACATGGTGCCAGCAGACATCGCCATATGTTCGCCCGTTCGGTGAAGCGCGAACGAGCAAAGTTCGCTGCAAAATAACCGCCGGGCGAACCGCAAGACCATCTCTAGTAATGACCACAAGCTCATCTGACAAGAGGTGTGGTCATTACCAAACAACAACACTGCAAGGAGAAAAGAGATAGACTGTCAGATCCCTCATGTGCCGCCAGTCTCTCAGATCTTCTCACCTCTGTCATGGGAGGGACCGTGGCAATATCATTTTGAGTTGTGTATGACTGTTTGATCACTTTTTATTCATTTTTGTGGGGAGGTGAAATGCCGGAAAAAAAAAGGGCAAACCTTTTTGATTTTTAACCATTACGCAATTTGGCGTATTGGATAAATATTTTTATATTTTAATAGGATGGGCGTTTTATGACACAGTAATGCCTATTACGTTTTTTTTTTTATCGCCTATTTATTTTAATTTTGGGACAAGGGGATGATTTTAATTTTTATATTTTTTTATATTTTTAAAAGTTTTTTCTTTTTTTTTAAGTTCTATTAGGAAACTTCAACAAGCTTCTCTTATAAATGCCATGCATTAGCATTGAAATCTATAAGAAATTTGCTATGTTCTTATTGAGCCCTGTAAGGTCATCATAGGAACATAGCTGTGGCAGCTTCGGATGACTCAGAGGGACAGAGGCTGCCGCAGGGAATGAATAGCTTTCCCAATTGCTGCTAGGGGAGTTTGTTCCAACCCCATGGCATCTCAGAGGATAAGTGTCTGTAATCTGCATTATCGTCTATCGCAGACAATAGGCCTTGGTGTTTGCTCTGTGAAAGAGCTATGGCACATGCTCTCCTCTGGTATGGGCTCCAAGTGGGGATAACATCCATTGTGAATGTACAGCAGATATCATCAAGGGGTTAATGAAGCTACGTTGGATATGGTTTGGAGAGGGTCACTTCTCCAGCACATAGACTTTTACTAGAGAAGTTATTTTACAGATCTACATCAGAATTCGAACCCCAGACCTTCTGTATGGCAGACAGAAGAGGTATAATTAGACTACAGACCTGGTGTATTGGAGGGGCTGATTTTTTTTGTGCTTAAAAAATGATTTTCTTCACAGACATAACACTCAATAAATTGTATATTACTGAAAAGAAGTGAAAAAATTCCACTATTTACCTATCACTGTAAAAAATGTGTTCACTATATTGTACAGCTTTTTTTTTTTTTTTTTTCTTAAGTAAAATACCTTTGCAGAAAAATTTTACTTTAACCATAAAAGAAAAAAGCTGGAAAATAAAAAATCTATTTATCTATTTATTTAACTTTTCCTATAAAAATTATTTACCGGGTCTCAGTAAGATTTAAACCCCAGACATTCAGCAGCCTTACCAACTTCGCTATAGAAAATATCTGCTGTAAACATGTGATTTTTTTTATTATTAAGCCTTACAGTATTACTGTTCTTTATTAAATATCACAAAACAGTTATTTGGTATCCCTGTAATCATAATAATCCACACAATATAGTGAACATTATATTATTATGATGATTGTTATCATCATATTATTTATGATGATTGGTAAACAGTGTAAATAAAAATAATGCTATTTTTTTTCTCATCATTTAACCCATGATAATAGTTTATAGAAATTAAAATCTTATCAGTATGGCAAAATGGCATGATGAAAAAAAAAATGGGGAAGGGTACAAAGAATACAAGCCAAAAAGTAAGCGGGGAAGGAATGATAGTTCCCTTACGTCCTACCAGCAGCACAGATGGGGTTAACTGCCCCTGTGGACTGGTAGGACCGGCGGAATTTTTAATGAGCCCAAGAACCAATAAACGATCTTCAGCTCCCTGAAAGGGAGGAGATCACCCCCAGCCCACTGTGTTTTTTTCTGTCCTCTGGACAGGTGGACTGGCGTGTCGCTCCCCCTCAGGGAGCTGAAGAGTGCTTAGGGGCTCTGTTATTCCTTAAATCCAGGATCGCCCTTTTTTTGTTGCGCTCATTGCCTTTATTATAGGCCTTATTGCGGCTATTTTTTTCTCTAGGGTACTGTTGGGAGGGAGTGTTCCCCTCCCCCCTTCTTCCGCTGTAGGCCGCCCGGTTGTCCCCGCATGTGTGCGGCGCCGCGGCGTCCCCCCAGCGCGGCAGCTGCGCGCCCTTCTCTGCTGTCGGGTCCCTCGCCAGCTGCCGGTGCGGTGTCCCGTTCTCAGCTTTTCCCGCATGTGTGCGGCGCCGGCTGGGCGCCATCTTCCGGAAGTGACGCGCACTACGTGCGCTACGTCACTTCCGTTTTTTTCGTATCAAGGCAGTGAGATTCTAAACCTCACCGCTATATTCTGTTTGTCTCCTTATGGACATCCTCGACTTCCTGGATTGCAGGGGGAGACACATAGGGTTAAGTGAGCCAGTATGGGCTCTATTACCTCTCTGGGCTGGTCTCAATCGAGGGCCCGCCCAGGGGGCGGGGATTCCTCCTTTTAAGCGCCCAGAGCCTCTCATTCAGTGCTCTGGTTGCATCGCTTCACAAGCTAGCTCCAGAGTTTCCCTTGCCTTGATATATTCTAGTGTTATTCTAGTGATATATTGCTTGGGTTGTCTTTCTTCTTCCATTTTTCTTCAGTGCTGGTGGGCGCCCAGATGGTCTTGTTTCACCTCCTCCTGGTGTTTGTAGGTGGTATGACCTGTTTATTCTTTCTTTACAGAATTATGGCTTCCCCTAAGGATTCGGATCCGCAGAAGTCTGGGGCCAAGAGGAAGCATTTGGCCTGTTACGAATGTAACACACCTCTAGACGACAGCTGCCCTTACTCCAGGTGTGAGAGTTGTCGCACGGCATCCACGGAACCCACGATGCAAGAAATGTTCCAGTGGACCAAAACCTACGTGGATGATTCCATTAAGGGAGTGGTGCGTCTGCTTAATGAGAAACTACCAGGCTCCTCTCAGACTCCCATGGATGTGGTTGCACCGGTCGAGAGACCTACCCCGTGTTCCGTGGGGTCTTTCTTCTGAGGAAGAAGAATTAACTTCTTGCTTTTTTCCCCCAGAGAAAACGCAGAAGTTGCTGAAGTCCATCAGGTCGGGGGACCAGGATGTTGACATGGGGGAGTCCTCCGATCCCGCCGGACGGACACAGCGTGTCTTTAGAGCGGATGAGACCCTCCTCTCTGTAATGCGTACAGAGTGGAGAAAGCCTGAAAAAGGCCCAGTCCTCACTAGGAAATTTAAGCTCATGTATCCGATGGCTAAACCCTTGGTGGAATCGTGGGGTTCCGTTCCCAAGGTGGACATGGCTATAGCCAAGTTGTCCAGGCGCACTCTGGTCCCTACAGACGATGGGTCTAGTCTGCAGGACCCTCTAGACCGGAGGGCAGAGTGCACCCTCAGAAGGGGTTACACGGCGGCTTCTGCCTCCGCATCAACTTCAATTGCGGCCACTGAGGTAGCCTCCTTTCTACGCTCTAAGCTCAACCAGATCCAGACGGACGTGGACCAGAGCGTTTCGAGAGACGACATCTTGGCAGCCTTCAAATCAGCCAATCTGGCTATGGACTTCCTGGTCGATTCCTCTCAGATGCAGCTGAAGCTGGCCGCCAAAACTATGGCCCTAGTTTCAGCTGCCCGCAGACCACTTTGGCTGAAGCCATGGATCGCGGACAACGCGTCCAAATTTAATCTTTGTGGGCTCCCCTTCGAGCTGGATAGGCTGTTCGGGTCCGAATTAGACAAGATTATGGAGGGACTCTCCGACAAGAAAGGGAAGAGTCTCCCCCAGCAGCCCTTTCGGGGATGCCCTAGTCAAGAGAACAAAGGCAGAGGCCGTCCAGGGCAGCAGGCTAGGCGCAGAGATTGGGGGGGGCTGTCTCGTAAATTTTCGAGACGCTCCCGCAAACTCACCAGGGAGGCAAAACCCTCCTGACTAGGGGCCTCCTCGAGGCTCTTGGATAAGCCCTGCTGCCCCTGCAGTATCTCCTCTAAACTTTCCCGTACCCCTCCCCCTGATTCCCGTGGGGGGCCGTCTCTCCCATTTCAAAGAACCTTGGGCCCAGTTGATCACAGACCCCTGGGTTCAGGACATAGTTTCGGCCGGGTACCGGGTAGATCTTATCTCCCTCCCCCCAGAAAGATTCATCGCCACGCGAAACTTCGGATCTACCAAACAAAAGATCCTAGAATCTTATATTCAGGACTATATCTCCAAGGGAGCCCTAGAGGAGGTGCCGGCAGGGGAGAGAGGCCTAGGGATTTATTCTCCAGTGTTCCTGGTTCCCAAGAAGACGGGAGATCTCCGGATGATCATCGATTTGAGATTCCTCAATCAATTCATAAGGAAAACCAGGTTTCGCATGGAAACCATAAGGTCAGTCAGCCATGTCCTCAACCATGGGGACGTCATGGCTACTCTGGACCTCAAGGATGCGTATCTTCACATCCCGATCCATTCCATTTCCCGGAAATTCCTCAGGATCGCGGTCCAGATGTTAGGGGTTCGTAGGCACTTTCAGTTCACCGCGCTTCCCTTCGGAATCTCTTCCGCCCCCCTTATCTTCACCAAGGTTGTGGTGTCGGTGGTGGCAGCCTTGAGACTTCAAGGACTGACTATTATTCCTTATCTGGACGATTGGCTTTTCGTAGCCTCTTCAGTTCCGATTCTCACCCACCATCGTCAGATCGCAATCTCCTTTCTCCTCCGCCTGGGCTGGATTATCAACTGGCAGAAGTCGAATGTGAGCCCATCGACTTCAATCCATTATTTAGGATTCGTGGTCGACTCTGTGGAGATGTCCCTCCGGTTGACTCTAGAAAGGAGAGCGCGGATTCAGGACCTAGCAAGAGTCCTTTTTGTCCCTCGTCGAGTCTCTATCCGGACTCTCATGAAGATGCTGGGGCTCATGTCAGCGGCTGCGGACGCAGTCCCTTGGGCGTTATGGCACCTCCGTCCTCTTCAGTCGGAGGTCTTACACTTATGGAACGGCAGCCCTGCGGGGCTAGATTCCCTGTGCTCCCTGTCCGGTCAAACCCAGAATTCCCTCAGATGGTGGTTTCAGCTACCAGCAGGGAAGTCTATGACCCAACCAGCTTGGGTCATATTGACTACAGACGCGTCCCTTGTAGGCTGGGGCGCTCACCTGGATGGATCCCCAATACAGGGATCTTGGTCCCCTCTGGAGCGACGTCTTTCTTCCAATCTTCGCGAGATGCGAGCTATCCGGCTAGCCCTCCTTCACTTCGCCCCTCAGATCCGGGGCAAAGCAGTGAAAGTCCAGTCAGACAATATGACTGCGGTTCTCTATATAAACAAACAGGGAGGCACAAGATCATTGCCCCTTCTGTCAGAGATCGGGGGAATTCTTCGGTGGGCAGAGACGAACCTTTCCCATCTATCTGCCATTCATATTCGAGGCTCCCTCAATATGATAGCGGACCGCTTAAGTCGAGGATTACCGACCATGGAACGGTCTCTGCATCCGGAGATCTTCATGCAGTTAGTTCACAGATGGGGTATGCCAGAGGTAGATCTCATGGCAACCAGGTTCAACGCCAAGGTGCCGAGGTTCTGTTCCCTTTACAGGGAAGACAACCCCCTGGCGATAGATGCTCTGTCGATACCGTGGAGGTTCAGGCTGGCTTACATCTTCCCTCCGTTTTCCATGATACCGAGGGTATTGATGAAAATCCGTCAGGATCAGGCCTCGGTAATAGCCATCATACCGTTCTGGCCCAGGAGATCCTGGTTTACCCAGCTCATTCAGATGAGTCGGGGACAATACTGGAGACTCCCCCCGGAGCAGACCCTGGTGTCGTGGGACACTCACCTCTGCCCAGATCTGCACAGGTTCAACCTGACAGCCTGGAGGTTGATCAGTCCCTTCCCAACATAGAAGGGCTTTCCGAGTCGGTCCTGAGAACGTTGTCGCATTCCCGAGCAGAGTCTATGAAGAAGGCCTACTCCAGGATCATGAGAATCTTCAGGTCATGGTGTGATTCCAAACAGGTGGCGTCTGCAGATCCGCCCCTTCCTGCGATATTACAATTTCTTCAAGATGGATTAGATAAAGGTCTTTCTCCAGCTACCTTGAAGGTACAGATTTGTGCCATCTCAGCCTGTCTCAACAGGCCGCATTCTCGGGACCCACTCATTAAACGCTTCCTGAAGGGAGCGGAAAGACTAAAGCCTACTATACTGAAACCCATTCCCCAGTGGGATCTTTCGGTAGTGCTCAGGGGGCTAGCATCTCCCCCCTTCGAGCCTTTGGAGGAGGTCGAATTCAAATTTCTAACTTTAAAGATGGTCTTTCTTCTGGCTGTAGTTTCAGCCAAAAGAATTTCTGAATTGCAGGCGTTCTCTGCAATGCACCCCTATATTATTTTCCTACAGGACAGGGTACTCCTGAAGTTCTTACCCTACTTCAGGCCTAAGGTGCCTACCTTTCAAAATATCAACCAGGTAATCTCCTTACCAGTTTTGTTTTCAGCCTCCTCCTCTGATACTCCAGCAAGAGACCCGCTGGATATTTCAAGGTGCCTCCAGGTCTATGTGGATAGATCCAGAGAATTCAGGATAGATGAAAATCTCCTTATCCTGTTTTCCGGTAAGTCGAAAGGCCATAAAGCGTCTAAAGCCACCATTAGTCGCTGGATCAAGGAGGCCATTAGGGAGGCTTTCGTCTCCCAATCCCTAGATCCTCCGGAGTTTGTGAGAGCCCATTCTACTAGGGCTGTCTCCACCTCTGTTGCGGAGAGAAGACTTCTTCCCTTAGAGTTGATCTGTAAGGCGGCCTCCTGGAGCTCTGAGTCAACCTTCATCTCCCACTATAGGATAGATGCTAGGATGGCAGAGTTTTCGGCCTTTGGGCAGACTGTTCTTAGTTCTGCCAGGCATGAGGACCCTCCCTAGGGGATTCTTCTTGCTATCTCCCCATCTGTGCTGCTGGTAGGACGTAAGGGAATCGTTGATTTTTAACGATAATTTGTTTTCCCTTAGTCCTAACAGCAGCACACAAATATCCCACCCTAAATACATTTTTGCTTGTTAAAACACAGTGGGCTGGGGGTGATCTCCTCCCTTTCAGGGAGCTGAAGATCGTTTATTGGTTCTTGGGCTCATTAAAAATTCCGCCGGTCCTACCAGTCCACAGGGGCAGTTAACCCCATCTGTGCTGCTGTTAGGACTAAGGGAAAACAAATTATCGTTAGAAATCAACGATATGTAGTGGCCAGTAGTAAAACTGCAAAAAACATTTTTGGACAATTCAAAGAAAAGAACAAGCACCAAATTGTTTACTAGATCCAGCCAGCACTGTCCATTGTATCCATTGCAACTTTAAAGGAATTGCCTGCACCCCCCAAAAAAAAATATTTATGGGGCGTAAAATTATTTTTTCCTGTCATTCTGGAAGTGATTACATTGCATTCCCATTCCATGGGTGGCTTAGCACAGGTAGCGCAAAACAGCTGTGCCTGACTCATCTGTGTGGTGCCCACACTTTCCATTTTTTAACCAGAATAAAGCTGCAAATATTACTTTATGGTGAGTGCCGCTATTCATTTTTCTTTATTCATTGATTTTTGTATGGATATCAAGCAGAGCACCACCATATATCGCATGTTGCGAGTGTAGGTGTTAATACAGTTGGTCATTTGTCACACTTAGCAGTGCCAACCCTTTTTCTTGTATAGACATTTATGTAACTGCTGCAGCCAATCACTGGCCTCAGTGGTTATGTGTGTAAAAATGGAATGTGACTGCAGAGGCCAGTGATTGGCTGCAGCAATCACATGAATGGGAGTTGAACTTCAACACTGCTGGCCCAGAAAATGCGATCAAACAAGTCTTTTGAAAAGTGAGTGATGCTCTTAATAAATTCCTTTATTTATCATTTACTTTTCTGATGCCTTTTGCATCATTAGCACAATTAAGTTATGATAAATGAGAAATTAATATGATATCTAAAATGTAGAAACTTTTACATTATTATTTAATTGACTTACACACAAAGAATGCAAAAAAAAGAAGATATTTGTGATGCCTTTTCACCCATGACAGCAGTATTACATTGTGAAGGAGGTTTATTGCTTTCATGCAAACAAGAATTAATCCATTAAAGAAGATGTATCACCTCTCCAGACAGGTCTGTTTTAGTAATTACTTGCACCCTCCTTGCAAATGCTGATGTGATACTTGTTAGTATACATGCCATAGGCAGAAGTATTGCCCTGCAGGACAGAGTTAAACTTTGCTGGGGGTAGACATATTGGATGCACGCTTCCTTCCTGTATTGTCTGCTTAGACCATGCAGCAAGGTGTATGCACTTTATGGCAGCTGCAATGTATAGGAGTCAATAGACAGGGAAATATCATAGCCTAGTAAAGCCTCCTGGAAGTGATGGAGTAAGCACTTCCCATAGAGATCAGCCATGCACCGCATACACAACTTTATCTGTAAGTATGGTGTATAGTTTTGCTACACTGCCTTATCTAGTCCTCCAGCAGTACAACAGATTTATTATTAAAGTGGACCTGTCACTAGTCCAATTATTTTAACTGCCTACAAAACTGTGTCCCTGTTGCTCCCCTGATTCTTGCTATGTTTTATTTGCTTACTTCCCCCTCCCCCATTCCTGATATATCCAGCACCAATATACTGTTAAGACCGGTTTGCCAAGTAAACTCCCACTGGAATTCATCTCGACACCTTTGGTGTTTTGTTACTGGGTCAAAAGGACGGGTTTGGTACTGTGTTAGCCAGTAGTGAGAAGTCTTGAAACTCTCAAAAAGAGAAACATTATGCAATATTGTAATTTAATAACTTTTAATGGCTGAAATTAATGATGTTATGATGATATAAGGCAAACTTTTGAGACTCTGTGGTCCGTTCTTCATTTCTGGCCTTGAAGGGACCTCAGAGTCTCGAAAGCTTGCCTTATAACATCATTTATTTAGCTAGACATTAAAATTACAATATTTTATATTGTTTCTCTTTTAGAGAGCTACTGGGTCATCTCCACTTTGGCTAGATGTCTGTCTATTCATTCCCCTAGACTACTGTGTTCTATTTTAGCTGCAGTCTGAGGCATCAAGGAGTGGACAGAAGATCCAGCAGGGAGCATAACACTGATGTGGTCCATGAGAAGCTCCAGCACAGCATAAAGGTAATACTAGAAATCAAACTGGAGCATTCTTCACTGGTATGATGCTGCCTGAGCTGATTAGACAGCCTCAGAATGTTTAAGAGCAGTCCTACTTGAGTTTTCTTGCTGTTCCAATCTGCGATCCTGATTTCTTGGCAATAGGGAGACATGAGAAAAAAATAGCAAGAATCTAGGGAGTGACAGAAACACATGTGACAGTGCGGGTAGGCAGTGTAAAAAGATGAAAATAGACTAGTGACAGGTCCTTTTATAAAACCCCTGCACTCTACTCATTCTATCCCATGCTGAAAATTAGCAAAAGAAAACAGGAGGTGTCAGTATATCATGACTGCTCTAGTGGTTAATGGAAAAACAGTTGTTTTTTACTATTTACAGTTGCAATAAAAAGTTTGTGAACCCTTTGGAATGATATGGATTTCTGCATAAATTGGTCATAAAATGTGATCTGATCTTCATCTAAGTCGCAACAATAGAAAATCACAGTCTGCTTAAACTAATAACACACAAATAATTAAATGCTACCATGTAAACATTCACAGTGCAGGTGGAAAAAGTATGTGAACCCTTAGACTAATGACATCTCCAAGAGCTAATTGGAGTGAGGTGTCAGCCAACTGGAGTCCAATCAATGAGATGAGATTGGAGGTCTTGGTTACAGCTGCCCTGCCCTATAAATAACACACACCAGTTCTGGGTTTGCTTTTCACAAGAATCATTGCCTGTTGTGAATCATGCCTCGCACAAAAGAGCTCTCAGAAGACCTACGATTAAGAATTGTTGAATTGTATAAAAGTATCTCCAAAAGCCTTGCTGTTCATCAGTCCACGGTAAGACAAATTGTCTATAAATGGAGAAAGTTCAGCACTGCTGCTATGATCCCTAGCAGTGGCCGTCCTGTAAAGATTAAATCCACAGGATTTACTTTATGCTATTAAAGATAAAACAGGGTGCACCATAGGGTAATACCGTTGGTAGACAGGTAAAATAAATGGTTCCAATACAAGGCTCACCTTTGGTGGTTGTGCTACCTGTAGGCACAACTCTAGTGAAAGCTTTTCAAGACGTGTACCGGAGTCACGATTTGATGATGGATCTGCACCCGCTAGGGATGACTTCTTGTCGGATATACCTGAGGTCTCCAATAAGTGATAAGATACAAAAGTATGTTGATAAGATATCCCAGGGCGCAAAAATCCACAAGAGCACATGGATGTTCCACAGCAGTACTGGCAAAATATTCTGTGGACAGATAAAAACCAAAGTTGAGTTGTTTGGAAGAAACACACAACACTATGTGTGGAGAAAAAGAGGCACAGCACACCAACATCCAAACATCATCCCAACTGTGAAGTATGGTGGTGGGGGCATCATGGTTTGGGGGTGCTTTGCTGCGTCAGGGCCTGGACGGATTGCTATCATCGAAGGAAAAATGAATTCCCAAGTTTATCAAGACATTTTGCAGGAGAACTTAAGGCCATCTGTCCACCAACTGAAGCTCAATAGAAGATGAGTGTTGCAACAGGACCCCAAGCATAGAAGTAAATCAACAACAGAATGGCTTAAACAGAAGAACGTACGCCTTCTGGAGTTGCCCAGTCAGAGTCCTGATCTCAACCCGATTGAGATGCTGTGGCATGACCTCAAGAAAGCGATTCACACCAGACATCCCAAGAATATTGCTGAACTGAAACAGTTCTGTAAAGAGGAATGGTCAATAATTATTCCTGACCGTTGTGCACGTCTGATCTGTAACTACAGGAAATGTTTGGCTGAAGTAACTGCTGCCAAAGGAGGTTCAACCAGTTAGAAGGACACGCCTGGGCCGCTGCAGTGTTGCAGTTCAATTTTTCATCTGGACTCTCAGCCAGGCATCAGAGCATGTTTGAGAAAGTGAGGACAAGTCAGAAGGGAGCAGGAGTTCTATGGAGATATGACTGGCGAGGTGTGGTAGTTGTGGAAATTAGGGGTGGGCGATATGGCCTAAAATCTATATTGCAATATAATTTTAAGCTTGTGTGATACGCAATATATATCGCAATATATTCTATATTTCGGGGGGGGGGGGGGGGGGGGGTTAAATTTTTTTTTAAAATACCTATAACTATTAGCTTCCTTAGGGGCTAGAGCCCTTGTCCTATTCACCCTAATAGAGCTCTATTAGGGTGAATAGGACTTCCTTCACACTCTCCCTGCTGCCCTGTGCATAGTGCACACAGCAGCAGGAAGCTGACTATGGCAGCCAAGGCTTGCGTAGTGTCCTGGCTGCCATGGTAACCGATCGGAGCCCCGCGATTACACTGCTAGGGCTCTGATCAGAGGCTGACACCCTGGGGCCACTGTCACCAATGATTTAATCGTGTGGAGGGGGGCCGCAATTATTATAGTAGAAGGGAGGGGCTGTGGCCACTGCGCCACCAATGAATATAGTTAATATGCCTAAATACAAACATAGCCTGCATGTGCCGGCCATATCCCATACCTGGCCTCTATGACTGCGCGCCGTGATCCGGACCTGAGTGGTTAATTGCGGCGGATCACAGCGTGCAGTAATACAAAAATACGTTTTTATTCAGGCATATTAACTATATTCATTAGTGGCGCAATTCTCATTGGTGGCGCAGTGGCCACAGTCCTTCCTCCTCCTACTCTGTTCTCATTGGTGGCGGAGTGGCCACAGTCCCTCCCCTCCTCCTCCTAGTCTTTTCTCATTGGTGGCCAGCGGCAGCCGCACACAGTGGGGAGGGAGGGACTCCCTCCTTTTCCACTGTGCAGGCTCAGGAGAACATGGTGGGTGCCGAGAGCGGCACATGCCATGTTCTACCGCGATAGGGCGATATAAACAAAATCTCTATCGTTGGCCAAATTTATATAGTTTATATTGCATATCGTCTATAATCACCCACCCCTAATGGGAAGTGTCTTTTACTAAGACTGGTGCCCGAGTGGGCTGTCTGGGTTGCTCCTCAGGAAGCGCTCCTCACTAGCTTAGTAACATTAATGTGGGAGAGAGAATGCTGCACCAAAAGACATTTGTGGAGAGTTTCCTACATTCCACTCCTTTGTCTTGCTATGTGAAGATATGTGCCCCCTTCACAGTAATAATGCTCACAGGTCCCCCTGCCCTCTTCACAGTAATAATGCTCACATGTGACCCCTTCACAGTTGTAATGCTCACATGTGACCCCTTCACAGTTGTAATGCACACATATGACCCCTTCACAGTTGTAATGCTCACATGTGACCCCTTCACGGTAAAAATGCCCAGATGCGCCCCTTTTACAGTAAAAATGCCCAGATATTTTCCCCTTCACAGTAGTAATGCTCACACATGCCCTCTCACAATGTTTGCATTTATTTCTAGCAAAGCTACCTGGTTCTGGCCCACAAAATTTATACCATGTCTAGTGCGGCCCTGAGACGAAAAATGGTTGGGCATCACTGTCTTAGTCAGACATCTTATATTTCTACCTTAAAGGTTAGCTAAAGAGTTACATTGAATACTGTTGCTAAGAAAATAGAGCTCCATGTTATTGATTAAAAACAAGTTTTCTGATTAGGACGAGCTAGTTATGAGATCATGGATTTAGATTTATGTCCTCCATAGCTTCTTTTAGATACTTAGTTATTGGACACTTGTTAGCTTCTTTAGTTTATGGCAAACAAACATTTTCAAGAATAATGGAATCAGAGGACGATGGATCAAAGGTTAAAGATACATTAGATATTAATTCTCATATGTGTTAGAAAACTTTTATCTAATTAACAATCATGAAGCATAAATAGGCGTAAGTCTTCCTTATGCATATTGATGTTGGAGATGCAACTTATGTACATCAATGGTTATGAATAAAGATGAGCGAATTGAAGTTGACAAGGTGGAATTCGATCCGAATTTCAGGAAAAATTAGATTCGCAAAGAATCTGAATTTCCTCACACTTCATGGTAATGAATTACATTTTTAAATGGCTGCTGCACATGTTTGGACATGGTGCAAAGACCTCTGGGAACAAAGGGATCATCCACAATGCCATGCATGCAGCCAATCAGCAGCCAGCCAGCCCTGTGATGTCACAGCCCTATAAATAACCTCAGCCATCTTGGATTCAGTCATTTTCTAGTGGATTTAGTGCAGGGAGAGACGTTAGCAGGCGCTAGGGAAAATGGTAGAAAAGACTTTAAAACTTTTTTTGGGCTGAATAGAAGTTCATTATAAGAGCATTAGAAGTGTAGGGAAAGGGTAGGGAGGAATTATTCCACTCTAGAAAAGGAGAACAGGGTCCAATAAGGGAGTGTATACCCTGGGTAATGGGAACAATCCTATTACACCTTGCTGCACTGACTGGGGATCCAAATTGCCATTATACTGCTGCTTTTTGCAATAAATAATACAATACCTCTGTAATTCCAACAAACCTTGCTTGTTATTGGGGTGCAAGTGCTATGTGATGCAGCCATTAACAGGGTCAATTACTATGAAATATTTGTACTTCTTATTAGCCGTTGTGCAGTGTAGTTATATGTTCTAAAGCATTTTTTTGGGTGTATTAGTGTAAAAAAAGGGCGTATTAGCCGTTCAGCGGTGCAGTTATATGTTTTAAAGGCTTTTTTGTGGTGTATTAGTGAAAAAAAAAGGCTTGTTAGCCGTTGTGCAGTGAAGTGACAAAATGACAGCCTTTTTTGGAGTGCATTAGTGGGGGAAAAAAAGTCTTATTAGCTGTTCAGCGGTGCAGTTATATGTTCTAAAGCCTTTTATGGAGTGTATTAGTGAAAAAAAGGGCTCATTTGCTGTTCAGCGGTGCAATTATATGTTCTAAAGCCATTTTTGTGGTGTATTAGTGGGGAAAAAAAGTCTTATTAGCCGTTCAGCGGTGCAGTTAAATGTTTTAAAGCCTTTTTTGTGGTGTATTAGTGGACATAAAAAGGGCTTATTTGCCGCTGTGCAGTGAAATGACAAAATTTCAGCCTTTTTTGGGGTGTATTAGTGGAAAAAAAGTGTTATTAGCCAGATGTGCAGTCATATGTTCTGAAGCCTTTTTTCGGGTGTATTAATGGGGTAAAAAAGGGCTTATTGGCTGTTCTGTGGTGAAGTGACAAAATTACAACCTTTTTTGTGGTGTATTAGTGGAAAAAAAAGTCTTATTAACCGTATAGCGGTGCAGTTATATGTTCTAAAGCTTTTTTTTAGGTGTATTATTGGAAAAAAGGGCTTATTTGCCGTTTAGCGGGGCAGTTATATGCTCTAAAGCCTTTTCTGTGGTGTATTAGTGGAAAAAAAAGGCTTGTTAGCCATTCAGCGGTGCAGTTATATGTTATGAAGCCTTTTTTCGGGTGAATTAGTGGGAAAAAAGGGCTTATTTGCCGTTGTGCGGTGAAGTGACAAAATTACAGCATTTTTTGGGGTGTATTAGTAGGTAAAAAAAAGTTATTACCCGTTCAGCGATGCATTTATATGTTCTGAAGCCTTTTTTCGGGTGTATTAGTGGAAAAAAAGGGCTTATTTGCTGTTCAGCGGTGCAGTTATATGTTCTAAAGCCTTTTTTGTGGTGTATTCGTGGAAATAAAAAGGGCTTATTTGCCGCTGTGCGCTGAAGTGACAAAATTTCAGCCTTTTTTGGGGTGTGTTAGTGGAAAAAAAGTGTTATTAGCCGTTCAGAGGTGCAGTTATATGTTCTGAAGCCTTTTTTCGATTGTATTAGTGGAAAAAAAGGGGCTTATAAGCCATTGTGTGGGGAAGTAACAAAATTATAGCCTTTTTAGGGGTGTATTAATGGAAGAAAAAGTATTAGCCGTTCAGCGGTGCAGTTATATGTTCTGAAGCCGTTTTTCGTGTGTATTAGTGGAAACAAAAGGGCTTATTAGCCTTTGTGCGTGAAGTGACAAAATTATAGCTTTTTTTATAGAGTATTTTATATAGAGTATTAGTGGAAAAAAAGTCTCATTAGCCGTTCAGCAGTGCAGTTATATATTTTAAAGCCTTTTCTGGGGTGTATTAGTGAAAAAATGGGTTATTAGCCATTCAGCGGCACAGTTATATCTTCTAAAACCTTTTTTGTGGTGTATTAGTGGGAAAAAAGGGATTATTTGCCATTGTGCGGTGAAGAGACAAAATTACAGCCTTTTTTGGTGTGTGTTAGTGGGGAAAAAAGTGTTATTAGCCGTTTAGCTGCAGTTATATGTTCTGAAGCCTTTTTTGTGGTGTATTAGTGGGAAAAGAGGAAGCTTATTTGCCGCTGTGCGGTGAAGAAACAAAATTACAGCTTTTTTTCGGGTGTATTAGTGGGGAAAAGGGCTTGTTATCCGTTGTGCAGTGAAGTGACAAAATTATAGCCTTTTTTGGGGTGTATTAGTGGACGGAAAAAAAAGTCTGATTGGCCATTCAGCGGTGCAGTTATATCTTCTAAAGCCTTTTTTGGGGTGTATTAGTGGAAAAAAAGAGCTTATTTGCCGTTGTGTGGTGAAGAGACAAAATTACAGCCTTTTTGAGGTGTATTAGTGGGAAAAAAGTGTTATTAGCCATTCAGCGGTGCAGTTCTATGTTCTGAAGCCTTTTTTCGGGTTTATTAGTGGAAAAAATGGCTTATTAGACGTTGTGTGGTGAAGTACCAAAATTACTGCCTTTTTTTGTGGTGTATTAGTGGAATAAAAAAAGGGCTTATTTGCCATTCAGCTTTGCAGTTATATGTTCTAAAGCCTTTTGTTGTGTTGTATTAGTGGGGAAAAAGGCTTTTTATCTGTTGTGCGGTGAAGTGACATAATTACATTCTTTTTTGTTGTGTATTAGAGGAAAAATAAGTATTGTTTGCCGTTCAGCGGTGCAGTTACATGTTTTAAAGCTTTTTTTGTGGTGTATTACTGGAAAAAAGGAGCTTATATGCCGTTGTGCGGAGAAGTGACAAAATTACAGCCTTTTTTGGGGTGTATTAGTGGAAAAGAAGTGTTATTAGCCATTCAGTAGTGCAGTTACAGTATATGTACTGAAGCCTTTTTTCCGGTCTATTAATGGGAAAAAAAGGCTTATTTGCCATTCACCAGTGCAGTTATATGTTCTAAAGCCTTTTTGTTGTGTATTAGTGGAAAAAAAGTCTTATTAGCCGTTCAGCGGTGCAGTTATATATATATATATATATTTTTTTTTTTTGGGTGTATTAGTGGGGAAAAAGGGGCTTATTAGCTGTTGTGCGGTGCAGCTATATGTTCTAAAGCTTTTTTTTGGGATGTATTAGTGGAGAAAAAAGGCTTGTTAGCCATTGTGCAGTGAAGTGACAAAATTACAGCCTTTTTCTGTGGTGTATTATTAGAAAAAAAAAGTCATATTAGCCATTCAGCTGTGCAGTTATATGTTTAAAAGCCTTTTTTGGGTGTATTAGTGGAAAAATAATTATAGCTTATTGGGCTTTTTTGCCATTGTGCAGTGAAGTGACAAAATTACAGCTTTTTTTGAGGTGTATTAGTGGAAAAAAATGTGTTATTAGCCGTTCAGCGATGCAGTTATATGTTCTGAAGCCCTTTTTCGGGTGTATTAGTGTGAAAAAAGGGCTTATTAGCCATTGGGCGGGGAAGTGACAAAATTACAGCCTTTTTTGGGGTGTATTAATTTCCTTTTTATTTATTTATTTGATCTAACAGTATGTCAGACAGAGAAGTGACAGGCTCTGCACAGAGGAGGGGCAGAGTCCTAAATGTTTCTGGCACAGGCACAAGTTGCAGCAGGGGTCACTACGAGAGGCCTGAGCTCCCAGTGTAATCTATCGGTCTTGTCTTGACCAGCAACCTAGCGGTGCTTGAATGGTTGACTTAGTCATCCACTTTGTCCCAAGTGACATCAGACACCCCCAGCCAAGAGTCGGTGGGTTTGTCAAACACAACCCTGTGCCCTCACCTGTACTCAACTTGCCTCTGTCCTTTTATGTTACCTCAGCCAGACAAGAATTATATGCTGTGGGCTCAGCTCCACTATAGAGCGAGGAAGAGCTACTAGAGGACAGTCAACAGCTACTGCCCAGCCAAGATCTGGAGGAGACATCAGCCGCTTCCTCCGGTAGGCTGGCAAGTAGTGATGAGGAGAGTGGCATGGAAGCTGGTGTTGCGAACGGTCAGGCTCCTAGCTCAGAGATCGCCGAGTTGGACATCAGTGACGTGCAGACACTAGTCGATGATGATGTAGCCGATCGCACTTGGGAGCCGGGTGACAAAGGGGCTTCATCATCATCGGGAGAAGAGGGTGGCAACTTGCACATGAAGCAGCAGTGGAGCGAGCAAGTCGGTAGCAGTGGGAGGTTGGGAGCCAAATGTGCCCGGGGTAGGCCACGCATTTCGCAGGAGCCTACCTGCCCGGAAAGTAGTGTTGCATGGGTTCACAGAGGCAGCGGCCGTAGCAGTCAGTCAGTGCGGAGTGTTGGTGGTAAAATAATCTACCCTGTGGTGTGGCAGTTATTTGCTAAGCCGCCGGAGAAGGTAAACATGGCCATCTGTGGGCAGAAGGTGAAGTGTGGCCAGGGTGCCAATGTTGGCAACACGGGCCTCTGTCAACATATGCAGCGTCACTATAATGTGACCTGGGAGAACCGTGGCTCCGATGTGGTGGTCCAGCCTGCTGCAGCAACCGTTGCGTCACCCAATGGCACACACCAGATTTCATGCAGTCAAGATTCCACCACATCAGCCGAAGGGAGATATCTGTCCTTCCCATCATCTACTGGTCCTGATGTTCCCGCTCCTCTTCCTCCTACTCCTCAGCACTCATTTCGTCAGCAGTCGATCACCAAAGCAATTGCCAGGAGACAGCAATACGCGAGTGGTCATCCTATGGAGCTGAAGCTGAACGTGTTCCTGGCCAAGTTGCTGGTACTGCAGTCCCTCCCTTTCCAAGTGGTGGACTCTGCACCTTTCAGAGAAATTATGGCTTGTGCCTCGCTGAGGTGGAGAGTCCCAAGCTGTACCAGCCCAGCACACACATGTAGAAAAGAAGGTGGGCCAGTCCTTGAGCCTGTCGGTGTTTGCCAAAGTGCACGGCAGCGCCAACATGTGGAGCTGTAACTACGGTCAGGGACAATACATGTCCTTTACAGTCCACTGGGTGAATGTAGTTCCTGCCCAGCCAGACCAGCAACTTGGCCAGATAACGCCGCTTCCGCCTCCATGTTCACACGCCGTTGGTCCTGCGACAATGTCCGCCTCTGCCTCCTCATCCACCACTATGTCCTCAGCCTCTACTGCAGATACAATTAACAGTGCTCCTCCAGCATACCACATGTTTAGGGCACGGCGGTGTCACGCTGTTCTATACCTCGTTTGCTTGGACGAATGGAGTCACACAGGGGAGGAGCTGCTCTGTGTCCTTCATCAAGAAATCTAATAATGGTATTCTCTGTGACAACTCAAAATCGGAACTATGGTTACTGACAACAGGAAGAACACGGTGTTGGTGCTGTGCCAAGGAAGGCTGTGCCATGTGCCCTGAATGGCACACGTTTTCAATCTGGTTGTCAAACAGTTCCTGAAGTCTTCCACCCATCTGCAAGACATCCTAAAAATGACCAGGAAACTGTGCATGCACTTCAGCCACTCATACACCGCCAAGCACACCCTCCTTGAGCTGCAGCGGCAGAACGGCATCCCCCAACATAGGCTGATATGTGATGTTTCTACCCTCCATATGTTTGACCGACTATATGAACAGAGAAAGGCCATAAACGATTTCTTGCTGATCAAAGCAGACAGGAATACTCCCCTGTGTAACTTTGATGTCAGCCAGAGGCAGCTCATGCGTGACAACTGCCGTTAGCGCAAGGCCTTTGAGGATGCCATGTTATTTGTCAGTCACCAGGACTATGGGATGAACAAAGTCATTCCACCGCTTCATATCTTGGAACAGATGCTGGTAAATCTGACTGGTCAGGGGACTGGAGACGTGGCGCCTACATCTCACAGCCACATGAGCCCTGTGGGGACATAACTGCAGGAGGAGGAGGACATTGGAGCAAGCAATGTCTAGTGAAATTGGTGGTTTTTATACACTGGTGACAGGAGAGCAGGAGCAGCTGGAGGAGCAAGAGGGAGATAAGGAAGATGAGGCAGAGGACCCAGGCACACCATGGCAGTATGCAGTGGAGATAGAGGCAGGGAGTCCCTCCAATTCACTTACGCAAATGGCCCGGTTTCTCCTGGCTACCTGCCTCAGCTACTATTCTAATGCTGCCACCCGCCTGATGCCACACATCTGATGCCAAGTGCTCCTTCTTACACCCACCATCGTCAGTGGGTACTGTTATTGCCACCCACCTACCCACTCTGTCACTGGGTCACTCTGTGGTCTCCTGATGCTGCTGCCACCTCACCACTCAGGTCTCCTCATGCTGCTGTTGACACCTCCACACTATGTCATTGTGCAACTCTGTGGTCTCCTCATGTTGCTGCCACCTCCACACTCTGTCATTGTGCCAGTCTCTGGTCTCCTCATGCTTCTGCTGCCACCTCCACACTCTGTCATTGTGCCACTCTGTGGTTTCCTCATGCTGCTGCCACTTGAACACTCTTTGGTCTCCTCATACTGATGCCATATCAACACTCCGTGGTCTCCTCATGCTGCTGCCACCTCCACACTATGTCACCTTGCCACTCTGTGGTCTCCTCATGCTGCTGCCACATCACCACTCTGTGGTCTCCTCATGCTGCTGCAACATCACTACTCTGTGGTCTTCTCATGCTGCTGCCACCTCACCACTCCATGACTGGGTCACTATTATTCCTTTTGGCCTGGTTGACATCATCATTTATTTGACCCTTCAAATCTGTCAGAAGGAAGGAAAAATGGGACGCTCAACGGATCCTGTCTATGTAGCAGCTGTAAGGCCTATATGACATGGTCCCTATTTTGCATCAGAATTGGCTTATGATTTGGTAGCCAAAAGCAGGAGTGGGTTAAAAACACAGAATATATGCAAATATACCATTCACGTGTCATCTCTGTTTTGGATCCACTCCAGTTTTTTGGGGGGCTTTAGCAATGCTGATGGATTACTGACTAAATACTGACCGAGTGAAGGCGGATGCTCCACAGACAGGATCCGTTTTTAGGGGGTTATTGTTTGTGACGTAAACACAAACTTACTGCTGACACCCTCTCCACTCTGTCGGGGGCCTCTACTTGTATAAGCGTTTAATAGAGCAAGTTCTGTAGACATCTATGTGAATCAGCTGACGACAGTGTAAAAGGAGTGAGCTTCTTCTTGACGCTAATAGTGACCTGTAAGGATGAGTTCACACTTGAGTTATTTGGTCACTTTTGGCCCCGTAACTGACCAAATGAGTGAAGTGATTCTAAGAGTGATGCCTGTCATCTGCGTGTCATACTGACTCACGGTATTGTTTCACTACCACAGCAGACTCCCTATGCGTGTTACAGCAAGGCACAGTGTTCTACACTATTATACAGGCTCTTTGCAGCCAGGAAATAGCTGTTTTTTTAACGCGATTCGCCAAGAATAAATTCATATCGAATCAAATCTTTCCAGAAAATTCAGCAAACCGGTCGAATCAAATTTTTTTGAAATTTGCTCATCTCTAGTTATGAATAGAAAAGTATTTGTGAGGTCATATGTATAATAATTATGTCATTTAGTTATGTCACCATTCATTCCTATGGATTGTGGTATATTGTGCCAAACCTGTATTGTAATGCTAATTATTCCTTTGTTCTCTGGGGTATAAAAGAGAGTTTTGGTGACATAACCAGACACAGTGTTGCCTTTTTTCTACAGCTCCTTCACTCTTTCATCTACATCATGTCATATTCTGCCTGACTTTTATATTTTTTTCAACGCTGTCTTGCTTCTCTTGTTTCTGAATAAATGAAAGAATCTACTGAAGAACTCGTCTCAAGAAGTCTTGTGTTGCTGCGGCCAATTTCCAACACATAGCATACACACATATATATATATATATACAGTATACGTACACAGCATACACACACCTTCATTCACTATTTTCACTAGTTACATCGTGGATATTCTGATTCAGATTCCCCCAAACATCAGTAACTTAGTCACAAGTAGGCATATGACTCCTTTATCACACCCAAAATGAATATAGATTTCAGACCCCAAAGTGTATTTAGACACAAACCCCAGAATAAATTCAGACTGCAGACCCCAAAATATGTACAATCATCAATCTAATACAGATGTATCCCAGTCCGGTCAGCACTCAATCCGATGTTCGCACTGCAGCAGGAAGAGGCGTTCCCCAACCTGGTAGGCCAAAACGTGTTCTGACATTGTATCTGTTGAAATATGCATAAACCTGAATCATACAGCGCTTCCCAGGATATATCTGCTACAAAATAAATATAGACTCTAGACCGAACTGCAGTCCGGGATTGACAACCTATTGTACTCATTTTTTTTCAGGACAACTTAACTGATTTAATCCCAAAATTTGGCCCAAATTTCTTTCTACAGACTAAGGCCTCCTGCACACGAAAGTGTGCTTTCTGTTGCCGTATTGTGGACCGCATTTGCAGATCCGCAATACACGGGCGCCGTTCCGTGGCCATTCTGCATCATGGATGCGGACCCATTCACTTCAATGAGTCCGCAAATCTGGAGATGTGGAATGGTGCAGAACGAAAGCACGGAACGGAACCCTACAGGAGCACTACGGAGTGCTTCCGTGGGGGTTCGTCTCGTACTTCTGTTCTGCAAAAAGATAGAACATGTCCTATCTTTTTCCGGAATGGCCGAATCGCGGACCTATTAAAGTGAATGGATCCGCGATCCGCTGCGGCTGCCCTACAGATGGTGTTCGTGCATTGCGGCCCGTATTTTGCGGCCACGGGGCGCACAGGTTTGTGTGCAGGAGGTCTAACACCCCATCCCTTTTTAAAGACCATGACTCCACATAATGCTCTTTAGTCACAAAGATCTCTCCATTAAAGAGATTGTCCAGTACTTAAAAAGAAGAAAAACGGGGGAGCAAAATGTGAAAAAACTACAGTCCCTTTTAGGAATGAGCGAATTGACTTCAGATGAAACATCTGAAGTCGATTCGCATAAAACTTCATTGCAATACTGTATGGAGCAGGAACTCCGTACAGTATTAAAATGTATGGGCTCCTATGAGCCAAAGTTATTGCTTCGCAAAGTCTTGAAAGACTTCGCAATGTAACTTCATAAATTAATTTGTACCATAAAAAAACCATTTCGGGAAATGTTTTTTTACAGTACAAATTAATTTATGAAGTTATTACGTGAAGCAATAACTTCAGCTCATCGGAGCCAATACATTCTAATACTGTACAGAGCTCCTGCTCCGTACAGTATTGTGACTAAGTTTTATGCGAATTGACTACGGATGTTTCATCCGAAGTCGATTCGCTCATCCCTAGTCCCTTTAACTCAGACTGTTGGTAGTAGAAAAGGCTGAGAATATGGTTTGCACTGTGCATGTTATGTGTTGCCACATTCACAGTGCAAACTGAAAAATAAATCAAGGTTTTTTTATTTTCTGTCAGACACTACAAAGGGAAGGAAAAAAGCCTGAATACCTGTTTTTTTGGACTGTCTGCAAATTTACAGACCGATTGTGGACAATCATGCTGTGCATAAATACAGCTGTCCATGAATACAGAATAGGAGCCGATACTGCACTACACAGTTGCACTACTCATGTTCTGTATGCTAGATGTAGTTCTCAATGTCTTCTAAGATAGATAAGTCTAAGCAGATATTGAGAATTAAACCCAGTATACAGTGTGGGGATTCGCTCTGGTAGTTAGGATAAGCAGGGGCAAAGTACAAGTTTGTAATTCAAACTTCAGTGTTTATTCACACATGATGCCAAAAACAAAACATCACTTTTGCAGTGTTGGTGTTACTTCACACCCAATGGCAAGTTAATAAAACAAAAGTCTCCTTGGTGGCAGTTCTGCTTAAGAAAGTTCAAATACAGGCTTTAGGCGGCCTGTTCCTCTGACACACAGGTCTTCGCTCTCCAGCCCAGCACAGGCCCCAGATCCCAGCACACAGACCTCTTGAGCTCCACTGTCAGACGGAGGTAATCATCTACACCTGGCAGTGCTGGCTGGTTTTTATGTCTGGCAAAACCTAGCCTGGAACATGGGGAGAAGTCACACCCCCAGCACTTTGACTACTCCCAGTAAGAGCTGTACCGGATCAGCTATTACAGCCTATACTAAGTACCAAGGGGTCAAACAGCAACTGCTGCTGACACATAAAAACTTACTCCACCGAGGCCAGGAACCTCGGTGACACATACCTATCATCCACGATGATTCCTTGTACCTTCTTACAACAGGTATACCGGATGCAAGGAGTCGTGCTGTGCAGCTCTCATATGTGCAGAATAAAAGCAAATCCTTAAACATTCACATCCATAATTATTTACATACTGTACATGCTGCTGCTGGTTCTCCTAATCTTTAGAGTTTTAAGGACCCTAGAAATATGGTCTAGTGATGTGCACATATGACCATTTCCAAAGGTCCATCAGCCTCTCCTGCATATAAAGAATGCGGGAACCGCGCTCTACCAAACAGTTAATGTCAGTTCTTGAACCCTACAACCATAGAGAACCGAAAGTCTAATCCAGCTCGCAGAGGCGTTGTTCGCAGAAAATTAATGTTCGTACGAAAAGGTGTATAAACCGCCTCCTACTGGTCCACAGATCTCATGAAGGTTCACCAACCAAGGAATCCAAAACACCGGACACGAATACAATTATCACATAAAAGACTTGCACATAGAAATGGCATTTCTATGTGCAAGTCTTTTATGTGATAATTGTATTCGTGTCCGGTGTTTTGGATTCCTTGGTTGGTGAACCTTCATGAGATCTGTGGACCAGTAGGAGGCGGTTTATACACCTTTTCGTACGAACATTAATTTTCTGCGAACAACGCCTCTGCGAGCTGGATTAGACTTTCGGTTCTCTATGGTTGTAGGGTTCAAGAACTGACATTAACTGTTTGGTAGAGCGCGGTTCCCGCACTCTTTGTTTGCAACTTACTTAGGAGATCGAACCTACTCCCTTAAGGGGACCGCTGCTGAGGTCCATTACTTTCACACCAGATAACATTATATAATTCTCTCTCCTGCATATATCTATGCCTAAGGATTTTAGTAGATCACAATTTTATTATGGCAAAAACTGCACTACAACCGAGACCTACAATAATACATAAAGATATAGATGTAATGCAGGGCTATGCAGGAGTAGAGCTGGAGGCTAAATTGTTGCCCACCTGCAATCCAAGCAGAGCACCGCCTGAGGCCACAGGCCAGATTGTGTGTCTCTGGACACATGCTGTCTGTAGAAGTCTATGGAAAAGAGAGTGAGAATGCTGCTAGAGGAAGAAAAAAATACACATATTACAAAGTTTCCTATATTCACATGCATTATTGATTTATGCACAGTTTGTTGAAGCACCAGCAGCCATTTAAATACTGTATATTCCATCAGACAATGTGCCATCGCTGTGCTACATTTTGTTTGGATGAGTGACATCCCCATTTATTGTCAGGTCCTGCAATTGACTGTACAGCAGTTCATGGAGCTGTTGGCTGTTTGCTAAATGAAACAATTGCAATGTGCAGTGTTTTATTGATTTCCTAGTGTTTGCTTTTTTGGATAACAGAAAGAAGATAAATAAGAGCTAACAAAAATGTACATGGCTGAAAAAGGAAGTCAGTTGTGACTTCTCAACGGAAATAAGCAAATAACGCCATATCAGCATGGCTTCGTGAGGGATCGGTCATGTCAGACAAATTTAATCAGTTTCTATGAGGAGGTAAGTTCTAGACTTGACTGCGGCGAATCAATGGATGTCGTGTATCTTGACTTCTCCAAAGCATTTGACACTGTACCACATAAAAGGTTAGTATATAAAATGAGAATGCTCGGACTGGGAGAAAACGTCTGTATGTGGGTAAGTAACTGGCTCAGTGATAGAAAACAGAGGGTGGTTATTAACGGTACACACTCAGATTGGGTCACTGTCACTAGTGGGGTACCTCAGG
This sequence comes from Bufo gargarizans, assembly GCF_014858855.1. NCBI lineage: Eukaryota > Metazoa > Chordata > Amphibia > Anura > Bufonidae > Bufo > Bufo gargarizans. The sequence continues at coordinate 491,469,669 of NC_058080.1, read as the reverse complement.
GCTCAGTATTGGGCCCTATTCTCTTCAATATATTTATTAATGATCTTGTAGAAGGCATACATAGTAAAGTATCAATTTTCGCAGATGACACTAAACTGTGTAAAGTAATTTACACTGAGGAGGACAGTATACTACTACAGAGGGATCTGGATAGATTGGAGGCTTGGGCAGATAAGTGGCAGATGGGGTTTAACACTGATAAATGTAAAGTTATGCACATGGGAAGGAATAATGCAAGTCACCCGTACATACTAAATGGTAAAACACTCGGTAACAATGACATGGAAAAGGACCTAGGAATTTTAATAAACAGCAAACTAAGCTGCAAAAACCAGTGTCAGGCAGCTGCTGCCAAGGCCAATAAGATAATGGGTTGCATCAAAAGGGGCATAGATTCCCGTGATGAGAACATAGTCCTACCACTTTACAAATCATTAGTCAGACCACACATGGAGTACTGTGTACAGTTCTGGGCTCCTGTAAACAAGGCAGACATAGCAGAGCTGGAGAGGGTCCAGAGGAGGGCAACTAAAGTAATAACTGGAATGGGGCAACTACAGTACCCTGAAAGATTATCAACATTAGGGTTATTCACTTTAGAAAAAAGACGACTGAGAGGAGATCTAATTAATATGTATAAATATATCAGGGGTCAGTACAGAGATCTATCCCATCAGCTATTTATCCCCAGGACTGTGACCGTGACCGTGACGAGGGGACATCCTCTGCGTCTGGAGGAAAGAAGGTTTGTAGACAAACATAGAAGAGGATTTTTTACGGTAAGAGCAGTGAGACTATGGAACTCTCTGCCTGAGGAGGTGGTGATGGTGAGTACAATAAAGGAATTCAAGAGGGGCCTGAACGTATTTTTGGAGCTTAATAATATTACAGGCTATAGCTACTAGAGAGAGATCGTTGATCCAGGGATTTATTCTGATTGCCTGATTGGAGTCGGGAAGGAATTTTTTATTCCCCTAAAGTGGAGAAAATTGGCTTCTACCTCACAGGTTTTTTTTCTTGCCTTCCTCTGGATCAACTTGCTGGATAACAGGCCGAACTGGATGGACAAATGTCTTTTTTCGGCCTTATGTACTATGTTACTATGTAAAGAGAATGACTAAAGGCCTAAAGTAGAAAAAACTGCCCTTCTCAGGGCATGTATGAAGATGCCATTACTGGTTGTATACAAATGAGCTGTAATGAGCCCACATGGCCAAGTACAGTCACTTGGCTACCACCATGCACACCATCAGCACTTCTGATTGGCCGCAAAGTTTCAGAAGAGCTCATTCGCATACAGCATAAGGCATCAACCAAGTTAACCTGTGCACTTTATCTTGCCATGGCAGGCTGTAACGTTACCAAGACAGTGCTTCGAGATTTAGTAGCCTAAATCTAGCATATATTATCTTTGTCCACACAGTGCAGTTTTCATATACTTTTGTTCTCTTTTTACTATTGATGACCTATGCTAAGAGAAAGCAGAGAAGAGACAACAGCGATCATATGAGCGGCAATTGCAGTGGTGAGCTGGAGTAATTACAAGTATGGCGTCCCCATTTACTTCTGTAGGACTACTGTGTAGTATTCACTTGATCAGACAGAGCTGTCCTACAGAAGTGAATAGGGACGCCATTCTTCTTATTACACCAACTCACCACTGCAATTGCTGCAGTCGGCAGGTAAACAGAGAAGAGAAGGCAGCACTAGTATGATCAGCTGATCAGCAAGGGTGCTAGGTGTCGGACACCCACCAATGTGATATTGATGGCCTATCCTGAGGATAGGTCATTAATATTAAAAAAGCTGCATCAAAATGCTACCATGTCCCTAATATGTTTGTGTAATTTCAGAAAAGGTGCACCTACACTTATAACAACAGAAAACAATAGAAGTACAGCACCACTAGCCAATATCCTATGATATATGCAATATCAGTGTGGCAGATCATGACATAGAGACAGATTTGTTCTTTCTTCTAACACTTTGTCTTTGCTTGCAGAAGTGCGCATACAGCCGGCTACAGGCGTGAAATTGGCAAAGATGGAAGAGGCGGAGAGGGGAGTGACAGCAGCGAGCAATGGCAATGTGTTTATCAAAGTGCGCATACCCGGGCCCGGCGGTAAACTGTGCACATGCGCGGGATCTCGGGAACTGGAGAGAATGATGTGACATCATGAAAGTGCCAGCCAGACGATACATTGGGGACGAGTTAGGCATGAAAAACGCTGAGGGGCCTGGGCGCTTACAGCAAGTATCTAATTTCCCAATAGAAGTCAATGGGAAAATACACTGCATGTCCAAAAAAAAGTCGCCACCTAGATTTAACTAAGCAAATAGTTATGAGCATCCTATTGGATAATTACTGCTTGGGCGATTATCTTTCAGCTGGCAATAAATTATTTAACCCCAACTGGTGCAATGAGTTGCTTCTCACTTCCTAAACAACCATGTTAAAAGACACATCTCGTGGTCGTGGAAAAGATGTTAGTCTGTTTGAGAAGGGTCAAATCATTGGCATGCATCAAGCAGAGAAAACATCTAAGGAGATTGCCGAAACTACTAAAATTGGTTTAAGAACTGTCCAACGCATTATTAAAAACTAGAAGGATAGTGGCTGGAAATGTGGCTGGAAAAAAATCCTGAATGATCGTGATCGGCGATCACTTAAACGTTTGGTGAAATCAAATCAAAGAAAAACAACTGTAGAACTCAGGGCTTTGTTTAATAGTAAAAGTAAGAGCATTTCCACACACACAATGCGAAGGGAACTCAAGGGATTGGGACTGAACAGCTGTGTAGCCGTAAGAAAACCACTAATCAATGAGGCAAACGAAAAAAAAGGATTCAACTTGCTAGGGAGCATAAAGATTGGACCCTGGAGCAATGGAAGAAGGTCATGTGGTCTGATGAGTCAAGATTTACCCTGTTCCAGAGTGATGGGCGCATCAGGGTAAGAAGAGAGGCAGATGAAGTTATGCACCCATCATGCCTAGTGCCTACTGTACAAGCCTGTGGGGCAGTGCTATGATCTGGGGTTACTGCAGTTGGTCAGGTCTAGGTTAAGCAACAGTATGTGCTTCAAGAATGAGGTCAGCTGACTACCTGAACATACTGAATGACCAGGTTATTCCATCAATGGCATGGGCATATTCCAAGATGACAATGCCAGGATTCATCGGGCTCAAATTGTGAAAGAGTGGTTCAGGGAGCATGAGACATTATTTTCACACATGGATTGGCCACCACAGAGTCCAGACCTTAACCCCATTGAGAATCTTTGGGATGTGCTGGAGAAGGCGTTGCGCAGCGGTCAGATTCTACCATCATCAATGCAAGATCTTGGTGAAAAATTAATGCAACACTGGATGAAAATAAATATTGTGACATTGCAGAAACTTATCGAAACAATGCCATAGCGAATGCGTGCCGTAATCAAAGCTAAAGGCGTTCAAATGAAATATTTTTGGGTGCGACTTTTTTTGGGGACGGGCAGTGTAGGTTTCTGAGATAGACCTGGTACAAGTTGTGGTGACTGCCCTTGATTTAAGTGCAGTGGATCCCACATAAAACATGTCCTGCTGCTTGCAGTGCTCATCACATGGGGTATACAGTTGAGCAGCCATTTGTAGTATATATTTAACATATTTTACAACATGTCACTATTTGAAGTTAATAAAGAATACTAAAGAACCATGAAAATTCACAATCGTTCAAATAACAGTCCAAAAAACAATTGTGCGTTTCATAACCACAGCCTTACTGCGCCGTGGGAGCATACCCTTACAGAGCAAGTATGTTAATGTGGTAATCTGAAATGCAATGCAGTCTGCAAACAGCATGCTATAGATCAGGAGGAGCTGAGCAGATTGATATATAGTTTTGTTGGAAAAGAATCAATAAAACTTCAACATATCAATCTGCTCAGCTCCTCCTGATCTATAACCTCCTGGTTGCACTGCATGTTGTAGTGACAGGAGCTCTTTAAACCTGCTTTTATTTAAAGTAACTTTTTGAGTTCATCAAATTTTTTAAAACCTCCATACATTTCTCCATTCCCACCTAAAGTGCGTGCTGCAATCCAGACATGCAAACACTGTTCAAAAGGCGAGGAACTGTAGAGGGACACAGTTGGCAGATAAACTGTGTGTAAATGTTCCAACATCCATATTTAATATGATCTTGTGTTGTCAGTCTGGCTGTTGCCAATATGAAGCTGTTCCAATAGAAAGGAGTACCTGTCGTGGATGTTGCAGTGTATTGAAGAAAGATAAAATGAGCCATGGGGAGAAATTGCAATGGTGCCAGCTGCTTTTACTGTCCAGCTCCTTAATGGTTGCCCAAGTACCTTCCTTTTCCTTTCCAGATGGTCCCATTTGATTTGCCCATATCCTACATAATTCATTTGTAAATGCTGAGAGCGGTCCAAACAAAGAGATTAGCCAAATACAATTAAACACATAATACAGGACAAATGTACTTCATTAGGAACTTTCCCCAACCGCCTTCTTTGCTGTGTATGGAAACGCAGATATCATCTGATAAAGACTGCTTGTGTCCACCAGCTTGCCTTATTGATTTATTCTCTAATTGTCGTTTTCTCCATCTTCTTTTATTTTTCATGCATATTTACTAATTAAAATTGCAGAAATCATAGTCAATATCACAAAGAATAGATAACTATATAATACTGCAGGTTTTAGGAATTCGAACATTCGGATTCCAAATGTATTTGCATCAAGCTTGCCAAAATGAAGAGCTTTAGACACCTGACGTGACCTCAATATATAGTAGTGCTTTGTGATTAGTACATAATACTATGTGGATTGTGTGATCTGTCCTGTGACAATTGCAAATAGATAAATTTCACATCACAGCGTCTATGTTTGCACCATATTGCTAAGGTCCCAGCATGATTCTGCACTGCGGATACAGGAATATACAAAAATATGTGCTGCCATGGATTCTGGTTAGAATTGCTGTAGTTGAATCTATGGGAAAGATTTATTAAAACACCTGGATGGATCCACCGAAGTTATCAAGAGGCGCCATAACTTCAGCGGATCCTCCGCCACTTCTAAAGGTAAGACAACTTCCTAGTTGTCTTACATTTAGACCATTTGCTACTCCTAAAACAGGCGCAGAAAATGGTAAATGAGATGGCCCGTCCCATCCCCCGCCTAGATGACGCCCACTTTTTTAGACCTCGCGTAAGTGGGGAGAAGTGGCAGATTGCAGGACTTTTGCACCACAATCTGCACCAGAACTACGCCTAACTTAGGCGTATTTCTGTTTGATACATGACCCCTATGTTTTTAAATCCTAGTCATGAGCTAGTTTTCCAAAAATGCCAGTACTGCTTTTCCTGTCTTCACTTTGAAGGAAAGCTAAGAGACCATGAATGCTATGAGCGAAAGGACTTGGAATATTTGAAACGCGTAAACCATGGCTTTTTTTTTTGTTTTGCTATGGAAATTATTTAAATATGTGGAATGAAGTTGTAGATTTTCTTGCTATGGTGCTAGATAAAGACCTTTTGCCATAACAGAGCATAACAATCTAATTTTGCAGTTTTCACATACAAGATTGTGATGTTTTTTTTGTAAAAAGCATCAACATAGAGTGGATTTTCTTAAAGGGAACCTGTCACCTCTTCTATGGTACCCTTACTGAGCGTTTCTAAATGTCCATTGTGTTACCCTAAACATATAAATTGCACTTTGAATTTAATTTGCAGACAAATTCAATAAGTATTATGCATTTTTGTACTTCCTGCCTTTTATGCAAATTAACATAAAAGAGTCATATCTTACTTGTGTGACCAGAGAAGAGTCATATTTTCAAGCTCTGACTCATCTCTGTATCAAATCGGTTTTTTTTTACACAATAAAAGCACACAGAGCTATGGGGACTGGGTATTGCGGATGTGCTAGCGGCCATCTAGCAATCCGTGTCCTCAGCTCAGCTCTATACCCAAAATCCAGGTGACAGATTCCCTTCAAAGGTTTTAGATTGTTGAAATAATATATTAGCATTTGGGTTTTGCTATGTTTTTATTGTGGTAGTGGGGCAGCTTTCTCAATACTTGTAGAATCTTTGCAGCAATCACTGTTTGATACAAAGTTGCATGAAGATGGTAGTTTTACAGCTTCATTTTTCATTAGTTTTAGTATGTATATGTGATGTGAAGGTGTTCACTTAGCATAAACTTGTCATAAACATTTCATATTTCCCCATAGACTTTAAGGGGGGGGGGGGGGGAAATCCCCCCAAAAAGTGCTGAAAACCGCCACAAAATACATATGTGTATTTTCAGTCTTTCAGGGGTTTGTATATTTTGTTTAAGATTTTGCAAACTTTGCACAGTATTACAGGTTATCCCCTTAAAGTTTTACTAGTTTTACTTTCCTTGGGATCCACTGCTGACTAAAAAAAATAAAAATGTATCAAAGCGTGCACCAAACTGCACTTTGTGAATTTAGGCTAGTTTCATGCAAGCGTTAACATTTGTGCTCTGACTATATTACATTTATATTCTTGTTCTTTAGTTGACTAGGCGGGTCAATCTAGTTCTTGTAGCACCACTGCACAATTTAGGCTAGGTGAGCCTCAATATCTATATTATTTCATGTGAACAGTTTCCTGCAGGCTGTTCCAGCAGAGGAACGGCCAGCCACAGTTTATCAGATCCAGCACAGCCGGATAGTGTCTTTCCCCGCCGGAACCCATTGAATATAATAGGACCTGGCGGGGAACTGGCTTGTTTCCAGCATTAGTACTGCAAGCACCATGTTTTGACTGGCCAAATCTTGGCGCTGCTCTGGCCCTTTCCGGATACAATGAACTCCGGCAGGCTGCCCCTTTGCTGAAACAGCCTCCCAGAAGATTTGAATTCTAGTGTAAAACTAGCATTAGCCCTATGACATTAGATAAAAAGCTATAAGCAAACATTTTAGAGTAGTTTTCACCATGAGGATATGCATACCTATGTTGAAAATTCTGCTTCCTTAATTTTGTGTACTTATGCTTGTGTAAATATACAGTACTTCTCATGTCATTTAATTTCCTTTTTTTATTACTTTGGATCGGAGTTTGATTAGTGCATTTCGCCTTTTGTGTAATCTATTAAAATATATATTTCAATTATTTAGAAATCATAATTATATTGTTTTTATCTCCTTCCTTAAGTAAATAATAGACATTTAGGGAACATATATCAGATCTGCTACTTCAGCTTTGTGGTGTAGAAATGTTGCAAGCGCTGTCACATGGCACATTTTGAGACTTTTGGTGACCTGCGTCTTCCCACACCACCATCAGAAGTGGCATGAGACGTTGGTCGGATTTTGGCAGTACGTTACTTTTAGGTCACACTAGCAGAAGGACCCGGCTTTGCACGGGTATATTTCATTTAATGTTTGCGCGTGTCATTAAAAGATATCGAGAGTGTCCCCCATAACAGTGACCTCTACAGCACCCCTCCCCTTTAAGAATGAACTCCACATTCCCCCACCCCTTAACACTGACCCCCCCACAGTGACCCGCTAGGGCTACACGATGACATGTGTCACGCAACATTTATGATAGGCTATGGTGTCGCACTGCGACATGTGACATGCTGCGACTGCGACACAACAGTTGCAAAAAATCCATCCAAGACCGTGACCATGTGTATGGCAGTTGGGATATGAAGAGAAAGACTTGCAGGCTTGTACTGGCTAAGGCAGGTCATTTTTTGGGAATATCTCAGGAACGGTTACGTCCTAGAGAGCTGTGACCCCCATAAGATTTATTTCCAGGTAGCAAGGGATGTGTATACAAAGTTTTGTTGAAATCGATGGTTGCGTTTTTGAGTGATCGCGGAACATACATACATACATATATACGTCCTTCTTTATATATATAGATTTATGAAGTGAGATTTTTTAAATGTCGCAAAAAATTTACAGCCAGTCACAACTTTATGCCAGGTAACCCACAGGCGTACTTTCAATTACATGCAACAACATTACACTTGTGCAGAATTTATAAAAGCTATGTGCTACATTCATACATTTGGCGCAAGTTAGCATAGCAACTCCATTTTCAAAACTAACTTCCAATGCACCTACAATGATAAATGCCCCCCCCCAGCCCCCATTGAGAGAACCGTATGTATTTTGCAGTCTGTAAAACGCGGATCTGCAAAAACATATGGTTGATGTCAATGTGACATCCGTGTTGCATCGTTATTTTTTTTTGTGGATCCATTGTAACATTGCCTATCCTTGTCCGCAAAATGCATCTTTTTTTACGAGACTGCGGAATGGACATACGGTGTGCTGTCCCCATTTTAATCTGACCCATTGAAATGAATAGGTACGTATCCAGTCCATAAGAAATGCAGATCAGACACGAAGCAAAATATGGTTGTGTGAATGGGGCCTTATTGTGTATTTGCCACAAATTTATTAATTGTCCACAGTAAACGTGTTTCCATGGTAGAGAATATGTTTGCACATAAACTTTTTTTTTTTTTAACAATTTGAAATGAACAGTTGTCAGCTCAGGGGAGAAGCTTCATGTCTTAGATCAGTTTAAGTAACTGCTGGGATGGAGAATGGAGGAATTTTCACTAACTTTACTTACTTTGGAATAAAAACTGTAGCATTATAAAATTTAAAATCTTGACCCAAAGTACTATACGACTGCTGGAATGATTGACTTAAGATTCCTCCAGGCTTTACATTTCAGCAGAATGCCCCTGGTGTCAAAGATATAAATATTAAGAACCTAGATAATACAATGTAGCATTCAGGATCATGTAGAAGGTTCAGGCCTCTGAAAAGGGCACTTTTCTGTTACACCACATGGAAATGACTATGAGATAGGTAGAAATAGGTCCTAACTGGATGCTGCTGTGCAAATACATTCATTGTTCAATAACAAATTTTATTCAAATTAATGAAACTTAAAGGAGTCCTAAAATCATTTATTTTAAACGCAAAAAAACACCTTTTAAAGTGTGCAGATAAATTAAGATTATTTAAGAATATTGTGCCATTTATAGTTAGCACCAAATTTATGATTTGGATTGTTGCCACATTTCGTGTAATATGCCACAGAAACCGTATTTGCACACATTGCACCTCCAGGCTTTATACTATCAGGATGTTACGCCACTTTTTATACTGCCTTGGAGCTGGCATATTTTTCATCCAAGACATGTAGCAAAGTCTGTCCAAGGCTACCTGCATACTTTGCGGGTTATGCACGTTTTTTTCCGCAGTGCAATACAGTAGCAGCAAAGTGTGTGATATTTCAAATCTCATGTACATGTTTTTGATTCTGTGAGGAAATTGACCTGCCATGTGGATTTTGCAGCATGTCAATTCTTTGGGCGGTTCTTTTGTTGGGATTTCACCTTTTTCAATGCAAGGCTGAGATCTGCGGCAAAACAGCATCAAATCCACACCAAAAACCGCAAGTAACATATATGCAGATTTGGTGCTGAAAGTCCTAGAAATCCATATAGAAATTTGTGCGCGGGTAGCCTAAGACAGCAACAAAACAACGTGCAAAGTAGAAATAGACAAAAAGTGGAAAGCCAAAGTTGTGTAAAAAATGGTGTCTAGCAGGTGGTAAGTGAAACAATTCTGGGACATACATGTCATATATTTGGCACAGTAAGCCAGTAAATGAAGATGCTGTTCAGGTGCAGTGACATTGGTATATCTCCCACACTGTTTCAGTATGATGCCTACTTGTAGGGACCACATGTTTGCCAATGTTTAGATCAATAGTAAAGCCTTCTCCTGTAAATGATTTAACTTCAATGATCAAAGTTAAATTGACATTCTCGTGTGAAGAATGTAGTGTATAAGGGCCCTTTTACACAGCCCAAAGATCGGTTTGTTCCTAACAACCGGCCTATGCAAACCAAACTACAAACAAGCAATGCTCGTTGGTTGTTTGATCACATCTTCCATTGAATATATTAGATGTCGGCAACAGGTCACCCTGTGTAAACCGGGATCAATATTCAAAGTGTATATGCCTATCGATGGCAAGAATAATCACTTGAGCAAATACAGTGCTGATGATTGCTCCATGTGAATGAACCTAAGCAAGCACCTATCAACATGCTATATTGTCAATCCTAAGCACCATGCAACCATTGCCAGGTTCACATAGATGGGAGACAATTATCCTTCTGAAAATACTTTATACAGTGGTCAGTGTTTACAGTGCAAGGTACTGTAAAGTGATTGATAGTTCCTTTTACAGTCCAATGGACATCATAGCACACAGCATGCTGGAACATCAGGGGCAGCGGGCAGGGCCGCCATCAGGGGGGTACAGCCAATACCCCAGTAAGGGGCCCAGACCCTGGGGGGGCCCAGCCAGTTCCAAAAAAAAAAAAAAAATAAATTTTTTTTTTAATATTTTTTTCCCTCCTCCCATTTGTCAGTGACTTGAGTTGAACTTTATTGCATCGCTAGAGGGGGGCAATTGATTATTCCTTGCTAGTGATGTCCGGTTCATGAACAAATCATTCATTTGAATCGATTCAGTTCACTGAACCGGAGGAGTCGATTCCTATGACTAAGCCGATCCGAGTGAAACAGCTCAGTCTGAGTCAGTGAGTCACACAGCACACAATAGCAGAGCCGCTGGCAGCAGGGAGGGGAGGGGCTCGGGAGGAGTGTAATCTGATCCTAGAGTGGAAGCTGCTTCTGCCAGCCCCTCCCCTCCCCGCCCACCAACCAATCAGAGCTGAGGCAAGGCAAGCACTAGCAGCTCTGAGTCTGAGTCACTGACACAAGTACAGGGAGTCTGAGAATCAAATGAGTCACAGGTTAAAATATTTTAAAGATCCGACTGCAAGCAGCGTTTTGGTGTCCGCCTCCAGAGCGGAATGGAGGCGGAACGGAGCCAAACGGATGCATCCTGAACGGATCCTTATCCATTCTGAATGCATTGGGGCAAAACTGATCTGTTTGGGGCCGCTTGTGAGATCCCTGAAACAGATCTCACAGGCGGACCCAGAAACGGCAGTGTGGAAGTAGCCTGTGCCGCATACTGAGCTAAGCTATTTCAAAGGCTCCAAATTATTTTCATATTGATCCTTATGTTGTCTACTTGGCTAGGCAGCTCTATGTTGTGTGGTCTTTGCTCGGGGGTAAAATGAAAAGCTGTTTTCTGGATTATCCCACAGGGCCAGGATCCTCCATCATTTATTGTTATTAACCCCTCCCTTGCCAGCCCACCCAGCTCTATTTAGCTTTGTGTTCTGCTTTGAAAAAAATGTTTAGGCCATGAAGGGGTTAATTAAGTGTTGGAGGGGGTGGGGTGTGTTATTGTGCATATTGTGTTTGGGATCCATTTAACAAGTTTGACCAGTTGGGTTTGAGAGTGGTTGAGTGTCATCCACAGATCCCCCATAACAGTGTCATCCATAGATCCCCCATAACAGTGTCATCCACAGATCCCCCATAACAGTGTGTCATCCACAGATCCCCCATAACAGTGTCATCCACAGATCCCCCATAACAGTGTGTCCTCCACAGATCCCCCATAACAGTGTCATCCACAGATCCCCCATAACAGTGTGTCATCCACAGATCCCCCATAACAGTGTGTCATCCACAGATCCCCCATAACAGTGTGTCATCCACAGATCCCCCATAACAGTGTGTCATCCACAGATCCCCCATAACAGTGTGTCATCCACAGATCCCCCATAACAGTGTTCGTCATCCACAGATCCCCCATAACAGTGTTCGTCATCCACAGATCCCCCATAACAGTGTTCGTCATCCACAGATCCCCCATAACAGTGTTCGTCATCCACAGATCCCCCATAACAGTGTTCGTCGTCCACAGATCCCCCATAACAGTGTTCGTCATCCACAGATCCCCCATAACAGTGTTCGTCATCCACAGATCCCCCATAACAGTGTTCGTCATCCACAGATCCCCCATAACAGTGCCATCCACAGATCCCCATAACAGTGTTCGTCATCCACAGATTCCTCATAACAGTGTGTCATCCACAGATCCCCCATAACAGTGTTCGTCATCCACAGATCCCCCATAACAGTGTTCGTTATCCACAGATTCCCCCCATAACAGTGTGTCATCCACAGATCCCTCATAACAGTGTTCGTTATCCACAGATTCCCCCCATAACAGTGCGTCATCCACAGATTTCCCCCATAACAGTAGGTCATCCACCGATCCCCCCATAACACTGTAATAGTAAACCTTGTGCTTTTAAGGTGTTTTTTCTTAAATGTGCCAGGGGAAGATTGCTAGGGCAGATTATAACAGGTAGTGTAGTTAGTGTTAGTGGAGGGTCCTGCTTAAAAGAGTCTACCTTGTCGTGGTAGCAGGCTTCATATTATTTGGTCAAAAATTAATTCCTTACTGAAATCGCTGATTATCACTTTTTACTGTCTTTGTAGTTGTAAAAAAATAATGAAATTGGGGGTAGGTCCTTGGGGGTGAAGGGGAGGTGGAGTCAGGACGAATTCTGAAGGGTAGGAGGGGGGGCCCAGGCCTTGAGCTGTGTAAGGGGCCCCAAAATTTCTGATGGCAGCCCTGGCAGCAGGAAGTGAAGAAACGTATAGAATCTATAGATGCATATGTCCTTTGATACCAGACTCTTCTGAAGCAGCTTCAAAGTGAACAAAATTGCACACTAGCCAATATTATTCTCTATGATTGCTACTAAACTGTATTTAATGAGGATGATAAATGTACTCCAAAGCTGAATCTACTCTTTGTTAGTGTTGAGCGAACCTGAACGGGTCCGTACCAAACTTTGTGGGAAAAGTTGGGGTTTGAGCTTGGTGTTCGGGCATTAAATAAAGCTTTTGTAAGGCTGCAGGGCAGCCAATCAACAAGTTTGTAGGCTGTGGGCAATAAGAAGCTATCACAGCTAGAGATGGCCTTGCGGTTCGCCCGGCGGTCGTTTCGCGGCAAACTTTCCTCATTCGCGGTTTTCCGAACGGGGGAACATATGGCGATGTCCGCCGGTGCCATATTATTTTACATTGTGAAGAACTTTAACCCATGACACATCCATCAGGTGGTATAGGACAGCCAATTGAGACGTTTCAGCACATGGACATACCCCCTACCTTAAAAATAAACCCGATCTGGCCGCCCTTTTATATTCAGTCTTTTGCCAGTGTAGGGAGAGGTTGCTGTGTGGAGCAGGGACAGACTGTTAGGGACACCAAATGCTAGCTAATATGGCCACAAAAGTCCTTTTAAGGACTGGTATAGGTGTGCTATCGATAGGTGTGAGTTGCTGAGGGGTGTAATATACTTATACTTTCTAACATAGAAAGTATATTAAAGTGCATTTGTATTGTGCAGCAGTTGTGTGCGGTTCTGCTGCGATACTGCAGCTATACAGAGGGACAAACGCTGTTGGAACAAATAATTTCAACTGGTGTGATATACCAGTTGCCCCCCCCCCCAAAAAAAAATGATTGAAGCAGGGGTGTTATATACCAATAATATACTTTCTATATAGTGCATTTAGGTAGTGGAGCATTTGTTTGCGGTTTTGCTGCGTTACCTTCAGCTACAGATAGTGACAAACGCTATTGGAACAAATAATTTCTACTGGTGTGATATACCAGTTGCCCCCCAAAAAATCTGATTGAAGCAAGGGTGTTATATCCCAATAATATACTTTCTATATAGTGCATTTGGGTAGTGCAGCATTTGTTTGGTGTTTTGCTGCGTTACCGCAGCTACACAGAATAACAAACGCTATTGGAATAAATCATTTTTGATTTCAACGTTTTTATTGAATTTTTCTTATTCAAGTAATAGCAAACATGACATTGTATAGGTACATTGCATAGATACATTGAAGTGGACGTAGCCACGTAGGATACAAATTATTACAATCATAAAGGGTTCCAGTGTTAGAAAGACATGTCTAATTTAACATCTGGCGGAAGTTATGCCATAAGATCAAGCCAAGCGCACTTTCAGAATACAATCTTTAGAGTTCACAGTAAACACTAAAACAATAAGTAACAAGTGTCAAACATAAACCTGTCTACTCATAAGGCTTGGCTGCAGGAGGGACCCCTAAAAGGAATGCTCAAAGGAAGACACCAACGTCTATCTCCCCTATGGTGTTAAATCATTAATGATTGTCTACCTGGAGAATTTCGGGTGGGCCATCCATGGATTCCAGGTGCGCTTATACTTCATAGGAGAAAGCACAGAAGGCGAAATCATCCTCTCATATCTGCAAGTATTATTTAGCTCAGCAATCACCTCCGCAACGACTGGGGGGTTCATTTCCTTCCAATGGCGGGTGATAACCAATTTGGCACTAAGCAAAACGTGCCCCACCACTGGTCTATACAATGGGCAGAATTGCTGAATGCCTAAAAACAAAAGAGCCATTCCTGGAGATGGGGGGTTATGTTGGCCAGATATTTCACCTAGCAACGTAAATACCTGTCTTCAGTAATCAGTGACAGCTGGGCATGCCCACAGGACGTGGAGTAGGGAGCCTACACTTCCACAGCCCCTCCAGCACATAGGAGAAGATGTAGGATAAATAACATGCAATCTCTCGGGTGTATAATACCAATTTAAAAGCGCTTTAACCCCAGCTTCATAATGTGTGACACACTTGAAATTGGAGGCCAAAAAACTTATAGCAGAGGACCATTCAGCCGTGGAAAATGAACTGCCCAACACACTTTCCCACCTCTGGAATGATTTGGATTTGACAAACTCAGACTTATCCCCATGTAATCATATATACGCCCTGTCGCCCCTTTTTTCAGCAGGTTTTGAAAGCAGTAGAGTTGAAGGATCCCTTTGTGTGTAGAAGGGGGTTTAGTGATAATTGACGACAAGAGATGCTTAACCCTGAGATAATTAAATATTTTGCCTGCTGGAAGCTGAAATACCTGTTGGACTGTGGCAAACGGGAGAACCCCTGCAGAGCCAATGAGTTGGGAGACCTTCTCAATTCCTTGGTCCTGCCACTTTCGAAGATTTATATTTCTCAAAATCCACTCCAAGGAGCGGACATCAAAGTAGGGAAAATAGGGTGTCCGTAGAGTCTGCATAAGAGCTATGAAAGTGTAACCAAATTCTCCCCACATGCCTCACGGTTTGCAGGGAAACCTCAGGGACCTTCCTGCTCCATAATATGCTAATCAACCAGTCTTTCAAGGAACCCTCTTCAATTGAGTGGGATTCTATTTGGTGCCAGGCTTTGTTACAATTTGTATCCCACCATTCCCTGGCTAACGACAGGCCAATGGCTCTATGGTAATCTCTAATGCAAGGTAAACCTAGTCCTCCTGCTTTTTTACGTAAGAAAAGCTGCTTTTGGGCAATTCGGGGCTTAGATGATTTCCAAATATATTTAGACAGTGTTGCCTGTGCTTTTTGGAAGAACAAATCGGGGACCGGAATAGGAAGAGCTCTAAATATGTATATCAGTTTGGGTAATGTCATCATCTGAAACGCTGCCACTCTACCGACCCAGGATATCTCCCTCATGGAATATTGGGAGAAGTCAGTTGTCATGGTTTCGAGAAGAGATTCATAGTTTAATTTGTACAAATGAAAACTGGGGTATGTCAACTTAATTCCTAAGTATGGAAGCTCCATTTCCTGCCAGTCTAGGGAAAAACGGGACCGTAGCATTCTATCATCTTCTCGGGGGATATTAAGCAATAGGGCTTGAGATTTGGAATTGTTAATTTTATAGTACGAGAGGGTACCAAAGTGTGTTATTAAATCGAAAGCCGAGTCCAATGACTGAAGGGGGTTTGAGAGAGTAAGGATAATGTCATCGGCGTATAGCGATATCCTGTGGTCTCTCCCCCCAATAACTACCCCTTGAATACTAGGTGCTCGTCGAATATGTTGGGCTAAAGGCTCAAGAGCCAGTATGAAAAGGAGGGGTGATAAAGGGCACCCTTGACGCGAGCCGTTAGTAATCTGGAAAGGAGCAGATACTACCCCATTAACCCATACCCTAGCTGAAGGGGAGGCATACAAGCTATAGAAGGCGTTTAAAATGCTGCCCTGAAATCCCATTTTACTAAGGACTGAGAATGCGAATGACCAGTGGAGGCTATTCTGTTCAGCGTGTTCAAATAAATTAATCAGTCGTCTAGTGTTATCTGACGACAATCGGCCTTTAACAAACCCCGTCTGGTCATCTTTGATTAAAGAAGGAAGCATAGCTGATAGTCTACTGGCTATCAATTTGGCAAAAATTTTGATGTCTGAATTCAACAGCGAGATCGGCCTAAAATTTTGTGGTACCTCTGGGGGTTTACCAGGCTTTGGCAGGGTGACTATAAGGGCTGCGAGCATTTCTGGTGGGAATGGGGTACCTGCCAGAGCTTTATTAAAAATATCTAAGATATATGGGGACAATGTAGGACAGAAATGCTTATAATATTCATTAGACAACCCGTCTGGGCCTGGAGATTTACCTGATGGAAGAGTAGCAATAAGTTTCTGGAGTTCAACAGGTGTAGGAGGGGTATTCAATGAATGGAGTTGGTCTTGAGACAGAGTAGGGCAATTCAGATTGGGACAAGAAGTTTTCCACTAATTCAGAGTAGTTCTGAGGCAGGTCAACTGTGTCTTTGAGATTGTAGAGGCTCTGATAATAGGTGCGGAACTGTTCTGCAATATCTCTAGGGTCTAGCAATTTAGCTTTAGAGGACGGGTGGATAAGGAAAGGGATTTTTGATTTAGTTTGCTGAGTCTTAAGTTTGTTAGCCAATAGCTTACCCGCTCTGTTTCCCTGGGCAGAATATTTCGCTTTTGACCAAAGCATGGATTTAGAGTAGTTATGGGACAGTAGACCACATAATTTGTTCCTCTCCGTTTTCAGAAGGGCAGTTATCGGGGCCGTAGGGGATATCTTATTTTGGGTCTCGAGGTCTGCAATGGATTGGAGCAACTGAGAAATCTCTTTCTCCCTGACTTTCCTTAGTTTACACTTTAGTCTAATCAGGGAACCTCTTATGAACGCCTTATGGGTCTGCCATAAAATGTACTTATCCGTGACAGAACCATCATTGAAGGTGAAGAACTCCTTCAGTTCAGCGGATATCTCTTTAGCTGCGTCAGGGTTAGAAAATAAAAATGTATCGTTACGCCAAATAGGGGCAGGTGGAAATTGATATATATCTTCCAGAGACAATGTAATCGGGGCATGGTCTGACCAATGTATAAGACCAATATCAGAAGATATTGTATGCAGCAAGGTAGCTTGATCAACGAAAAAAATATCAATACGTGAGTAAGAGAGATGGGGGGCAGAGAAGAAGGTGTAATCTCTTTCTCCACTGTGTTGCGCCCTCCACACATCAATGAGGCCCTCTGCTCTCAACAAAGAAGCAGCATCCCCTCCCATACGCCGGTTAAGGCTAGTGGAGTCCAACGACCGATCCATCACCAAGTTAAAATCCCCACAAACAATCACCTTCCCCTGTTTCAAGCGGTTTATCTGTTTATCTGTTTATCGGAGTTTCCGCAGGAAGGA
Source organism: Bufo gargarizans (assembly GCF_014858855.1). Taxonomy (NCBI): domain Eukaryota; kingdom Metazoa; phylum Chordata; class Amphibia; order Anura; family Bufonidae; genus Bufo; species Bufo gargarizans. The sequence continues at coordinate 491,452,127 of NC_058080.1, read as the reverse complement.
GATTTGGTGATCATTAGGTGCATAAACATTGACTATGGTGTAGGTGATGTTGTTGATGGAACATACCAGAATGATGTATCGGCCGCCGGGGTCCACTTTTGAGGACAAGGTAGTGAACGCCACTGAATTCCTGGCAGCTATGAACACCCCTCTAGACTTCTTGCTAAAATGAGAATGCAATATATGAGGAAAGAAACGATTATGAATACGCTTAGCATCTTCCTGAAGTAAGTGGGTCTCCTGAATGCAGACGAGGTCCGCTCCAGCTTTGGTTGCCTCCCGCCACACATATGATCTCTTTTGCAGGACAGTTAAGTCCTTTGACATTCAAAGACAAGATTTTAAGACCCATTATAGTGGGGGGAGGAACCAAGGTCTGTGCGGGTAGACAGGCAACCAAATATCAGCAAATCAACTTTGTTAACAACAGACAGATGTCTAACAATATGCAGGTTTTACAAAACTCTGAGCATATATATTCAAAGCAGCAGATAAATGAGGAGTCAAGATAGTTAGGAAAAGGGACAAAGACAGAGAAAAGTATTACGACTCCAGACGGTCAAACTCGCTTGTGTGGCATAGGTGGCGTAAGTCCACTAGTGAGGCTGAGAGGAGTATTAGGTGTGTAAACATAAAACATAATCTGCACCTAAATAAAAGAAGGTTAGGCATCAAACCCCATATGAAAAAAGCGAGAATAACTCCACTCCTCTAGACTGCTGGTAATCCGACGCCAGCTAATCCGACATCAATTCGGAACTATGGTAGTCTCATTGAAGGCATCAGCCATCTTGGGCTCCAATCGCATTCATCTGATCATCCCTTCTTCGGTTCCCTCTTTTCTCCATTTGAAGAGGAATGTCCCACGCTAAAAGCAGTTCACGTCCATCTGAGACCGATTTTACCACATGGGTTTTTCTGTCTTTCCGGATTAGCAGCTTTTGTGGGTAGCCCCATTTATACTGAATGTCATTATCCCTAAGAGCAAGAGTGATCGGCTGCAATTCCCTCCTTTGCCTCAAGGTCGTCATGGAGAGATCCGCAAAAAGTCTGACAGTTTGGAATGGAGCAGGGAGTTTGTCACAGTTCCTAGCCGCCATCATCAGGGCCTCTTTAGTGTGGAAGAAGTGGATTCTAGCGAGTGTGTCCCTTGGTATATCCGCACCCAGGTGCGACGGTTTCGAGATTCTATGAGCCCTGTCTATTATCATGTCAGGGACAGGGATTTTGGGTAGCAATGCCTTGATGAGACTTTTAAGATATGGCTGCAAGTCTCGAGGTGCTACATCTTCAGGGATGCCCCTAAATTTAACATTGTTCCTTCTGGAACGATCTTCCAGATCTGCTAGCTTGCTTTTGACAGGTCTCTAGTTCATCCGCCATATCGTTGTGAGCATCAATAATGCTATTTTGCGACACGGCAAAGTCTGCCATTTTATTCTCTACATGCAGGATTTTATCTGCGTTGTCTTTGACTTTAGCCGCCAGAGGGTTAATTAACCCAGCCATGTCTGAGCGCAGGGACTGATGTAACGCCAGCAACATGTTTTTAATGGATTCCTCGCAGAGTGGCTTGTCTGAGGTTCGATAGGCGACAATGGGGATTGCAGCAGGAGACTCCATTGTTTGGGCCCAGGACCCCTCACTGACCTTAGAGGAGCATTCAGCGTCCAGGCGCGGCCTCTGCTTCTGAGGGCTGTTAGAGGGTGAGGTCTCAATCCGGTTTGCAGCAGCGCCATTATGTGCCTCCGTATTCCCCGGAGTCCCTAGATCACTCGGAGTTGGCGGGAGCGAGGGGAACTCTGCCTCCGTCAGGGAAAAGGCATCGGGCTCCAGCGGGGGTGATGGGGATCTGGAAGCGCTCCTTGGCGATGCGCTGTCACAAGGAGACGATGCACGGGTTCCGGCGCGGGAGCCTGCGCCATCTTTGGCAGGGCCCCGTTCAAAGAAGCTGTCCATATTGCCGCTGTGCAGCCTAGGGAGCTGCCTTTTTGACTTCCCCATAGCTTCCTGGATGTTGTCCAGCTTTATTGCCGGCGAGGATGTGGAGATGGCAGCGGTCGTAGCCCTAGGGAGCTGCTTTGTAGTCGCCGAGGTGCAGGAGCCGTTCGTTCAAGCGGCCATTCCTCTCAGCAGCCGGAATAAATCATTTTTTTACTGGTGTGATGTAACAGTTGCCCCCCAGAAAAACTGATTGAGGCAGGGCTGTGATATACCTTCTTCCACAAATACTGCTCTTCTATAGGGACTTTTGTCACAGGGTCATTTTGAAAATAACAGGCAGAGTAAGAGGCAGGCTATTCCGCAGAGGTGGTAGTGGTCGGGCAGGTGCACCAGGACGGAGCCTAAGTGGGAAGTTGCAGAAGGTATGTGCGATTACATCAAAGGATGCACCAGACTTGGTTGAGTGGCTCACTCAGCCTTCCGCTTCTACACCCTCCTCATCCTATCTATCTTCACCCTCTTCACTCTCTTCTGTGTGCACCCCCAAAGACAGCACAACCACCACCACCATATCCCCTCCGCTTGAGTCAGAGGAATTCTGCACAGCCATTCTTGGCATCGGATCAGATCAGGAAGAAGAGGTATCAATGGTCGCCACCCAGCAGTCTGACGACAGTACACAGATCAGCCCAAGGAGGGTGGTCCCCGCTGTTGCTGCCTAATCTGAGATCTCTAATGTCAGTGGCGGTGAAGGTGATGATGATGACGTGTCAATGGAAGTCATGTGGGTGCCCACAAGAGAGGAAGAGGAGGGGAGTTCAGTGGGAGAGACGGAGCAGCAGATAGGGAGGAGAAGGAGGATAAGCAGGCAGAATTTACAGTGCACAAGGCAAAGAGCAGACTGGTAATGTATCTGGAACGAGCCATACACCATGCACGGTCACATCTGGCGCTCCCAGGATGCCGGCACATGGCTCTGCAGTGTGGGCTTTTTTTAACGTGTCCACTGCTGACAATAGTGTCGCCATCTGCAGTCTGTGCTGTCAACGCATAAGTCGCGGTAAGCCCAACACTCACCTAGGGCCGACCGCCTTAAGAAGGCACCTGGCCTCCCATCACCTAGCCCAGTTGGAGCAACACCGTCAGAACCCACAAAGCCACACTCCCGGTGCTCCACCTTCCACTGTGACGTCGCCACGTTCATCTGGGAAAAGACAGGCTTCCGTGGCCCAAATGAGCGTAAAAAGATGATGACGCCAGATAACCGTCTTGCCCAACAGGCTGACTGCTGGCATTTCGGAACTGCTAGCCCGCCAACTACTGCCATATAAACTGCTGGACTCGGAGGCCTTTAGAAGATTTGTGGCCATTGGCACAACGCAATGGAAGGCCCCCATAAGGAAATATTTCTCCCAGAAGGGCATCCCGGAGCTATATGGAAATGTTCAGCAGCAAGTGAATGTATCTCTGGCACATAGTGTCGGTGCCAAGATACATCTTACCACAAACACATGGTCTAGCAAGCAGGGAAGGTACATAACTTTTACTGCCCACTGGGTGAACCTTCTGACGGCCGTCAAGCATGCAACCCATGGCACCCATGAGGATTTGGTGTTACCGCCACAGATTGCATGCAGGCCTGCCTCTTCTTCTCCTTCTCCTAATCCATCCTCTGTCTCGGCTGACTCCTTTTCCACTGCTACCGCCTCTTCAACTGCACCCCCCAAGCTCCCCAGAATCTATTCAACAAGCCAGGTGAGACGTTGCCATGCTGTGCTGCGGCTGGTGTGCCTGGAAGCCTTTGTGGCCACAGGCCAATCAGTGGCTAACTCTGCTCAATTTGACAGTTGGCAAAGTGGTGTGCGACAACGGTGCCAATCTGCTGAGCATGCTGAAACAGGGCAAAATGGCACATGTCCTGAACTTAGTCGTGCAGCGATTCAATGCCAAATACCCTGGGGTCCAGGACATCTTGTGGCAGGCCAGAAAAATCTATGGCCATTTTAGAAGATCTTACACGGCCATGGCTCACCTTGCTAACATTCAGTGACACCACCTGCCCGTCAGACGTCTTATTTGTGACTGCCCAACGTGCTGGAATCCTACCTTGTATATGCTTGATAGGTTGCTTCAGCAGAAAGGTGCAGTTAACGACTACCTGTACGAACTCTGCAGCAGGACAGTTTCTTGGGGAGCTTGTTTTTTTTTTCACCGTGCCAGTGGCTGCTCATGCGCGACACATGCAGACTTCTACTGCCTTTTGATGAGATCACCAAACTGGTCAGTCGCAGCCAGGGCGCCATCAGTGACATTGTACCTTACACCTTCTTTCTGGAGCGTGCATTGCGTCGTGTCATTGATCAAGCCGTCGAGGAGCAGGAGCAGGAAAATGAGGAAGTCGCAAAGCTAGATGAATTCCCAGGAGGGGGCTACTCCATCTGAGACAAGTCAACAGGAGTCTGAAGAGGAGTCAGAGGAGGAAGGTGTCGGGGCAAAGGAGGAGCAAGAAGAGCATGCTCCAGGCATTGCTTCGAGAAATGCTGCATTCTGCTTTCGCGGTCGGCAGAGAAATATCCACTTGCAGAGAAACAGTTGCAGGTACCAATCCAACAACGCATGCAAGAAGAGGGCGGTTTGAAGGTGTGTTGGTCACTTCGGATATGAGATCATTCTTGCAGCCAACCCATCGACAGCTGCCCTCTGGATCCAGCCTCACGAAATGCCTAGACCGACAGGTGTCCAACTACATCGGGTTAACGACCGATGTGGAAGCTCTGAGAAGCGAGGATCCCCTGGACTACTGGGTGTGCAGGCTTGACCTGTGGCCAGAGCTGGCACAATTTGCCATGGAACTCTTGGCTTGCCCCTCGTCTAGTGTCCTGTCTGAAAGGACATTCAGCACAGCAGGGGGGATTGTGACTGATAAGTGCACTCGCTTAGCTCACGACTGTGTGGACTACCTAACGTTTCTAAAAATGAATGAGGCATGGATCTTGGAGGAATTCAACACATGTGACGAGTCAACCACGTTTAATTGAATTTCCTCATGACAGCCCACAAATATCTGCCACCATCTAGAACAAATAATGGTCCCTGTCTTAGGTAAATATAGAGGCATAAAAGGCCTTTTCTGTCCGTTGAATGCCTAATGTTTTGGGCCTCGGAGGAATTCAACACCTGTAATGACCACGTGTATTAACTATTATCATTAGGGATTTTTTCAAAAGGGGGGATTTTGTTAGCCATGTTTTTAATCCAATTTTATATTTTTAGTTCTTTTAAACATATGTATTTGACCTGTATTTGTACTGGCCTTCAGTAAAATTGATATCCGTTGAATGTCTAATAGACCTCCAGCCACATAATCACTTGATCTTTTCTGTACTCTGAATGCATAATTTTTTAGGCCTGTAGTACACTGACCTGCTGTAAAATTGATATCTAATGACCGTGTAATCTACCTCCAGCCACATACTTACTTGTTCTTTTCTGTACACTGAATGCATAATTTTTGAGGCCTGTAGTCCACTGGCCTGCTGTAAAATTGATATTCAATGACCGTGTAATCTACCTTCAGCTACATACTGTAGGAAGGCGCAAGGGTCCGTCATTGACAGAAGGTATGTGTCACCGAGATTCCTGGCCTCGGTAAGGTAAGAGCCGGTAATTTTAAGTGTCAGCGGCAGTTAGTGCTAACTGACACTATTTATTTAGTATGGCTGTAGAGCCGATCCAGGCCAGCTCTTACTGGGAGCAGCCAAAGTCCAGGGTGGGTGGCTTCTCCCCACATTACAGGCCAGGTTTTGGTTTGGGATATAAAAACCCAGCCAGCAGTCTCAGCTGGGTGTGGATTATCTTCCATTTCACAGTGAAGCTCTGGAGACTGTGGTTTTGGGATCTGCATAAGGTGTGCCGTGCTAAAGGGCTGAGAGCCGCATTGCTGGAAAACAGGCCCCCTAAAGCCTGCTGGGGATGGCTGATGAAAAACCGCTAACAAGGTGAACGTTTGTGTTCTGTGGACTGTCCATGGTGTGAACATACACCAACACTGTGAACTGTTATTTAGTTGTGCCTTCTGTGTTAACCACTTAAGGACCACAGGTTTATACCCCCCTAGTGACCAGGCCCTTTTTTACAAATCGGCACTCCACAACTTTAGCGGTTTATTGCTCGGTCATGCAACTTACCACCCAAATGAATTTTACCTCCTTTTCTTCTCACTAATAGAGCTTTCATTTGGTGGTATTTCATTGCTGCTGACATTTTTACTTTTTTTGTTATTAATCAAATTTTAACGATTTTTTTGCAAAAAAATGTCATTTTTCACTTTCAGTTGTAAAATTTTGCAAAAAAAACGACATCCATATATAAATTTTTCGCTAAGTTTATTGTTCTACATGTCTTTGATAAAAAAAAAATGTTTGGGTAAAAAAAAAATGGTTTGGGTAAAAGTTATAGCGTTTACAAACTATGGTACAAAAATGTGAATTTCCGCTTTTTGAAGCAGCTCTGACTTTCTGAGCACCTGTTATGTTTCCTGAGGTTCTACAATGCCCAAACAGTAGAAAAAACCCACAAATGACCTCATTTCGGAAAGTAGACACCCTGAGGTATTCGCTGATGGGCATAGTGAGTTCATAGAACTTTTTGTTTTTTGTCACAAGTTAGCGGAAAATGATGATTTATTATTATTATTTTTTTTTTTCTTACAAAGTCTCATGTTCCACTAACTTGTGACAAAAAATAAAAACTTCCATGAACTCACTATGCCCATCACAAAATACCTTGGGGTGTCTTCTTTCCAAAATGGGGTCACTTGTGGGGTAGTTATACTGCCCTGGCAATTTAGGGGCCCAAATGTGTGAGAGGAACTTTGCAATCGAAATGTGTAAAAAATGACCGGTGAAATCCGAAAGGTGCTCTTTGGAATGTGTGCCCCTTTGCCCACCTAGGCTGCAAAAAAGTGTCACACATCTGGTATCGCCGTACTCAGGAGAAGTTGGGGAATGTGTTTTGGGGTGTCATTTTACATATACCCATGCTGGGTGAGAGAAATATCTTGGCAAAAGACAACTTTTCCCATTTTTTTATACACAGCTGGCATTTGACCAAGATATTTATATCACCCAGCATGGGTATATGTAAAATGACACCCCAAAACACATTGCCCAACTTCTCCTGAGTACGGCGATACCAGATGTGTGACACTTTTTTGCAGCCTAGGTGGGCAAAGGGGCCCACATTCCAAAGAGCACCTTTCGGATTTCGCAGGCCATTTTTTACAGATTTTGATTTCAAACTACTTCGCACACATTAGGGCCCCTAAATTGCCAGGGCAGTATAACTACCCCACAAGTAACCCCATTTTGGAAAGAAGACACCCCAAGGTATTCCGTGAGGGGCATGGCGAGTTCCTGGAATATTTTTTTTTTTGTCACAAGTTAGTGGAATATGAGACTTTGTAAGGGAAAAAAAAAAAAAAAAAAATCATCATTTTCCGCTAACTTGTGACAAAAAATAAAAAATTCTAGGAACTCTCAATGCCCCTCACGGAATACCTTGAGGTGTCTTCTTTCCAAAATGGGGTCACTTGTGGGGTAGTTATACTGCCCTGGCATTCTAGGGGCCCTAATGTGTGGTAAGTAGTTTGAAATCAAAATGTGTAAAAAAGGACCTGTGAAATCTGAAAGGTGCTCTTTGGAATGTGTGCCCCTTTGCCCAACTAGGCGGCAAAAAAGTGACACACATCTGGTATCGCCGTACTCAGGAGAAGTTGGGGAATGTGTTTTGGGGTGTCATTTTACATATACCCATGCTGGGTGAGAGAAATATCTCGTCAAAAGACAACTTTTCCCATTTTTTTCATACAAAGTTGGCATTTGACCAAGATATTTATCTCACCCAGCATGGGTATATGTAAAATGACACCCCAAAACACATTCCCCAACTTCTCCTGAGTACGGCGATACCACATGTGTGACACTTTTTTGCAGCCTAGATGCGCAAAGAGGCCCAAATTCCTTTTAGGAGGGCATTTTTAGACATTTGGATCCCAGACTTCTTCTCACGCTTTCGGGCCCCTAACATGCCAGGGCAGTATAAATACCCCACATGTGACCCCATTTTGGAAAGAAGACACCCTAAGGTATTCCGTGAGGGGCATGGCGAGTTCCTAGAATTTTTTTTTTTTGGCACAAGTTAGCGGAAATTGATTTTTTTTGTATTTTCTCACAAAGTCTCCCTTTCTGCTAACTTGGGACAAAAATTTCAATCTTTCATGGACTCAATATGCCCCTCACGGAATACCTTGGGGTGTCTTCTTTCCAAAATGGGGTCACATGTGGGGTACTTATACTGCCCTGGCATTTTAGGGGCCCTACAGCGTCAGAAGAAGTAAAATTTACGCATTTGGATTCCGTGAGGGGTATGGTGAGTTCATGTGAGATTTTATTTTTTGACACAAGTTAGTGGAATATGAGACTTTGTAAGAAAAAACAAAAACAAACAAAAAATTTCCGCTAACTTGTGCCCAAAAAAATGTCTACATGGAGCCTTACAGGGGGTGATCAATGACAGGGGGGTGATCAGGGAATCTATATGGGGTGATCACCCCCCTGTCATTGATCACACCCCTGTCATTGATCACCCCCCTGTAAGGCTCCATTCAGACATCCGTATGATTTTTTACGGATCCACGGATACATGGATCGGATCCGCAAAACACATGCGGACGTCTGAATGGAGCCTTACAGGGGGGTGATCAATGACAGAGGGGTGATCACCCATATAGACTCCCTGATCACCTTCGTCATTGATCACCCCCCTGTAAGGCTCCATTCAGACGTCCGTATGATTTTTTACGGATCCACGGATACATGGATCGGATCCGCAAAACACATGCGGACGTCTGAATGGAGCCTTACAGGGGGGTGATCAATGACAGAGGGGTGATCACCCATATAGACTCCCTGATCACCTTCGTCATTGATCACCCCCCTGTAAGGCTCCATTCAGACGTCCGTATGATTTTTTACGGATCCACGGATACATGGATCGGATCCGCAAAACACATGCGGACGTCTGAATGGAGCCTTACAGGGGGGTGATCAATGACAGAGGGGTGATCACCCATATAGACTCCCTGATCACCTTCGTCATTGATCACCCCCCTGTAAGGCTCCATTCAGACGTCCGCATGTGTTTTGCGGATCCGATCCATGTATCCGTGGATCCGTAAAAAATCATACGGACGTCTGAATGGAGCCTTACAGGGGGGTGATCAATGACAGGGGGTGATCAGGGAGTGTATATGGGGTGATCACCCCCCTGTCACTGATCACCCCCCTGTAAGGCTCCATTCAGACGTCCGTATGTGTTTTGCGGATCCGATCCATGTATCCGTGGATCCGTAAAAATCATACGGACGTCTGAATGGAGCCTTACAGGGGGGTGATCAATGACAGAGGGGTGATCAATGACAGGGGGTGATCAGGAAGTCTATATGGGTGATCACCCCTCTGTCATTGATCACCCCCCTGTAAGGCTCCATTCAGACGTCCGTATGTGTTTTGTGGAACCGTAAAAATCATACGGACGTCTGAATGGAGCCTTACAGGGGGGTGATCAATGACGGAGGTGATCAGGGAGTCTATATGGGTGATCACTCCTCTGTAATTGATCACCCCCCCTGTAAGGCTCCATTCAGACGTCCGCATGTGTTTTGCGGATCCGATCCATGTATCAGTGGATCCGTAAAAATCATACGGACGTCTGAATGGAGCCTTACAGGGGGGTGATCAATGACAGGGAAGTGATTAGGAAGTCTATATGCGTGATCACCCCCTTGTCATTGATCACCCCCCTGTAAGGCTCCATTCAGACGTCCGTATGCGTTTTGCGGATCCGATCCATGTATACGTGGATCCGTAAAAATCATAAGGACCTCTGAATGGAGCCTTACAGGGGGGTGATCAATGACAGGGGGGTGATCAATGACAGGGGGGTGATCAGGGAGTCTATATGGGCTGATCAGTGGTTTATAAAGGGTTAATAAGTGACAGGGGGGGTGTAGTGTAATGTAGTGGTGTTTGGTGCTACTTTAGTGAGCTGCCTGAGTCCTCTGGTGGTCGATCCTAACAAAAGGGACCACCAGAGGACCAGGTAGCAGGTATATTAGACGCTGTTATCAAAACAGCGTCTAATATGCCTGTTAGGGGTTAAAAAAATCACATCTCCAGCCTGCCAGCGAGCGATCGCCGCTGGCAGGCTGGAGATCCACTCGCTTACCTCCCGTTCCTGTGAACGCGCGCGTCTGCGTGCGCGCGTTCACAGGAAATCTCGGCTCACGCGAGATGACGCCTATTGGCGTTAGCGTAGCCTGGGAGAGCCGCCGCGATGACGCCTTTCGGCGTTAGCGTAGCGCTAAGTGGTTAATAAACACTGAACTATTTATGTTAAAGACTTTGTGATTGCCTCTATACTGCATCCGCTAGGCTGCCTACCAGAGCAAATTCCCACAATACTTGTTCTTTTCTGTTCGCTGAATGCATAATTTTTGGGGGCTGTAGTTCACTGGCCTGCTGTAAAATTGATATCCAATGACCATGTAATCTACCTCCAGCCACATACTTAATTGTTCTTTTCTGTATGGTGAATGAATAATTGTTGCATCCTTGGAGGAATTCAACACCAGTGACGACCACGTGTTATCAAATTTCAACTATTATCATTAGGTTTTTTTTCAAGAGAGGGGATTTCGTTAGCCATATTTTTTAATCCAATTTAATATTTTTAGTTCTTCTAAACATATGTATTTGCATTGTGGCTTGCAGTAAAATTGATATTTGTTGACCGTGTAATATACAGGTGAAACTTGAAAAATTAGAATATTGTGCAAAAGTTCTTTTATTTCAGTAATGCAACTTAAAGGAGTTGCATTAATGCAGCTTAACCCCTTAAGGACTCAGCCCTATTTCACCTTAAGGACTTGGCCATTTTTTGCAAATCTGACCAGTGTCCCTTTAAGTGCTCATAACTTTAAAACGCTTTGACTTACCCAGGCCGTTCTGAGATTGTTTTTTCGTCACATATTGTACTTCATGACACTGCTAAAATTGGGTCAAAAAAGTTAATTTTTTTGCACAAAAAAATAAAATTTTTACAATTTTTTTTGAAAAATTAGCAAATTTCAAAGTTTCAGTTTCTCTACTTCTGTAATACATAGTAATACCCCCAAAAATTGTGATGGCTTTACATTCCCCATATGTCTACTTCATGTGTGTAGCATTTTGGGAATGATATTTTATTTTTTGGGGATGTTACAAGGCTTAGAAGTTTAGAAGCAAATTTTGAAATTTTTCAGAAATCTTCAAAATCCCACTTTTTATGGACCAGTTCAGGTTTGCAGTCATATTGTGAGGCTTAGATAATAGAAACCTCCCAAAAATGACCCCATTCTAGAAACTACACCCCTCAAGGTATTCAAAACTGTTTTTTCAAACTTTATTAACCCTTTAGGTCTTCCACAAGAGTTAATGGCAGATGGAGAAACAATTTCGAAATTTCTATTTTTGGGAAAATTTTCCAATATAATCAATTTTTTCCAGGAGTAAAACAAGGGTTAACTGCCAAACAAAACTCAAAATGGGTTGCCCTGATTCTGTAGTTTGCAGAAACACCCCATATGTGGTCGTAAACTACTGTTTGGCCAAACGGCAGGACATAGAAGGAGGGGAACACCATATGGGTTTTGGAAGGCAGATTTTGCAGGACTGGTTTTGTTTATACCATGTCCCATTTGAAGCCCCCTGTTGCACCCCTAGAATAGAAATTTCAAAAAAGTGACTCCATCTAAGAAAGTACACCCCTCAAGGTATTCAAAACTGGGTTTACAAACTTTGTTAACCCTTTAGGTGTTCCACAAGAGTTAATGGCAGATGGAGAAACAATTTAGAAATTTAAATTTTTTGGAAAATTTTCCAATATAATCAATTTTTTCCAGGAGTAAAACAAGGGTTAACTGCCAAACAAAACTCAAAATGGGTTGCCCTGATTCTGTAGTTTGCAGAAACACCCCATATGTGGTCGTAAACTACTGTTTGGCCAAACGGGAGGACATAGAAGGAGGGGAACGCCATATGGGTTTTGGAAGGCAGATTTTGCAGGACTGGTTTTGTTTATACCATGTCCCATTTGAAGCCCCCTGTTGCACCCCTAGAATAGAAATTTCAAAAAAGTGACTCCATCTAAGAAAGTACACCCCTCAAGGTATTCAAAACTGGGTTTACAAACTTTGTTAACCCTTTAGGTGTTCACAAGAGTTAATGGCAGATGGAGAAACAATTTAGAAATTTCAATTTTTTGGAAAATTTTCCAATATAATCAATTTTTTCCAGGAGTAAAACAAGGGTTAACTGCCAAACAAAACTCAAAATGGGTTGCCCTGATTCTGTAGTTTGCAGAAACACCCCATATGTGGTCGTAAACTACTGTTTGGCCAAACGGGAGGACATAGAAGGAGGGGAACGCCATATGGGTTTTGGAAGGCAGATTTTGCAGGACTGGTTTTGTTTATACCATGTCCCATTTGAAGCCCCCTGTTGCACCCCTAGAATAGAAATTTCAAAAAAGTGACTCCATCTAAGAAAGTACACCCCTCAAGGTATTCAAAACTGGGTTTACAAACTTTGTTAACCCTTTAGGTGTTCCACAAGAGTTAATGGCAGATGGAGAAACAATTTAGAAATTTCTATTTTTTGGAAAATTTTCCAATATAATAAATTTTTTCCAGGAGTAAAACAAGGGTTAACTGCCAAACAAAACTCAAAATGGGTTGCCCTGATTCTGTAGTTTGCAGAAACACCCCATATGTGGTCGTAAACTACTGTTTGGCCAAACGGGAGGACATAGAAGGAGGGGAACACCATATGGGTTTTGGAAGGCAGATTTTGCAGGACAGGTTTTGTTTATACCATGTCCCATTTGAAGCCCCCTGTTGCACCCCTAGAATAGAAATTTCAAAAAAGTGACTCCATCTAAGAAAGTACACCCCTCAAGGTATTCAAAACTGGGTTTACAAACTTTGTTAACCCTTTAGGTGTTCCACAAGAGTTAATGGCAGATGGAGAAACAATTTAGAAATTTCTATTTTTTGGAAAATTTTCCAATATAATCAATTTTTTCCAGGAGTAAAACAAGGGTTAACTGCCAAACAAAACTCAAAATGGGTTGCCCTGATTCTGTAGTTTGCAGAAACACCCCATATGTGGTCGTAAACTACTGTTTGGCCAAACGGCAGGACATAGAAGGAGGGGAACGTCATATGGTTTTTGGAAGGCAGATTTTGCTGGACTGGTTTATTTACATCATGTACCCTTTCAAGCCCCCTGATGCACCCCTAGAGTAGAAACTCCATAAAAGTGACCCCATCTAGGAAACTACAGGATAAGGCCTCATGCACACGACCGTTGTGTGCATCCGTGGCCGTTGTGCCGTTTTCCGTTTTTTTTCACGGACCCATTGACTTTCAATGGGTCCGTGGAAAAATCGGAAAATGCACCGTTTGGCAGCCGCATCCGTGAGCCGTGTTTCCTGGCCGTGAAAAAAATAGGACCTGTCCTATTTTTTTCACGGCCAACGGTTCACGGGCCCATTCAAGTCAATGGGTCCGTGAAAGAACACGGATGCACACAAGATTGGCATCCGTGTCCGTGATCCGTGGCCGTAGGTTTTAGTTTCATACAGACGGATCCGAAGATCCGTCTGCATAAAAGCTTTTTCAGAGCTGAGTTTTCACTTCGTGAAAACTCAGATCCGACAGTATATTCTAACACAGAAGCGTTCCCATGGTGATGGGACGCTTCTAGTTAGAATACACTACAAACTGTATACAAGACTGCCCCCTGCTGCCTGGCAGCACCCGATCTCTTACAGGGGGATATGATAGTACAATTAACCCCATCATATCCCCCTGTAAGAGATCAGGGCTGCCAGGCAGCAGGGGGCAGACCCCCCCCTCCCCAGTTTGAATATCATTGTGCGGCCCCCCCCTCCCCTGTTGTTAACTCGTTGGTGGCCAGTGTGCGCACCCCCCTCCCTCCCTCCCTCTATTGTTTTAATACATTGGGGCCAGTGTGCGCGCGCCCCCCAACCCCCCCTCCCTCCCTCTATTGTTTTAATACATTGGGGCCAGTGTGCGCACCCCCCCAACCCCCCCCCCCTCCCTCCCTCTATTGTAATCATCATCGGTGGCAGCGGAGTAGAAGATTTTCATACTTACCTGGCTGCTGGCTGCTGCGATGTCTGCGTCCGGCCGGGAGCTCCTCCTACTGGTAAGTGACAGCAATGCGCCGCACAGACCTGTCACTTACCAGTAGGAGGAGCTCCCGGCCGGACACAGAGATCGCAGCAGCCAGCAGCCAGGTAAGTATGAATCTTCTACTCCACTGCCACCGATGATCGGGGGGGGGGGCACACTGGCCCCAATGCTATTATTACAATAGAGGGAGGGAGGGAGGGGGGGGGGGGGGTTGGGGGGGCGCGCACACTGGCCCCAATGCTATTATTACAATAGAGGGAGGGAGGGGGGGGGAGTTGGGGGGGCGCGCACACTGGCCCCAATGCTATTATTACAATAGAAGGAGGGGGGGGGTTGGGGGGGCGCGCACACTGGCCCCAATGCTATTATTACAATAGAGGGAGGGAGGGAGGGGGGTGCGCACACTGGCCACCAACGTGTTAACAACAGGGGAGGGGGGGCCCACTGGCCACCAATGAGTTAAAAACAGGGGGGGGGGGTCTGCCCCCTGCTGCCTGGCAGCACCTGCCAGGCAGCAGGGGACAGTCATGTACACAGTTTTTTTGTATATTCTAACCTGAAGCGTCTCCATCACCATGGGAACGCCTCTGTGTTAGAATATACTGTCGGAAATGAGTTTCACGATGTAGCTCATATCCGACAGTATATTCTAACATAGAGGCGTTCCCATGGTGATGGGGACGCTACAAGTTAAAATATATACCATCGGATTGGAGAAAACTCCAATCCGATGGTATAACAGAACTCCAGACTTTACATTGAAAGTCAATGGGGACGGATCCGTTTTAAATGGCACCATATTGTGTCAACATCAAACGGATCCGTCCCCATTGACTTGCATTGTAATTCAGGACGGATCCGTTTGGCTCCGCACGGCCAGGCGGACACCAAAATGACTTTTTTTTCATGTCCGTGGATCCTCCAAAAATCAAGGAAGACCCACGGACGGAAAAACGGTCACGGATCACGGACCAACGGAACCCCGTTTTGCGGACCGTGAAAAAAAACGTCCGTGTGCATGAGGCCTAAGGTGGTTGTTGTTTTGGGACTATTTTAGGGGTAAATATGATTTTTGGTTGCTCTATATTACTCTTTTTTGAGGCAATGTAACAAAAAAATTAAATTCTAAAAATGTTTCTACATTCGCTATTTAGTTTTGTGGAACACCTAAAGGGTTAACATAGTTTGTAAAGTAACTTTTGAATACCTTGAGGGGTGTAGTTTCTTAGATGGGGTCACTTTTTTGGAGTTTCTAGTCTAGGCTACATCAGGGGGGGCTTCTAATGGGACATGGTGTCAAAAACAAAACTGTCCATCAAAATCTGCCTTCCAGAAACCGTATGGAGTTCCCTTCGTTCTATGCCCTGCCGTGCGGCTATATAGCCATTTACGACCACATATGGGGTGTTTCTGCAAACTACAGAATCAGGGCCATAAATATTGAGTTTTGTTTGGCTGTTAACCCTTGCTTTATTACCGGCAAAAGGGATTCAAATTGAAATTTTGCCCAAAAATGGGTGTTTTGGCACCGTTTTTGTTTTATATTTTTAACACCGTTCATTCGAGGCGTTTGGTCAAATGTTATTTTTATAGCGACGACTTTTACGCACGCGACGATGCCCAATATGTATGGCTCTCAGACTTTGGAGACACTAAGCAGGCATCCTAAAAACTGCGGCCCTCCAGATGTTGTAAAACTACAATTCCCACCATGCCCTGCTGATGGCTGTAGGTTTTCTGGGCATGCTGGGAGTTATAGTTTTACAACATCTGGAGGGCCGCAGTTTGAGGATGCCTGCTCTAAAACTAATATTTTTTTGGGGAAAAAAAATTGTTTCTGTGTCTCCAAAGTCTAAGAGCCATAGTGTTTTATGTTCTCTAGTGGACTGTTGGGGATTATAAAAATTTAGTACTCCATGGAAGTGTGATACTCCCTGAAGCAATCGATAACGCAGAGGCCCGGATGATCGGGGCACGTGTCACATTGAGTGGTGGTGTCCTTCCGTATCCCCCTCTTGTGACACACTCTGCATCTTTTTTGGGTTCGTCCCTTCTTTCCAGTATGGGGGACCACACCTGGAAAGTGTTGGCCAGGGACGATCCGGGCGCCTCCAGTTCCCGAGGTACTCCGGCCTGCTCTTTCCCGGTCCGAAAAGATCAGGTCTTTGAGGACTGCCTCATAGAATTGGAGGAATGTCCCTGTGCTGCCAGCGCTTCGGGATAGTACAAAAGAGTTGTACATGGCAACCTGCACCATGTAGACCGTAACTTTTTTGTACCATGCCCGGGTTTTGCGCATGGCATTATATGGCGTGAGGACTTGATCAGAGAGATCAACTCCTCCCATATACCGATTGTAGTCGACGATACAATCGGGCTTGAGGACCGTTGCCGCGGTACCTCGCACAGGGACTGGGGTGGTGCTGTTACCGTGGATTGTGGACAGCATAAGGACATCCCTCTTGTCCTTATACCTGACCAGCAACAGGTTTCCACTGGTAAGTGCACGGGTCTCACCCCTGGGGATAGGTACCTGGAGGGGGTGGGCAGGGAGGCCGCGCTGATTTTTCCGCACGGTCCCACAAGCGAACGTGGATCTGGCGGCAAGGGACCTGAACAAGGGAATGCTGGTATAAAAGTTATCCACGTACAAGTGGTAACCCTTATCCAGCAGTGGGTGCATAAGGTCCCACACGAGTTTCCCGCTAACACCCAGAGTGGGGGGACATTCTGGGGGTTGAATACGGGAATCTCGCCCCTCGTACACACGAAATTTGTAAGTGTACCCTGAGGTACTCTCACAAATTTTGTATAGCTTCACGCCATACCTCGCCCGCTTTGTGGGAATGTATTGGCGGAAACTGAGTCTCCCCTTGAACGCAACGAGAGACTCATCAACCGCGACCTCCCTTCCAGGTACGTAGGCCTGCTGAAATGTGGCCCCAAAGTGATCGATGACCGGCCGTATCTTATACAGCCGGTCATAGGCAGGATCACCTCGGGGTGGACATGCTGCATTATCGGAATAATGCAGACATTTCCGGATGGCCTCAAACCGGGGACGTGTCATGACCATACTGTACAGTGGGGTCTGGTATAGGACGTCCCCACTCCAGTATTGCCTGACACTGGGTTTTTGGACTAGACCCATATGCAGCACGAGGCCCCAAAATGTCCTCATTTCGGCTGCACTGACCGGCGTCCAGCCACCGGGTCTAGCCAAAAATGAGCCTGGGTTTTGAGCGACGAACTGTTGGGCGTACAGATTCGTCTGCTCCACCATCAAATTCACCAGTGGGTTACTGAAAAAAAAACTAAAAAAGTCTATTTCAGTAAACCCCACTGTGGGAATCTGGATTCCAGGATTGCCAGCGAAATCCGGAATCTCAGGCTCAAAGTCCACTGGGGGACACCAGCTAAGTTCATCGGCAGGGGGCTCCGGTGAACTTATTTGGTGGGCCGGGAAACCAGTACGAACCCCAGGGCGGCTCGTACTAGGGTGGGCCACAGGATCCCTAGCATGTGTGGCCCCTGGCTCCGCCTGGCGGCGTCTCCGCCGCCTTGGTGGCTCATCGTCATCCGATGATGATGAGGAGGATGCGGATGACAGAAGGAATGTGGGGTCATCCTCATCCTCACTGGGGCTCTCAGAGTCGGAGGCAATCTGGGCGTATGCCTCCTCGGCCGAGAACACCCGGCGGGCCATGGGTGTGTGTGCGTGTAGGTGTGCGTGTGTGGAAACCTTTATTATATGTGCGTGTGTGTGGGGGCAACGGGTGTTCGCGTACTAAAAAAAGGAAAATAAAGGGGCAAGTGTTAGGAAAAAAAAAGTTCAAAGTTGCTGATCAGCGGTACAACGCTGATCAGCGGTGGGGCAGGCGATGCGCTAACAGTGGACGGACGCTAAAGTGCCGACCAGTCAGCGAACGCAGAAAAAAAAAAAAAAAAGTGGTGGTAAGGGGGCTAGTGGTGAGGGGGGGGGGGCTGGGGGAGGGCTGGTGGGGGCATGGGTGGGGGGGTGGGGGGGGCTGGTGGTGGTGGGGGGCTGGTAGGGGGGGGCAAGTGGCAGGGGGGGCTCTGGGGTCTGATAGATGGATCAAAAAAGTTTTGTGTAAAAGTTCTTTTTTTTTTTTTTTTTTCCTAACTAACTTTTCCCTTCTTTCCCTTCCTAATGGTGCCTCTCCCTCACTGACCCTAACCTACCTGAGTGGCGATGGGTGCAGGAGGGTGATGGATGCCGATTAGGGGGACACAGGAGCTGGTGCTGGACGATGCTGCACGGTCAGGGTGCTGGACAGGAAGAGGAGGGGAGAGAGGAGCGCAGGAAGTTTGAATCTCGCGCCTCTCTCCCCTGCACCAATCAGCACCCTGGACAGCAGTGTTCAGCACCAGGGCCAGCACCGCCTCCTCAAATCCTCGGACTGCGATTGGTGGTGTAAAATTACGCCACCGATCGCAGTCTTTTTCCGGTTCATCGGGTCACAGCACACCCGAATGGACCGGAAACGCAGAAAACCGCAGGTCTGAATGGACCTGCGGTTTTCTGCGATCGTCTATACGGGGGGGTCAAATGACCCCCCCCTGCGTTGTTACGGGATGCCGGCTGAATGATTTCAGCCGGCATCCCGTTCCGATTAACCCCCGCGGCGCCGGAATCGCGAATTAAAGCCATGACGTACCGGTACGTCATGGGTCCTTAAGGATTCAGGAAACATGCCGTACCGATACGTCATGGGTCCCTAAGGGGTTAAAATTAGAGTATTGTGACAAGGTTCCATATTCTAGGCTCAAAGTATCACACTCTAGTCAGCTAATTAATCCATATTCCCTGAGCAAAGGGTACCTGAGATTGTGACTTTGGGGTTTTCATAAGATGTAAGCCATAATCATCCAAACTATAACAAATAAAGGCTTGAAATATCTCACTTTGCATGTAATGAGTCTATCTCATATATTAGTTTCACCTTTTAAGTTGCATTAATGAAATAAATGAACTTTGCACGATATTCAAATTTTTCGGGTTTCCCCTGTACCTCCGGCCACATAATTACTTGATCTTTTCTGTCCGGTGAATGCCTAATGTTTGCAGCCTGTAGTCCAGTGGCCTACAGTAAAAATGTTATCCATAGACTGCATAATGTACCTCGAGCCACATAATCAGAATTTATTTTATGTCAGGTGAATGCCAAATTTTTAAGGCCCGTACTCCCATGCCCTGAAATAAAAATGTTCTAGGCACATTTAAGAGAATTTCCCTTTAAGACGCATAAAAGTGTCCCCTGATTAAGACACATAATTTTTGTTGCAATTTTTGACATTGATCCCCCTCTAGTATGTCACTGTCCATGTTGTGGGACTATTTGTGCACTTCTACTAAGTATTTGGTGGCTGTAAATATGAGCTGAAGGTTTTTCAGGTTCGTCTGTCATTAAAGTGAATGAGGCCCGCTGCGAACTTGCGGTTCACGAACATTTGATTGCGTTCGCAAACTGTCCCGACCGATAGTCATCCATCACTAATCACAGCCATGCCTAGTAATGGCATGGCTGTGATTGGCCGGTGCATCATGTGACCCAGCCTCTATACAAGCTGGTTCACGTGTAGCACTGCCCATCAGCTCTGAGTAGTGCAGGAACAGGAAGCAGGCAGCTGTAGCAAGGGAGAGTGTTAGGAATCTGACTATTTGTTTTGTGGGTGACCTATAATCATTTCTTGTGGGTGCAATACACCATTTTTGTACCCCTGAAACAAAAATATAATAGTTAATCCATCTGTTAGTTCGATGGGTGACATATACCCATTTTTGGTGCAAAATACACGTGCACTGCATAAGTGACAGGGAAATGAATATAGTTAATCTGACTGTTAGTTCGGCCGGTGACATATACCCATTTTTGGTGTGAGATACACCTGCACTGCATACGTGACAGGGAAATTAATATAGTTAATCCGTCTGTTAGTTTGGTGGGAAACATATACCCATTTTTTGTGGGAGATACATGTGCACTTTATTTGCGACAGGGAAATTAATATAGTTAATTAGTTCGGCCGGTAACATGTACCCATTTTTGGTGTGAGATACACGTGCACTGCATATGTGATAGGGAAATTAATATAGTTAATACGTCTGTTAGTTCGGTTGGTGACATATTCCCATTTTTGGTGTGGGGTACACCTGCACTGCATACGTGACAGGGAAATTAATATAGTTAATCCATCTGTTAGTTCGGTTGGTGACCACAATGAATGAGGAGAGCATCAAATAAGGGACGTGGCCCTGGTCGTGGTGCTGCTGGTGCTGGTGGAGCGTAATTCTGTGCCAGCTAAATGCCCAAATGAAACACCCTCCTCAGGTGCACGTAGGTGACAGGACATTCAGCGTAATTTTGTAAGCCTGAATACTGGTGTACGAATGGAGAGGCCAGAACAAGTAGAGGTAGTAGATTGGGTGGCTGACAGTGCCAACAGTTCCTTCACATTGTCTCCCAATCTGTCCCCTGCTGAAAGCGCAGAGTTGGCACCTGCAGCCCATGGGCATGTCTTTCCCCTCACCCTCTTGCAAATCAGGCAAGCAGTCTGAGCCCTAAGTCATGCAGCAGTCTCATGCTTTTTGATGACTCTTTTGGCAGGCTTTCCGTGGGCCATCCACCTAGCCCTGCCCCAGAAGTGGAAGAGATTGAGTGCACTGATGCCCAACCACTTATGTTTCAGGATGTGGACATGGGAGGATCACCGCAGCATTTCTCTGATGATGACAAAAAACACAGGATGCCAACTGCTGCAGCTTTCTGCCGTGTGCAGAACAGCAAGGAGGACAGGGGTAAAGAGTGGGTGGAAAATGATGTGGAGGATGATGAGGTCCTAGACCCCACATGGAATCAAGGTCATGCAAGTGACGTGTGAAGTTCGGAGGAAGATGTGGTGGTCACACAGCACCAGCCGCACAGTAAAAGAGGGAGCAGGGTGCAAAATCAGAGTGGCCATCCCCTAGTCAGTATGCCTTCTACTGCCCACTACACCCAGGGACTGAGTACACCAAAGCCAGCTCCAAGGAGTTCCCTGGCGTGGCAGTTCTTCAGACAATGTGCTGATGACAAGACGCGAGTGGTTTGCACGCTGTGCAATCAGAGCCTGAAGCGAGGCATAAATGTTCTAAACCTGAGCACCACCTGCATGGCCAGCCATCTAAATGCAAAGCACAAGCTGCAGTGGAGTACACACCTGAAAAACCAAGCTGCAGTGGAGTACACACCTGCAAACAGAGGATGTGGCAGCAACACCACCACCACCTCCACCACCATTACCCAGCATGTCTACACTGTCCCATGGAAGCATTCAGCTGTTCATCCCCCAAACACTGGAATGAAAGAGGAAGTAGCCTCTACCCACCCGTGATCCCTGGCCCTGAATGCCAGCATTTCAAAATTCCTGGCCTTTGAAATGCTATTATTCGATCTGGTGGAGACAGAGACTTTTAAAAACCTTATGGTGGTGACTGTCCCACAGTACGTGGTTCCCAGCCGCTGCTACTTTTCCAGGTGAGCCACCCCTGCCCTGTACAACCAAGAGGCGGACAAAATCAGGTCTGCACTGCGCAACGCCATCTGTGGCAAGGTCCTCATAACTACCGATATGTGGACCAGTAAGGTACGTTATATCTCCCTAACTGCACACTGGGTAAATGCAGAGGCAGCTGGGCCTAAGGCAGATAGCAGTTTGGCGCATGTCCTACCGCCACCGAGAATTGCAAGACATTTCTCGTTGCCTCCTGTTGCCTCCTACTCCACTTCTTCCTCTACCACCTCCTCATCCGGTCAGTGTAACATTTTCACCACCAACTTCAGCACAGCCAGGGTGAAATGACCTCAGGCTGTTTTGAAACTCATCTGTTTGGGGGGAAAAACCCACACCGCGCAGGAGCTATGAACGGGCACGGAAAAACAGACCGATGAGAGGTTGGTGCCGCTGAGCCTTAAGCCTGGCCTGCTGGTGTGCGCTAATGGGCAGCTTTGGGGCTAGCCGGTTTGACACACATCTCTTGCCTGGCGCATGTGCTGAATTTGGTGGTTCAGAGGTTTCTTGAAATATTACCCTGATATGTCAGAGCTGCTGCAGAAAGTGCGGTTGCGGGCTGCCTGTGCACGCTTTTGGCATTCTCATCCTGCTGCTGCTCGCCTGTCTGCGCTGCAGCGTAACTTAAGCCTTCCATCTCACTGCCTCATATGCGACATACCCACAAGGTGGAACTCCACCTTACACATGCTGGACAGACTGTGCGAGCAGCAGCAGGCGATAGTGGAGTTTCAGCTGCAGCACGCACGGGTGAGTCGCTCTGTGGAACAGCACCACTTCACCACCAACGAGTGGGCCTCCATGCGGGACTTATGGGCCGTGTTGCACTGTTTCGACTACTCCACCAACATGGCCAGTGCCGATGACTCAGTCCTCAGCGTTACTGTCCCACTTCTATGTCTCCTTGAAAAAACACTTTGGGCGATGATGGAAGAGGATGTGGCACAGGAGGAAGAAGAGGAGGAAGAGGGGTAATTTCCACGGTTATCAGTACAGTCATTTGCAAGTGGTTCAGAGGGTGGGTTCCTGCACCAACAGAGGCCAGGTACACAACTGTCCAGCCAGGGCACAGTTCTGCAGGATGAGGAGGAGGAGGATGATGATGAGGAAGAACCGTGTTCACAGCAGGTTGGCACCCAAAGCAGCTTATGGGCATCAATGGAGCGTGGCTGGGTGGATACAGAGGACACAGTCTATACACCTGGCCTGGCACACATGAGCAACTACATGATGCAGTGCCTGAGCAACGACCAGCGAGTTGCCCACATTCTAACCAGTGCTGCTTACTAGGTGGCCACCCTGCTGTATCCCCGCTACAAGGACAACGTGCTGTCCTTAATTTCATCACTGGAGAGTGATCGGAACATGAGCGAGTACAAGTGCACGCTGGTAGACGCGCTGCTGATGGCATTCACACCTGACAGCAGGGGCACAGTGGAAGCACAAGACGAAGGTAGAGGAGGAGGAAGAAGTCGCCAACACAGCTGGCGCACCGCCAGCACCACAGAAGGGAGGGTTATCATGGCTGAAAAGATTTGTCAGCATGCCAAACAACCAGCACCACCAGCTGATACGAAATGTCTTAGCAGGAGACAGCATTTCAGCAACACGGTGGAAAAGTACGTGTGCACACGCCTACATGTACTGACTGATGGGTCTGCCCCATTCAACTTCTGGGTCTCCAAATTGTGCACATGGCCTGAGCTTGCCCTTTTTCGCCTTGGAGGTGCTGGCCTGCAGTACGGCCAGTGTATTGTCCGATCGTGTGTTAAGCACGACAAGGGGGGGAGGGGGTTAGTGATCACAGACAAGCGCAGCCGTCTGTCCACAGCCAACGTGGACAAGCTCACGTTCATTAAAATGAACCAGGCATGGATCCCACAGGACTTGTCCGTACCTTGTGCTGAATAGACAAGTAAGCTGGCCACACCTAGCCATTGTTAGACTCCAGCGCACTTTCTCTTTGCATTCTCTTTGATAGTTCCCAATGTTTTGAGGTCTTCCCAAATTTATATAAAAAAATAGAAAATAAGTAAATAAAGGAAAAAAGAATAAAAAAATAAAAATAAACAAAAACTGTGTTGGCTACCGCCTCCTCTTCCACCTCCGCTTCCACCTACACCGCCACGTCCACCGCCCCCTCAACTTCCTACTCCACTTTGACCTCCACCTCCTAGTTCAAGATTATTATTTTTTATTCTTTTCTATTCTATGCTATTTTAAGTCATTTCCCTATCTAGGGCAATTGTCCTGCTCTTACCCCCATTTTGCTTCCTTTTGCAGCCCTCTAGCCCTTACTATGACTATTTTACAGCCATTTTAGTGCACCAAAGTTTAGGTCCCCATTTTCTTCAATGGGGTTCGAGTTCAGGTCAAGTTCGGGTCTCGAACTGGAACTTTGACCCGAAGTTCGGCCGAACCCGGCAAACCCGACTCTTTGTAGCTCAAGGTGTAACTTTATTTTGACTTCAATGGAACATGCATCAATGGCGATTTGAAGATGTAGTAAGCCCAAATACTGTTATGAATAGGACACTACGTCCGAAACACATGTCATGTATTTACACGTACGCTTTTCGCTACTTCCTCTGATCAGACTATGATTCTTAATCCTCAAAGTTCAAATTGTAAGGAACTGTCTGTTTGACTTAAATTACAACATGCTGCTGAGAATGGGGGCCAGCTATTCCCCTCATCTACCTGCAATTCTCATGCATTCTTCTCCAATTTAATAGCTTCACTTTGTCATGATAAAAATGTATACACCTTCTGATTTTTTTGTCGTGTCAATTCTTCTCTAACTGTGACTGAGCTAGGTAAGTAGCTGTTATAGTCTTTGTAGACTGCAGGAGGCTTCCTTCCAGTAAAACACTGCATATTATACTACCAATACCTTCTCTTACATCCAGGTGCATCACTTGAGGTTCTTAGGCCCCAAAGGAAAATCTGTACCAGGGCACTGTGCTGTTTAGATAACAGTGCCTTGCTAGGTGAGGGACCTATCTATTCACCCTCTATGGTTACATTTCTCCAATTTGTCACCTTCAGCTATAAAAATGTATACACCATATTAGTAAAATTGTCTTTGTGTGTCACAATTCTCTATTCCAGTGAATGAAGCTTAGGTACAGTGGTGTATCTATCACGAGGCAAACAAGGCATTTGCCTAGGGCGGCACTTGCCAATGGGGCGGCAAAATGCCTTGTTTGCCCCTTGTCCCATCAGTCTTATATGCCGCCGGTATACTCAGAAGATCCGATGGTATATTCTAACCCCCAGGCGTTCCCATGGTGACGGGGACGCTTGCCTGGGGGTTAGAATATACCATCCGATCTGAGATTTCACGCTCTCAGTGAGAGCGTGAAAACTCTAATCCGATGGTATATTCTAACCCCCTGGCGTTCCCATGGTGACAGGGCACGCTTGCCTGGGGGTTAGAATATACAGGGCCACTGCCGCTCACAGGAGAACATTTAAAAACGAAATCAGTAACTTTAACTTTATTCAATGGTGATCTCTTTACTGGATACCTTACTATGTCTTAGCTCCGGTAACAGCAGGCAGTGCGGGCGGGCGGGCCGCGCTCACTCACTGACATCACGCGCCTCCGCCGCCTAGTGGGAGGCACTATTTAGGAGGGGGGATCTGTTGATGGCACTATTTAGGGGAGGGGGATCTGTTGATGGCACTATTTAGGGAAGGGGGATCTGTGGATGGCACTGTTTAGGGGAGGGGGATCTGTGGATGGCACTGTTTAGGGGAGGGGGATCCGTGGATGGCACTGTTTAGGGGAGGGGGATCTGTGGATGGCACATAGGAAGGGGTGGGGTTTAGAGAGAAAGGGGTTTGGCCTTGACAGGAAGAGTGGGTCAAATTTATATTAGGGGGGTGTCCGAGTTTAGTCTCGCCTAGGGCAGCACAAAACCAAGATACACCACTGGGTACAATAGATGACACAGTCTATGGACATGTATGAATGGCGCTGTTTCTGAAGAAAAGAAAATTTCATGATCTTGCACAACTTCTTTTAAAGGTTTCTGTAGCTGGCATGTAAAGGTTTATTAAGGATTACTATCGTCCACAACAAGGTACAATGTCTTGGAGATATGAGCTGTAAAAGCCTACCAGTTTCAAGCTTTAGTGCACAGCCTGAAACAAAACACAGAATAGATCTCCATATAATGAGAGATATGCTAAAGCAAAATGCAGCTTTTGAAGCCTCAGCTCTATATTTCTGTAATAGAAAATAAGTGGAGCTATAACTCTCAAGAGATTCTAAGCCCTCGTGGAACCACAAAGAACCAGCATTCACGAATGCCGTAACATTTTTATGTTGCGCATACTCACCGAACGCAGCCGCATTAAATCAATAGTTCTTTTACACTTGTTTTCTTGTCATTCTGATGGAACCGCAAATTTCACATTTGAACTCACATTTTTACTTCTGCGACTTATTATTGTGCAAGTACCATGCTGACGCTCATTCAGCTATATAAATCATTGCAGGGGACAGACAGAAGCTGATGCAATTTAGACGCCGGCTGGAGAATGTATTTCAATGAGCAGTGTCCCTAGGCAATTCTTTCCAGTTTATGAAAATATTAAAATGTTAACTCTTACAAAGCAACGGAAGGACAGATTCAGCAGATAGGTTTCTAAAGGAAGGAATTCATAGGAATCATCACGAAGATTAGATATTCAAATGTTGCCTTTCCAGAAAGAGTTCTGGTATTTCTGCCAAGCAAGAATAGTGTAAGCGTGAGTTAAAAGGTTATGGTAGCAATTGTTAGGATCCCTTTCATGGAAGTCAAGACAAAGCCTAATAATATATGTGATCAAAATTATTTAATAATTGATAATATAATGATAATGTAAACTATGCGGGGTCATGGCAGCTCTAACCAATGCAACATGAATGTATATGTTCTCGAAAATGTTCACAAAACTACACAAGTACTATATAAAAGATTTTAGAGGAAAGGTTTGACTATGTGTAAACTCTAGAACCTACTGTCATACAGGTAGAAATAGGGTTGTCCCATGAAGACATCCCCGTTTTAAATAAATGCTGTTCCAAGGGTTGGCTTTTATTAACTGGGAAAGCCCCATCTGTCCATTTACACCTTATACATTAGTAAAAACAAAAATGTTACTAAATACGTAGCTGTAGGTTTGCGCTGCAGATCTCCGATGTGATGTGGGTAGATATCACAGAATCCGATAACTAAATAGCATAGAAGATCACGCTGCTACACTACCTCCTTCCTCAGCAAGGGGTTAAAATGGAAAAGACACGAAGGCAGGGATCATCAGATTTCACACAATAGTATCCCTCCTGTAGATAATCAAACAGATGCAGCCATAGTGAAGTACTGACTACCGCCACATATTCTAAGGGTTTATTGTACTTATAAGCGTAAACTTGTTAAAAGCATAAAAGTCACAGAGGTGCCATGCACAGAAATCGCGCGACCCGGGATACTATTGTGTGAAATCTGGTGATCCCTGCCTTCGTGTCTTTTCCATTTTAACCCCTTGCTGAGGAAGGAGGTGGTGTTTGAAAGCAGCGCGATCTTCTATACTATTTATTTACATGGTATACATGGATGAGCCAGGTCCAGCAGCATGAGCTGCTCTTACACAGTAGCTCTCTGCTATGGCTTATAGAAGGGATTCTGAGCAGAGGAGCACTCACCCTGAGGTCTATTTATGTAACACCCCAGAGTGGTGTTACCACTCCTGCGCCCTGCTACTATCTCTAATGGTCTAACCTGTATGTCATCCTGTGTATTTGTGTCCAGGTCCTCCACACTGTGCATTCCTAATCTGTTTGTAACTGTTATGTTCATGTAATGTTCTAGTTTCACCAGCAGGTGGCAGCAAACACGTTAGAGCTGTACCTAGAGAGAATGGAATTTGCCATTCCATTTAACCCCCCTCTAAAGAGAAGTAGGCTAGTCCTATTTCCTGCAGGTTTGGGTAGGGTTCAGTTAGAGTCAGTCTAGTTTACCACCAGCTAGGGGAAGGGTGTGCAGGGGCACGTCTCTGTTGGACGTGCCCACGCCAGCCAGAGCACCTTAAAGGGAACCTGTTGCCGGGATTTTGGGTATAGAGCTGAGGACATGGGTTGCTAGATGGTCGCTAGCACATCCACAATACCCAGTCCCCATAGCTCTGTGTGCTTTTATTGTGGGAAAAAACAATTTGATACATATGCAAATTAACCTGAGATGAGTCAGAGCTTGAAAATATGACTCTTCTCTGGTCACACAAGCAAGATATGACTCTTTTATGTTAATTTGCATATGTATCAAATCAGGTTTTTTTACACAATAAAAGCACAGAGAGCTATAGGGACTGGGTATTCCGGATGTGCTAGCGGCGATCTAGCAACCCATGTCCTCAGCTCTATACACAAAATCCAGGTGACAGGTTCCCTTAAAGCTCTGCTGGCCATGGAGGCTAAAGCTTAAAGCCTCAGGAGCCAGGAGGAAAGTTCCCTGGCATAACTTAGAGTCAGACTAAGAGAAAAAGCGCAGCATACAGAAGAAGCTGGGTTATACAGCCAGCCTAAAAGAAATACCAAAGCAAATTCCCATATAAATATCACAAATCCATATATGATAACATAGTCAACCAAAAAAAAGATATATGGATACCCACTAGATCATACGAAATATTATCCCAACGCAAAATGTAATGAAAACATACACAACTTTATTGTAATCACATAAATACTCACGATTGACATGACACAAGATTAAAAACACAATAAAAAAAACACTGGGGCTGGTGATGCATGACTGGCGGGTCAAGAAATAAAGTGCAAATGCAGAGTGCGGTCAGCAGCAAAAGTTGATGAAGAGGATCCGTATATTCATCAACAATGATGTAGTCACTGATTTAGTCAATGAAAAACAGAAAAAAAGAAATATATATACACCAAAACAGTGTATACCACTGGCGCCACAATATGGCACACAGAGGGTATATGGTCATACAGTGTAAAAAGAGCAAAAGCTAGGTAAAACTGATATGAGTCACCAGTAATCAGTGACATATAGAGAAAAGAAAGACCAGTTTTGTTTAGTACATGATTGCCTGAGCGGCTGCTTTTCTCAGAGATATGCACCCATGTGAACACAGAAATTTAGATGACACATTGACTTCCATGGGAGAGTGTTTTGAGCATGCATAGAGGTCATTGTGCAGGGAAGGTGAGTATACACGTTGTGACCATCATTAATTGTGAATAGGGGATCCTGTGTTATCTTCATACATACGAGTAGTATCTGTCAGCGTAATCCTACTTGTGAAGATAATTAGATGACTACTGAAAAGAGAACTCTCCACAACGGGAACTGTCAGCTTACTATTGTGCTCAGTGGCCATTTAAAACAAAAACATTCCCTTCAGTACTATTGAAATTAAGTATTGCATGTTGGCAACCCCTTTGACATACTGTATGCAAGACATGCTGGGATGTCCTCAAGCTTTATGGGTGTCTCTCACTATGACATGTTAAGAGTTAAAAAACCAAAAATTATAATAAGTAATGATTATGTGGACAGGTATCTACTCAGCAGCATAAAAAATGATAGAACATGCCCCAAGTAGCTCTGATCACTGATGATACCGAGGGGGGCTTGCCAACCATCCCAAAATTTCTGGACAGTCCGTGAAAATAGGTGACCTTTATCCTGTGTCCGTAAATAAAAAATAGACGCGTCCGTGATTTTTCTGAGGCTTGAGGCACCTGACTAGATTATTTTGGTGGTAATTATCATTTTAACGCTCACAGTAAACGCTGGTAACACGTTCTTATCAGTAGATTGAGCTATAGACATGGATTACTTATAATCCTTATCATTCAGTATGGTTTTCTAATTTGTCCATTAAAATGTTAGCTGTCTGTAATTTTGGGATAAGTTTTCCAGAAAAAAAGAAATATTCTGGTTGGCAACCCTGGAGGGGCATAGTAATGAAATGAGTTAAAACACAAGGTAATTGCATTCTATATCACTATATAACTTTCTCACAACAAGCAAATGCAAAATGACTGAGCAGCAGAACTGCAATCTGCCATTGTGCAGCATATGCTGAAACAGCAGCATTTGGGAAATCCTAGAGAGCCTAAATAATGCACTTTATATGAGCTCTGCAGGAGAAATGAATACAGGGAATCTTTGCAGATGATGGTGAGTAAAACACGTCAAATATTTTACAACCTTTCATGCTTTATTTCTTGAATAAACTCTCAGAGAGATCTCTAAAAGCCACCTGGTAGTGAAATTTATATCCTGAAAGCAATCACCAGGCATATTGAGAAATATACTGCAGTCCTTGTAAGTACACTTGAAATAAATTACAACAGAACGCATGAACAGGTAAAGTACTGCACCCAAATAGTCAAAATATATTTTTCCTAGAGCATAACAAATCATCAAATTCTAGGCGCTTTCTTAATGCTGCTTGCTCTACCTCAGGCATCCTAGGGGCTTTTTTTCTGCTTAAAAACATATGGCGAATACATCCAGATTGACGTGCCACTTCCCATTCTTTAGATGCATGGCTTGTATGACCCACCTGAGGGCATTATTTCTTATCCTAGGAAATATCACTAGATAACAAGACTGCAAATCCATGGAGTGTTTATCAGTTGAAACGTGGAACTGTCATCTTCTTCCCATGGTGACTTCTTGCTATCTACTAGGGTTGAGCGGACCCGTGGATGTTCAGGTTCGCCAGGTTCAGAAGAACTTTGGGTCAAAGTTCGAGTCCTGTGGGATCCATGCCTGGTTCATTTTAATGAACGTGAGCTTGTCCATGTTGGCTGTGGAATGGCGGCTGTGCTTGTCTATAATCACCCCCCCCCCCCCCCCCCGCCATGCTAAACACAGGCCAGCACCTCCAAGGCGTAAAGGAAAAGCTCAGGCCATGTGCACGTGCAGGCGTGTGCACACGTACTGCTCCACCATGTTGCTGAAATGCTGCCTTCTGCTAAGACGTTCCATATCAGCTGGTGGCACTGGTTGTTGTGGCCTGCTGACAAAGCTTTTCCACATTTCGGCTGTGTTCCCCAGCTGTGTTGGCGACTTCTTCCTCCACCTCTGCATTCGTCTTGTGCTTCCACTGAGCCCCCGCTGTCAGGTGTGAATGCCATCAGCAGCGTGTCTACCAGCATGCGCTTGTACACGTGCATCACACTCCAGGGACGGAATTAAGGGAAAGCACATTGTCCTTGTAGCGGAGATCCAGCAGGGTGGCCACCCAGTAATCAGTACTGGTTAGAATGTGGGCAACTCGGCGGTCGTTGCACAGGCACTGCAGCATGTAGTTGCTCATGCGTGCCAGGCTGCCCAGAGGAAACTACAGGGGCGGGCTGGGCCGGGGGGCAGGCAGGCAAAATTATTTATATTTTTTATTCTTCAGGGCCGCACCGCCGATCACCACAGGCGGCGCGGCCCTGGATATAATTGCGGCAGCGGTGGTGGCGGCTGTGTGCTGTGGGGCAGGGGAGGGAGAGGCGTGTCCCTCCCCTGTTCTTCTGATAGGCCGCAGGCACTAATGCCTGCAGCCTATCAGAGGCCGACTCAGGCAGCGCGATGACGTCATTATCATTGCGCCGCCTGAGTCGAGCAGCACACAGCAGGGACAAAGGCCGGATGAGGCCTGCACAGCTGCTGATGGAGGTAAGTATTAGTGTTTTTTATTTTTTTATTTGCGGGGGGAGCTGGCACTATGTGGGGGGGGGGGGGAGGGGGGCTGGCACTATAGGGGAATATGGCACTATGGGGGGGATCTGCCACTATTGGGGGGATCTGGCACTATAGGGGGGCTTGCACTATAGGGGGAGCTGGCACTATAGGGGGGCTAGCACTATAGGGGGGCTGGCACTATGGGGGAGCTAGCACTATGGGGGGCTGGCACTATAAGGGGACTGACACTATGGGGGGCTGGCACTATGGGGGGGCTGGCACTATGGGGGGAGCTGGCACTATGGGGGGATCTGGCACTATTGGGGGGATCTGGCACTATGGGGGGCTAGCACTATAAGGGGGCTGGCACTATGGAGGAGCTAGCACTATGGGGGGCTGGCACTATGGGGGGGCTGGCACTATGGGGGGAGCTGGCACTATGAGGGGGAGCTGGCACTATGGGGGAGCTGGCACTATGGGGGGCCTTATACTATGAGGGGAGCTGGCACTATTGGAGGAGCTGGCACTATGTGGGAATTTCTTACTGGCACATTATTGGGGGGCACCATGGGGGAGAGGAGCACTATGGGGGTATCTTGTGGCCCTAAAGTGGCTTTTTTTTTATTATTGGCACATTCTGGGGGGCACAATAGGGGAAAGCAGCACTATGTGGCATCTGGTGTTACTATAGGGGCATTATTTGGGGGAACTATGTGGAAGTGGGGGCTCTAAAGTGGTCTTTTGTATTGGAACATTATGGGGGGCACTATGGCATTTGGTGGCACTAAGGGGGCATTTTTTACTGGCACATTATGGGAGGCACTATAGGGGAGAGCGGCACTATGGGGCATTATTTGTGGGCACTATGGGGGAGTGGAGCACTATTGGGGCATATGGTGGCACTAAGAAGGGGCATTTTTTACTGGCACATTGTGGGGGAGAGGAGCACTATAGGGGCATCTGCTGGGGCCTTAAGAAGGGGCATTTTTTACTGGCATATTATGGGGGACACTATCTATGGGGAAGGGGTAGAGGAGCACTATGAGGGCATTTACTGGGGCACTATATAGGGGTATTTTATACTGGCATACATTATGGAGACATTAGCTCAACTGCGGGCACTAAGCAGGGGTATTTCATGTACTGTCATATTATAGGGAGAATGAGTACTACTAGGGGGTATTATGGGGAGCTTTACTACTACTGGGGGGCTATGAGGAACATGATTACTAGGGCACTAAAGGGGCATTATTACTACTAAGTGTGCTCTGGCAGAGAATTATTTCTATTGGTGGGATTTTGGGGAGCACTGTTACTTTGGGGGCACCCTGGCATAGTATCAGCTTAGCACAATTACTTTTGGGGGACATTATCTTTATACTATTAGTGTCTGGGCGCAGTTATTTTTTAGAGCACTGTGTGCCAATAATTGTTTAAGGGGGCACTATCTGTGTGGTAGTAGTATTCCCAGGGGGACTGTTTCTGCAGTATAGTATTGGGGGCATAGCGGGCACAGTATTGGGGCACTATCTGTGTGGTAGCAGTATTTCCAGGGGGACTGTTTCTGCAGTATAGTATTGGGGGCACAGTATTGGGGGCACTATCTGTGTTGTAGTAGTATTTCCAGGGGGACTGTTTCTGCAGTATAGTATTGGGGGTGGCAGGAAAGGGTGTTCAGAAGATGTGAAGATGATGGAAATGTGGGAAACGAATGTCTGTTTCTTAATCTCTGCAGAGACGGGAGATGGCAGAAAAATCATCATGGCGGTCTGGTCTGAATGGAGAAGATAAAGAAAGAGAACGTCTACAACAAAGGTGACATCACTGGATGTAAGAGGTATGGGGCGCTATGTAGGAGAGGAGATTCTCCGACTCCTCACCCTGCCATTTACAGAAGGAGGATTCAGAGCTGGGTGAGGACGGCGAAAGGGGGCAGCAGGCCACAGGCGGGTGACAGATGGTGGGGGGAGCCACAAGCCTTGAGCAGGATCTGGGGAGGGAGGAGCTTCCTGGCTGTAGCCTGCTGTTTATTGTATAATGTGAAGCAGGCAGTGCAGCCAGGACAGGTCTCCCCTCTCCGTATGATGTGTAGAGACAGGCCTCAACAATAGAATTTCAGCTGTACAGTGTTTGTTGGGAGTGGCCTATTATATGTAGGAGGGGCTTTAATAATGGGCGGGGCTAAATGGGCCACTTGACTGGATTTTCCTCCCAGGACTAAGGCTGCCAGCCCTCCCCTGGGCAACGACAAGCTGTCCTCTGTGGGAGGTGTATCGTCTGTGTCCTCTGTATTCCCCCAGCCACACTCCATTGATGCCCATAAGCTGCTTTGGGTGCCACCCTGCTGTGAACATAGTTCCTCCTCATCATCCTCCTCCTCCAAAACTGTGTCCTGGCTGGACAGTTGTGTACCTGTGCTCTGTTGGTACCGGAACCCACCCTCCGAGCCAACTGTGAATGACTAGCCTGATAACCGTGGAAATGATCCCTCTTCCTCCTGTGCCACATTCTCTTCCATCATCGCCCGAATTGTTTCTTCAAGGAGACATAGAAGTGGGATAGTAACGCTGAGGATGGCGTCATCGGCACTGGCCATTTTGGTGGAGTACTCAAAACAGCGCACCACGGCACACATGTCCCGCATGGAAGCCCACTCGTTGGTGGTGAAGTGGTGCTGTTCCGCAGAGTGACTCACCCGTGCGTGCTGCAGCTTTTACAGTCTCTTTAGCATGTGCAAGGTGGAGTTCAACCTTGTGGGTACGTCGCATATGAGGCGGTGAGTGGAAAGGCCAAAGTTACGCTGCAGCGCAGACAGGCGAGCAGCAGCAGGGTGAGAACTCCGAAAGAACACACTTTCTACAGCAGCTCTCATATTGGGGTCATTTTTCAGGAACCTCTGCACCACCAAATTCAGCACATGCGCCTAGGCAAGGGATGCGAGTCAAACCGGCTAGGCCCAGAACTGCTACGAGATTTTGCCCGTTATCGCACACCATCAGGCCGGGCTTGAGGCTCAGTGGCACCAACCACCACTCATTGGTCTGTTGTTCCATGCCTGTTCACAGCTCCTGCGCTGTGTGTGGTTTTTCCCCCTAACAGATGAGTTTCAAAACAGCCTGCTGTCGTTTCCCCCTGGCTGTGCTGAAGTTGGTGGTGCAGGTGTTATGCTGACCGGATGAGGAGGCGGTAGAGGAGGAAGCAGAGGAGGAAGAGGAGGCAACAGGAGACAACGAGAAACATCCTGCAATCCTCGGTGGCGGAAGAGCATGCGCCAAACTACTATCCGCCTCAGGCCCAGCCGCCACTACATTTACCCAGTGTGCAGTTATGGAGATATAATGTCCCTACCCGAGCTTACTGGTCCACGTATCGGTGGTTATGTGGACCTTGAAACAGATGGAGTTGCGCAGTGCACATCTGATTTTGTCTGCCACTTGGTTGTGCAGGGCAGGGATGGCTCGCCTGGAAAAGTAGTGGCGGCTGGGAACAAAGTACTGTGGGTCAGCCACCGCCATAAGGTTTTTAAAAGTCTCCATCTCCA
The DNA here is from genome assembly GCF_014858855.1 of Bufo gargarizans. Classification (NCBI taxonomy): domain Eukaryota; kingdom Metazoa; phylum Chordata; class Amphibia; order Anura; family Bufonidae; genus Bufo; species Bufo gargarizans. The sequence goes on along the minus strand of NC_058080.1, from coordinate 491,417,056 downwards.
CCAGACGGAATGACAGCATTTCAAAGGCCAGGAATTTTTAAATGCTGGCATTCAGGGCCAGGGTTCGCTGGTGGGTAGGGGGATACTTGCTCTTTCTCTCCAGTGTTTGGGGGATGGACAGCTGAATGCTTCCATGGGACAGTGTGGACATGCTGGGTGATGGTGGTGGAGGTGGTGGTGTTGCTGCCACATCCTCTGTTTGCGGGGTGGCAGGTGCCACTGTCCTCCAGAGGGGGAGGAAGAGGCCGAGACTGCAGCAGAAGAGGGAGAAGGAGGAGCCTGAGATCTTTCATGGTTTTTGAGGTGTGTACTCCACTGCAGCTCGTGTTTTGCATGTATATGCCTGGTCATGCAGGTGGTGCTCAGGTTTAGAACATTTATGCCTCGCTTCAGCGTGCAAACCACTTGCATCTTGTCAGCACATTGTCTGAAGAACTGCCATGCTAGGGAACTCCTTGGAGCTGGCTTTGGTGTGCTCAGTCCCTGGGTGCGGTGGGCAGTAGCAGGCATACTGGCTAGGGGATGGCCACTCTGCTTTTGCACCCTGCTCCCTCTTTTGCTGTGCGGCTGGAGCTGTGTGACCTCCACCTCTTCCTCCGAACTGCACATGTCACTTGCATGACCTTGATTCCATGTGGGGTCTAGGACCTCATCATCCTCTACATCATCTTCCACCCACTCCTCACCTCTGCTCTACTTGCCGGTCTGCACACTGCAGAAAGCCGCAGCAGTTGGCATCTGTGTTTTTATGTCATCATCAGAGACGTGCTGTGGTGGTCCTCCCATGTCCACATCCTGAAACATAAGTGGTCGGGCATCAGTGCACTCAATCTCTTCCACTTCTGGGGCAGGGCTAGGTGGATGGCCGACGGAAACCCTGCCAGCAGAATCATCAAAAAGCATAAGAGACTGCTGCATGACTTTGGGCTCAGACTGCTTGCCTGATTTGCAAGGGGGTGAGGTGAAAGACATGCCCATGGGCTGCAGGTGCCAACAATGTGAAGGAACTGTTGACACTTACAGCCACCCAATCTACTATCGCCTCTACTTGTTCTGGCCTCACCATTCATACACCGGTATTCGGGTTTACAAAATAACGCTGAACATTCTATCGCCTACTGTCACGCATGAGGTAAAGGAGTAAACACCACACCAACAACCAGGGGGGAAGGGAAAAGCTACTAGGCCTCCATGTTAGGGAAGGGAAAGGGTCACCACCTAAAGAACCCTACTCCTGGCCCTGACTCCTAACCATATGGGCACCTCTTGAAGGTAAAAATGACCGTACACAGGAACCTGGAAGCCCTGGAGACCCTGAGGAGCCATAAATATATTGGCAGGGCTGAGACAACCCGTTCTTTCCAAGATGAAGGAACATTCATCTCCCTGAGGCCTAGTAACCACAACCAAGGGGAAAAGACTAAATACAAACAAGCGAGACCCTTAGCTTCTGTTGTAGAAGGATGAGCAGGAACTCAGGGAGAACCACACTCCAGCTCTTTCCAAAACCAAATGAAGCAATCTATCACATAATCAGAAGGGTGGGGTCAGACTATAAAGGGTAGAAGTGATGACCACTGAGCAACAGCTGAGACAAGAGAAGTAGTCATTAACCCTATAAACACTGAATCAAGAGAAATCAAGGAGGCTGTTAGATTCCTCCACACTCAGCCAGTCTCCTTGATCTCCTGACATCAGTTACCCGAGGGACCATGACAGTACCCCCCCCTTCTACGGGTGACCTCCGAGCACCCAGGACCGACCTTATCAGGATGGGCTCTGTGAAAGGCCTTCACCAGACGATTCGCATTAACCCAAATCCTCTCCTCTGGTCCGTAACCGTTCCAGTGGACGAGATACTGAAGGGATCTACGGAGAACTCGGGAATCCGCAATACTGCTGATTTGAAATTCTAAATTACCATCCACCATGACAGGAACAGGAGGCAAGGAGGGCGGCTTAACAGGTTAGACACATTTCTTCAACAACAACTTATAAAATACGTTATGAATTTTAAAAGCCTGAGGAAGTTCAAGACAGAAGGCTACAGGGTTAACAATGGCAGTGATCTTATATGGACCAATAAATCTTGGGCCCAACTTCCAAGAAGGTACCTTAAGCTTAATGTTTCTTGTGGACAGCCACACAGAATCACCCACTCTCAGGTCCGGACCATTCATACATCTCCTGTCAGCCACACGCTTATACCTTTTGCCCATCTTTTTTAGGTTATTTAGAATTTTCCGCCAAATCAAAGACAAAGAAGAGGAAAATTGTTCCTTCTAAGGAATACCGGAAGTTTGAGAACCAGAAAATGTGCCAAACTGCGGATGTAATCCATATGCCCCAAAAAACGGCGACTTATCAGTGGACTCCTGTCTACAGTTATTAATGGCAAACTCAGCTAACAACAAGAATGAAGACCACTCCTTCTGGTTCTCCGAAACAAAACATCTCAAGTAAGTCTCCAGATTATGATTGGTGCACTCCGTCTGTCCCTTCAACTGAGGATGAAAAGCCGAAGAAAAGGACAGTTGTACCCCCAGTCGAGTACAGAATGCTTTCCAGAGTCTGGAAACAAACTGAGTCCCTCGATCAGACACCACATCAGAGGGAATGCCATGTAGTTTCACAATGTTATCGACAAACACCTGTGCAAGAGTTTTGGCATTAGGTAGAGCAGGCAACGCTATAAAATGCGCCATATTGCCACCACTACTACCACCAGGATCACGTTTTTTCCCGAAGAATTTGGTAAATCCGTGATAAAATCCATGGACAAATGCGTCCAAGGTCTGGACAGGATGGGTAACGGAAGAAAAGATCCAGAAGGCCAAGTATGTGTTTTGTCACCTTAGCACGAGCACAGGTACAACAGACTGACACATAGTCCTCAACACACTTATGCAACCCCGGCCACCAAAATCTGTGTGAAATGAGATCGACAGTGGATCTACTCCCAGGGTGTCCAGCCAAGACAGTATAGTGATGTTCCTCAAATACCTTGTGACGTAAGTGGAACAAATAATTTCCCTGGAGGACAAGAATCCGGTGCATCCTCTTGGGCCTCCAACACCTTAGCCTCAAGATCAGGTTATAGGGCAGCTATGACTACCCTTTCAGACAAATAGGACTAGGATATTTAGAATCACCCCCCAGCAAAGCTGCGCAACAAATCATCCGACTTGACGTTCTTAACCCCAGGGCGGTAGGTGATAATGAAGTTAAATCTGGTGAAAAACATAGACCATCTGGCCTGCCTTGGATTCAGTCATTTAGCCGACTCAAGGTAAGCCAGATTCTTGTGATCACCGTAATAGGATGAATTGTTCCTTCCAACCAATGGCGCCATTCTTCAAAAGCCAACTTAATGGCCAGCAATTCCCTATTACCCACGTCATAATTTCTTTCAGCAGTCGAGAGTTTTTTAGAGAAAAAAGCACATGGGCGCCATTTACTAGGTTAAGGACCTTGCGACAAAACTGCTCCCACCCCTACCTCGGATGTGTCAACCTCTACAATGAATGGCTGAGACACATCTGTTTGCACCAGAATAGGGGCTGAAGCAAAACATTCCTTCACAGCAGCAAAGGCTTGTAATGCCACTTCAGACCAAACAGAGAAATCGACCTCCTTCCTAGTCATGTCTGTTAATGTCCTTCCTAGTCATGTCTGTTAATGTTTTAACCACAGGCGAATAGTTCAAGATGAATTTACGGTAGTAGTTGGTGAATACCAAAAAATGCATAAGCGCTTTCAGATTTCTGGGTCGATCCCAGTTCAACACTGCACGGACTTTCTCAGGATCCATACGAAAACCTGAGGATGAGAGCAGGTAACCCAGGAATTGAACTTCCTGAACAGCAAAAACAAATTTTTCCATCTTTGCATACAATTTATTCTCTCTTAGGATGTGTAACACCTGTCTGACATGATCCTGATGAGTCTCGATGTGTGGAGAATAAATTAGTATGTCATCCAGATATACAACAACAAATCTTCCCACCAGATGATGAAGGATATCATTGACAAAGCGTTGAAAAACCGCTGGAGCATTGGTTAACCCAAAAGGCATGACCAGATTGTCAAAATGACCCTCAGGGGTATTAAAGGCCGTTTTCCATTCGTCTCCCTCTTCGATCCTTACCAAATTATATGCCCCCCTCAGATCCAATTTAGAACCTTTGGCACCGACAATTTGATTAAACAAATCCGGAATCAAAGGAAGGGGGTAAGGATCACGGACAGTAATATGGTTGAGCACACGTAAGTCGATGGTCTAAGGGTACCATCTTTTTTTTTTTACTAAGAAAAACCCAGCAGCCACTGGGGATTTGGACTGGTCTGATATGACCCTTCGCCAAGCTCTCAGTGATATACTCCCGAACAGCCTTTCTTTCGGGCTCCGAAAGATTATACAAGCGAGATTGGGCAGTTTAGCTCCAGGAATAAGATTGACGAGACAATCATATTCCCAATGCAGGGGTAACTCCTGGTTACCAGTCTCAGAAAACACATCAGAAAATTCAGAAATTAATGAGGGTACAGTTTTAGTGGTGACCACAGAGAAAGACGTATTAAGACAGTGTTCCATGCATAAATAACTCCAATCGAGACACCACGCAACAAAAAATAAATACATTTTTGTCCTATACTAAATCGAGTGTGCGGATTACAAATCCGAAGTCAGAATTGTTGTAACACATCACAAAATTTTGCTATGCATAAGTATGCCTAAATGAATTAAGCACTTGGAAAGCATTAAATAATTTTGAACAGAACAAGTTTTACTCCAACAATTACCTGATCTATATCAAAGTTTGCGTAGTAAACAGTGTGTGAAAATGTAATGGAATAACAAAATTTCAAAAAGTCTAGTTTTTAAGTTTAAAAGTCTTACTTGGGCAAGGCCCAGTACTGTTAAAAGTGCTTCAGGCATCTGCTTTTGCGTTTGTGAACGGTCATATTTTCTCGTTTAAAAAAACAGCAGTAGTCCCCCATCATGTTGGGATTCCAGCAGCCTTGATACCAGTTCTCCATTGTAGAAATATCTTTATGGAACCGCTCTCCATGTTTGGCACTTACATGTCCCAAATTGGGTGGGAAAAAGTCAAGATGGGAATGTAAAAAATGCACTTTCAATGACATTCGGCAGCCAAGTTGTTCATATGCTGTAAGCATGTTGTCTACTAATTCAGCATAGTTTGCAGCTCGTCTGTTCCCAAGGAAGTTCTACACTACTAGCACAAATGCATCCCAAGCTGAAAGTTACAGAAGGTTGAGTTTTGTTCTTAATGGGTCATCATGCATTAGTTTGTTAATTTCGGGGCCAATAAAATTTCCGGCCTTTATTTTAGCATCAGTTTTCAGTGTTCTATACTACTCTTTGAAATACTGGAAACCATTTCCATCATGATCAAGAGCAATTACAACATTTTTCATTAAACCAAGTTTAATGTGAAGTGGTGGAAGATAAACTTGAAGTGGATCGACCAGTGATTTGTGTCGTACATTGTACTGACCAACTGTGTGCTCAACTCTGAGAGGCCACTGTCTCATTTTGTAATGATTGTTGTCATCACAACTGTTCCATAGGAACAAGAAACACATATGCTTTGTGTACCCTAACTGTAGACCAAGCAGCAGTGCTACCACTTTCAGGTCAGCACAAATTTTCCATTTATGTTCTGAGTATTTGATAATTTTCAAAATGAACTCCATAAAAGCATGGGTCTCTTCGATTCCAACCACATGAGCCAATGTTACCATTGTGCAACAAGACAGCTTTCAAACTTGTTTTGCTAGAGTCTATGAATAGCCTCCATTCATCGGGAACATGTGTACCATCTAACTCCATCATAAGACCATTTACATCAGTACAGAAACAGACATAGCTTTCCATTGCATAACTTGGTGTGTCGATGATGAAAGTGTAAAGCTGTGGTGCCTCGTTGTAGAAAATTCCATTCCTGAAGTCTAGAACCTAGCAGTTCTGACTTGTCTTTAGATAATGACAGATCTCTTACCAGATCATCTAAATCTGATTGGCTCAGCAAGTGCGGCTGACCCTCCAGTTGTTCTAGATCAGGAAATACATTGTGACAATTAACATCTTCTTCTTCATCAGGATCAGAACCATCTGTTTGAATTGCAGTTCCTGCTGTGGGAGGCACTGGATTCTCTACATCGTGTGGTACTGGTTTACGAGCAGACTCAGTCAGGATACACAATTTGTAACTTGTTTCTCTTCGAATATCCGGCGATTTTAGTCATGCAAAAGTAACTGTCTGAATGGTGATTTTTCTTCTCATGCCAAACCATAGGCACTGCAAAAGCCATTCCTTTCCTTTTACCATTCAAGCACTGCGTTAGCCCAGAGTAACACACAGTGCAACAAACATGAGGTGCCCAACTTTTATCTTGATCTCCAATTTTACAGTCAAAATAATACTTGTAAGCAAGACACACTCGCTTTGTCAGATTCTTGTGCTGATCATAAGTAGTGTATTTGCCACATATGTAGCAGAAATTGTCTGGATCGTTAACACATTTGTGTTTATCCATCTTAAGTTTCAAAACTGATAGCATTATAACAGATCACTTTATCAAAATCTGTCTAGCTTGCCTTATACTATATTTTTACTGCTGACATCAGCCTTAGTGCGTCCAGACCAGTCTGGACATGTCCATTGGAATATTTCCAATATAATGCATTAATATTATAACTGAATAGGCTTTGCATGTATAACTTAAAATCTAGATGTGTCAGGCAAATTCCAAGTTCATATTTAGAATCAGCGCGCTCATTTTAGTATAAATCACATGTTTTTCTCTCAGTAGCAAAATCATTGTTGCGCGGTGCAATCTGTCTCGCATGCCAGTCAATGGTAGGGTTATGTTTGCTTAACAATGGTGACCCCAAAACTATCAGAGCAGTCAGACCCTCCAACACATAACATGAGATCGATTCCTGATCACCCACTCTTAAATAGATGTCATTTACCACTTGCGACAACCACTTTGGTAAGAGGTGTAGAATCAATTGAAATGCTTTTCTCTAGTGCACTAGTAGTCAACCCATGAAAGCGAACGAACTGTCCATCAATCAGGTTAACCCCTGCCCCACTATCGATAAATATCTCGATTTCCACCGTTTTGTACTCTAGCGCCACCTCGGCAGACAGGAGAAATCGGGTACTACCAGTAAATTACAAAAGTATGTTTTCTTGCTCCCCACCCACACCACCAATAGTTATTTGGGGATTAAACCCTTTTCTTTTGTTTTCACCTTGATACTGAATGTACGGCAAATATTTACAAAATATCCCTTCTTTCCACAATAAAAACAGACTCCCTTCATATGACCAAAGCTGAATTAACAGTTTAACAGATTAGCTATTTTTGTGTCAGGGGTACAAAGATGGTGCATTGCACCCACAAAAAATCGCTATAGGTCACCCACAGAATTAACAGCCAGATTAACCCCTTACCCTGGGTTCACACCTGAGCGTTTCTGAGACGCGCGTTTTACGCGCGTATTTGTCGCGCGTTTTTATGCGTGTTTTTTACAATAGTAAACGCGTGTTTGATGCGCTTTTGTGTGATTGACTGCAGTGTTGTCCAATGAGTCTATGGACCAAAACGCGCGACAAACACCCCAAAAAAAGCGTAGGAACGCGCTGTAAAACGCTCAGGTGTGAACCCAGGGTTAAGGACCGGGCTCATTTTTACCTTCAGGACCAGGTCATTTTTTGCAAATCTGACCAGTGTAGCTTTATGTGGTGATAACTTTAAAATGCTTTGACTTATTCAGGCCATTCTGAGATTGTTTTTTCGTCACATATTGTACTTCATGACACTGGTAAAATGGAGTCAATAAAATTATTTTTTATTTATAAAAAAAATAGCTAATTTGCCTCAAATTTTGAAAAATGTGCAAATTTCCAAGTTTCAATTTCTCTACTTCTATAACACATATTAATACCTACAAAAATTGTTATTACTTTACATTTCCCTTATGTCTACTTCATGTTAGGATCATTTTGGGAATGACATTTTATTTTTGGGGGACGTTACAAGGCCTAGAAGTTTAGAAGTGAATCTTGAAATTTCTCAGAAATTTTCAAAAACCAACTTTTTAAGGACCAGTTTCAAGTCTGCAGTTACTTTGTGAAGCTTACATGATAGAAACCACCCAAAAATGACCCCATTCTAGAAACTACACGCCTCAAGGTATTCAAAACTGATTTTACAAATGTCGTTAACCCTTTAGGTGTTCCACAAGAATTAATGGAAAATAGAGATACAATTTCAAAATTTAACTTTTTGGGCAGATTTTCCATTTTAATATTTTTTTTCCACTTACAAAGCAAGGTTTAACAGCCAAACAAAACTCAATATTTATGGCCCTGATTCTGTAGTTTACAGAAACACCCCATATGTGGTTGTAAACTGCTGTACGGGCACACGGCAGGGCACAAAATGAAAGGAATGCCATACGGTTTTTGGAAGGCAGATTTTGCTAGACTGTTTTTTTTGACACCTTGTCCCATTTGAAGCCCCCCTGATACACACCTAGAGTAGAAACTCCATAAAGGTGACCCTAGCTAAGAAACTACACCCCTCAAAGTGTTCAAAACTGATTTAACAAACGTCGTTAAACCCTTTAGGTGTTCCACAAGAATTAATGGAAAAATAGAGATACAATTTCAAAAGTTCACTTTTATGGAAGATTTTCCATTTTAATATTTTTTTTCCAGTTACAAAGCAAGGGTTAACAGCCAAACAAAACTCAATATTTATGGCCCTGATTTAGTAGTTTACAGAAACACCCCATATGTGGTCGTAAACTGCTGTACGGGCACACGGCATGGCGCAGAAGGAAAGGAATGCCATACGTTTTTTGGACGGCAGATTTTGCTAGACTGGTTTTTTGACACCATGTCCCATTTGAAGCCCCTCTGATGCACCCCTAGAGTAGAAACTCCAAAAAAGTGACCCCATTTTAGAAACTACGGGATAGGGTGGAAGTTTTGTTGGTACTAGTTTAGGGTACATATGATTTTTGGTTGCTCTATATTACACTTTTTGTGAGGCAAGGTAACAAGAATTAGCTATTTTGGCACCGCTTTTTTTTTGTTATTTACAAAATTCATCTGACAAGTTAGATCATGTGGTATTTTTATAGAGCAGGTTGTCACGGACGCGGCAATACCTAATATGTATACAATTGTTTTATTTATGTAAGTTTTACACAATGATTTCATTTATTAAACAAAACAAATCATGTTTTAGTGTCTCCATAGTCTGAGAGCTATAGTTTTTTCAGTTTTTGAGCGATTATCTTAGGTAGGGTCTCATTTTTTGCAGGATGAGATGACGGTTTGATTGGCACTATTATGGGGTGCATATCACTTTTTGATCGCTTGCTATTACACTTTTTGTGATGTAAGATGACAAAAAAATTGCTTTTTTTACACCGTTTTTATTTTAATTTTTTTACAGTGTTCACCTGAGGGGTTAGGTCATGTTATATTTTTATAGAGCTGGTCGATATGGATGTGGAAATACCTAATATGTATACTTTTTATTTATTTATGTAATTTTTACACAATGTTTTCATTTTTGAAACAAAAAAATCATGTTTTAGTGTTTCCCTAGTGTAAGAGCCATAGTTTTTTCAGTTTTTGGGCCATTATCTTGGGTAGGGTATGATTTTTGCAGCATGAGATGACGGTTTGATTGGCACTATTTTGGGGTGCATATGACTTTTTGATCGCTTGTTATTACACTTTTTGTGATGTAAGGTGACAAAATATGGTTTATTTAGCACAGTTTTTATTTTTTATTTTTTTACATTGTTTATCTGAGGGGTTTGTTTATGTGACATTTTTATAGAGCCGGTCGATACGGACACGGTGATCCCTTATATGTATACTTTTTTTTTATTTATGTAAGTTTTACACAATGATTTCATTTTAGAAACAAAAAAAAAATCATGTTTTAGTGTTTCCATAGTCTAAGAGCCATAGTTTTTTCAGTTTATGGGCGATTATTCTGGGTAAGGTATGATTTTTGCGGGATGAGATGACGGTTTGAGTGGCCCTATTTTGGGGTGCATATGAATTTTTGATCGCTTGCTATTACACTTTTTGTGATGTAAGGTGACAAAAAATGGTTTATTTAGCACAGTTTTTATTATATTTTTTTACAGTGTTCACCTGAGGGGTTAGGTCATGTGATATTTTTATAGATCCGGTCAATACGGACGTGGCGATACCAAATATGTATACTTTTTTTTATTTATGTAAGTTTTACACAATAACAGCTTTTTTAAAACCAAAAAAGTGATGTTTTAGTGTCTCCATATTCTGAGCCATAGTTTTTTTTTTTTTTAGGAGATTGTCTCTGGTAGAGGCTCATTTTTTGCGAGATGAGGTGACGGTTAGATTGGTACTATTTTGGTGGGCGTACGCCTTTTTGATCGCTTGCTGTTGTGCTTTTTGTGATGTAAGGTGACAAAAAAATTGTTTATTTAGCACAGTTTTTTATTTTTTTTACGGTGTTCATCTGAGGGGTCAGGTCATTTGATATGTTTATAGAGCTGGTCGATACGGATGCGACGATAACTAATATGTCTATATGTCTTTTCCCTATTTTTTTAACTATTTTTTTAACTTTATTTTTGGAAAAGGATGCTTTTTTTTTACTTGAAACTTTAATTTTTTTTGTAAAACTTTAATTTTATTAACTTTTTTTTCCACTTTATTATTTGCCCCAATCTGGGACTTCAACATTACAGGGTCTGATCTCTGTTTCAATGCAGCACAATACATCTGTATTGTGCTGTATTGAACTGTTAGTGTCTTACACTGTAAGATGCTTGGTTTTGCGCTGCCATGGCAACCATCGAGTCCCCGCCACAGCAGCACGGGGACCGATGGATGAGGTGAGGGAGTGCAAACCTCCCATATGCCACGGGGAGGAACGACTACAGGACGAGAACGCTAAGTGCCGGCGATTTAGGACGAGCATTCTCACCCTGGGTCGTTAAGGGGTTAATTATTAAATTTCAGTGTCACGGGTGCCAAGATGGTGCATTGTACCCACAAAAGATCGCTATAGGTCACCCATAGAATTAACATCCAGATTAATTATTACATTTCTGTGTCAGGGGTGCAAAGCTGGTGTATTGCACCCACACAAAAAATCATTATAGGTCACCCACAGAAAAAAAAGCCAGATGAGATTCCTATAACATTTTCCCTAACTTAAGCTGCCTGCTTTCTATCCCTGCACTACTCAGAGCTGATGGGCGGTACTACACATGATCCAGCCTGTATAGAGGCTGGGTCACATGATGCACCGGCCAATCACAGTCATGCCATTAGTAGGCATGGCTGTGATGGCTTCTAAGTGCCCATAGCTTAAAAGCTTGTTGATTGGCTCCCCTGCAGCCTTTTAACATGCTTTATTAAATAGTCCGAACACCAAACTCAAACCTGAACGTTTGCTGAAAAGTTCTGGTTCGGGTCCGGTTACCCAAACTCGCAAAGTTTGCAGTTCGTGTTCTCTCAACACTACTTAGCACACATCGCCATTGGGCTGCAAATATAGTCAGTGGTATAACATACACTTATGGGTATTTGATCACATTTGGTCCCTTGCCTTGTCACAGTGCAAGTATTGTCACAACATCATTAGAAAAAAATAGTGGACTTAAAGAGGACCTGTCACCTCTCCTGGTGTCAGTTTTGGTAAATGACTGCATTCCACATGAAATGACAATTCTGGCGTTCCTACTTGGGGGAAGTCCCTGAACAGTTTGACACTGTCCAATCAGTGTTACTAGTGGTAGACTGCAGGGTCACACCTCTATACATAAATGTATAGTAGCAATAAAAGAGGAAGGATACAACATGGAGTTATGTCAGTTGCTATTACATAAGAAATATAAGTATTAACTGAAACAGGAATATTACAATCTAATAAAGTGATGGCCTATTTCTGTGTCCATTTCTAAGTTTTCCCTACACAATGGTGGACCTGGGCACCCGCTGTACAAGAAACTCCAGCACAGGCCCATTCACTTTAATGGACCTTACAGCAGTTCCTTGCACATTGGAACAAAAGCAGCAAAAGGGCTGCAGCTGTAAAGTAGCACTCCAGACCCGTCTTTCTCAGGAATGACATGGGTCTTGTCATAGGTTGGACTCTAACCAATCATCAAGTGAAGGCATATCTCTTGTGCCCTGTGAAAATTAGAAGCCACTTTGGGAAGAAAAGCAGGGTCTCGTCTAAAAGAAATTCTATGATCCTTAATGGACATGTAGGGTGGGCTGATAGACAATGCTTGAAGCTCCGCTATCCTTCTTGCTGAAAGATACACTTAAATGCTAACATTTTTATCAGACTGTTACTTAGAGGTTCAAACGGCTCCTTAAAGGCTTTGTACACCTTTGTGCACTAAAAATCAATAACCTCATATCTTACCGTAATGCAGCACATAATAAAATTGCACTTGTTAGTTTACTGGTATCAGCTTTGCTTCACATGCCCTCAGAATTCTGAGGGCCTTCTATGAGATTCACTCACTGTTTCGCAGGTCTCCTGAGCTCTGTGGATGTTCCTGTGGATTTCACATGCACCAGCACAAGCTCTGCTGCCCCGCCCCACATCCTGCTACATAGCTCATAGCTGCACAGCTAGCAGCCACTTCCATACAGACTGCATTCTCTTGATGAGCTTCAAGAGGTAGTCACCTGAAATGGTTTTCACTTCACAGGTGTGCCCTGTCAGGTTTAATAGGTGGGATTTCTTGCCTTATAAATAGGGTTGGGACCATCAGTTGCGTTGTGGAGAAGTCAGGTGGATACACAGCTGATAGTCCTACTGAATAGACTGTTAGAATTTGTATTATGGCAAGAAAAAAGCAGCTAAGTATAGAAAAACGAGTGGCCATCATTACTTTAAGAAATGAAGGTCAGTCAGTCCGAAAAATTGGGAAAACTTTGAAAGTGTCCCCAAGTGCAGTCACAAAAACCATCAAGCGCTACAAAGAAACTGGCTCACATGAGGACCGCCCCAGGAAAGGCAGACCAAGAGTCACCTCTGCTGCGGAGGATAAGTTCATCCGAGTCACCAGCCTCAGAAATCGCAGGTTAACAGCAGCTCAGATTAGAGACCAGATCAATGCCACACAGAGTTCTAGCAGCAGACACATCTCTAGAACAACTGTTAAGAGGAGACTGTGTGAATCAGGCCTTCATGGTAGAATATCTGCTAGGAAACCACTGCTAAGGACAGGCAACAAGCAAAACAGACTTGTTTGGGCTAAAGAACACAAGGAATGAACATTAGACCAGTGGAAATCTGTGCTTTGGTCTGATGAGTCCAAATTTGAGATCTTTAGTTCCAACCACCGTGTCTTTGTGCGACGCAGAAAGGACTCTACATGCCTGGTTCCCACCGTGAAGCATGGAGGAGGAGGTGTGATGGTGTGGGGGTGCTTTGCTGGTGACACTGTTGGGGATTTATTCAAAATTGAAGGCATACTGAACCAGCATGGCTACCACAGCATCTTGCAGCGGCATGCTATTCCATCCGGTTTGCGTTTAGTTGGACCATCATTTATTTTTCAACAGGACAATGACCCCAAACACACCTCCAGGCTGTGTAAGGGCTATTTGACAATGAAGGAGAGTGATGGGGTGCTGCGCCAGATGACCTGGCCTCCACAGTCACCGGACCTGAACCCAATCGAGATGGTTTGGGGTGAGCTGGACCGCAGAGTGAAGGCAAAAGGGCCAACAAGTGCTAAGCATCTCTGGGAACTCCTTCAAGACTGTTGGAAGACCATTTCAGGTGACTACCTCTTGAAGCTCATCAAGAGAATGCCAAGAGTGTGCAAAGCAGTAATCAAAACAAAAGGTGGCTACTTTGACGAACCTAGAATATGACATATTTTCAGTTGTTTCACACTTTTTTGTTATGTATATAATTCCACATGTGTTAATTCATAGTTTTGATCCCTTCAGTGTGAATCTACAATTTTCATAGTCGTGAAAATAAAGAAAACTCTTTGAATGAGAAGGTGTGTCCAAACTTTTGGTCTGTACTGTGTATATATATATATATATATATATATATATATATATATACATACAGTACAGACCAAAAGTTTGGACACACCTTCTCATTCAAAGGTTTTCTTTATTTTCATGACTATGAAGGCATCAAAACAATGAATTAACACATTTGGAATTATATACATAACAAAAAAGTGTGAAACAACTGAAAATATCTAATATTCTAGGTTCTTCAAAGTAGCCACCTTTTGCTTTGATTACTGCTTTGCACACTCTTGGCATTCTCTTGATGAGCTTGAAGAGGTAGTCACCTGAAATGGTTTTCACTTCACAGGTGTGCCCTGTCAGGTTTAATAAGTGAGATTTCTTGCCTTATAAATGGGGTTGGGACCATCAGTTGCGTTGTGGAGAAGTCAGGTGGAGACACAGCTGATAGTTCTACTGAATAGACTGTTAGAATTTGTATTATGGCAAGAAAAAAGCAGCTAAGTAAAGAAAAATGAGTGGCCATCATTACTTTAAGAAATTAAGGTCAGTCAGTCCGAAAAATTGGGAAAACTTTGAAAGTGTCCCCAAGTGCAGTCACAAAAACCATCAAGCACTACAAAGAAACTGGCTCACATGCGGACCGCCCCAGGAAAGGAAGACAAAGAGTCACCTCTGCTGCGGAGGATAAGTTCATCTGAGTCACCAGCCTCAGAAATCGCAGGTTAACAGCAGCCCAGATTAGAAACCAGGTCAATGCCACACAGAGTTCTAGCAGCAGACACATCTCTAGAACAACTGTTAAGAGGAGACTGTGTGAATCAGGCCTTCATGGTAGAATATCTGCTAGGAAACTACTGCTAAGGACAGGCAACAAGCAGAAGAGATTTGTTTGGGCTAAAGAACACAAGGAATGGACATTAGACCAGTGGAAATCTGTGCTTTGGTCTGATGAGTCCAAATTTGAGATCTTTGGTTCCAACCACCGCGTCTTTGTGCGACGCAGAAAAGGTGAACGGATGGACTCTACATGCCTGGTTCCCACCGTGAAGCATGGAGCAGGAGGTGTGATGGTGTGGGGGTGCTTTGCTGGTGACACTGTTAGGGATTTATTTAAAATTAACCAGCATGGCTACCACAGCATCTTGCAGCGGCATGCTATTCCATCCGGTTAGCGTTTAGTTGGACCATCATTTATTTTTCAACAGGACAATGACCCCAAACACACCTCCAAGCTGTGTAGGGGCTATTTGACCATGAAGGAGAGTGATGGGGTGCTGCGCCAGATGACCTGGCCTCCACAGTCACCGGACCTGAACCCAATCGAGATGGTTTGGGGTGAGCTGGACCGCAGAGTGAAGGCAAAAGGGCCAACAAGTGCTAAGCATCTCTGGGAACTCCTTCAAGACTGTTGGAAGACCATTTCAGGTGACTACCTCTTGAAGCTCATCAAGAGAATGCCAGGAGTGTGCAGAGTAGTAATCAAAGCAAAAGGTGGCTACTTTGACGAACCTAGAATATGACATATTTTCAGTTGTTTCACACTTTTTTGTTATGTATATAATTCCACATGTGTTAATTCATAGTTTTGATGCCTTCAGTGTGAATCTACAATTTTCATAGTCATGAAAATAAAGATAACTCTTTGAATGAGAAGGTGTGTCCAAACTTTTAGTCTGTACTGTATATATATATATATATATATATATATTATCCTAGCTGAAGGACCCGACTTTGCTCGGGTATATTTAATCTATTTCATTTAATGTGTTTGTGTGTCAATAAAATATATCAACACCATCCACTATAACAGTGACATCTATAGCACTCTGTCCCCTTAACACTGACCCCCCTACAGTGCCCCGTCCCTTAAAATTGGACGTCCACAGGAGTCTAACCGCTTAACTTTGACCTTTACAGCGGCCTTCCCCTTTAGCAGTGAGTTTTACAGCACACCACCCCCTTGACAGTGGCCTCCCTCAACAGTGGCCTCTACAGCAATCTGCCCCTTAACATTGACCTCCATAGCAGACCATCCCCTTAATTGTGACCTCCATAGCATCCTTCCCCTAGGGTGACCAGAGGTCCAGTTTCAGGCCGGACAGTCCGGATTTTAGACTCCCTGTCCTCCGTCTGGTGCAGATCCTGCACGGACACAAGGATGTCCTTTTGAACAGCTCAAACTGAAACAGCAGCACTGTGCTGTCTGAGTGTGAGCTGCAGGAAAAAAGTTACCATCCCTCCCACTCCTGCAGCTGACAGTTGATTTTTAACTTCACTTTTTCAATCCCTGTCGGCTGAGGAGTAGGAGGGGCGTGGCATAACCAGATCGGGGCGTGGCTTAGCGGGACCTAGAAGTTGATATTTAACTTCATTTTTTCAATCCCTGTCGGCTGAGTAGTAGGAGGGGGCATGGCATAACCAGATTGGGGCGTGGCTTAGCGGGACCTAGAAGTTGATTTTTAACTTCATTTTTTCAATCCCTGTCAGCTGAGAAGTGGGAGGGGTCGTGGCCTAACTGGATCAGGGGTGTGTCCTTTTGAACAGCTCACTCTAAGACAGCAGCACTGTGCTGTTTGAGTGTGAGCTGCAGGGTGAAAGTCACCCTCCCTCCCACCTCTGCAGCTGACAGAAGTTGATTTTTAACTTCATTTTTTCAATCCCTGTCAGCTGAGAAATGGGGGCGTGGTCTAACCAAATCGGGTGTGTGGCTTAGCGGGACCTAGAAGTTGATTTTTAACTTCATTTTTTCAATCCCTCTCGGCTGAGGAGTGGGAGGGGGCGTGGCCTAAAATGATCAGGGTGTGTCCTTTTCAACAGCTCACTTTAAGTGTGAGCTGCAGGGAGAAAGTCACCCTCCCTCCCACCCCTGCAGCTGACAGAACTTGATTTTTACCTTAATTTTTTTAATCCCTGTTGGCTGAGTGGCGTGGCTTGGCGGGACCTAGGGGCGGGGTTTTAAGTTTGTCTTTTGAGGGTGGACACATTGTGGCAGGGGGCGTGTCTGGGCTTCTTCCTCCAAGAGTGATGCTCCTCTGGGCACCTTACTGGCTCATTTGCATATCAAATAAACTGGATTTTCAGAGGATAAAAACATCTATTGCTGGAAAAAAGGCACATCTGGAAATAAGGTACTAAGTGCTATTAGGCCATGGCTTTACTTCAATAGCGATTATCCTTGTGACAGATTTCATTTTAAGCTCACCTACAGCAGTGAAGAAAAATGGCTGGGTTGTTATGGAAACCTGGTGAAAAAGCTGTGTGTGTGTGGAGACTGGCCTGTGAGCTTCAATTGGCTAATAAGGGTCATGTGACCAAGCTTCTATTGGCTAATGCATTTTTTGGGAATATCTCAGGAACTGTACATCAGCAGTCTCAAGCACTTTATTCACTCCTGTGGTCACAATGTTTTCAGCTCATTTTCAGAGCCTTTTTGCAACCTATGAGCTGAAACATTGCGTACAAGGTTCTGGTTATCTAAGAATTCCGTCATGGATTCTGCAACCCGAACCTGAGCCTTTTACGCTGAACTTGAAACACAAGTTCGCTCATCCCTAGTTGTGACCACATGGGTGAATAAAGTGTTTTTCTTTTTACTTATTTTTTGTGAGTGCTACCATTATTTTTTATTTTTACATTGTCCTGGATTTGTTGCCGGATCCATTGGCCTGCACCTCCATATTTATATTTGGCCTGATGTGCTTCCATTATCATAAATCAATATATACAGTGGATATAAAAAGTCTACACACCCCTGTTAAAATGTCAGGTTTCTTTAATGTTGCTGTAGGCCTCTTGTTAGCCTCCCAGACCAGTTTTCTTCTCGTCTTTTCATCAATTTTGGAGGGACGTCCAGTCTTGCCACTCTACCCCATAGCCCAGACATATGAAAAATACGGGAGATTGTTGTCAAATGTACCACACAGCCAGTACTTGCCAGATATTCCTGCAGCCCCTTTAATGTTGCTGTAGGCCTCTTGTTAGCCTCCCAGACCAGTTTTCTTCTCGTCTTTTAATCAATTTTGGAGGGACGTCCAGTTCTTGGTAATGTCACTGTTGTGCCATATTTTCTCCACTTGATGATGACTGTCTTCACTGTGTTCCATGGTATATCGAATGCCTTGGAAATTCTTTTATACCCTTCTCCTGACTGATACCTTTTAACAATGAGATCCCTCTGATGCTTTGGAAGCTCTCTGTGGACCATGGCTTTTGCTGTGGGATGTAACTATATTTGTGGTTAATCAGAGGCACTTTAAATGATGGCAGGTGTATGCTGACTCCTATTTAACATGATTTTGAATGTGATTGCTTCATTCTGAACACAGCTACATCCCCAGTTATAAGAGGGTGTGCACACTTATGCAACCACATTATTTTAGTTTTTTTCCCTCCACCTAAAAGATTTCAGTTTGTTTTTCAATTGAGTGGTACAGTTTATAGGTCACAAGTTTGGGTTACGTTGCAGCTTGATAATCATAAGGTAACTCGTGTAGGTGTGATATATAGACCACCTAGCCAAGTCAAAGAATTAGATGATCTACTAGTTGAGGAAATAGCTAAAATGACATTGAAAGGGGAAGTTATCATTATGGGAGACTTTAATCTTCCTGATGTATACTGGAAAACCAAAATACTCAGCAGAAGTGGCCAAAATTATTAAAAACAAAAAGACTGCATTTAGTCATTATAAAAAAAGCAAAAACAAGGATGACAGGCAAATATATAAGATTAGGCAGAGATAGGCCAAGAAAGTTATAAGAGCTTCTAAAGCACAGGCAGAAGTGGAATTAGCTCAGTCAGTGAAAAAAGGACTGATAAGACATTGTTCAGATACATAAAAATTACCAAATTAAAGAAGGAAGGTATATGTAAGAAGAACTAGCTGACTGCCTTAATGAATACTTCTGTTCAGTTTTTACAAAGGAAAATAAAGGAAAAGGACCTCAGTTAGAGAGGAAGACTAATGAATCTTTTGATGCATGTGTCTTTACAGAGGAAGAGGTTCTAAGTCTAAAATGTCTAAAATTAATACAAATAAGTCACAGGGGCCTGATGGGATACACCCAAAGCTTTTAAAAGACCTTAGCGGTAAACTAGAAAAACCATTAGCAGATTTATTTAACCATTCGCTGGTAACAGGAGTCGTCCCAAAAGATTGGAAATTAGCAAATGTGCCCATTCACAAGAAAGTTAGTAGGGAGGAATCGGGCAACTATAGGCCAGTAAGCCTGACATCAATAGTGGGGAAATTAATGGAAACCATACTTAATGAGAAGATTGTGGAACATCTAAAATCCCATGGATTGAAAGATGAAAAACAGCATGGGTTTACTTCAGGGAGATCATGTCAAACTAATCTTATAGATTTTTTTGATTGGGTGACTAAAAAAATAGATGGCGGAGGTGCAGTAGACATCGCTTATCTAGACTTTAGTAAGGCTTTTGATACTGTCCCGCATAGAAGGCTTATCAATAAATTGCAGTCTTTGTGCTTGGACTCCCATATTGTTGAATGGATTAGGCAGTGGCTGAGGAACAGACAACAGAGGGTTGTAGTCAATGGAGTACATTAAGATCATGGTCTTGTTACCAGTGGGGTACCTCAGGGATCTGTTCTGGGACCCATATTGTTTAATATCTTTATCAGCGAAATTGCAGAAGGCCTCGGTGGTAAGGTGTGTCTTTTTGCTGATGACACAAAGATTTGTAACAGGTGTAGGAAGGCGCAAGGGTCCGTCATTGATGGAAGGTACGTGTCACCGAGGTTCCTGGCCTCAGTGAGATAAGAACCGGTAATTTTCTGTTTCAGCCGCAGCTAGTGCTCGCTGACACCGTTCTACTTAGTGTGGCTGTAAAGCCAATCCAGGCTGGTTCTTATTGGGAGCAGCCAAAGAGCAGGGTGGGTGGCTGTTCCCCACGTCCAGGCCAGGGTTTGAGCTGGGGTTTAAAAACACAGCCAGCAGCTCAGCCAGGGTGGAGGGCTGAGACCCATGTGAGGGGAAACAGGCCGACTAAAGCCTGCTGATGGATTCTTGTAGGCAGAACAGCCCGCATGGTGTGAACTGACAACAATACTGCAAGGTGACTTTTTTTTGATTGAAAGTGTTCTTTTTTGTTCTGTGAACTTTCTAATGTGTGAATAAACACTGAACTTTTGGTTTACAAACTGGTTGGTGCCTCTATACTGCATCCGCTTATCCTGTTTACCAGAGCGAATCCCCACAATTGGTGGAGGATGCGTGCAATCGCAGTGAGGCTGGCGTAAAACCAAAATATTTTTGTTGCATTTTTTTTTCGTGGTCTGTTGTATGTCCTGGATTAAGTTGCAACCAGCATCACAGGACAAGATGGAGGAGAGGATGAAGCAGCTGGTGCAGGCCAACCGCAGACTAATAGACAACTGCTAGAGGCTAATCAGCGACAGCAAGAAACGAACCAGCGGCTGCTGCAACACGTGATGGCCTTAGAAAAGACAGGAGTATGTCAGGGAGTCCATGATGCCCGGAAAGTGGTCCACACGGCGATCCCCAAGATGGTACCGACAGATGACGTCGAAACCTGCCTGGCAGTGTTCGAAAAGGTGGCCGTGATGGAGAGTCTACTCCAAGACCAGTGGACTGAGGTCATCGCTCTGTTCCTGGCATCAGGACCCCAACAGGTTTACTTTGATTTACCGTACGAGCAAGCTGCAGACTACTATAAGGTCAAGGGTGAGATCCTGGCGACACTGGGGGTGAATGTGTTGGTCCGGGCCCAGCGGGTGCATCAGTGGGAGTTTAACCCGGCTGAGCCAGCGAGACCCCAGTATTATAATTTGCTGCATATCTTGCAAAAATGGCTACCGCCTGATGTACTGAGTCCCACTGCTATGCTGGAACATATTATAGCTGACAAATTCTGGAGGTCATTGCAACCACCCCTCCAGCGCTGGGTTGGCCAGACGTCTCCTACTAGTGCCCTGGAGATGGTGGACCTGGTCGAACGGTATGGGGCTACTGAGAAACTCCAGGGGGGAACTCTGGGGAAGGGTGTAGCAAAATCCAGAAAATCCCTGCCCCAGACCCGATGGCCTGAGTGGAGAAAAAACACACGGGATGTGCCCTTTGGAGATCGGAACCCGATAATATGCTGGCGGTGTCATGAGCCCAGCTATGTAATGTCCCCACCTGGTCGAGCCCATGGACGTAACTTTTGGGTATCGACAGTCATGGTATGCCAGAAGGGTCGGTGCGTCAGACACTCCAGAAACTCTCCATAACAAACTTTTGTGTCAGGTGGAGGTGGGAGTCACTCCCGTGGTGGCTCTGCTGGACTCAGGGAGTCAGGTGACCTTTGTGAGGGCTTCCCTGGTGCAACCCACCGAGTTTATTGGCCGGAAAGTCGGGGTGCTCAGCATACGTGGAGCTTTAAAAGAGGACCCCACTGCTCTGTTGTCCCTAAGCACGTGTGTCGGCAGGCGGATCCATGAGGTGGCCGTAACCACCAGCATGCACTATAAAGTGATACTAGGAAGAGACTTACCGTTGTTCCCAGCCCTGTGGCCGGCCGTTGTACATACTGATCCCCTGGAGATAGGGATAGCTCCAGTAGCGAGGCCTGGCCCAGTTGAGGTGTTAGAACACCAGAAACCAAAGGCGGAGGGGCCCACGGTAGGTCCGGTGGGTGAGGGGGAGACAATCCCACTGAATAGGATAGGTAGGGAGCATAGGAAGATAGCTCAGCCAGCCCAGAATCGGGTCTATAATCGAGCATCTGGGGTAGGTAACTGTAGCCAGGGAAATCCGGTTTTGGTTTTTGGGCCTCCTGTCGACAGTAAGTTCCTTGCTAGGTGGCAGGGGCCCTACAAAACATCAGAGAAAGTTGTAGACACAAATTACAAGGTACGCCAGCCAGGTTGGCAAAAGCCTAGGCAGGTCTACCATGTCAATTTACTAAAACCTTGAAATGTTAGGGAGACCTGTACTGAGAACAGCCCGCAGATGGTTTATCTAGGGGAAGAGATTCCTGTCGCTCTGCCACAGAAAAGATTACTGACAGCCTTTTCCGCTAAACAGACTCAGGGGTCCAGGGAGTTAGTTAGTCGGAACACGGATGTGTTCTCTGACCTCCATTAATGCCCTTCCGCAACCCACTGTGATATTGTCACTGTGCCCAAGGCAAAAGTCTGGTTAAAGCCGTACCAGGTGCCCGTGGCTCGGCAACAAGCCATCTCTGAAAGAAGCGATACAGGGTTGGCTGCAGCCTGTCACCACCTGGACAAAGAGAGAAAGTGCCGGGTCACCAGATGGCTCTGGTCACTGCAGAACTTTGAGTTCACAGTGGAGCACAGAGCAGACCGGTTGCAGAGAAACGCAGAGGCACTGTCCTGGGTGCACTGTTTATGCATGTGTTCACCAGCTCAAGGTGGAACAAAGTATGTGACACAGTAAAGGGAATTGTATGTGGATGCAGGTATTTTCCTCCCAGTGTGTGCTGCTGTCAGGTAAGGTCAAACACCGGACTGGATCGCAGGTGCCAGTCCGGGTTTTTGTTAACACGTAGCTGCCTTTAAAAGACAGCTAGGTTCATGCAGAGGGGAGCGCTGTATTGGGATCTGAGGCTTGAGCCAAGCTGGAGGTCTGAGACCCATGTGAGGGGAAACAGGCCGACTAAAGCCTGTAGTGATGGACAAACATTGGCCGGGATGTTTCGCAAACGCGAGTTTGCAATCAAATGTTCGCGAACCGCGCGTTCATGGCGGGCCCCATTCACTTTAATTGCAGACGAACCTGAAAAACCTTCAGATCATATTTCCAGCCACCAAATACTTACTAGAAGTGCACAAATAGTTCCACAACATGGACAGTGACATACCAGAGGGGAATCAATGGCAAAAATTCCCACACAAAATATGTATTTTGATCAGGGGCCATTTTTATGCATCTTAAAGGGAAACTCTCAAAAATGTGTCCTGCTGGAGCCCTAGAAAATTGTTATTTTAGGACAGTGGAGTACAGGCCCTAAAAATTAGGCATTCACCAGACAGAAAATAACAATTGATTATGTGGCTGGAGGTATATTAGGCGGTCATTGAATAACAATTTTGCTGTAGGCCAGTGGAGTACAGGCCCCAAAAATTAGGCATTCACTGGACAGAAAATAACAAGTAATTATGTGGCTGGAGGCATATTAGGCGGTCAGTGGATAACAATTTTACTGCAGGCCAGTGGAGTACAGGCCCCAAACATTAGGCATTTACCGGACAGAAAAGAACAAGTGATTATGTGGCTTGAGGTATATTAGGCGGTCATAGGATAACAATTTTACTGCAGGCCAGTGGAGTACAGGACCCAAACATTAGGCATTCACAGGACAGAAAAGAACAAGTGATTATGTGGCTGGAGGTATATTAGGCAGTCACTGGATAACAATTTTACTGTAGGCCAGTGGAGTACAGGCACCAAACATTAAGCATTCACCGGACAGAAAAGAACAATTGATTATGTGGCTGGAGGTATATTAGGCGGTCAGTGAATAACAATTTTACTGCAGGCCAAAGGAGTACACGCCCCAAAGATTTGGCATTCACTGGACAGAAAATAACAATTGATTATGTGACTGGAAGTATATTAGGCGGTCTGTGGATAATAATTTTACTGCAGGCCAGTGGAATACAGGCCCCAAACATTAGGCATTTACCTAAAAAGAAAAGAACAAGTGATTATGTGGCTGGAGGTATATTAGGCGGTCAGTGGAGTAGAGGCTGTCAGTGCATAACAATTTTACTGTAGGCCAGTGCAGTACAGGCCCCAAAAATTATGCATTCACCTGACAGAAAAGAACAAGTGATTATGTGGCTGGAGGTATATTAGATGGTCAGTGGAGTAGAGGCTCCAAAAATTAGGCTTTCATCTGACAGAAAAGGCCTTTTATGCCGCAGTATATACATAAGACAAGGACCATTCTTTGTTCTGGGTGGTGGCGGATATGTGTGGGCTGGCATGAGGAAATTTAATTACACGTGGTCGTCAAAGGTGTTGAATTCCTCTGAGATCCATGCCTCATTTATTTTTAGAAATGTGAGGTAGTCCACGCTGTCATGAGCTAGGCGAGTGCGATTGTCGTTCACGATCCCCCCTGCTGCGTTGAACGTCCTTTCGGACCGGACAATCAACGAGGGGCAACCCAAGAGTTCCATTTCAAATCGTGCCAGCTCTGACCACAGGTCAAGTCTGCACACCCAGTAGTCCAGGGGTTCCTCGCTTCTCAGAACGCCCACATCGGCCGTTAACCCGTTGTAGTCGGACACCTGTCGGTCTAGGCATTCCCTGAGGTTGGATCCAGAGGGTGGCTCTCGATGGGTTGGCTGCAAGAATGATCTCATATCTGAAGTGACCAACACATCTTCAAACCACCCTCTTCTTGCAGGCGCGGTAGGATTGGTACCCGAAACATTGCCATCAGTAGACATGGCCTTGCAGTTCGCCGGGTGGTCGCTTTGCCGAACGGGCGAACATATGGTAATATCCGCGCTCCCCATATTCTTTTACATTGTGAAGAACTTTGACCCATGACACATCCATCGGGTGGTACAGGACAGCCAATTGAGATGTTTCAGCACATGGACATACCCCCTACCTTATAAATAAACCTGATCTGGCCACCATTTTACATTCAGTCTTTTGCCAGTGTAGGGAAAGGTTGCTGTGTGGAGCAGGGACAGACTGTTAGGGACACAAAACGCTAGCTAATAGGGCCACAAAAGTCCTTTTAAGGACTGGTATAGGTGTGCTATTGATAGGTGTGACTTACTGAGGGGTGTAATATACTAATAATATACTTTCTAACATAGAAAGTAGCAGTTGTGTGCGGTTTTGATGCGATACTGCTGCCACACAGAGTGCCAAACGCTATTGGAACAAATCATTTCTACTGGTGTGATTTACCAGTTGCCCCCCCAAAAAAACTGATTGAGGCAGGGGTTTTATATACCAATAATATACTTTCTATATTGTGCATTTAGGTAGTGCAGCATTTGTTTGGGGTTTTGCTGCGTTACTGCAGCTCCACAGGATGACAAGCGCTTTTGGAACAAATAATTTCTACTGGTGTGATTTACCAGTTGCCCCCCAAAAAACCTGATTAAAGCAGGGGTGTTATATACCAATAATATACTTTCTATATAGCGCATTTAGGTAGTTCTGCGTCACCGCATCTACACAGAGTGACAAACACTATTGGAACAAAAAAGTTCTACTGGTGTGATTTTCCCGTTTGCCCCCCAAAAAAACTGATTGAGGCAGTGGTGTTATATACCAATAATATACTTTCTATATAGTGCATTTAGGTAGTGCAGCATTTGTTTGCGATTTTGCTGCGTTACCGCATCTACACAGAGTGACAAACGCCATTTGAACAAATAGTTTCTATTGGTGTGATATACCAGTTGCCACCCAAAAAGTTGATTGAAGCAGGGGTGTTATTTACGCTAAAATCATTTGCAGTCATTTCTTGTGAAAGAGCATAGGGCGGTATTTCAGTAATACACTAAACATTTAAACGCACTGAACGGTTGCATTCATTTCTGGTGAAAGAGTATAGGGGCTTATTTCATAAAAAAAAATTAAAATGCATACGCACTGCTGGTGAAAGCGTAAAGTGGCCTATTTCAGTCCAACCCAAAAAAAAAAATTTCGGTTCACTTCTGCAGTTATTTCTGTTGAAAGCGTATAGTGGCCTATTTGAGTCCAACAAGAAATATATATTCTCAGGTCACTTCTGCAGTTATTTCTGGTGAAAGCGTCTGGTAAAGCCTTTACTGGTGTATAACAGTAGAAAAAGCAATATACATTCGCCATTCTCTGCTGCACTTATATCTTGAAAAACATTTATTGACATATATCAGTAGAAAAATAAAAATATATTCAGCTTTCACTGTTGCAGTTATATGAGGTAAAGCCTTTAGTGGCGTATTTCTGTACAAAAATCAAGATATATTCAGCATTCAGCACTGCAATTATATGTGTGAAAGTCCTTTTTGTGGTATGGACTGAATTACGTTGTGTTAAAATTTTGTACACATTGCGCGCTTACGTTACGACGTCCATAAGAGCGGCGCACCAATACAGGTGAATACACTAAGCACTAACCCTGCACAAAAATGCGAAATAATTCCCACCAGCCCGCATCTATCTATGGTATTGCTTACTGGACAATATGGGGACTTTTCTGCTGCACAGAAACTGCACGAGGTCCGTGTCTCGCTCTTCCAGCGTGGACCTACTTCCTCCGTACGTCCCGTTCACTTCAGAAAAAATCTTGTATTCTGCGTTAAGAGCTGCACTGATATGCGCTAAAATCTTTTTTGAAATATTTTGGTTGTTAAAAAAACTTGTATTCGGCATTAAGCGCTGCACTTATACACTACGTGCAGAATTATTAGGCAAATGAGTATTTTGACCACATCATCCTCTTTATGCATGTTGTCTTACTCCAAGCTGTATAGGCTCGAAAGCCTACTACCAATTAAGCATATTAGGTGATGTGCATCTCTGTAATGAGAAGGGGTGTGGTCTAATGACATCAACACCCTATATCAGGTGTGCATAATTATTAGGCAACTTCCTTTCCTTTGGCAAAATGGGTCAAAAGAAGGACTTGACAAGGCTCAGAAAAGTCAAAAATAGTGAGATATCTTGCAGAGGGATGCAGCACTCTTAAAATTGCAAAGCTTCTGAAGCGTGATCATCGAACAATCAAGCGTTTCATATAAAATAGTCAACAGGGTCGCAAGAAGCGTGTGGAAAAACCAAGGCGCAAAATAACTGCCCATGAACTGAGAAAAGTCAAGCGTGCAGCTGCCAAGATGCCACTTGCCACCAGTTTGGCCATATTTCAGAGCTGCAACATCACTGGAGTGCCCAAAAGCACAAGGTGTGCAATACTCAGAGACATGGCCAAGGTAAGAAAGGCTGAAAGACGACCACCACTGAACAAGACACACAAGCTGAAACGTCAAGACTGGGCCAAGAAATATCTCAAGACTGATTTTTCTAAGGTTTTATGGACTGATGAAATGAGAGTGAGTCTTGATGGGCCAGATGGCTGGATTGGTAAAGGGCAGAGAGCTCCAGTCCGACTCAGACGCCAGCAAGGTGGAGGTGGAGTACTGGTTTGGGCTGGTATCATCAAAGATGAGCTTGTGGGGCCTTTTTGGGTTGAGGATGGAGTCAAGCTCAACTCCCAGTCCTACTGCCAGTTTCTGGAAGACACCTTCTTCAAGCAGTGGTACAGGAAGAAGTCTGCAAGGTAAGAAAAACATGATTTTCATGCAGGACAATGCTCCATCACACGCGTCCAAGTACTCCACAACGTGGCTGGCAAGAAAGGGTATAAAAGAAGAAAATCTAATGACATGGCCTCCTTGTTCACCTGATCTGAACCCCATTGAGAACCTATGGTCCATCATCAAATGTGAGATTTACAAGGAGGGAAAACAGTACACCTCTCTGAACAGTGTCTGGGAGGCTGTGGTTGCTGCTGCACGCAATGTTGATGGTGAACAGATCAAAACACTGACAGAATCCATGGATGGCAGGCTTTTGAGTGTCCTTGCAAAGAAAGGTGGCTATATTGGTCACTGATTTGTTTTTGTTTTGTTTTTGAATGTCAGAAATGTATATTTGTGAATGTTGAGATGTTATATTGGTTTCACTGGTAAAAATAAATAATTGAAATGGGTATATATTTGTTAAGTTGCCTAATAATTATGTATAGTAATAGTCACCTGCACACACAGATATCCCCCTAAAATAGCTAAAACTAAAAACAAACTAAAAACTACTTCCAAAAATATTCAGCTTTGATATTAATGAGTTTTTTGGGTTCATTGAGAACATGGTTGTTGTTCAATAATAAAATTAATCCTCAAAAATACAACTTGCCTAATAATTCTGCACTCCCTGTATGCGCTAAAATCTCTTTAGAAATATTTGGGCTGGCAAAAAATCTTGGATTCAGCGTTATTCTCTGCACTGATATGTGCTAAAATCTCTTTTGAAATATTTGGGTGGCAAAAAATCTTGTATTCAGCGTTAAGCGCTGCACTGAATGAGCAAATGCTAACCGAGTGAAGGAGTATGCTCCAAAGACAGGATCCGTTTTTTGTGGGTTATTGTTCTGACGGATCAGAAAAAGGGCAAATTACTGCTGACATCCTCTCTACTCTGTCAGTGGGGCTCTATTTGTATAAGTGCGTAATAGAACAGGTTCTGTAGACATCTATTTGGAATCAGCTGACAAGGGTGTAAAATGAGTGCACTTCTTCTTGACACTAACATTGACCTATAAGGCAGAGCTCATACTTGAGTTATTAGGCCAGGTTTGTCAAATTTAAGTATACTTTCTATAATTTTAATCAAGTTTTGGTTTAATAAAATTAATGTAAAAATATTTAATAAATTTAATAATAAAAATTTAATGTTGCGTAAGACAGGAGAGAAACGGACAGTCTTCTGTTTATGTGTACGATTAGAAAAATTTGGCCTTTCTTCTAAAAACAGCACCAGGCTTGTCCACATCTTGTATGTGGTATTACAGCTCAGGGCCATTCACTTGCACAATATAGATGAAGCCTAAGGGGAGAGAGCTAAGCTCAATTTAGTCTCCTCTCCCTACATAATATCATGAACTGGCATAGGGCCCACCCTCCACACAAACCCAACAAGGTGTGTTAGACAAAATCCAATGATGAGACTACCCTCCACCCAGAGAAGAAAGAGTGGAATAACTAGAAGGGATTGTAACGGCAGTGAATGGGACCTGGGTGTCAGTTGCCAAACTGAATCTTTGCCTTGGGTGAAGGTATACCGTGCTACGACTCCTGACAAAGTACTGGATGTAAAACGAAGCCCCATTTTTATTATTACTATGGAATCCTTTCTCTTTGTATGGCCATATATGCAATACATGTTATAGAAACACAATAACATATGAATCAGAATACAGTATTAAATTATTCAAAAATTATGTGCACTAAAACAGCATTTTATTTTGGTGAGACTTTTGAAATGCAGACATTTATATGTGAAGACACATCTTCCCTCTCCCGTGTTTGTCTTTCATAAAATGTGTTTTGCAAATTCTGTGCCTCTTTGTGCAATATATAACAATTAGTTGCTACCAAAGAATAGAAATGTTGGAAAGTGTTTTTTTGTCTATTTTGCCCTCTAATCCTTTGTTGAGGTTTCACAATGACTCTCTTCATTCCAAAACGCTAACAAAAGAAAACATTTTCTGTTCTGTATAAAATGCATGTATCGACTATACATAGACAATGTATTTCCAGTGAAAATGATGTCAGCTTTAACATGAATAGTCTGTATGTGGGTAAGTTGTGCTCAGCTTCATCCATATTCATGTAGTGTGTCATTATAGCTCTTTATATACTACTGTGATGTACCACATATGGAACAGCAAATAACTGCACAAAACATCGATATCGAAAATTGCCTTCCAAATTTCTCATAGCAGTATAATGTGAGTTCATAGTAGAGCTCAGTTTAATTCATCTGGACATGCTGAATAGGTTCATACTGTAGCAAAACCTTAAGAGATGATTTATTTCGGTTTCTCCGGTCTGCAGACGCTGAAATTGCAGGCTGCAGAATGGCCTTACTATCTGGATTTTCATCCACACTTAAACATCACAATTCTTATTATAAACTTTCAAACACTATAAAAAGAAACATAAAATAGTAAACCATACACAAAATCATAAATCTATGTAACATTTAAAGCCTTTGTATTTAGGATTTATCTCCAGCATTCCTGCAATGTGAGGCTTCTTGTCCTCCTGAACTGCACTTATAATTTACACAAATAATAGTTTTTTTTTAAAGTTTATATGATGACTGACATTTTTCAAAAGCTGATATGGTATAAATCATAAATTATATGTTCCATGCAAAGTTTGACATAGTATATGTAGGGGTGCTTTCACATATAGGTTTGACATTTTTCTGCACTTTGCATTTTTTGTGATGCTTTTTGCAGCGTTTTTCCAGTAACAACGCCAATGTCAGATGTTAGTTGAAGGCCTATGGAAAATATGAAACACAGGACATACAAGCATTTTTTAGGACTGCCCTTTTTTTTTTAGGTGTTTTGACATCTGCTTCTCCATTGGGGAAAAACGCCAGCGGTAAGACACGTTAGGAGAGATTATCAAAACTGGTGTGAAGCAAAACTGGCTTAATTGCTCATAGAAAACAATCAGTGTAGCTGGCCAGCTAGGACCTGTCCTAGGTTGGTAGTATAGCTTATATGTGTATACAGCTAGTCCTGCCAATAGCCTTAATACATTTCCTATGTTTATGTGTTAAATACAAAATCAGAGTTATTTACTGTGACATCATGTTTTGGATGTTATATAACTGTTATATTTTGTGTTTACAAAAGCAGAAAAAGATAATATGCCTTTAAGATTCATTTTGTAATGTAAGGTAAGCTCAGTGACACAGCAGAAACAACAGAATGCATAGTGTTAATCTGTTGTTGCTGGGCAGATGTCTAGACCTAGCCTGTGGGGAATTCCTTAGCAGGAGCTGCTAGAATCATTATTCACCAGACACAGGAGCTGAAGAGACATTCACTCGACTGAGAGCTGTGTTTTTATGGGAACAAGAGGACTAAATTCAATTGCAAATACAAATTGCAAGATGCAAATTGCAAGCATTTAGATTCCATATTGCAATCCAAATTACATACAACCACACCAGATTATACTCAACCAATCTGCAAATAGTCACTGCTAACTGCATACTGCAAGCGAACTATTAGTTAGACCTCAGATATACCTCTCAGAGAGATCACAGAGTGCTTAAATAACTTAAAGTAAGAGTACAGATACTCAAGAGAGAAATATATCCACCATTTTATGTTGAATGACAAGATTGAACAGTTGAACCACCATCTTATGCATATCGCCATTTTGTGATATCTTTTCAACAGGTGTTTTGTACATGGACTATCTGC
This sequence comes from Bufo gargarizans, assembly GCF_014858855.1. Classification (NCBI taxonomy): domain Eukaryota; kingdom Metazoa; phylum Chordata; class Amphibia; order Anura; family Bufonidae; genus Bufo; species Bufo gargarizans. The sequence continues at coordinate 491,385,968 of NC_058080.1, read as the reverse complement.
TGCAAAGGCGGCAGTGTTATATATGAAGAAAAGTTGAAGTTAATAAAGAAGTTATTTCAAGCATTTTGTGTGCTCTTTAAACCTACTGTTTCCATAGAACAGCGCTAGAGTCAGAGATATGAAAATTCTTTAAATGCCACTGCGCAAAAGGCACTTCATAGTGTTGCGCCTGCCACAATCAGAATTATCTTTTTTTCCAAAGGAGCATTGAAAAATTAAAGGTGAAAACGTATTGTTTACTACGGACACCTTTTTTGATTTTTTAAAAAACTCACAAAAAGGCATGGTCAAAACTGCAGGCGGCAAAAAAGTGAAGTATTATGGTGTTTGTTTTTTTTGTTTGTTTTTTTACTGGTATGGCCAATTTCATGTGTGTGTGGATCCTAAAGAGGTTTTCTGAGTTGGGCAAAAGGCTTAAGGGGAAGAAATGTGATATAATAATAATTTAAGGATAACCCATTTATTTCCCCGCTATTCCAATCCTGCTGCTCTTGTCCTTCCTGATGGTCTCTGTTTACTTGGCTGCAAGGGTGATGTACCCATATATCCATGAGACCCCTGCAGCTAATCACTAACAGTATTTGGTATGGGACTACTGAGGACACCGATTGGCTGCAGTGGGCATGTGTCTATTTGGGCATGTTATTGCTATAGCCAAGTAAACAGTCACTGGTGGGGAAGAGTGGAGCGCCAGGAGCTGGAACTGCAAAGGAATAAATCATAACTTTTAAATCTTTTAATAATTTATCATATTTCTTCCCTTGGGAAATCATATCCTCAGCAAAAGGTATTGTCATCATCACAGCTGTTGTGTATTAAAGAGGATCCTTACTTTCTCCAATACACAACGAATAAAAGGCATACACAAAACTAATCTTTTTTTCATTGCTTCTTTAATCCACATTTCAAAGTACAAAAGTGCAACAACTTATAAGTACGCACACCCAATGTACAACTCCTTCCTCATTATGCAAGTTCAGTAGATGCAGTTCATAGGCTCTCCACAATTGTGCTGTTGAGCACCATCATGGAGGACCTATGAGCTCAGGGACTACATCTACTAAACTTACATAATGAGGAAAGCATTGTACATATGACCACAAAATTTAGACATATCTGGATGACCAGAAGTTGACCGGGTGTTTGTATTTTTTTCCAGACCTATTTATTTGAATGAATAAGTCGGAAATTGGATGAGTGGTGCACACTGCAATTTTCTCTGCATAGGCCAACATTCTGGGGAAAAGCAGACATCTGAATTGCACCTTTTACTTTAATTTATTCCTGTGCTCTCTAGGTACAGTCAGGATAGAACACGGGTGGAACATTTTGTTGAGTGAATTGGAAATAAAAACAGATAAGGGTACGTTCACATTAGTATATGAAATCTGGCAGGAACACCCTGCTGGAGTTCACCGTATCTGGCATAGCCGGATAATGCTGGGAACCACTGTATCCCCACTGACCATAATAGTATCTGGTGGTGATTGGGTCGCTTTCATGCAAAAATGGCAGGTCTCAGTCAGACAAAGACTCCTGCATAGGGATGAGCGAACTCGAACTGTATAGTTCGGGTTCGTACCGAATTTTGGGGTGTCCGTGACACGGACCCGAACCCGGACATTTTCGTAAAAGTCTGGGTTCGGGTTCGGTGTTCGTCGCTTTCTTGGCGCTTTTGTGACGCTTTCTTGGCGCTTTTTGAAAGGCTGCAAAGCAGCCAATCAACAAGCGTCATACTACTTGCTCCAAGAGGCCATCACAGCCATGCCTACTATTGGCATGGCTGTGATTGGCCAGAGCACCATGTGACCCAGCCTCTATTTAAGCTGGAGTCACATAGCGCCGCCCGTCACTCTGCTCTGATTAGCGTAGGGAGAGGTTGCGGCTGCGACAGTAGGGCGAGATTAGGCAGATTAACTCCTCCAAAGGACTTGATTATCTGATCGATCTGCAGCTGTGGATCATTGAGCTGCTGATACTCAATTGCTCACTGTTTTTAGGCTGCCCAGACCGTTTGTCAGTCACTTTTTTCTGGGGTGATCGGCGGCCATTTTGTGTCTTGTGGTGCGCCAGCACAAGCTGCGACCAAGTGCATTTAACCCTCAATGGTGTGGTTGTTTTTTGGCTAAAGCCTACATCAGGGTGAAGCTGTCACACCAAGTGCATTTAACCAGCAATAGTCTGTTCATTTTTTGGCCATATACTAAATCAGGGGCAAGCTGCGCCTGTCACCAAGTGCATTTAACCAGCAATAGTCTGTTCATTTTTTGGCCATATACTACATCAGGGGCAAGCTGCGCCCGTCACCAAGTGCATTTAACCCTCAGTAGTGTGGTTGGTAAAGCTGTGACACCAAGTGCATTTAACCAGCAATAGTCTGTTCATTTTTTGGCCATATACTACATCAGGGGCAAGCTGCGCCCGTCACCAAGTGCATTTAACCCTCAGTAGTGTGGTTGGTCAAGCTATCACACCAAGTGCATTTAACCAGCAATAGTCTGTTCATTTTTTGGCCATATACTAAATCAGGAAGGAAGTGTGGCCAGCACACGCAGGGTTGCACGCCGCACGGGATAGGATAATTACCACATATAGTAGAAAGAAAATCCCAGCAGACGTGTCTTCAATGCTAATAGAATTTATTTTGCAAGTAGCAATATGTCCATGAATAGGACGCGTTTCGGCTCAGTAGCCTTTCTCAACAGATAAATATACATGGTCAACAGTTCATATATATACACCAACATCAATGATGAGAACCTCCCAGTAGTGAAAACGCCCAAAATAGGGGCGGTGCATACATGATCATGTGATAACGTAACCAAGGTAGTCAATCAAAGAATCAAAAAGCGCAACAGGTGTCTGAATACATGTCAGTAGTAATGTTGTTAGATATTATGATTAAATACCGATACGCTTGAGGGACTCCTTTGTTTATATAATCGATGTCTAGAAAAAATATATAATAAAAAAAGTTACAACCATAGAATAAAAAGGTGAACAGGAAATAACATTAATAGAAATCAAATATGCATAATTTCATAGTCGCGGTTCAGACCTCTTGGATGAAGGGTATCAAGGGTGTGAATCCAGTAGGCCTCCCGGCGCAAAAGAGGTTTTTTAATGTCGCCTCCTCGCCTAGGTCTAGAAATCTGTTCTATGACCTGGAACTTTAATTGGGCAATTGCGTGGTTAAATTTGTCAAAATGGGAGGAAACCGGTAGAAGTAAATTTTTTGTCCTAATAGTGGATTTATGTTTTCCAATCCTGTCTTTCACACTCTGCATGGTTTCCCCAATGTATAGCAACCCACAAGGACATTTTATTAGATAAATGACATTTGCTGATTCGCATGTAAAAAAGCCATTAACTGCGTATGTCCGTCCAGTGTGTGGGTGATACACATTGGGGCCTTTGATGACATTAGAACATTGGAAACATGCATTTAACCAGCAATAGTCTGTTCATTTTTTGGCCATATACTACATCAGGGGCAAGCTGCGCCCGTCACCAAGTGCATTTAACCCTCAGTAGTGTGGTTGGTCAAGCTATCACACCAAGTGCATTTAACCAGCAATAGTCTGTTCATTTTTTGGCCATATACTACATCAGGGGCAAGCTGCGCCCGTCACCAAGTGCATTTAACCCTCAGTAGTGTGGTTCGTCAAGCTGTGACACCAAGTGCATTTAACCAGCAATAGTCTGTTCATTTTTTGGCCATATACTACATCAGGGGCAAGCTGCGCCCGTCACCAAGTGCATTTAACCAGCAATAGTGTGGTTATTTTTTGGCCATATCCCAGTCTAATTCTGTCACTAAATCCATACCGGTCACCCAGCGCCTAAATACTAGGCCTCAAATTTATATCCCGCTAAATCTGTCGTTACCGCTGTACTGTTGTGGCTGGGCAAGTTATTTAGTGTCCGTCAAAGCACATTTTTTGTTCAGGGTTGAAATACAATTCCCAATTTAGCAATTTCATAATTTAGTGGTTCCTGCTATATCAGAGCTATTTGAAATCTATCCCTAAAAGGGTATATAATATTCAAGGTGCACATAGGGTCATTCAGAATAACTTCACACACACGCTACTGTGCATTTCCAAGTCCAATTCTGTTAGTAAATCCATACCGGTCACCCAGCGCCTAAATACTAGGCCTCAAATTTATATCCCGCTAAATCTCTCGTTACTGCTGTCCTGTTGTGGCTGGGAAAGTTATTTAGTGTCCGTCAAAGCACATTTTTTGTTCTGGGTTGAAATACAATTCCCAATTTAGCAATTTCATAATTTAGTGGTTTCTGCTATATCAGAGCTATTTGAAATCTATCCCTAAAAGGGTATATAATATTTAAGGTGCACATAGGGTCATTCAGAATAACTTCACACACACGCTACTGTGCATTTCCAAGTCCAATTCTGTTAGTAAATCCATACCGGTCACCCAGCGCCTAAATACTAGGCCTCAAATTTATATCCCGCTAAATCTCTCGTTACCGCTGTCCTGTTGTGGCTGGGAAAGTTATTTAGTGTCCGTCAAAGCACATTTTTTGTTCTGGGTTGAAATACAATTCCCAATTTAGCAATTTCATAATTTAGTGGTTCCTGCTATATCAGAGCTATTTGAAATCTATCCCTAAAAGGGTATATAATATTCAAGGTGCACATAGGGTCATTCAGAATAACTTCACACACACGCTACTGTGCATTTCCAAGTCCAATTCTGTTAGTAAATCCATACCGGTCACCCAGCGCCTAAATACTAGGCCTCAAATTTATATCCCGCTGAATTTCAATACAATACATTGGGCCAAATAATATTTTTGTTGTTGTGGTGAACCATAACAATGAGGAAAACATCTAGTAAGGGACGCGGACGTGGACATGGTCGTGGTGGTGTTAGTGGACCCTCTGGTGCTGGGAGAGGACGTGGCCATTCTGCCACATCCACACGTCCTAGTGTACCAACTACCTCAGGTCCCAGTAGCCGCCAGAATTTACAGCGATATATGGTGGGGCCCAATGCCGTTCTAAGGATGGTAAGGCCTGAGCAGGTACAGGCATTAGTCAATTGGGTGGCCGACAGTGGATCCAGCACGTTCACATTATCTCCCACCCAGTCTTCTGCAGAAAGCGCACAGATGGCGCCTGAAAACCAACCCCATCAGTCTGTCACATCACCCCCATGCATACCAGGGAAACTGTCTCAGCCTCAAGTTATGCAGCAGTCTCTTATGCTGTTTGAAGACTCCGCTGGCAGGGTTTCCCAACGGCATCCACCTAGCCCTTCCCCAGCGGTGAAAGACATAGAATGCACTGACGCACAACCACTTATGTTTCCTGATGATGAGGACATGGGAATACCACCTCAGCATGTCTCTGATGATGACGAAACACAGGTGCCAACTGCTGCGTCTTTCTGCAGTGTGCAGACTGAACAGGAGGTCAGGGATCAAGACTGGGTGGAAGACGATGCAGGGGACGATGAGGTCCTAGACCCCACATGGAATGAAGGTCGTGCCACTGACTTTCACAGTTCGGAGGAAGAGGCAGTGGTGAGACCGAGCCAACAGCGTAGCAAAAGAGGGAGCAGTGGGCAAAAGCAGAACACCCGCCGCCAAGAGACTCCGCCTGCTACTGACCGCCGCCATCTGGGACCGAGCACCCCAAAGGCAGCTTCAAGGAGTTCCCTGGCATGGCACTTCTTCAAACAATGTGCTGACGACAAGACCCGAGTGGTTTGCACGCTGTGCCATCAGAGCCTGAAGCGAGGCATTAACGTTCTGAACCTGAGCACAACCTGCATGACCAGGCACCTGCATGCAAAGCATGAACTGCAGTGGAGTAAACACCTTAAAACCAAGGAAGTCACTCAGGCTCCCCCTGCTACCTCTTCTGCTGCTGCCGCCTCGGCCTATTCTGCTGCTGCCGCCTCGGCCTCTTCCTCCGCCTCTGGAGGAACGTTGGCACCTGCCGCCCATCAAACAGGGGATGTACCACCAACACCACCACCTCCGTCACCAAGCGTCTCAACCATGTCACACGGCAGCGTTCAGCTCTCCATCTCACAAACATTTGAGAGAAAGCGTAAATTCCCACCTAGCCACCCTCGATCCCTGGCCCTGAATGCCAGCATTTCTAAACTACTGGCCTATGAAATGCTGTCATTTAGGCTGGTGGACACAGACAGCTTCAAACAGCTCATGTCGCTTGCTGTCCCACAGTATGTTGTTCCCAGCCGCCACTACTTCTCCAAGAGAGCCGTGCCTTCCCTGCACAACCAAGTATCCGATAAAATCAAGTGTGCACTGCGCAACGCCATCTGTAGCAAGGTCCACCTAACCACAGATACGTGGCCAGGGACGCTATATCTCCCTAACTGCACACTGGGTAAATGTAGTGGCAGCTGGGCCCCAGGCGGAGAGCTGTTTGGCGCACGTCCTTCCGCCGCCCAGGATCGCAGGGCAACATTCTTTGCCTCCTGTTGCCACCTCCTCCTTCTCGGCTTCCTCCTCCTCTTCTTCCACCTGCTCATCCAGTCAGCCACACACCTTCACCACCAACTTCAGCACAGCCCGGGGTAAACGTCAGCAGGCCATTCTGAAACTCATATGTTTGGGGGACAGGCCCCACACCGCACAGGAGTTGTGGCGGGGTATAGAACAACAGACCGACGAGTGGTTGCTGCCGGTGAGCGATAATGGGCGAAATCTCGTTGCAGCTCTGGGACTAGCCAATTTGACGCACATCCCTTGCTTGGCGCATGTGCTGAATTTGGTGGTGCAGAAGTTCATACACAACTACCCCGACATGTCAGAGCTGCTGCATAAAGTGCGGGCCGTCTGTTCGCGCTTCCGGCGTTCACATCCTGCTGCTGCTCGCCTGTCTGCGCTACAGCGTAACTTCGGCCTTCTCGCTCACCGCCTCATATGCGACGTGCCCACCAGGTGGAACTCCACCTTGCACATGCTGGACAGACTGTGCGAGCAGCAGCAGGCCATAGTGGAGTTTCAGCTGCAGCACGCACGGGTCAGTCGCACTACAGAACAGCACCACTTCACCACCAATGACTGGGCCTCCATGCGAGACCTGTGTGCCCTGTTGCGCTGTTTCGAGTACTCCACCAACATGGCCAGTGGCGATGACGCCGTTATCAGCGTTACAATACCACTTCTATGTCTCCTTGAGAAAACACTTAGGGCGTTGATGGAAGAGGAGGTGGCCCAGGAGGAGGAGGAGGAGGAAGAGGGGTCATTTTTAGCACTTTCAGGCCAGTCTCTTCGAAGTGACTCAGAGGGAGGTTTTTGGCAACAGCAGAGGCCAGGTACAAATGTGGCCAGCCAGGGCCCACTACTGGAGGACGAGGAGGACGAGGATGAGGAGGAGGTGGAGGAGGATGAGGATGAAGCATGGTCACAGCGGGGTGGCACCCAACGCAGCTCGGGTCCATCACTGGTGCGTGGCTGGGGGGAAAGGCAGGATGATGACGATACGCCTCCCACAGAGGACAGCTTGTCCTTACCCCTGGGCAGCCTGGCACACATGAGCGACTACATGCTGCAGTGCCTGCGCAACGACAGCAGAGTTGCCCACATTTTAACCTGTGCGGACTACTGGGTTGCCACCCTGCTGGATCCACGCTACAAAGACAATGTGCCCACCTTACTTCCTGCACTGGAGCGTGATAGGAAGATGCGCGAGTACAAGCGCACGTTGGTAGACGCGCTACTGAGAGCATTCCCAAATGTCACAGGGGAACAAGTGGAAGCCCAAGGCCAAGGCAGAGGAGGAGCAAGAGGTCGCCAAGGCAGCTGTGTCAATGCCAGCTCCTCTGAGGGCAGGGTTAGCATGGCAGAGATGTGGAAAACTTTTGTCAACACGCCACAGCTAACTGCACCACCACCTGATACGCAACGTGTTAGCAGGAGGCAACATTTCACTAACATGGTGGAACAGTACATGTGCACACCCCTCCACGTACTGACTGATGGTTCGGCCCCATTCAACTTCTGGGTCTCTAAATTGTCCACGTGGCCAGAGCTAGCCTTTTATGCCTTGGAGGTGCTGGCCTGCCCGGCGGCCAGCGTTTTGTCTGAACGTGTATTCAGCACGGCAGGGGGCGTCATTACAGACAAACGCAGCCGCCTGTCTACAGCCAATGTGGACAAGCTGACGTTCATTAAAATGAACCAGGCATGGATCCCACAGGATCTGTCCGTCCCTTGTCCAGTTTAGACATTAACTACCTCCCCTTAACCATATATTATTGGAGTCCAGGGCACTTCCTCATTCAATCCTATTTTTATTTTCATTTTACCATTATATTGCGAGGCTACCCAAAGTTGAATGAACCTCTCCTCTGTCTGGGTGCCGGGGCCTAAATATATGCCAATGGACTGTTCCAATGTTGGGTGACGTGAAGCCTGATTCTCTGCTATGACATGCAGACTGATTCTCTGCTGACATGAAGCCAGATCCTCTGTTACGGGACCTCTCTCCTCCGCCTGGGTGCTGGGCCTAAATTTATGAAAATGGACTCTTACAGTGGTGGGTGACGTGAAGCCTGATTCTCTGCTATGATATGAAGACTGATTCTCTGCTGACATGAAGCCAGATTGTCTGTTACGGGACCTCTCTCCTCTGCCTGGGTGCTGGGCCTAAATATATGCCAATGGACTGTTGCAGTGGTGGCTGACGTGAAGCCTCATTCTCTGCTATGACATGCAGACTAATTCTCTGCTGACATGAAGCCAGATCCTCTGTTACGGGACCTCTCTCCTCTGCCTGGGTGCTGGGCCTAAACTTATGAAAATGGACTCTTACAGTGGTGGGTGACGTGAAGCCTCATTCTCTGCTATGACATGCAGACTAATTCTCTGCTGACATGAAGCCAGATTGTCTGTTACGGGACCTCCCTCCTCTGCCTGGGTGCTGGGCCTAAATTTATGACAATGGACTGTTGCAGTGGTGGGTGACGTGAAGCCTGATTCTCTGCTATGACATGCAGACTGATTCTCTGCTGACATGAAGCCAGATTGTCTGTTACGGGACCTCTCTCCTCTGCCTGGGTGCTGGGCCTAAATATATGCCAATGGACTGTTGCAGTGGTGGCTGACGTGAAGCCTCATTCTCTGCTATGACATGCAGACTAATTCTCTGCTGACATGAAGCCAGATTGTCTGTTACGGGACCTCTCTCCTCTGCCTGGGTGCTGGGCCTAAATATATGCCAATGGACTGTTGCACTGGTGGCTGACGTGAAGCCTGATTCTCTGCTATGACATTCAGACTGATTCTCTGCTGACATGAAGCCAGATTGTCTGTTACGGGACCTCTCTCCTCTGCCTGTGTGCTGGGCCTAAATATATGCCAATGGACTGTTGCAGTGGTGGCTGACGTGAAGCCTCATTCTCTGCTATGACATGCAGACTAATTCTCTGCTGACATGAAGCCAGATTGTCTGTTACGGGACCTCTCTCCTCTGCCTGTGTGCTGGGCCTAAATATATGCCAATGGACTGTTGCAGTGGTGGCTGACGTGAAGCCTCATTCTCTGCTATGACATGCAGACAGATTCTCTGCTGACATGAAGCCAGATCCTCTGTTACGGGACCTCTCTCCTCTGCCTGGGTGCTGGGCCTAAATATATGCCAATGGACTGTTGCAGTGGTGGCTGACGTGAAGCCTCATTCTCTGCTATGACATGCAGACTAATTCTCTGCTGACATGAAGCCAGATTGTCTGTTACGGGACCTCTCTCCTCTGCCTGGGTGCTGGGCCTAAATTTATGAAAATGGACTCTTACAGTGGTGGGTGACGTGAAGCCTGATTCTCTGCTATGACATGAAGACTGATTCTCTGCTGACATGAAGCCAGATTGTCTGTTACGGGACCTCTCTCCTCTGCCTGGGTGCTGGGCCTAAATATATGCCAATGGACTGTTGCAGTGGTGGCTGACGTGAAGCCTCATTCTCTGCTATGACATGCAGACTAATTCTCTGCTGACATGAAGCCAGATTGTCTGTTACGGGACCTCTCTCCTCTGCCTGGGTGCTGGGCCTAAACTTATGAAAATGGACTCTTACAGTGGTGGGTGACGTGAAGCCTGATTCTCTGCTATGATATGAAGACTGATTCTCTGCTGACATGAAGCCATATTGTCTGTTACGGGACCTCACTCCTCTGCCAGGGTGCTGGGCCTAAATTTATGAAAATGGACTGTTGCAGTGGTGGCTGACGTGAAGCCTGATTCTCTGCTATGACATGCAGACTAATTCTCTGCTGACATGAAGCCAGATTGTTTGTTACGGGACCTCTCTCCTCTGCCTGGGTGCTGGGCCTAAATATATGCCAATGGACTGTTGCAGTGGTGGCTGACGTGAAGCCTCATTCTCTGCTATGACATGCAGACTAATTCTCTGCTGACATGAAGCCAGATTCTCTGTTACGGGACCTCTCTCCTCTGCCTGGGTTCCGGGGCCTAAATATCTGAGAATGGACTGTTCCAGTGGTGGGTGACGGGAAGCCAGATTCTCTGCTATGGGACCTCTCTTCAATTGATTTTGGTTAATTTTTATTTATTTAATTTTTATTTTTATTAATTACCCTATCCACATTTGTTTGCATGGGATTTACCTACATGTTGCTGCCTTTTGCAGCCCTCTAGCCCTTTCCTGGGCTGTTTTACAGTCTTTTTAGTGCCGAAAAGTTCAGGTCCCCATTGACTTCAATGGGGTTCGGGTTCGGGACGAAGTTCGGATCGGGTTCGGATCCCGAACCCGAACATTTCCGGGAAGTTCGGCCGAACTTCTCGAACCCGAACATCCAGGTGTTCGCTCAACTCTACTCCTGCATGCAGTGTTTTTTGTCTAGCCAACATTTATGCCTAAACAAGCCACCTGAACAGGCTGCCAGATCTAAAGTAATGTGAACCTAGTATTAGCAAGCAGATGGCAGATTAGGGCACATCATGAGATCTCTTCTCCAAAATAAGAAAACAGGGGTACCATAGTATACACTGAAACTAATGAAAATATCAACAAATATTCAAACAAATCTGATTGATGATCATGCATCAGATGTGATATATCTGGATTTTGCTAAAGCTTTTGATACAGTGGCACACAAGTGACTTTTGATGAAGCTACAAATGCAAGGACCAGGGGACAATATTTCAAATCCAGGAATGGAACCAAAATCATCTACTATCTCTATCATTTAAGGGAGAAACTTCCATCCATCTTTCAAGAACATTAACACATCGCCTGCATAAAGACATATTTTGTCTCTGGCTCCCCCTCCACTGAGCAGGAGGAAGAGTGTAATGCCAAATTGCCAACCCCCTGCAGTTCTAGTAGATAACCGCCTGATGCCATCCCCTCAACTTGCCTAATGGGTAATGTGCTCCTGCTCATAGCCGCAGGGTTTCTGTTGTTTCATAGAGCAAATGTCCGGGCTCCAGCGGTGTTATTCATGGCTTCAGCACGGCCACACCGGGCGAGACGCGCTGCGGAACCGCACCTCCTGGTGACACGGCTGCTTCCATAGTTACAGGGAGCAATGCTCTGCTTTCTCCCTGCAGCACGTGTGTGCTGGAGAAGACAGGCAGTGGGCTGAATTGCAGTAAGTGGTGTACTGCCTCTGGCTGGAATGATTTGGTCACAGCACTGGTCACAGCACGGCAAACATGCCGAGAGGCAGCCGGAATAAAACTATGACATATGGAAGCATGTGAAAGTAGCCATATTTAGTTATCGTACCTCAGGGTCCTTAGACGAGGCTATGTCTTTGGCTATTCAACTCAACCGACGATTAAGAGAACATAAGCGTCAATATCCTGTCTCTCTCCGACTTTCTTCCTTCCCCTATGTCTCTCAGTCCTATGTGGTTAAGGTGCCAGTGGAGTCCGAGGAGCCCATGCAAGTGGGTACCATGTTTTCCTAGCAATGGAGAGAACAATGCATGAAATATGGCTTTATGCTTCTACTGCAGCAATCCTGCACATTAACTGCGATCCTGTTCTACTAGGCCAAAGGCAGAAAACTTTAGCATCTGAGTGATGATCGGAGAGCTATTTCCCAAAACTAATGGCAGGGTTTTATTACCTGTTAGTTTGTTCTTTCTATAGAGGTCAGATTTGGGTCAAGCATTTGTGGACTCTGGCGCTGCAGCTAGCTTTTTAATTTTAATTTTGTATCAGCCTTGGGATTCAAATTACCTAGACTACCTAAACGCATTTCGGTCTCTGAGGTGGATACTACTCCGTTGACCTTAGAGGGTTTATTGAGTATAAGACTACTGATTTGGTAATGAAGGTCAGTTGTCTTCATTCTGAAAAGTGTTCCTTATATGTCATGAGAAATTTGTCTGCTGATGTCGTCTTGGGATTACCCTGGTTGAGGCCGCATAGTCCTGTCTTTAATTGGAGTACTGGGGACTTAGTTAAATGGCACCCTCAGTGCTCTAATCATTGCATTTCTATAAGGCTCTCTGATCTTGAACTAGAGGAAGGTCCGTTCCTTGAATATATTAAGAATTTTCTAGATGTTTTTTCCAAAAAGACACCCGAGACCTTGCCTCTGCATCGTGAATATGATTGTGCTATTGAAATTTTTGCTGGTGCCAAATATTCTAGGGAAAGATTTTTTTAATTTTACTGGACCGGAAACACAGGCCATGAAATATTATATCCAAGATAGTCTAAGAAAGGGACTTATTCAGCCATCTGTATCTCCTATAGGAGCTGGGTTCTTTATTGTTGATAAAAAAGATTATGGATTATGCCCTTGTATTGACTATAGGGAAACAAAATCACAGTTAGAAACTAGTATCCCCTTCCCCTGAAGCCTAAACCTTTTAATCAAATTGTTGGTGCTCACTGGTTTTCTAAAATTGACCTCAGAGGTGCCTATAATTTGATTAGATTGACGAATGGAAAACAACCCATTGGGCTGTGCAATGCCCCAGCAGTGTTTCAAAACCTCATTAATAATGTTTTTTTGTGAATTCCTGGGTCTTTGTTTCTCTATTTTCATTTTTTTTCTTCTGATTGGGCCTCACATGTTGTGCATGGGAGAAACCAACTGTTTTCAAAATTCTGTAAATTTGTCTTTGATGTTAGCAAAGTCTCTTTCGTGGGTTATACTGACATCTCACTTTTTTTATATGGACCCTGCCAAGGTGCAAGCTGTTGTTGATTCAGCTAGACCCACTTCCCTCAAGGACCCCCAGACGAAGGTACGCCGAAACGCGCGTTGGGGTTGGCGCCATCCTGAAGGAGACACAGTATGGGTAATTGTCCTATTTTCCTGTCTTGTATGAATTTCCATATATGCATTTTTTGAACAATCATGTTGAAGGGATAGGGACTAGTGTCCACTGTATGTCTCCTCCAGTGATGTTGCTTTTTATCTCCTGCACCGATTCTTTTAATCATGTATGTTATTAAATTATAATGTTTTTTGTAATAAAGAATTTAATGAGTACAAGCGGTCTGGCATTTGTCTATGTAGGTTATGTATTTATTGTATTGCCAAAGGCTTGGTTATTACTTGAATAAGTAATTATTCTATGGTTGAGGTATATATTTTTCGGTTGCCACTTCCCTCAAGGCCCTACAGAGATTCCTGGGGTTTTCAAATTATTATAGAAATTTTTCAATCATTGCCAAACCATTGAAGTTGATTTAACCAGAAAAGGAGTGGATCTTATTCATTGGTCCCCTGGTGCGCTGTCTACTTTTGAAGCACTCTAATACTTATTCAACCTGATGTCACCAAACAATTTATTATTGAGGTGGATGCTTCACAGATAGGAGTGGGTGTGGTATTGTCTTAGGGATCATCTTCCTTGACTAATCTACAGTCATGTGCTTTCTTTTCTAGAAAATTCTTCTTCTGCAGAGAGGAATTATGATTTTGGCAATCAATAATTATTAGCCATCAAATGGGCCTTTGAGGAATGGCGACATTTGTCAAATTATTGTACTCATGGATCATAAGAATCTTATGTGTCTTGACATCGCTAAACACCTGAATCCTAAACAAGTACGTTGGGCCTTGTTCTTCATCTGGTTTAATTTTATTTACTTAGTGTCAAGGGTCTGGTAATGTGAAAGCAGATACTAAACCTAATACTAAACCTGTTAACATGCTTCCTCTTGGTATTGTCATTGCTGCAATTAATCCTGATCTTGCCTCTGAAATACAACGTTGTCAGGATTTCGCTCCCAGTAATTTTCCTTCTGGTAAATTGTTTGCTCATCTAGTTTCCAGAGCTTACTGATGGCCTACTTGGCCACGAAATGGGATTGCCTTTGTCTCTGTATGTGATGTTTACAAAATAGCCAAGGTACCCAGGAGACATCCTGCGGTTCTACTTGCCCATTCTACAGAGACCTTGGACCCACATCTCTATAGATTTCATAACTGACATTCCTCCAACCAAGGGCAAAACGGTTCTCTGGTTGGTCATTGATAGGTTCTTTCTGACGCCAAGAAATTAGCCACCTAGTTTGTTTACAATATTCTAAAATTACATGAAATACCTGAGTCAATTGTCTCAGATAGAGGAGTGCACTTCATCTGGAGATTCTGGAGAAATTTAGTAAAAGAGATTTGGGATCAAACTGACCTTCTGATCTGCATTTTGTCCTGAGACAAATAGACAAATTGAAAGGGTCAACCAGGTTTTGGAACAGTTTTTAAGATGCTTTGTGTCTGACATGGAATAGGTTTCTGTCTCTAGCGGAGTTTGCTATCAATAACCATATCAGCTCCTCTAGTGACATTTAACCTTTTTAATGTAATTATAGTTTTGATCCACATTTTTTATCAGTCCTGCGGTGGATGCTATCATAAATCATCTGTGCACAGTTTGGGCTCAGGCTCTAAAGAGCCTAAAACAAGCTCAAAGCATCCAGTATAAACAGGCTAATAAAAAGCATTTCTTGGGTCTGAATTTTGTTCTGGGAGAACTTGAATGGCTTTCCCCTAATAATTTGCACCTTAGGGTACCATCTGGTAAGCTTGCTCCTAAGTTTATTGGTATAATATCACTCTATAATAAACCCAGTATCTTTCTGTCTTCTACTACCATCCTCGTTCAGGGTACATAATGTTTTCCATAAATCATTGATTCAGAAATACATTCCTCCTGTGATTCCTCTTACTAAACCTGCTGATCCAGTTGTAGTCCAAGGCTAATTAGATTATGAGGTGGATAAAATTCTTGATTCTCTAAAAGTTCAGGGCTCTCTTCAGTACCTTATCCATTGGAAGGGATATGGTGCTGAGGAGAGAACATAGGTTGCTGCTTAGATTGTTTAAAACGAAAATTTTATCTTGCATTCCCTTCAAAATCTGCTCCCATTTTGAGGGTCCAGTTGCCCCTCTTAAGAGGGGGGGGGGGGGGTAATGTAATAAACTTATTTGTTTGGACAGTGGTGCGATCCTCAGCTTCATCGCAGTTATGGGGCGTTGTGCTCTGCTTTCTTCCCGCAGCACTCATGCACTGAGGAAGACAGGCAGTGTGCTGAATGACAGCCCATATGCCCTATCACTTCTTTGATTTTGTGTCTGACTTGGACAGTCAGGTCACCGGACCCATCAGGTTCCAATCTGGACATGGCTCTCTATTTAATCTCTTCCTGACACATGTGACATAATAGTATGTCACATGACGGGTCTTTAATGGTGGTGCTTGTATTAAAACACAAGAAAAACTATATAAATATGGTATTGTTTTAATCATACTGACCCGGACAATGAAGGTAACAGGTCAGTTTTACTTCATAGGGAATGCTGCAAAAATAAATCCTGTGTTTTATATATTTCCACCCCATTTTAGAATTTTTTCCAGCTTCTCACATTGTCACATGCAATAATAAATAGTGCAGTTAGTACAACTTGTCCCACAAAACACAAGCCCTCATATGGCTATGTGAACAGAAAAGTAAAAATGTTTTGGCTCTAGAAGGGCAAGAAATAAAAAATGAAACAAAACAATAAATCCTCCGGAGCTCAAGGGGTTAATGGGCCTCATGCATAAAAACTGTTGTAATAAGAGTTACATTTTTACCCATGGAAATCAGATTTCAGCAATGATTTTTCCAAAGCACATTGCCTTTTACAAATTAATTTTTATTACATAAAAAGGGGGGAAAAAACTCAGCTGCCCTGCTGGGCTAACCACTGAGCCACCATGCTGCCATAATTTAATGCATCATGAATTTCCATTGGTTTTGTATATTTAATTTTTTTTCTACTTTTGCAAAATAAAAACTCTGCAGATCCAAGGCATATTGCACAAAGTTTCATCTTACAGTCCCACAGAATAAAATATAGCCAACTGCCTGAAAAGCAGGTACGCAAAGTCCTATGATGGAAATTGATTATTATTTGTAAATTATCCCCTATGTGTATTAATTCTCTTTCTAGAGTGTCCTGGAGGTAGAGCAATTTCAAGACTCAACAGGCATCCTAAAGTAATTACATTTCTATATTACTGCAGGAAAACTACAGGTTATTTTTTGCCTTGATATATAAAATATAAAAAATAGCATGGCTAGGATAATGAAGACTAGACTAGCCATACACGTGTATGACCTTGAAAATTACATTGCAATGATTGTATACCAAAATATTAATCACTCGTCTACCAGAACAAGTAATTATACAATGCCGGGCAAAAGTATTCACCTCCTTTGTGTTTTTCCTGTTTTGTTGCATTACAACATGGAATTTAAACAGATTTTAATTTAGATTTTATGTAATAGACTTGATGAAAGGAAAGTGAAAATTGTTTGGCTAAAGGGGCCACACTGAACACTGCAGGTGATCAATATTTCAATGAAGAAGTGTTAGATTTCCAAAGAAGTAGATGTTACAATGTACACTGTACAATGTACTGTATATGAATGAATGTGGGACACCTACTAGTGTTGTGCGAGCATGCTCGGCTGAATACCTGTTCGGCTCGAGCATCGCTATGCTCGGCACATGGCGGTACTCAGCCGAGTACCGCATGTGCTCGACCGCCATGCTTAAGTCTCCTGCCCGCACGTTTCGCGGCTGCAAAGCAGCCAATAAACATGCAGGTAAGTACTGCAATCATTGTAATGCCAGTAGCCATGTTGGCTACTGGCATTACAGTGATTGGCTGGCCAGAACTCGTCATCGGGTGCTATCCTATGACGCAGGTTTGGATCATTGTAAGTCAGGGAGAGCTGCGCTTAGGAAGGGACAGATAGTGTAGGGAGTGTGATATATTCAACAGAAAAACATTTCAAAGGATAAAAAAATCCTTTTAAGGACTATTGTGTGTGGTGGAAGACTGGCAGCAATATAATTTAGCCAGAATTTTTTTCCATACTTTGCAATATTTTTTTGATAGAGAGTGTCTGCAGTGACTTGTGACATCTGTGCTGCAATACCTTCTGTGTGTCAGGGCCAGATATTGGGGAAAATATTACTGACAAAATATATATATATATTTTTCCATAATTTATCCACATTTTTCCTATAAACGGTCCCTTATCTCTTATATATATATAAATGAGTTTCTGTCTGTCTGTCTAGACGTCTAGACGTTCTTTATGCACGACCAAACGACTGGACTGATCTTTGCCAAATTTGGCGCACAGGTACATCAGGTGTCCAGGAAGGTTTTGGACTGTTCCTGAGATATTCCCCAAAAATGAACCCCACCCCAATACAAGCCTGCAAGTCTTTCTCTTCAAATCCCAACTGCTATAAACACAGTTTTACTCCAGGTTTCCATAGCAACCCAGCAATTTTTTTTAACTGCTTAAAGGGGTGGACAATGTGGAGGTCACTGTTAAAGGGGAGGTCACTGTTAAAGGACTGCCCCTTTAACAGTGACCTCCACATTGCCCGCCCCTTTAAGCAGTAATTTGAAGAGAAAGACTTGCAAGTCACTGTTAAAGAGGCGGTCCCTGTGAAAGTCACTGTTAAAGGGGCGGTCAATGTGAAAGTCACTGTTAAAGGGGAGGTTACTGTGAAAGTCACTGTTAAAGAAGCTGTCACTGTGAAAGTCAATGTTAAAGGGGCGGTCACTGTGAAAGTCACTGTTAAAGGGGCGGTCACTGTGAAAGTCACTGTTAAAGGGGCGGTCACTGTGAAAGTCACTGTTAAAGGGGTGGTCACTGTGAAAGCCACTGTTAAAGGGGCCGTCACTGCGAAAGTCACTTTTAAAGGGGCGGGCACTGTGGAGGTCTCTGTTAAAGGGGTGGGCACTGTGAAAGTCATTGTTAAAGAGGCGGCACTGTGAAGGTCACTGTTAAAGGGGCGGCCACTATGAAGGTCACTGTTAAAGGGGTGGTCAATGCTAAAGGGCGGTCACTGTTAAAGGGGCAGGCACCGTTAAAGGGGCAGACACTCTGAAGGTCAATGTTAAAGGGGCGACCACTGTGGAAGTCTACATTTTGCTGACGGCACACTGGGTGAATGTTGTGGAGGCTGGGAGCGACTCGTACCCTGGGATGGCACAGATGCTACCGTCACCAAGGATTGCGGGCCCCAGTTCCATCAAGGTTCCCGCCACCACCTACGTTAGTGGCTCCAACCCCCACTTCTCCTCCTCTGCCTCCTCCTCCACTTCCACCTCCGAAGTATCTGTGTGCAGCACCAGTCAATCATCAGTCGGTAGCTGGAAGCAGTGTAGCACTGCAGTGGGGAAGCGGCAACAAGCCGCGCTGAAGCTGTTCTGCCTAGGTGACAAACCACACACCGCCGCAGAGCTGTGGCATACCAGACTGAGCTGTGGCTCTCTCCACTCAACCTAGAACCAGGCATAATTGTGTCTGATAATGGCCGTAACTTGGTTGCGGCTTTGGAGCTGAGTAATCTTAGACACATCCAATGCCTTGGCCACTTATTCAACCTTGTGGTTCAGCGGTTTCTAAAAACATATCCCAATTTGCCTGGGGTACTGGTGAAGGTGCGCCTCATGTGTACACATTTCCGCAAGTCACCGACAGTTTCAGCCGATCTGTCAACGCTGCAGCAGCGCTTGAAATTGCCAGCTCACCAGCAGTTGTGCGACGTGAGCACGCGCTGGAACTCCACGTTCCACATGTTGGTCAGACTTTGTGAGCAGCAGAGGGCAATTGTAGAATAGAAGCTGCAACATGGTCGTCACCTTTACAGTCAGCTTCCGCTATTCACAAGCAAGGAGTGGGCATGGATGTCTGACCTCTGTGAGGTTTTATGCAACTTTGAGGAATCTACACAGATGGTGAGCAGCAATAACGCTATTATCAGCGTCACCATCCCAATTCTGTGTCTTCTCAAATGCTCGCTGCTCACAATTAAGGACAACGCTGTACATGTTGAGGAGGTGAAAATGGAAGGCATTACACAGGTTGATGATAGCCAGACCACCCTCAGTTTGTTTTCTCAGTGTGAATTGGAGGCTGAAGAGGAGGAGGAGCATGAGACGGTTGCCTCAGCTACAGAGGGTAGTTCCCATGGAAGTTTAATTCCATCTGTTCTGCGTGGGTGGGCAGAATAGGAGGAAGAGGAGATTGGGAGTGAACCTCCTGATGACGACAGCAAAGTTTCGCCTGTTGGTACTCTGACACACATGGCTAACTTCATGTTAGGCTGCCTTTCCCGTGACCCGCGCATTATACGTATTTTAAACAACACGGATTACTGGTTGTTCACCCTTCTCGACCCCCGCTACAAAGAGAACTTCTTATCTCTCATTTCTCTGGTGGAGAGGACGAGCAAAATGGTGTAATACCAGAAGATCCTTGTTGGAAAATTGCTCCAAAATTTTCCATATGACAACGCTGGCGGCAGAGTCTGTACTTCCTTGGGCAAGAGGAGGGGAGACAAGGGAAACACACAGCAGTTCTAACAGAGGCAGGACAACACTCTCCAAAGCCCTGGGACAGTTTCATGACACCCCGCCAGCAACCTCACCCTGATGTGCTGCCTACTGCCACAAGGGGAGAAAATTTTTGGAAGATGGTGAAGGAGTACATAGCAGACTGTGTCAGCGTTCTCAATGATCCCTCAGTGCCTTACAACTACTGGATCTCCAAGCTGGACACGTGGCACGAACTTGCGCTCTACGTTTTGTAGGTGCTGGCCTGCGCTGCCACCAGCGCTTTATCTGAGCGTGTATTTAGTGCTACTGGTGGCATTATAACAGATAAGCGTATCCGCCTGTCAACTGAAAATGCTGACAGGTTGACTCATATAAAAATTAACAATACCTGGATTGACCATGATTTCTCGACTCCACCAGAGGAATGCTGATGAACATAATGGCACTTTACATGTGTTGTTTTTAATGTAGTTAATAGATTGTATTTCCATGCACCCCTTCCACCACAAACAAGGGTATATGGTTGAATCTTCCTTTTCTCATCCTCTTCCATCATATCAAAATGCATAACTTTTTCGTTACATATGATGCTCACCAGCAGGCCCTCACATATAATTTTTTACAGGGTCCGCTCACCAGCAGGCCCTCACATCAAATTTTTTACAGGGTCTGCTCACCAGCAGGCCCTCACATCAAATTTTTTACAGGGTCTGCTCACCAGCAGGCCCTCACATATAATTTTTTACAGGGTCTGCTCAACAGCAGGCCCTCACATATAATTTTTTACAGGGTCCGCTCATCAGCAGGCCCTCACATATCATTTTTACAGGGTCCGCTCACCAGCAGGCCCTCACATATTTTTTAGAGGGTCCGCTCACCAGCAGGCCCTCAGATACAATTTTTTACAGGGTCCGCTCACACATATAATTTTTTATTTTACAGGGTCAGCTCACCTGCAGGCCCGCAACTCAAATCTTTTACAGGGTCAGCTCTCCTGCAGGCCCGCCAAATCAATGTGAATGAGGCCCTCCTTTATGTGATATACAGGTTGTATCGGAGTGCCTCTTCCTTGTAAATTTTGGCAGCACTTGCACTTTATATACAAGTAAATATACAGGAAAGAATGTTTCTCAATACATTTTTCCTATAAAATACATTTTTTACTTTGGTTTTGTGCGTAAAACCTCAATTAAATTGTGGGCCTGGTGATCCGTTTAAGGCCTTTTAAGCAGCATCAGCATCAGCATGGTGATAAAAATGAGTGACAAGGTGACATACTGTGGAGATGGCAGCATGAGGAGGCCACATAGTCTGGATAAAGGGCCACAGATTGTTGAAAAAGATGCAGATGGAAAGAAATCTGTGGAGCTGTATCACTGTCACCTGCCGATTAATGCAGACCAGGGGCGTAGCTATAGGGGAAGCAGGGGAAGCTGCAGCTTTGGGGCCCTGACCCAGAAGGGGCCCATCCAGGAGGAGGAGGACTAAAGGATTTGGTCAGTGCCCCCTTAGCTGTATTACACAATGAAATTATAGACAGTCACAGTATAGACAGTGTAAAAAACGGATGGAACAGCTGCCAGCCCTGGTCTGAGAGAGCGATCTTAACTAGCCACAGGAATGGGGGCAGCATGAAAGGAAGGGGTCACAAAAAAAAATTACTGTGGGATGGAGCCCCATTCAAAAATTTGCTGTTGGGCCCAGTTATTTCTAGCTACACTACTGATGCAGCCCACAAAAGCAAGTTGGGTTTATCGATTCCAAAACATTAATTAAGTTGTGGGCCTGGTGATCAGTTTAAGACCTTTTAAGCAGCAGCAGCATGGTGATAAAAATGAGTGGCATGGTGTGGACTGTGGAGATGGCAGCATGAGGAGGCCACATAGTGGCACAATGACTGAGTCTGGATAAAAGACTAAGGCCACAGATTGTTGAAAAAGATGCAGATGGAAACAAATCTGTAGAGCTGTACGACGGTCACCTGTAGATTAATGCAGCCATCAAAATCAAGTTGGGTTTGGCGGTTCCACCTCAGCTCACCAGCAGGCCCGCACCTAAAAATTTTTACTGGGTCAACTCACCTACAGGCCCGCAACTCGAGGCCCGCAACTCAAATCTTTTACTGTGTCAGTTCACATGACGGCCTGCAACTCAAATCTTTTACAGGGTCAGCTCACATGGAGGCCCTTGCATACATTTTTTAGAGGGTCAGCTCAGCTGCAGGCCCTCACATATAATGTTTTACAGGGTCAGCTCACCCGCAGGCCCACACCTAAAATATTTTACAGGGTCAGCTCACCTGCAGGCCCGCAACTCATGCTGCCTTGATTTGAAGTAGTAGCATAGCCGTTTATCAGGTTTCCTCTCCGAAATCGAACAATGATTACACGTTACCATGTTAGGCACATAGAAGAACATCGAAAGTCGATAGGGAAGATATCCAAATGGATCGTGGACGTCATGGGGATGTGCGATCAGGCAGAAGTTATCTAGAGTCAACAAAGCAGCAGCAGGGCCACTCCTGTATAATATTTCCTCATCCAAAATACTGCAGTGACATTCCCTGTAATTTTTTATTACTCATTCCAATAACAGGGCGCGCCATCCGCTTGCCTTCCTTCAAACACTGATTCCTCGTCACCCGTAGTTTACCATTGTTTTGAGCTGAAAATTACATCGAAAGTTGATAGGCCAGACATCCAAATGGATCGTCTCTGTCACGGGGACATGCCATCGGCCCCACGTTAACTAGAGTCACCAAAGCGACCGCAGGCCACCACCCATAATGTTTCAGAAGGTCAGATCAGCAGGCCCTTGCTCCTAATGTTTTTGAGGGTCACCAGCAGGCCATCAATCATAATTTTTAAAGGGTGTGTATGATGCCCTCCTTTATGTGTAACTAAGGGTGTATTGGAGTGCTTCTTCCTTGTAATTTATGGCAGCATTTGCACTTTATATACAAGTAAATACTCAGGAAAGAATGTTTTCTATCAATTTTTCCTCGAAAATCGATTTTTTTTCCCTTGGTTTTGTGCGTATTATTGTCATTATGTAAAAGTGGCATACTATTTGGACAACATAGTTCCCAGCAGCGACCAGCGAGTCCAAGATCCATCCATACATCCTCCCCATGCAGTTACAGAACCATTTCAGTGGTGTTACCAACAATTTCTGACATTTTCTTATGAACCAGGCACTCTCCCCTCTTCAGAGCAGGGGGTACCTGGTTTAATGCTCGGGTTCTCCCATTGACTTCCATTATACTCGGGTGCTCAGTCGAGCACCCGAATTTCATGATGTGTTCGGCCCGGGCACCCGAGCACTACGGTGCTCGATCAACACTAACACCTACCTACACATTACACCTACTGAAGTTTTTATACTATCCTATTCTAAATCTATAGGCATTATATGGAGTTCGTCCCTTTTGCAGCTAAAACCGCTTCCACTCTTCTGGGAAGGCTTTCTATAACATTTTAGAGTGTGTCTGTGGTAATTTCTGCACATTTATACAGAATATCATTTGTAAGTTCAGAGACTGATGTTAGACGATAGGACCTGGCTCACAACCTTAGTTCTACTTCACCCCAAAGATGTCCAATGGAGTTGAGGTCAGGGCTCTGTGAGGACCAGTCAAGTTCTTCCACACAAACTCACCCAACCATAACTTTATGGACCTTTCTTTGTGCACAAGTGCACAGTGATTCTGGAACAGAAAAAGGACTTCCACCAAGCTGTTCAAAGTTGAAAGCACACAGTTGTCCAAAATGTCTTGGTATGCTGAAGATTTTTCTTTACTTTTACTGGAACTAGGTCCTGAAAAACAATACCATAGCATTATCTCACCTCTACCCTACAGTTGGCTTAATGCAGTCAGGTAGGCAATGTTCTGGCATTCACTAAACCCAGACTCATTCATCAGACTACAAGATCAAGAGGCGTGATTTGATCTCCACAGAACAAATTTCCATTGCTGTGAAGCTCCCTGTGCAAAGTTTTTGTGCCGATGTTTGGAAATTTGCAGTTATTGAGTCATCACAGCGTTGACTTTTATGCACTTTGAGTCTGAGCACTCAGTTGCTGTGCCTCCTAAATTTTTACAATAATACCTCTCACAGTTGATCCAGTGGCAGATCCAAAGCCTGGTCTCGGGAGGGGCACAGTCTATCAGACTGTCACTTGCACTGCCGCACTTGTCTGCAACCCATGAGGTGAGGTCCCGTCCCTGTCCCGACTCCCATGCGGAGCTCCTCTGTTCCGGACTTCCAGTTCCCGGGCCCGGAACTTGGTGGGCGGGCCTAATTAGAAGTGCGCCAGCTTGTATCGGCTTGATTCTGACTGTCTGGCAGTAAGATGCACGGGAAAAGGGGGGGTGGAAGAAACAGGGCGGGCCACCAATGTCGCGCCAGTGTATGTGAAGGGGCCCTGAAAAACTTATTAAAGAGGACCTTTCATACCATATATCTATATATAACCACTATACACTATACATTCATGGGTCCAAAGATTGTAAGATAACTATCTGTATATACATGTAGTGCGGCGCCCAGGGATCTCACTGCACTTACAATTATTCCTGGGCGCGCACTGTTCGCCCGCTGTGGCCCCGTTAGCTTCTCCTGCACTGTATGGTAATTGCTATCGGAACACCAGTGAAGGGTCTGCCCTGTTTCTCCCTGGGCGTTCCTTCTCCCTGCCCAATCGCAGCACAGAGCTCACAGCCAGAGAATTTTTTTTCTCCCAGGCTGTGAGCTCTGCACTGCGATTGGACAGCACTACAGCCAGGGAGAAGGAACGCACAGAGAGAAACAGGGCAGACTCTTCCCTGGTGTTCCGATAGTAGCAAATACTATACAGCGTGGGAGAAGGTAACGGGGCCACAGCGGGCGGGCGGAGTGGCGCCCACTCTCTCACTATATTCTCTATATTCTCGGGGGGGAGGGAATTGACCCATGCCCCTCCCCCTGGATCCGCCAGTGAGTTGATCATGGAAAATCTAAGATGGAAGAAATTACATGAACTGCTTTGTTACAACAGTGGCATTTTATTACAGTACCACGCTGGAATTCAGTGAGTTTTTTAGAACGACCAATTTTTTCACAAATGTTTGTAAAATTTTATACCATATATTTGAGACAATGAGACTGAATGAAACACCTGAACTCAATGATTAGGAGGTGTCGCTCGATACTTTTCTCCATATCTTCTATGTGTTTGCAAGAACTGTAAGTAATGGTGCAATGGTGGATGTACACTATCAAGAATCTGGTTAACAAAATGCCTTTAGAGTTCAGACACAAGCACGGGTTACACATCCAAGGCCTCATACACACTTTTTGGTGTAGTGTTTTCATGTATGGTTTTGTGAAAATAAAAATATATATATAAATAAGGCAAATACTAATATATTGCAAATATACTGTATAATACAATACAATGAATGGTGTTTTAGAAAATATCACACCATACACAGCATACTTTCAGTTCTTGCTACTGAAATGTAGCAGATTAAAATGTTGTATTGAAAGGGGTTTTGTGGACCAAAGAGCCCATCAGCTACCAAAAAGAAAGCCACTTTTCAATCCATTTACATTGCTGAAACAGTAATACTTTTTCGATTTGTCTCTGAGATCACATTGGTTCCACTGCTCATGTCCCTCTTGCCAGTTAAATGTGTGGAGCATCATGGCTGACATGGTTTACAGTGAAAATTCTCAGACATATACTGAGCATGAGCAATTGGTGTGCTCCAAGCATGCTCAGTGTATTGCCTCCTTGAATAGGAGAATAATTGGGAGTACCAGGGTGGCACCAGGAGGTGGAGTGGCCAAGTTAGAATAATACTAGTGAGGTGTACTGGGCAGATTTGGAGAGGGCTCTGCTGCCAGTGCTATGCAAGCTAGGTGAATCTGTCCCACATCACCTGATACTGCTGTGGAAGTACAACATGGAAATATCGTCATACATCAAAATGTCATTGAGAAGCCACAAAATACTGAAACAGGTAAGCTTTGAAAGGTGGTCAGACCTTTTTTAAACTGTTTAAAAGTCTAGTAAAACCTCTTTAAAGTGGCTAGCTGTATATAGTTACAGCTAATGACAGCTGCAAAGTTTTAAAGTTTGACTGATGAGAAGCAAGTGATTCAGTAGACAGCCTGGATGTGCAATCAGTTGGACAGCAGGCAGGGAGGTGCCCTTGCAGAATGACTAGAATGTATAGCTGCTGCAGAACCTCAAAAGTAGCCACCTACAAGAATATTTCTTTTTATCATTTGAACAGAAAGACAGATGTTTTTTTCCCCTAAACCTGAAGTTTCTCTAGGCACAGTGTAGTAGTCATGAAAGTACTAGGCCACTGTTCACTCTGGCTTTGAAAAGGAGCAACATTATCACTGAGGAGAAAGAGGATGAGATTGTGGATTGGATGGCTCCTCTTAGCCTCAGCACGGTGATGTGGAGGTCACCTCTGATGCCATGTCTTGGAACCAGGGGTCACGGCATTCCTCCTGCTCCTCCTTGTAGCTCCAGAGAAGCCTTTCAGTGCCGTTCTGTCTGTCTTCACTGCCCCTCAGTGAGTACCTTCCCTTTTCCTAAGAAGAGGCAACAAAACCCCACTACACCCTATGGCAGATAGTCAAGAGAGTCTCCCTGTTGATGACTTCTGTGAGAGCAGTTAGCGTTTACCCTGCCCTGAGGAGGAGGTTTGGAAGGAGGTGGGGTACCCCAAGCATAGCTTTGTGGCGCTAATAGTGGAACCTATAGCTACGGTATTGGCAGGGGGCAGCAACAGTAGCAGTCGGGGCAAGTGCAGTGCAGGGGCAAATGAACCCACCATTATATATGACAGTCTGATAAAAGTGGCAGGGAGGGTGAGAACCCTTAGATAGTGCCATATTTAATGTTAGCCTATGTTTACATACAGTTTATAAATTGAAAAACTTGCATTGCATAGGTTTCCCTTTAAGCTTTTTCTTATTAGTCATTGGGAAAGACAAACTGTATTCAATTGTAATCACAATATGTTTTCTACTTTGTTGATTTGACAACTATTTCCATCAGGTACATAAACAAAAATCACTGTACATATTTATAGCTTTTATGGGCAATATGATGTCGACAGTCATGTTATCTTTAAATCTGTCTTAAAGCAAGACATATATGCCACTCCGTATAAAAATATTAGACTTTCCTATTTCTTAAATTTAGGATTGACTTTGAACTGACCTCATATTTCATTCTCAGGCTGAAAGGCACTGTTAGTTATATATATTGCCAGTGGACAGATTACATTATACCAGTGGGAGATTTCCTGATCAGCAGATGAATAGCAGAAACAAAGGCAGAAATAAGGAAAAGATAGATTGGCTCAGCTTTAGTTAGCAGATTATTTCTTAACATAGGGCTCATAAGACTCATGTATTTTCTACTGGAATCAGATATTACAGAATCCCTATACATGCAAAGTAAATTAAAATGGCCTTAGATAATTCTTTCCAAAAGTAATCATATTTTCCCTTTCAAATATTAATCTTTGATTTACCATAGATTTATTTTCCAGAAACAAAAAAAAAAATGGAACAATTCTTTAAATGTATGTGAATTAACAGCTCTTGGGTGGTTATTTATTAGTTTAGTTAGTAGTTGATTTCATTCTATATAGAAAAGCATTGTTAGGGCTTGTTCACATCTGCGTTGGAGGTTGGGATACCACCATGTGGAACTGTAAAAGACTGCAGAATACTAAATCTACCAAAAAACATCCCGCTCTTCACTCCTAAATAGTGGTACAGCTAGGCAGATTTGCCTTTCAGCATCCTGGAAAAGCTAGACAGTATGAGATAAAATGCCTGTTCTGATGTAAACCGTCGCCATCTGACAGAAATCTATTAGATCTTCCTCTCTAGTGATGGTCATTATTAAGTATGCTGTTATTAGGGGGCATCAGTAGACATCATAGGCAGAGGGGTATTAGACAATTTACAGAGGAAAACACTAACCTCTCACACATATGGTGACATCACACAGGTCCTTTGCCACTTCTCTGCACTGCTGAGCTCTTTTTCAATGGCTTAATGGGGTGAAATACAATTGGCTGGAGTGGAATGAGCAAGATAAAAAATACTTGGTGACAGATGATAGGTCTCAGGGGAGTATAAGAGAAAGTGGCTATGGAGACCAAGGGCAAGGATTCCTATAGCAGTGCAGACATGTTGATTTGCCAGCATTTTAATGTGTCTGGCCCAGCCCCTTTATATTGTACCCAGAAAATAGGCTTATTTTCCTCTGCATGGATATCTGTAATCGTGTCCATATTATTGCCATTTGTCTCTATTGAATCTGTAAAAATCTGTAAAAGTGGCCCTGTTTTGTAGTTGGGTCCAAATTGGAAGGCAGGGCCAGCAATACCATATTGTGGCACATTATACCACCCCAACAGAGCCAAATACCACAGCCCATCGCAAAATACTGTCAGCAGCACAAAATATATTGCCAAAAACTTCCACTGGCCATCCCCCTGGGCATCGGCCCACCTGGAAACTTCCCTGTAAGGTCTATGGCCAATCCGTCCGTGTTTGCATACAATTTGGGGAACATAATTATGTTTTTAAAGTCTTAATAACTAATTTTAGCCTTAAGGACTAGTAAAATTCCCCACCTTTGTATTCCAGCAGTCATAACTTTTATTTTTATTTTTTATTTCCGTAACGAGTTTTATTTTATTTTTTAAATCAGTTTAAGGTATAGTGTATTAAATAACTTTTATTATTTTATTTATAGGGGGAAAGATAAAAAACAACAATTTTAACAACTGCCCCCCCCCCCCCACACCATCTCCTCCAGATTGAAGAAAGGGCAGCTGCTTTAGCTGCTCATATTTGGGTATTGGTAGCAGCTAGAGATATGGACTTGGTCTGGCATTCCAAGCTTTCAAACAATACCAGAATCACAGCATTATCTCCACTACATTGGAAGATATGGCTCTTAGAAATTGGGATAGCAGTGACTCACTCTCAACTCAATTTCTAACAGCTATATCTCCCGATGTTCTGGATCCCGGTATTGTTTTCTCGAAATGCAAGTTTTTAAACAAGTCCATGCCCATATATCTAGCTACCAGGGTCGGACTGACCCACCAGAGTACCAGAGAATCCTCTGGTGTGCCAAAGCTCTGACAGTAAAGGACACCTAATAAAACGCGGCCCATAAGGTCTGGTATGCACAGAGGATGGGCCCTCAGAATAATATCCTCTGGTGGGCCCAAAAGACTTCTGGCCATCACTTGCAGCTAGTACCAATCCCAAGATATGAACCGCTAAAGCAGCCATCATCCCTGACCCTGTTGCCCAAGCTTTGCTGGAGCTGAACTCTTAAGTGCTTTTCTCAAAGCCTGAGCTCTACTGGGGCAAAACTGGTAAGTGGTTAATTTCTATGGAAAATCTTCAGTTACAAACAAAATGGCATCCAATCATAAATGATGTGTTTTTATTTTTAGGGCATGCTATTATTTGTGGTCCATGCATAAAAATGTTCTTGTGAATGGAACCACTTCCTGCTCATGCCAGGTCTAAAATGATGGCTGTGGTGTGGGTCGGCAGGTCCATCTCATTTACCCTTTTCTACGCGTTTCAGGTGTAGAAAAAAATCTAAATGTAAGACAGCTCGGAAGCTGTCTCATTTAGAACTGGCGGAGGCTTCTTCATAACTCCAGAAGATCCACTTCCAGCTTAGGGGGTTTATTAAGACCTGCATCTAAAATGCCAGTCTTAGTAAAAATGCCCCCATATTTCAAAAATCGGAAGCTAGCACAAGCAAATCTCGAACATATGGTAGGTAGTATCTCTCCATCAGTATTTTTATGGACTTACTATTTTAAAACTCCATAGTGCACATTTTTATTCTAGAAAAAAGTTTTATCACAGAGTAGTGTAGTATGTTATAATTTAATAAACTCGTTAGTGTTAGGCGAGTATGCTTGGCCGAACACTAGTTCGGCTCGAGCATCGCGATGCTTGGCACATCGCGGTGTTCGGCCAAATACTGCATGTGCTTGAGCGCGATGCTCGAGTCTCCTCATTGGCTATGCAGCCAATAAATGTGCGGGTAAGCACTGCCATTCACTGTAATGCCGTAGCCATGTTGGCTGCTGGCATTACAGTGATTGGCTGGCCGGAAATCGTCATCGGGTGCTATATAGCACCCGATGACACGTGTTTGGCTCAGTATTAGTCAGGGAGAGCTGGAGAGCAGAAGGGAAAGATAGTGTAGGGATTGAAATAGCAATATTTTAGTTTTTATACTTGTTATAGACCCAAAAGTCCTTTTAAGGACTATTTTGTGTGGCAGCAATATATATTTTTAGCGCAACCTGTGCAAAATAGCTTGCAATTGTTTGGCCGCTGCAGACAGCGACATTATCTGCGCTACATCTCCTGTATAACGCGTGTGCAGCCTAAAAATATCTGTGATATAATATGATAAATGTGTATATATACAGGTCCTTCTAAAAAAATTTGCATATTGTGATAAAGTTCATTATTTTCTGTAATGTACTGATAAACATTAGACTTTCATACATTTTAGATTCATTACACACAACTGAAGTAGTTCAAGCCTTTTATTGTTTTAATATTAATCATTTTGGCATACAGCTCATGAAAACCCCAAATTCCTATCTAAAAAAATTAGCATATCATGAAAAGGTTCTCTAAACGAGCTATTAACCTAATCATCTGAATCAACTAATTAACTCTAAACACCTGCAAAAGATTCCTGAGGCTATTAAAAACTCCCAGCCTGGTTCATTATTCAAAACCGCAATCATGGGTAAGACTGCCGACCTGACTGCTGTCCAGAAGGCCATCATTGACACCCTCAAGCAAGAGGGTAAGACACAGAAAGAAATTTCTGAACGAATAGGCTGTTCCCAGAGTGCTGTATCAAGGCACCTCAGTGGGAAGTCTGTGGGAAGGAAAAAGTGTGGCAGAAAACGCTGCACAACGAGAAGAGGTGACCGGACCCTGAGGAAGATTGTGGAGAAGGACCGATTCCAGACCTTGGGGGACCTGCGGAAGCAGTGGACTGAGTCTGGAGTAGAAACATCCAGAGCCACCGTGTACAGGCGTGTGCAGGAAATGGGCTACAGGTGCCGCATTCCCCAGGTCAAGCCACTTTTGAACCAGAAACAGCGGCAGAAGCGCCTGACCTGGGCTACAGAGAAGCAGCACTGGACTGTTGCTCAGTGGTCCAAAGTACTTTTTTCGGATGAAAGTAAATTTTGCATGTCATTCGAAAATCAAGGTGCCAGAGTCTGGAGGAAGACTGGGGAGAGGGAAATGCCAAAATGCCTGAAGTCCAGAGTCAAGTACCCACAGTCAGTGATGGTCTGGGGTGCCATGTCAGCTGCTGGTGTTGGTCCACTGTGTTTTATCAAGGGCAGGGTCAATGCAGCTAGCGATCAGGAGATTTTGGAGCACTTCATGCTTCCATCTGCTAAAAAGCTTTATGGAGATGAAGATTTCATTTTTCAGCACGACCTGGCACCTGCTCACAGTGCCAAAACCACTGGTAAATGGTTTACTGACCATGGTATTACTGTGCTCAATTGGCCTGCCAACTCTCCTGACCTGAACCCCATAGAGAATCTGTGGGATATTGGGAAGAGAAAGTTGAGAGACGCAAGACCCAACACTCTGGATGAGCTTAAGGCCGCTATCGAAGCATCCTGGGCCTCCATAACACCTCAGCAGTGCCACAGGCTGATTGCCTCCATGCCACGCCGCATTGAAGCAGTCATTTCTGCAAAAGGATTCCCGACCAAGTATTGAGTGCATAACTGAACATAATTATTTGAAGGTTGACTTTTTTTGTATTAAAAACACTTTTCTTTTATTGGTCAGATGAAATATGCTATTTTTTTTTATAGGAATTCGGGGTTTTCATGAGCTGTATGCCAAAATCATCAATATTAAAACAATAAAAGGCTTGAACTACTTCAGTTGGTGTGTAATGAATCTAAAATATATGAAAGTCTAATGTTTATCAGTACATTACAGAAAATAATGAACTTTATCACAATATGCTAATTTTTTTAGAAGGACCTGTATATATATATATATAAATGCTTGAGAAAGACCACACAGGTCAAAACGTTGCATTGCTTTGGTGAATAAACCCTTGGATATTAAAGACAAGAGAGTGCTGTGGTTTCTTTACCAGACTATTCATGTTTGGGGAATGCAGGACTGACTCCCAACACGGCTGTCACCACCACATTAAGGAACGGCAATTCATTACTATTTTTTCTGTTGTGCTGCTACACTTTGTTTTTTTTGTTTTTTCCTAAATATAAGTGACATTCATTCAGTGTAATTTTTTATTTGGCAGCGGTGAAAGCGATATTACTTGCGCTATACCTCCTGTTTAACGTGTGCGCATCCTAAATATAAGTGACATTCATTCAGTATAATTTTTTATTAGGCGGCGGTGACAGCGACATTACTTGCACTATACCTCCTGTTTAACATGTGTGCACATCCTAAATATCAGTGACATTCATTCAGTGTAATTTTTATTAGGCGGTGGTGACAGTGACATTACTTGCGCTATACCTCCTGTTTAACGTGTGCGCATCCTAAAAATATCTGTGACATTCTGTGTACTTTATTTGTGCATACACTTACAAAACCTGCGCTACTGTATGTGTGACATACTTGCAAGCATATATACCATTTAATATGCACAAGGCGAGCAGTAAGGGACGGGGAAGTGGCCGTGCTGCTGATGGTGCATGGAGAGGCCGTGGCCCTGGGCGCTGTGAAACTGTGCCTGCTGCCAGATCACAAGAAACACACTCATCCATGATTACTAGCTACATGTCCCAGTTTGCAGGGCGGCACAGGACTCAACTCTCGTAGTCAGACCAGTGCGACCAGGTGGTCAGTTGGATTGCAGCAGATAATGCTTCCAGTCGGTTAAGCACCACCCTGTCTTCCAGTCGAGTCTCAGTAGCCAAGAATCTGGTCAATAGAATCCTCACCCTGATACTCCTTCCATCCACCATGGAGAGTCTTGGCAGACAAGTGATCCCACACTCGGATATTCTCAGGAGCTGTTTTCATCGCCATTCCTTAATTTGGGCCTCTCGTCAAACCCGCTTGAAGAGGGACATGAGGAGATATTGTGCCCTGATTCAAAAACTCTGAAGCATCCACAGTCAGAAGAATATGACAGTGGGGAACGGGTGGATGATGAAACACATTTGCCAATAAGTCAAGCGCAATTAGTGTCTCAAGAGGTTCATGATGAGGATGAGACACAGTTGTCAATAACTGAGGTTGTTGTTAGGTAAACAAGTCAGGAGGATGACCAGAGTGAGGAAGTGGAATAGGAGGTGCTGGACGATGAAGTCACTGACCCAACCTGGAAAGGTGGCAAGCAGAGTGAGGACAACAGTACAGAGGGGGAGGGATCCGCAACAGGCTGAAAAAGACATTAGGGTGGCAAAAGGGAGAAGGCAGGGCACACCAAACATGCCGGCAACTGATCCCTGGAGCACCCCCTTGCTGCAATCTCCATTGCCAAGGGATAGGTGTTCCACAGTCTGACGCTTTTTTGAGGAAAGTGCAGACGATAAAATAATTGTAATTTGCAACCTGTGCCGTACCAAAATGAGCAGGGGTGTGTACGCTAGCAACCTCACCACCACCAGCATGATCCGCCACATGGCATCAAAGCACCCTAATAGGTGGGCCAAACACCTGGGTCCACAACCAGTGTCTGCAGGTCACACCACTGCCTTCTCTTCCCTTGTGTTACATGCTGGCCAATCCCCTGTCCAAGACGCAGGCCGGATGCCTCCCGCCATGCACCTGGATCTTTGCAAGCACCATCAGCTAGCACATCCACTTCTGTGCCCCAGCGCAGCATACAGATGTCTATACCCAGGCCTTTGAACGAAAGCGCAAATACCCAGCCACCCACCCACAGACCATAGCGCACCTTTCCAAATTGCTGGCCCTGAAAATTTTTGCCATTTAGGCTTGTGGACAATGAGGCTTTCCACAGCCTGAGCTACCGGCTAAAGGCGTGCCGCGTGTGTGCACATTTCCGCAAGTCATCGACAGCTTCCGCCGACTGTTGTGCAACGTGAGCATGCGCTGGAAATCCACGTTCCACATGTTGGCCAGGCTTTGTGAGCAGCAGAGGGCAGTAGTGGAATACCAGCTGCAACATGGTCTTTTCCTTTCAAGTCCGCTTCCGCTCTTCACAAGCGTCGAGTGGGCATTGATGTCTGACGTCTGTGAGGTTTTACGCAACTTTGAGGAACCAACACAGATGGTGAGCAGCTATTAAGCTATTATCAGCGTAACCATACCACTTCTGTATCTACTCAAATGCTCGCTGCTCACAATTAAGGCGGACACTTTGCATGTGGAAGAGGTGGAGATGGGGGAAGACAGTACACATGGTGATAGCCAGACCACCCTCAGTTCGTCTTCTCAGCGCAAATTGGATGATGAGGAGGAGGAGCAGGAGGCGGTTGCCTCCGCTACAGAGGGTAGTACCCAGGGAAGTTTTATTCCATCTGTTCAGCGTGGATGGGTAGAAGAGGAGGAAGAGGAGGAGGAGATTTAAAGTCATCCTCCTGATGAGGACAGCGAAGTCTTGTCTGTTGGGACTCTGGCAGACATGGCTGACTTTATGTTAGGCTGCCATTCCTGTGACCTGTTGTACGCATTTTGGCCAACACCGATTACTGGTTGTTAACCCTTCTCGATCGCCGCTACAAAGAGGACTTCTCATCTCTCATTCCTGTGGTGGAGAGGACGAGCAAAATAGTGCAATACCAGAAGGTCCTTGTGGAAAAATTGCTCCAAAATTTTTCAGCTGACAACACTGGTTGCAGAGTACGTAGTTCCTTGGCCAACCAAGGAGGAGAGACGAGGAGAACACACAGCAGTTCCAACAGAGGCAGGGCAACACTCTCTAATGCCTTAAACTGTTTTATGACAACTTGCCAGCACTCTCAACCTGATGCACAGCCTAGTGTCACAAGGAGGGAAAAAATTTGGAAGATGGTGAAGAAGTACATAGCAGACCGTGTCAGCATCCTCAGTGATCCCTCTGTGCACGAACTGGCACTCTACGCCTTGGAAGTGCTGGCCTGCCCCGCCTCCAGCGTTTTGTTAGAGTGTGTATTTAGTGCTGCTGGGGGCATAATAACTGATAAGCGCTTCTGACTGTCAACTGAAAATGGTGACCAGTTGACTCTTATAAAAATGAACAAGGCCTGAATTGCCCCTGACTTTTCTACTCCAACAGTGGAAAGCGGCTGAACATAAAGGCACTCTAAATGTGGCTTTTATGGTGTATTGAATACACTGTATTCCCCTGCACCCCTTTCACCACTAAAAAGGGTATATGGTTCAATCTCTCTTTTCTCGTCCTCCTCCTCCATCATATCAACATGCTTATTAGACTGCCCTCGTTCCTAATGTTTTAGAGGGTCAAATCAGCAGCAGGCCCTCACCCATAATGTTTTTGAGGGTCACCAGCAGGCCCTAACCCATTATGTTTTAGAGGGTCAGTTCAGCAGCAGACCTTCACCCTTAAATATTTAGATGGTCAGTTCGGCAGCAGGCCCTCGCCCATAATGTTTTATATGGTCAGCTCGACAGCAGGCCCTCGCCCACAATTTTTTTTAGATGGTCAGCTTGACAGCAGGCCCTCACCCACAAATTTTTTTTACATGGTCAGCTCGGCAGCAGGCCCTCACCCCTAATGTTTTAGATGGTCAGCTCAGCAGCAGGCCCTCACCCCTAATGTTTTAGATGGTCAGATCAGCAGCAGACCCTCACCCCTAATGTTTTAGATGGTCAGATCAGCAGCAGGCCCTTGCCCCTAATGTTTTTGAGGGTCATCAGCAGGCCATCAATCATAATTTTTCACGGGTGTGTATGATGCCCTCCTTTATATGTAATAAAGGGTGTATTGGAGTGTCGGTTCCTTGTAATTTTTGACAGCCCTTTCCCCTAGTGCATAGGCTTTATGACTGTAGAAGTCCCACTACCTGAACAATTGTACCACAATGAGAATGAGGCCCTCCATTATGTGATATACAGGTTGGATCGGAGTGCCTCTTCATTGTCCTTTTTGGCAACACTTGCACTTTATATACAAGTAAATATACAGGAAAGAATGTTTCCTAACAATTTTTCCTCTAAAATCGATTTTATCTTCGGTTTGGTGCATATTTTTGTCAGTCTGTAAAAGTGGCGTACTACTCAGGACAACATCATTCCCAGCAGCGACCTGGGAGTCCAAGATGCATCCAGACATCCTCCCCATGCTGTTCCCGAACCATTTCAGTGGCGTTTTCATCAATTTCTGACCTTTTCCTATGAACCAGACACCCTCCCCTCTTCAGAGCAGGCGGTGCCTGGTTTAATGCTCAGGTTCTCCCATTGACTTCCATTGTGCTTGGTAGAGCATCCGACCATCCCGAGGTGTTCTACTCGAGCACCCGAGCACTTTGGATGCTCGATCAACACTAATACTTATATGTGTATCAGTGAAAGATAATTTTTGATAATTTTTTATTCGTAATTATTCTAATTATCGCGAATAATATACGAATATTTTTTTCGCGTATTGCGATTATTTATCTTGATAGTATAAGGCAACGTTCCTATGCTAATTGACTATGGCTAGACTAATATGTGTATTTTACGAAATTTCGTAATATTGCTCTAACTTCGTCTTTTAGAAATTTCGTAATATTGCTCTAACTTCGTCTTTTAGAATATTCGTAATATTCTAAAAGACGAAGTTAGAGCAATATTGAGAACATTTGCAAAAGCCGAAATTGCAATGCGAGTAATATAATACGAAATAATCGCATGAAGATTTCAACTTAGCACTGCTATATTCCATATTAGGCTAGAATATGGAATATAGCAGTGCTAAGTTGAAATCTTCATGCGATTATTTCGTATTATATTACTCGCATCGCAATTTCGGCTTTTGCAAATGTTCTTAATATTGCTCTAACTTCGTCTTTTAGAATATTACGAATATTCTAAAAGACGAAGTTAGAGCAATATTACGAAATTTCGTAAAATACACATAGATTGTATTTAAGCTAATATACTGCTATAGTAATATTTTTTAATAGTGTACATATTTTACAAAACTTAAGTTCAGAAGAGGCAAAAAAAAATTAGAGGCAAAAAAAGGGATTATAGCACTATATTAGCTAAATTACAATCTATATGTGTATTTTACTAAATTTCGTAATATTGCTCTAACTTCGTCTTTTAGAATATTCGTAATATTCTAAGAGACGAAGTTAGAGCAAATCACGAAATTTCGTAAAATACACATATTAGCCTAGCCATAGTCAATTAGCATAGGAACGTTGCCTTATACTATCAAGATAAATAATCGCAATACGCGAAAAAAATATTCGTATATTATTCGCGATAATTAGAATAATTACGAATATTCGATTTCGACGAATATAACACGAATATTCATTCGAATATTCGCGAAATATCGCGAAATCGAATATGGCACCTCCCGCTCATCACTACTTCTCATCCTCGTCCTCCTCGTCCTCCAGTAGTGGGCCCTGGCTGGCCACATTTGTACCTGGCCTCTGCTGTTGCCAAAAACCTCCCTCTGAGTCACTTCGAAGAGACTGGCCTGAAAGTGCTAAAAATGACCCCTCTTCCTCCTCCTCCTCCTCCTCCTGGGCCACCTCCTCTTCCATCATCGCCCTAAGTGTTTTCTCAAGGAGATATAGAAGTGGTATTGTAACGCTGATAACGGCGTCATCGCCACTGGCCATGTTGGTGGAGTACTCGAAACAGCGCAACAGGGCACACAGGTCTCGCATGGAGGCCCAGTCGTTGGTGGTGAAGTGGTGCTGTTCTGTAGTGCGACTGACCCGTGTGTGCTGCAGCTGAAACTCCACTATGGCCTGCTGCTGCTCGCACAGT
Source organism: Bufo gargarizans (assembly GCF_014858855.1). Classification (NCBI taxonomy): domain Eukaryota; kingdom Metazoa; phylum Chordata; class Amphibia; order Anura; family Bufonidae; genus Bufo; species Bufo gargarizans. The sequence goes on along the minus strand of NC_058080.1, from coordinate 491,348,118 downwards.
CTGTCCAGCATGTGCAAGGTGGAGTTCCACCTGGTGGGCACGTCGCATATGAGGCGGTGAGCGGGAAGGCCGAAGTTACGCTGTAGCGCAGACAGGCGAGCAGCAGCAGGAAGTGAACGCCGGAAGTGCGAACAGACGGCCCGCACTTTATGCAGCAGCTCTGACATGTCGGGGTAGTTGTGAATGAACTTCTGCACCACCAAATTCAGCACATGCGCCAAGCAAGGGATGTGCGTCAAACTGGCTAGTCCCAGAGCTGCAACGAGATTTCGCCCATTATCACACACCACCAGGCCGGGCTTGAGGCTCACCGGCAGCAACCACTTGTCGGTCTGTTGTTCTATACCCTGCCACAACTCCTGTGCGGTGTGGGGCCTGTCCCCCAAACATATGAGTTTCAGAATGGCCTGCTGACGTTTACCCCGGGCTGTGCTGAAGTTGGTGGTGAAGGTGTGTGGCTGACTAGATGAGCAGGTGGAAGAAGAGGAGGAGGAAGTCGAGTAGGAGGAGGTGGCAACAGGAGGCAAAGAATGTTGCCCTGCGATCCTTGGCGGCGGAAGGACGTGCGCCAAACAGCTCTCCGCCTGGGGCCCAGCTGCCACTACATTTACCCAGTGTGCAGTTAGGGAGATATAGCGTCCCTGGCCGTGCTTACTGGTCCATGTATCTGTGGTTAGGTGCCACAGATGGCGTTGCGCAGTGCACACTTGATTTTATTGGATACTTGGTTGTGCAGGGAAGGCACGGCTCTCTTGGAGAAGTAGTGCCGGCTGGGAACAACATACTGTGGGACAGCAAGCGACATGAGCTGTTTGAAGCTGTCTGTGTCCACCAGCCTAAATTACAGCATTTCATAGGCCAGTAGTTTAGAAATGCTGGCATTCAGGGCCAGGGATCGAGGGTGGCTAGGTGGGAATTTACGCTTTCTCTCAAATGTTTGTGAGATGGAGAGCTGAACGCTGCCGTGTGACATGGTTGAGATGCTTGGTGACGGAGGTGGTGGTGGTGTTGGTGGTACATCCCCTGTTTGCTGGGCGGCAGGTGCCAACGTTCCTCCAGAGGCAGAGGAAGAGGCCGAGGCGGCAGCAGCAGAAGAGGCCGAGGCGGCAGCAGCAGAAGAGGTAGCAGGGGGAGCCTGAGTGACTTCCTTGGTTTTAAGGTGTTTACTCCACTGCAGTTCATGCTTTGCATGCAGGTGCCTGGTCATGCAGGTTGTGCTCAGGTTCAGAACGTTAATGCCTCGCTTCAGGCTCTGATGGCACAGCGTGCAAACCACTCGGGTCTTGTCGTCAGCACATTGTTTGAAGAAGTGCCATGCCAGGGAACTCCTTGAAGCTGCCTTTGGGGTGCTCGGTCCCAGATGGCGGCGGTCAGTAGCAGGCGGAGTCTCTTGGCGGCGGGTGTTCTGCTTTTGCCCACTGCTCCCTCTTTTGCTACGCTGTTGGCTCGGTCTCACCACTGCCTCTTCCTCCGAACTGTGAAAGTCAGTGGCACGACCTTCATTCCATGTGGGGTCTAGGACCTCATCATCCCCTGCATCGTCTTCCACCCAGTCTTGATCCCTGACCTCCTGTTCAGTCTGCACACTGCAGAAAGACGCAGCAGTTGGCACCTGTGTTTCGTCATCATCAGAGACATGCTGAGGTGGTATTCCCATGTCCTCATCATCAGGAAACATAAGTGGTTGTGCGTCAGTGCATTCTATGTCTTTCACCGCTGGGGAAGGCCTAGGTGGATGCCCTTGGGAAACCCTGCCAGCGGAGTCTTCAAACAGCATAAGAGACTGCTGCATAACTTGAGGCTGAGACAGTTTCCCTGGTATGCATGGGGGTGATGTGACAGACTGATGGGGTTGGTTTTCAGGCGCCATCTGTGCGCTTTCTGCAGAAGACTGGGTGGGAGATAATGTGAACGTGCTGGATCCACTGTCGGCCACCCAATTGACTAATGCCTGTACCTGCTCAGGCCTTACCATCCTTAGAACGGCATTGGGCCCCACCATATATCGCTGTAAATTCTGGCGGCTACTGGGACCTGAGGTAGTTGGTACACTAGGACGTGTGGATGTGGCAGAACGGCCACGTCCTCTCCCAGCACCAGAGGGTCCACTAACACCACCACGACCATGTCCACGTCCGCATCCCTTACTAGATGTTTTCCTCATTGTTATCGTTCACCACAACAACAAAAATATTATTTGGCCCAATGTATTGTATTCAAATTCAGCTGAATATAAATTTGAGGCCTAGTATTTAGGCGCTGGGTGACCGGTATAGATTTACTGACAGAATTAGACTTGGAAATGCACAGTAGCGTGTGTGTGAAGTTATTCTGAATGACCCTATGTGCACCTTGAATATTATATACCCTTTTAGGGATAGATTTCAAATAGCTCTGATACAGCAGAAACCACTAAATTATGAAATTGCTAAATTGGGAATTGTATTTCAACCCAGAACAAAAAATGTGCTTTGACGGACACTAAATAACTTGCCCAGCCAGAACAGTACAGCGGTAAAGACAGATTTAGCGGGATATAAATTTGAGGCCTAGTATTTAGGCGCTGGGTGACCGGTATGGATTTACTGACAGAATTAGACTTGGAAATGCACAGTAGCGTGTGTGTGAAGTTATTCTGAATGACCCTATGTGCACCTTGAATATTATATACCCTTTTAGGGATAGATTTCAAATAGCTCTGATACAGCAGAAACCACTAAATTATGAAATTGCTAAATTGGGAATTGTATTTCAACCCAGAACAAAAAATGTGCTTTGACGGACACTAAATAACTTGCCCAGCCAGAACAGTACAGCGGTAAAGACAGATTTAGCGGGATATAAATTTGAGGCCTAGTATTTAGGCGCTGGGTGACCGGTATGGATTTACTGACAGAATTAGACTTGGAAATGCACAGTAGCGTGTGTGTGAAGTTATTCTGAATGACCCTATGTGCACCTTGAATATTATATACCCTTTTAGGGATAGATTTCAAATAGCTCTGATACAGCAGAAACCACTAAATTAGGAAATTGCTAAATTGGGAATTGTATTTCAACCCAGAACAAAAAATGTGCTTTGACGGACACTAAATAACTTGCCCAGCCAGAACAGTACAGCGATAAAGACAGATTTAGCGGGATATAAATTTGAGGCCTAGTATTTAGGCGCTGGGTGACCGGTATGGATTTACTGACAGAATTAGACTGGGATATGGCCAAAAAATAACCACACTATTGCTGGTTAAATGCACTTGGTGTGACAGCTTGACCAACCACACTACTGAGGGTTAAATGCACTTGGTGACAGGCGCAGCTTGCCCCTGATGTAGTATATGGCCAAAAAATGAACAGACTATTGCTGGTTAAATGCACTTGGTGTGACAGCTTGACCAACCACACTACTGAGGGTTAAATGCACTTGGTGACGGGCGCAGCTTGCCCCTGATGTAGTATATGGCCAAAAAATAAACAGACTATTGCTGGTTAAATGCACTTGGTGTGACAGCTTCACCCTGATGTAGGCTTTAGCCAAAAAACAACCACACCATTGAGGGTTAAATGCACTTGGTGACAGGCGCAGCTTGCCCCTGATGTAGTATATGGCCAAAAAATGAACAGACTATTGCTGGTTAAATGCACTTGGTGTGACAGCTTGACCAACCACACTACTGAGGGTTAAATGCACTTGGTGACGGGCGCAGCTTGCCCCTGATGTAGTATATGGCCAAAAAATAAACAGACTATTGCTGGTTAAATGCACTTGGTGTGACAGCTTCACCCTGATGTAGGCTTTAGCCAAAAAACAACCACACCATTGAGGGTTAAATGCACTTGGTGACAGGCGCAGCTTGCCCCTGATGTAGTATATGGCCAAAAAATGAACAGACTATTGCTGGTTAAATGCACTTGGTGTGACAGCTTGACCAACCACACTACTGAGGGTTAAATGCACTTGGTGACGGGCGCAGCTGGCCCCTGATGTAGTATATGGCCAAAAAATAAACAGACTATTGCTGGTTAAATGCACTTGGTGTGACAGCTTCACCCTGATGTAGGCTTTAGCCAAAAAACAACCACACCATTGAGGGTTAAATGCACTTGGTGACATGCGCAGCTTGCCCCTAATGTAGTATATGGCCAAAAAATAAACAGACTATTGCTGGTTAAATGCACTTGGTGTGACAGCTTCACCCTGATGTAGGCTTTAGCCAAAAAACAACCACACCATTGAGGGTTAAATGCACTTAGTGACAGGCCCAGCTTGCCCCTGATGTAGTATATGGCCAAAAAATGAACAGACTATTGCTGGTTAAATGCACTTGGTGTGACAGCTTGACCAACCACACTACTGAGGGTTAAATGCACTTGGTGACGGGCGCAGCTTGCCCCTGATGTAGTATATGGCCAAAAAATAAACAGACTATTGCTGGTTAAATGCACTTGGTGTGACAGCTTCACCCTGATGTAGGCTTTAGCCAAAAAACAACCACACCATTGAGGGTTAAATGCACTTGGTGACAGGCGCAGCTTGCCCCTGATGTAGTATATGGCCAAAAAATAAACAGACTATTGCTGGTTAAATGCACTTGGTGTGACAGCTTCACCCTGATGTAGGCTTTAGCCAAAAAACAACCACACCATTGAGGGTTAAATGCACTTGGTGACAGGCGCAGCTTGCCCCTGATGTAGTATATGGCCAAAAAATGAACAGACTATTGCTGGTTAAATGCACTTGGTGTGACAGCTTGACCAACCACACTACTGAGGGTTAAATGCACTTGGTGACGGGCGCAGCTTGCCCCTGATGTAGTATATGGCCAATAAATAAACAGACTATTGCTGGTTAAATGCACTTGGTGTGACAGCTTCACCCTGATGTAGGCTTTAGCCAAAAAACAACCATACCATTGAGGGTTAAATGCACTTGGTGACAGGCGCAGCTTGCCCCTGATGTAGTATATGGCCAAAAAATGAACAGACTATTGCTGGTTAAATGCACTTGGTGTGACAGCTTGACCAACCACACTACTGAGGGTTAAATGCACTTGGTGACGGGCGCAGCTGGCCCCTGATGTAGTATATGGCCAAAAAATAAACAGACTATTGCTGGTTAAATGCACTTGGTGTGACAGCTTCACCCTGATGTAGGCTTTAGCCAAAAAACAACCACACCATTGAGGGTTAAATGCACTTGGTGACATGCGCAGCTTGCCCCTGATGTAGTATATGGCCAAAAAATAAACAGACTATTGCTGGTTAAATGCACTTGGTGTGACAGCTTCACCCTGATGTAGGCTTTAGCCAAAAAACAACCACACCATTGAGGGTTAAATGCACTTAGTGACAGGCCCAGCTTGCCCCTGATGTAGTATATGGCCAAAAAATGAACAGACTATTGCTGGTTAAATGCACTTGGTGTGACAGCTTGACCAACCACACTACTGAGGGTTAAATGCACTTGGTGACGGGCGCAGCTTGCCCCTGATGTAGTATATGGCCAAAAAATAAACAGACTATTGCTGGTTAAATGCACTTGGTGTGACAGCTTCACCCTGATGTAGGCTTTAGCCAAAAAACAACCACACCATTGAGGGTTAAATGCACTTGGTGACAGGCGCAGCTTGCCCCTGATGTAGTATATGGCCAAAAAATAAACAGACTATTGCTGGTTAAATGCACTTGGTGTGACAGCTTCACCCTGATGTAGGCTTTAGCCAAAAAACAACCACACCATTGAGGGTTAAATGCACTTGGTCGCAGCTTGTGCTGGCGCACCACAAGACACAAAATGGCCGCCGATCACCCCAGAAAAAAGTGACTGACAAACGGTCTGGGCAGCCTAAAAACAGTGAGCAATTGAATTTCAGCAGCTCAATGATGCACAGCTGCAGATCGATCGATTAATCAAGTCCTTTGGAGGAGTTAATCTGCCTAATCTCGCCCTACTGTCGCAGCCGCAACCTCTCCCTACGCTAATCAGAGCAGAGTGACGGGCGGCGCTATGTGACTCCAGCTTAAATAGAGGCTGGGTCACATGGTGCTCTGGCCAATCACAGCCATGCCAATAGTAGGCATGGCTGTGACGGCCTCTTGGGGCAAGTAGTATGACGCTTGTTGATTGGCTGCTTTGCAGCCTTTCAAAAAGCGCCAAGAAAGCGTCACAAAAGCGCCAAGAAAACGACGAACACCAAACCCGAACCCGGACTTTTACGAAAATGTCCGGGTTCGGGTCCGTGTCACGGACACCCCAAAATTCGGTACGAACCCGAACTATACAGTTCGGGTTCGCTCATCCCTACATCTAAACAAGCCTAATGCATTCTGGAAACAAGGCTGTTTTAACCGATGAGGTTAAAATAGAACTCTTTGCCTACAATGAGCAAAGTTATGTTTAGAGAAAAAGGGCACATAATTTGATGAATAGAACATCTCTCCAACATTAAGTATGGGGGTGAATCAATACTGCTTGGGGTTGTGTTGCAGCCAATGGCACTGGGAACATTTAATAGGTAGAGGGAAGAATGGATTTAATGAAATTCCAGCAAATTCTGGAAGCAAACATAACAGCAACTGTAAAATAGCTGAAGATGAAAAGAGGATGACTTCTACAAATGGATAATGGTCCTAAACACGCCTCAAAATTCTCAATAGACTACCTCAAAAGGCACAAGCTGAAGGTTTTACCATGGCCCTCCAGTCCCCTGATCTGAAGATAAAAAATCTGTGGATAGCCCTCAAAAGAGTGGTGCATGCAAGACGGCCCAGGAATCTTAAAATGCAAAGGGAATGTGTCATCTTTAACTTTATACTTTTTGGAGATCGTTTCACCTTCAACTTGCTTAGCTGTTCACAGTAACAATAATTTTGACCATGTCACTGTATATCATTACATTCACAAATATAAAGTTTCATTCCATTCCAACAACTTCTTCTTGGGATAATATTTGTTGTTGTCAATGCATGTGTGTACTAATGTATATTACAATATATATTTGTCACCACCAGTTCTGCGAGAAGCTCTGGCAGACGCTCTTCTCTACCTCTTGTATGATGTTCTTTGTTTTGGTTTCACTTTCTCATCTCATTTCCTTCTGCCAGGTGTCACATATTTAGACATAATCGTCTTCCTTTATATTCCCTCCCATACTGCCTCACTTTGCGGTTTATACTATTTTCTGGATGAAGTGTTCACTGCTGGAGGCTGTGTCTGCTGTTTGCTCAGATAAGTCCTTTTTCTTTATTGTGTTTGCTTGCTGGCTTTATTCTAGGTGACCCTGACTCCCTCTGTATTAAGTGCAGGGAGCCGGTGGTTGTGTCCCCTCACTATTATAGGGTTTTCAGGTGTCACACAGGCTTAGGTAAATGGGCATGCAATCGTCTACCATCGAGACCCGTGTCAGGGAGAGCTCTTAGGGTTTTATAGGGCTCACCTATATGCTCCTTAGTTTGGGATCAAGCCAGTCGCTCGTTTATTTATAGGTTCCAGCTATCTGCAAATCTCATCCATGACAATATTGCATTGTGTTCTATGCCAAGACATTCTTATGGCCAGTTGCCAGAACTCTGGCATAACCTCTGTATAGAACTTTTTTCATGTATCCGCATCTGATTAGATTTATCACATTCTACTCCAAATTGATTTTCATTGCAGCAGTTCCTCTTTACTCTCAAACATTGACCAACTGGAAATCCTTTTTTAAATACTGTCCACTTGTAAAAAGCTATTTGTTGCAGTGGAGTTTTTGAAGATGTCTCTTTTGGCAGTAGGGTCCATTTGCAGGTCAAAAAAATTGTCAAATTGTCACCCTCAAGATTTTCAAAGAATCTAATTTCCATGTGATTATTAATCAATATCCTTCAAAAAAATATGTGTAAAAAAATCTGAATGCTTGAAGAAATGTGTTGGTCTTCCCACCTCCCTAAAATATATAGTAATAAGTGGGTGCACAAACTGTGTCCATGGCTGTGCCTCTGAGTTGATGATAAAAGGTTTCTTCAAAAAATAACTAATACTTAAAGTGGTTGTCCAGCTATTAATATTGTTAATCTATCAACAGGATATGTCATTAATATCTGATATGTCAAACAGGCGCCACGATGCGAGCGCCACTTCCTGGTCTGTACACTATGTCTAGTCTCCAGTGGAGGGGTGGTGTAGTGTAATTAAAAGCACTCGCTCCATTCACTTGAATAGAGCAAGTACTTGTATTATACTGCACTTTCGAGATGAAGTGCAGTGTAATGAAGAGGAAGTGGCGCTCGCATGGAGCACTGCCTCCTCTTCAAACAGCTGATTGGCGGGAGTGACGGGAGTCGGACCCCCGGCAATCAGATATTGATGACCTAACATAAAAATCAATATTAATGGTTGCATAACCCCTTTAAGCACTTACATCTCATTATTGTACTTTTTATTATGCTGTGATTGTTCTCCCATTTTCCTGGGTGTACTTGTTTATAGGCCCCTTTACACTGCTTGACAGAGCAGACGAATGTCAGGAAGGAAGTGTCCTACACAGAATCATTGTTTGCTGGCAGCAGAGGCTGTTCAGACAGCACAGTCTGTTGCCCACAAACAATAATTTAGGTGACTGCACCAACGATCTATTACCCAATGAATGAGCATGGCACCTTAAAACAGGCCAATTATCATTAACAAGTGTTCGCACACACACTCGTTAGTGATAATTTGCCTAAATATTGGGCAGTGTAAAGGGGCCGTAAACCTATGCGCCACGTACATGCGTCTACTCTGTAGACATAGTCTAGGGAGGTCTGACTTGCAATTGGATTTAACATATCTACCAGCACACTGACTTGTACCATATCATTTGCATATGAAACAAAATGGAAATTATGTCATGTAGTTTGGCCATTATCCAGACAACATTTACTTCTTTTCATTCTACTAAATAATTATATATATTTCATTGCAGAAGCAGTAAACACAATAATGGATTAGAAAGGCAGAGTAAAATATGCAGGAGTTGTGAAAACCCCCAGTATATTTAGGAAATAAAATATCTCAATGATACGCTGTAATTAATGTGGATTTATCATTTAAATAACTGCCAGAAAGTTGAATTTATATGGGAAGACTGAGTCTAATTAAATAATAGTGGAAAATACGACTAGATTTATGACACCATAATAAGGTCCCGGAGGCCCAGTAAAGACTTTTCATAGATCCTACTATTAATTTTATTTGCCATCAGTATTTTCTGCTCGCTGCCAAGTACACTCGTAAGTCACAGGCAATTGGTATTATTGGTGCCGTCTATCTAAAGTATTGACACTTGAGACGATCCATAATGACTATTAAAGCAAATGTTAAACACTGTAAAAGGAAAGCGTTTCTTCACTTATTAAGAATTTATTAGCGCATTAAAAGTAAACTATAACACATTATTTGCATGGGAAAGGGAAACATTTACATATTTATTCATGGCTGAATGATTCATAATCACATGCTGTCATCAGAAGCAATTAGAAAAGAACATTAGCAGTATGTATTGTGCTATTGCTTAAAGAGCACCTGCTAGCAGGGTCAACCTTATTAGGGCTCATTCAGACAGCCGTATGTTTTGTTCCGCACCCATTCCGCATTTTTGCGGAATGGTTGCGGACCCATTCATTTCAATGGGGTCGCAAAAGATGCGGACAGCACACTGCGTCCAGCGGCCCTGCAAAAATTATAGAGCATGTCCTATTCTTGTCTGCAATTGCGTACAAGAATAGGTATTTTCTATGAGAGTGATGGCCATGTGCGGTCTGCAAATTGCGGAATGCACACGGGCTGGTATCCATATTTTACAGATCCGCAAAACACATACGGTGTGAATGTAGCATTAAACATGCATATTATTTTATAGGGTTGATCCCACTGATTAGAATAATGCTTGCCTTGTAAATTTCCATCTCAATGTTCCAGAGAAAAGCACTTTGATTATTCATGGAAATAAGGGCTTCAGTGCACCAAGAGATAGGTCATAGTGCTTCGGGGCACCTTAGCTTCTCAGTTTTCCTGCACTGGCCGCGCTCCGTAGTGCACTGGAGCCTTCATTTGCATATCGAACAAAGGTTGTCTTTTCCTTGGGAATACCACCACCAACTTTCACAAGACGGAATTATACAAGAGGTATCATTTTAGCAGGATCTACCCTACCAGACAGGTGCTCTTTAAGATGTCTACTATCGGACGTACTACTGTCTACAGTATAATGTTTATGTAAATGTAGATAAGCTTCTGCTTTAAGGACGTTATCCAAGATTTAATGTTGATGGCCTATCCTTATCAATATCAGATCAGTGGAAGTCCTGGAAGTAGGCACCCAAACTACACACCTCCATTCATTGTGTGATGGATGGAGATGGTGACTGAAGCACTGAAGTGAATGGGACCAGCACTACAGTAGCCAGCTCATATCCGCTACACAGTGGATGGAGCTGTAAAGTTCTGTCACCGATTTCTGGCAATGGAGCTAAAACAAAACAGCTTATTGGTAGGGTTGCAGGGTGTAAGACCCCCTCCCCCCATTTGATATTGATTGCCTATCCTGATTATAGGCCATCAGTATCAACATCCTCGTCAAGTATCCTTTAAGCATTAACTCCTTCCCAACATCCGCCATAGATATACAGCAGATGTTAAAGATGGAGCCTGCTTAGGAACTGTGCGAGCACCATAATCGACGATTGTCTGCCGTTTAACACATGACATACTCTGTGGTATGAGTCCGTGATCAGCAATAACGCCGGTCACAGACTCTTAAACCCTCAGATGCTGCACTTCCGGTGAACAAGCGGATCTCCCGCAGTTAGCTGTTTGGTTGCTATCACAGCTTCAGCCCTTCAAAAGACTGAGTCCTGTCATAGCAAAATTCTAATCTTCCAGTCCGGGATTTGTTTTTTTCCTTATGGGCATGATGACCTGATCCTTTTCAACCAACAGTAATTGATAGGGTGGGCACTCTAATATCTGGGTCACAGAGTAGGCAATGCAGCAGTTTTTAATTGACAGTAATTTATTTTAATGGCATCAAAACAGAACAGATCAAAGTCTGCTAAAACATGATGTATCTATAAAATTGATAAAATTAATAAAAGTAAATATACTTGATAAAATCTATTGTGGTATGTCCACTGGTAATAATATGATATGGCCTGAATATACTGGCCAAGGATCATATATATAATAACCGTAAATTCTGATTTGTACAGGCTATATTAGCAAGTATATTTATTATCTGGAACAGCAGTCTCCTTTAGCTCCACATAATCAAATAAATATAAAATATGAAAATAAGTGAAAATAAGTGACCAGTGCATAAAATATAAGTGATAAACATACAAATTTTATATTATAATAAGGTGCATTAAACTCAAAGTGTTCAAATAATTGTAAAAGCAATGCTGTGCAAACGTGTAACATATCTGTGGAGATTTATCAGAAAGGTTCCTGAGAATCGGCTTGTTATTCCAGCATATATACTCTATTGTATAATGTGTCAGTCCGGCGGATCTCTGGTTAATAGCGCTATAAAGCGCAGCAGCGATAGTTGGTACAATGTATCAGTCCGGCAAATCTCTAGTTGGTACAATGTATCAGTCCGGCAAATCTCTAGTTGGTGCCGCTATAGAGCGCAGCAGCGATACTTAGTTATTTCAGCAGTGGAGCTATTGAGCGATGTTATATGCACATATAATCAATTGTTTTGTTACTCACATGCGGGCTTTCAGCCGTCTTCACCGTGGCGTCCCACGTAGTGGAGATTCTGGGTAAAGTGTATCGCTAAACCCCAGATGGCATACGGCCTGACTGTTTTAAATGCAGGATCCTCTGGTGTATTACCGTGTTTTTAACAGGTCCGGCTGTGAGTAACAGTGCTGATAATATTCGGTCAGCTCCGCTGCAGGTTCACCTGGGTGTCCTTAATTAGGATACATGCTCCACCTTTCTGTTAGTGCAGTCACGTACAAGGTGTCTGTTTAGTGTCCATAAAGCTTTAAAGTCCTGGAAAGCGCTTTCTTCTGTCCAATATCAGGTGGCAAACTGTTGCGGTTTATAGTCAGGTCCAATTAGTCCACGCCAGACGCGTTTCGAAGGGTATCCACCTTCTTCCTCAGTGGCTCTGTTGGATCTGACTAGTTTGCCTTCTTTTTATTCATTGTAGTTAACGAGGAATGTTCTAGAGAAAACCTGGAGAGGATCAGGAGGATCTGAATGTCTCAAATCCAGGTTAACATTAAATGCGGTATTAGTGCGGTTTATATGCGTTTTTATGTATGATCCTGCGTTTTCTTGTCCAATGGAGGCCAAAGTTCTTCTCAGCCATTATCCATACTTAATTTTATGCATAATTGATTGCATTGTCCTTTTATGTATAAAAAATGCATAATTTACTGCAATATAAGTTTGTATAAAAAAGAACCATAAAATCCTATTATCACTTAATCCCATTATATTTCTAATCAATATATATTCGTACAATATCTTATAAATACAATAATATTGAACTATGAATGAAAAAGAAAATTAACATATAAATATAATAAAATATAAAATATTCATATATATATATACATATATACACACATATATATATATATATATATATATATATATACACATACACAAAATTTGTATCTAATAAAAAATAAAAATTTCTATTAAATCATGTCCTATCTAATGGACATCTGTTTTGGGTCAAATTGTAAATTTTTTCTATCTTTTATCATATGATTTAGAATATTTACTTCCATATCCAGCAAGATCCATCTATGAAGTAATAGCACAAAACATTTTCTTTGGGGAAACTTGTTGCGTGACCCCAAAAGTTCTTTAGACAGAGGAGGGAACTGGAGATGGATGAAACTGGCCTCTGGCACCGTTCAATCTGGTTGTCATCCATCTCCAGTTCCCTCCTCTGTCTAAAGAACTTTTGGGGTCACGCAACAAGTTTCCCCAAAGAAAATGTTTTGTGCTATTACTTCATAGATGGATCTTGCTGGATATGGAAGTAAATATTCTAAATCATATGATAAAAGATAGAAAAAATTTACAATTTGACCCAAAACAGATGTCCATTAGATAGGACATGATTTAATAGAAATTTTTATTTTTTATTAGATACAAATTTTGTGTATGTGTATATATATATATGTATATATATATATATATATATATATATATATATATATGTGTATATATGTATATATATATATGAATATTTTATATTTTATTATATTTATATGTTAATTTTCTTTTTCATTCATAGTTCAATATTATTGTATTTATAAGATATTGTACGAATATATATTGATTAGAAATATAATGGGATTAAGTGATAATAGGATTTTATGGTTCTTTTTTATACAAACTTATATTGCAGTAAATTATGCATTTTTTATACATAAAAGGACAATGCAATCAATTATCATAAAATTAAGTATGGATAATGGCTGAGAAGAACTTTGGCCTCCATTGGACAAGAAAACGCAGGATCATACATAAAAACGCATATAAACCGCACTAATACCGCATTTAATGTTAACCTGGATTTGAGACATTCAGATCCTCCTGATCCTCTCCAGGTTTTCTCTAGAACATTCCTCGTTAACTACAATGAATAAAAAGAAGGCAAACTAGTCAGATCCAACAGAGCCACTGAGGAAGAAGGTGGATACCCTTCGAAACGCGTCTGGCGTGGACTAATTGGACCTGACTATAAACCGCAACAGTTTGCCACCTGATATTGGACAGAAGAAAGCGCTTTCCAGGACTTTAAAGCTTTATGGACACTAAACAGACACCTATGTACGTGACTGCACTAACAGAAAGGTGGAGCACGTATCCTAATTAAGGACACCCAGGTGAACCTGCAGCGGAGCTGACCGAATATTATCAGCACTGTTACTCACAGCCGGACCTGTTAAAAACACGGTAATACACCAGAGGATCCTGCATTTAAAACAGTCAGGCCGTATGCCATCTGGGGTTTAGCGATACACTTTACCCAGAATCTCCACTACGTGGGACGCCACGGTGAAGACGGCTGAAAGCCCGCATGTGAGTAACAAAACAATTGATTATATGTGCATATAACATCGCTCAATAGCTCCACTGCTGAAATAACTAAGTATCGCTGCTGCGCTCTATAGCGGCACCAACTAGAGATTTGCCGGACTGATACATTGTACCAACTAGAGATTTGCCGGACTGATACATTGTACCAACTATCGCTGCTGCGCTTTATAGCGCTATTAACCAGAGATCCGCCGGACTGACACATTATACAATAGAGTATATATGCTGGAATAACAAGCCGATTCTCAGGAACCTTTCTGATAAATCTCCACAGATATTTTACACGTTTGCACAGCATTGCTTTTACAATTATTTGAACACTTTGAGTTTAATGCACCTTATTATAATATAAAATTTGTATGTTTATCACTTCTATTCTATGCACTGGTCACTTATTTTCACTTATTTTTATATTTTACATTTATTTGATTATGTGGAGCTAAAGGAGACTGCTGTTCCAGAGAATAAATATACTTGCTAATATAGCCTGTACAAATCAGAATTTACGGTCATTATATATATGATCCTTGGCCAGTATATTCAGGCCATATCACACCATTACCAGTGGACATACCACAATAGATTTTATCAAGTATATTTACTTTTATTAATTTTATCAATTTTATAGATACATCATGTTTTAGCAGACTTTGATCTGTTCTGTTTTGATGCCATTAAAATAAATTACTGTCAATTAAAAACTGCTGCATTGCCTACTCTGTGACCCAGATATTAGAGTGCCCACCCTATCAATTACTATTGCATTATTTCTGGTGATCGGGGTACGACATCAGGGTGGAGCACCTTGCCAGCTGGAATCAGGGGTGAGCCGACCTGTATTACAATTTTACCTTTTCAACCAACCACTGGCTTCAGAGGCGATATGTCTGCAAGAAACACATCCCCGCTGAAGCCACAAATGACAGACATGTGTGTAATTTTGCATTAAGAGGTTAAAGTCTGTATACTTTTGATTATATTGGAACTTTGGATTATAATAGTGTTTGATGCACCCTGGTTGATAGCATCTACCACAACCCTGAGGTCAAGGTTGGAGAGTACTGCACTATTGTTGTATTTGGGCTAATTGTTGACTAGTTTTCACCCTGTAGTTTTGTTTGTGAATATACTGTCTGATGTGTAAAGTGCAGTAGAATATGTTGCCACTATATAAATAAAGATTATTGTTATTATTATTACAGTACTCCACTGGGCAAAACTATATAAGAAAGACTAAGAAGAAGTCCTCATAGTGTGCAATATATTCTACTGAAAGAATGAAAAAAAACTTGGATCTTGGAAGGTGGGGATGAAAAAGTGAAAAAAATTCACACGTCATAAAGACCAAGGATGACTGTGGCACTAAGGGGCTAGACATAGATGGACTTTTCATAAAACGTTCACCAATTAGCAGAATGCTAAGTCTTTAGTGCTCGATCAAGAATCACATTTCAGTCATTCCTTACACATGCACAGTGGCTTGTTGGTATGGTAAGCTATACCTGGTCATTTAAGTTGATGGGACTGAGTTCCAGTACCAGGTATTACCATATTTGCATGTATAAGTTTGTGCCTGTGTAAATAATAAAGGTGGCACAGGTCTCCCATTCTGCTGCCTGGAGAGGAGTTCCAACGGGTTGGATGCTAACAAATAACCAATGATGGTCTATCGTAAAACCTCTTTAAAGGGTGAAATAAAAACTAAACAAATGCTGCTTAAAGTCAATTTGATGTTGTATATGTTTGTCTTTATTATTAGAGATGAGCGAATCAAAGCTGACGAAGTGGAAGTCGATTCGAATTTCAGGAAAAATTCCATTTGCACCAAAGCCAAATTTTTCCTAAAATGGCTGCTGCACATGTTATGACATGGAGCAAAGAACTCTAAGAAGGTGGGATCACCCACAATGCCATACATGCAGCCAATCAGCAGCCAGACAGCCCTGTGATGTCACAGCCCTATAAATAGCCTCAGCCATCGTGGATTTTGCCATTTTCCAGTGTACTTAGTGCAGGGAGAGACATCATCAGGCGCTAGGGACAGTGCTAGAAAAAACTTAATTGTGCTAAAAAAACGACTGCAAGGAAAGATTATTCAAGGTGTAGGGAAAGGATAGGGTGGACTCATTCTACAGCATTTATGTTGAATAGGGTTCAGTAGGGGAGGTTACAGCATGGGTAATAGGAACAATTATATTACACATTGCTGCACTGACTGGGGACCCAAATTGCCATTATACAGCTCTGTAAATCCAGCAAACCGTTCCTATTAGGGTGCGCTGTTTGATACAGGCATTAACAGGGTTTATTACAAGGAAATATTTCTATGTCTTATTTGCCCATGTGCGGTGCAGTTATATGTTCTAAAGCATTTTTGGGCTTGTATTAGTGGAGAAAAAGGGCTTATTAGCCATTGTGTGGTGAAGTGCTAAAATTACAGCCCTTTTTGTTGTGTATTAGTGGCAAAATAAAAATATATTTGCCGTTCAGCTGTGCAGTTATATGTTCTAAAGCCTTTTGGGGCGTATATTAGTGGAAAAAGAAAAAATATATTTGCTGTTCAGTGGTGCAGTTATGTGCTCTAAAGCCTTTTGTGGCGTGTGT
Source organism: Bufo gargarizans (assembly GCF_014858855.1). Classification (NCBI taxonomy): domain Eukaryota; kingdom Metazoa; phylum Chordata; class Amphibia; order Anura; family Bufonidae; genus Bufo; species Bufo gargarizans. The sequence continues at coordinate 491,331,425 of NC_058080.1, read as the reverse complement.
CACGGATGATCCGCGAGAATATTGAACTGTCCTCCCAATATTATCAATATTACTCTACCTTATTGATCAGTAGATCTATTAAACAGTATTTATTTCCCTAGGCCCCAGAACCTACAATTTGATTACTCAGAGCGTCTCCTCCTGTGTACCCAGAGAACAAAATAGTCCTTTTGTTCAAGTCAGTCAATAGATGCCCAGCAGATAACACAATTACAGCTGGCTTCCTTAGGTTGACAAAAGAACTTCCCTTTCTGCAGAGATATCACAGCTAGGTGTGAAGACTACACCTGGGGGGAGCCATTTGGTGTCGCTGCCATAAGGGGCTTGTAAGCTAGCTTGATTCAGACAGGCACCAAGGTTCCCAGATTGACACATGAATCTGAGATATGATTTTTACCTTTTTAAGAGAGACCATGCATCTTACGGACGTAAAAATTACATCATCGTGTCACTCAGAATTCACTGGACATGTACATATGACAAATATAACTCTAGGAGATGCCCAGATAAAGTTATGGTGTTACCCCATCATAGAACCAGGTATAATAGTCATATTTGGTATCCCTGGACTCCATATTTTGTGGGGAATGTGAATCTGTGCTCATTACTTATGTACAGCGGAGACATCCCGAGATATGGCACATACCATATTTCAGAACTGGCATTCATCTCAGAAATACAGCCGGCCCCAGCAGGCGGACTCTCAATTCCCCGCCTTGATTCTGGGACCCTTTATAACAAAGACCTAGAATCTGCTAAAGGAGTTCTCCACTTTTAACAACACCTGAAGAGGGCCTCAGCTAGAGAACCTGTGGGCTGTAGGCATATTCGGATTATTACACTGGACAAAGGTTTCTTGGACTTTATCCCTGCAACGGACAATTTCACCAACAGACATCTCTTCTGCGGAAAATAAGTATTTTCTTTCTTTTCTCCCTTTTTGTTTATTGGACTATACTTTCCTTGATTATTGTTTTAATAATTACTGTACATCTTGATAATTTGTATTGTATATATATATATATATATATATATATATATATAATAAATGACCTCCAAGTCATTTCTCTAGCCATATGCCTGTTTTCAAACACTGCAAAAACTTACCCTAGCCTCTCCGAAGAGAAAGCTACTTGGTTCTGTTATCCAGATAGTGGGTTCCTTGCTCCCATAAATTGCAAGGTGGTGGCAGTTAAACTACCCTGTGTGTGGTTCCGGTCCGGTCGCTCACACGCTTACTTGCAGTCAATCGGCGGTCCAATCCCTGCACTTTCAGCCTATCGACTGTACGGACTCAAGTTAGACTGTCGTTGTGCTGAAAGTGGCTGGGAGGCCTGTTTGTGGATTGACCACTGGGGCGCTGTGACGGTTTCGTGACGTATTGTGGCCGCGGCGGTCGCAGTTCGTCACAGCGTGTATTAGTGGAAAAATAAAAAATAGATTTGCCGTTCTGCGGTGCAGTTATATGTTCTAAAGCCTTTTGTGGCATGTATTAGTGGAAAAAGAAAAATATATATTTGCTGTTCAGCGGTGCATTCATATGTTCTAAAGCCTTTTGTGGCTTGTGTTAGTGGAAAAAGAAAAATATATTTGCCATTCAGCGGTGCAATTATATGATTTAAAGCCCTTTTTTGTGTGTATTGGTGGGGGGGGGGGGAGGGAGGGCTTATTAGCCGTTGTGTGGTGAAATGAGAAAATTTACTGACTTTTTTGGAGTGTTTTAATTTCCTTTTTATTTATTTATTTGATCTAACAGAAGTGCCAGGGGAGTGCCAGAGGCCTAAATGTTTCTGGAGCAGGTAGAGGTTGCAGCAGAGTAAGGGGGCATGGCAGCAGGGGTCACTTCGAGAGGCCTGAGATCCCAGTGTCAGCTAGTAACCCAGCAGTTCTTGAATGGTTGACTCGATCTTCAAATTTGTCAAAAGTGACATCAGACACCCCCAGCCAAGAGTCAGTGGGTTCGTCAGACACAACCCTTAGTTGGCATGGAGCAGGCCCTGTGCCCTCACCTGTCCTCAACCTGCCTCAGTCCTTTTCTGTTCCCTCAGCCAGACAAGTATTATATGCTGTGGGCTCAGCTCCACCATACAGTGAGGACGAGCTAATAGAAGACAGTCAGCAGCTACTGGCAAGCCAAGATGTTTGCCACGTTTCTCATTTCCTCTAAGGGCGTTGTCTACGTGTACCCCTTGATTCTTCACAGTATCCCTGATGGTGGGGATAGACTTTCCTGAGGGGAACAACAGGTCTCTACCTCTTGAGGAGGGTAGACACACGAGGCAGCTGGTCCAGGCGGACCAGGAGGTACCTGAGTAGGTACCAGAAGTACAAGCGTAGTCAGGCAGGCAAAGTCGTTACCAGGAGCAACAGTACAGGACTGAAGGATGAGGCAGAGATGTCAGACAGGTAACATGTCAGGGCAGGCGGCATAGGAGCAGGTCAGGCATTCCGTATCGGCAACAGGAGAGTAAAGGCAAGCAGGCAGGGATCAGACGAGTAGCAGAATCCAGGAACAAGGTATAAGTCAGGAGCACACATGAGTATCAGGAGTTTAGCAAACACAAGAACCTTGACACTGAGGAATCTGGGAAGGAGGCTGAGCAACTTTAGTACCTGCAGGAGAGCCTGGGTTGGTCAGTGAGGTCACATGACCCAACCCATGCAGCCCAGTTGGAGGTCGGGAGCCAAACGTGCCCGGGGTGGACAATCCGCTTTGCAGAAGCCTACCTGCCCGGGAATTAGCGGTGCACGGGTTTACAGAGGCAGCGGTGGTAGCAGTCAGTCAGTGCATAGTGTTGGGGGTAAAATCACTTACTCGGCGGTGTGGCAGTTTTTTGTTAAGCTGCCGAAGGAGGTGAACATTGCCATATGTAGAATCTGTGGGCAGAAGGTGAAGCGTGGCCAGGGTGCCAATGTTGGCACCACGGCCCTGCATCAAAATATGCAGCGTCACCATAAAGTGGCCTGGGAGAACCGTGGTTCCGATATGGTGGTCCAGCCTGCCACAGCAACCAATGTACCACCCAGTGGCACGCAGCCAATTTCAGGCAGTCAAGGCTTCACTAACTCAGCCGAAGGAAGCTGTCTGTCCTTCCCATCATCTGCTGGTCCTGATGCTCCTGCTCCTCAGCCTCCAACTCCTCATCAGTAATCAATCACCGAAGCGAATGCCAAGAGAGAACAGTATGTGTGCACTCATCCAACGGCACAGAAGCTGAATGTGCTACTGTCCAAGTTGCTGTTGCTGCAGTCCCTCCCTTTCCAGGTGGTGGACTCTGCACCTTTTAGAGAACTGATCGCTTGTGCCGAGCCATGGTGGAGAGTCCCAAGCCATAATTTCTTTGCCAAAAAGGCAGTACCAGCCCTGCACACACATGTAGAACAGAAGGTAGGCCAGTCCTTGAGCCTGTCGGTGTCTGCCAAGGTGCACAGCAGCACTGACGTGTGGAGCTGTAACTACGGTCAGGAACAATACATGTCCTTTACGGCCCACTGGGTGAATGTGGTTCCTGCACAACCACAACAGTGGCCAGGTAATGCCACTTCCGCCTCCACGTTCTCACGCTGTTGGTCTTGCGACAATGTCCTCCTCTGCCTCCTCATCCTCCACTGTGTCCTCCGCCTCCACTGCAAGGATAATTCACAGTTCCGCACCAGCATACCCCATTGCAGGGCACGGCGGTGTCACACTGTTCTACACCTGATTTGCCTTGGTGAACGGAGTCACACAGGGGAGGAACTGCTCCGTGTCCTTCATCAAGAAATCGAATCCTGGATTTCTCTGCGACAACTCAAAATCGAATCCATGATGACCGACAACGGGAAGAACATGGTGTCTGCGCTGCATCAAGGAGGGCTGAGCCATGCACCCTGCATGGCACAGGTGTTCAATCTGGTTGTCAAGCGGTTCCTGAAATCTTCCACCCATCTGCAAGACATCCTAAAAGTTGCCAGGAAACTTTACATGCACTTCAGCCACTCGTACACCGCAAAGCACACCCTCCTTGAGCTGCAGCGCCAGAACGGCATCACCCAACATAGGCTGATATGCATTGTTTCCACTCGTTGGAATTCTACCCTCCATATGTTGGACTGACTATACGAGCAGAGAAAGGCCATAAATGATTTATTGAAGATCAAAGCAGACAGGAGTACTCCCCTGTGTAACTTCCATGTCAGTCAGTGGCAGCTCATGTGTGACACCTGCCGTTTGCTCAGGCACTTTGAGGAGGCCACGTTATTTGTCATTAGCTAGGACTACGGGATGAACAATATCATTCCACTGCTTCATGTCCTGGAACAGATGCTGGCAAATATGGCTAGTCATGAGACTGGAGATGTGGTGCCTAGATCTCACAGCCACATGAGCCCTGTGGGGGATAAACTGGAGGAGGAGGAGAAGGACATTGAAGCACAAGCAATGTGTAGCGAAATGGGTGGTTTTTATACACAGGTGACAGGAGAAGAGGAGCAGGCCAGAGGAGCTCCAGGGCAATGAGGAAGAGGAGGCAGAGGGACCCAGACACACCATGGCAGTATGCAGTGGAGATGGAGGCAGGGAGTCCATCCGAGTCACTTGCACAAATGGCCTTATGCATGCACACTTGCTTGCATAGTGACAGCCGAATTGTCACAATTTGGCAGAGGAATGACTTCTGGCTCTCCAGCTTGTTGGACCCTCGCTACCGGTCCAAAATGGGGGCCTTTTTTACACCCGCTGAGAGGGAGGAAAAGGTGAACTACTATAGAGACATCCTATGTAGTCAGTTGGCCGCTGCCTATCTGCGCCATCGTCCATCCTCTCACAGGTCTGACTGGGGGGGCCATCTGCGCTCACGTTCCACTGCCATGGCTGCTGGGGACGGGTGGGGTGGCAGGAGCAGTACCAGCTCCATCAGCAGCAGCCTAAGTATAGAGTCGCTGATGAGCAGCTTTCTTCACCCGCATAGTGAAGAAACTACTCACCAGCAGCTAGACATAGAACAGGACCTGAACCAGCAGGTGGTGGCATACTAGGACAGCACCCTGACACCCCACATTGAAGATCTGCTGGACTAACGGGCAGCCAAACTGGATTTGTGGCCGCAACTGGCAGAGTTTGCCCTGGAAAAGCTGTCATGCCCGGCCAGTAGTGTGGGATTAGAGCAGGTGTTTAGTGCGGCGGGAGCCATAGTTACCCCAAATAAAACTCACCTGTCCAACCAAAATGTGGAAAGACTTACCTTTGTCAAGATGAATCAGGCTTGGATCAGCCAGGATTTCCAACCACCAATGCCTGATGCATCAGACTAGATCATCCATGGTGCCACACCAACACTTTGACAAAAGAGACCGGTTTCTTCTGGCTACCTGCCTCAGCTACTATTCTGATGCTGCCACCCGCCTGATGACAAGTGCTCCTTCTTATACCCACTATCGTCAGCGGGTACTGTTATTGCCACCCACCTCCCCACTCTGTCACCGGGTCACACTGTGGTCTCCTGATGATGCTGCCACCTCCACACTATGTCACCTTTCCACTCTGTGGTCTCCTCATGCTGCTGACACCTCCACACTATGTCACCTTGTCACTCTGTGGTCTCCTGATGCTGCTGCCACCTCCACACTATGTCACCTTGCCACCCTGTGGCCTCCTGATGCTGCTGCCACCTCCACACTGTCATTGTGTCACTCTGTGGCCTCCTCCTGATGCTGCTGCCGCCACCTCTACACTCTGTCATTGTGACACTCTGTGGCCTCCTCATGCTGCTTCCACCTCACCACTATGTCATAGGGCCACTGTGGACTTCTCATGCTGTTCTTACTCTCCCCACTTTATGACTGGGCCACTATTTAGCCTTTTCGGCCTGGCTGACATCATCATTTATTTGACCCTTCTTCTGATCTGTCAGATGGAAGGAAAAATGAGACGCACAATGAATCCTGTCTGTGTAGCAGCTGTAAGGCCTGTATAATCCCACCAGAACTGGCTTGTGAAATGGTGGCCAAAAGCAGGAGTGTGTACAAAACACAGAAGACATGCAAATATTCTATTCAAGTGTCATCTCTGTTTTGGATCAACTCCTAGTTTTGTTGCATTAGCGATACTGCTGATTACTGACCAAATGCTGACCGAATGAAGGAGGATGTTCCACAGACAGGATCTGTTTTTTGTAGGTTATTGTTCTGACCGATCAGAGGAAGGGCAAAATAATTAGTGACATCAACACAAACTTACTGCTGACACCCTCTCCACTCTGTCGGGGGGCTCTACTTGAATAAGCTTTTAATAGAACAGGTTCTGTAGACATCTATGTGAATCAGCTGATGACGGTGTAAAAGTAGTGCGCTTCTTCTTGACGCTAACATCGACCTGTAAGGCTGAGTTCATTCTTATTATTTCGTCAGTTTTGGCCACATGACTGCCCAAATAAGTGAAGTGTGCAGTGATTCTAAGAGGGACGCCTGTCATCTGCATTTTATACTGACTCACAGTATTATTTCACTACCACAGAAGACTCCCTATGTGTGTTACTGCAAGGCACCGTGTTCTACACTACTATAAAAGCTCTCTGCAGCCAGGAAATAGCCGTTTTTTACACGATTCGACACAAATAAATTCGGATTGAACCAAATTTTTTCAGTAAATTCGGAGAACCGGCCGAATCGAATTTCTGAAAAATTCACTTATCTCTATTTAGTATCTTTAAAACTAGATTTGTGAAAAACTAGTTTTACTTTGTTCATACTAAAGCACTAAAGTAGTTCTCAGAGAGAATCGGAGAGAACCATGAGATCAATATATCTGATTGATCCATACTTGTCTATGGCCAACAGCAAAACCACATTTCTAGCTGCAGTCAGTCAGTTCTAGAAAAATGTTACGGAGGCTCATCAGAAAGGTGGTTTGGATCATATTGTGACGCTTAGGTCTGTATCAGGTTGATTAAACTTGACAGAAACAGATGTTTTTTAAAGAACATAGCCCACTGTGATATGCTAGCTATACAATGCCTTCAGTTTCTCCATCTATACTTTGTACTTTTGGGAAATGAAGGAAAATAGTCTGATGCGTGCAAATCGATTTTATTCTCAGCCTTATTAAAATGCAGTAAGAGGTTTGCAATTATTTCCAACGCTCTATTTTTTCCATTTACAGCAAACAACTTGCTATTCTTAATATCTTTAGCCACTATAAGTCAGATATCAATAGGTAAAATATCATACAATATCATACTTACCAACATGTAAAAAGAAAAAATCAGGGTACAAGTTCTGTCCCTTTCATAACTCAGTTCACAGGATTGTCCAACCAATGGAACTATTGACAGCTATGCAATATCTATGAGACTACAGATACTGTGCATGTTTTATAGGGGCTATATTTGACTATGGAGCAAGAAGACAGAGGTACATGCTTTAGATTTTGTATTCAACATCTACATTTTAAGGTGCCTTAACACTTTAAGGGGTAGTGTGAAGTGGTTGAGCAGAATTGCAACCATACCCACCAGGAGGAGTGGCATGGAGGTGGGCTTGATTGCCTCTCTGCTCACCCTCTTCATCTCTCCTGGGCTTTGGTGGCTTGGACCTGTTGGTATTCCCCTCCTCCTACCCAGTGGGTCTGGAGTAGTGCAGCACAATCCACCTCGACATAGACTGAGGCCTGACCCCTGCTGTGTTTATAGGGTGCACACACTTGTCCGCTGGCTATTAAAGAGTCAGCATGTGCATCCTAATCTTCCACAGACAACAGATGGCCACATTAGGGCCCTGTGGGAAGATGCCTGAGCAATAGATGCTAGTTATCTAGCTTCCTGCAAAGGTGTGCTGTTTCTCATTTGTCTTCCCGCATACTGACATCTACCTGATTTCTGGATGTGACCCTTTGCTGCCTGACCTGATCTCTGCCTGTTCTCCTTACTTATCATAAGCTGCCTGCCCTGACCTTGGACTATTTATCGCATTTTTTTCACTCTACCTGCCCTGACCTTGGCCTGTTCCTGACTGTGTTTTTTCCTGATCCCTTGGTGCTCCACACCAGTTGCTCCTGAGCTCCATGGTTCAGCATTCACTTGAACAGAGAGTACTCCAAGAGGTAGCAGCCTGGTAGGGCCCCTGTTCAGGGGTTAAAGGGTGAAGACCAGGGGGCACTTAGACAATGCCCTTGGGAGTATCCCCAAGCCAAATTTTTTCTAGTGAATCCACATCCACTTCATAACAGACAGTTACTTATATTGAAAAAGAACATAGATCCATCAAAGGCAGCTAATAAAAGATACCCCAGAAAAAAACAAAGCATATTTGTTTAAAACTTTTACGAGTTCTTTAGCATCCATATCTTCAATCTCCATGGGAAATTCTTGCTATATGTAAAAATACTATGCTACATGTGTAATGTATATGGTTTTCTTTCTCATATAAAACTGCTTCTACATCTTAGTAGACCTATGGAAATACTAAGAAATGTTCTTTTTGTACAAATATAAGAATATACAAAAGCAAAGAACCGAAAACATAACAAGAAACTCACAGTGGGCCCACATGAATTTTAAATAAATCAGAGATATCTTTAAATACTGGAGAAGTATGATCTAGAGATGAAAATGGGATTGTGGATGAGAGAGGAATAGATACCAGGTAGAGGCAATACATTGAGGTTACAGAAAAGGATCCGATAAAGGAGTAGCAAATCGACTGGAGAGCCATAGAATCCAGTGATTATGAGAGGTGATCCTGGATTGCAAGGTAGGTGCAAAGATAAATTCATATTGCATGTAGTAATCTAGCAGTTGAATCACCTCGGAAGTAAAAGGTGTATGGAGCATTTTTCAATGGCATGCAATCACCTTACCTGTGGCTGTAAATATGTGTGCAAACACCCTTAGAGCTAAGGGAGGATGTTCAGACAAACTGATGCACAAAATAGCCATCTCCAGAATCAAGGAGAAGGTAAAATCTGTCAGCTTCTTAATCATGCAATTTTTAAGGAACATAAGAAAACTAAAAAAAGCCATGTACAGCCATCATATCTGACATTTGAAAGGTGGTCTTATGCCTTCCATAGATGTCAAACATGCACCCATTCAACCAATACCTATTCGTCCCAACCTCTCCATACACATGACCCCTATTCTCAATAAGGAGAGGGGAAAAACCCGCAGCCAGAAATTTCTATTGCTGGCTTACCTCCCTTGAAAACAAAAGGTTCGGACATATTGAAATCCAACACGCTTCTGGCATCTTCTTCTTCTGCAGTGAGGGGATTGTCAGGACACCCCCATACACATTAGAAAGCCAGCCAAAGTCAGTGAGACGTGTGTGGTCACCATCACATACATGTTCTTTGGTGGTCTATCTACTGTCTAAATAATTAGAGGTATAGAAAGCTTTCATTATCAACTAGCTTGGCTTTTACTTTATAAATACAAAGCACTTCTGCAAGTCTGCATTGTCAGTCAATAAATCATGCATAAATACGCAATGTGTTTCCGATTTGTTATTGTAAGATTTTATCAGAGTAAATGAAATAATGGAGTGTGGAGGAGTCGATAACATACCTCTGCCGATTTCACCCTGTCCAAAAACTATGCAACATCAAAATGGAGAGAGATAATATGGCTGTCAGCAATAAAAAAATTCTTGGACTAGCGCCTCAACGCCTCACTGTCAGATTCCACATACATATTTACATTCCTGTTACTATGGAGTCAAACATTTTGAAAGGGTAAAATGCTAAGATTTGAAAGATATAAAATATGTTCTTGTAAGATTCCAGCAGAAATAGGTGGAGAACACATTATTCTCTGTCTGAAATATTGTTGTCTGGTGAAAATAAAGGCACGAATTTCTTCGATAAAAGTATTTCTAAAAAGTCAATAATGTGTAGTATTTCTAAAAGTCAGTAATATGTAGCAGTAAGAACACGTGGTTCTATCGGTCGTAATATATATATATATATATATATATATATACAGTGCTGCCCATAATTATTCATACCGCTGGCAAGTTTTGACTTAAAGTTACTTTTATTCAACCAGCAAGTAATTTTTTGACGGGAAATGACATAGTTGTCTCCCCAAAGATAATAAGACGATGTACAAGAGGCATTATTGTGGAAAAAAAAACATTTCTCAGTTTTTATTTACATTTGAGCTAAAAGTGTCCAGTCCAAAATTATTCATACCCTTCTCAATAATCAATAGAGAAGCCTTTATTGGCTATTACAGCAATCAAACGCTTCCTATAATTGCAGACCAGCTTTTTGCATGTCTCCACAGGTATTTTTGCCCATTCATCTTTAGCAATGAGCTCCAAATCTTTCAGGTTGGAGGGTCTTCTTGCCATCACCCTGATCTTTAGCTCCCTCCACAGATTCTCAATTGGATTCAAGTCTGGACTCTGGCTGGGCCACTCCAAAATGTTAATGTTGTTGTCTGCTAACCATTTCTTCACCACTTTTGCTGTGTGTTTTGGGTCATTGTCATGCTGAAATGTCCACTGGTGCCCAAGGCCAAGTTTCTCTGCAGACTGCCTGATGTTGTCATTGAGAATCCTCATGTATTGCTCTTTTTTCATGGTGCCGTTTACTGTGATTAGGTTCCCTGGTCCACTGGCTGAAAAACACCCCCAAAGCATTAGGTCCCCACCACCATGTTTGACAGTGGGGATGGTGTTCTTTGGGTTGAAAGCTTCTCCTTTTTACGCCAAATGAAGGAAACAATTAAATTTTTGTTTCATCTGACCATAACACAGAAGACCAGTCTTCTTCTTTGTCCAGATGATCTTTTGCAAAGGCCAAGCGAGCTTTTGTGTGCCTTATCTGGAGAATTGGCGTCCTCCTTGGTCTGCATCCGTGGAACCCAGCAGTGTGCAGTGTCCGTTGGATTGTCTGCCTTGAGACATTGCCACCAGCAGAGCCCAGGTTCACCAGGATGGCCTTGGTGGTGATCCTTGGATTCTTTTTCACCTCTCTAACTATCCTCCTGGCCAGCACAGGTGTCACTTTTGGCTTCCGACCACGTCTTCTGAGATTTTCCACAGTGCGGAACATCTTGTATTTTTTAATAATACTTTGCACTGTAGCCACTGGAACTTGAAAACATTTAGAAATGGCCTTGTAGCCCTTTCCTGACTTGTGAGCAGCCACAATGCGCAGCCGCAGGTCCTCACTGAGCTCCTTTGTCTTAGCCATGACTGTCCACAAACCACCTGCAGAGAGCTGCTGTTTTTCACCTGTTGAGTTGATTAAAACAGCTGTGCCCAATTAATCAGGGTAATTAGGATGCTTTAGAACAGCGTGGACTATTTGGAATGGTATAGAACTTTTGATTTTCCCACAAACTGTGACAGTTTGTGAAGGGTATGAATAGTTTTGGACTAGACACTTTTTGCTCAAATGTAAATAAAAGCTGAGAAATGTATTTTTTTCCACAATAATGCCTCTTGTACATCGTCTTATTATCTTTTGGGAGACACCTATGTCATTTCCCATCAAAAAATTACTTGCTGGTAGAATAAAAGTAACTTTAAGTCAAAATTTTCCTGGGGTATGAATAATTATGGGCAGCACTATACATATTTACAATGAATGTAGGTTAAACATGGATAGCAGCCCATTATGTGGCCCTATATCTGCATGTACCAATTTGTCTTTTAGATTTGTTGGACGTCTATAGGACATAAGGGGTAGGTTTTTAAACCCTTCTACTTTGTCTAAACCAGATTTTAGAATAGACCAATGTTTGTAGATAATATTCCTCACATTATAACTGTTTTGTGTATAGGTAGTAATTAGTGGAATTCTGTTCATTGTTTGTTTTGAAGTGTTATTCTCTATCAATAGCTCTTCCCTATTGTACTCATCTATCCTCTTCCTATGTGTTTTCAAAATAGTTTTTGGGTACCCTCTCTCTTCAAAGGAATCCTGCATCCTATTCAGTGTATGTTCAAGTTGTTCAGGGCAAATAATTTGTTTTGCTCTCAGGAATTGAGAGCAAAAACGAATCCTAAAGTGAAATAGTGTGTTTCTATCTGTTGGCTTAACATAAATATTCGTTTCCACCTCTCTCTCACTCACTATGACTTTTGTATCCAAAAATTGGATTTTCTGTTTAGAAGATTGTATGGTAAACTTTATGTTCTCATCTATATTATTAATGAAAGAGAAAAACGCCTCCAATTCAATGTCAGTACCAATCCACATGAAGAAGATGTCATCTATGTATCTCCACCATCTCAGTTTATGTTATGTATGTGACTCTTAGTTCGTCGATATGCATGCGCCACCTAACTTCGTGGGAGGTGATTACTATATGACGTCCCCATGGGGAAGTGATGTATGCGTTCCAACGATGCGCTCCAAGTGGAGCGCAAGTAGGAAGCACACATCGCAAAAGCGCACTGACACAGAGCCCATGCCGAGATCCTCATGTGAACTAAGCTATCCACTACAGTCATGATAAATTCTGTGTTTTTAATTTTTGTTTTAGGATTCACCTGTGCGGGGACCGCATGCTGAGGAATTGCTCCCCCGGTTATAGACACGCTACAGTGTCTGGGTTTGGAGCATTTCCACCCATTTAGGCAGTTCTTTCAGTGAGTTTTTTTTCTTTATGATTCACCTGTGCACTAATTATGCAATTAACATTTTTACCTGATTATGAATTATGTGTTTATATGAACTTTATGTATTTATTCACAATTATTATACCAGTTGATGAAATTTGATGGACCTTTATAAAGGAATGTAATTCACGGACACTATATTGTATTTATATTGCTAATTTTTTAATGTTTTTACTCATTTTTTAATCATGTTGTAAATTGATCACCTTATTTATATGCTGCTATACCCACTATGTATATCTCTGCTTGAGGAAGGTTCCAGTGTGCGGACCGAAACGTTGCGTTGGTGAATAAAAGTCAAATTTATTTTACTTTTCCGGAGTGCCATGGAATATTCTTTTTTCTGCATTTTTGGATCGCTTCAACATCTGCTGGCATCCATTTGTTTTTTTGGACCTGCGGTGCCGTTTATACTTTATACCAGTTTTGCTCTATATATATATATATTTTTTTTTTTGTTATTACACATTTATTTTGTGCCATACATTTTTCACAATTACTAAAAAAAATATAAATTTAATCTCTATTTCTGAAATGTTTCTGCCAGTATTAAAACTCCTAACTTTGTACCTTAGAGGCAAGGCCCTTATCCACTCCGCTATAAAGATGAATGCTAAACCTCATAGTAGTTTCTTATGTAGTGAGTATTCCTATTCAGCAGAAGACTTATTTTACACTTCGGTGCAGGTTAACATGCAGCTCTATAGTCTAGTGGTTGACACCCTAGATGCTAATGTACAAGGTTGGAAGTTTGAATCCTGGAAGAAACATTTCAGAAATAGAGATTAAATTTAGATGTTTAATGTTTTTTTTAGTAATTGTAAAAAATGTATGGCACAAAATAAATATGTAATTACTATATATATATATATATATATATATATATATAAAAAGGGCAGCACTCCAGAAAGTAAAAAAGTACAAAAAGTCTTTATTTACCCCAGTGGGACATGCGCAACGTTTTGGCTCTAGACAGGAGCCTTTCTCAAGCGGTGAGATAGATAAAATCATACTTCTGATATACAGTACAGACCAAAAGTTTGGACACACCATCTCATTCAAAGAGTTTTCTTTATTTTCATGACTATGAAAATTGTAGATTCACACTGAAGGCATCAAAACTATGAATTAACACATGTGGAATTATATACATAACAAAAAAGTGTGAAACAACTGAAAATATGTCATAGTCTAGGTTCTTCAAAAGTAGCCACCTTTTGCTTTGATTACTGCTTTGCACACTCTTGGCATTCTCTTGATGAGCTTCAAGAGGTAGTCACCTGAAATGGTTTTCACTTCACAGGTGTGCCCTTTCAGGTTTAATAAGTGGGATTTCTTGCCTTATAAATGGGGTTGGGACCATCAGTTGCGTTGTGGAGAAGTCAGGTGGATACATAGCTGATAGTCCTACTGAATAGACTGTTAGAATTTGTATTATGGCAAGAAAAAAGCAGCTAAGTAAAGAAAAACGAGTGGCCATAATTACCTTAAGAAAAGGTGAACGGATGGTCTCTACATGCCTGGTTCCCACCGTGAAGCATGGAGGAGGATGTGTGATGGTGTGGGGGTGCTTTGCTGGTGACACTGTTGGGGATTTATTCAAAATTGAAGGCATTCTGAACCAGCATGGCTACCACAGCATCTTGCAGCGGCATGCTATTCCATCCGGTTTGCGTTTAGTTGGACCGTCATTTATTTTTCAACAGGACAATGACCCCAAACATGCCTCCAGGCTGTGTAAGGGCTATTTGACCATGAAGGAGAGTGATGGGGTGCTGCGTCAGATGACCTGGCCTCCACAGTCACCGGACCTGAACCCAATCGAGATGGTTTGGGGTGAGCTGGACCGCAGAGTGAAGGCAAAAGGGCCAACAAGTGCTAAGCATCTCTGGGAACTCCTTCAAGACTGTTGGAAGACCATTTCAGGTGACTACCTCTTGAAGCTCATAAAGAGAATGCCAAGAGTGTGCAAAGCAGTAATCAAAGCAAAAGGTGGCTACTTTGAAGAACCTAGAATATGACATATTTTCAGTTGTTTCACACTTTTTTGTTATGTATATAATTCCACATGTGTTAATTCATAGTTTTGATGCCTTCAGTGTGAATCTACAATTTTTATAGTCATCAAAATAAAGAAAACTCTTTGAATGAGAAGGTGTGTCCAAACTTTTGGTCTGTACTGTATATGAATGCATAATATGTGGGAAACTACTACTGATGTTTTTAGCCATAATATATTCTAAATATATAATAATATATGTAAATATATTATGGCTAAAAACTTATATATACTTACTATATCAGAAACTACTATGAGGTTTTTCTGGCACATTGTAGCATTCAGCTTTATTGGGTTGGGAGTTCAAATCCTGGCAGAAACTTTTCACAAATAAATGCTAAATTACATTTAAATACACTAACTTGAGCATCGTGCTCGAGCACACGTGGTGTTCGACTGAAATTCACAATGTGCCGAGCATAGTGATGCTGGAGCCGAGCTGGAGCATGCTCAATCAACACTAGCAGACAGGTCTAGTCATCGTGCCTGTCAGCAAAGGCCCCTTTCACACAGGCAAGTTTTCCGCACAAGTGCAATGCGTGAGGTGAACGCATTGCACCCGCACTGAATCCGGACCCATTCACTTCAATGGGGCTGTGCAGATGAGCAGTGATTTTCACGCATGGTTGCTAGGAGGTGATAAGGATGAGCAACCCTGAACCCCATTAAAGTCTATTCACTGTATAACATTGTTATAAGGGAAAATAATAGCATTCTTAATACAGAATGATTAGTAAAAGGTGCTTTGAGGGTTCAAAAAAATAAATTAAATTAACTCACCTCATCCACTTGATCGCGTAGCCGGCATCGTCTTCTTTCTTTTTCTTTCATGTGGTGAGAACGGTGACGTCAGCGCAGGTCCTTCTGAATGAAGATAAGCGATCCTTCTATCTTCATTCAGCAGGACATGCGCTGACATCACCACGCTCACCACGTGGTAAGCGCGATTACGTCATCAAAGGCCCTTTTGCAGATCCTGAAAGAAGAAGAAAGAAGACGATGCCGGCTGCACGATCAAGTGGATGAGGTGAGTATTTTTTTTTCTTTATTAACCCCTCAAGGCACATTTTACTAAGCATTCTGTATTAGGAATGCTATTATTTTCCATTATAACCATGTTATAGGGGAAAATAATAAAATCTACAGAACACCAAACCCGAACTTCAGTGAAGAAGTCCGGGTTCGGGTCTGGGTACCACATTCAGTTTTTTCTCACGTGCGTGCAAAACGCATTGCACTCGCGTGGAAAAAACTGAACATCGGAATGCAATCGCAGACAAAACTGACTGTAATTGCGTGCCTACTCTTGCGATTTTCCCGCAATGCACCCTAAACGCATCTGTCCCTCACCCGCGACGCCCATGTCAAGTGGGCCAAAAGGTCACACCATACACATTTACATTACCACAATTCATTAACTACAAATGATAATTTACTTGTTCACAAGCATTGAATGAGCATTTGTAGTAAAATCGTTCAGTCGCTACATACATTCACATTACATGATAAAACACCATCCACCATGAATCACTAGTTCAAACCGTAATGATTATGTACTTGTCTAAATGAGCCTTAAGAAGTGGATTTTATTGGGGAGTGCCATTCTCTTTTGAATGAGCAGTATTAATAATATGTATGGCCTCTTTCTGTTTAATTTTTTACAGTTCTCTATCAGCTGCACTGGTTTCTGGTTTCTTTATACTGCTTAAAAGCAGTATTCTTTTATTTTACTACTTTCCTCGTAACTATATAAAACATGAAATGAAGAATATGTAATAAGAATATAAGTCCTTTAATCAAAGATAATACACATCTAAAAACACAAAGTAATAAAAAAAAAGATTTATGGGGCTGTGGTCCCTTCATTCTGACTTCCTAGTGATATGCTATCACTTTCTATCATAGGAAAAAACTTCAAATACAGAATAATAACAACCATGCACCTAAACTACTTAGTTTTTCCCTTTAAGTGCAGGGATAAGGTGTGTTAATCAACATCTACCTACTACTAATGTCCTTTTGGACTTATTAACACCTTTTTTCCTTGCACCTACCGATTTCCTAAGACTTAACTTTTAATAGTCATAAATAAAACTTTCTAATTGTGCTCCGATACATATTTAGTGTTTTAAAATTTCCAGTTTCACTGGCCTTGTTTGTCTCTTAGGGCTTATTGCCAGTAACCTTGGCTGACTTATTACGCCTCCTACTTAGACTTGACACTCTATTGCCATGCTGAGCTGCGCGCTTGCCCACATTGTTATTGGCATTGTGTCTATTGTTTTTCTCTATTCAATGGTCACAGTGATAACTGTAATAAAATTAAAGCCTCACGCTGCCCCCCGACATGTTTCGCCGAATCACGGCGTCCTCAGGGGTAAAGGCAGTGTTTAAGCGTGCTTAGCCTCACTTCCGGCTTATATGACCTTTGCTGATGATGCGTTAGCCGTGCGCCTTATTGGGGGCGTAGCCGATGTCTTAGCTGGGCTTCTAATTGGATGGGCAGTGGGGCTCGCTCTCATGACGAGCCAGCCCTGCCCCTTGACGTCATATGTTTACCATTTCTCTCATTTCCATTGGTGCGGATCATCACCCGGCGCTGCGCTTGTTAGTGACGTCGGAGCTTTCACGGCTCCCATGCCACTGCGCATGTCTTCACACTCTGTTTGCGATCCGAACCTCACATTGCGCATGCCCATGGACTTCGGCTCCCACGACGTTACTGCACTTCTATTACCTAGGTAATCATCGCCACGACTTATTGGCCTTGTCATTTATCATAGTACTCTATGTATCATTATTCTCCGACTTCCGTGGCTATTTTTTCAGCAATTATCCCCCTAGTTTCTTGTCATTTTTATCTCTCTCATTTCGAGTCTATTCTCCAACATTTTGAATTGGTTTTTGATTTAACTATCTTCCCCTTGGTTTTATTTGTGTTTCTATACTTTTCTATATTTAGATAGAGTTTTTTCCTTGGGAGATAAACTTCTTTATAAAATATGTCTAGAGCCATAAGGGATAGAGACAGGGAAGAATGAACAAAAAACAGGAGGGGAAGGAGGGGGGGGAAGTTTATGACATAAAGGGTGTATGGCTTTTAAGCTGTTGATTTTGGTGGTTTTCTTATCATGTTTGGTACCTAGGATATGTTATTCTTTGGATGGTTTACTTTCCAATTATTAATGTATCCGGCTCCATACCCAACATTTACTTTTTGATAAGATATATCTTCCCTGATATCTTGCTCTCTATTTTTCTCCTTTTATTTATTTTCTACTCCTCGGATTTATTTTTTCCTCCTTTATTTTTTATTGTTTTGTTGTTTACTCTAGTACTTTGTGAAGTTCTCCCTTTATGCAAACTTCATACCAAGGGTTGATGGCTCTTTCAATAGTTTTCATCTCCTTCTTTTATATGATTTTTTGTTATTATTATTATTTTTATTGTTATTAAAATATTTTCATTTTTTCTTTTTTGGGGGGGATATTTTTTATATTTTCGGTCTCGCCTCAATGAGACTGCTATTTCTTCTTCAAATTCTGCATCGTACTCTTATATCTGTAATTTCTTTATAATATTCTTATTTTCTTTTTTCTTTTCTCAGGTAGGGTGATATCTATAGGAAGGACGAGAACGTGAACCCCTCGTTCAGACCATTTGGGGACAGACTATTCAGCAGGTATATCCATTTAGTTTCCTCTTGTTGGAGTTTTTTGTCTATGTCCCCTTTTCGTGGTCCTGTTTTCACCTTCATGACTCCCCAGACTTTAATTTCTGTATTGTTTTCTTTATGCTTTTCTCTCATGTGTCTAGCTAGGCTGGTATCCTCTCCAGTGCTAATACTGCTCAGATGTTTTGATATCCGCCTTCTCAGCATTTGGATGGTCTTTCCTACATAAAATTTCGGACATTCGCATCTAATGACATAGACTACCCCCTTTGTTTTACAATTAATATAGTCCCTAATTTCATAACTTTTCCCATCCACTGGATTAATGAATGTCTTCGTAGGTTTCATCCTACTGCAGAAGACACAGTCCCCACATGGGTATGACCCATTGTGGGACAGCCAAGTAGTTTTTTTATTAGCTCCATGGGGTTGGTAGTGACTGTGGACTAGTTTTTCTTTTAAATTCTGTCCTCTTCTATATGTTATGGCGGGATGTTTGGGTATCACTTGTTGTAAATCTACATCATTTTGCAATATATGCCAATGTCGTTTTAATATTTGTTGTATGGCTCTATGTTCGGTATCGTATGTTCCTATACATCGTATAATTTTCGCTCCCATGCACCTATACACATTTATTCCTGTGCAGTCAGCTTAGATATACAGTATAGATAATGATAAAATGTTCTAGCTGTTTTAACTACTTTACTACTGGGCATTTTTCGATTTTAATTTTTCACTTCCTGCATTTACAGAGCCATAATATTTTTATTTTTCTATTCACATATCTGCCTGAAGGCCTATTTTTTTTTTTTTTTTTTTTTTTTTTTACTTTTATTGAGTAAATAAGATGTGATACATAGCAATAAGCATATCAGAAAATATTTGTCGACCTAGGCCGAACAGAACATACACAAACACAAATTATAGGTAGATATCGCACACATTGAAAGCATGTATGAAGTGACTGACATGTAGGCAGATTGAAGTTATAAAAGGACAATACGGACAATGGCAAGATGGCAAGATGGCAAATAAACAGATTTAGAACTTCCTAAACCTTTCCAATTGCGCCCACTTTGTCTTAAATCTAGCATGGGATCTGTTTTCCCATGATGCTATCTCCTCAAAGCGGTATATGGCATCTACTTTGTTAACCCAAGAAGTCTCCGATGGGGTGTCTGGAGACAACCATTGCTGCGGAACCAACAGACGTGCAGCCACAATTAGTTGGTAGAAGAGGAAGGGAACTTTGATTGGTTTGACACCTTCAGGGCTACCGAAGAGGGCAAGTAGGGGGGACAGTGGAACTTTTGAGCCACAAATCAGATTGCATTTATCGAAAATTGTAACCCACCACTTATAGATATTCGGACATAGCCACCAAATATGGTAGAAGGTACCTCTTGCTTGGCCACATCGCCAGCAGATATCCGAGTTCCCTTCTTTATACCTGCAAGTTATATCCGGGGTCTTATACCACCTGGTTAATACTTTATACCCGTTCTCCTGTATCCTTACGCAACGGGATGAGGAGTGAGGGGTCATGTACATGCGAGTCAATTCCCTAGAGGAAAAACTACAATCAAGGTCCTTCTCCCAAAGGCTTATGAAGGCCGGTTTTGGTGGCATGACAGGTGAGTTAAGCCTTTTATATATTTGTGATATAGGTTTGACAGGGGGGGATTGAGTCTGGATCATATGTTCTAACCATGTGATAGGTCTTAGAAGAGAATGAAATGGAATAAGTCTAGTGATATGATTCTTTAAAAAGGAAATAATGAGAGGGTTGGCATAAGGGACATTCAAGGCCGCACAAAAGGCATCTCCCTCCAACAGAACTCCAGACTCTGTATATAGAGATATGATGGGAGTAGTTGAAAGGCGGAGAGCTGTTGGAATATGTTGCTTCAATGCCTTGGAGGCTAGGTCAAGAACGTCCCTTATCTGAACCAACGGCGAGGGGGTGGGGATACCCATATTGGAAGCCTGAAACCATTTCCATGCTTCTAGAGTCGCTTTAGTTGAAGGGCTAGCAATTATATCCTTAAAAGGAAAGCTAGTGGTGTCGACTAAAAGACCTCTAAAGGAGTAACCGGATTGGGAAACTTCCATGCCTACCCAAGACTTGTGAGGAGGTTGCCTGAACCAATCTAGGACTCTCGTCAAGAGAATAGCCCTATTATACATAAGCGGGTTTGGGAGGCCTATACCACCCTCTGATCTATGTTTCTGGAGAGCTGGTAATGAAATCCTAGGCCTCTTTTTATTCCAAATAAACAGTCTAATTGCCCTAGAGAGGGCATCATAAAATTTTGTCGGGATAGGGATAGGGAGGACTTGTTGAAGGTAATTAAGTCTGGGGAGGACCAGGGACATCACCATATTCTTACGACCAAACCAGGATAGAAAGGGAGAGTGTAACGTGGCTAGTTGGTCCTGTATTGATTTAAGGAGAGGAGTATAGTTAAGGGAGAAAAGCTTATCTGAATCATCGGATATTTTGATGCCAATGTATGTAATATAAGGCGTGTCCCAATTAAAGGGGGAAGTTCTAGCTAGCTTTAATTTAACTGAAGGTTTCATGCCCACAGCCAAAACGTTGGACTTCTTTAGGTTAATCTTAAAGTTTGAGATCGGGCTGAAGGTCTCCAATATCTTATAGATGATAGGCAGAGATATGTTTGTTGTAGTGATATGTTTGATATGTTTGTTGTAGGGTTTGTTGTAGTGATCATAAGGTCATCCGCAAATGCGGCAACTTTATGGTCTTGACCCCCTAATTTAACACCCTCTATCTTCCTTTCCTGACGGATAAGTTGAAGGAGGGGCTCCATGACCAGAACAAACAAGAAGGGAGAGAGGGGACATCCCTGTCTCGTTCCATTCTGAATAGAGAAAGGAAGAGAGAGGGAGCTGTTAACTATTACCGCTGCTGAGGCTCTATTGTACATTGAGTGGATAGCGTCCACGAACTCTGGAGGTAAGCCAAACTTTCCCAGGGTGAGTGTCATATAATCCCATTTGACCCGGTCAAATGCTTTCTCAGCATCAGTGCTGAGAAAGACTAGAGGGGTGGAGTGTTTTTTAGCAGAAAACAGAGCATTTAGCAGTCTAGCT
Organism: Bufo gargarizans; assembly: GCF_014858855.1. Lineage (NCBI taxonomy): Eukaryota > Metazoa > Chordata > Amphibia > Anura > Bufonidae > Bufo > Bufo gargarizans. Next base: position 491,309,967 of record NC_058080.1, on the reverse strand, counting down.
GAGTTATCTTTACCCTCTCTTCCAGTAACAAAGCCAGTCTGATCTCTGTGTACCAGCAGGGGAAGTAGAGGGGATAGGCGGTTAGCTAACATTTTCGCAAGTAACTTTAGGTCCAAATTTAGGAGAGATATGGGGCGGTAATTAGCGCAAACGGAGGGATCTTTCCCTTCTTTGGGAATAATAGTTATGTGCGCTTTGGACATTTCAGGGGTCAAAGGGTGGCCTTTTAGGGACATATTACAAATTTTCAGCAGGTGGGGGGCTAGAATTCCACTAAAGGTACGATAGTAAAGAGCAGGAAAGCCATCTGGGCCAGGGGCTTTATTCTTAGGGAGCTGCTTGATAGTGAGCAGCAGTTCTTCCGACGTAAATGGAGAGCTAAGTTTACTTCTTTGGGAGTCATCAAGGCTGGGTAAGGGGATCCGACCGAGGAATTGGTTAATTGATAGAGGTGATGATATGGAGTCTGTATCCCTGCTAATTTGAGGAATATTATATAGGGCCCTGTAATACTCATGGAATTGATGGGCTATCTCCTTTGTAGTTAAAGCCTGGTCACCTCCAGCCTTGATAATTTTGTGTATATAATTATGGGCTCTTCTTTTTTTTATTCTACTCATCATAAATCTAGATGTTTTATCACCATGGGCGAAGAATTTATACTGAGAGTGCAAAAAAAGCTTCGCGGATTGTGTGTTTAGATAATTTTTCAGTTCCGCTCTCAGTTCGCTAAGTCTGGTGAGCTGGGAATCTTGCAAAGACCTTTTATGAAGGGTCTCTAATTTACGGATTTCTAACATCAGGTGGTCCATATGTTCCTTCCTTTTTTTCTTAAGAATCGAGCCTGCCTTGATGAACTGACCTCGTATGAAGGCCTTGTGGGTGTCCCAGACTACATGGGGGGAAGTTTCAGGAAGCGCATTGAACGCGAAAAATTCTTCCATGGAATTCTGGATATCTAGAATTTGTTCTTTAGACGATAGGAGTTGTTCATTAAGCCTCCACATAAAAGACCTTGGGGACAATTGAGGCGTAGAAATGTTGACTAAAATAGGGGAGTGATCGGATAAGTGGATAGAATCGATCCATGCTTTAGAACACAAATGGATATGCTCCCTGGAGATCATAATATGGTCTAGTCTTTGATATGAACCATGGGCCTGGGAAAAAAAGGTATAATCTCTAGTTTCTGGATTAAGGGTTCTCCAGACATCAATGAAGTCCTGATTATGAATTTGTTTCTTAATGGACACCAAAGCTTTATGGGAGAGGGCTGATTTATGGGAAGATGTATCTTTCAAGGGGTCCATGACCAGGTTAAAGTCTCCGCCCAAAACAGTGATACCCTCTTTAAAGGATTCTTTTATTGGGGAGAGACTTTGAAACCATTGTTGTTGGTTAGTGTTTGGGGCGTATATATTAATAAACGTGTATACCTGGTTTGAAATACGGCCCTTAATCAAAATGTAACGTCCTTCTGGGTCCTGTAGTTGAGAACACAATTGGAAAGGCACATCACCCCTGATTCCCACACTGACTCCCCTGGATGCTGAGGAGTTGGAGCCACAGTGGAACCATAGCGGAAATTTTGAGTGGGATAAATTTGGATAACGATCAAATCTGAAATGTGTTTCCTGCAACAGCAGGATTGAACAGTCTTTTTTTTTAAGTAGGGAGAGAATCTGACATCTTTTGGAAGGCGCGTTAAAACCTTTTACATTGTAGGAGACAATATTTAAATCCGCCATCTAGTTACCTCAGAAGTGGGAGTGCCTGAACTATTGAATGCTCGAGTGACCATAGAAGCCAGGGGTATAGATGTGCCTTCCCAGATGCAGCCACCAACTGCATTGCCATCATCCTAAAATGATATATCAAATCGAAAATGTCAGTGATAGTTCTACCTATAAGAACAACATATATAACCAACAATAACAGGTAACTGTTATACCGCATACTCTTCTGCTTTACAATCAGCAAAGAGGTCATGTGGTAAAAAAATGGAAACATAATGGATTGGCTAGAAAATAGAATACAATCATAGGATAGGGGTAGGAATATGAAAATAATATCCCGAAGGAAAGGTAAAGTAGGGGGGAGAAAAACAGATCAGTATCAGTGCCCTTATGACAAGAAAGTGGCCTGGTTAGATCAAGGAGGGAGTGTAAAGATCTATATCAAGAAGGGGGAAAATAAGATGCAAGCGAAAGAAACTAAGGGGGAGATACCCCAGTAGGAGGAGAAGTGCGGATAATACAAGACCTCTAGTCCTTCATTATGCTGGAGGAGAATTATTCTCCCATAGGAAGTCTTCTCGGGGTGGTTTTCTGGTTCCCTCTTCTGTTTCTCTGCTGTTTGGGTGTATGCAGTTTGTCCCAGGTTTCAATAGGAGGGAGAGCAGGTAATCCGCAGAGATCTTGCACCGGATCCCAGTCCTGGATATCCAGTGGAGCTATGTTCAAATGTTCATATACCGCCTCCAAATCCACATAGGACGAGATCGACATCCTGCGGCCATCATAGACAAACGTAAGGCCAAAGGGAAAGGTCCATCTATACATGATGTTGTTCCGTCTAAGCCAACCTGTCAGTGGCTTAAGGGATCTCCTGTTCCTCAGTGTAGATTGGGCTAAGTCCTGAAAGACAAGGATCTCATAACCATCCCACTGCACCGTTTGCATATCTCTGGCTTTATTTAACACTGCTTCTTTTACTGGGAAGCTTAAAAATTTGCAGATGACATCTCTCGGTGGTGCTGGGGGGACAGGCTTGGGCTTCAGAGCCCTGTGAGCTCTTTCTAACAAAATCTCATGAACTGAGTCTGGGCCCAGCAAGGAAGAGCATATTTGCATCACAGTGTTAGGGATATCACTCTGATTAACCGTTTCAGGTATCCCCTGAAACGGAGGTTGTTGCGGCGGCCTCTGTTCTCCTGATCTTCTAAGGAGCTATAAATCGTGTTCAGATTCATCTGTACCGCCTGCAGCTTTTGTGCCACTACTGTTTGATGATCCAACAGGGCTATTTGTGTCTCCTCCAGCGCTTCCACCCTGCGGCCTATGTGGCGGACATCTTGTTTTATCGCACCAATATCAGTGCTGATCGGTTCTAATGCAGATGCCAGCGATGCAGTCAGAGTGTCCCTGAGGTAAGAGCGGGAGATCGGGAGGGTATCAGAGTCATCCTCACCTCCGTGCGCGCCCATGATCGTGTGCCACCTTGTCTTCTGCTGGCCGCATGTGGAGACGCCGGCGCCATCTTAGCTTCCCTGCTAACGTAGGTAGCGGCAGCTTTTTTTATGAATTTATCCATATCGCCGCTTGCTGGAGCAGATTTCACTTGGGCAGTGGATTCCCCTGCCTTGGAGCCTCCGATCTTGACCATGATTCGGCCTAATCACGCTGTAATACAGGCTGTAAGGGCACTTTTACAATGGAGCTCTGTCTTCACACAGCCATTCAGCACGGCTGCAGGCTCCGCCCCCTGAAGGCCTATTTTTTTGCAGGACAAGTTGTACTTGGTAATGGCACTATTTAATATTGGATTTGATTTAAAACTTAGAGGCCGTGTATAGAAGATTCACTATGGTGTCCTGCCCCTTTTTTTTTCTAAGTTTCCTTAGGGGACTTGAAGGTGCAATCTTTAGATTGTTTCTCCTATGCACTGCAATGCCTTGTATGGGAAATTCGCTATGGAACCACCTGCAGGCCTTCCTAAGAACTTCAGCTTTAATAGTCTCAGATTCAGAAATCCTGGGGATATTACAGAGAAGAAATAGCTGCATCTGTGTGGTTAAATGTCTCCAATTGTCAATCACAAAAATTGCCTCCAAGTGTCTGCTGTTTGTCTGTCCAGAGCAGGTGCCATCTTTAAAGACTCTACCAGCAACATATATAGTCATATGGGGGTAGTGAAGTGGTTAAAAAATTAGCAGCTTCTCAAATTCCAGCTCTGGCGAAGAATACTGTATATCGTAGTATATGTATCATGGAGGCAGACCATACCTTTGTTATGGGACACCATGGTGGGGGGGCTTTTTTTACTACCTCAAACATTCTTTTTTGCAATTTTATAAGGGGATATAGCTAGTTTCCAACATGAGCACTAGATGTATGCCAGAAAGCTGCTTGATCCCCACCAAATCCCATCTTCTCTTTTCATCACCATATTCTGACATCCATAACTTTTTGATAGTTATGTCTATGGAGCTGTGTGAGGGCTTTTCTTTTATTTTTTGTAAATTCTTTATTTATTCCATTTTCCTTTTTAACATAAACAATGTAAACATCCATGTCATTATTGAGAAACAATATTAGACAAAGATATGATAAATTTCAGTCTCAACATAGCAATGTTACAGCGTCTTTAGTTGTAGATCGTCAAAACCTACATAATACAGAACTTCAAACAATATCTAATAATAAAATAAAACCTCCCCCCCCCCCCCCCCCGGTCTGTTCTGTCTCTGTTACTGTAGCCTGCTTACCTATTCTTGTAGCGAAATATTGAGGTAAATTACACACAATCCCTTCTGAAAATATTCCTAAAGCGTGATAACCCTTTCCTCATAACTGTTACTGTTGGTGCCTCCACAGAGATCTGCAATATGTGTATGGGAGAGTAAATGTGGCCCAGTTACTAATCGAATAGTGAGCGCCAAGGGTCAGATTGATGTAATTTTAGAAACCATTCTGTATATTGAAAAAGTTTCACCACCTCTCTTATCTCCTCCCTTGTGAGAAAAGCTATCATGTATGGCTTCCATTTTTTGAAGAAAGAGACCGTTAATCGTGATTTCCAACTGCTCCAGTGTCAGGCACTTGGTCATTAGTTGGAAAGGGTCATTAATCGAGGGAGTATCTGGACGAATCTAATAATTTAGCAGGCTCTTTTTTTCAGCTAATATCAAAAAGTGAAAAGCAAAAGGGATTTTGTTCTGTTGTTTATCACTTTTGACATGGAATAGTATAGTCATTGGGTCTAACTGTATTTTTATTTTGCTTTTTGCTTCTATTTTCTCTAGTAGTTTTAGCCAAAAGTCTTGAACTTTCTGACATGACCACAATCCATGGGTTATGTCTGTATTGGGTGTCTGGCACTTTAGACAGTGCGGTATTCCATCTTTTACTGTTGGAGAAGTTTCTCTGGGGGTATAGAAGTCATATATCGCCCTGTGCATTATTTTAAACTGAGTCTTTCTCCAAGTTTCACTACCAATAATTTTCCGGATTAAATTCCATCCTTCTATTAGATATTCAGGATTATCTAGTGATGGAAAGTCTTTACGCCAGGATCTAAAATAAAGTTGGATCTCCTTTTTTTTTGTTGAATTCCCTCAGGGAGTTATGTATCTGCGATAGTGAGTGATTACCAATTAGAAAAGTGTCAAAAGGGTTGGCCATAAATTCAGTTTTTAGATCACGAACTCTGGGTTTTAGAAACTTCATAATTTGGTGGTAAGCTAAGAAGTGACTAGATGGAATCTGGTAGGTTTGTTGAATTTCTTGGAATGAATAAAACCTCTTTTCCGTATTATTCCCCACATTTGAGATAGTATATATACCTTTCTGTGGCCAATATAAAAATTGTTTGTTTATCTGATTAGAGTGGAATTCTGGATGATTCCACAGTGTCATTTTTTTGGAGATTAATATCGGGAGGTGATACATCTTCTTAATTGACCTCTACGTGGCTATCGTATCTCTCAACAGTACGCTAGTTTTTATTTGTCTAGGGATCTGGGAATATTGTGTGTGGAGTAGAGCGTTAAGACTCTATGGTTTAGCAAGTTCTTCCTCTATGGGGAGAACTGAATAATATGAGGTCCCCTTCAGCCAGTCAAGGCTATGTATCAGCAAGCATGCAAAGTTATAATGCCTAATATTTGGAAATCTTATACCTCCTCTTAGTTTGTGTCATGTTAAAGAATTTAAGGATATCCTAGACCTCTTGGACTTCCATATTAAGGACCGAAAGGACTTTGTTAGATTTTGCATGTCGTTTTAGTAATATTGGCAGGGTTTGCATCGGGTACAATAATTTGCTAAAACTCATCATCTTTATCAAGTAACATCTCCCCAATAGTGAAATATTCATTTGTTATTTTCTTAAATAGTGGGGGGTAGTTTAATGAGTAAAGGGATTCTGGGGTTCTGCCTATTTTAATCCCTAGGTATCGCAATGAATGGGTTACAATGGTTACCGGTGTTTTGCCAAAATGATTCTTGTGTAGGGTCTGTAATGGCGATATGTCAAGAATCTCACACTTTGTTACATTAACCTTGAATCCTAAGAGAAGCCCAAATTCTGAAAGAATATCGAAGACTGCTGGTAGTTCCTCTTGTGGTTGAGACAGGAATACTAATATATCATCTGCAAATAGTTCGTGTTTTAGAGATGATTTTCCTATAGAGATACCCTTGATGCGGTTCGATTTCATTAAATCCCTAGATAAAGGTTCAAGGGCAATATTGAAGAGCAGAGGTGAAAGGGGACACCCCTGTCTTGTTGCCTTTTGCAATTCGAAAGGTTGGGATGAGAAACCGGGGATGGATTTTCTGGCCAAAGGAGAATTATATAGCATTGAAACGTACATCCTGAATTGACCCGAGAAGCCCATGCTATCTAGTACCTCGTTTAGCCATTTCCAGCTCACATTATTGAAAGCTTTTTCGGCGTCGATGGTAAGCAATGCTGGATGTGGATATAGGAGCGGGTTATTTTTGATGCTATCCAGTAAGGACAGGACCTTACGGATGTTACTCACTGCTGACCTATTCTGGATAAAGCCTGTTTGGTGTGTTGATATGACTTTGGGCAAAAATTGTGTCAATCTATCTGCCACTATTTTTGAGGTTTGAGGTCATTATCTATTAACAATATCGGCCGATATGATGATGGTATGGTTGGATCCTTGCCCAACTTTGGCAGAACTTTATTATAAGCAGTATTCATATCTGAGGGTATTGGTTGTCCCTGTAGGATCTGATTATAGAGTTTTGTAAGTAGAGGGGATATTTTTGGGGCTAATATCTTATAAAATTAATTAGTAAAACCATCTGGGCCAGGCGCTTTCCCGTTCCTAGAAAGTTTAATTGCTTTCTGCGTTTCTTCTACTGTGATGGGACGATTTAGTGATGCCAAATCTTCCGGTGAGATTTTCTGTAATGGCAGGGCATCCAGCCATGATTTCCACATTGTCTCCCTTCCCTTGTCCTCATATAAGGATTTATAAAAGTTTTTTAGGATTTCTACTATTTCTTTTGGGAGGAAACATGGCACTTCTTGGGGGGTTTTCAAAGTGGGGATTAGACTAACTCCTCATTGTCCCTTGGCCAGCGAAGCCAATAGTCTGCCCGATTTGTTCCCAAACTTAAAAATATGTGCTTCCCTTCTTATTCCATAGTATTCTTCTTTTTGTTTGTACCATCTATCATATTCTGATTTTGCGGATACCCATGCCTGTTTATTGCACTCTGATGGAACCGTTTGATATTTTGTGTATGCATTTCTCAAAGTTTTAGTTAACTCTTGTAATTTGGTGAGAATTTTTTTTTCCAGACTCCTAGTATATGCCTATATTTTACCCCTTAGTACTGATTTCCCTGCTCTCCAAATTAACAGTTGGTCGGTACTGTTAGAATTGGTTTCCCAATACTCTGTCCACCAATGGTTTAAGAGTTCAGTGAATGATTTGTTTTGTGACAGGTCAGATGGAAATCTCCATATGAAATCTGTCCCTTTTGGAACATTTTTTATTAGATCTAACGAAATTGTGGAGTGATCTGAAATAAATAGATCTTCTATAGTCACCGATGTTAAATTTTGTAGCGTTTGATCGGATATCACAAAATAGTCCAGGCGAGACCAAGAATCATGGACCATCGAGAAATGTGTGAATTCCCTCCCCCACTGAATGAAAACTGCGCCACGCATCATGGAGGCCTTAATTTAGTACAATATTGGGCAGTGTTTTATCCCTACTTCTAGGTGCTACTTTATTTATTTAGTTTGTTCTGCAGTCTTCATCGTGCGACATTACTGCATTCATGTCCCCTGCCCTTAATTGACAAGAGTGTGTGTCGTTTAATATCATCTTTCTCAATTCCCCAAAAAACTCGGTGTTGGAGTCATTTGGTGCATAAACATTATATATACTCAAGGAGTCAGATTGAGAAGTGAGGAGTATATGCATCCACCTTCCCTCCTGGTCTTCCTTACAGGATTCCACAGAACGCAATACAGATTTCTGTGTAATAGCACCAAGATTCCACCCTTAGCCCCTTTAGAGGGAGAACCAAAAACCCCGCCCACCCACAATTTTTTCATGCAAACAAAATCTTCCCTAGCTAAATGTGTTTCTTGGAGAAGGGCTATATCAGCTTTCAGCCGTTTCAAGTGCCTTAACACCATCAGGCGTTTATGAGGGAACTTCAGGCCCTTGACATTGCACGTTATGATCTTTGTCATTTTTGAAGCACCTCGTGAGATAAGTGTGCACTTAGGTTAGAGATGGAATGAATATATAGCCTTTTTGAGACAGACAGGATTTTTCCCCTAAAACTCAGTAAACTAGAACTATTATCATAAACAAAACATATAATCTCTCTCTCTCTCTCTCTCTCTATATATATATATATATATATATATATATAGAAACCCTTTCTTACTGCACTTCTTCCCAGCATGTCTATACCCCTCCCATTGGTCGCATCTAAGATGAGACTTCCACTTATTTGCTCCGCTCCGGTAATAAGAGATAAATCGAAATACAACAGTAGACGGTTAGACACTATATAGTCCCCTAGACCTTAATGACCCCTACTTATCTTACCAAGTTGATGTATTGCCAACATTTATGATCAACATTTGAGGTTTTATATAAACCCCTCTGTCGCTATAGCAAGTCTCAGTTCATGTTCCGAGTTAATCTTTAATCTTCTTTTTTTGTTCTTCAGGATCCAAGTCTATCTGGGATTGCGATCTTGTGAAGGCATGTGTGTTCCCCATTGTTAAGTTGCGGCGTCTAGTCTCACGATTTTGAAGCTCTGATCGTTTGAAACCTCCTTCCTGGATTGCGACTTTTGCATCTTGCACCGAGTGGTAAGTAGAATACGATCCATCTGCTTTAAAAATATTCAACATAGCTGGATACAGAATTGCGAATTTAACTTGCGACTTATATAATTCAGAACAAATGTTCGAGAACTCTTTTCGTTTCCTGGAAACTTCTGCTGAAAAATCCTCGAATAGTAAGATTTGTCCTCCCCTTACTTCTAGTGGGGGTGTTTTAATCTTTTTATACGCTTTCAAAATGGCCACCTTCTCTGAAAAATCCAGGTACTGGCTATAACCTGCCTATGGCGTTGTGACAGCGCTGGGAACCTTGCAGTATCGGTTGCTTCCTGGAGCTGTGGTGAAAATGGCGGGCCAATCCTTACGCGCCCTCTCTACCTTGCATGCGTTGGGCAGGTTAAGCACTTTTGGGATTTCCAGCTCACAAATAGAAATTAGTTCTTGCGGCAATATATTCTCCGGCAGACCCACAAACCTTAGGTTATTTCGTCTGGATCGATTTTCCAGATACTCTAGTTTTTCACCTATTCTCTTGTTTTCGCGGGTCAGAACTTTGACTGTGTTGCGCAAGGCATTTCTCTCGTCCTCCAGCTCATTCACTCTCTCCTCCACTTCTCCTATGCGTCTGTTATGCTCCACCAGATCTTGTCTTAAATCTGAGAGAGACGCAGCAACAGAGGTAGTAAGGGATTCTTGTAGGTCGCCACCTCCAGAGCCAATCTTTTATAATCCACTCTTATTTCCTCAACGAAGTCCCCACCTTCAAGCTCTGTCCCGGCTGGAGGGAGCAGCGCGTCCTCCTTGTCTTCTGTCGGTGGGACGGTATCCGCCATCTTGGAGGCTGATGAGGTGAGTTTCGGCGTCCTCTGCTGTGGTTTTTGTTGCATTCTGCTCCCCGCTCTAACTAGAAACCGGTCCATAGGACTCCGGACCGGTATTAGTAAGCATTAAGCCCAGAGCTTGATATAAATCAAGGTCAGTATGAGTGGGGGCAGAAGATAATTGGAGCTCATGATCATGCTGGCGCTGGAACAGGAAGTCTTCAGGGCTTTTTATTTTGAAGGACGGTCAAGGAGAAACAATGCAAAAACAGCAAATTGGCTATTTTGATTTGTTTTTCCATTATACCATTCTCCGTATAGGATAAGCATTTTTAGTTTTTAATATTCTGGGCATTTTCGTACTCAGCAATGCCTACGATGTTTATTTTTTATTATTTTTTTTATTTTCATTTTGGAGAAAGGATGTTAATTTAAATATATATATATATATATATATATATATATATATATACAGTACAGACCAAAAGTTTGGACACACCTTCTCATTCAAAGATTTTTCTTTATTTTCATGACTATGAAAATTGTAGATTCACACTGAAGGCATCAGAACTATGAATTAATACATGTGGAATTATATACATAACAAAAAAGTGTGAAACAACTGAAAATATGTCATATTCTAGGTTCTTCAAAGTAGCCACCTTTTGCTTTGATTACTGCTTTGCACACTCTTGGCAATGAGAGGGAAGAGATCTGTTTTTTTTTTAGCTCTCAGATACTGTGGTAACATTTGACTATGACATCTGATGGGTTATATGTTTGTGGTCGGTGTTATCACAAATACCAATGGGTACCCCTGTGTGCCTGCTCCGGAGCAGGCACCATTTTAAAGTCCCAACATCCAATGTACATGTAAAGCGGATTTTGGGAAGCATAATGACCTCAGGTGGGGCTAGGAGGGGCCAAGAGACTAGAAAACACTTAGCTTTGTAACAGAGAGCTCAGCTCCATTGAAGACATTATCAGAGTAAGATGACTTGCTACCATCACCTCTCTTTGTATCATATGAGCATCGGTTGAGTGCCATTTCAGGCGCAGGTTGAGGTGGAGATGGCCTGTCTGTTAATTTACTTTATTTTTTTATATCTTTGTATATATATCTTTCATCATAATTTAGTAAACTCTCTTTTTGCACTTAAGTCGTGCTAAATCTATTTTTTCCCGAACTTCAGATCCCACAATAATATGAAACCTAACACTTTTGTCTAGAAATAGTACTAAAGTTTTTCTATGTCACCCCCTACTGGAGTAAGTTTGCGACTTCTTAAGCAACTTTTTTTTAAATGTAGTAGTGATAATATTAAGTGAAACAAATTTTCATAGGAAACCATACCCACTTCCCCACCTACTTTTCAAAAATGAAGGGAGTGATGTAAAATAAAAATGTTATGTGCAAATAAACAAAAAAAGTTGCAAAACTCCTTTTTTGAGATTTATTGTTTTGTGTGACTTATTGTCTGTTTTGGGAACAAGAATAGGCTTTTTTACAGTGGGTCCTGAGAAAATTGAGGGATGCACATGGACTGCATCCGTACTTTGTGGATCCACAATTTGTGGACCACAAAACAGATACTATCGTGTTCAGGAGGCATAATCATTTTTTGGGGCATTTTTGCATCATTATTTTCTAGCAGTATGCTCTAGATATGGCATTTTTAACAGGCATTTTTCCCATAGGAATATATTTAAATGATGCTAAAAAAAAAAACACCACAAAACATAAAATAAAAAAAATCAATTATTCTATTATGTTAACAGATAAGGAGTCCCATGCTCAGAATCCCTCTTTATTAGGCCTCTTTCACACAAGCAACTTTTCCGTCCAGGTACGATGCATGAAGGCACAGCATAGCATCAAGACTGAATCCTGACACTTTTTCAAGCATCATTTCTGCTATCAGGTAAAATCGCAGCATGTTAAATATTCAAGCATCCCTGGCTCCATAGAAGTGAATGGGGCTTGCATGAAAAACAGAAGGAATCTGGATGCAATGCATTATTCACTAATGGTTGCTAGGAGATGTAGTTTGTAAATCTTCAATTTTCTTTCACGCATGTGAAAAACGCATCTACTGTAAAACTCATTGCACCCGCACAGAAAAAATGTAAACACTGAACGCAATCGCAGACAAAACTGAAAAGATCCTGACAAAATCCTTATCATTTGTGTGAAAGAGGCCTTAGGGTACCTCCACACAGGGCAGATTTAGTTGTATAAATTTCTGGAAATTTCTGCAACTGAATATAAGTTATATTTATGCGAATGGTGCTTCCTGCCACAACATCATTCACATGAACGCAATTGTTTTTTATTTGCAGAAATGTATACAACAAAATCTGTAGCATGTGAAGGCAACCTAAGCCAGAACGGTGACTCCAAACAATATTGTTGTAATGTTTTTTTTTTCCCTGTAGTTGTATTGCATTTGCCAAAAGGTTCCACCAAAGATTACAGAAGGAGTTTTCCAGAGTTTTAAGGCAAGTGTGGACCTAAAACTTATCTACAATTTAATATAGCTTCAAGCTTATCTTCCCTGGCACCATCTGCAAATGAGTGCAAAGAATTAAGAATGTTAAAGGTTTTTTTCCAGGGAGGAGACTATTGATGAACTATCCTCAGGACAGGGTATTAATATCAGATCGGTAGAGGACTGACTCCAGGCACCTCTACCGATCATCTGTTTGAAGAGGCAGCAGAACTCTGGTGAGCGCTATGGCTATGGCCATTATGTTCATCGGCCATATGGCCAATGCGTAGCTCAGTCCCATTCAATGAATAGTTCTGGGTTGCAATATCAAACAGTCACTATACAATGGACAGTGTTATGCTGGCTAAGCTACGAGGAGGTTGCAGTGCTCATTTGATCAGTGGGGATACCGGGAGTTGGATCCCCACCAATCTGATTTTGATTACCTATCCTGAGGTCAGTGTAGTATTCCTGTAAAACCTATTTAAGTGTAGCAAGTAATAACAGTACAAAGTAGAAAGATATTATTTTTTTGCCTTATGACACGATAACATACAAACCGGATTCCAAAAAAGTTGGGACACTATACAAATTGTGAATAAAAACTGAATGCAATGATGTGGAGGTGCCAACTTCTAATATTTTATTCAGAATAGAACATAAATCACGGAACAAAAGTTTAAACTGAGAAAATGTACAATTTTAAGGGAAAAATATGTTGAATCAGAATTTCATGGTGTCAACAAATCCCCAAAAAGTTGGGACAAGGCCATTTTCACCACTGTGTGGCATCTCCCCTTCTTCTTACAACACTCAACAAACGTCTGGGGACCGAGGAGACCAGTTTCTCAAGTTTAGAAATAGGAATGCTCTCCCATTCTTGTCTAATACAGGCCTCTAACTGTTCAATCGTCTTGGGCCTTCTTTGTTGCACCTTCCTCTTTATGATGCGCCAAATGTTCTCTATAGGTGAAAGATCTGGACTGCAGACTGGCCATTTCAGTACCCGGATCCTTCTCCTACGCAGCCATGATGTTGTGATTGATGCAGAATGTGGTCTGGCATTATCTTGTTGAAAAATGCAGGGTCTTCCCTGAAAGAGATGACGTCTGGATGGGAGCATATGTTGTTCTAGAACCTGAATATATTTTTCTGCATTGATGGTGCCTTTCCAGACATGCAAGCTGCCCATGCCACTCGCACTCATGCAACCCCATACCATCAGAGATGCAGGCTTCTGAACTGAGCGTTGATAACAACTTGGGTTGTCCTTGTCCTCTTTGGTCTGGATGACATGGCGTCCCAGATTTCCAAAAAGAACTTTGAATCGTGACTCGTCTGACCACAGAACAGTCTTCCATTTTGCCACACTCCATTTTAAATTATCTCTGGCCCAGTGAAAACGCCTGAGCTTGTGGATCTTGCTTAGAAATCGCTTCTTCTTTGCACTGTAGAGTTTCAGCTGGCAACGGCGGATGGCACGGTGGATTATGTTCACTGACAATGGTTTCTGGAAGTATTCCTGAACCCATTCTGTGATTTCCTTTACAGTAGCATTCCTGTTTGTGGTGCAGTGTCGTTTAAGGGCCCGGCGATCACGGGCATCCAGTATGGTTTTACGGCCTTGACCCTTACGCACAGAGATTGTTCCAGATTCTCTGAATCTTCGGATGATGTTATGCACAGTTGATGATGATAGATGCAAAGTCTTTGCAATTTTTCGCTGGGTAACACCTTTCTGATATTGCTCCACTATCTTTCTGCGCAACATTGTGGGAATTGGTGATCCTCTACCCATCTTGGCTTCTGAGAGACACTGCCACTCTGAGAAGCTCTTTTTATACCCAATCATGTTGCCAATTGACCTGATTAGTGTTAATAGGTCTTCCAGCTCTTCGTTATGCTCAAATTTACTTTTTCCAGCCTCTTATTGCTACTTGTCCCAACTTTTTTGGGATTTGTTGACACCGTGAAAATTTGAATCAACATATTTTTCCTTTAAAATGATACATTTACTCGGATTAAACGTTTGATCTGTCATCTACGTTCTATTACAAATAAAATATTGACATTTGCCATCTCCACATCATTGCATTCAGTTTTTATTCACAATTTGTTTAGTGTCCCAACTTTTTTGGGAATCCGGTTTGTACATTCGGTATCAATTTGATTCAAGAATATTTGAAGTTCATGTAGGATGCTGCCACTAATACTGGCGTTGCTTATGGCAAGGAGGATCATGCATTTTTTTGCAGAATGTTTTCCACGGAACCTAAAATGTATTACTCTTCCTCGGTTCCTTCGTGATCTCTTTTCTCAATTCAATGGGTGAATTCATTGAACTGAGGATGGACCATACTATAAAATACTAACATGCACTCAATCACCTGGGACTGTGTTGAGGATTCGTTCTTTAATATATCAATATATCAAATATAAATAAGCAAATATATTTGCTTTTATTTATATTTGCTTATTTATATTCAATATATTGATATATTAAAGAATGAATCTTCAACGCGGTCCCAGGTGATTGAGTGCCTGTTAGTATTTTATAACATAAATCATTACTAAAAGGCTGTGGGGCAGACCTATAACAGTGCACATAAATACCAGAAATTGAGACGGGTGAGCCATTATATTTTTTCTTCTGAGGATAGACCATACTACTGACAAATTATAGCTGCTGTGTTTATTGGCTATAAGAAATGGCATATTTTATTTGCTCTGATGAGATTATAAGCACAGACATCAACTGCTAACATGACAATACCTCAGTATCTTATGCCAATATAACAATCAATATTTTCTAGCAACCCTGACTATTTTATAGAATCTATAACAAAGGCTTCAATAAGTGCCTCCAACATCAATGTGAACATAACTACAGTATATACAGGAAACTGTAAACAGTTTCTCTAACCATCATGCTTCATAATAACCACATTGATTGTGACTTTAGATATTCATTTCATCAATTAATTTCCCACCCCACCCTCACCATGCTCCCTCTTTAGGAAAGTGGCAAGGCCTGAGAAGAATCATGCAATTTGTGAATTTTTCATGCCACAAAAGTAGCGTATTTTAATGATAAATGTTGCCTCAGGTTTCTACTTTCTGGTCCCTCTCCACATGTCCACATGCAGTAATAGATGGTTCAGCCAATCACTGGCTGATGGTGGTCAGGACTGAGAATGCGTCAGACCACCCATTTAAATGTAATATAGGCACAAAATGGACAGTCACCAATGTTTCCAAAATTTAAACCAATATTAAAATTATACTATTATGCCTTTCTGTAAAATTTGTACTGCCCTAAAAAGATATGTATATGCATATATATGTAGTATGGAGTTCTAACATAAATTATATAAAAATAATTGTTCTTTTTTTTCTTCTTTTTATTCACCCCATGCTTCCAGGACTTACAAACTCAATAAGTAGAATGGTCAAAAAGAGGGGTCTGTTGCTAAAGGATAGATCAACCTTACCTATATTTCTCATCGTAGCATTTACTGGGAACAGTAAAATCTAGGGTATGTTCCACTTCCTTCCTGATGCATTGGTTATTTGCCCCATGAAACATTGCCGAGATTGTAGAGAGGGGGAACCCTAAGAAGGTTTTAATGGCCAACACTTAGTGGTGACAGGGCTATCCTGAGCGTGCCTTCCGTTACTGTGTAGGCAGAATACTCAATATTATTGTTATTTATTATTAAAGCGCCATTTATTCCATAGCACTGTACTTATGAAAAGGGGTGCACATACATAATACAGACAATTGCACTAAGCATTAACAAGACGAGTTACAAACTGGTACAGAAGGAGAGAGGGCCCTGCCTGTGAGGGCTTACAATCTACATGGTATGGGTGAAGGACACAGTAGGTGAGGGTAAAGTTGGTAATGGCGGTATAGAGGCAGCAGGGTCACTGGTTGTAGGCTTGTCTGAGGAGGTGGGTTTTCATGTTTCTTTTGAAGGATTCCACTGTAGGTGAGAGTCTGTTGGGGTAGCGAGTTCCAGAGTGTGGGGGATGCACAGGAGAAATCTTGGAGGCAATTGTGGGAAGAGGTGATAAGAGGAGAGGAGAGAAGGAGGTTTTGTGAGGATCGGAGATTGCATGTGGGGATGTATCGGGAAAGTAGCTCAGATATGTAGGGAGGGAACAGGTTGTGGACAGCCTTGTATGCAGGGGCGTACCTAGAGCATTTGGCACCCGGGGCGAACCCTTTGTTTGGCACCCCCCCCCCCCCCCCAAGAAAGTTAAGAAAACATGCACAAACTTTTTTCAATGTTTTAAATAATATTTATTACAAAACATTCAGACATCCGCATGTGTTTTGCGGATCCGAGCCATGTATCAGTGGATCCGTAAAAATCATACGGACGTCTGAATGGAGCCTTACAGGAGGGTGATCAATGACGGAGGTGATCAGGGAGTCTATATGGGTGATCACCCCTCTGTCATTGATCACCCCCCTGTAAGGCTCCATTCAGACATCCGCATGTGTTTTGCGGATCCGATCCATGTATCAGTGGATCCGTAAAAATCATACGGACCTTTGAATGGAGCCTTACAGGGGGGTGATCAATGACAGGGGGGTGATCAGGGAGTCTATATGGGGTGATCAGTGGTTCATAAGGGGCATCTCCTCTCCTACATAGCGTCACATACCTCTTACATCCAGTGATGTCACCTTTGATGTAGACGTTCTCTTTCCTCATCTTCTCCATTCAGACCAGACCGCCATGATGATTTTTCTGCCATCTCCCGTCTCTGCAGAGATTGAGAAACAGACATTAGTTTCCTGCCACCCCCAATACTATACTGCAGAAACAGTCCCCCTGGGAATACTACTATAGTGCCCTAGTAATCATGTTCCTCATAGCCCCCAGTAGTAGTAAAGCTCCCCATAATACCCCCTAGTGGTACTAATTTTCCCTATAATATGACAGTACATGAAATACCCCCACTTAGTGCCCGCAGTTGAGCTAATGTCCCCATAATGTATGCCAGTATAAAATACCTCTATATAGTGCCCCAGTAAATGCCCTCATACTGCTCCTCTCCCCCTTCCCCATAGTGTCCCCCATAATATGCCAGTAAAAAAATGCCCCTTAGTGCCCCCAGCAGATGCCCCTATAGTGCTCCTCCCCCACAATGTGCCAGTAAAAAAATGCCCCTTCTTAGTGCCACCATATGCCTCAATAGTGCTCCACTCCCCCATAGTGCCGCTCTCCCCTATAGTGCCTCCCATAATGTGCCAGTAAAAAATCCCCCCTTAGTGCCACCAAATGCCAGTGCCCCCTATAATGTTCCAATACAAAAGACCACTTTAGAGCCCCCACTTCCCCATAGTGCCCCCAAATAATGCCCCTATAGTAACACCAGATGCCCCATAGTGCTGCTCTCCCCTATAGTGCCCCCCAGAATGTGCCAATAATTAAAAAAAAGCCCACAGATACCCCCATAGTGCTCCTCTCCCCCATGGTGCCCCCCCATAATGTGCCAGTAAGAAATGCCCCCATAGTGCCAGCTCCCCCCCCATAGTGCCAGCTCCCCCCCATAGTGCCAGATCCCCCCCCCATAGTGCCAGCCCCCCTATAGTGCCAGCTCCCCCTATAGTGCCAGCTCCCCCTAGTGCTAGTTCCCCCATAGTGCCAGCCCCCCCCATAGTGCCAGATCTCCCCCATAGTGCCAGCCTCCCCTATAGTGCCAGCTCCCTCTATAGTGTCAGCTCCCCCTATAGTGCCAGCTGTCCCTATAGTGCCCCCCCATAGTGCTAGTTCCCCCATAGTGCCAGATCTCCCCCCGTAGTGCCAGCTCCCCCCCATAGTGCCAGCTCCCTCTATAGTGCCAGCTGCCCCATAGTGCCAGATCTCCCCCCATAGTGCCAGATCTCCCCCCATAGTGCCAGATCTCCCCCTATAGTGCCAGCTCCCCCTATAGTGCCCCCCCATAGTGCTAGTTCCCCCATAGTGCCCCTCCATAGTGCTAGTTCCCCCATAGTGCCAGCTCCCCCCCATAGTGCCAGATCTCCCCCCCATAGTGCCAGGCCCCCCTCCCCCCGCAAAGAGTGAAAAAAATAAAAAAACGAATACTTACCTCCATCAGCTCAGCAGCGATGCAAGCCTTTTCCGGCCTGTGTCCCTGCTGTGTGCTGCCGGAGTCAGGCGTCGCGATGATAATGACATCATTGCGCTGCCTGAGCCGGCCTCTGATAGGCTGCAGGCATTAGTGCCTGCGGCCTATCAGAAGAACAGGGGAGGGACACGCCTCTCCCTCCCCTGCCCCACAGCACGGCCGCAATTACATCCAGGGCCGCGCCGCCTGTGGCGATCGGCGGTGCGGCCCTGAAAAATAAAAAATATAATAAAGACAGGCGGCCTGGCACCCCCCTTGTGAGTGGCACCCGGGGCGGCCCGCCCCCCCCCCTTGGTACGCCACTGCTTGTATGTATTTGTTAGTATTTTGAATTGAATTTGCTGGACAATGGGGAGCCAGTGAAGGGATTGGCAGAGGGGAGAGACAGAGGAGTAACAGGGTGAGAGGTGGATTAGTTGGGCAGCAGAGTAGAGAATAGATTGGAGGGGTGCGAGAGTGCTAGATGGAAGGCCACAGAGGAGGATGTTGCAGTAGTCTAGGCGGGAGATGATGAGGGCATGTACAAGCATTTTTGCAGACTCAAAGTTGAGGAAAGCATGGATGCGGGAGATGTTTTTGAGTTGGAGATGGCAGGCGGTGGAAAGGGCTTGGATGTGCGGTCGGAAGGAGAGGGAAGAATCCAAGGTCACTCCAAGGCAGTGGACTTGGTTGACCGGGGAGAATGTGCAGCCATTGAACGTGATAGATAGGTCTGTTGGGGGGATTAGGCAAGATGGGGGAAAGATGATGAATTCTGTTTTATCCATGTTAAGTTTTAGAAAGCGAGGATATGGAAGATAGGCATTGTGGAATTCTGGATAGTAAGGTGGTGATGTCTGAACCAGAGAGGAAGATTTGTGTGTCATCATCATAAAAGTGATACTGAAAGCCATTGGACTCTATGAGCTGTCCCAGGCCAAAAGTGTAGCTAGAGAAGAGCAGGGGTCCTAGGACAGAGCCTTGCGGGACACCAACAGAGAGGGAATGAGACGAGGAGGTGGTGTGAGAGTGGGAGACGCTAAATGTCCACTCTGTGAGGTATGATGTGATTCAGGTCAAGGAGAAGGAGGACCGACTAATGTTTTTGGGTTTTGGCTGTTAGTAGGTAATTGGTGAATTTGGTAAGGGCAGTCTCAGTTGAGTGGTGGGTTTGGAAGCCAGATTGTAGCTAGTCAAAGAGGGAGCAGGAGGAGAGATGAGAGGACCAGGGCCGGTTCTAGGTGAAATGGGGCCCTGGGGCGAAAAATAATAAGGGCCCCCCCTACACGACACTTGCTGACTTTAATGTCCCCCCCATCACTACAGAAATACAGCGCCCCATACCTCTTACATCCAGTGACATCTCCTTTGATGTAGATGTTGTCTGTCCTCGTCTTCTCCTTTCAGACCAGCCCATCATTTTGTCACCACTACTTTTCCATCATCCTCCCATCTTCTGGACAAATCATCCTACTACCCCCAATACTGTGCCGCTGTGCTCCCCAATACTATACTGCAGAAACAGATAATACCCCTGATAATACTAGTACAAAACAGAGCCCCCCATATAAAATACCTCTTCTTTGTGGCCTCAGTAGAAACCCCCATAGTGCCCCATAATAATGTGCCAGTATCAAGTGCCTCTCCATGCCCCCATGTGCCAGTAACAAGTGCCTCTCAATGCCCCCATGTGCCAGTAACATGTGGCTCTCTCCCCCCATGTGCCAGTATCAAGTGCCAACCCCCATGTGCCAGTATCAAGTGCCAACCCCCTATGTGCCAGTATCAAGTGCCAAACCCCCCATGTGCCAGTATCAAGTGCCAAACCCCCCATGTGCCAGTATCAAGTGCCAACCCCCCATGTGCCAGTATCAAGTGCCAAACCCCCCCATGTGCCAGTATCAAGTGCCAACCCCCTCATGTGCCAGTATCAAGTGCCAACCCCCCATGTGCCAGTATCAAGTGCCAACCCGCCCATGTGGCAGTATCAAGTGCCTCCCACTCCCCTCATCTGGCAGCCTATCAGAGGAACAGGGTAGGAAGACGCCTCTCCTTCCTCTGCCCCACAGCACAGCCATCTGTATCGCTGTCCTGAGGTAAATGACAGCTACTTGGAAGTTGGAGGGAGAGTAGATGCGAACTGAGTGTACTTCAAATTAAGTGAGTGTAATAGAGGGTGGCAGTGGAGTTGGGCTGTAGGAGCAGGTGTCTGATAGGAGAAGACCAACTCCTCCACCATGTTTGCTGCCGGGGCAGGGGCTGTGAATGAAATGAAATCCGCTATAAGAGAGTGCAGCAGGGAAGGAGGCGTCAGCCATGTTTCTGTGAGACCCAGAAAGGAAAGTTTTTGAGAGATGAAGAGGTCATGAATGTAGGACAGTTTGTTACAGACAGAGCGTGCATTCCATAATGCTCCTGTAAGAGGGACCAAGGGAGCAGGGGTCAGAGGAATAGTTATTAAGTTTAAGGGGTTGCAGAAATTTGTAGAATGATATTTATAGTAGGAGGTAGAGGTGATAGTGGGGATTTGCTGAGGGGGGCCTGGATTTGGAGATATATCACCAGCAATAAGGAGAAGCAGAGAAAGTGTTAATAGGTGAGAATAATAGAGGGCATGAGATATCTGTGTGTGTTTGGGAAGGAAGTGTTTTACGTTACTCATGAATAATATTACCTCTCATTCCTTTGGGCATGTATGGTCTTAGTGTATGAGCTTGTGTAAACATTAGATTTGAACTACTGAATGTCTGCATTAGGAACATCTCCATACAGTACCCTCATGAACAAAGATAATGCTTGTTTTATAGTTGCTGTTACCTGTGAGCTTCCTGTTTTAACTAGGAAGACAGTAGCCCATATTATAAACTTAGAACAGCGTTTGCCATAGAAGACAGCAATTACATCCTCATCAGCATCTACAAAACAGGGCTCATGTCGGGGTTCCAGATCTTACCCAGGATCTTTGTGGCTAATGAGTGTTATACGTTGGTTCCTCACTCAAGGTTGGCAGAATGAATTAGGCAGACACAATTGTAACTTTATACAGCATTTATACTGAACTCACATGAAACAACAAACGTGGCAGTTACACAAGTCTTACAAGAGGCAACTGGCTTAATGATTAGATTATTGTGATCTCACAAGAGAACACTGGTTTAATGGTTACAACAGTCTCTTTAGCTGAAACAGGCTTGAGATTGACAAAAGTCTCTATTGGTGGCAACAGGCTTACTAACTTGTCGACAACTCTGTCAAGGAGTTCTCCTCAGGGTGGCCGTGATGAAGGTGGCTCCTTGCTGTCCGGTAAAAGTCATGACTACTCACCACATAGTGTGCACTCTAAGCAGTCATGACAGCAAGCTGCAGATCTTAATTGTGACTTATTCTCAGTCAAAGCTTTTTGAAGACAATGACTGTCTCTATTCTCTCAAGGAAGGCTCATGCTTGAGCCGAAATGCATTACTTGTATATTATATTCTTGGCAATAAATACATATATGCTGAAACTCCATGATTGAGTGCCAGTCTTTACCACAGCTTTTATATGGGACACCTCTCCTAGACCCGGGCACCACATCATTCTATACTGGAGTGCCAACTAATTTCTACAGAAATTATCATGTGGATAGGGGATCATTTTCATGCTGGCATCTCACAACAGAATAAGGTACATTACATATCAAGTCATAAACCGTATATCAAAAGTGCTCATTGCTGCTCTTGCCTGTCTGCTTGCTTGTCTACTCCACTTTTCTAAAGCTCAGCATAGATGTCAGTATAACTGTTTGTATAATTCAAGTCACTATGAACTTTTTAGGTCAATATCTATGTGAGCACTCATTTTATGTATATTGTTAGTTTTCCTCTTGTAGAAAACTCCAGCATTTGGCAGGAAAAGAGCCCATGAAGAATGTAAAATAAAAAATTCAACCTAATTAATTGTCATTTAAAATGCATCCACCAGGAGTCACTAGCGATACCTAAAAATGGCAATAGAACTAGCAGCTTCTCATTTATAAATAGTTATTGTTTTATTACTGCAGCAAACCATTATAATTATGTGCATAAATCAGAAGCCTTAAAAAATATTTAACTTTCACAAATCACAGAAAAAGCTCATGGATACACAAGGTGCCGTTTCTCAAGGACCACAGCTGTTATTCTGATACTTTTTAAATTATGTTTCAGCCTTTCTAAGGCCTCATGCACACGACAGTATGTTTTCACTGTCCGCAAAACGGGGTTCCGTTGGTCCGTGATCCGTGACCGTTTTTTCGTCCGTGGGTCTTCCTTGATTTTTGGAGGATCCACGGACATGAAAAAAAAGTTGTTTTGGTGTCCGCCTGGCCGTGCGGAGCCAAACGGATCCGTCCTAAATTACAATCCAAGTCAATAGGGACGGATCCGTTTGACACAATATGGTGCAATTGCAAACGGATCCGTCCCTATTGACTTTCAATGTAAAGTCTGGAGTCCCTTTTATACCATCCGATCTGAGTTTTCTCCAATCCAATGGTATATTTTAACTTGAAGCGTCCCCATCACCATGGGAACGCCTCTATGTTAGAATATACTGTCGGATATGAGTTACATCGTGAAAACTCATATCGGACAGTATATTCTAACACAGAGGTGTTCCCATGGTGATGGGGACGCTTCTAGTTAGAATATACTACAAATTGTGTACATGACTGCCCCCTGCTGCCTGGCAGCACCCGATCTCTTACAGGGGGCCGTGATCAGCACAATTAACCCCTCAGGTGCCGCACCTGAAGGGGTTAATTGTGCGTATCATAGCCCCCTGTAAGAGATCAGGGTTGCCAGGCAGCAGGGGCAGACCCCCCCCCTCCCCAGTTTGAATATCAATAGTGGCCAGTGCGGCCCCCCCTCCCTCCCTCTATTGTAATAAGAACATTGGTGGCCAGTGTGCGCCCCCCCGGCCCCCCTCCCTCCCTCTATTGTAATAAGAACATTGGTGGCCAGTGTGCAGCCTCCCCCGGCCCCCCCTCCCTCCCTCTATTGCATTAATAACATTGGTGGCCAGTGTGCGGCCTCCCCTTCCCCCCCCCCCGATCATTGGTGGCAGCGGAGTTCCGATCGGAGTCCCAGTTTAATCGCTGGGGCTCCTGTCGGTAACCATGGCAACCAGGACGCTACTGCAGTCCTGGTTGCCATGGTTACTTAGCAATAGTAGAAGCATCATACTTACCTGCTGGCTGCTGCGATGTCTGTGTCCGGCCGGGAGCTCCTCCTACTGGTAAGTGACAGGTCTGTGCGGCGCATTGCTAAATGAAATGTCACTTACCAGTAGGAGGAGCTCCCGGCCGGACACAGACATCGCAGCAGCCAGCAGGTAAGTATGATGCTTCTACTATTGCTAAGTAACCATGGCAACCAGGACTGCAGTAGTGTCCTGGTTGCCATGGTTACCGATCGGAGCCCCAGCAATTAAACTGGGACTCCGATCGGAACTCCGCTGCCACCAATGATCGGGGGGGGGGGAGAGGGGAGGCCGCACACTGGCCACCAATGTTATTAATGCAATAGAGGGAGGGAGGGGGGCCGGGGGAGGCCGCACACTGGCCAAAAATGTTCTTATTACAATAGAGGGAGGGAGGGGGCGCACACTCGCCACCAATGTTCTTATTACAATAGAGGGAGGGAGGGGGGGCCGGGGGAGGCTGCACACTGGCCACCAATGTTCTTATTACAATAGAGGGAGGGAGGGAGGGGGGGCCGGGGGAGGCCGCACACTGGCCACCTGTCACGGCTGAGGATGGGGAAAACCCTCAGCCGTGCGATGACAGAAGATGGTAGTCACGACTTGGCCAGAACCACAGAATTAGGGAGCAGGTCACCTCCTATTGCTTCCCTAATCTGACCCTAACTCCTAGCGCCATGAGCCGACCTTGAAGGTAGGAGGGCTCATGCTCTGGAACCTCGGGTCCCTACTAGCCTTCCGCAGGTCCCTAAGCTAGGAGCTGGGTAGACTACCTGTTCCTCCTAGACATGGAGAAATAGGATTCTAAAGATGGCCAAACTATAAAGACAGGGGAAACAGAAACAGTCATATGGCAATGGCAGGTAAGTGCAACTAGTACTAACACTTACCTGCCACAGACACAGAGCCTGGGACCCAAGTATCAGTGCTGCTGTCCACAAACACAATAGACAGAGCACACACACCACACAGGACACTAGGAAACCATACTCTTCAAAGAATAGACATGACACACAAACACATCCTCATAACATTGTGTATAAACAATACATAAGAATTTGTTTATGACCACAAGGGTGGCCCCCACTGGCAGATGGAATTACCAGGAGGGTGTCTCCAGCAAAGCATGGCGGAAGAACCCCCTCAGCTTCAGATCTCCAAAGAGGCTTTATAGCCCAAAGTGGCCACACCCACACAGACACACACAGGAGAGGGATTTAACCTTTCCAACACTAACCAGGGAGTGAAACCACTTAAAGGGGAAGTGTCCAAATGAAGTTCACACTGCAGCTGTTACCGCAGGCAACAACATGGGTGGCAACCATGTCCTGGGAGTCAGCCAGAAGACCGAGACACTGCCACCACATGTACACATCCAAACCAAACGTTGCCACGGGCAGCCACAGTGAAGGGAAGAGTCACAGTGCACACCTAACATAAACCTCATGCACACCAGACATACAAAGTGCATAACATACACACACACCTAACAGAGAGGTTGCTAGGTGCAACCGCATGAACATTGCCGCAAGCTGCCTAGCACCAGCCCAGGCTGCTCTACTGGGACAATACAAAATAACTTGTCACCCGCGGCAACCACAAGAGAGGCAGCACACTAGCGGCCCTCACCTGTGGTTGAACACCCAATGACAAACCGCAGGCAACAGCCTGCGGTTCAGGAGTCACGACGATGACCATGGCCGTGACGCCACCAATGTTCTTATTACAATAGAGGGAGGGAGGGGGGGCCAGGGGGGAGGCCGCACACTGTGCCACCAATGTTATTAATACAATAGAGGGAGGGGGGGCCGCACTGGCCACCAATGATATTCAAACTGGGGAGGGGGGGTCTGCCCCCTGCTGCCTGGCAACCCTGAGCTCTTACAGGGGGCTATGATACGCACAATTAACCCCTTCAGGTGCGGCACCTGAGGGGTTAATTGTGCTGATCACGGCCCCCTGTAAGAGTGCTGCCAGGCAGCAGGGGGCAGTCATGTACACAGTTCGTTGTATATTCTAACTAGAAGCGTCCCCATCACTATGGGAACGCTTCTGTGTTAGAATATACTGTCGGATCTGAGTTTTCACGAAGTGAAAACTCAGCTCTGAAAAAGCTTTTATGCAGACGGATCTTCGGATCCGTCTGTATGAAAGTAACCTACGGACACGGATGCCAATCTTGTGTGCATCCGTGTTCTTTCAAGGACCCATTGACTTGAATGGTTCCTTGAACCGTGGTTTGTCAAAAAAATAGGACAGGTCATAATTTTTTTGATGGACAGGATACACGGATCACGGTCTCGGCTGAAAAATAGTGCATTTTCCGATTTTTCCACGGACCCATTGAAAGTCAATGGGTCAGCGAAAAAATACGGAAAACGGTCGTGTGCATGAGGCCTAAGTCACATATACAGTATATGGGCATTATTCTCAGATTTTGGAAAACAGGAATGAAAATCATCAAATAAAGGAAACACAGTAATATAGTAACATAGTATGTAAGGCTGAAAAAATACATCAAGAGAAGGCAAAAAAAACCTGTGAGGTAGAAGCCAATTTTCCTCACTTTAAGGTAAAAAAAATTATTTCCCGACACCAATCAGGCAACCAGAATAACTCCCTGGATCAACAACCTATCTCTAGTAGCTATAACCTGTAATATTATTACACTTCAGAAATACATCCAGGCCCCTCTTAAACTCTTTAATTAACTCACCATCACCACCTCCTCAGGCAGAGAGTTCCATAGTCTCACTGCTCTTACTGCAAAGAATCCTCTTCTATGTTTGTGTACAAACCTTCTTTCCTCTAGACGCAGAGAATGTGCCCTTGTCACAGTCCTGGGGATAAATAGATGATGGGAGAGATCTCTGTACTGACCCCAGATATATTTATACATAGAAATTAGATCTCCCCTCAGTAGTCTGTTTTATAAAGTAAATAACCCTAATTTTGATAATATTTCTGGGTACTGTAGTCCCCCCATTCCAGTTATTACTTTAGTTTCCCTCCTCTGAACTCTCTCCAGCTCTGCTATGTCTGTCTTGTTCACAGGAGCCCAGAACTGTACAGAGTACTCCACATTTAAGCTTATAAGGGAATTCCAAAAATTGAAATTTATGGCATATCCATAAAACTTGCCAAAAAAGTCTAAAAGATGCAGATCCCAATTCTGGAGCACCTATGTGGAAGACGAGGTTCCCCTGACCTGCGTGGCCACTGCTTCCAGGCGTGTTATGATGGAGGGGGTCGTGCATGCGTATGTCTCTCTATTCCCTTCCCTGAGAGTTACAGAAACATTTAAGCATTTCAAGATGGGAATATCCCTTTACTGTTACTGATTACGATTGTAGCAGCCCGCCTTGTGCTGTTTGCTCCCCAATTAGCTGCTACAGTAAATAATTTTTGGCTGTAGAAAATCTTTAATGAGGATCTATAGTCTAATAAAAAAAAAATAATGGCTGGCAGGACTGAGTTAAAAAATATATTTCAAAGAACCCTCCACTCAAGCAACATGGCTCCCAGTGGTCCCTGCCAGACTTAAAGTGGTGAGAGGACCACTGGGAGCCATGGTGCTTGAGCTTTGAAATGTATTTCTTTAACCTAGTCCTGGCAGCAAATTATTTCTTGGTCATGAGACTACTGCAGCCACCAGTGGCCTGAATGATCATCCATGCAAGAATGGCACATCACTTCTAGTAATAAAAAAAATATTTAAGGGGTTCTCCAAGGCCAAGAGCCCATGGTCAGAGGGCCAGACAGAGCGCAAAAGTAAAAAAAAAGAAAGGCTAACCTGTCAGTTAGTGTTGAGCGAATTTAAATGAAACAAATTGATTTTGATCCGAATTTCAGGAAAAATTTCCTCGCATGGTAACAAATCAATTTTTCCTAAAATTGCAGCAAAAAAAAAATACATACTAACCCATGGAGAGGCCATCTTAATTGAAAAAAAACACGCAAGATCTCACGCGTGGTGACGTGTGCCGTCACAACGTCAACTAGCTAGCCAGGCGCAGTGATGTCATCATGATGACGTCACTGTGCCCAGTCAGCGTGATGACATGGTGACATCATCACGTCACCACGTGACATTTCATTCAAGGTGGCTGTATGTGGAAGTGTTACTTACAGTGGTGTAACTAGACCTGACTGGGCACCACAGCAAATTTTTGAATGGGCCCAGCACTCCTGAGGCTAGTCAAGATCACGCTTTCAGATGAGGCCCAGAAGCCACTCCGTCCATTTCTTACAGTGTCACTATATTTAATGTCATTGTGTAATACTGTTGAGGGGCTCCTGACAATAAAATCTTTTAGTCCTCCTCCTGAGGGGGCCCCTTAGCAGCAGCTTCCCCTGCCTCCCCTATAGCTATGCCCCTGGTTATGTATCACAATAACCTATCCTTATGTTTGCAATTATAGCTCGCAATCTGACTTTACTTATGGTTTCCATGATAAAACAGAAAGCTCTGATTGCATACCCTCTTGTCAGTAGAGCAATTCAGACTACTCCTCTCATATTCTCCATTAGGGACCTCCTATATGCCCTATTAGATGATCTCACTCTTTTCTATTCACTTGTGGGGCTCCCACTCTGGACCACTAGGGAGCCGGTGTAGATTTAAGTCTGTCACATGGACTCCACATAACTTTGGCACGTCCTCTAGCAGTGCAGAGGGACTTAAGACCAGCGCGGAAAATGCTGGTCTTAATAAATGAGCCCCTTTATGTCTATAGGTTATCAAGAAATAGGGGGCAGATTAAAGGGAGTGTGAATGAAGAATCACACTATACAGTGTTTGTAGTCTGAGACAATGAAGAGTAGCAGATTTGCATAGGCGCTGTAGACACAAAACAGGAGGACTTTTTTTAATCAACTATTTAATTCATTGGAGTAATAAAATTGATTGTAAAAATTATATAGTATACATTTACATCCACAACAAATGTAGTAATAACTGTGGTGATTTTTATTTAATTAAAATATGAAGTTAGTTTACCTTTACCGACCAATTTACAGTTATTTCTACTTCTCGTTTCCTTCAGTTATAGAATTAGTCCTCGATATATTCCAAGCAAGGTTCGTGTCACAAGAATATCATGATTTGCCGCTATAAAATTATGGAAGTCCTAATTTAATGGTGCTCTGCTGATACATTATTTTCATAGCATTTTCGATCTAAAGCTCTCACTGAATGTCTACACATATGCCTGCACAGGACTTCTTTCATCCCAAGGTTATTGCCTGGTAAATATCTCCTCTAATACAAGGCATCTTTATATGGCTCTACTACGACTTTATTACTCATAATATTCTGTTATGGATCTAGTTTATGGTGTTCCTAGAATTGGCTAACTTTAAAATAAGATACTTTTTGACATTATCATTAGGTATTTGATGTCTTCCAAATGATATTAAAAATGAATAGTATTGACTTATTCATCTCTCCAATTTTTAAAACAAATCCCAAGTTCATCTTTCAAAATCTATAAAACACTTGAGTGAATTACTAACATGATGTAAAAGTTCTATTGTCCTGCAACCCATATAAATCTATAATGTTCATCCCTTTCTTAAAGAGGACCTTTCATGGGTTTTTACATTGCAATATCAATACCTGGAGGTAGGGCATGTTTACTAGATGTCATATCACCAAATGTGTTACTGATACGCTGCTCCATTGGGGTGCTGTGCCCCTGTTCTGTTTTGGCACCCTGTATGCTAATCAATAGCTTTGGTACATTAGCTTTTCTCAGGGGGCGTCTTCTTCTCAGACCGAGGAAGATTGACAGTCATCCTGTGTTTCTTCCATTTTCTAATAATTGCACCAACAGTTGTTGCCTTCTCACCAAGCTGCTTGTCTATTGCCCCGTAGGACATCCCAGCCTTGTGCAGGTCTACAATTTTGTCCCTGGTGTCCTTAGACAGTTCTTTGGTTTTGGCCATGGTGGAGAGGTTGGAGTGTGATTGATTGAGTGTGTGGACAGGTGTCTTTTATACAGGTAACAAATTCAAACAGGTGCAATTAATACAGGTAATGAGTGCAGAGTAGGAGGGCTTCTTAAAGAAAAACTAACAGGTCTTTGAGAGCCAGAATTCTTGCTGGTTGGTAGGTGAGCAAATACTTATTTCATGCAATAAAATGAAAATTTATTATTTAGAAATCATACAACGTTATTTTCAGGATTTTGGTTCTGTCTCTCACAGTTGGAGTGTACCTATGATAAAAAATTACAGACCTCTCCATTCTTTGTAGATGGGAAAAATCTTGCAGAATTGCCAGTGTATCAAATACTTATTTCCCCCACTGTATATACTGTAGTTTCCAGACTATAAGATGCACCTGACTATAAGATGCACCCCAGGTTTAGACAACAGAGAATTAGAAAAAATATTTTCTACTTATTAAACCTTACCTGGAGGTTTAATGAAGTGGAGTGGTCAAGGTTAGTAACTTACACACACAGCACTGCTGCATACACACCTGACAAACGCAGCACTAATACACAGCTGATATACACACACAGCACCGCTGCATGCACCCCTTGACAAACAGAGCTTTGCTACACAGCTAACATATATATATATATATATATATATATACACTGCACTGCTATATACACCTAACATGTACAGCTCTGCTACACAGCTGACAAACACACAAACAGCGCAGCTACATACACCCCATGACAAACAAAGCTTTTCTACACAGCTGACATATATGCACACAGCACTACTCTCTCTCCCTCACACACACACACACAATATCTTTTATCTTTATTACAATATCACATTTATCTACACTTACACCACAGCATTTGTCTCTGGTTCTGGCCCCTCCCACTTATGACAAAGGTCTTTTTAGCTTTGCGTGATAGGATTTTTCATCTCATGTCACTGTATCTTTCAGCACAGAGATGGCTGTGTTTCTTTTCCAGATTGTACACCCTTTGCCTGCACTGATTATAGGAACGGAGAGCGAGAAGTGTTCAGAGGCACAACTCTTTCATTGTTCCAGCAGAGTGCTGATTGAGCGCCAACCACATGATGGCAATATTTCTATATATTAGATATGTGTCTAAGGCCTCATGTACACGGCCATGTTCCGCGGCCGAGAGCGGACCGTGGAAACCTGGCCGGGATTCCTGCTGACAGCAGGAGCGCACGGCGTCATTGGTTGCTATGACGCCGTGCGCTTCATGTAGCCGCTGCTGTACAGTAATACACTATACGAGTGTATTACTGTACAGCAGCGGCGGCATGAAGCGCACAGCGTCATAGCAACTAATGACGCCGTGCGCTCTTGCTGTCAGCAGGAATCCCGGCCGGGTTACCACAGACCGCTCACGGCCGCGGAGCACGGCCGTGTGCATGAGGCCTTATGGAGACAGGGGGCCTAGCTCAACATATTTGTGTATGTGGATTTGGATTTACCAACCAAAGGCATGCTTTTTACATACACCTCTACATACTATAACTTCTATATACTGTGTCATATACACTTAGCAGCATAGTTTTGTCATATGACCATTTTAATGGCTTACATTTTAAAGGTATACCACACTCATAATTTTCAAAGTAGGCATTGTTCTCCAGCAGCGCAGCTGCCACCTGCTTCTTTCCTGTTAAAGGGACACTTCTGACAGTAAGGAAAAATGTTCGTAGAAATTGAAAAATAAAAATTAGAATTTGGCTGTTTTCCTTTTTTAATTTTGGCAGTACTATACCCCTGAAAATTAAATACAAAATATTATGTTTCTTTATCAATCATTGCAGTCACTATATAGCTAGGTAATCCATTATCAGTTTACTGCTGCTGTGAGAGAAATATTTTATCTGCAAGGTAATCCATATTATAATAGTAGGTGTAGAATTGGGACAATAGTACTACCTTCCTATTGTTCTTTTCAAAGACCTAAATAAAGATAACCACAGAAGAGCATTGCATTAATTAATGTAATGTGTGATGCGCTAATTAAGTCACTCAGCTCCCTCCATTCCCTTTCTGGTCAGAGAGAAAGGTCTGACTGAGAAAGTCAAGTGATACTGTTTGCCATGCTAAAAGTCTAAACAAAGGAGAAGGTTGAAGGCTATGTATACCTTAGGGAGTCATTTTTTTATGATTGCATTTTACTCATTTTAGGCTAAATTTTAATTTTTTCAATTTGCCTTTGTTAAAAATATTGAAATGTTCTGTCACAAATGGTTAGCTCTTTGTCTAGCTATGTGATTGGACTTTTACTTTCACTTTGTCCCGGTCATCTAATAAACCTTACCTCTAAATTACTAAAAAGTCATAAACACTCCAATAAGGAGCTGTCAGCGGAGCTGTCTGACGGAACAAAGTTAAAACAGACAACATGCTACTAGAGAATATCAAAGCTGTACAAAGAAAATGGTTCAAAATTTGTAATAAAGACCAACTGAAAAAAATATTTTTAGCTCAAAATAAGTACAATGCATTAATACAAAATGCCACCAAAGGTACATAGCCTTTAACCTAGGACAGGAAGTAGAATATATGGAGTGACTTTATAAACATATCCAGAAAACCATCCACCCATCTTTTAAATTACATAGAATAGTTACATATAGGCTGTTAATATGTGATTTAAAAAAATGATATTACTGTCCCTTTAAAGAAGACTCAGAGTTGGGGTTAGTTAGTGAACACTGTGTTAATTCTGTTGGAAAAGAAAGGGGAGCAAGTGCTGAGTGATTAAAGGTGGGAGCTATTCATCAATCAAACCTTTAAGAAAAAAAAATGTTAACTACAGTATAGGAATAATATACTTTTTCTTTCCATGGTGGTCTTAACAGAGTAGGACCCAATTCCAAGTTTTTATATGTAGCCTTATTGTTTCTCATTGTGTCCTTGATACGAAATGCAAAATATAATAAGACATTAGGGTTTTAATGATCTCATCAACCTTTTAAACTGTCTGAGAATCAGGCCATTTATCAGGAATGAACATTCCTACAAATGCTTCTTCCTAATAAATGGTCCATGTGAAGATGTCACCAGTCACCCAACAAATGAGCAAAATGCTTGTCTGTCAGCTGATTGACAGAAATATCACCCAAAATGGTTGTCTGTCAGCAGCACATTGCCCAGTGTAAACCAACTACAGATGAGCGAATTGATTCTAAATTAATGGGATTCATTACGAATTTCACAAAAATGTATTCACTAAACAAATCTGATGTTTTTGCAAATCGCTTAAGGCAAATCAAGAAAAAATAGCATTTTACTGACTACAGGAAGGAAGAAGGTGGTGTATCACATGACCCTGAGAGGAAGAAGGGCTTGCCCTCCTTGGCTCAGAGGTTGACAGACAGCCTGATCAGCCAATCAGAGACCAGTATTCAGCCAGGTCCTTCTGCTCAGAACGAGCCAGACACCATTCTGTTCTCAGCTATGGATGTGATATGATGTGTTGTGGCTGTGGCTGACAAAAAACTAATGCAGACACAAGCCAGTTACTAGGGAAAGTATAAAAGGAGAACTAATTTGGTAGATTTTTATTGGGAAAAGGTTAGCACAGAGTGAGGGATTGGTCGCTGTCTCCGTTGTTTCATGCAGCTTGCTGGCAAGTTCTGCATTACTAAATCTCGCAAAAAAATCCTAATTTTTCTGTATCAACAGCCAGCTAGCCTTTTATTTGTAAAAGGGTTCTACTGTTTATAGGCTTATTCCAGCACCCCAACAGTATACATTCTGCTGCAAATCCGGAGCAATTGCCCCTTTATTTTCTAAAAACCATGCCGTATATTATTTGTGAATGCATAACCTGCTGAATTGCATCAAGATTACCATTTATTATTACTGAACATGTTGTGCTGCAGTAAAAGCATTTATATACCAGTCAATCGTTAATGTATTGTGTAAAGATCCCATGCATTACTACTGAACATGTTATGCTGCAATAACAATATTTAGATACCAGTTAACCAATAATTCACTGTATTGTGTCAAGATCCCATGCATTAATACTGAACACGCTGTGCTACAATAACAGCATTTATATACACGTTTAACCATTAACGCTTTGCATTGGGTCAATTACTGTGCATTATAACTCAATACATTGTGCTGCATTAACAGTATTTTATATAAGTTAACTGTTAATGGATTGTATTGCATTAATATCCCATGCATTATTACTGGACATCCACTGTCGGAGGATGCAACACATTTATCATGAGGAACAGGCCTCATCTTAAATTTAGCACATCCACAAGCAGTCTGCGCACCTAAATAGAGATCTACGACAGAGCTGCTGTAGATATCTGGCTTCATTTGAGCAGAAAACTGGTTTAAATGAGGACAGATTTGTCTCTGCTTTGGCCATGCCTCTTCCGACCCTTGCCATGTCTCCCTTTTGGAAAAGTGCTGAGAGCAGCGTAAAAAGAGGCACTTGCGACTTTTAAAAAAAAGTTACTTTTAGAAAGTCGCAAACACACAGCCTGCGGCTTTTTAAACCTACTTTTCTGGTGTAAGGGAGATTATACATTTTCCCTATTGTGCGGCAATAACAGCATTTATATAACAAGATAACGTTAGTGCATTGTATTGCATGAAGATACCTTGTATTATCCGTGAACACGTTAATCTGTAATAACTACATTAGTATAGCAGTTTCATTTCATGCACTGTATAACCATTCTAAATTGTCAATACCAGTGTGCAGTGAATTTGTGAAGAAGATGAGGAATGTTTAATTACGCATCTGTCTTTAAATTGCAGAAAGAACACTAGCAATTTTGATAATCTATGTACCAAAACCATGACTTTTTATTTATAGGCCCTATAATAAAATGTCTGTCAATGGAAGAGTGGAAAACAAAAAACACATGCCTCTGAAAGTAAATGTAGAAATAAGGGAGCGAGCACTCATCTATGGCACACACTCAGATTTAATGATAAAAATTGCAATGACAAATTAATCAAACAATAATAAAATAACACAATTAAATGCTATAAAATATTACCAATGGTATAAAATAATGGTCGACCGTATATACGCCACTAATTGATGGTAGCAATACAATGATGCATATATGAGGTCCAATGGTGTCCACAATAGATGTTAGATAAAGTGACAGTGCAATAATAAATAAGGGTTAAACAATAAATAGCTGTGCTAATAACATGAGATATTAAATAGCAATATCCTGGTGAGCAGTAAAGTGATGAATGGGTGCGACAATCTTATGAAAAAATAGGGGACACCGTATAGGGCCTTGCGCTAGGCAATTGTGCGCACTAGTAAACTTGCATTCCTTCCTGTAGAGATTGAAATTCGATATAAAGTCCGCAGTCAACCGCAGTTAACAGTCCAACAATTGTTTGTATTCGGTTGGTTAATAATATATTCTGAAAACGCAGTCTATAGTAGCTGTATGATTCTCACCTCTGTCTGGAGGTTATTCCTTGCTAGGAGTAGAGTGTCTTACCTCCTATATTAGCGTGTTGCACGGTCTTTTTCTTGATACGCTGCCAGCGTTCAGCTGGAGACGCTGTTACGTCCTCACAGCTCCCAAACTCTGGTAACCTAGCCCAAATCTCGCGGTATTACGGGTGGCACAGCAGTCCGATCTCCGTACTCACTGTGTTCAGGGCAATTGAGTTGTTACAAGGTTGCAGTCGTTACAAGGTTGCAGTCGTTACAAGGTTGCAGTCGTTACAAGGTTGCAATCTTTAAATCTTTCTGTCTTTATAGCATGGCCATGCTAGGAGTTCTCTTTATGGAGGTTCCAACAGAGTGTCTGATAGCCCAGACGCGTTTCGGGATAGTTCCAATCCCTTCCTCAGTGGTGGTAACAGGCACTCCTAACCTCCTCCTTTTAAACAATTATCAGGTGTTCAGCAAGTCCTGGTTGTATGATCCAGGATCAGAGTGAATTACCAATTTTTGCCATGATGCGGTTCTCATGCGTTTTTCTTGCGTTTTTTTCTGGTTGATGCGTTTTTCTCGAATTATTACTCTATTAGTTGTGAATTGTCTGTATATAAACTTAAGAGTCATAAAAAGTGTTTGTAACACATTAAAATAATAAAAATGATGAAATTATCACCAATTCTGAACTAATACAGTATATACTAATTTAAAATATATGGATTAAAATATTCTACCGATGTGCAATAAATAAAATACAGTACTATCAGTAACAATGACATAATATCTGGCTTCATGGACATGGAGTAGGTTGAAACAGGTAGTAGTCGCATCACCAGCAATTTGGTCAGTAGTAGTAGTAGGCCACAGTTCTCCCTGGCTTCCGATAGGTGCCACTGCCACATTATTTTTGAATCATATTGTTTTTATTGTTAACAATAAATCAGATCAAAAGTAATAAATCACAATCAGTGCAGGCAATACAGATATTATCACCAAAAGAGTGCCACAAATATATATTAGCAATTCCATTATAAGTATCCTAAACCATTACGAATGCGGTATACCTTTATTCCCCTCCCACCCAACCATCCCCAACCGTAAACATTACCTACCCTGCCCCCATTCCCCCCACCCCACACTCCAGCATTGGTAGACCAGACAGTAACTATCCAGAAAGACCAACAGTCCCCAGCCAAAGACTCCACAGTTTATGCAACTTTCCTATTCTATTTACTCCTTTATTTTCCCAAATTTGAAACCCCTTCAAGGTTAAAATCTCGGGAAGCATATGATTGTTCCATAGGGGAGTATATTCAGTAAAACCCGTGACACCCCTCAACTGTTTAGCTTTTTACCATATCTTCCTCATGAGTCGTATGAGCGGGTTTCGTACATCCACTAATGACAATCCGGACCCCTCTAACACCCACATAGGATCTTTCCCTCCTAGTTTTTGTCTCAGAATCTGTCTGGTCATATCACTAATATCCAGGTCCAACCAACCACTGAAATGCTGGCATTGTGCCGCCTGGTAGTAAATCCACGGGTTAGGTAGAGCCAGACCCCCCGCTGATTTTGCATAGTGTAAAGTTTCCAGCTTAATTCTAGGATGACCTTTCCGCCATACCAGTGCCCTAAAAATAGTGTTTATCTTCTGAAACTTATCTAATGATATCCATACCGGGGCATTGTGTAATATATATATAAAAGTTGGGGCATCATTATCATTTTTGATAGATTAACTCTCCCCACTACAGATAGGAACAGCTTACACCACGCAGTGACCTTCTGCCGAAACGTACCACATTATTTTTAATGACAAAGAGGATGATATTGTGGACAGGATAGCTTACTCCTCCTCTCAGTCACAGCAGGATAATGTCGAATTCACCTCTGAATGTGACAGCATGCCTTGGAGTTAGGGGTCACAGCATTCATTCTGCTCGTTTTCCTTGCAGCCCCAGAAAAGCCTTTCATTTGCATCATCTCTATCTTCACTGCCTTCTCCCTAGTGGGGTACTTTTTTTCTAAGAAGAAGATACAAAACCCTATGTGTTATGGAAGATACTCAAGAGAGTCCCCCTGTTGGTGATTTGTGTAAAAAATGTCAGCGTTTGGATTGCCATGAGGAAGAGATTCAGGGGGAGATGGGACATTATGCATCACTGTGTTGTTGGTGGTAGTTCTCCACAGTGACAGAAGACAAAAGCACCACAGCTCTATTGCAGCACATGAAGCAGAATCGCTAGATTATGTGGGAAACCATTGGCCACCAGCTAGTGCAGTCAGCCAGTACCGCTGGGGCAACACGCGAGGTGCACAGTGGGCCGATGAGAGGCCAAACAATAACACAGTTCATTGGTTTACTTACGGTTAGCAAAAAGCCTCCCTGGGCTGGCAGCACAGTGTTGAGGAAGACCGCACAAAATCCTCTGGGGCACGCTCTGTGGTAGGAAAGCACCAGCCTAGATGGAGGTTGAGGTGCCCTTGGGGGCAGTGGTGTTTAGGGTGCTAGTCTGTATTCTTCAATGTATGGTGAGGCTGCCTATAGCTAGAGTGTCCTCCATCATGTGCAAAGGTGCCCATTAAGACTTTAGTAATGGCTGTTATCACCGATGTCTCTCTTTTGCTTGGTTAACTTCTTCCAGGGACGAAAACGCTATCCTCTGGTTGTAGGTTCTGGGATCTAAGAAGGTCACAGAAGGAAAACGCTCTCCTGCGCCTCATACCTTGGCTCTACCTCATTTCTACAGCTGGCTTCACCCACTGATCTGTGGTGTGTAGCCTCAGAGTAACCATTGACTCTGCTCTCTCATCTCTTCACTAGTCTCTACCTCAACTAAACTGCTCCACACTCCCACTAATCTGTTTCACTAGGCCTGACCTAAGTATTTATATGACCTAAGTACTATCCCCATCTAGTGTTGGGATGTATAAATTACACCAGACCAGCCTATGAACAGGGATACAAAAGGTGTTGCGTCACAAAATGACATGCAGTAGGATAATGCCGTTTCACAGTAATTTTGCAGTTCCCACATGTCCTGAGTGGGACGCTGCATAGCCCCATGGTAAAATATAAGTCGCCCTTGACGTTGGTAATATCTGAAGCTGTGGATCTCTAAGCCGATTCCTGAAATACACAAAATACACACCACCAAGTATACACATATGGATATAGACATTGCAAT
This sequence comes from Bufo gargarizans, assembly GCF_014858855.1. Taxonomy (NCBI): domain Eukaryota; kingdom Metazoa; phylum Chordata; class Amphibia; order Anura; family Bufonidae; genus Bufo; species Bufo gargarizans. The sequence goes on along the minus strand of NC_058080.1, from coordinate 491,271,646 downwards.
GTATTATCATGACTCTTTGATAACCTCCTGTAAATAAAGGGTGATGCACAAAAATACATTCTAGGCAAATATATAACATATATCACATACACAATTCCCTTTTGGTGGATGCTTTACGGTCAAAAATGGTAATTAAATAATGATCTCACATGAGGGCAGTAAAGTCCATGATACGGGTTTAAAGTTAAAGTCCATACCTAAAATGGGGTATAAAACATGTATAAAACTTTTTAAAGTGCAACATTTTTTATAAAAAGGATGAGCATAGAAAAGTCTTTCTGGGTAGTATACTTCAAACGTTACGTCAACATAGTCCCTTGATAACCTGAAAATGGGGTAAAAAGGGGTTAAATATCATAAAACACATAAATGAAGTGCAACTTTATTTTCCTGGATTCTAGTGGAATCCTGGATGGAGTCCTTGCAAATACAACACAGAGAGGGTCTCAAAACAAAAACAATAAGATAAGTCCACTCAAACAATTTTTTTTTTCATAATATACCATTGTTTTTTTTCCTAACACTGTGTGTGTTTAAAAACAGCCCTCAATAAGGGACAATTTTTGGAACATTTTTAATTTCATAAAGCATAAGAAATTCTACAGTGCAATATGTTTTTAAACAGGCTGTTTATTAACACCGTCAACCATGTGTTCACCCGTAGCAATAAATGTCAGTGTAAGATTATTTGCTATTGCTGTCATTGTAGTCAAAAGCTTAAAAGCGGGGGAGAAGAGTAAAAATTTGCTATAAAAAGAAAAAATGTCAAACGATCCAAGGAGACATCAGAGTGCCATATACTAGTATTCAGGCCAATTAGAGCACTTTTAATTTGGGTAGAATCGATTACTAGCCCGACATCAGGCCATAGAAGGAGACCCTCACAGTGGAATTTTCCATAAAGTTAACAGATAACATCAGGAGAGAAAGCCACTGTGAAAGTTTACTGATCTGGTGAGTATCCTTTCCAACACTTGTTTAAACAGGAATGTGCACAAATATTGTGTTTGAGGAGAGTAAACTGTTTATTTCATCTATGAGTTCTTAAACTAGACATTTATATGAGATATAGAAATGTACTGAGGTTTCACTCTAACTTTAAATTAAAATACTGATTTCCTCGTGCTGCGACACTTAACTGCGGAGTATTGCTAATCAGTTTTTTTACACCTTCAGTATATTTTATGTCTAGTATTAATAAAAAACTACAACTCCCCACTGCTTCCTTAAGGATTAATCTGCAAAACAAATCTGGATAACTTGATGTGAAGCTTTTTCCATCTACTTAACTTACGTCAATTCATCCACATCAAAAGTCAAACTATCTGGAAAAATAATATAAACTCTCTTCTTCCCCTACAACGCAAAAAAGAAGATTTACCTGATGGCTTTTTCATTAATGTAAACACCATAAACACCATTAAAATTTGCATTCATTCAAGACATGCTGTCTTCTTTTGAAAATACTGGGATAGATTTACTTATACTGTCTAATACTGGACATGGTAAACTTTAGGAGTAGAGTTTATCATCAGGGGATTTGTTTTTAAAGTGAATTTTGCAGGAGTCTGGGTTTTCCGTAGTTTTGTCCAAGTTCATCAAATGCTTTATGAATTTGGTATATCTTTAATATTAATAGTTAAGTTGTTAGATGTTACTCCACTTTCTACACATTAGCCCTTTACTGGAGCTATAATATCTGTAATTAGTATTAGAGTATTAGACAATATTCCTATTTCACATCTGGCATTCATTATCACTAGATACATAGCATATATAGGAATAGCTCTAAAGAATGTGTGCTACGGGGTAAAACTAAGAGATACACAGTATGTACCACCTCCTCATTGCTGATTATCTAGAAACATCGTGCTTCTCAACCAGTGTATGTAGCTCGTGCACGTGGCCATATTATGGCTCCATACAGCCACCAAGTTGGATGAAGCTGCAAATAAAACAAGAAAACGAGCAAGGATTGCACTAATGATTGCCACATCTGAGGGTACGACTACATGTTCAGGTCTGGATGTAGTTTTGGAAGCCAAAACTGGGAGTGAATTTAAAAAAGTAGTATCTGTCCCTACAGTGCAACTGTTGTTTTAGTTTATTGTTAATATTATGTAGGGACAGGGATGTTGGGCACATGTACATAGTCAGGAACTGGGGTAGTGACAAGAGGCAGGCTGGAGGCCTCTGTATGTTACAGGCGTCTTTAGAGCTTTTGTAAGACTGAAGATAGATTCTTTATACCAGGGGTCTCAAACCACGCAGCCCAAGTGCCGCATGACCCCTAGACAGTTTTCTGTGGCCCACAATACCTCAATGGGGGCACACTATTGACTATTAAGCACTTGTATTGTGGAAGCGCTCATTAGGACAGAACAGGAGGCCTAAGAAGTGGTGAGCCTAGGCCTCTTCTGGTTCTCTTCTGGAGATGTACTAACAGTGTACAGCTTCAGGACATAGTGCACATAAGGACGCAGTGCAGGACTAGCTCTAAGACACAGTGATGAGCTGTAGAAGAGCCAGAGTGGTGGTGACACCCAGAGGAGGAGAGGTGAGTAGTTCTGCTCTGAGGTCTGCATTTAGTGGACAGAGTGGTTGGGTGGGAGTTATAGGGGATGGCAGCAGTTTGAATTGGGGTCTGTATAAATTTGAGGTTTGATCTGAGGTCTGTATAAATTTGGTGGATGATCTGGAGCCTGCATGATTTTGGGGGCTGATTTGGGGTGTAATCTGGGGTCTGTATAAATTTGGGATGTGATCTGAGGTCTGTATAAATTTGAGGTCTGATCTGGGACCTCAAGAAATTTGAGGGCTGATTTGGGGTTTAATCTGAGTTCTCAGCCCACTGTTCTCACCACTAGGGGAGCGCTTGGTGTCATACCCAGGTGTTTCTGGCTGAGGTGAAGCTCATGGGCGGTGAGTCTAAAACACTTTTATTGTATCATATTTTAAATGCACACGGCCAGTCAACTGGAATTTTTTTCTATCTGCAGCCTATACACTGAGTTTGAGGCTCCCTGTTTTATACCCTGTTTTCCGGCACAAAGAAACATCTTTACCTAATAAAGAATATTACAAACAATGTATAACGACCCTGTCCCTACACTATATCAATAATAAATTGAAATGACAGGTACATTTTAATACTTTTTCTCCCTTTATGATCCACTGCTGTTTTTTGGCTTCCAAAACTGAATCCAGAAACCTGAACATGTGGCTGTAGGCTAAATGTGCCACTGATTTACCCGTTCGCTACCAGCAGTGTACATATATGGCGCAGGAGCGATGGACGAACATGGCGCCTACACGTGCGTGCAGCGGGCGTCATGGCCGGTGGGTCTCTGCTGTTTCAGTTATGCCAATCGCTGTCATTAAAGCCTTTAGATGCCGTGATCAAGTGATATCGCAGCATCTAAAGGGTGAGAAACCCGGAAGCTCGCTGAATAGACCAAGGGTATTGAAACTGCAAATCTTATTTTGGCCAGCAGGTTGTGCAGGCCAATATAAGAAATTATCAATTTTGTACAAATCATGGGTATAAAAAACAAGCTTCAAAATCATAGAAAAAGCAAAGAAAAGCTTAAAAAATATATAAAAAAGTTTAAATCACCCCCTTTCCGTAGAATGAAAAAATAAATACATAAATTACAAAAAATATAAACATCATGGGCATCACTGCATTCAAAAACACCCGTACTATTAAAATAAAAAATAAAAATTTCAATATGGCGATTGGTGTAACGAAAAAAGGGTCAAAATGGACAACTTGCCATTTTTTCCTCGCTTCTCTTACCCCCCAAAAAAGTAATAAAATGCGAAAAGTCACACACACTCCAACATGGTATCAATAAAAACTACAGATTGTCCCGCAAAAAATTAGCCCCCACACATCTCAGTAGGTATAACTATGAAAAAACTTATGGGGGGGGTCAGAATATAGTGATATACAAAAAAAATATATTACATTTATTTTTACACTATTTAGACATTAAAAAAAGCTATACATATGTGGTATCATTGTAACCATACTGACCCAGAGAATAAAGGGCACAGGTCAGTTTTGCTGCATATGACATTTTTTTCCCTCTTCCCACTACATTGTACGCAATATTAAATGGTGGCATTAGAAAGTACAACTTGTCCTACAAAAAAATAAGCCTTATACAGATACGTGAACAGAAAAATAAAAAAGTTATGGCTCAAGGAACATAGGGAAGAAAAATGAAAACGAAAAAACAAAAAACAAAAAAAACTCTGGTATCCTAATGGTTAACAAACAAGCAAATACTCATTCGTCAGGTGACTGCAGCACATTGTTCTGTGTAAAGAGGAATGTGCTGCCTGCAAACAATGAATCGGTATGGGGACGAGCTATCTCAGTAGCAATTCTTCATGTGAATAGCCACAGTGTGTAATAAGGATCAATCCAGGCATCCTCTAATGCATCTATATCATACAGTTATACATCATTACAGACCAGTGAAGTGAAGATTAGAGATGAGGACTCCCCTGCACCCGTTTTGCAGTCCATAGACTTCTATTATGACGGAATGAAGAACGGAATGCCTCTAAAGGCATTCTGTCATAGAATTGCGTTATGGTCCGTGGTAACAGAATCCATAAAGCAATTCACCTTTTATCAGTAAACAAAGCGTGAACGAATTTCAAAATATGAAATTCGCTCATCTCTAGTGAAGATGAACCAGGGCTTTATTTAGTTGGACATCCACACTCACTGGAAACCTTTTTATATTGATGACTTTTTTCTAGTTTACACATCTGGCCTGTAAATGAATCAACGTAGTGACAGGAGGTTGTATTGTGTTGAAAAGCTTTAAGATATTTCTGCCCTTGAGTCATTGTTATATTCGACAGCAGGACTACTCAGTGTAAAACTAGCGCCAATTAAAGCAATTATGCAGATCACACGTCTTGTTCCACTACAATAAGTTTCTTCTGGGACAGCTTCCATTGGCTTTTCCTGGAGGACAGGGGTTTGGGAATGGAAGGACATACTTTATACATGATCTGTTGCTGCAAAGTTTTTGGAAACCAGATTATGTATTTTTTTGTATCTAAGAAGTCTCGTATTAAACAAAGTATAATCACTGTATAGTGAGAACTTATGTACAGTTCTAGTATTCTTTAAGTTACACATTCCTCTCCATTTTCAAGATCTCTGCTTGCTGTCAAAGAATAGAAACGTTGATAGTTTAATTCATCATAATACCATACTACTGTATTTAGCCCTTCTGCTGGACCCATTATTGATTTACCATATTAAAAATCCTTACTGTATGGACATTTTAAGTGGATTAGCCTCCAACTATCATCACGTGAAGCAATAAGGCAGAAGATAAATGACATGTTTGAGCCTCTATGTCTGAAAAATGGATTAAAGGGATTGCTAATGTCAGCTAAACCTAACTAGCCTATTCCTACTTTTATTTATGCCCCCGTTATGCCAGAAATCTAACTTTTATAATATGCTATTTAGCCTCTAGGAGCGGGGGGGCGTTGTTCCTGTTCCTAGAGGCTCCGTTCTCCCACCTTTGTCGCCTCCCTCCAAATCCTGATTGACAGGGCCAGGCAGTGCTCGCATCTGTCTGCCAGCCCAGGTGCGGTGAGGGAAAGACGCTCGCAGGCTGCCAGCTTTCTCACCGCGCCTGCGCCAAATACTGAACGGCGCGAGATTTCACCAGAGCACAGCATTGCTTTATAAAGGAGTAATATAATACTTTGTCCTGTAGAGGCCATTTCTTTCCTAATACAGAAAATACCTTGTTGGCTTTCATGCAATCCTTTAGTTTATTATCAAAAATCATACCTAAATCTTTTCCATTAAAGACTCCCTGGTGATCTAGTCAGGGAAAAATAGCTTGTTTCTTTTTGCCTTTACTCCTGTTTTCCCTTAGTTTCATCATTCCCATTTGCATTTGATACTGCGCCTCCTGTTGCGGCCCTGTATCAAAATGCTTTGGAAAAATCCTAAAATACTACATCCAACAACTTATCCAACTCAATCGGTCCAATCTTCATCACATAATTCACAATCACAGACAGCCAGGCTACCTAAGGGAGTCTTTCGTCTGTGATGTTAGATGATATTGCAGTATGTTAATATGAATATAGTGGCATGCAAAACTTTGGGCACCGCTGGTCAAAATGACTGTTACTGTGAGCAGTTAAGCAAGTTGGAGATAAAATTATCAGCAAAAGGCATAAAGTTAAAGACACATTCCCTTTGTATTTTAAGAATTATATTTTTTTTTTATCTTTTACATTTTCAAAATAACAAAAAAGAAAAAGGGCCTGAAGCAAAACTTTGGGGACCCTGCATGGTTAGTACCTAGTAGCATCTCCCTTGGCAAGTATCACAGCTTGCTAACATTTTTTTGTAGCCAGCTAAGAGTTTTTCAATTCTTGTTTGAGGGATTTTCATAGATTCTTCCTTGCAAAAGTCTTCCAGTTCTGTGAGATTCCTGGGCCCTCTTGCATGCACTGCTCTTTTGTGGTCTATCCACAAATTTTCAATGATGCTCAAATCAAGGGAATATAAACCTTCAGCTTGCTCCTTTTGAGGTAGTCTATTGTGGATTTTGAGTTGTGTTTCAGATCATTATTCATTTGTAGAGGGAGTAACGTTTCTCCTTCAGCAGCCTGATGCGCCATCACAAGCTCACGTGAATAAATCAAACTGATCAGCAATGTGAGCAAGACCGTCTTCCTCCTCATCATTTTAGTAGTCGAGCCATATTGTCATTGTCATCACCGTCAACATCATCAGCTGCTTCTTCCCCTGCTCCTCCTCCTCCTCTGCTCCATTGTGAGTCATTCATAATGGAATGTGCAGAAAACAACAATATTCTGCGGATCCCACAACTCCCAGCATACATCCTGCCTTGTCCATCATGCTCCATACTGAGTTGCTACTGTTGTTACTACTGCTACTAAACAGGCACACATTTACTGCCTTGTCTGTTATGCTCTATACCAGTGATGGCAAACCTTTTACAGACTGAGTGCCTAAACTGCAACCCAAAAACCACATATTTATCGCAAAATGGCAATTTACCCTGAATACTGTAGTCCATTAGTATATCTTCCATGTACTTTGTCATTTAGCTATAATAGCTGCCTACATTTAATGTGCTGCCTGTGCTGTTCATAGAGCGCACTGCGCTGATGAATGGCGGGAAAAGTCTAAAGCATATCGGTTCACCATAGACTTTTTTCAGGGTGCGGGTGCCCACAGAGAGGGCTCTGAATGCTGCCTCTGGCACCCATGCCAAAGGTTCGCCAACACTGCTCTATACTGTAGTGCTGCTGGCAGCCCTACCCTGCACAGTACAACAAACCTGAAAGTGCAGCCAGAAAAGGGATAACTTTTTGACAGCTTTTGGGAAAAGCCTTCATGTTTATGGATAATATATTTTCTTTAAAATAACACCAATTCGGTTGTTATTGCCCAAAAAAGGATCATTTTTGAACTGCTTGCCAAAAACAACCCATTGATGTCACTGTCACTTTGACATTTCTAACGCTGTCTTGGTCTTAAAGAGCTTAGAAAGGGGGTGTATGCAATTCTTAGGGACTCCAAAGTGTCATACATGACTTTTCAGGGCAACTGGAGCACTTCGGGCAAAATTTACTCAGACTGATTTAAATCTGACGACCAAACTGATAGATTCGCAATTGAAACAAATTTTAGGAAATTTACTAATCTCTAATTTTAACCAAAGATTCCATGATGCAAGACAGCAGTGTTAACCACTGAGCCACCATGCTCTATTATTCTGTTGTTTAACCATGGATGGTCTCATGATGAAGAATACTGTAACATCCTGTGCCCTATGTGTGCATTTGAGGCTTACATGGAAAACCCTTCATATTCAGTACAGTAAGCTCAAAGGCAGATTATATTTTTCTTCTGTTAGATGCATATATATTGCTTTCTGCTGTGAATTTTAGGGTAAGCACTATGGATATGCTTGCTTGCAATTACAGTTGTATTCGCGCACTGTAGGACTGAGTTTAATTTACCACTTTCTCCTCCACATAATCATATTTATGAGCCCTGCAGTCATAAAAAGGCAACCTGTTCTTCAAGGGTATGGTTTGAATAGCCGGAATATATTAAATAAAGTAATCAATGCAGAGTAGATCTGCTCTAGTTGTGTATCTACTTCCTGCAGAATGCTTATGCAGAAGGCAATCTATCTTTTAGCAGTTTACATATTCATACAGTTATACACTGGGAGCAAAGGTAACCTTTTCACTTGGCAAATGAAGCCAGCAGATAAATGAACTTTAGCAGGGGAGTTCTGCTAAGCATAAAATACTATAATGTATAGTGTACAAAGTCTATCTCTGGTATATCCGCTAGGGCAGATTTGACATTTCTGGGGCCCCAAGTGAAGTTATTTGGGGGCCCAGGTGCACAGCTAAGCTCCAATCTATTGCACTGGTGGGCCCTGCCCCCACTAAAATATTATGCTCTGACCTATCTGTCCACTATGCTCCACTATCAGCTTGGCAGTGGATCTTGGGCACCTCTACTACTGCTCTACAGCTGGGATGACCCCCCCCCCCCCCCCACCAGGCCCCTGTGTAGTGAACCTGCAAAACAGGCAGTATGCCCACCCTCTCTGGGGCCCCAAGTATTTGCTTGGTTTTGTGCTGTATATATTCGCACAGGGTAAGGCCTTTTCTATTACATCCGGTGACGTACCGGGTCTCTGCTAGACGGAGGCTTCTACCTAGCAGTGTCCCCTGTGATGTCACCGACACTAATGGGCAGGCTTTAGCGCTCCCCTAGCCTGTAAAATGGCTAGGCTGATGCACAAAAGATAAGGGGGCACTGCCTCCGACTGAAGAAGAAAAAGTTCAGTCTCCAGAAGCGTCAAAGCTTCTTTACTGTAAGAACTGTGAATCTGTGGAATAGACTTTCTCAGGACGTGGTCACAGCAGGAACAGTGGACAGTTTCAAAAAGGGTTTAGATGAATTCTTAAAAGTAAAAAGCATTCATGCTTATGAAAACAAGTAGAAATCTGAGTCTCACTTCCTTCTGGGATTCGCGTCCCCACCTATCCATTGGTTGAACTTGATGGACTTATGTTTTTTTTCAACAGTATTAACTATGTAACTATGTAACATGGCAATGATTGAGAATAAACCGCTCATTCCCAATCAGTGACAGCTCATGAAAGCTGCATTTACAGATTACTGGGAGGGGCTGGAGAAGATCCAGCGGTCATGGTCCATATCGGAACCAATGACAAAGTTAGGGCTAGGTGGAGAGTCCTTAAAAATTATTTCAGGGATTTAGGTCAAAAGCTTAGGGCAAGGACCTCAAAGGTAGTATTTTCCAAAATACTACCTGTACCACGGGCCACACAAGAAAGGCAGCGGGAGATTAGGGAGATTAACAAGTGGCTCAAGAACTGGTGTAGGAAGGAGGGGTTTGGGTTCCTGGAGAACTGGTCCGACTTCTCTGTCAGCTACAGGCTCTATCGTAGGGACGGGCTGCACCTCAATGGGGAATGGGCAGCTGTGTTGGGGAAGAAGATGGCTAGAAGGTTGGAGGAGTGTTTAAACTAGGGACTGGGGGGGAGGGTAATTATGTTATAGGATGGGAAGATAGTGCAGATAGTGCAGGTAGTGGGACTGGGGGAGGAATGGAAGGAGGGACTAGAACAGTTCAGAAGGAAAAGTGTAGGGTAAAAAATATACATAAACCTCTCAAATGTATGTATACTAATGCCAGAAGCCTGACTAATAAAACTGGTGAACTGGAATTAGTGATGTGTGAGGAGGACTATGACATAGTGGGAATAACTGAGACATGGCTGGATGATAGCTATGACTGGGCAGTTAATGTACAGGGTTACAGTCTGTTTAGAAAGGATCATCAAAACCGGAGAGGGGGAGGGGTTTGCCTTTATGTAAAGTCTTGTCTAAAGCCCACAGTCCGCGAAGATATAAGTGAGGGACATGAACATGGGGAGTCACTGTGGGTAGAGATACATGGCGCTAAAAACAATAATAAATTACTAATAGGAGTTTACTATAAACCACCTAATATACCAGAGTCCACAGAAAATCTACTACTAAATGAGATTGACGAGGTGGCAAATCATAATGAGGTGGTTATTATGGGGGACTTCAACTACCCAGATATAGACTGGGAAACTGAAACTTGTATATCTCATAAAGGAAACAGGTTCTTGGCAATAACCAAAGACAATTACCTTTCCCAACTGGTTCAGGACCCGACTAGAGGGACGGCCATACTGGACTTAGTATTAACCAATAGGCCTGACAGAACAACAGACGTGCAGGTTGGGGGACACCTGGGAAATAGTGACCACAAAGTAATAACCTTCCAATTATCATTCAAAAGAGTGTTTCTACAGGGAGGAACAAAAATACCAAACTTCAAAAAAGCTAAATTTAGCCAACTAAGAAAGGCCATAGGCCTAACTAAATGGGATAAAGTCCTCACAAATAAAAATACAGCCACAAAATGGGATATCTTTAAAAGCATCCTAAAATCTCATTGTGAGAGGTACATACCGTATGCGAACAAAAGGTTAAGGAACAAAAAGAAACCAATGTGGATAAACAGAACTGTAAAGAAAGCAATAAATGACAAAAAGAAAGCATATAAAACACTAAAACAGGAAGGTAGCACGGAAGCACTGAAAAACTATAAGGAAAAAAATAGAACATGTAAGAAACAGATAAAAGCGTCGAAACTAGAGACCGAGAGATTAATTGCCAAAGAGAGTAAAACTAACCCTAAAATATTCTTCAATTATATAAATGTTAAAAAGTATAAATCTGAAGGTGTCGGCCCTTTAAAGGGTTTCTACCACTTCATTTTCACATAATTAGCTTTCAGACATTAGCAATCCGCTATTGTCTGCTCTGCCAAACAATCCTAATATAATAGCTTTTGGGGCAGCCGTTTCGCTAAAAAAAGAACTTATATTGATATGCTAATGACCCTCTAGGTGCTATGGGGGCGTCATTAGCACCTAGAGGATTGGTCTACCTTCACAAAATGCCGCCGCCAGCGCGTCCCTCTCCTCCGGAATGCGATCAAGCGGACGAATTCTCGGGCATGCGCCATGCGCGTCTGTATTCGGCGCACTGCGCAGTGAATGTCCGACGGCTTTCTGCACAGACATCTCCACTGCGCCTGTTCCTCGGAGCACTATGACATCATCGGCGCAGGCGAGATGTCTGAGCAGGGAAGCGGTCGGACATTCACTGCGCATGCGCCGAATACAGACGCACACGGCGCATGTGCGAGAATTCGTCCGCTGGATCGCATTCCGGAGGAGATGGGCGGGCTGGAGTTTGTGAAGGTAGACCGATCCTCTAGGTGCTAATGACGCCCCCATAGCACCTAGAGGGTCATTAGCATATCAATATAAGTTCTTTTTTTAGCGAAACGGCTGCCCCAAAAGCTATTATATTAGGATTTTTTTGGCAGAGCAGACACTAGCGGATCTCTAATGTCTGAAAGCTAATTATGTGAAAATGAAGTGGTAGAAACCCTTTAAAGAGTAATGAATCGCAGAGAGCGACGAGGAGAAAGCGAAGCTGTTAAATATTTTGTTCTCCAATGTATTCACTGAGGAAAATAAACTGTCAGATGACATGCAGAATGTTGAAATAAATTCCCCATTAAAAGTGTCCTGTCTGACCCAGGAAGAAGTACAACAGCGACTTAAAAAGATTAAAATAGACAAATCGCCAGGACCGGATGGCATACACCCCTGTATCCTAAGGGAATTAAGTAATGTCATAGCCAGACCCTTATTTCTGATATTTGCAGATTCTATACTGACAGGGAATGTCCCACAGGATTGGCGCATGGCAAATGTGGTGCCAATATTCAAAAAGGGTCCAAACACAGAGCCTGGAAACTATAGGCCGGTAAGTTTAACATCTGTTGTGGGTAAACTGTTTGAAGGTTTTCTGAGAGATGCTATGTTAGAGCATCTTAACGGAGACAAGCAAATAACGCCATATCAGCATGGCTTCGTGAGGGATCGGTCATGTCAAACTAATTTAATCAGTTTCTATGAGGAGGTAAGTTCTAGACTTGACAGCGGCGAATCAATGGATGTCGTATATCTGGACTTCTCCAAAGCATTTGACACTGTACCACATAAAAGGTTAGTATATAAAATGAGAATGCTCGGACTGGGAGAAAACATCTGTATGTGGGTAAGTAACTGTCTCAGTGATAGAAAACAGAGGGTGGTTATTAATGGTACATATTCAGATTGGGTCACTGTCACTAATGGGGTACCTCAGGGGTCAGTATTGGGCCCTATTCTCTTCAATATATTTATTAATGATCTTGTAGAAGGCTTGCATAGTAAAATATCAATTTTCACAGATGACACTAAACTGTGTAAAGTAATTAACACGGAAGAGGACAGGATACTGCTACAGAGGGATCTGGATAGATTGGAGGCTTGGGCAGATAAGTGGCAGATGAGGTTTAACACTGACAAATGTAAGGTTATGCATATGGGAAGGAATAATGCAAGTCACCCGTACTTATTAAATGGTAAAACACTCAGTAACACTGACATGGAAAAGGATCTAGGAATTTTAATAAACAGCAAACTACGCTGTAAAAACCAGTGTCAGGCAGCTGCTGCCAAGGCCAATAAGATAATGGGTTGCATCAAAAGGGGCATAGATGCCCGTGATGAGAACATAGTCCTACCACTTTACAAATCATTAGTCAGACCACACATGGAGTACTGTGTACAGTTCTGGGCTCCTGTGAACAAGGCAGACATAGCAGAGCTGGAGAGGGTCCAGAGGAGGGCAACTAAAGTAATAACTGGAATGGGGCAACTACAGTACCCTGAAAGATTATCAAAATTAGGGTTATTCACTTTAGAAAAAAGACGACTGAGAGGAGATCTAATTAATATGTATAAATATATCTGGGGACAGTACAGAGATCTATCCCATCATCTATTCATTCCCAGGACTGTGACTGTGACGAGGGGACATCCTCTGCGTCTGGAGGAAAGAAGGTTTGTACACAAACATAGAAGAGGATTCTTTACGGTAAGAGCAGTGAGACTATGGAACTCTCTGCCTGAGGAGGTGGTGATGGTGAGTACAATAAAGGACTTCAAGAGGGGCCTGGATGTATTTCTGGAGCGTAATAATATTACAGGCTATAGCTACTAGAGAGGGGTCGTTGATCCAGGGAGTTATTCTGATTGCCTGATTGGAGTCGGGAAGGAATTTTTTATTCCCCTAAAGTGAGGAAAATTGGCTTCTACCTCACAGGGTTTTTTTTTTGCCTTCCTCTGGATCAACTTGCAGGATAACAGGCCGAACTGGATGGACAAATGTCTTTTTTCGGCCTTATGTACTATGTTACTATGTTACCTGCTTACATGCAGCAATCATCCCCTCTGTGTGGGGATGAACGTTACTACAACTATTCTACCCCATAAAAAAATAAATAATTGTTTGTTAGCAGTACATCCCTATTTAAACTGTTTTTTTTTGTTCCACATAGACGATGGACGAGTGCTTTGTTTCATTCGTTGGGTGATCAGCGGCACATAGGGCAATTACTGAGAAAAAGTGTTTGTATGAATGTTTATTCCCAATAATGTCCCAATAATCAAGATGTGTTAGAATGTATATATGTTGAGCAATATCTAATCAATTAAACTTCTATTAAGATAGTTTGGAAAAACGTAAGGAAAAAATGGTAACCTTATTTCACAACATTTCTTTATAGTGCCAATCACTGCTAATTGGTCCACCTCAAGGGGCACCTCTACTATGGGTTCCATTAAGGGGTAGACTAGGGTTTTACAATAGGTCTCCTGGCACAGTGGATGACAAAGATTGGTATGAAGGAAGAGACCTCGTTATCTGCTGCTGCATGATCCAAGGTGGACACTTTTCCCTGTATGGGAACACTCTTTTCTAATTTGTACTTGGAATGCACACTTTAAAAAAAAACACCCATGAAGTGACTAAAGGAAATGTATCCAACATGACTGGCGAGTTGTGTAAAATGTATCATGACAGTTTAATAAATTTGAAGCTATTTACTTTTCTCCTATGACAGCATCCAGCATCGATAAATACCCCCCCCCCCCTCATTTCTATGATAACAAAAAAAAACATTCTGAACTATTTTGAATATTGTAATGTTAATATGGAAGCCTATATTGTCTGATCCCACAGTTACATTGTCATCCATCTGTCCTGAATGTAAAGCTAACATACATTTCATACATTTATGAGGACAAAATGTTGACTTTATATACATACCCTTTAAGTATACATAACAATCATTAATTGAAATAGGACAAACCTCCTCGCAAAAATATTTCTTACAGTATGATGTATAAAAACCAGCCCCTAAACCATTGCCATGTGTCATATATACTCCTAAAAACTCAGATTTCAACTGAGATTATAATAGGCTAGCCCACGAAGGCCTTGTTCAGAGAGTGAATATACAGATTGTCAGAAGTGGCGTACTTAGAGAAGTAAGGGTCCATAGCAAGTATCAAACCAGGCCCCCCTCCACACAGGACAGAAGGGCTTCTGCCTAAACCCTTTTCAATGACCCATGGGCCATTTTTCCACTGCCTCATTTTCTAAAAGTTGTTCTTTTAGAGCAGGGATGCCCAACCTGCGGCCCTCCAGTTGTTGCAAAACTACATTTCCCAGGATGCCCGAATAGCTGTAGGCTGTCCGGGCATACTGGGAGTTGTAGGTTTGCAACAATTGGAGTGCCGAAGGTTGCTGATCCCTGCTTTAAAAGGTAGAGTCCTGATTAAGTTTTCACCTCCAGTAGAAGAGAAGATAATCCCAACTAAGAATGGGCCCCTTCTTTCCCTGGGCCCTATAGCAGTCTCATGGTGTGCCGCTATGGTAGTTACGCCCCTGATTGTCAGGCTTTCTAAGGAAGGAATGTAGGCTTAAGAAAGGGGTATTTTAGTTGTTAGAAGTTATCCCCTGGATAGGGCATAATTATCAGATTGGTGATGGTCCTACTGCTGGGACCCCCACTGATCCCAAAGCCCCATACCCCCTTGTCCCCCCCCCCACCCCCCCCCCCCCCCAGAAATCAATGCAGTGACCGGTCGCATGCAAGTGGCCGCTCCATTAATTTCTATGGGAGTTACAAAGATAGGTGAGTACAGCACTTGGCTATCTCCGAAATTCCCATAGAGATCAATGGAGCGGCTAGGCGCATGCCCAACTGGACACTGTGTTTATTTGAGGGAGGCTAGTGATCGTGGGGGTCCCAGTCCCTAAAAACAGGAATAGCCCTTTAATTTCCTAAAATTAGAGAGACATAGTTTGTTCCACAAAGGTACAAATGGGAAATGTTTTCAGCTGGAAGGAAATCAACAGCTCATGTCCAAGGTGACTTCAACCCCATTCTACTGCTGCAAAAAATACTAAAACAAGCTGAGTCATAAGATAGCAGGCAGATGTCGAAACAGCTGTCTAAGTACAAATAAAATTGCCAGATGGCAGAAACATTATCACAATCCACACAGCTCTGCACGTGTCATGGCTAAAGTAAACCTATGGAGACACATAAATGGAAACCATCCAGAGGTCTTGAATGGCTTTTGAATTGTTGACCTAACAAGAGAAATACGTACGAGGGAAGTGTAATGAAGTCAATATTAACAACTTTCAAGATTACCCTGGATGCTATAAATCACATATTTTTCTATACAAAAAATCCTTGCCATTTATCAGTAAATGTAACTGGTATCAAAATTCAGCATTACAATATAGAGGAGGTGAAGGCCAGGGGAGTAGCGTGGAGGAAGGAAGGGCGGTTGTCCCGGGCGCCAAACTGCAAGGGGGCGCCCTCAGCCTGAGCACTTTTAACAGACAAAACCATTAATTATGTGGCAGCCAGTGCGCTGCACACATCCCACAATTGCCATTCAATGAATCATTCACTGAATGGCAATGGTGGGATGCGTGCAGCGCACTGCTTGAGACACAGTGAAAGGCATTCACTAACCCTTATGAGGCACACTGCGCGCAGGCTGCCTCAGCATCAGGACGTAGGGCGCACGTCATGGCTCGCCCCCTCTTGTATTTGTGTATTGTGACCTACATTAGCCCTGTGAAGAGGAGAGGATGAGAATGAAGAGGAGGAGGGGTTCTTTCACACTGCAGCGGCAGGAGGGAGACCACCATGTTTGAATGGCTGGGACCAAACTAGTGAGCTTTTACAGACAGTGACAAGGTACTGTAATGTTATCATGTCTGTGTCAGGCTGCTGAGTGCTGCATCAGTTGTATGGTACTGTGGGACAGCCCCTACTGAAGCTGCTGCCTGCTTAGCTTAGGCTACCTTCACACTAGCGTTTTTCTTTTCCGGCACTGAGTTCCGTCCTAGGGGCTCTATACCGCAAAAGAACTGATCAGTTTTATCCCCATGCATTCTGAATGGAGAGCAATCCGTTCAGGATGCATCAGGATGTCTGCAGTTCAGTCTTTTTGACTGATCAGGCAAAAGATAAAACCGCAGCATGCTATGGTTTTATCTCCGGCCCAAAAAATGGAAGACTTGCCTGAATTTTTCCCATAGGAATGTATTAGTGCCGTAGTCGGCATTCAAAATACCGAAATGTGAAAAAAAATCGAAACAGATCAGTTTGTCCGTATGACAAACAGACAGACGGATCCGTTTTTGCAATGCATTTTTAAGACGGATAAGGATCCTGATCCGTCTTAAAATGCCACTAGATGGCATACGTTTTGCCGGATCGGCAGCCTGCCGGATTCCTCTGCCGCAAGTGTGAAAGTAGCCTTACACAGTATGATATTTTAACTCATTTGAGTCAACAACCATATTTCCCACCTCCCTGCCCCTACAGAGCTGAGGTCTGTACTAATAGGGAGTCTGATCTGGGATCTGTGGGAGTTTAGAATGGATAGGGGAACTGGAACATGTGCAGTCCATCCATCCCTAATATAGGTGAACGGAGACCGCTGAAGGACAAAACCCCCCATCAGCGGCCCCATTCCCAGCACAGCATCAAGGGACCTGTGTGTAAACATGAATTATTCATATTAATCAGACTTCAGTGCCAATAATTTAACCATGCCTATTGCTAGCTGCACAAGTGCTTTTACCAGCACATGTTCAGCTTGTAATATAAACTGGCCAACCCCTTTAAGTGGTCTGCATAGCAGGCTCAGAGTAGTACTAGTAATATTCCCATGGGCCTGGTGTGCAGACTCCAATTAGGCCCTCACAGTAATAATCGCCCTTATTAACTCCATAATGACCAAGTGCTGTACATGTACTTTACTTGGTGCTGGGTTTCAATCTGGAGTTCTTTACATGTAGGGCACCAGATTAATTAAAGCTCCTGAATGAAGTAGTTTTTACTCCTCTTTTACACCTGTTTTCAGGCATAAAAGATGGTAAATGTGTCAGGCCCGATGTCCAGTCCCCGAGACAGCCCACGCCATGCCCCCATGTCTTCCCTTCCACTCACAATTGGCAAGAACAGCACAAAAATGCCTTTATGACAAAATATTGTCGCACAGGCATTAAAAAAAAAAAATCGCTTTTATTTGTGACTTTTTTTTACACCTAAAACTGTTGTAGCGCACTCACTAAATGACCCCCAATGAGCGCTATGCAGTGAATAGAGGAAGCAGCTACGCTGCTTTCTCTAGTGGACCTGGAGATCCTGGTGATCACCAGGTGAGCAGAGCTGCTGTGTCTTAGAAGACCCTAATCAGTTCTGTCTGTATAAAAAGGGGCATGTCCACGAGTTGGGGGGGGGACACGCAATACTTGGCTTGCCCCGGGTGCTGGCAACCCATGCTACGCCACTGGTGAAGGCTATTTTAATGGTATTATCTTAAAAACAACACCACCCCTACAAAAAACAACACAACAACAAACAACAAGATAATTATTGCAGTGCCTAATAAAATATGCAAATCTAATGAGCCAGGGCTATGAATACCACAAGGATAAGTAGATACAGTGATATAAAGTAAAAGGAGCACTCTTGCTGATTCTGGTGTACCAGGGGTAAATACCTAGAATTGGGCTTCAGTCCGCAGGTGCAGTACGATTCAGGGCGGCTCCTGACTCTGTTATGACTTCATAGGGGACTATCATGCCCTGCAATCTTAATCATGGGGACCCCAACGTGTCATGGGTGACCCTGCCTAAGACATTGTTCTGCCACTAATTGCCCCAGCATGGCTCTGTAACAGCTTAACAGTCAATTATGATTGCATATTGCAGATTATTGTAACTATAGTTCTGGTATGTGTTCATGATCGTAATAATTCATTGTCGAATATTTGATGTCCCTACCCATTGGGTCGGACTGGGAACTTATAGTGGCCATGGGAATCAACCCAAGTAGACGGGGTCAACAAAAGTAGGTGGTCAGCAAAAAAAATAGTACTGGCCAATGACGTCCCAGATGTGCTTAATAGGAGACAAGTCGGGAGATGATGCAGGCCATGGAAACACCTTTAGTCCATGCAGTGTCACTGTCTCTCCTGTGACAAGGGAGAGAAGATCTAAGAAACTGGCTGCACGTGATGTGATCTGACAGCCTCTATGGTTTCATTTACTTCTGTGTTGTTTCTGGGTATGACCACACCTCTGGTCTCAGGTGTAGCCTAAGTGGTCATTCCAACTCCTTTATTTAGTCTGGCCATGCTATTCGGTTAATAGCTCCATTTGGGTGTTGGAAGTGCTGGTGTTGGTTCTCCTCTGCGTTCCTGCTCGCCTGCATACTTCGGAGTTAAGTGTCTTTCCTTTATTTCTTGTTTGTTGTTTTCCCCTACCTTTTGGTATTAGGCCTGAGGGAGTCTCCTGTTCCTTCAGCTGGAAAGAACAGGTCATCTCTGGTCCTGACACTATTTCCAGGGCCCTTTAGGGTAAGATAGGGCCCTAGCTTCCAGCGTATGAACATTCCTACCTTCAAGGTCTGTTCATACTTATAGTAGTCAGGACTCGTTATAGGGATTCAATAGGTGGTGGGTGACCTTTTCCCCTTTCCTTAGTTTCCAGGCCTACTACCTTTTCCCTTCTCTCTTGTGGTCGGTGTGGAGTTGTCTACCCACACCGCAACGTGACATGTAGGCTGCTCACAATAGCACGATCAACATGCTACCTGGTGTTGTTCCATTGAAAAACGTCTCCTGAGACACTTTGGAGAAATGGCCATAACAATCAGGGGCGTAACTACCATAGCGGCAGACCATGTGACTTCTATAGGGCCCAGAGCAAAAGGGAGCCAAATATTAGTTGATATTATCTCCTATTTTACTGGAGGTGAAAACTTGGTCAGGACTCTACCCTCTAAAGGAACAACTTTTAGCAAATGAGGCAGTGGAAAGGGTTTAGACAGAAATCCTTCTGTCCTGTGTGGGGGGGGGCATGATTTGATCCTTGCTATGGGGCCAGGGCCGGTTCTAGGTGAAATGGGGCCCTGGGGCGAAAAACAATAAGGGGGGCCCCCCCCATGACACTTGATGACTTTTACAGAATAAACTGTATATTTTGGGGCACAGTGTAGAGGTATACTGTATATTGTGTGGCACAGTGTAGCGGTATACTGTATATTGTGCTGCACAGTGTAGAGGTATACTGTATATTGTGGGGCACAGTGTAGCGGTATACTGTATATTGTGGGGCACAGTGTAGCAGTATACTGTACATTGTGTGGCACAGTGTAGCGGTATACTGTATATTGTGCGGCACAGTGTAGAGGTATACTGTATATTGTGTGGCACAGTGTATGCTATATGTGTATAACATAAACATATTTCATATGAAAACTTACAATTACTTGACTTGGCCCTTGGGATCTCGGACGCCACTTCCACACTTTGGCCGGGGGCTCGGCGGAGCTGATGTGTTTTATCCTAATGAGAAAGATTTCATAATAAGAATTTGGAGAAGGGGCAGAGGGATAGCAGAGCAGGGAGAGGCTGGTGCTGCTACTAGGGGGTCATACCATGAGGGAGTAATAACGCCCACCATAATGCCCCCCCCCCCCCAGTAGAAATAATTGTTCTTATAATGTGTCAGTGAAAAAAATACCCCCAGTTGAGCTAATGTCCCCATAGTGCCTCCATAATGTGCCAGTATAAAATACCCCTATATAGTGACCCCAGTAAATGCCCCCATAGTGCTCCTCTCCCCCCTAGTGCCCCCCATAATGTAGCAGTATAAAATGCCCGATATATAGTGCGCCAGTAGATGCCCTCAGTGTCCCCCATAATTTGTAAGCATAAAATACCCCTTCTCAGTGCCCCCGTAGTACTCCTCTCCCCCCTTCCCCATAGTACCCACCACAATGTGTCCCAGTATAAAATGCCCCTATACAGAGCCCCCATATAAAATAACTGTTCTTTGTGGCCTCAGTAGATGCCCCCTATAGTGCCACCAATAATGTGCCAGTAAGAAGTGCCCCCATAGATGTCCCCCAATAATGTGCCAGTGAAATGTGCCCTCATAGATGCCCCTTAATCATGTGCCAGTAGCCTAAGCCCCCCATCAACATGTGCCAGTAGCCATAGGCGCCCCCCTATCATGTGCCAGTAGCCATAGGGCCCCCCTATCATGTGCCAGTAGCCATAGGGCCCCCCTATCATGTGCCAGTAGCCTTAGGGCCCCCCTATCATGTGCCAGTAGCCATAGGGCCCCCCTATCATGTGCCAGTAGCCATAGGGCCCCCCTATCATGTGCCAGTAGCCATAGGTGGCCCCCCATGAACATGTGCCAGTAGCCATAGGCGGCCCCCCATGAACATGTGCCAGTAGCCATAGGCGGCCCCCCATGAACATGTGCCACTAGCCATCAGTATTGTACAGAAGAAAAAAAAATTGAAAAAAACACTTATACTTACCTTCTTGGCAGTGATGCGATGCAGGCCTCTTCCGGCCTGTGTCCCGCGCTGTGTACCGCTCAGGGCTCAGGCGGCGCGATCACGTCATTGCGCCGCCTGTGCCGGCCTCTGATAGCAGGGCTCCAGACCCCAAAAAATACCTAGTAGCCATTGGCTCCTGAACTGAAAAATTTAGGAGCCAAATTAAATTTTTAGTCGCCAAATCGAAACCGAATGAAAATGTTGGTATCGTGACAACGCTCAGATCGGCGTAGGGTTGTTTCAATACCAAAATTTTTATTTGCTTTCGTCACCATAAAAAAGTATTGCGATACTCAATACCACGCAAAAAAGCCACGTGCATTTCGCATTTTATGAAACGTTCGGCCCATAATTGAACAGTCCTATCCTATTTTTTGGGATGACAAGGTGACTAAAAAATGGCGAATGCTCACCGCATAGGAGATATTTTTTAATAATTTAATAGTTTGGACTTTTCGGACGCAGCGCTATGTAATATGTTTATTTATTGTATATATTTTTTATATGTAAAATTGGGAAAGGGGGGATTTAAACTTAAAGGGATTCTGTCACCTCCCCTAAGGCAAAAAACGATTTAAAACCAGCCATGCAGCACAGCTTACCTGGATTAGGCTGTGCTGTTCAATCTTGAAATCCGTCCAGCAGTTAGTTCAAAAAACGAGTTTGATCAATGAGGAAATGCGTCCTGAAGGTGCCCAGAGGGGCGTTTTTTTCTTCTGAGAGAGCCCAGTCCCGCCCCTTTTTCAGTGCCCAGCCCGCCTTCCTTTTACTTCCTAACTGCCGCCTCCAGCCTGCCACAGCCTCCCCTTCCTCTCCTCCCCCTCCCTCACTCCCTGCTGAGGGAAGAGCGAGCATCGGACGTCACTGGGCTCGGCGCATGCCCAGTGACGAAGATGAAGCTGCCGCCCTCAGTCTCCTGATGATCGCACAGGCGCAGCCCTCAGTGGGTACTGCGCCTGTGCGAGACTTCGTTCGGCGTGAGGGAGGGGGAGGAGAGGGAGGAGAGGCTGTGGCAGGCTGGGGGCGGTTAGACAGTGCAAGGAAGGCGGGCTGGGCACTGAAAAAGGGGCGGGACTGGGCTCTCTCAGAAGAAAAAAACGCCCCTCTGGGCACCTTCAGGACGCATTTCCTCATTGATCAAACTCGTTTTTTTGAACTAACTGCTGGACGGATTTCAAGATTGAACAGCACAGCCTAATCCAGGTAAGCTGTGCTGCATGGCTGGTTTTAAATCGTTTTTTGCCTTAGGGGAGGTGACAGAATCCCTTTAATATTTTAGAGTACTTTCACACTAGCGTTTTTCTTTTTCGGCATAGAGTTCCGTCACAGGGGCTCTACACGGGAAAAGAACTGATCCGTCATATCCCCATGCATTCAGGATGCATCAGGATGTCTTTAGTTCAGTCATTTTGACTGATCAGGCAAAAGATAAAACCGCAGCATGCTACGGTTTTATCTCTGGTGAAAAAAACTGAAGACTTACCTGAAGTACGGATCTGGCATTTTTCCCCATAGGAACGTATTAGTGCCAGATCCGGCATTCAAAATACCGGAATGCAGGATCCGTCCTTCCGGTCTGCGCATGCCGGTAAAAATGTGCAAAAAGATACAAGACGGATCCGTCTGTCCGCATGACAAGCGGAGAGATGGATTCATTCTTGCAATGCATTTGTGAGATGGATCCGCATCCGGATGCATCTCATAAATGCTTTCAGTCACATCAAGATCGGCTGATCTGGCAGGCAGTTCCGACGACGGAACTGCTTGCCGGATCACACTACCGCAAGTGTGAAAGTAGCCTTAGTGTTTGTGTTTTAATAAAGCCTCAGTATAATAAACATTGAGTGCGCCCCCCCCCCCAGTATAATAAACATTGGTGGCGCAGTGGGCAGTGCCAATGAGGGTTAAAAAAATAAATAAAAATTAACTCACCTCCTCCAATTGATCGCGTAGATGCCGGTCTCCTGTTCTTTCTTTAGGACCTGTCAAAGGACCTGTGGTGACATCACTGTGGTCATCACATGGTACATCATATGATCCATCACCATGGTAATGGACCATGTGATTAGCTCAGTGATGTCACCACAGGTCCTGAAGAAAGAACAGGAGACCGGCAGCTGCGCGATCAATTGGTGGAGGTGAGTTAATTTTTTATTTTTATTTTTAACCCTCATTGTCACTTCCCACTGCGCCACCAATGTTTATTATACTGGGGGGGGGGGGCACACTCAATGTTAATACAAATACAGGAGGCTTGTGCCGGAATGAAATAGCCGGCACCCGACCTCTATGATAGGGGGCTGTGATCAGCGGCAGTTAACCCCTCAGGTGCCGCTCCCTGTCATAGAGGTCGGGTGCCAGCTATTTGATTCCGGCACCCGCCTCCTGTATTTGTATTACAGGTCAGTTTTCTTCATTGGTGGCGCAGTGGCCACAGCTCCTCCCCTCCTCCTCCCATGTCTCTTCTTATTGGCGGAGGCGTCGGCAGCAGCAGCACAGGGGGCGGAAGAGAGCCCCCTTGCCTCTATGGAAGCGCCGGCCCTGGCTAAAGTTAGTTGCGGGCCGGCGCAGGGGGCCCCTAAGGACTCGGGGGCAATTGCCCCCCTTGCCTCTATGGAAGCACCGGCCCTGTATGGCGCCCTTACTTCTCTATGTGCGCCACTGATAACAATGGTTCCATGACCAAATCAATGTAACTCTGAGCTGTTAGTTTACCTGAAATAAAGTCTAGAGGAGTCCAGTTACTGTCTCTACACTAATCTCCAGCTATTATTTTGTACAATCCAAAAGGAGGACTCAACAATGAAGAGGATAGACCTCTATTACAGCCTCCACTGCAGCTTTGTTGTGCATCATAATACCCTTTCAGAGCGGTGGTGTGAGGTCAATGGTACATCTGTAGCTGGATGTCTGGCTCATAGCCCAATGTCCTGCAAACGCCTTCTGATGGTTTGTGTAGACACTGTTTGCCACCCTAGGCTTGGTATATGATGTCCAATTTCACTAGCAGTACAAAATGGATCACTACGCGCCATTCTCCTAATCAGACAATCCGCCCATGCATCAAAAAAAGAGAAAATCAGGATAGAAAGCAGAATACATGGACTGATTTCAAAACATTTTATCCATCCATTTCTTTATGTTAAAAAATTACATAGAATAGTATCATATGGGTTACATTGTTAATATGTGATAATAAAAAAAAAATTGTTGGTGGACGTGTCCCTTTAAATAATTGGTCAAAATTCATTACCAAATTTTTTCCTGGACTGCCCACCATCTCTAAACTTCTGGCGAACGACCAGAGGCTGCTCTGCCTATTCTTTGTCCTGGTC
Source organism: Bufo gargarizans (assembly GCF_014858855.1). Taxonomy (NCBI): domain Eukaryota; kingdom Metazoa; phylum Chordata; class Amphibia; order Anura; family Bufonidae; genus Bufo; species Bufo gargarizans. Next base: position 491,247,342 of record NC_058080.1, on the reverse strand, counting down.
ATTTTTCAGTGGTACCGGGGAGTGGGGTGGGGGGAATTTATCAAAACTGGTGTAAAAGATAACTGCCTTTTTAGGGACTACTTTCACACTTGTGTTGCTGTTTTCGGGTATTGAGATCTGGCAAAGGATCTCAATACCGGAAAAAAACGTTTCCGTTTAGTCCTCATGCATTCTAAATGGAAAGAGATCTCTTCAGGATGCATTCCATGGATGTCTTCCATTCCCTTAGCATTCCGTGACCAGACACAAAACCTCTGCAAGCTGCGTTTTTTGTTTGGTCATAAAAACGGAAAAAAACGAATCCAGCACTGAAAATAATGTAAGTCAATGGTGACGGATACATTTTTTATGGAGCCTAAAAAAACTGATCCTTCACCCATTGACTTTCAATGTATTTAATTATGGATCCGTTTATTTCCATTTTGATTTCACACAACCGCATCCTAACAGAACAGATACATTCTGATGTGCAAAATCAAAACAGATTCAACCTTACATTTTCCAAAATAATTCTGAAAAATGAAAGATGGGATCTGATTGCTTGCTATGGGCAACTAAGCCATTTTTCTTTTGCGATAAATCTCCCCACAGGTATCTGACACCTCTGTCCACAGAAGTAGCTGCCGTGTCAACTGATACTTTAACCCTTTAAAGCATAATGTCATACATGTACGGCATTATGCGCAAAGGATTGTATGGGGTGGGCTGCTGCGATGATCAGCTCGTCCCGCAGAAAACAATACAGCTCTGTGGACCGAAATATAAAAAAGTTATGGCTGTCAAAAAATGGTGATGCAAGAAAATTTTGATTTTTTTTTTCCTTTTTTTTAAATAATAAAACAAAATAAAAACTGTACAGTTTTGGTATTGAGCTGCAGAAAAAGTACCGTATGTCACGTCATTTTTAGCACACAGTGAACGCAATAATATCAAAAACTAACAAAAAATTGGCAGAATGTTTTTCCTGTTTTCCAGTGCAGGACATGGTTAATTAAATGGACCATTAAAATGCATCTTGCCCCACATAAAAATAAACCCTCATATGGCTATGTGAATGAAATAATAAGAAAGTGATGGCTATTGGAATTTGGGGAGAAAAATCTAAAAATGCAAAAATTAAAATGGGCCAGTCCTTAAAGGGAACTTGTCACCGGGATTTTGTGTATAGAGCTGAGGACATGGGTTGCTAGATGGCCGCTAGCACATCCGCAATACCCATCCCCATAGCTCTGTGTGCTTTTATTGTGTAAAAAAAAACGATTTGATACATATGCAAATGAACCTGAGATGAGTCCTGTACGTGAGATGAGTCAGAGACAGGGCTCATCTCAGGTTAATTTACATATGTATCAAATCGTTGTTTTTTTTAGACAATAAAAGCACACAGAGCTATGGGGACTGGATATTGCGGATGTGCTAGCGGCCATCTAGCAACCCATGTCCTCAGCTCTATACACAAAATCTGATGGATTAAGGACTGGCCCATTTTAATTTTTGCATTTTTAGATTTTTCTCCCCAAATTCCAATAGCCATCACTTTCTTATTATTTCATTCACATAGCCATATGAGGGTTTATTTTTATGTGGGGCAAGATGCATTTTAATGGTCCATTTAATTAACCATGTCCTGCACTGGAAAACAGGAAAAACATTCGGCCAACCCATGTCCTCAGCTATATACACAAAATCCCGCTGACAGGTTCCCTTTAAGGGGTTGAGCAAGACTAGGAGGTTGGAAAAAAATTAGAATTTGACTTCAGTGAGGAGTGTTTCTTTAATTGCGCATTTACACGACTGTGGTTTGGTTCTGCATCCAAGCCATTTTTTTAGGTTCAGATGTGGACCCATTCACTTCAATTGGGCCGCAGAAAATGCGGTCAGCACTCCGTGTGCTGTGTGCATCTATTGGTCCGTTCTGTGGCCCTGCAAAAATTATAGATCTTGTCCTAGTCTTGTCCGTTTTGCGGACAAGAATAGACATTTCTATAATGGGTCGCCCGTTCCATTCAGCAAATTGCGGAACGCACACAGGGGGCATCCGTGTTTTGCGGATCCGCAATTTGCGGACCACAAAACACCACACATTTATGTGCATAAGCCCTAATTAATCACAATGTTGAATTTGCAGGCAGCATGTAATAGAGGAGGAAGTGCTGAGCAGATTCAGTAAAACTTTTGATAGCTGTCTCTGCCAATTTTCATGAAACCAGCCAACCATCCGATGTATAAAAGGGTGGCTTGACTGTCTCGCAATGGCAGATTTCAGGGGAACAAAGTATTAGGCATGTTTGATTTCAATATGCCTGATTCTTTGTTCTCACAGAATAAAAGCTACCACCAGAAGTGTGGATGAGAACACTTGCAAGTTTGGCCGAGCCCAGCGTACATATGTATGGGGGAAGGTGAGGTCAGGGGAGATATGTATTCTTCACCCTTCTATTTTTTCTTGTTTTTCTCATTTGTTAGTAAGTTAAAGGTACACTAACTGCAAGAATTGACTACTAAAGGAAAATCTATGCTGTAAGCAGTTGTATTTTACCCCTTGGCACAATTCATGAACAAATCTAAGGGTTGCGTCAGCTTCCTCTTTCGATGTCTTGCTTCATCCTACTGATGGCCTTGGCATCTTTATACTGATACTAGGTCATACCTTCTGACCAATAAAGTTCAACAGAGTTATTGCCAGGAGTTGTGAAGATAGAAGAAGGAATCACAATAAATAAAATCATGTAGACAACTATAAAAGACTGCAAATCACATTCAATATATTCTAATTCTTTACAGAACATTAACGTTTAATATTATAAGGTGTGAAGGTACGTATTAAGTGGTTAATTTGAGCGTGACGTAAGCTTAGAAGAGTGGGTTCACCGTTATGGATTCCGTTATTGCTTTCCATTATAACATGGTTATAATGGAAAAAAACAGAGTTCATAAGATGGAAATCAAGACAGATTTGGATCGTCCTGGTTTCCGTTATGCAGGACGGAACAAAAAAAGTCCTGTCGACTAGGACATGCTAGAATATTTCTGTGTTTGTACCTTTACCTCTATTTTTACAGTGACATACTGTACACATTCTTGTTTAAGCCCAGATTAATATCTGTTCCTAATAAAAACCCATCAGATATCTCATTGCACTGAAATAACTGTTGGGTGTGGTTTGTTTTCTAAAACTCATCATGGTTTTGTGACATTACCGAGGTCTGCACTTTTAAAGAAACAACTCTGGCAAGAAACTGTCATGTGTTGTGAAATACATTTGTGTTATATATGCGCTCTGGGGTGTATGTAGGGGGGAGACAACTGTGAAGCCTACTGACTAGATAGGTAATCAGATGTGTTATACAGACACTTCAATTATTTATGTTTAAAATGGTTTTCCAAGATCTTTTTACTAATGACCTATCCTCTGGATAGGTCATAATTTTCTGATCGGTGGAGGTCTGATCAGCTGTTTTATGTTTCTTTGACCTGCTCACTGCGACGGCCGCACATGCTCAGTTTCATCCTTCAACTGCCTCCTGAGCTGTGATAGGGAGAGCTGAGACACACCCCCTGATCTGCAGCAGATAAGACACTCCCCTTGAGCTGTCAGCTTGATATAAATCTAGCAGAACAATGAATGTGGAGATCTCTGGATCCATGTGAGGTACAGGGCTGTTTCTAGCTTTGATAGAAAGAGATCGTCATGTACTGTATAACCTCTGATTTTCATTTTTTACATTAGTCATGAGATCACCCCTGTAATGTATTTGTAATGTAAGACACTTTTGAGCTGCAGTAAGGAAGAGAAAATTGTCTAGCAAAATGTGACAAATCTTTCACACTGCTTGTGTCCCTGTGATTTCATGCACCTTCCGTCTTGTCTAACATTATGCTGTATAGGCCCTTTTACATAGGTCGAGGATGAACAACTGAGCAAACAACTTATTCAACGGTGATCATATTTTTACGTGGCACAAAAAATCACTGTTTGCTGGCAGCACATCGTCCTGTCTATACAGAGGAGATGATTGCTATCATCTCTGGTCCAAGACCATGCAATTATTGAGAACGTTTGGTGAACTTTCCGTACATTGTCTATGCATTGGCTGATGGAAAGAGGCCTTTCATTTTAAATAGGAGTACTAAATCTGCTCCAAAAAAACTGTTCTCCAGGATTACTCTGGTTTTTAACAGATATGCTCATGTAGTTGCTTACCTCACGTACAGTACAGACCAAAAGTTTGGACACACCTTCTCATTCAAAGAGTTTTCTTTATTTTCATGACAATGAGAATTGTAGATTCACACTGAAGGCATCAAAACTATGAATTAACACATGTGGAATTATATACATATAGGAGGTGTGATGGTGTGGGGGTGCTTTGCTGGTGACACTGTTGGGGATTTATTCAAAATTGAAGGCATACTGAACCAGCATGGCTACCACAGCATCTTGCAGCGGCATGCTATTCCATCCGGTTTGCGTTTAGTTGGACCGTCATTTATTTTTCAACAGGACAATGACCCCAAACACATCTCCAGGCTGTGTAAGGGCTATTTGACCATGAAGGAGAGTGATGGGGTGCTGCGCCAGATGACCTGGCCTCCACAGTCACCGGACCTGAACCCAATCGAGATGGTTTGGGGTGAGCTGGACCACAGAGTGAAGGCAAAAGGGCCAACAAGTGCTAAGCATCTCTGGGAACTCCTTCAAGACTGTTGGAGGACCATTTCAGGTGACTACCTCTTGAAGCTCATCAAGAGAATGCCAAGAGTGTGCAAAGCAGTAATCAAAGCAAAAGGTGGCTACTTTGAAGAACCTAGAATATGACATATTTTCAGTTGTTTCACACTTTTTTGTTATGTATATAATTCCACATGTGTTAATTCATAGTTTTGATGCCTTCAGTGTGAATCTACAATTTTCATAGTCATGAAAATAAAGAAAACTCTTTGAATGAGAAGGTGTGTCCAAACTTTTGGTCTGTACTGTACATCTTTCCCATGTTTTTTTTTCCCATGCATTGTAGGGTCTTACCCCGCTTCAATATGCAACTGTGAGGGTGTTCCTCATTGAAATAGAACGATTTCCACAATTAAATAATTAAAAAAATACATCACTCCCCCTTGTATTACAGCCAGATGGAACTTGCGCCTGGACTCCACAGACAAAAAATTAACAAAACAGAATAGAATAATTTTTTCATGGGCTTATCATCCACCATTCAGGTTCATCAGTCTTCTAAAGTGCCTTCGGTGTAGATATATCTGAAAAAGCAATATACAAAGTGTCAGTGATTTGTATAGATCAAAAATTACATTCATAATTTTACGTTACATTTTTTATTTCTTTTTTGAAATGTTTTTTTTTTAAACCAATGAATCTGTCTTTAACAGTAAGTGATACAAAGCGTTCATCAGTAAATCACGAGGGCAAACTGGTCTCCTCACACAATCCCACCATATCTGTAATCTATATTTAGACCTGTAGGGTACAGACTTTTTAAAGTTTGAATCCACTGCATTTCTTTTTTCTTAAGTAGAGATACCCGATCTCCCCCTCTCCGTGGCATTGGAACATGGTCTACGATCCAACATTTAAGGTCTTTTTCCTTATGCTTAAGTAACCCGAAATGTCTCGGGACTGGTAAATCTTTACGTCCTTTTCTAATGGTATGGCGGTGGTTATTTAGCCTAGTCTTCAGATCTGTAGACGTTTCGCCTACATATAATAGTTGGCATGGACAAGATAACACATAAATTACAAATGAAGAGTCACATGTCAAGTGAAATTTAATAGGATGTACTTGTCCCGTACCGGGGTGTGTAAATGTCTTTGACCTGCGTATCAGACTGCAATTGACACAATGCAGGCACGGGTAACAACCAGTGCCCGATGGTGCCAACGTAGTCTGTATGGCCCTAGTTTTGGGACCCACATCAGCCCTTACTAGTTGATCTCTGATAGTTCTTGGATCTATGGTAGGCGCATAAGGGAAATGTTGCGAGTTCAGGTACCGTCCTTAGGCAACTGCCTAATATTGGCCAGTGTCTCTTCAAGATTTTACTAATAGCATCACTGTATTCTGAATAGGTGGACACAAACGTGATTCTTTTCTGTGTCCTCCTATTGTCATTGTCCTGCAGTAAGGAATTCCTATCTGTAGCTAACGCCTTCAGTTTCTGTTCAGCAAGCAGTTTACCCGGGTAACCCCGTTGTCTGAATTTAGTGACCATATTGTCAACCGTACTCTCAAGAATATCACTGTCTGCTACAATTCGTCTTGCTCTTAAAAATTGCGAGTATGGTAGATGTTTCACCATACTGCGAGGGTGGCAACTCTCATATCTCAGTATCATGTTCCTGTCCGTAGGTTTGGTGTATAATAGTGTGGATAGCTTTCCGTTGGAAACCACAACATTGGTGTCAAGGAACTGAACTGAGGTATCAGAGTAAGTCACAGTGAATTGTAATTCACTATCTATCCCATTAAGGTATTGGTGAAAATCCAGCAATTGTTCTTCAGTGCCTGCCCAGATGAGGAAGATGTCGTCTATGTATCTCCACCAGCCCAAAACATACTGGGCATGGTGGGACCCATAGACGACATCCTCCTCAAACCGGCGCATAAATATATTGGCATACGTTGGGGCCACGTTGGACCCCATCGCCACGCCGCGTTTCTGGACATAAAATGAATCCTGAAAAAGGAAGTAATTGTGTTCAAGTACAATAGTCAAAAGTGAGATAATGAAGGAACAAGCCTCTGATGTCATTGATGACACATCCAACATGTCTTGTACCGCAGCAATGCCCTTTTGATGGTTTATAGAGGTATATAAGGATGTGACATCAAACGAAGCCAGAGTGATCTTATCCACCATATCCAAATTAACACTACTTAACTTCTTAAAAAAATCAGATGTGTCCCTAATATAGGACTGTCCCTCTGTGGAAAAATTACGCAGCACTTTATCTAGAAAAATAGACACATGACAGAACACTGAGTCAGTGCCAGAAACAATGGGGCGCCCAGGTGGGTCCACCATTGTTTTGTGCACTTTTGGCAGCACATAAATCACTGGAGTGATGGGGTGGGTGACTATGAGATATTCCCTAAGGCCCTCATCTATAATGCCTGCTTGTACTGCATCTGTCAAACATTCCTCAATTATACGCATAATACCAAACTTGGGGTCGTGTGTTATCAGATTATATACATTTTCATCACTGAGATGCCTTAAAATCTCTTTAGTGTATTTGGAGGTGTCCATCACTACAACGGCACCGCCTTTATCGGCGGGTTTTATCGTAAGCTCAGTATCCTTTTTCAATGCCTGTACCTCGGCCGCAGTGAGATTGGGGAACCTGAAGCTCTCAGTGCGTGGAAGAGACCTCAGGACACCAATCTCATTCTTGACAGCAGAGATATACGCATCGATGGCTGGTTCATTTATTACTGGATTAAAATGACTTTTTTTAGACAAGTTAAACATTTTACATGAAAACTCACTAGATCTTGTTGTTTGCCCACCGCCTTTTCCTTGGAACCACACCTTAAGCTTAATGGAGCGGAAAAAATTGCATAGATCAGATTCAACATCTAAATGGGTGGTGCCGCCGGTGGTTTCTTTGTCCTATATATATATATATATATATATATATTTGTTTATTTATTTTATATATGTTACTGTGGGGATATTGTTGGTTATTGCTGTCGAGACCTGCATCTCCTTCGTCAAAGCTGACCTGAAAAAATTGGAGAAAGACCTCTACCCAAGAAAGACATAATCTGAACAAATCTGAAAAACTTGCATTATCTAGTCTTAACCCTCCTCTTATGTTAGGGTCAGAACCGACCCGTTTTCAGGTTTTGAATGTCTATAAGTATCACATAAATTTGTTTATTGCATCAAGATTTTTTTACTTTGTCAGGAACCTCTATTTAAACAATGTAATAGAAAAATAATAATTTTCACTAAATTATAAAATACTGTGGTTAAAATTAAGACGTTTATGGTGTTAGGGTCAATTCTGACCCAGTTATAATATAGGATTTTAGGACACTAATAAGTGCCAAACCTGAAATCATAAACACTCTCTCTGCTTAGTAACACTGACAGCCAATCCCCTCTCAACCCTGTGAGCTGTAGTTAGGGAGGGGCCTATCTTTTTGCCTGCTTGTCTGCTTCTCGAAATAAAGTAAAGAAACATAGGACCAATACATTTCAGAGTTGCTGACTTGCAGAGTAATCATCTCCAATATGCAGCATGGGAGGTATGCTATCAAAAGAAAGGTCTAAGGGTCACACCAAAAATATTAAAACCAATCTTTTCAAGGATAAAGAAGCCTAACAAGGTAACCAAGAGGTAAGAAACAAATTGGATGATAAATAATTGTTCAGAGGGTATTTTATGGCTGATTTAAGACACGGGTCAAAACCGACCCGTTAACATCATGGATAGTAACAGAAAGTTAACATAAGAGGAGGGTTAAGAGTAACAATGACATAGTCATTAAACCAGTCTATAAGGGCTTGGGGATTGTAATTTTAAAAAGAGAGGCCTATAAAAGGGAGGTGCTAAGATAACTCAATGATACGAACACATATATACAAATAGATCAAGAATCAGGATCCCATACTTTCTTGACAGAAATCAGTAAATAATATTACATCTAATGCATTAGAAAAGAGAATAATACATAACAAACTTGCTGATTAGTTAACACCCAACAACCCTAGGATCCCAGTGATTTATATCTTACTGAAGATCCATAAAAGTCTTGAAAATACCCCAGGCCATCCAATCGTATCAGGCTGCGACTCTATCCTCCACCCAGCAGCCGTAATGCCCGATCAACTACTACGTCCATACGCCCAATTAGGCAGGTCCTTTATTATGGACACAACAGATTTTCTCAACAAAACCCGGGACTTACATGTTGACTGGGACGACAGCTTCTTTGTCACCATGGATGTATCAAGCTTTTATACCAACATCCCAACTGACGAAGGAAGTAACTGTGTCTTAGACATTTTAAACGAACATAAAGATTTCTCTAGAGAGGAAAATGTTTTCATTATTGAGTTACTCAATTTTGTATTAAAAAAATAACTATTTCCTGTTCGAAGATCATTTCTATCTACAAATCTCTGGAACCGCGATGGGTTGCAATGTGGCATAGAAACATAGAAACATAGAATGTGTCGGCAGATAAGAACCATTTGGCCCATCTAGTCTGCCCAATATATCTGAATCCTATGAATAGTCCCTGGCCCTATCTTATATGAAGGATCGCCTTATGCCTATCCCATGCATGCTTAAACTCCTTCACTGTATTTGCCGCTACCACTTCTGCAGGAAGGCTATTCCATGCATCCACTACTCTCTCAGTAAAGTAATACTTCCTTATATTACTTTTAAACCTTTGCCCTTCTAATTTAAAACTGTGTCCTCTTGTGGTAGTTTTTCTTCTTTTAAATATGCTCTCCTCCTTTACCGAGTTGATTCCCTTTATGTATTTAAAAGTTTCTATCATATCCCCTCGGTCTCTTCTTTCTTCCAAGCTATACATATTAAGGTCTTTTAACCTTTCCTGGTAAGTTTTATCCTGCAATCCATGGACCAGTTTAGTAGCTCTTCTCTGAACTCTCTCTAGAGTATCTATATCCTTCTGGAGATATGGCCTCCAGTACTGCGCACAATACTCCAAGTGAGGTCTCACCAGTGATCTGTACAGCGGCATAAGCACTTCACTCTTTCTACTGCTTATACCTCTCCCTATACATCCAAGCATTCTGCTGGCATTTCGTGCTGCTTTATTACATTGTCTTCCCACCTTTAAGTCTTCTGAAATAATTACTCCTAAATCCCTTTTCCTCAGATACTGAGGTCAGGACTGTGTCAAATATAAGGTTAATCAACTTTTGCAATTATATACATAAACTGGTTTGACGACAGCTATACCCACGACCTTTTTAAAAAATGTGTAAAAATGTAATTAGGCTATATTGATGATGTCTTCTGTGTATGGCAGGGTAATGCTGAGGACCTATAGAGATTTCACTCTGACATGAACTCATGAACTGAATCCATTGCACTCACTTTGGAGAAAAGTCAAACCGAAATCCCATTCTTCTTCGACGTTCTTCTCAAGGTACATGATAATACACTACATTTTTTCCTGTACTCGAAACCGACAGACAGGAATAGCATATTATGGTTCGACAGTTGTCACCCCCCAGACTTGATTAAATCCCTCCCCCTCTCACAACTCATGAGCGTTAATAGAATTGTATCTGACCCAAAAATTGACCAACAATTTAATGACACAAAGAAATTGACTAGGGATGAACTTCTCACACGTAGGTCCAAAATAATAAAAAATCTAAACGACAGAATCCCATGCGTGACCACATACACAACACATAGGCCTGAAATCAGAAAGGTAATTTACAGACAATCGCACATACTTCAAAAGAAGTCTACCACACACATTCGGTTCCAAACCTCTCTGTAACGGTCACGTACACACACACACAGGGGGGAGGATAGTGACCACTGCGCTCCACCCTCACCCCTGGCCCTGCCTACTTGCCTCACGAGTCCTGATGACAGGGGACAACTGGACGGCAGTCCCTAACTTAGAATACGTGCGGGAAGGACAGACAAGACAAATAACGGATAGTGAACGGACCGGGTCAAAACCAAGAGGACAACGCAGTACAGAGGGATAAGCAAAGAAAGGTCAGGAGAAGCCGGGGTCATAAATACCAGGAGAGTCGAGAAGTACCAAAGGAGTCCGCAAAGAATAGTCAGGTGGAAGCCGAGGTCAATATACCAGGAAGGATGCGCAGTACAGGAGGAGCAGGCAAAGGATCGTCAGGGAACAGGATCAGGTAAGTACACAGGTATCCAACAACTGCCAGGAGCCTAAATTAACAGGCAACCTGTGGCCAGCAGGCTGCCTGTATTTATAGTGGGGAGTGAGGGTCATGTGACGTGGCCAGCGTCACATGACCGACAGACCGACTAGTCAAGCACCGAGTGATCAGCTCGGCGCTCAAGGCAGACCTAGGAGCGGGGAGCCTCCCAGCTAGCAAAGCCGCCCTGGGAACAAGGTCAAACACAGATCCTTGCTCTCGAAGCTAAGCAGCAGGTCTGCGGCTGATGGGAGACCGAGTGCGCCTTCGGAACCCCGTTACACTCTCATTTCATACAAACGGCCAATGAATATACAGGATCATTTGATCCGATCAGACCTCGGCCCCAAGAATATTAACTTACAAACCACTATTACAGGAAGCCCCAACCCAGGTACATATCTCTGCCTCAGCTGCGCCCAATTTGGCAATGTCACCAAGAGCCCATCATTTACCCATCTGTCCTGTGGGAGAAAATATACCATCAGAGGCCATTTCTCGTGTGTAACGAGCTTTGTAATCTATCATATCAAATGCCCGTGCGGGCTTGGCTATGTGGGGGAAATAACCCAGAAAATCGAAGACAGGATAAGCCAACATAAGTACAATATTCGCATGGGTAAGAGGGAAGCTCCACTAGTGGAACACTTCCATGATTACAAACATACTTCCAGCCAACTCCGGTTTTCAGTGATCGACTGGGTCTCTCTACCCAGGAGGGGGCAATCATGAAGACACTTAACACATTAGGGAAATGCAATGTGTTCAGAGCCTGGAAACCCGCTATCCAGAGGGCCTCAATAGAAACAGATTTGCATGATTTTACTTCTATTTCTAATGATTGTGTACTATTCTCTTCACAGGACCTCGCTCAGGTCTAGTATCGGGTGCCGACACCGGAGAAGCACAAACCGGGTCCTTTTGAATAACATTGTGATATTGTATGAAATGTCTGATGTACACATTGATATACTGTCTTGACCTCGTTCTCCTATAATACACACCTTTCCTACTCGTCCGGATACTTGGCTTTAACCCTAAACTACTGTTGGTACCGTACATATTGTCATCACCATATACATCTTCTTATCTTTCTAAAATGGATGCTCAAGTTCATATACCCATTCCAAAGGTGGCCAATCAATCCCGCATACGCCCAATCCCCAAAACCATCCAGAACAGCTAATTAACTTTTTCTATTGCGATCTTTCCCCACATCGGTCCTCCCTACATTGTACTCCATGGACTAATATGTCAGCACTGTGTGCCACTGTCACGGCTGTAAGTGAGCAACAAGAGCCTACACAGTGAATAGCAACTGACCGGACCCAAACTAGGGAGGATAAAGGGTGACCCCTGTCAGACCCTAAAAGCTCTCCCTAAGCTGCTAAGCACATGTCCGGATCCAGATGGTGGATCGAGACATGCCCGCGTACCTAAGGCCGATGACCACGGAAACCCCTACAATAGTGGAAGGGGCACGGCCATCGGTGCCCTGCTCAGTATATGGACGGAACCGGGGTCGCCTCGGATCCAGTCAGCAAAGAAACAGAAACACAAAAAGTCTGAACACTTAACTGAAGGAGCTGCAGCTGCAGTGAAAACAGATCCAAAGTCAGCAGACAATATCCGAAGTACTTGCTTCAGCAGAACACAGATCCAGTGAAAAGATATCACACAGGTGAAGATGCTCAAGCGAGAGATACAGCTCAAATGAAAAGTATAATCCGCACCTCTACAAAGGAGGAGGGGTGATTTAAAGGCAGCGAAATCAAACACAGGAGGGACAGCTGGGAGGAAGGAAACAGAAAATAAAGACCTCATCACAGGGGCGGAGAAACAGGGCAGAGGGAACTCCTCCAAGTTCTAGTAGTGACATCATCACAGGGGTGGAGAAACAGAGCTGTGAGAACGTCTCAAAGCTCTGGTAGTGACAGCCACTGAGGCAGTTGCACTGCCCTGATAATTATTTAATGACTACCCACTAATTGACCCTTCTATAGCACTCACACTCCATTTCCTGTGTGGTATTTTTTACTCTTTTATGGGAATCTATACATGCATAAAACACAGTACCAACACCAACGCCCTTTTCTAATATGGTGCTTTAATATTCACAATACACGCATATTGGGCTGCCAACTGAGGTCAGTATTATGCTTCAACACTGCGCCTCCTTCTGCACATGCTCATTGCCACCGCTCCATCCTGACATGGCTCCTGAACACCAAGCATCCCCTGCGCACCTGCATCCAAGATGGCGCCTGACATTTATACACAGCCTGGTGCTGGATACAAGGAACTTCCACCATATGACGCAACGGGGTCGCACCCGCACACGCATAACAACCTCCGATTGGAAAACACTACCAGGGGCTAGGCTTAAAAGGAAGATTCTCCGCCATGCCACATGCAATGAGCCTACACGCGGCCAGACTACACTGCAGGTAACTCCGCTCTGCCATCCTAGGTCTCTTTCCTGCCCTCCACATGCCGTGGCATCTTTCCACCTGTATATCTCTTGTTAGTTATCCCCAGGCTACTCTGTCCTCCCTGGCTGCCCTTTCTGTATTCCTCCTATTCATATGAGATCTTACCACCATCCCCATTACAACAATCCTGACACTACTACAATACCACTGACATTTGTAGATTTACAATTAGGCTACTTTCAAACTTGCGTTTTGGGCGGCTCCGTTATGGATCTGCAAAAACAGATCCATTACCATAATACAATATCCGTTTGTATTTTCTGTAAAACTAGTTTCACACTAGCGGCAGGGGATTCCGGCAGGCTGTTCCGATGGGATCCGTCCTGTCGCTAGTTCACGTGTGCCCCAGGAATGCTGCTCCATTCCCAATGACTATAATGGGGGCGGGGGTGGAGTTCTGGCAGCGCACGGCGAGAGGCACCTGGACTAAAAGTACTGCATGTACTTTTATTATAGTCAATAGGGACGGAGCAGAAGTCTGGGGGCACACGTAAACTAGCACCAGGACGGATCCGACAGGCTGTTCAGTTCACCCGACGGAACAGCCTCCCGGCCTCCCCTGCCGCTAATGTGAAAGTGCCCTAACAAAGCCAAGATGGATCCGTCATGAACTCCATTGAAAGTCAATGGGAGACGGATCCATTTTCTAGTGTGCCAGATCGTGTCAGAGAAAACAGATCCATCCACATTGACTTACATTCTGTGCCAGGACGTATCCGTTTGGCTCAGTTTCATCAAGCGGACAGCAAAACGTGCAGGCAGCGTTTTGGTGTCCGCCTTCAGAGCGGAATGGAGACTGATCAGAGGCAAACTAATGCATTCTGAGCGGATCCTTTTCCATTCAGAATGCATTAGGGCAAAACTCACAAATGGAAAGCCAAAACACGAGTGTGAAAGTAGCCTAAGCCTGCAAATATAATAGGCCTGCTATGCATTTTTTATTTTATGATTATCAAAACCTGTCTTGTTTGCCTCACTCTACATCATATTGTCATATATAGGAACCTTGTCCTCCCTGATTCAGCCTTGCTTCCATTTATTACTATTATTTCCAATCTTTTCGCTTTTTAAGTTATCTGCGAATGAGTATATGAATTGATTCAGGTTCTAGATCATGTAATTATAACTTTTGAATCATGCTACGTTGTTTCTTAATTATGTATTTCTTTACTACTAGGCCAATGCTCTGTCGGGGATATAAAGCAAAAGGCTTTATATAAAAGAAAGCATCAAATGAAAAATTTCAAAAGGTGTTTGATCCTGGAGGTGGACATATAAACCACCTCAAAAAGAATTTGTTGTTATTTTTTTTTAATAATTGTATATTTATTAAAGAGTTGTTGTTAATTTAATTATGTTATGCAATCAGTAAAATATGGTACAGGCGTCTATGCAAAAATATAAATGATTTATTATACAATAATTCAGAATACAATCGAAACTTAATGAATATAAAAGTCAATAATATGCAATAACACCAATACCAACGTATACACGATACATCTGAAACATAAAATGTAATACGATCCGTCTCGACGACTATTATTAGATATAAAACTCGATAATGATAATGATAGATATGAACCCTTGCTCCTCATAAACTATGACAGATCTCGGATAATCGGGTAGTATTGCCACACAACTTATAAATTATTAAGCCTGATGTGGCTATGGAATTAATATTCTAATTAGAGATTCCCTCTGATATTAATATTAGGTCTCTTATTCAGTAATATGCATCTTTACTGAATAGCCATAATATTGATGTAGTACATCTACTATACATCCGGAATACAACAGGGAGTTTTCGAAATATCAGGCTAATTAATTTGTATCAACACTACACGGAATAAAGTTATATGTTACCTGAGAATGCAGATGATGTGCAAAGACTAAGGGAAGTCTGTTCTGGTCATTGGGATTTTTCTCCTGGGTTTTCTTTGATTCTCTGTGTTTTCCTTGTTCCCCCTGTCTTTTCTCCTGTTGCTCTTTTTTTCCATCATGTGTGTGTGGTTTATGATTACAAACGTATCAGTTAGACACACCTTCCTATCTTGGAGTTTTCCAATCATTGTCGGCTAGACGTGTACATATAATAATGACGGTGATGTCATTGTATTACCCAAAATGCATTTCTGCTGTTGATGTAATGTTACTCATTTACCCCTAGGTGACAGTATTAACTAAGCTATTAGTATCATTCTAGTAACAGTTAAATATCCAAGTTTGACATTATCTCACATTCTATACACATGACATATGGAACCTTAAATCAGAGCTCCAGGGATTAGTTCTGACATGTAAACAAACTAAAACACAGACATTTGGGTACCACTGAGATGTTTCTCACACTCTCAGATTTATGTACCGATAATAATATAATGAACCTTGTTCTCTCACAGACATCTGTGCCTCCTCTGCTACTCCAATGGATGATTGATGGTTAGTTAAAATAACACATCTATCCCTAGACAGAGACTCATTAACAAGGTTCGCACTTTAAATTCTTCTCACCATGCTTTAGGAGTATATGCATTCCTAGTGAGAAATATATAAGATAACAGATACATAAACGTCCTTCATAATAGTCAATATAAAACAATACATAGGTCTTATTGATTTTCTTATACAAACAAAACTAAGGTTGATTATACGTGTATATAGATATTACAGATTTTCTGCTTCATTAATAGATATCAAACTGTATAGGTAATTAGCATCAGCTGCATCCAGAGAATATCCTTATCCCAGTCATAAATCCAAAAGGAGACAAGAATGCCTCTTCTCAGACTGGTACATTCATGAGAAAATAAACCTTATGAACAGTGTCCTTTCCATTAACTTCTCTCGGCCATCTTTAAAATACATAACATGGTGAATATAACACACATGGCCTACTATATTTCAAATCCATTATAGTAAAGATATTTGGTATAAATGCTGTACACCTATGGAAAAGCACAACAGCTCATTTTAAACCTTGTCTAGAGAGCTCAACTCCAACTCCATTGGTTCTTTCTTTTTCTTCCTTGTTTCCCCATTTTTTTATTTATTATCCTCCAATCATGTGATATGTGGGTAAAAATTGCTAGTGATTACTAGCCAAAAATACTACAAAGAAAAAAATGTGGGGGGTTCAGTCAGCACAACCCTGTATGCAGGTGCACATTGCTATGGCGAAATACACATACAAAAGCAAAAACACAAATGCAATCACACTCTGCAACCAGCACTCTGCCCTGCCTCTATGCTGGATGCTGAATGAGGCATTAGTGTACATTTTGGCCAAAGCGTAATAAGCCACTCACCATGTCAAGGTCGCCTCTATGAGTGGTCCCTAACACTAGTTCCTATCTGTTATGGGCAATGGCTTGCCCACATATAATGTACCATTTATATCTTCTTACAATCATGTATATATATAACAAAACCCTGTTTGGATCATGCAATAGATTTATCTCAATATAACCATGTCATTTTTTCCTTGTAATCATGTATTGAATTCCTGCAATTATGTATTGAACTATGAAAATTGTGGGATTTTACTAGTCTATGACGTAAAGTCATGATTTTATGAAAGACACGGAGGCGAGTATTGCTATAACTTCCTTTACTGACAACCACAGCAGCAAAGAAAAAATGAAGGTATTAGCATATTGCCATGGTAACTGTCCCTCCCCACACAGTAGACCCTATATAATGTCCAACAGTCTTCACCACTTCCTCTTTCTTGGCGAATGCCACCTCCATCAACAACGACTCCTGGAACCCTCACACGGAGACCTCAGGAAAAACTGGAAACCTCAAACGGAACACCGGAGAGAACACGACCGGAACCATCCTAGGAACCGAAGGTCAACCAAACGAGTCCTCCTGCAAACGGAACAGCCGAACTGGAAAGGTAAACAGACCACACAGGATCACCTGGAAGCACCACACCAGACAAGTCAACCTGCAAGAAAACAAAAGTGCATGAAAGGAAAACGCTCCATACAAATGAACAACCGCCACCTGCAACTCAATCAAAAGTTATCAACATAAATCAGTCAAACGACACAGTATCAATTAAACAATCAATAATCCAAGGGAGGGAAAACATCAAGGGAGGGCAATACTCGCCTCCGTGTCTTTCATAAAATCATGACTTTACGTCATAGACTAGTAAAATCCCACAATTTTATTTCAAGACACGGAGGCTTCCTATTGCAAGTTCAAAGCTGCATAACCATTGAAGAAAAAACATGAGGAGCAGGACGAAAATAAAACTCTTTAAAAGTCGAAACTCGAGACCAGTCGGCGATCCTCATAATGTCCTCCAAGCGAGCCCCCGACATCATCATAGAAGTAGAAGCAGCGCTTCTAGTGGAATGAGCGGTGAAAACAGAGGTATCAACCCCTGCCAACGACATACACCACTTGACCCAACGAGCCAAAGTGGGAGTAGCGACCGGAGAAAACGGACGCCGGTAAGAGAGAAACAACTGATAACTCTCAGACGACCTATGGCCAGAGGTACGAGTCTCATACTCCCGGAGGCAAGCAACCGGACAAAGGTTAGGAACGGAAGGGAAACTGGGATAAGACACAGAGCGGATGTGGGTCTTGGTACGGCGGGAAATATTGAAAGTAACCCCCTCCGGGTAAAAAGACCTAGCATCGACATCCAATGCCCTGACATCCGAAACCCTCTTGCAAGAAATCAGGCAAAGGAGGGTAACCAACTTGGCAGAAAGTTGGCGAAGAGAAAGCTGAGAGTTAGAAGGCCAGGCAGCGAAAAAATCCAACACCAGGGAAACATCCCAGGTGGAAGAAAAACGCGGCCGTGGAGGGCGCGACAAACGGGAACCCTTGAGAAGGCGACAAACCAGAGGGTGTTGCCCGGCAGGCCGACCCTCGAAGCCCAGATGGAAAGAAGAAATCGCAGACCGATAAAGGTTGATGGTCCGGTACGCCTTACCTTCCTCGAACAAAGAAGTCAAAAACTCTACAATGTCAGAGACAGGGGCTGAGCGGGGATCCACACCCCGTGTGACGCACCAACCAGTCCATGCTCGCCAGGCCGCTCTATAGGCCCTTCTGGTGCCAGGAGCCCACGACTGCTCCAAGAGTCTTCTAGCAGCGTCCGAAAGCTCCTCGCTCTGTCCGAAACGCCTGATATCCTGCAAGCCAGTAGACGGAAGGAGCCTTCCAGTAACAGCGGATGTTGTGCGCCTGCGGAGTCCAAAAGAAGGTCCGGAAAATCCGGCAGAAACAACGGCGGCAGGATGAGAAGGTCCATCAGGTGAGGGAACCATGACTGGGAGGTCCAGAACGGCACAATCAACACCAACTCCGCCTGTTGCCAACGGACCTGAGTCAGGACCCGAGGGATCATCGCAAATGGCGGAAATGCGTAGAGTAGTGGTCCGTGCCAATCCTGCAGGAACGCGTCCACGGCCTCTGCGTCTGGATCCGGACGCCAACTGAAGAAACGCGGCAACTGGGTGTTCAGCCGTGACGCAAACAGGTCTATACAGAACGGACCCCAGAGGGATGAGATATGAGAGAACACCCGACCATCTAACCTCCAATCGCTGCCATCCCTGAGATACCGAGAGCTCCAGTCCGCTTGGACGTTCTGAAGACCGGGGAGATACTCCGCCACCACCGTCACCTGTTGATTGAGACAAAAGGACCAGAACTCCTTGGCCAAATGTGATAACATGCTCGAATGCGTACCGCCCATGGAGTTGACATACCGGACAGCCGACACGTTGTCCATGCGAAGGCGAATGCAGGCGCTGGCACTGTGCTTGGCAAAACTGCGGACAGCAAAAGATCCGGCCAGGAGTTCCAGGGCGTTGATATGGAGTGAGGCCTCCTCCTGAGACCAAGGACCTCCAGTGGAAATGCCGTCGCAGTGGGCCCCCCACCCGAGAAGGCTGGCGTCGGAGTCGATGGTGAAATCCGGACGAGGACCGCAGATCGCTTTCCCATTCCATGCCTGAAGGTTCGCAATCCACCAGCGCAGCTCGTCCCGCGTCTCGGGATCCAGTGAGATCGAATCCGCGTACGAAGCCCCGGTCTGTAGGTGCGCATGCTTCAAACGCTGAAGGGCCCTGTAATGGAGAGGAGCCGGGAACACCGCCTGGATGGATGAGGAGAGGAGTCCTATGATCCGCGCCAGGTGACGAAGAGTAATCTGTTGGGCAGCCAGCGTCTTGCGTAGCTCCTTGCGTATGTCTCGGACCTTCGCCAGAGGCAGGCTGAGGGTTTCCATGACGGAGTCCACCGAAAACCCGAGGAACTCCATAACTCTGGACGGTTCCAGGGATGACTTCTCGTGGTTGATGAGGAAACCCAGACGGGATAGAAGATTCATAGTCACCTGCAACTGCGAGCGGAGGACAGCGGGGTCCTGGGCCATAAGAAGGAGGTCGTCCAGGTAGATGACTAACCGGATGCCGCGACTGCGGAGCCAAGCTACCACGGGGCGCATGACCTTGGTGAAACACCAGGGGGCCGAAGACAAACCGAAGGGAAGGCAGGTGAAACGCCAAACCCGACCTTTCCATAGGAAACGGAGGAGATCCCTGGATGTCCTCTCGACCGGGACCGTGAGGTAGGCATCCTTCAAGTCCAACTTCACCATCCAATCCCCCTGAAGGAGGAGGTCCCTGAGTAGGTGAATCCCCTCCATCTTGAAGTGCCTGTAACGTACAAACCTGTTTAGCGGTTTGAGATTTATGACGGGGCGCATCTGCCCCCCTTTCTTTCGCACCAAGAAAATACTGCTGAGCAGACCTACCGAAGGGTAAGGCACCAACTCGATTGCGTCCTTGAGATAAAGGTCCGAGAGCTCCTTGTCTATGGCTAGAGCTGCCGGTCCTGACGTAGGAATATGAGGGGGAGCAGGGAGATGATAAGGGGACTGAACCAGTTCTATCTGGAAACCCTGGATAGTTGCTAACACCCAGCTGTCCGACGTGATTGATTCCCAGGCACGAGAAAAAAGTCGGAGTCTGCCCCCTACACGAACTGGAGAAGAAAACAGACGAGGAACACTTACCAAGGGGACGACGGAAACCGGAACTTCCTCTGAACGGTCTTCGGGTAGGAGCACCTCGGTACGGGAAGAAGTTCTGCGAAGGCCTTGTGTCCTGGAAGGAGGATCTTTGAGCAAAAGGTCTCTGACCATAGGAGCCTCTGCCCGAGCCTCGGGCATGGAAGGAGGAGCGGCCGGCAGAACGGCCCCTGAAATTGCCGGCCCTAGAGGAAAAACGGCCCTGGAACACCTTCCTCATGGAAGACTGAGCCTTGTCAAGGGCTGTAAAGGCTCCAACAAATTTCCCCATGTCCTTAATAAAAGAGTCACCAAACAGGAGACCCTGAGCTCCACTACCAGCCTCGGTGAGGGACAAGTTCACCAACTTGGGCTCAATTTTGAACAAAATAGCCTTACGGCGTTCAATAGACAGGGAACTGTTGACGTTTCCCGCTATACAGATGGCCCTCTGGATCCACCCACGGAGATCCTCCGGATCCACAGAGGTGTTTGACTCCCTGGCTATCTCTGCCATGTCAAAAATCTTGGCCAATGGGCCGAAAATATCCAGGAGTTTGTCCTGGCATGCCTTCAAGGCCGATTCAAGGCCCTTCCTGGGGTTCCACCCTGACTTGGATAAAAATTGACCATTTTCGGGTCCACTGACGGGGTCTCACACACCTTATTCGCCACGATGGGTCTGGGGCACTCTGCCTTCATCTTATTGCGTGCCTCTTTTGATAGAGGGCAACGCACCCGAGCCTCCAGGTATTGTGCCACATGGTCCAGGGGAAACCATTCTGAAGACCTAGGGTGGTGGAGGTGGTCGGGGTCAAAAAGGGGGTCCCCAAGGGGGTCAGTCAGGACGCCCGAAGGACCCTGTATAGCGTCCGAAGACGACGTGCCCAGAGGTGCAGAGTTAGGAGCCGACACAAGGTCGGTTGGGCCAGAATCGGACGGCTCGTCCTCAGGGAAATCCATGTCCTCAAATCTCACCTCCTCATCAGAGCCGACATCAGAGTCGATCTCATTTTCAGGGTGCGTTCTCGCACACTTCCAACTCCGCGCCCGTTCTGCCCGGCGGGATGAGGCTCTTTTGCGCGATAACGCGCTCTCTTGGGTGGCATTGGTCTCACCAGTCAAAGTGGTTCTGGAGGTGTGAGGAACAGGTAAGTCAGCCTGTAATGTGTCATTAGAGACACCAGGACGTGCTGCGAGGGCATCAGAAATGGACCTGGTCAGGGTACTGGTAACGGTCCCCATAGCAGCCATAATGGCTTCAGACACTGACCGCTGAAAGGCCTCTGCGGAGAATGCGGACTCAGCGGGTGTAAGAGCAGGAGGAGAGACCTGTGCGTCTCTCTCTGACTCCAGGGGGTGCTCAGAATGTGACATGATCACTGCAGTAAAATCGACACACTCCCAGGGAAGAACGATTAGTGGGCTAATAGATGGGCCACTCAGGATGGATGCACTAACTACAGCAACCTAAACGCTAATGGCACACAGAGGGTAGTCACCCAGACAGTGTGCAAGGAGCGGCGCGAAAAACCGGAGCAAGCCGAGGGCGGAAGTAGGCGTGGCTAGCACGAGTGGAAGAAACAGCACTAGGGGAAAAGGAAAAAGACCACAAGAAAATGGCCGCCGCGAGATCCCGAGCCGAAATCTCGCGGGAATACGGCTCCAGCACTAGACGCCGGCTGGAGGCCGAGGAAGATGGCGGTAAGCAATGAAACGAACCGGACCCCACCAGAGCAAGAGAGGGGAACGGGGACACGTGCGATCACGCAGGGGAGAAGGCGATAAGAGGGTAAGCCAAAACGGCCCCCGATCCCGCCCCCGGAATGGAGACAGGAGCGGGAGGCACAGGGGGAGATCAGGGGCGACCGCAGGAAAAACCTGTGGAATAAAAACCTAAAGGGAGAAACGTAATAGCACAAAATAGAAAAACTAAATAGAAAACGAAATACCCCTGCGACAAAACGAATATTAACCCAAGCAGAGAACACAAAACGGAATTATAACACCTATAACAATGCTGCAAGATCAGTTAGGGTACTTAGCTTGTGGCAGCAGCAAAGAAAGAGGAAGTGGTGAAGACTGTTGGACATTATATAGGGTCTACTGTGTGGGGAGGGACAGTTACCATGGCAATATGCTAATACCTTCATTTTTTCTTTGCTGCTGTGGTTGTCAGTAAAGGAAGTTATAGCAATAGGAAGCCTCCGTGTCTTGAAATAAAATTATGGATTTTGTTCTTCTTTTTTTATCATAAGCCTGAAGAAGGGCATCCACAAATGTCCAAAACGTTGCAGTGATGTTGATTATGTACCACTGGTGTTGTAATGAATTAATAAAATAAGCAATTTTCTAAAATATTCCACTGGCATGCTGTCTCCAATACATTCAAAAGTATATACCAAGATCCCCAAGTGGAGGGAGATCACCCTAGAGACATGCCCCCCAAAAGCCATCTGGACGAGTGCTGTGGCCACTACCTTATTTATAAAAAAAAATTTAGGTGTTATATGCCACTCTTTTTTAGGTGTTATATGCCAATGTTTGCTTTTCCCTGAATTAATATTCTGGGCAATGTCGTGAGTATATGTGCTAAAGTTATAATACTTGGGCTAATTCACTTAAATAGTTACAAAATGCTATAAAACGATAACTATAAAATCTGTTTTAATATTAGACCAACGGTTGTTCCTGTGACATACATATGAGGCATATGTTTTAACCTAAAGATGTTGTTTTATAAAGACAACTTCTTTCCATGTACACTTGGGATATATGTCATAAACGGGTTCATTACTTGAGTGCCCTGTATTGTCCAGAGCAAAATAGGATGTTAACAAAGGGTATATCCTGCTGTGGCAGACCCTAGTTCATCCATGCACTGTACTACTTGGTTGGCCACTGCAGGGACTAAATAAATAGAAATGAATGAAGATTTCATACAGTGTAAACTATTTTTGAATATTTCATTGCTGCCCATGATCCATGGTTCATAATGTTTTTTTTTCCTCATTCTCTTAACAGTTTCTGTACTTACTCTATGTGCCTCTGTGTTGTTGTTTTTTTCAGTTGTTTATATTTTGCGCTGCATTTACATTTAATTAATGATACAACAATGTTGTCACTAGAGGGTGAATCTCTTCGGCAGCTCTTCCATTAGACAATTCAATCTTTATTAAAAGAAAATGTGTCATCAGAAAATGACCTATTGTTTTTATGTTTTACATATTTTTAAAGAAGTTTTCATGTCAACATCTATATTTAAACAAAAACCATGAATTTCTGCAGTTTTGCACTGTCCACTAAGCCTTAATAATGGGCGCCACTTCTTGGTCTTTAGAGATCACTGTACTGTAGTTACCTGCTTATCTGTCATTCTAATCCTTCCTGTAAAGGTACCACCTCTGTGTATACATAAGACAGGATCCACCATTCACAATAGGTGATTGTAAAATCTTATCTATTATTCCCTTGTACAATGACCTCTGTACAGGTCACAGAGAATGGCTAGGAAACTCTCCCATATAAGTTAATGAGGTCCCCTCCTGACCATTGTTTCTATGATCCATGAGGCTGCTGTAAAGCAATTTTCTTAATGCTTTCTAAATGCTGTTAAGAACAGTTCAGGCAAAATGTGCATCCCCATAATCAGGAAATAGAATTAAAAAAATTGGCAGAAAAACATTTTGGTGACACATTTCCTTTAAAGAGAACCTGTCACCAAGAAATGGTATCTGCAGTTAGCTGTCACGTACTCACCTGTCCGTGCTCCGGTGGTATTCCAGGCCTCTCTGTTGCAGCGCAGCCAGACAAACGGGCTGGTTAGCCTATCAGGGAGCAGAGACGCCGGACCACACAGCTTCACAATCTTCCTGTCAGTGAAAAATTTAACAGGCAGCTTCTTGCTGCAGGTGCGTGTGATTGTTCTTCTTTGCTACACTAGCATTTGTACTTTTAAGAAGTATAGATCTTGACATTTGCTTGAACTTTGTCTAAGGTAGATCATCAAAGTAGGTAGGGACTGTAGCTGGTTGGAGACTAGGGGGCACATTATTCCCTATCTATGTTAGGCCTCTTTCACACGGGCGTCTTATTTTTGGCCCGGATAAGAGGCGGGTGCTTTGCGGGAAAATGCGCGATTTTTCCGCGCGAGTGCAAAACATTGTCATGCGTTTTGCACTCGCGTGAGAAAAATTGCGCAAGTTTGGTACCCAAACTTGATGTTCTGAAGATTGTATTATTTTCCCTTATAACATGGTTATAAGGGAAAATAATAGCATTCTGACTACAGAATGCATAGTACAATAGTGCTGGAAGGGTTAAAAAAATAAAAAAGTTAACTCACCTTATCCTCTTGTTTGCGTAGTTCGTTCCCGGTCTGTTCTTTGCTAGCTGTGGGCTTGGGCTGAATGACCTGTGGTGACGTCAGATCACATGCTCCAATCACATGGTCCATCACCATGGTGATGGAGCATGTGATCTGACATCACCACAGGTCCTTTAGCCCAAGCCCACAGCTAGCAAAGAACAGACCGGGAACTACGCGAACAAGAGGATAAGGTGAGTTAACTTTTTTATTTTTTTAACCCTTCCAGCACTATTATACTATGCATTCTGTAGTCAGAATGCTATTATTTTCACTTATAACCATGTTATAAGGGAAAATAATACAGTGAATAGACTGTCACCTAGAACCCATGCGTGAAAATCGCACCGCATCCGCACTTGCTTGCGGATGCTTGCGATTTTCACGCAACCCTATTCACTTCTATGGGGCCTGCGTTGCGTGGATTATCGCACCGCAACGCACAAAGAGGAGCATGCTGCGATTTTTTACGCAACGCATAAGTGATGCGTGAAAATCACCGCTCATGTGAACAGCCCCATAGAAATGAATGGGTCAGGATTCAGTGCGGGTGCAATGCATTCAACTCACACATCGCACCCGCGCGGAATACTCACTCGTGTGAAAGGGGCCTTACAGAAGCATGCTATAGAGCAGGAGGAGCTCAGCAGATGATTATATAGTTTGGTGGGAAAAGATCCAGTAAAACTTATAATTTATATATTTAACTCTCTACTCTTTTTGAACTGAAGACAGCCTCTTTGGCTATTATCAGTGATTTATTCTCTGTGTAAGTGTTTATACAGAGATAGCTGTGAGTAACTGATAAAACCTCCCCCAAGTACAACTGAGCTCAGAAAGAGCACACATTTAAATATATAAATTACAAGTTTTACAGAATCTTTTCCCACAAACTATATCATTCTGCTCAGCACCTCCTGCTCTATAACCTGCTGCCTAATTCAAATTCTAGAATTCGCAAATTTATTGCGAATATTATGCGAAAAATTTGCTAAATATCACGAAAAGGAATATTGCCTATGCTGCTCATCACTACTTATAATCACTTCTTCCAGCTTCATCCTCTGTATAGGGGCAGACTAGCTATGGACCCCACAGAGAAATTTCTCAATGGGTCAATGCCCAGGTGCTACCCAAGCCCTCCTCACCGCTGCCAGCCACATATATGACAATCTGAGGCTCTCTGTAGAGATCAGCGAATCGGATCCATTGAAGTGGAATTATATTGCACCTCATGCTTCGTGGTAGCGAATCGATTTAACCTTAAATAGTGTAAAAAACTAGAGTAATAATACTTACCTCCTCCATTTGCTTGTGACGGGCTGGTGGCTGCCACCTTGATTGAAGATCTCGACCAAAATCCTGTGCGTGGTGACGTATGACATCATCTCGGGCCGCGTGGAATTTTGCGTAAGATCTTCAAGCAAGATGATGGCCGACCTGTTGCGAGCAAATGGAGGCGGTAAGTATGATTTATTTATTTTTTTGATAATTTTAAACTGTATAATTACTCTCAGATGCTGTATGAACTTCAGCATCTGAGGGGTGCAATGATGGGGAGCAGCGCCATTGCAGCTCCCTGTCATTGCACCCACTACTTACAAAAAAATGCATGTGATTAAGTAATTCCTCACAAAGCAATTTTTTTTGTAGAATTTAGCTGAATCGAAGCTGAATTGAATTTATAAAAAGTTCGCTCTGAGTATGAATTATTGCTAGGAAAATTTGGTACTTATACACTTGGCCAGTGCTCGCTGGTGCCCTCCTGTATTTTACTGTATCGCCATCATCAGTATGGTGATACAGTTGAATGCTGTGGCATGGGTAGCAACATTATCTGCTGCAATGTGATATTTGATTCTGCCGAGGCCACATTTTGTGCTGCATTGTGGTATTTGGTTCTACCGGGTCATGCACTATGGTCAGGGCCGGTTTTAGACAAAATGAGGCCCTGGGCAAAATCAAAAGTGTAACTAAAAGTGTAATCAAAATCTTGTAATAATGTACTAACACCAGGCTCGTTTCCCCCCAGCGGAGATTGGGGAAAGCACCCTGTTCTAATAATGAGCCACAGGCTGAACTAGACTTCCAGGCTCATTATTAGTATATCCCAGTTCAGGCCACTAGGTGGTAGCACTGAACTGTGATACAGTGATTTCTATACAGAATAATGGAGCAACGTCCAATATTCTGTATAAGTTACAAACTGATGATTGCAAGTTGTGGTCCACTTAGTAACCTAACACAAAAAAAGGAAACAAAGTTTTGAAAATATTAAAAAGACTTAAAAATTCTAATCACCCCCCCTTTCCCCAAAACAAAAAATAAATAAATAATATTATGGGCATCACTGCATGCTAAAACGCCCATACTATTAAAATATAAATATAAAGTAATCAAGTCTTAGACACCCCAAAATGGTATTCTCAAATATGACAGAACGTCCCACAAAAAATTAGCCCCCTCACATCTCCGTAGACATAACTACATAACTATAAAAAAAAGTTAGGAGGGTCAGAATATCCCGATGAAGTGAGATTCCAAAGTGAGTCCTAATGTTTACAGCACTGACTGAGGCTCCGGTGGCTGCAGGGAGCAGGCCTATAGAGGTCCTGAGCAAGGGTTCTTTTAGGGTTGCCGCCTTTTCCAACAAATAATACTGGTTGCACAAGTTAAAAGGGTCGACGTGAATTAACACGTGTGTTATTTGATCATATTTTACGTTTTTCTCCATTTTTTTTCTATTAAATAAAGCTTTTCAGCTGTGTATTTAAGTTTTATTTAGCCTCTGTTTTTGCTGTGATTTGAACTCATTACCATCTACATTAAAGGGAGAGACCATAACCACTGAGCTACAGAGATCCATGTTACACTACAATAAATATATTATAGCTAAAAACCTTGGTAGTAGTTTCCCATGTATTATGCATTCATATACACTCACCTAAAGAATTATTAGGAACACCTGTTCTATTTCTCATTAATGCGATTATCTAGTCAACCAATCACATGGCGTAACTACCGGGGAGGCAGCTGCTTCGGGGCCCGGCGCCCCGGCAGCGTGTGTGTCAGTTTTATTTTCAAGTTAGTTAAATATCGTGTTCAGGGCCGCTTCACAGCAGCCGCTAGTGTGATCTAATTTTACTGTCTGCTAAAGTCTCCAGGTCGGGGATTCGAACCCACAACCTCCAATCTATCAGTGAATCAGTGGCAAAGCATTTACCCTCACAGCCATAAAGGCTGCATTACAACTGATTGGGGGGAAAAAAAAAAACTACATCTATACACATGACAGCTGCCCAAACCACCTAGCATTGCTATATCTCTATATGACAGCTGCCCCAGCAAACCCAGCTCTACTACATCTATACACATGACAGCTACCGAAACACAGCCAGCTCTGCTACATCTATACACATGACAGCTGCCCCCAACACACTCAGCTCTGCTATATCTCTATATATGACAGCTGCCCCAGCAAACCCAGCTCTACTACATCTATACACATGACAGCTGCCAAAACACAGTCAGCTCTGCTACATCTATACACATGACAGCTGCCCCCAACACACCCAGCACTGCTATATCTCTATATGACAGCTGTCCCAGCACAATCAGCTCTGCTATATCTCTATATATGACAGCTGCCCCAGCAAACCCAGCTCTACTACATCTATACACATGACAGCTGCCGAAACACAGCCAGCTCTGCTACATCTATACACATGACAGCTGCCCCAACACACTCAGCTCTGCTATATCTCTATATATGACAGCTGCCCCAGCAAACCCAGCTCTACTACATCTATACACATGACAGCTGCCAAAACACAGTCAGCTCTGCTACATCTATACACATGACAGCTGCCCCCAACACACCCAGCACTGCTATATCTCTATATGACAGCTGTCCCAGCACAATCAGCTCTGCTATATCTCTATATATGACAGCTGCCCCAGCAAACCCAGCTCTACTACATCTATACACATGACAGCTGCCGAAACACAGCCAGCTCTGCTACATCTATACACATGACAGCTGCCCCAACACACTCAGCTCTGCTATATCTCTATATATGACAGCTGCCCCAGCAAACCCAGCTCTACTACATCTATACACATGACAGCTGCCCCAACACACCCAGCACTGCTATATCTCTATATGACAGCTGTCCCAGCACAATCAGCTCTGCTATATCTCTATATATGACAGCAGCCCCAGCAAACCCAGCTCTACTACATCTATACACATGACAGCTGCCAAAACACACCCAGCTCTGCTACATCTATACACATGACAGCTGCACCAGCACACTCAGCTCTACTATATCTCTATATATGACAACTGCCCCAGCAAACCCAGCTCTACTACATCTATACACATGACAGCTGCCGAAACACAGCCAGCTCTGCTACATCTATACACATGACAGCTGCCCCAGCACACTCAGCTCTGCTATATCTCTATATATCTATCTACTGTATAGCAATACTTAGAGATATATAGATGTAGCAGAGCTGGGTGTGCTGGAGCAGCTGTCATATATAGAGATATAGCAGAGCTGAGTGTGCTGGGACAGCTGTCATATAGAGATATAGCAGTGCTGGGTGTGTTTGAGCAGCTGTCATATGCATAGATGTAGCAGAGCTGGGTTTGCTGGAGCAGCTATCATATAGAGATATAGCAGAGCTGAGTGTGCTGGAACAGCTGTCATATAGAGATATATCTGAGATACTGCTATATCTGTATATGACAGCTGTCTCAGCACATTCAGCTCTGCTATATCTCTATATATGTGCAGCTGTCATGTGCATAGATGTGAGCCAGCTATAACAGTAGAAGTCTCATATTTTTTTCTGTGAGGAGCAAGGCAGCTGGTCTGGTCTAGTGGTTAGCTGCTTTGCCTCTGAAGCAGAAGGTCGTGGGTTTGAATCCCAGCAGAAGCTTTTTCTGAAATACAAGCACTGACTCCATATAAGGACATACAAGGCGGGACACAGGAAGAGGCTGCATCGCATCGCATCGCATCGCATCGCTGACATGGAGGTAAGTAGAAGTGTTTATTTTTATTTTTTTTTAATACCCGACTGTTACTGCCATGGGGGAGCGGGAGGCACCTGATACTGGCAGTGGCACCTGATACTGGCACATGGGGGGAGGGGGGTTGGCACCTGATACTGGCACCTGGGGGGGGGAGGGGGGTTGGCACCTGATACTGGCACATGGGGGGGAGGGGGGTTGGCACCTGATACTGGCACATGGGGGGGAGAGGGGTTGGCACCTGATACTGGCATAGGGGGGGGGCAGGGGAGTGGCACCTGATACTGGCATGGGGGGAGGGAGAGTGGCAGCTGATACTGGCATATGGGGGGGGGAGTGGCACCTGATACTGGCAGTGGCACCTGATACTGGCACATGGGGGGAGGGGGGTTGGCACTTGATACTGGCACCTGGGGGGGGAGGGGGGTTGGCACCTGATACTGGCACATGGGGGGGAAGAGGCACCTGATACTGGCACATGGGGGGGAGAGAGGTTGGCACCTGATACTGGCATGGGGGGAGGGAGAGTGGCACCTGATACTGGCATGGGGGGGAGGGAGAGTGGCACCTGATACTGGCATAGGGGGGGGAGAGTGGCACCTGATACTGGCATGGGGGGGAGGGAGAGTGGCACCTGATACTGGCATATGGGGGGGGAGAGTGGCACCTGATACTGGCACCTGGGGGGGAGGGGGGGTTGGCACCTGATACTGGCACCTGGGGGGAGAGAGTGGCACCTGATACTGGCAGTGGCACCTGATACTGGCACATGGGGGGAGGGGGGTTGGCACTTGATACTGGCACCTGGGAGGGAGGGGGGTTGGCACCTGATACTGGCACATGGGGGGAAGAGGCACCTGATACTGGCACATGGGGGGGAGAGGGGTTGGCACCTGATACTGGCATGGGGGGGGAGGGAGAGTGGCACATGTGGGGAGATGGCACTATGATACTGGGACATGTGGGGGGGGAGAGGCACTTGATACTGGCACATGTGGGGAGATGGCACTATGATACTGGGACATGTGGGGGGGGAGGCACTTGATACTGGCACATGATGGGGGGGCATCTATGGGGACACTTACTGGCACATTATTGGGGGGCATTATGGGGGACAGTAGGCCGGCAGCCTATCAGAGGCCGGACACTGAGGGGCATCTACCGGGGCACTATATATGGGGCATTTTATACTGGTACATTATGGGGGGCACTAGCAGGAAGGGGGGAGAGGAGCACTATGGGGGAATTTACTGGGGGCACTATATAGGGGTATTTTATACTCGCACATTATGGGGGCACTATGGGGACATTAGCTCAACTGGGGGCATTACAAGGGGGTATTTTTGCACTGTCACATTATAAGGAGAATTATTTCTACTGGGGGGGCATTATGGTGGGCTTTATTACTCCCCCATGGTATGACCCCCTAGTAGCAGCACCAGCCTCTCCCTGCTCTGCTATCCCTCTGCCCCTTCTCCAAATCCTTATTATAAAATCTTTCTCATTAGGATAAAACACAACATCAGCTCCGCCGAGCCCCCGGCCAAAGTGTGGAAGTGAAGTCCGAGATCCCCAAGGGCCAAGTAACTGTAAGTGTTCATATGAAATATGTTTATGTTATACACACATAGCATACACTGTGCCCCACAATGTACAGTATACCTCTACACTGTGCCCCACAATGTACAGTATACCTCTATATTGTGCCCCACAATGTACAGTATACTGCTACACTGTGCCCCACAATATACAGTATACCTCTACACTGTGCCCCACAATGTACACCTCTACACTGTGCCCCACAATATACAGTATACCTCTACACTGTGCCACACAATATACAGTATGCCTCTACACTGTGCCCCACAATATACAGTATGCCTCTACACTGTGCCCCACAATATACAGTATGCCTCTACACTGTGCCCCACAATATACAGTATACCGATACACTGTGCCCCACAATATACAGTATACCGCTACACTGTGCCCCACAATATACAGTATACCGCTACACTGTGCCCCACAATATACAGTATACCTCTACACTGTGCCACACAATATACAGTATACCTCTACACTGTGCCACACAATATACAGTATACCTCTACACTGTGCCACACAATATACAGTATACCGCTACACTGTGCCACACAATATACAGTATACCGCTACACTGTGCACACAATATACAGTATACCGCTACACTGTGCCCCACAATATACAGTATACCTCTATACTGTGCCCCACAATGTACAGTATACCTCTACACTGTGCCACACAATATACAGTATACTCTACACTGTGCCCCACAATATACAGTATACCGCTACACTGTGCCAAAGGAGTGGGGTTTACACAGGAGGAGGGAGATGCGAAGCGCGCTGGGGGGGCCCTTACAAATATTTGCTGTGGGGCCCAGTCACTTCTAGTTACTCCCCTGCACATGGCAGTTGCTTCAATGCATGTAGGGCTGTGGTCCTGGTCAAGACAATCTCCTGAACTCCAAACTGAATGTCTGAATGTGAAAGAAAGGTGGGCTACAACTTGAGAAGACCCTATCAGGTACCACTCATCTCCACTACAAATAGGAAAAAGAGGCTACAATTTGCACAAGCTCACCAAAATTGGACTGTTGAAGACTGGAAAAATGTTGCCTGGTCTGATGAGTCTCGATTTCTGTTGAGACATTCAAATGGTAGAGTCCGAATTTGGCGTAACAGAATGTAAACATGTATCCATCATGCCTTGTTACCACTGTGCAGGGTGGTGGTGGTGGTGTAATGGTGTGGGGGATGTTTCCTGGGCAGACTTTAGGCCCCTTAGTGCCAATTGGCCATTGTTTAAATGCCACTGGCTACCTGAACATTGTTTCTGACCATGTCCATCCCTTCATGACCACCATGTACCCATCCTCTGATTGCTACTTCCAGCAGGATAATGCACCATGTCACAAAGCTCGAATCATTTCAAATTGGTTTCTTGAACATGACAATGAGTTCACTGTACTAAAATGGCCCCCACAGTCACCAGATCTCAACCCAATAGAGCATCTTTGGGATGTGGTGGAACGGGAGCTTCGTGCCCTGGATGTGCATCCCTCAAATTTCCATCAACTGCAAGATGGTATCCTATCAATATGGGCCAACATTTCTAAAGAATGCTATCAGCACCTTGTTGAATCAATGCCAAGTAGAATTAAGGCAGTTCTGAAGGCAAAAAGGGGTCCAACACCGTATTAGTATGGTGTTCCTAATAATTCTTTAGGTGAGTGTATTTTAGAGGTATTATTTTATATTTTTTTAGTAATTACATATTTATTTTGTACCATAAATTTTTTTACAATTACAAAAAAATATATAAAATAATATTTCAGCTATATACCAATACCTAATACATAACAAACTACTATGAGGTTTTTCTGCAGCAGTTTAATATTGAGCTCTATAGCTCAGTGGTTAAGGTCCTTCCCTTTAATGTAGATGGTTGTGAGTTCAAATCTCAACACAAACATTTCATACAATAGAGGCTAAATTCTTAAATGCACATGGTGTCCCCAAGCATACTGACAATGCTAGGGGATACCCCCTTCATGTTCATAGCACTGACTCCATATATCTGTATGGACACAGCCATTTATGGAGTTAGAGCAGGGACTCCTGAGCCGGGACCTGGAGTCCCAACTCTTCAGCAACACTGCCAGAGTCCCAGTGATCTGCTGCCCTGATGTTCGGCAGCACTGAAGCAGGGGGCCCTGGGCAATTGCCCAGTCTGCCAGCCCTGGCTATGGTATTGCTGCCCCTTCTACTTCTGTTACCCCTGCCTACTTGTGTTGGCCTAACTTAATTTGAACCCGCCTACAACATGGACCCACTTTTATTTATTTTTTTAAGTTCCTAGTCTGCCCCTGGTTTCCAGCACTGCCGGCTGCCATGAACAATAGATTGTGTCAGACCACCACCAATCTAATATTGATGATCTATCATGAGGATAGGCCACCAATGTCTAAGTTCTGGAAATCCGCTTTTAGTTTGAAAAAGTCTCTGTGTTACAATATGATCGTATTAATATGTCGACTCACATTTTAGGAACAAGACAAATAGAGCACAAAGAAGTCAAAATGGATATGCAAATGAATGCATCTTTGTGTTTTCTCTGAAATTATGTTTGCCCCCCGCTTAAAAAAGGAGCTAAAAGTGAATAAAGAATTCACACATACATTAAACCAGCACTCTTGATTTACTTGCTCCAATAATTCTGCTATGAACAAGAAATGCGCAGAGGCCATTTGTAATAGTAAGTGAGTTTACACACTATTATATTGCATGCATTAGATAATTCCAAACACATTCTGTTATAACTGCAATGTGAAAATTGTCTGTAGCGATCATTTGCACCTGATCACTTCTATTATAATTGAATGAGGTCAGGGAGACAAATTGTATGAAGCATACCAATGAATGGATTCCCAATTTCAGACTGCAGGACATGCTATGAAAGAATTGATTTCATATAGAAGCGCAAGGAGGTATTTTCCATTGGCATGTTCCATAGGAATTGTGGCACGCTTCATGTAATACAGTATAACAGAGACATTCTCCTCAGAAGCAGTGCCACACAGTGTACTATACAAACCTTCCATACAGGAGACTATCAGAACCGCTTTAGGGCCTTCTATATAAAGCCAAATAGTAGAATTTACCAAGGACAGAAGTTGTCAGACAAACCTGAATTGTTTTAATAAAGACATGAGTAGAAGATTGGATTTTGCAAAGGCTTCATATTGTCCCTAATATGTTAATAGATAAAATAAGATCTATAGGCCTCGGCTATTTTGGTTTTGTAAATTTTAGAGTGAAAAAAGGAAAGGAGTATCTTGAAAATGTATGGGAACCCAAGGAGATTTGAGCACTCAGATAACTTTGACCGAAGTCTTAGACCTTAAATAGTCTGTTATGGTTAAGGCTTATTCACAATCAGAATTAAGAAAAGCTACGTGATACAAATTTCAAAGCTATATAAATACCCAGACTCCTCTAACTTTATCCCCAAAAAACAGCAGCAATGGCTTCTTCTAAATAGCTGCCTAACAAAATGAAAATGGTGGAAGCCTTAAAGCAGGAGAAGGTTATAAAAAGATAGCAAAGTGTTTTCAGGTTGCCATGTCCTCAGTTTGGGTAATTAAGAAATGGCTGTTAAAAGGAACAGTGAAGGTCAAGAGAAGGTCTGGACGGTCTGTAGCCAAAGGCACAGGAAAATTTCACAGGAAAGGGGAAGAATGGATTCAATGAAATTCCAGCAAATACAGGAAGCAAACATAACACCGACTGTAAAAATGCTGTTGAAAAGAGGATGGCTTCTACAAATGGATAATTATCCAAAATGCACCTCAAAATCCCCAATAGACTACCTCAAAAGGCACAAGTTGAAGGTTTTACCATGGTCCTCCCAGTCCCCCGATCTGAACATCATTGGAAATCTGTGGACAGACCTCAAAAGAGCAGTGCATTCAAAAAGGCCTAGGAATCTCACAGAACTTGAAGACTTTTGCAAGGAAGAATGGATGAAAATCCTTCAAACAAGAATTGAAAGACTCTTGGCTGGCTGCAAAAAGTGTTTAAAAGCTGTGATACTCACCAAGGGGGGTGCTACTAGGTACTAACCATGCCGAGTTCCCAAAGTTTTACTTCAGGACCTTTTTCTTTTCTTGTTATTTAAAGAAAGTAAAAAGTGGGAAAAAAAGTTTTTGCCTAAAATACAAAGAGAATGTGTCATCTTTAACTTTATGCTTTTTAGAGATCATTTCATCATCAACTTGCATAACTGTTCACGGTAACAGTAATTTTGACCAGAGGTGCCCAAACTTTTGCATGCCACTTGTACAAGCTGACTTGGACACTTGTTTAGGCATCGACATGGCCAATGAGATTCATTGTGGATAAATTTCAAGTTATGCATCTAGGTAGTAATAATCCACATGTATCATATGTCCTAGTGGAGTAACACTGGGAGAGTCACTTTTAGAGAAGGATTTGGGTGTACTGTACTGTAGATCATAGACTAAATAATAGTGTACAATG
Organism: Bufo gargarizans; assembly: GCF_014858855.1. NCBI lineage: Eukaryota > Metazoa > Chordata > Amphibia > Anura > Bufonidae > Bufo > Bufo gargarizans. The sequence continues at coordinate 491,211,407 of NC_058080.1, read as the reverse complement.
TCAATCAGCTGCTTCTAAGGCTAGCAGGATATTGTCATGTATTATATGAGGCATGTACTTGTGGGACAGGGATGTAATATTACCACTTTACAAAGCATTACTGTGGCATCATCTGGAATATGCAGTTCAGTTCTGGACACCAGTCCACAGAATGGATGCCCTGGAGCTGAACAAAGTACAAAGGAGAGCAACTAAACTGATAAGGGGCATTTATTTTGGCCTCATGCACACGACCGTTCCGTTTTTTGCGGTCTGCAAATTGCGGAACAGAACAGGCAGCCCATTGTAGAAATGCCTATTCTTGTCCGCAAAATGGACAAGAATAGGATATGTTATATTTTTTTTGCGGGGCCACGGAACGGAGCATCGGATGCGGACACTACACGGAGTGCTGTCCGCATCTTTTGCGGCCCCATTAAAGATAATGGGTCCGCACCCAAACCTCAAAAACTGCAGCTCCGATGCGGACCAGAACAACGGTCGCGTGCATGAAGCCTTAATAAGAGGCAAATTTATTTAGTCTTGGGAAGCGGTGTCTAAGAGGGGAACATAATTAACTTGTACAAATATATAAATCAGCTGTACAAACAATATGGTGAAAAGCTGGTTCATATAAAATTCCCTCAAAAGACAAGGGGGTACCGCTTCTGCCTGGAGAAGAAAAAGTTCAGTCTCCAGAGGCAACAGGGCTATTTTCATCGTAAGAACTGTAAATCAGTGGAATAGTCTCCCTCAGGACATGGTCACAACTGGAACAATGTGTAGTTTTAAAAAGCCTTTAGATGAAATCTTAACATTAAACATTTCATAATTATGAAAATGTGTAGAAGTCAGGTTCTCGGATATATGTTTTTGTTGAACAGTACTATGTAACTTGGATATTTTATTAGCTAAACACACTATGGACCTATGTGATTTACATGAATTATGACAGATCCAGGGCTTCTAGCAGGATAGATGGGTCTTACAACAGCTGCAGTAGCAGGAACCAGGGACATGTGGCTCTATAGCTTGTAGTGGCAGCAGAATACAGAACCAGCTGTTTTTTGTGTGTCTTACAGTTAAACAAATATTTCATACCTTTATACACTGTATTGGGTGGAAACATTGCTGGAATGCATTTCCATTTATATTTGGTGTGTTGTGTACATCTTTAATCCAGGAGGATTACTGTTTGTAATTGTGTGCTCCATCCAATATTATACTTCTACTTTCTATAGGTATTTGGCCACTAGGTGGTGCTATTCTATTAGTGTCTTTGGGCTGAGTCCACAATGTTGCATCTTCTTCTCAGCTAATGAATAAAATTATAAAAGGATGTAAAACTGAGAAGTGACGTGTATTCTCTGTTGTTTATACACCTTTAGCATACTCCTCAGTGTAGTACACAGGTTATAATAACTGCTTTGATCAACTTTGCAGGTAAATAGGCTAGATGGATGAAAGTCTCTTTACAGACTATGGGGCACATTCATTAAGACCAGCGTTTAAGACGCCGGTCTTAATAAACCGCTAAGCTGGCGGTGGATCCGCCAGAGTTATGAAGAGATCCAGGCCTCTCCATAACTTCGGCGCATCCAGCGCCAGTTTTAAATTTAAGACAGCTTCTGAGCATTTAGACCATTTTCTACTCCTCAAACAGGCATAGAAAATGGTAAATGAGATGGACTTTCCAGCCCATCCCCTTCCCCGCACAAGCCACAGACACAATTTTAGACCTGGCGTGAGTGGAGAAAAGTCACAGATAGCGGCGCAACTAACCGTTGAGCCACCATCTGTGCCTGAAATATGCCTAATATAGGTATAGTATAATAAATTACCCCCTATGTTACTATGTTAATTAATACCATTCCTCCGTAGGCCTCATAACATAATTTCCCTGTTTCAGACACACAAGTACTAGGGCCAGTAACTGGTGCTGAGCGAATTGAAGGGTTCAATACAAATGTCAGGGAAAATTTGATTTGCCGCAAAACAAAATTTCCTAGTTGGTAGCGAATAGATTTTCCCTGAAATGGTGTAAAAATGCCATCTTGATTGAAGATCTCGCAGGAAATCCTGTGAGCGGTGCCGTCCAAGATTTCGCTCCAGATCTTTAGTCAAGGTGACGTGTCCAGCTCATTGAGAGCAAATGGATGAGGTAAGTGAGATATTATACATTTTTTTAGAAAATTTTACTTCAGAATATTGCTATCAGATGCCGTGATCGTAGTGAAGTAATTCATCACAAAGCACATTTTTTTGTAAAATTCTGCGAAGTAGCTGAATCTAATTTTTGAATACTTCACTCATCTCTACCAGTAACCTATGAATAGGTTTTTAGAGATCACTTATTAATGAAAGTAATAATAGGTTATCAGTGTTGTCCACTAAATTACTAGACACTTTCTTATCTATTAAAGACAAGAACTTAAAAAATAAGCCTTTACTAACCCCTTAACACAAAATGATGTATCTGTATAATATTTGCACGTAAGGTATTTACGCAGCTGACACTTGCCTTCAATGATGAAGATTGGGGATATCATGTAACCCCTCAGATGCTGCAGTAAATAGTGACAATGGCATCTGAGGGGTTAACTAGAGGGACAGGAATTTTTTGTCCTCCTATCAGAGCACCAGCTGGCATGATTTAACAGGGAGCCTGTGGAAGTCCAATAGACTGCAACAGTATTGAATTGCAGTTTATGGTACAAATGATCATAAGATAGCACGTGCAAGTCCCCTAAGAGGAGTAAAAATTAAAGCAAAAAAAAAGTTTCTAATAATATAAAAATACCCTCCTTTCCCAATTTAAAATAGAAAAATAAGTAAATAGTCGAAAATAAAGATAATTGATATCTCAGCATCAGAAAATGTGCAATTAAAATATAAAATATTTACTGAGCGCAGGGAATGGTATAACAGAAATAAATGAATTTCTGTTTTTGAGTCATCTCGCCTTCCCAAAAAAGTTGAATAAAAAGTGAGAAAAAATTGCATGTACCCCAAACTAGTACCAATAAAAATAACAGCTTGTCACATAAAAAACAGACCCTTAAACAGCCCTGTAGATGCGCAGTGAATGCCATAAAAAATCCCACAAAGAATTTCATTTCTGTGCTCCAATACAAGATATGCTAGCTGTGGTATTCCGGTTAGATTAAGCTATAACTATTAGATCAGTGGGGGGGTTCTACCACTAGGTCCCCCACCAATGTACCTCCTGCAGCTCCCCTGAAATGAACGGAGCGGCTAGTTGGGCATGCATGCGGCCACTCCATTCATTTCTATATAGTCGCTAGTATTTAAAGGGGTTGTGTCACTTCAGCAAATAGCATTTATTATGTAGAGAAAGTTAATACAAAGTGCTTACTTATGTCTTGTGATTCTCCATATTGCCTCCTTTGCTGGCTGGATTCATTTTTCCATCACATTAAACACTGCTTGTTTCCATAGCTATGACCACCCTGCAATCCATCAACCGGGGAGGTGTTTGCACACTATAGAAAGAAGAAGTAGCCTATGTGCGCTACCACGGCTCCGGCCACATGAGAGGCTGGCACTTTTTCCTATAGTGTGCAAGCACGGCACCACTGCTGGGTGACTGTAACCATGGAAATGAATATTGTATAATGTGATGGAAAAATGAAGCCAGTCAGGAATATTGATAATAATGTGGATACAATACAAATAATGAAAAGCATTTATTGTATGATTTTAGATAATTGCAGTCAAATCTAAAATGAGTAATAAGATTAACATCACTTATTTATACACGGCCAATGAAACCTGCTAAATTATTACCTAGTACATAGTAGCTAGTAATTAAGTGAATGACATGGACAGGCGATCAAAATATGATCAGTGGGGGATCGACACTCTGCAGCGCTGACGATCTGCTGTTTCAGAGTAGCTCCAGAAGTTGACGCTTGTAAAAGTAGAGCTGCTGGGTGTCGGACCCTCGGCAATCTGATATTGATGGCGATGACGAGGGAGCATAGGTCATAATTACACACTTTATAAATGTGAAATGGCTCTCAATGTATCCTGAAAAATTGTAATCTAATTTATTAAATAATTAGCGTATTGGCCTAAATGCTATTGCTATATCATCAAATATGCCACATATAATGAAAACATAATATTATATAAAACATATGAGTCAATGAGATCCTTAACCACTCCCAGACCGGACCATTTGCCTCCTTCCTGACCAGGCCAAATAAAAAAAAAATTGACATGTGTCACTTTATGTGGTAATAGCTTTGGAACACTTTTATTTATCCAAGCCATTCTGAGATTGTTTTCTCGTGACACATTGTACTTCACGACATACACGTATATACTCGAGTATAAGCCGACCCGAATATAAGCCGAGGCCCCTAATTTTACCCCCAAAAAATGGGAAATATTATTGACTTGAGTATAAGACTAGGGTGGGAAATGCAGCAAATACTGGTAAATTTCAAAAATAAAAATAGATACCGTACCAATAAAATTAGATTTTTGGGAAAATACCAGTTCATGCGATTTTTTTGCGAATTTTTGCAATCAAGAAAATACCCCTCCCTACTTTATACTTGGCCAGGGAGGGGGGGCTGTCCAGGGGTAGGGGGGATGTCCAGGGGGAAAGGAGGCTGTGCAGGGGCCGGTACTCACTGCCGGTGTAAATCTCGCGGTCTGCTCCCAGTGTAAATCTCGCGGCCCACGTGTCTCGCGAGATTTACACTGGGAGCTTAACAGAGGTGCCGCGCGGACGTGCTGGGAGCTGACCGGAGCAGCTGTAAAGGTAAGTAACAGCTTCTCCGGCCCCCAACATGTCATGGTCTGTTTATGGCAATGTAAGTTGCCATAATACAGACCTAGACTCGAGTATAAGACATGGGGGCTTTTTGAGCACAAAAATATGTGCCAAAAAAATCGTCTTATACTCGAGTATATACGGTACATTTGAGTCAATATATTTCAGCTTTATTTATGAAAAAATCCCAAATTTACCAAATATTTGGAAAAATTAGCAGTTTTCTAAATTTTATTTATCTGCTTTTTAAACATAAAAAAGTGATACCTTATAAAATATTAATTACTTAACATTCCCCATATGCCTACATTATGTTGGCATCATTTTGTAAATGTCATTTTATTTTTTTGAGACGTTAGAAGGCTTAGAGTTTTAGAAGTAATTCTTAACATTTTTAAGAAAATTTCCAAACCTCACTGTAGAAACTACATCCCTCAAGTTACTCAAAACTGATTTTACAAACATTGTTAACCCCATTAGGTGTTCCACAAGAATTAAAGGAAAATGTAGATGAAATTTCTAAATTTTACTTTTTTGGCAGATTTTACACCGAGGGTTAACAGCCAAACATAACTTACTATTTATTACCCTCATTCTGTGGTTTACATAAACACCCCACATGTGGTTGTAAACTGATGTAAGGGCACACGGCAGGGCGCAGAGGGAGAGCCATATGGTTTTTGGAAGGCAGATTTAGCTGACCTGGTTTTTAGATGCCATGTCCCATTTGAAGCCCCCCTGATGTACCCTTACAGTAGAAACCCCAAAAAATTGACCCCATTTTGGAAACTGGGGGATAAGGTGCCAGTTTTATTGGTACTATTTTGGGGTACATATGATTTTGAATTGCCCTATATTACATTTTTTGTGAGGCAAGGTAACCAACAAACGGCTGCTTTGGCACTGTTTTTATTTTTACAACATCTGACAGAGTAGATCATGTGCTATTTTTATAGAACCGATTGTTATGGATGCAATGATATCAAATATGTCTACTTTCTTTGTTTGTTTGTTTCAGTTTTACATAATTTTTTAAAATTATGTTTTTTATTCTCCATTTTCTGAACGCCATTTATTTATTTTTTTCTGCCAAATATCTTGTGCAGGGGCTGTTTTTTTGCAGGAAGAGTTGATGATTTTATTGGTACCATTTTTGGGTACATATGATTTTTTGATCATTCATTATTACACTTTATGGGGCAAGGTGACCAAACAATTGGTTGCTTTAGCACAGTTTTTATTTTATTTTTTACAGTGTTAACCTGAGGGGTTAATTAATGTGATATTTATATAGAGCAGGAGCAGGTTGTTACGGACACGGCAATACATAATATGTATACTTTTTTCTTATTTTTTTTAAGTTTTACACAATAATAGCATTTTTGAAAACAAAATGATGTTTGAGTGTCTCCATAGTCTGAGAGCCATAGTTTTTTTTATTTTTTGACCGTCTTAGAATCAAATTTTTTGCAGGATGAGGTGATGGTTTGAGTTGTATTATTTTGGGGGGCATATGCCTTTTTGATCGCTTGGTGTTGCATCTTATGTGATGTTAGGTGACAAAAAATTGCTTTTTTGGCACTGTTTTTATTTTATTAGTAGTATGGTGTTCATATGAGTGGTTAAGTCATGTGATATTTTTATAGAGCTGGTTGTTACGGACGCGGCGATACCTAATATGTATACTTTTCTAAATGTACTGTATTTTACTTTAACACAATAATAGCAATAATAGCATTTTTGAAACAAAAAATTATGTTTTAATAGCTCCATGTTCTGAAAGTTAAAGTTTTTTTAGTTTTTTTGTGGGATGAGGTGACGGTTTTATTATAACCATTTTGTGGGACATATGCCTTTTTGATCACTTGGTATTGCACTTTTTGTGATGTAAGGTGACAAAAATTGCTTTTTTTACACAGTTTATTTTTTTATGGTGTTTATCGGATGGGGTGGTTCATGTGATATATTGCCACGGCAATACCAAATATGTCTATTTTATATATTTTTTTCTAGTTTTAACATTTTTTAATTACTTAATTGGGGAATTTTTTACATGTGAAACTTTTTTTATTATTCGAATTGCGATTTTTAATCGCGAATATCGCCACTTCAAGTATTTGCGAAGATTTTGAATATAGTGCTATATATTCATATTCGCGAATATTCTAGATTTTTTTTCATCTGAACCCATGATCCCTCCCTGCTTCTTGCTTGTGGGCCAATAAGAAGGCTGCAATGTCTTTGTCTGAGCTTAGCAACATCCCTAGCAACCAATAGGAAAGTTGCCTACCCCTTACTATATAAGAACCTCCCCAGCAGCCATTTTCTGTAGTTTTTTGCAATTCTGAGAGAGACAGCAGTGTTATTGCTGTGCTCTGTGCTTTTCTGTGTCATTACATTAGATAGTTAGTTAGTTAGTTAGCGTATATATATATATATATATATATATATATATATATGATACAGATAGTTAGTGGGAGATAGTCAGTGTAGGTTAGATAGTGATATAGTGTAGCTGATAGGTTCTGCTGTCCATACATACATGCTACATACATAGTGCTGTGATGTCACAAGTTCATAACAATACATAGTGCACCAATCAGTAATAAGTAGTCAGACCTGTTAAAATGTGAAGTTGCACGTATTGCGCCAAAATATGCGCATCATTAATTGCCAATTCGTGAATATATTGGAGCACGCTATCTGCATATAAAGCTATTGTAATGTTCTGCCGTGCCAACCATTTTCTCCAGTCTCAGGAAACTTCTAGCAGCTTCAAAAATGTAGCAAAAGTGACCCACACCTGTATTGCGCGCGCAATACGTGCATATTACATTGCCGATATTCGCAATCAAGAAAATAATGTTGAATTCATGACGAATATTCACCCAAATATTCGCTAAATATCGTGAATTTGAATATTGCTCCTGATGCTCATCACTAAAGAGAGGCACCTTTTCCTGTAATGTGCAAGCAAGGCCACCGCTTCTGGATTACTGGGTGGTCGCAATCCCTGGATACAAAAAGTGTATAATGTGATGGAAAAATGTATCAAGTCAGAAAATGAAGCAATATGGACAATCACAATACATTAGTAAGTGACTTGTATGAACTTTGTCTACATCATGACCCCTGCCAATGTGATAATAGTGACCTATCCTGAGCATAGGTCATCATTATCCATTCCTGGATAACTCTTTTAATGTACAACAGTCTGGCATACACTGCATTCGTAAAGTGTTTGTACCCATTCGCTTTTTTTACATTTTGCTATATTGCGGCCTTACGCTAATTTTTTTTTTTTTTAAATGACGTTTTCCCCTATTAACCCCTTAGTGACCAAGCCTGTTTGGGCCTTTATGACCAAGTGTTTTTCTTCCTTTTTTCATGGTCTCGTTCCAAGAGCTATAACTTTTTTATTTTTTCGTCTATATAGCTTTATGAGGGCTTGTTTTTTACGGGACAAGTTGTAGTTTTTAATGGCACCATTTTAGGGTACACATAACTTTCTGATTAACTTTTATTAACTCTTTCTGGGAGGGAGATGGGGAAAAATAGCAATACTGCCACTGCGGCGTTTACGGCGTTCATTTTTCGGTACAAATAACATAATATCTTTATTCTCTGGGTCAGTACGATTACAGTGATACTAAATACTTATAATTTTTTTTTTGTTTTACTACTTTTTTTTCCAATAAAACCCCTTTTATTAACCAAAAAAATGATTTTGCATTGCCACTTCACAAGACCCATAACTTTTTTTTTTCTTTTTCTATGGAGTTGTGTGAGGGCTTGATTTTTGAGGGACAACTTGTATTTTTCATTGGTATCATTTTGGAGTAAATGGCGCTTTTTGATCGCTTGTTATTACGTTTTTTTCAGTGGAAACTAAGAATAAATTAGAAATTCTGTCTTTTTTTTTTTTTTTTTACGGCGTTCACCATAGGGGATAATTTATGTAATATTTATGTAGTCCGGGTCGTTACGGATGCGGCAATACCAAACATATGGGGGATATTTTCTTTTTGCAATTTTTTTCATTGAAAAGCGTATTTTCAATGGAAAAAAAAAGCATATTGTTTTATTTTATGGAATTTTTTTTATTTAATAAATGTGTATTTTTTTTCTATTTTTTTTACTACTTAAAAGTCCCACAAGGGACTATAATATACAGTATTTTGATTGTTTTTAAAATGTAATGCATTATCTTTATAAAGCATTACATTTCAATAGCAATGCATTTCAAACATTGACCAGCAGGCTGCGCCAGAGAGGCACAGCCTGCTGGAGAGAACTGAACACAGGCTCGGGGCCCTGAACGGAAGCAAGGTAAGCTTCCGAACACATCAGCACCCCGCAATCTTATTTTCGGGGTGCTGATGGGAGACAGAGGGAGTCCGCTCCCTCTGTCACCACTTTACATGCAGCGGGCGCCATTGCGCCCGGCATGTAAAGGGTTAAACAGCCCGGATCGGCACTCCTGCCGGTCCGGGCTGTTAGAGCAGGGCCCCGGCTCTAATGTGAGAGCCGGGTCCGCGCTCCCCGCTGCACGGGGGAGCCAGTGCAGCACTTAGACCGGGCCGCCGTAAAAACGTGGCGGCCCAGCCTAAGGCCCCTTAGTGACCGCCGTAAAAACACGTATGGGTGGTCACTAAGGGGTTAATCGGCACTTAAGAAAGGGGTTGTCCAGGATTTTAATATTGATGACCTATCCTCAAGATAGATTGTTGAGAGTCCGACACACGGCTAGTTGAAGAAAAGGCCGTACTCCGTGCGAGCGCTGCTGTCCCTTATTTACCTGCTTGCCATCGACAACACAATGGCGAGCAGTTGTAGCTACAAGCCACTGCTTTAAAATCGTTTTTTGGCTTAGGGGAGGTGACAGAATCCCTTTAAAGAACAAAGGCATCAGCCTGTGCAATCAGAAGGGGCGATGGGGCGCTGATGGATGTGTTTACCCATCGGTGCTCACATTGCTGGAGAATCGGGCAGTTTAATACCAAGGGTGGTATTAGACTGCCTGATGTTCGGGCAGTGCAAACGCCAATAGCTGAATACATCCAGCAGTAATCGTTTGCACCACTTGATTACACAGGCTGATGCACCCTTTGGATGAGGGGGGAACAATTGCTTCTGCATTCGTTCCTCTCTCATTCTCTTCTTTTGATTATCGTCAGCACACCCCTGATTACACAGTGATGTCCTGACGATAATCGGCATCTTTTATCCTGATTAAAGATGCCCATCAGCCGATGAACGAGAGGCTGATCTGCTGCTTGATTATACAGGCCAATTATCGGGAACCGGCATTTGTATGAACACTTGTTCCCGATAATTGGTCCCAAAATCGTGCAGTCTAACAGGGCCCTAAACTCTGGCTTTGAATGCCATTCTATTATAATTTAACACTATGCGATTTGCATATTTCATGAGTAGATAAGCAAATGAGTTCATTACACATGCATGTGTCACTTTAAGGCACATATACATATTCACCAAGCACAACAGTCTTCAATTACAATGAATTAAACAGCATTCATATTAAATTAGGACGTGTGGCAACAAGCCGCTGAGCACAATCGGAGACTGAATAAGCCTTGGAGCTCTAGCTCCATTATTCTCTAAAGTTCATTCATTGCCAATAGATGGCTACACTTGTGAAAACTAAACTGTGTTCATTCGTTTCCATGAGGTGTCCGTGAACAAAAGAGATGTGTTAAAACCTAGCCCGAGGAGTCACCAGCCAGGCGTAGGGAGAGGAATACCTAAATGAGGCAGTGGATGTCTGTCTACAGTCTAATCTCCTTCTTATTGAGATCACATTGCTATCACATTACCACTGGCTGTAATGTTCGGAGAAATGGCAACTCATTATGGATTTTATATAGCACTGATCAATGCAGAGATGGTTCCAGCTGTAGTCGGGTGGCATCAGACTTGATGTGCAATCTCATTGATTCATTCCTTTAATTCCTGGAGGTCAAGTGTCTACATTGTGGAAGGAACAATTAAACTTTTTTTTAGGAAATGAGTTTCCCAACAAAATAAAGATTTGCAGTAGATGAACGGTGAATGGAACAGAGATAAGGTACAGGGGGTGAATGGATAGGAAAGAGGTCAATTGTGCAAAGTCTTTAAGATTGGTCACTGACATAGATAACACCAGATAAGCGTACTGTATGCCTGTAGAAAGGTGGCCATACCCATTAGATAGGAGTAGGTTAATGTTTGGAGAGCAGTTGGACAAATGTCCATCTGGTGGACAATCATTTAGCGGGCGAGGTCATATATATTTCTGTTCATATTGGCTGTTACATGTTCAATGACACCAAGCGAAGGATAACAGATCTTTCTGGGAAGTTTCTTTTAAAGAAAGACCTTCCATGTAGGGAGGAAACACAACCAGCTAGTTTGGAGCATAGAGTAAGCCCTGATGCATGGACTTTGCTCCTGAACCATGATAGTACCACTTCATTTTATTCCAGGCACAAATCAGCATATGCTACTGTGCGTTACCTTCTTGCATATTCACCACAATACCCATTCCATACACGGTGGTTAAAAGCCACATGGGAGCTTTAGGGGAACTTCATGGAAATTGTCTAGAAGCAAACAGAACTCCAGCGAGCTACAGAAGATATACAGTAAGTTCTACTTAAAGGGTTTTTGGGAGTAACTTTGATGGCCTATCCTTAGGACAGATCATCAATATCTGATTGGTGGGGGTCCAGCTCTTGGCACCCATGCCAATCAGCTGTTTGAAGAGCATGTGGCCTTTGCACAATCTACCAAGCCCAGTACCATACATTTTATAGTGGCTGTGCTTGGTATTGCAGCACAGGCCCATTTACTTGACCATGAGACTGATGAACGTGATATCACTGATTGGCGGGGTTGCAGGAACTCAGACCCACATTAATCAAATATCGATGACATATTCTGAGATAAGCTATCAGTATTAAACTCCTGGAAAAACCCCTTTAAGACCCTGAAAATCATGCATTATTTACAAGTGTTTTTAGTCACACAATATTTTACTATCCTTTTTTTATACCTTTTTTCCTATAGAAAAGTTTATCGAAAACACACCCAGAGCTACAATTTAAAGAGGTTGTGCGCCATAATAGGATTGATGACTTATCCTTAGGATAGGTCATTCATACCAGATTGGTGGGGGTCTGATCAGCTATTTGACAGGGTTGCGGCGATTGTGTGAGTGTTGTGTCCTCTTCAATGCTTACCTGCATGCCGTCTCCCTCGTAGTGGTGGTGCAGTGTAATTACAACTTCCTTTACCTTTCACTTGAATAGGACGAGCAGCTGTAATTTCTCTACATCTCTGCAATAATCTAGACTACATACAGGCGAACACTAATAAGGATGAAGTGCTCGCACGAGCACCACAAGATCTTCAAATGTAAATGAATGCATACAGGGGATAATTACCTGCCATTTTTTTCTTGGATCTTGCTGATTAACTGCTTTTTAGGTCAGCTCCCCTTAAAAGAGAGCTGTGATCTGTGACTACAGCAAAGCTACATTGTCTACAGGAAGTCTGGGGTAGTCTTAGACACACCCCTGTCTCATCATTGGTTCAGGCTGCTGGTCTCTCCCTCCTCTAGCAGTTCTGTCTCCTCGGATTGGCTCTCTGGAGGCTGACCAGGAAGTCAGTGCACGGAGCGTTGACTTCCTCTGCTGACTTCTTAACCACCAGTGAGAAAACAATGATTTTCAGGTAACTGCCACACATATACTAAGGAGAAGGAGCTTTGCAGGGGTTATCCCATGACTTATGTAAAAAATGTAAATCAGACATCACACAGTACATGACAACCTCTTTCTAACACAGCTAGAACCAACCCTGTACCTCACATGGATCCAGAGATCTCCCCAGTCATTGCTCTGCTAGGTTTATATAAAGCTGACAGCTCGAGGGGAGTGTCTTTTCTGCTGCAGCTAAGGGGGCGTGTCCATGCTCTGCCTATCACAGCTCAGGGGGCAGGTGAAGGATGGAACTGAGCATGTGCGGCCTTCTCAGTGAGCGGGACAGAGAAATAGGAAGGAAAAAAACAGCAGGTGGCGCTATACGGATATATTTTATTGAATAACTGAGTGACTATACAACATTTTTAATGACATTCAATTACAGAAGAATTCAGATCCAGGTGCTGGTTTGAAAACTGTAGAATATTTTTCATGGGACAACCCCTTTAAGGTGCCCATACACATTAGTGTATCGTTGGCTGAACCCGCTGAGAATGGCAGGTTCAGCTGACAATCTAATGTGTCTGATTAGCTCCTGACTCTCCCCTAAGAGAAGGATCGGGCAAACAGAATTTTTTCACCCATGGGGATAGGTCGATGCCAGAGGTGTCTGGTGCCATCTTTCTCCTCTCAACAACACATACATGCTCTGCTGAACAGAACTTATAAGTGTCCAGCCAACGGCTATTGAATGCGTATGGCTATCCTCATCAAGGACAAAGGGGGCATATCACTAGGATATGCCCCCATTGTCTTATAGGTGCGGATCCCACCGCTGGGACCTGCACCTATATCGAGAACAAAGCCCCGCAAGTGAAGGAGGGCGCACTGCGCATGTGTAGCCACCCTCCATTCATTTTCTATGGGGGCGGCGAAAATAGCCAAACGCTGGCTTGGCTATTTCCGTTGGCCCCATAGAAATGAATGGGAGCGGGGGCCGCGCATGAGTCCTCCAGCCACCATCTTGCGGGGCTCCATTCTTTGAATAGGTGCGGGTCCCAGCAGCGGGACCCACACCTACAAGACAATGGGGGCATATCCTAGTGATATGCCCCCATTGTCTATTAAGGAGTCTATCGGTACCGATTCTCATCTCTCCAATGAGAACACATGCATGCTCGTCCCAGCAGTGCATGCATCTGGGCTTCTTATATAAAGCAGATCTCCTTCAGAAGGAAGAAAACTGTCTCTCTAGTGCCCCTTTGTCAGCTAGAGACTGGAATCCTGACTTCGGATATCAGCCTTACCAGAGCCTTTTTATTATTGAGAAAACATAGCGCTAACATAAATGGATAGATAGATAAATATAGCATATGTAGTTATGTATAATAATTGTGATCTCACCGGTGTGATTTATGTGTCAGAGATATATACGTCAGGAGTAGTCTATTATTCAGTGTACGGAGAAGTATAGTTTATGTGTGTACAGAGCAATATACACATCCAGTGTACAGAGAAGTATGCTTTGTGTGTGTACAGAGCAATATACACATCTACGGTACAGAGAAGTATGCTTTGTGTGTGTACAGAGGAATATACACATCCAGTGTACAGAGAAGTATGCTTTGCGTGTGTACAGAGCAATATACACATCTACGGTACAGAGAAGTATGCTTTGTGTGTGTACAGAGCAATATACACATCTACGGTACAGAGAAGTATGCTTTGTGTGTGTACAGAGGAATATACACATCCAGTGTACAGAGAAGTATGCTTTGTGTGTGTACAGAGGAATATACACATCCAGTGTACAGAGAAGTATGCTTTGTGTGTGTACAGAGGAATATACACATCCAGTGTACAGAGAAGTATGCTTTGTGTGTGTACAGAGGAATATACACATCCAGTGTACAGAGAAGTATGCTTTGTGTGTGTACAGAGGAATATACACATCCAGTGTACAGAGAAGTATGCTTTGTGTGTGTACAGAGGAATATACACATCTACAGTATAGAGAAGTATGCTTTGTGTGTGTACAGAGGAATATACACATCTAGTGTACAGAGAAGTATGCTTTGTGTGTGTACAGAGGAATATACACATCCAGTGTACAGAGAAGTATGCTTTCTGTGTGTACAGAGGAATATACACATCCAGGGTGGTACAGAGAAGTATGCTTTGTGTGTGTACAGAGAAATACACATCCAGGCCAGTATACAGAGAGGAATGCTTTGTGTGTGTACAGAGGAATATAGGCATCCAGTGGACAGAGAAGTATGCTTTGTGTGTGTACAAAGGAATATACACATCTATGGTACAGAGAAGTATGCTTTGTGTGTGTACAGAGGAATTTACACATCCGGTGTACAGAGAAGTATGCTTTGTGTGTGTACAGAGGAATATACACATCCGGTGTACAGAGAAGTATGCTTTGTGTGTGTACAGAGGAATATACACATCCGGTGTACAGAGAAGTATGCTTTGTGTGTGTACAGAGGAATATACACATCCAGTGTACAGAGAAGTATGCTTTGTGTGTGTACAGAGGAATATACACATCCAGTGTACAGAGAAGTATGCTTTGTGTGTGTACAGAGGAATATACACATCCAGTGTACAGAGAAGTATGCTTTGTGTGTGTACAGAGGAATATACACATCCAGTGTACAGCGAAGTATGCTTTGTATGTGTACAGAGAAATACACATCCAGGCCAGTGTACAGAGAGGAATGCTTTGTGTGTGTACAGAGGAATATAGGCATCCAGTGTACAGAGAGGGATGATTTGTGGTCATCTTGGAGCAGAGTGCATGTTGTTTGTATACTCTATCTATAATTATATATATATAAATATATGTGTGTGTCTATGTGTATTATATGTGAATCTACACTTGTGTATATCTGTGTGAGTCTACACTTGTGAGTCTACACTTGTGTACATTTGCATATGTGGGTCTATACAAGTGTATATTTGTATGTATGTGTCTATACGTGTGTATGAGTTTACACTTGTATTTATTTGTACGTGTGGGTCTATACATGTGCATATTTGTGCGTGTCTACACTTGGATACATTTGTATGTGTGTGTCTATAAGGCCTCATGCACACGACCGTTGTGTGCATCCGCGGCCGTTGTTCTGTTTTCCTCCGTGGACCCATTGACTTTCAGTGGGTCCGTGGAAAAATCGGAAAATGCACCGTTTGGCATCCATGTCCGTGATCCGTGTTTCCAGTTTGTGAAAAAAATATGACCTGTCCTATTTTTTTTCACGGACAACGGTTCACGGACCCATTCAAGTCAGTGGGTCCGTGAAAAATCACAGATGCACACAAGATTGTCATCCGCGTCCGTGATCCGTGTCCGTGATCTGTGTCCGTTTTTTTCTATCATTTCAAAGGCAAACTTGACTTAGATTTTTTTTTTCATTTTTCATGTCCGTGGATCCTCCAAAAATCAAGGAAGACCCACGGAAGAAAAAACGGACACGTATCACGGAACAACGGAAACCGTTTTTGCGGACTGCAAAAAAAAAAACCGTCCGTGTGCATGAGGCCTTAGTGTGTGTATATTTGTTTGTATGTCTATACATGTGTGTATGTGTGTCTATACGTGTATATTTGTGTGTATGTGTGTCTATACATGTGTGTATGTGTGTCTATACGTGTATATTTGTGTGTATGTGTGTCTATACATGTGTACTGTACATCTGTATGTGTGTATCTATACGTGTGTCTACACTTGTGTCTATTTGTGTGTGTCTACACTTGTGTCTATTTGTGTGTGTCTACACTTGTGTCTATTTGTGTGTGTCTACACTTGTGTCTATTTGGTGTACATTTGTATGTGTGTCTATACGTGTGTACATTTGTAAGTGTGTCTATACGTGTGTACATTTGTATGTGTGTATCTATACCTGTGTGTGTCTATACTTGTCTCTATATCTGTGTGTGTCTACACTTGTGTCTATTTGTATGTGTGCCTATATGTGTATATTTGTGTGTATGTGTGTCTATACGTGTGTACATTTGTGTGTGTGTCTATTTGTATGTGTGTCTATACGTGTGTCCATTTGTGTGTGTGTATCTATACCTGTGTGTGTCTACACTTGTGTACATTTGTGTGTGTGTGTCTATGCGTGTACATTTTTATGTGTGTATCTATACCTGTGTGTGTCTACACTTGTGTCCATTTGTATATGTGTGTATTTATTGTACATTGGTATGTGTGTCTATACGTGTGTACATTTGTGTGTGTGTGTGTCTATTTGTATGTGTGTCTATACGTGTGTCCATTTGTATGTGTGTCTATACGTGTGTACATTTGTGTGTGTGTGTGTCTATTTGTATGTGTGTCTATACGTGTGTCCATTTGTATGTGTGTCTATACGTGTGTACATTTGTATGTGTGTATCTATACCTGTGTGTGTCTACACTTGTGTCCATTTGTATATGTGTGTATTTATTGTACATTTGTATGTGTGTCTATACGTGTGTCCATTTGTGTGTGTGTGTGTATCTATACCTGTGTCTGTCTACACTTGTGTCTATTTGTGTGTGTGTCTATGCGTGTACATTTGTATGTGTGTGTCTATACCTGTGTCTGTCTACACTTGTATCTATAGATGTGTGATGTGAGAGGGGTGACTCGCGGTCTTCTGGGAGCGGAGTGCCCGCAGATGGTTGCCACCCACACAGTGCCCTCTTGTACCTCACAGCTAGGTGAGGGCATCTCCGTGCACGGGGTGTGTGAGTGGCAGGGGGTGGGCAGGACAGTAGAGCAGTAGGAGGGGCATGCAGCCTGCAGCCTCCGCCTCTCCTTCCATCTGGGTACTGTTGGTTTCGGACGGGAGGAGAGCAGAAGGGGGGCAGTCATTTGTGCAGTGAGGCAGAGGACTGCTGTGCTATCTGAGGTACCTTGTCACCCTGGCACAGTGTAGCCCGGCACTGGCGAGGAGGCTGACCCGGAGGACATCCAGAGTAGCACTTGGCAGCAGGAGCCCAGTGTCAAAGTGCAGGCTGATCCCAAAGTGAGGAGCCAAGCAGGGGAAGTTGTCTGATCCTGGACCCTACCTGCCCGAGAGTGTCAGCCCCTCTCTGAGGAGCAGGGACAGCAGGACACATCATGGCTTGTAGACTGCTGCTGACTGCGCTGCTGGGGATTCTTGTACCTACATGCTGGGCTCGTGTGTACACCAACCACTGGGCTGTGAGGATAAAAGGGGGAGCCCAGGAAGCCGACAGGATAGCTAGCAAGTATGGATACGTCAACATGGGAAAGGTAATGCCACTGCTTGCTTCCCTCCATGACTAGCCGCATGCCCACAACTTTCCCAGCTCCATGTGGGGCTGCCTTCCCGCAGCTGCTGACCTGCTCCCCAGGTTCTAGATAAGCCTCTGAGGTAAAAAAAAAAATCTGTGAGGAGACACATAGGTTCCATAAAGGAACTGCAGGTCCCAGCATACTTTCTAATAATGGGAGTAGTAGTACCTGCAGGGTGCATGTGTGTGTCTGCAGTGGTGGCCCACTGTGGCTTTGCATAACTTAGTCCTAAGTTTGGGTGAGGAAATGGTGCATGTCAGTGAGTAGTGATGCTGAGAACCAACCTGCCTGGAACTTGTGCCTTGGGGTGGGCACAGGTTGTCCCACAGTATATGAGCTCTGGTCCTGCAGCAGGAGAGCCAGCCTTCAGTACCAGGGCATTGACTGGTGAGCAGCTTCAGGAGGTGACACTTGGATGGAGAACCTGTGACTGGGCTCTTGTTTCTGTCCTTCCTCTCAGCTTTGCTTAAGTGCTGAAAGGCAAGCTTCTTTTCATCATGGATTGTGTGTAGAACATGACAGATTCCCTAGGTGGACCTTCTCTGGGAAGTTTGATTATCCTCAGCGCAGGCAGTGAGAGAACTCAGTGTGGACTTTGATACCTCTATGATAAAAGCTAACCCTGTCAGCCTTGTACTTCAAAGGGGAGGGTGGAAGTATAGGGTGAACCAGTAGGTGGCCATACACATTAGTCTAAAGTTGATCAAAACAGATGATTTAAACCAAAACGAATGTTGGCCAGGTGAGATGTGGCAAGGAACGATCATTTTAGCCTTTTATCAACTGGAAAGAAGTCTCCCATGTTTTATATTGTCATCCAATAGTTGGACTTGAGATCTTTCTATGAAACATTGTCCTTTGAAAGATCTTTCGTCCATCTGTTGGTTTCACTGAACGTGTATGGGCAGTTTGAACATCTGTTACGACCAATATGGAGTTACAATGTGTGAGGAACTTTTACCAGATGTTTGTTCAACCATCAACCAACTTCTATCTAATGTGTATGTTCTTCCTCAGGAGGAAACATGATAACTGACAGGGGGCAAGGTTTCCTTTTGTGTGATTGTATCATAAACAAGAAGGGCATCATTCTGCCAGTGATTTTCATCTTTTGCTGAAGATCCACACTATGGAATAGGTTCAATGTGACCCACTGTCAGTTGCTGATGACAATCTAATGATCAAATGTCTTCCAGTGTCTGATTTCCACTTGTATTATCCAGTCCCGTAGGTAAATGATGATTATTACTACTATGATGATGAGTGTGGTTATCTTGTGATTACCCATCCTGATCATGTCACCTTTCAGTCTGTCACGAGAGGTGGGGAAGGGTGGTAATGGCTGTAGCAAACCTGGATGAAGCTCATGAGTGAACTTCTTCTTGTGAGAGAACTAAGTGATAAAAACTTTCAGGATCTATACATATAAATTCTGTGAACATTAGGATTCAGTACTTCAGAAAAAGGGTAGAAGAAGCTAATCCTTCATCTGAATGAGAATCACTTTGAGGAGGCACAAGCCAAAACTAGGAAGCAAGAAGGAATTCAGCCTCAGTTCCTGTACTATAGGAAGAATGCAGTGGGCCTTAAAGGGGTTGTATCACTTCCGAAAAATTGTGTTTATTATGTAAAGAAAGGTAATACAAGGCACTAATGTATTGTGATTATCCATATTGTTTCCTTTGCTGGCTGGATTCATTTTTCCATCACATTATGCACTGCTTGTTTCCATAGGTTATATGACCACCCGGTAAACCAGCAGTGGTGGCCGTGCTTGCACACTATTGGAAAAATCCCCAGTTTATTTGTGCTCCTGCTGTCTCGGCCACCAGAGAGGCCGTCACTTTTTCCTATAATATTCAAGCACGGCCACCGCTGCTGGATTGCAGGGTGGTCGTAACCATGGAAACAAGCAGTGTATAATGTGATGGAAAAAGGAATCCAGACAGCAAGTGGCTTGTATTAACTTTCAGTACATGATAAATGCCATTTGCTGAAATGACACAACCTCTTTAAGGCCTCGTTCACATGTTGCTTGTTGCTTGGGGATTTGCTGCACCACACTGATTTGTATGCGCCAAATCCACAGGCTATGTTCACCATTCCCATTAGACATTCACATGGAACTTGCACAGAGTTCAGCTCCTATTTCTAACGGTTAATTTGTGCCGCCATTCATAAGTCTGCTCTTGGCGTGGTTTCAATCTATGGGGTATGGTTAGATATGTGGCATTCAGTATTCAAATCCGCAGCAGAAATCTAAACGTCATATTTTTCCAACTTGTATTTTTACCATATTAATATGACCTAAAACAGTACCAATCACGTAGATCATGTCATTTCAAAAAAGTCACCAAAACATTGCAGAAATGTTTTATGTAAAGGGGGAAATCTGGGTCTATTCTGGAAATAATCTGCAAAAAATACATCTTTAACACGTTTACTGTTAAATAATACAGTGACATGCAGTGATATAGAGGTTACTATAACTATATGCAGTGATAAGAAAGTTACTATTGTGTGCAGTGATATAGAGGTTACTATTATTGTGTGCAGTGATATAGAGGTTACTATTATTGTGTGCAGTGATATAGAGGTTACTATTATTGTATATAGTGATATACAGGTTACTATTACTGTATGCAGTGATATACAGGTTACTATTATTGTATATAGTGATATACAGTTTACTATTACTGTATGCAGTGATATACAGGTTACTATTATTGTATGCAGTGATATAGAGATTACTATTATTGTATGCAGGGATATACAGGTTACTATTATTGTATGCAGTGATATAGAGATTACTATTATTGTATGCAGGGATATACAGGTTACTATTATTGTATGCAGTGATATAGAGATTACTATTATTGTATGCAGGGATATACAGGTTACTATTATTGTATGCAGTGATATAGAGATTACTATTATTGTATGCAGGGATATACAGGTTACTATTATTGTATGCAGTGATATAGAGATTACTATTATTGTATGCAGGGATATACAGGTTACTATTATTGTATGCAGTGATATAGAGATTACTATTATTGTATGCAGGGATATACAGGTTACTATTATTGTATGCAGTGATATAGAGATTTCTTTTATATTATACAGTGATATAGAGGTTTCTGTTATTGTATGCACTGATAAAGGTTTTACTATTGTATGCAGTGATATAGATGTTACTATCATTGTATACAGTGATGTAGAGGTTACTATTATTGTATATAGTGATATACAGGTTACTATTACTATATGCAGCAATATAGAGGTTACTATTATTGTATGCAGTGATATAGATGTTACTATCATTGTATACAGTGATGTAGAGGTTACTATTATTGTATGCAGTGATATACAGGTTAGTATTACTATATGCAGCGATATAGAGGTTACTATTATTGTATGCAGTGATATAGAGGTTACTATTACTATATGCAGTGACATAGAGGTTACTATTTTTGTATGCAGTGATATAGAGGTTTCTGTTATTGTATGCACTGATAAAGGTTTTACTATTGTATGCAGTGATATAGAGGTTACTATCATTGTATACAGTGATGTAGAGGTTACTATTATTGTATGCAGTGATATTGAGGTTAATATTGTATACAGTGATATAAAGGTTGCTATCATTGTATGCAGTGATGCAGAAGTTACTCTTATTGTATTCAGTGATATTGAGTTAATATTGTATACACAGATATAAAGTGTATTATTGTTGTATACAGTGATATAGAGGTCACTATTATTGTATGCAGTGATACACAGGTTACTATTACTGTATGCAGTGATACAGAGGTCACTATTATTGTATGCAGTGATTTAGAGGTTACTATTATTGTATGCAGTGATACAGAAGTTACTTTTATTCTGTGCAGTGATATTGAGGTTAATATAATTGTATACAGTGATTTAGAAGTTTCTATTATTGTATGCAGTGTTATAGAGGTTATTATTATTGTATACAGTGATACAGAGGTCACTATTATTGTATGCAGTGATACACAGGTTACTATTATAGTATGCAGTGATACAGAGGTCACTATTATTGTATACAGTGATATACAGGTTACTATTACTATATGCAGTGATACAGAGGTCACTATTATTGTATACAGTGATATAGAGGTTACTATTACTATATGCACTAATATAGAGGTTATTATTATTGTATACAGTGATATACAGGTTACTATTATTGTATGCAGTGATATAGAGGTTATTATTATTGTATACAGTGATACAGAGGTCACTATTATTGTTTGCAGTGATACAGAGGTTATTATTATTGTATAAAGTGATATAGAAAATAATAACATTCTATACAGTGATGTTGAGGTTATTTTTATTGTATGCAGTGATTTTGAGGTTAATATAAAAGTATGCAGTGATATAAAGATTACAATTATTGTGTGCAGTGATATACAGGTTACTACTTTTGTGTGCAGTGATATAGAGGTTACTATTGTATGCAGTGATATATAGTAGGGCTGCAGCTAACGATTATTTGAATAATCGATTAATTGTCGATAATTTTATCGATTAATCAGGGAAAAACACCAAAATGACAAAAAAAAGGGGTTCATTTGATTTTACTTGAAAAATGATGTTCAAATGCCATATTAAAACAAATTGTGAATGGCACTGTTATGGAGGATCTGTGGATGGCACTGTTATGGGGGATCTGTGGATGGCACTGTTATGGAGGGGATCTGTGGATGGCACTGTTATGGAGGGGATCTGTGGATGGCACTGTTATGAGGGATCTGTGGATGGCACTGTTATGGGGAGGGCGATCTGTGCACTGTTATGGGGAGGGGGGTCTGTGGATGGCACTGTTATGGGGAGGGGGATCTTTGGATGACACTGTTATGGGGAGGGGGACCTGTGGATGACCATGCTATGGGGGGACCTATGGATGACACTATATAGCATCTTATGCTATATGTGTCATCCACAGATCCCCCTTCCCATAACAGTGTTATCCATAGATCCCCCTTCCCATAACAGTGTCAACCACAGACCCCCCTTCCCATAACAGTGTCAACCACAGACCCCCCTTCCCATAACAGTGCCATACACAGATTCCCTCCATAACAGTACCATCCACAGACCCCCCTTCCCATAACAGTGCCATACACAGATTCCCTCCATAACAGTACCATCCACAGATTCCCCCTTCCCATAACAGTGCCATCCACAGATCCCCCTCCCCATAACAGCCCCGGCCCCACTCACAGCAGTATTCCTAAATCAGCAGTAACTTTTACTGTAAATCACTGCATCTTTATTACCTTACAATTAAGCTCCAGTAACAGGCAGAGCGGGCGGCGGCGTAACGTCACTTACTCACGTGACGCGCCTGCTCCACCCACTTCATGAATGAAGCAGGCAGAGCAGACGCGTCACATGAGTAAGTGACGTTACGCCGCCGCCCGCTCTGCCTGTTACTGGAGCTTCATTGTAAAGTAATAAAGATGCAGTGATTTAAAGTTCAAGGACCTGCAGGCATAGTGCCTGACCGCCAGCATAGCAACGAATCGTCCGATTATTCGATAACGGGATTCGTTGACAATGAATCCCGTTATCGAATATTATCGATAACGTTGATTAATCATTGTAACCCTAATATATAGGTTTATATTATTGTGTGCAGTGATATAACGTTTATTATTATTGTATGCAGTCAATATGGTTTTACTATTATTATATGCAGGGCTATTGAGGTCAATATTATTGTATACAGTGAAATAAAGATTATTGTATACCTGTATACAGTGATTTAGAGGTTACTATCATTGTATGCAGTGATACAGAAGTTTCTCTTATTGTATGCAGTTATATTGAGGTAATATTATTGGATACACAGATATAAAGTTTATTATTCTTGTATACAGTTTAATAGACGTCACTATTATTTTATGCAGTGATATAATGGTTACTATTATTGTATGCAGTGATATTGAGGTTACTATTATTATATACAGTGATATAAAGATTACTGTTATTGTATACAGTGATATAGAGTATACTCTTAGAACAAAACATACAATGCAACAGCTCTCTGCAAACCAAATAAAGTACAAAAATGTATTGTAATGCTATGCTTATAAATTAGAGATGCTTGGCAAAAACATTTTGTACAAAATTATTTGAGCCCGTCTGCCACACGCCAAGGCTATCTCTTTAAGACAGGAACCTAACACTAAGTTCAACCTGTTATGTGCCATTACAGCGACCATGAGTTTACTATTATAGTAAAGTGATATAGAGGTTACTATTTAGTATGCAGTGATATAGAGGTTATTATTATTGTATGCAGTGATATAGAGGTTATTACTATTGTATGCAGTGATATAGAGGTTATTACTATTGTATGCAGTGATATAGAGGTTATTACTATTGTATGCAGTGATATAGAGGTTATTATTATTGTATGCAGTGATAGAAGTTATTATTATTGTATGCAGTGATATAGAGATTACTATTATTGTATACAGTGATGTAGAGGTTATTATTATTGCATGCAGTGATATAGAGGTTATTATTATTGTATGCAGTGATAGAAGTTATTATTATTGTATGCAGTGATATAGAGATTACTGTTATTGTATGCAGTGATATAGAGGTTATTATTATTGTATGCAGTGATAAAGAGGTTATTATTATTGTATGCAGTGATATAGAGGTTACTATTACTATATGCAGTAATATAGAGGTTATTATTATTGTATACAGTGATATACAGGTTACTATTATTGTATGCAGTGATATAGAGGTTATTATTATTGTATACAGTTATATAGAGGTTACTATTACTATATGCAGTGATATAGAGGTTATTATTATTGTATACAGTGATATACAGGTTACTATTATTGTATGCAGTGATATAGAGGTTATTATTATTGTATACAGTTATATAGAGGTTACTATTACTATATGCAGTGATATAGAGGTTATTATTATTGTATACAGTGATATACAGGTTACTATTATTGTATGCAGTGATATAGAGGTTATTATTATTGTATACAGTGATATACAGGTTACTATTATTGTATGCAGTGATATAGAGGTTATTATTATTGTATACAGTGATATACAGGTTACTATTATTGTATGCAGTGATATAGAGGTTATTGTTATTGTATGCAGTAATATAGAGGTTTCTATTGTGCAGTGATATAGAGGTTACTATTATTGTATGCAGTGATATAGAGGTTATTGTTGTTGTTTGCAGTGATATACTGGTTACTATTATTGTATGCAGTAATATAGAGGTTTCTATTGTGCAGTGATATAGAGGTTACTATTATTGTATGCAGTGATATAGAGGTTATTATTATTGTATGCAGTGATATAGAGGTTACTATTACTATATGCAGTAATATAGAGGTTATTATTATTGTATACAGTTATATAGAGGTTACTATTACTATATGCAGTGATATAGAGGTTATTATTATTGTATACAGTGATATACAGGTTACTATTATTGTATGCAGTGATATAGAGGTTATTATTATTGTATACAGTTATATAGAGGTTACTATTACTATATGCAGTGATATAGAGGTTATTATTATTGTATACAGTGATATACAGGTTACTATTATTGTATGCAGTGATATAGAGGTTATTATTATTGTATACAGTTATATAGAGGTTACTATTACTATATGCAGTGATATAGAGGTTATTATTATTGTATACAGTGATATACAGGTTACTATTATTGTATGCAGTGATATAGAGGTTATTATTATTGTATACAGTGATATACAGGTTATTATTATTGTATGCAGTGATATAGAGGTTATTATTATTGTATGCAGTGATATACAGGTTACTATTATTGTATGCAGTGATATACAGGTTACTATTATTGTATGCAGTGATATAGAGGTTATTGTTATTGTATGCAGTAATATAGAGGTTTCTATTGTGCAGTGATATAGAGGTTACTATTATTGTATGCAGTGATATAGAGGTTATTGTTATTGTATGCAGTAATATAGAGGTTTCTATTGTGCAGTGATATAGAGGTTACTATTATTGTATGCAGTGATATAGAGGTTATTGTTATTGTATGCAGTAATATAGAGGTTTCTATTGTGCAGTGATATAGAGGTTACTATTATTGTATGCAGTGATATAGAGGTTATTGTTGTTGTTTGCAGTGATATACTGGTTACTATTATTGTATGCAGTGATATAGAGGTTATTGTTGTTGTATGCAGTAATATAGAGGTTACTATTATTGTATGCAGTGATATAGAGGTTATTGTTGTTGTATGCAGTAATATAGAGGTTTCTATTGTGCAGTGATATAGAGGTTACTATTATTGTATGCAGTGATATAGAGGTTATTGTTGTTGTATGCAGTAATATAGAGGTTACTATTATTGTATGCAGTGATATAGAGGTTATTGTTGTTGTATGCAGTAATATAGAGGTTTCTATTGTGCAGTGATATAGAGGTTACTATTATTGTATGCAGTGATATAGAGGTTATTGTTGTTGTATGCAGTAATATAGAGGTTACTATTATTGTATGCAGTGATATAGAGGTTATTGTTGTTGTATGCAGTAATATAGAGGTTTCTATTGTGCAGTGATATAGAGGTTACTATTATTGTATGCAGTGATATAGAGGTTATTGTTGTTGTATGCAGTAATATAGAGGTTACTATTATTGTATGCAGTGATAAAAAAGTTATTATCCTTGTATGAAGTGATGTGCAGGTTAGGCTATTTTCACACTCGTTTGGTGCGGATCCGTCTTCTATCTGCACAGACGGAGCTGCACTGATGATGCTAACGCTTGTATCCATTCATAACGGATCCGTTTGCATTATTCATTCAAAAAACGTCTTGACTTACGATCCGTCTTGACTTACAATCGAAAGTCAATAGGGGACGGATCCATTTTTAATTGCACCATATTGTGTCAGTAAAAAACGGATCAGTCCCCATTGACTTACAGTGTAAGTCAGGACAGATCCGTTTGGCTCTGCATAGTCAGACGGTCACCAAAATGCTGCAAGCTGCGTTTTAGTAACCGTCTAAAAAACACAACGGAGACCAAATGCAGCCAAATGGATGCATTCTGAACGGATCCTTATCCATCCAGAATGGATTGGGGCTTAACTGATCCGTTTTGGGCCGCTTATGAGAGCCCTGAAACGGATCTCACAAGCGGACCCAGAAATGCCAGTGTGAAAGTAGCCTTACTTTTATCGCATGTAGTGATATAGAAGGTACATTTTTGTATGCAGTGATGTCTAGGTGATTATTTTTGTCATTAGTGTCCACTATATATAGTGATATTGAATGTACTGTTCTATGCAGTCAATTACAGGCATACTGGATGTCACAGTTTTTCTCTTATGCAGTGACTTTGCATTATAGATTATATCCAGGTAACTGTTATCCTATGCAGCGATGTTTCATTTGTAAGAATTTGTTTTAGGCTACTTTCACACTAGCGTTCGGGCGGATCCGTTCTGAACGGATCCGCTCATAATAATGCAGACGGAGGCTCCGTTCAGAACGGATCCGTCTGCATTATTTTTAGCATAGAACAGCTAAGTGTGAAAATAGCCTAGTACGGATCCGTCCAGACTTTCAATGTAAAGTCAATGGGGGACGGATCCGCTTGAAGATTGAGCCACATTGTGGCATCTTCAAACGGATCCGTCCCCATTGACTTACATTGAAAGTCTGGACGGATCCGCACGGATCCGCACGCCTCCGAACGGCCAGGCGGACACCCGAACGCTGCAAGCAGCGTTCAGCTGTCCGCCTGTCCGTGCGGAGGCGAGCGGAGCGGAGGCTGAACGCCGCCAGACTGATGCAGTCTGAGCGGATCCGCCTCCATTCAGACTGCATCAGGGCTGGACGGCTGCGTTCGGGTCCGCTCGTGAGCTCCTTCAAACGGAGCTCACGAGCGGACCAGCGAACGCTAGTGTGAAAGCAGCCTTAACGGTAATGTATTGAATTAATAAATGCCTACAGGGGTTTTCTGGTAAAATGATTTTTGAATAAATTGCTGTAGCATAGCAGATTCATACTTACATGCTCCACGCTGCTCCAGTCCTCCGTGCTTTCCCCACCCTTTCAATTCTCTGGTCCCAGCACTGTTTACTTCTGTCTGGGTATGGACTTGTTCACATGCTCCACTGCAGCCATTGACTGGCTTCAGTGATGCCATGCTGTTTGTGGCCACATCATCGCTGACGCCAGTCATTGGTTGTAGCCGTGTTTGTTACCATGGTCATAGCTGGGCCAGGTAGATGTAGAGAGCCGAGTCTGCACTGACCACCAGATTGGCATGAAAAAGGTAATCTTCTCTTTCCAAGGTCTATGCTTCAGTATCTTTTACTGGAAAACGTCCTACTTTTTCTAAGTTCATTTAATCGGTTTATTAACATGATTGAGTGGACCCAGAAGCCCAATGACTTACAGTTCTGCATACAACTTTGAAATATCTATTGGGGAATCTAACTTGTGCCAGGCTTGGGACTTGCCTTCATTTATCTTTGTCATTTCAAAGTGGTTGTTCTTAGATCCCTCAAAATTCTTCCAATAGTTTAGCAAAGGTTTTCTGGGTTCTCGGGCAAGCTTCTTAGGTTTTATTGTGCTCTGGTTTTCTTAATGTGTAGCAGTTGATTATGTTTACAATCTTTTGTCTTTAAACAGTAAGATGTAATGTGAAAATCAGTAACATATCTCAGGCCGCCAGTAAAATATGTTTTTAATAATCAATACAAACCCCAGAGCACCTTTTGTTCCACTAATGATGTAAGTGTTGCATGAGACAAGAACTTCCCCTCCAACATTCCAGTCATGTTGCATCTCTCATTTTAACCTCAGTCTCTGAGCTCTGTGTGCCACATTGTTCCAAGAGTCAGCTACGAGGTCCTGGAGCCTGGGAGGCCCTATTCACTCTAAAAAGCGTCTTCATTTTCTGGTGCCCATACACGTTCAACAGATGTTGTCCGAACAATAGCCATCGCTCATGACTTCCTCATACACATACACGTTTGGCTCAGTTGAGTGTGCATGTGTATACACTGGGGACAGAAGAGACACCTCTACCAGTGTTTTATCTCATGGGATTGGAAGCTCCTCATACACATTGGTGCCTACTGGTCCTATCCAAAACAGCAGGTTTAGCCTACAATAGCCTTGTGTATATAGGGGCCTTTAGCCTTATTTACAGAAGACCTGTACCAGTAGTGTTGAGTGAACTTCTGTTTTCAAGTTTGCACATGGTCACGTTCGGATTGCGCTCCACAAACAACCTACCCGCAAAGTATGGCTGGCTTCTATGTGCAGTCTGCATTTTTCTTCCCCCATCAGAAAAGCAATAGATTACAAATTGTAAGGTGCAAGGAAAGAGCAACTAAATTAGACTAACAGTGCCGTCACACACAGCAGATTTTGTTGCAGCTGAAAATATGTTCCTTCTGCCAAAATCCTCCCATTGAGATGAAAGCAACTGATTTTTAGTCATAGAAATTTCTGAAACAAAATCTGAAGGCCCTCTAACCCTGTTCATTGCAAAGGCCGCATAGCAGTACCTCTACGCCAGCATTAGGCCTCATGCACTTATTTTATGCTGATAGCACTCTGACCCATTTTATTCTTTGGGTCCATACTCACATCCACTATTTTCGTGGATCAGTGTGGCCATTCTGCAAATTATGGAACATATCCTATTCCTGCCCACTTTGCAAACGAGAATAGCCCAAATCATGATGGATATCTCTTATCTCCCCCCCCCCCCCCCCCCGTACAATGATTTGTATTTCCAAGAATTGATTTCGCCCCTTCTGTCTTATTTGCCTAATTCAACACAACTGATCGCAGATCTCAAACATCGCTATATTCTAATATCCAGCATGATCTGGGTATTGCTGCAGTTGATTATACATTATCCTGTTCCAATACTCTACCTACCAAACAAATACAATTTATTTTACACAACCCCTTTTTCACAGTGGTCTCGGTCTGCCTTAAGTTATGCTAATATATTCATGGTGGTTTGAGTCCTCCCACATCATTCAACATCCATTTTTTTTCCAAACACGTATTTTATTACAAACATTATATAGAGTTCTTCATATGGACTGGGTCTCTAGAAGAAGCACATGATAACCAATGGGGTCTAAATTTCACTTAGAATTTTTCATTCATATCATTTGAATTTTTACATCTAATTATGTATAAAACCACATAACAAAATTGCTATGAAAACACATTTCAAGAAGGTGGATGTTAATAGCTATATCCATTTTTCCACTGTCATTTTTCCAAATGGTTACTTAATGTCCCTTTTGTACAGATTTTAAAGAACATGCCAAAGTCCTACGATTTCAAGAAAAGAAACACCCATAGAAGCTTATAAAAGGGCTCGCTCACTAAGCCTACAAGGGAGAAAATTCTGATGAATGGAAATTCATATGCAATTTTCTCACTACCTATAATATTGCACATACCAATATTAGACATTTTTTAAATACCCACTGGCATATACTTTCTATGATCCAATATTAGGTCTACTATTACCTACAAAATGGCTTTCGGCAATTTGAGACAAGGGATAGAATTCATATACCCACTGAACATATGGGAACTTTTGCTATGAACGCACTCTGTGCCTCTGCTCCCATTTTATCAGGTGGACAGTTTGTCATTAGACATTGGCTTAATCGTGGGTCCAGTTTTGTGATATATCTCCTTAAATGCCCATGTGGGTTACAATATGTTGGACTCAACAGAGATTAAATACCCATCGTGACAATATCACTAATTCTAAACAGCAGCATAGGGAGGAATTTATCAAAGTCTGCCTCATCATCCCCTGCACTGCCGAGCTGTCTTACATTTAGACTATTTTCTATGGCTAAAACAGGGGTAGAAAATGATGACTGAGACAGGCCTACCGGCCTGTCCCCCTCCCCCGCCAACGCCACAGCCATTTTTTTTTTATCGAGAAAAGTTGCAGACTGCGGCATAAATAACCTTTGCACCACAATCTGCTCCAGAGATAAGACTAATATAGGCGTATTTCTGATTGTAAATGACCCCCTAAGTGTTTCCTTCTGATGCCATCATTTCAGTAACTGACTAATTACCAGTGGTACACTGAAAAAACTAATCACACTGTATGTGACTTTATAGAGTTTTTATTGTTTAAAAAAAAACAAAAAAAAACTCCTGATCCTGGGTTTTTCCTGTTTGCTCTCCAAGTTTACCTGTGCCTAGGTCCAGTTTGCAAAGGAGTGGCAGCCTTTGGAGTCACATATATGCTTATCTGGTTGTTGTGTCCTACACAACCCTTTCACATAGTCTTTCCTTGTTTTGCAAGCATCCACACTATGGAGCGCTTGGCTCCTTCTTTTTTCATACCTGAATGCAGTGACCAAGGTGTAGTAATGTCACTGCATGTGTTTAGATGTGTTGGCTCTTTCTTTCTTTGCAGCTCTGATGTTCCAAGTTTCAGCTGGTGTACTAAGCGGACACTCTGTGGTCCATCATTCTCAGGAGACTTAAAACTATATTATATTTGAACATGTGCTGTTTATTAATCTCTGATCTCTTTATAGCACTTAAAAATTGTATAGTTTCAAAAAATTATTAGTTCGTAATGCTCTTATACAGTGACTCCAAGTAGGAGTTCTGTACTGTTGGTAATAAATAGGGGGTACCAGCGTGCTATTAGGGAGTATGCTAACTGAACTGAAGCTCATGTGCACAGTAGGAATCCCTGACTCTATAATACACTTAGAACATTTCACAATAGGCACATAATATTACTAAAATAATCTATTGTACATTGTTCACACGGTTAGGTTGTCCATTATCTAACACTTTTCTATTAAGAGTGCCACTTTGCCAACATACATGAGTGTGACCAGTGCGCTACAAATGGCCCAGACATACTAGGGTTGTGCTTAACAAACAGTTGGGGTAGAAAGGGCACCCCCTACAAAAGCCTCAAATCCACAGTTACAATGGGAAATGGTTAAAATGGTTGTCCAAGATTTTGATATTGATGGCCTTTCCTTCTTTACCCCACCATTATGTGTTAGGAGAGAGTAGTCAAAACCCCATACACATAAGCTAGTCATATAGTCCCCACCACAACGTTAATGTTATGCGTATGGGTAACCTTAGACGTTTCTAAGGCAGCTACCCACATGTTATCAATGAAAGTAAAACCTTAGGGGGGGATTTATCAAAACTGATGTAAAGGAAAACGGACTCAATTGCCTGTAGCAACCACCTTTCATTTTCCAGGGTTCCCTTGAAAAATCAATGTGATTGGTTGCTAAGGGCTACTAATTAGTTAGTTTTTTTAGGATAGGTCATCAGTTTTAAAGTCTCAGAAAACCCCTTTAAGTGTAGAATACAAGCAGAACAATTAGATGAAAGCAGCCAGGATACACATGCTGCAGAAAGCTGTACGTTCAGAGGTGATTCCCGGGATATAGTTTTAGGCTCTCCTCCAACATTTAATGGAGAGCATCATTCTGCGAGAGTATAAAAACCAGAAGGTTACATCTGTCTGATCATCAGGTCAACTTGTAACTCAACAATCTGTACAATCTGGCTATTTTGTTTTCCAGCATTGGGAAGAAAATAGTCTTTTATTGTGAATGATTTTTTTGGACTATACAGTGGAAGCAGAAAGGACTGCATGCAGTTCCTTAGCCACTGCCATCCCCTGCGTTTGCCTCACACATTGGCAGTCCCTTATGTTCCTAATGATTACATAACGGTGTTGTGCACATTACAGCAGAAGCACTGGACAGCGAACACGGAGCAGACAGGAGTTGGCAGCACTTCTCCTGCATGCTGCATCTTCTTTCTCATGCAACTTCAAGACCCCCTCCCCCATGCATTCCTTCCTCGATTCACAGGATAGATGCAGTCACTTTCGCATACTCAAAAGTGTCTAATACTTCATAGACTTGGGTCCTATTAGACTACATAATTTCGGATCAATGATCGGGAATATGAAAGCTTGTTCCCAATGGCCATCCTTCATCAGGACAAAAGATATCTGACTATCAGCAGCACGTCTTCCTGTGTAGTCAAGGATGTGCTGCTGATCACCTACAGTGCCTTGCAAAAGTATTCACCCCCCTTGACTTTTTTCGTATTTTGTTACATTACAGCATTAAGTCCAATGTTTTGTTAATCTAAATTTTATGTGATGGATCAGAACACTATAGTCTAAGTTGGTGAAGTGAAATGAGAAAATTATATAAATAAAACTATTGTTTAGAAATAGAAAACAGAAAATTGGCATGTGCTTCCTTTGTTAGGAAGCCCATAAAAAGAAAGCTCCGGTGCAACCAATTACCTTCAGAAGTCCCATAATTAGTGAAATGATGTCCACCTGTGTGCAATCTAAGTGTCACATGATCTGTCATTACATATACACCTTTTTTTTAAAGCCCCAGAGGCTGCAACACCTAAGCAAGAGGCTTTACTAACCAAACACTGCCATGAAGACCAAGGAACTCTCCAAATAAGTAAAGGACAATGTTGTTGAGAAATACAAGACATGATCCCCAGGAGCACCATCAAATCTGTCATAACCAAATGGAAAGAACATGGCACAACAGCAAACCTGCCAAAAGACGGCCGCCAACCAAAACTCACTGACCGAGCAAGGAGGGCATTAATTAATTAGAGAGGCAGCACAGAGACCTAAGGTAACCCTGGAGGAGCTGCAGAGTTTCCCAGCAGAGACTTAAGTATGTGTACATAGGACTACAATAAGCCGTACGCCCCATAGAGTTGGGCTTTATGGCAGAGTGGCCAGAAGAAAGCCATTACTTTCAGATAAAAACAAAAAGGCACGTTGTGAGTTTGCGAAAAGGCATGTGGGAGACTCCCAAAATGTATGGAGGAAGGTGCTCTGGTCTGAAGAGACTAAAATTGAACTTTCTGGCCATCAAAGAAAACGCTATGTCTTGAGCAAACCCAACACATCACATTACCCAAAGAACACCGTGAAACATAGTGGTGGCAGCATCATGCTGTGGGGATGTTTTTCAGCAGCCGGGACTGGGAAACTGGTCAGAGTTAATGGAAAGATGGTGCTAAATACAGGGATATTCTGGAGCAAAACCTGTACCACTCTGTGCGTGATTTGACGCTAGGATCGAGGTTCACCTTCCAGCAGGACAATGACCCCAAACACACTGCTAAAGCAACACTTGACTGGTTTAAGGGGAAACATGTAAATGTGTTGGAATGGCCTAGTCAAAGCCCAGATCTCAATCCAATAGAAAATCTGTGGTCAGAGAAATATTGCTGTTCACAAGCACAAACCATCCAACTTGAAGGAGCTGGAGCAGTTTTGCAAGGAGGAATGGGCAAAAATCCCAGTGGTAAGATGTGGCAAGCTTATAGAGACTCACCCAAAGCGACTTGGAGCTGTAATTGCCGCAAAAGGTGGCTCTACAAAGTATTGCCTTTAGAGGGGTGAATAGTTATGCACATTGAAATTTTTTTTGTTATTTTGTCTTATTTGTTGTTTGCTTCACAATAAAAAAAAAAATAAAAAATCTTCAAAGTTGTGGGCATATTCTGTAAATTTAATTATGCAAATCCTCAGACAATCCATGTTAATTCCAGGTTGTGAGGCACCAAAAGTCAACGGGGGGTGAATACTTTTGCAAGGCACTGTGTATAAGAGAATTCAAAGTTTGATTCAGCTTGTGTATTCAAGCCAGTTCAAATAAGTGCCAATGGATGATTATCATCCATCAGCGTCTGGATTGCCCGAATATCGAGCAGTGTAATACCACCCTTAGGGTACTGCGGCATGTTTAGGTTTCTGAGAAGTACTATCTATTCTTAAAGAGATTCTCCAAACTACAGATATTGATGACCTATCCTCAGGATACGTTAGTGGAGGTCTGACACCCAACACCCCCATCAATCAGCTAGTTTGTGCAGCCTCAGCGAAGACTACGTACTAGCTATGCCAGGGTACTGCTGCTCACCTCTCAAATGGCAGCTAAGCTTCAGTACCCCAGCACCATAAATGCTACAGTATATTGAATCTTCTCCTTCCGTTCCATACACTGCTAATTTATATTGCCATGGCTGCCCAAAACAGCTTATCAGTGAAGGGGGGCAGATATTGGACCCCCACTGATCTCATATTTAGAGGTCATCAATGTTGGTAGCCTACCGAACCTCTTTAATACTTTACCCTATTTTAGAATGCACTCCTGAACTTCCAAAACTGCATTAAGAAACCTGAATATGTGGCACTATTCTTATAGTCCAAATAATCTACAAAGTATGAAAAGCAAATGCGGTGGGTGTGCTGCAAAGCTTTGTGACTGTTCCATTTTATCCTAAAACTGGTCTTGTTTCCTTTATTAAAAAAAGAGTAGGATTTGCTCAAATGCAACATTGGAAAACTGGAAAATAATATTAATGGAACAGATTCATATCATTGCTACAAAAATTCTGTGAGCATATCACATGTAGATCCTAATAAGCTCCAAATAGTTCTGAAGAGGTGGACCTAGAGGACACACTGACCCATGCCAACAATCAAATGGTGTTCATTACTTAAAGTTTATGACATTCCTGAATCCTTATGGTTTGTGATTTGATTGATGTGACAATGTCATATAGTCTCCAGGTTAGTATTTTGACCATTCGTGGGATGCATAAAGACCTGTAGCCTTTGTTGACCCACTTGACCTGACGCAATGGCAGACGTACCCTTGTTTTTGTGTAATAAAGCCTGCTCTTAGAATCAAAGTCTCATCACTTTAAGGGCAAAATGACGTGAAGCAATTTCCCGGTGATATTGCACCATTTCAACAGTGTTTGTGTGTGACTTACAGTAGGACATCATGTTCTGGAGCTGTATAATGTACCAGTCATGCTAGGAGACATGACGAAGCATGCATCTCCACACAGCTACATTGCACATTAACCCGATCACCCAGTGCCAACACAGCACCATTAAACATTTCTAAATAACGCTCTCAGACTTTAACCTGGTACAAAGTCTACGGACAGCCTTGCTCCATAACATCATATAACTTCAGTCTCCTTATCACAATTACACTATGACTGGTAGCAATACATGTATATTGCTCATGGATAAGAAGCTTAGTTGCAAAAAATGTATGCTGAGATCACCTTACTTTATCTATAACTGAAGGCAAATCAGGACTTGTGTCATTTCCAGGAGCAGAGGAATAGTTGTTTTCTCTAAGACATTCCTCCCAGTAGGTCACTACTTATCTTTACTGCACAGTTTGAACCTAGTTAAAAGGGGTCTGCTATTAAAGTGTTTCTGACAGCAGGTCTGTTATCCTAATTTATGTGCTTTGTACACTGGGCAATATACCTTTTTCCAAGTGTGTGAGAACAGTAAATGACTTGAGTATAATGCATTTTTCCATGCTGCTGCAGAGGAGAGCTGTCCTGATCTAGCACATCTTTGTACACTGAGAGTATATACAGGTGAATGATAAAGACTGCTCTATGGATGTAGTACCAGTCTGCCACTGCAGTCTTTACACGGGCCCATAATAAGCGGAATGAGTATTTAAAAGAACACCCGTTCCCAATCATTGGCCCTTGTAAACATGGCCATGATCTTATAAGGAAGGCTGTCAATCACAGAGTAGGACTTAAAGGAAATGTGTCACCAAAATGTTATCCTCTGTTATCCTCTAGTAAAAACTAGATAGTAACACATCTCCTTTTTTCTGATCTGTTTTTATTTTCTGATTGTAGAATTTTTTTACTTTTTTCTGGACATTGCCTGAGCTGTTCTTAACAGTATTTACACAGCATAAAGAAATTGCTTTACGGCAGCCAGGAGGGGACCTCATTGACTTCTATGGGAGAGTTCTCTAGGCATGCTCTGTGGTCTGTGCAGAGGTCATTGTACACGGAAATAATAGATAAGATTTGACAATCAGCTATTGTGGATAGTGGATCCTGTCTTATCTATACACAGAGGTGATACTATTACAGGAAGAATTAGAATTAGTTAAAGGGGTTGTCCAAGTTATATTTATTGATGACCTATCCTCAGAATAGGTCATCAATATCAGATCGGCGGGGGTCCGACACCCCCGCCAATCAGCTGTTTGAAGAGAAGGCGCGCGCCGTGCCAGCGCTGCCTCCTCTTCATTGTTTACCCACTCGCCGTTGCATCTGCAGCGGTGAGCAGGTGTAATTACACCCAAGCAATCCCATTAATTTCAATGGTACGGATCGTTCCCATACACTTGTATAGGAGCGAACCGTACCATTGAAATGAATGGGACGGCTTGGGCTTAATTATACCTGCTCACCGCTGCAGATGCAACGGCGAGTGGGTAAACAATGAAGAGGAGGCAGCGCTGGCACGGCGCGCGCCTTCTCTTCAAACAGCTGATTGGCGGGGGTGCCGGGTGTCAGACCCCCGTCGATCTGATATTGATGACCTATCCTGAGGATAGGTCATCAATAAATATAAATTGGACAACCCCTTTAACTGCAGTAAAGTAACCTGTATAAACCAAGAAGTGGCGCCAGTTATTAGACATAGTGGGAAAACTAAAGGATTTTTTATTTTAGTTTAAATATAAAAAGTGACATGGGAAATAAAAAATATCATCAAAAATTGTATAAAAATATGTTAAACATAAAAAGTGATTTAAACCGCAGGTATATATAATGAATAAAATACAAGCTTGGCTGAATCTTTTCCCCACAAAACTATACAATCTGCTCAGCTACTCCTGTTCATAACGCTGCCAAGAGATCAGACAGAAATTTAATGTGACAGGTTCCTTTTAATATCATAGAAGCTTAGTCGCACTCTGCTTCTTTTTTTGGGGGAGACGGGTTCTCGCCCCAATTAATAGAAAATAGAAAAACAGAGTAGAGAATATAGTGTGAAGATTACTGGCCTTTATTAGATATATAGCTGTTGTGACGTTTCAGCCTTTATGGCCGTTGGTGACTGTAGGTATAAGGAGAGAAATATACAGTGGTAATGCTCGGTGGTTAATGTATTACCTTCAAAAAATGTATGGGCGGTAAATGTAAAATACTGTATTCCCCCACTTTATGTTATTCCCAATATTTGTTGATTTACGATATGCAGCTGATTTCAGGGCCCCCTGTGGATATTTCCTAGGTGTCCTCATTTACAGCTGCAATTTCTTTCCTCCGCATATAATTTGTTACATACTAATCATCTAGGATTAGTTAATGCTGTTTCTTGTGGTTATATATGATTCATTGCAATTGATGCAAATCTCAAGTGCTTTACACTGTATATAATTGGATTTATCATAACCAGTATATGTCGGGAAATATAAAAACACAGACTCACACTCTAGAACAGCAGTCAGCAACATTTTAGTTTGGTCCAATTTTCACACTAGACTCACCTATTCAAGTCAGTGGGTCCATGAAGAAAAACGGACAGCACTTTGATGGCCTCCATATGTGGTCCATTTTTCATGTTTACTAGGAGACACTGAAAGGAAGGGAAAGCTTTTTTGAGAGAAAAGTGGATAACGTACTCATGACGTGTAGGACTGAGGTTCCTAATAGGTTTTGAATCAAAGAAATAGACACTAGTGGCAAGTGATTAACTCCAAAGCAACTCTAAATGGGATTTTTCTTTGGCTTCAGAGACTGGGCCCATCAGAGGATCCTCTATTACTCTGGTGGGCCAGTCTGACCCTGTATGCCACATGGATGAAAAATGGACAAATGGGATGCGGTCATAGACAGAACTGGTTCCACAGCTTTAGGCCTCATGCACACAACCGTTTTTTTGAGGTCCGCAAAAATGGGCCCCGTAGGTCCGTGATCCATGACCGTTTTTTCGTCCGTGGGTCTTCCTTGTTTTTTGGAGGATCCATGGACATGAAAAATGAAAAAAAAAATCTAAGTCAAGTTTGCCATTGAAATGATAGGAAAAAACGGACACAGATCACGGACACGGATCACAGACACGGATGACAATCTTGTGTGCATCCGTGATTTTTCACGGACCCATTGACTTGAATGGGTCTGTGAACCGTTGGCCGTGAAAAAAATAGGACAGGTC
Source organism: Bufo gargarizans (assembly GCF_014858855.1). Classification (NCBI taxonomy): domain Eukaryota; kingdom Metazoa; phylum Chordata; class Amphibia; order Anura; family Bufonidae; genus Bufo; species Bufo gargarizans. Next base: position 491,172,468 of record NC_058080.1, on the reverse strand, counting down.
ATATTTTTTCACGGCCAGGAAACACGGATCACGGATGCGGCTGCCAAACGGTGCATCTTCCGATTTTTCCACGGACCCATTGAAAGTCAATGGGTCCGCGAAAAAAAAAAGGAAAACGGCACAACGGCCACGGATGCACACAACGGTCGTGTGCATGAGGCCTTAAGGTGATGGGACATGGATGAGTTTACAACTCTTGTCTGAATGAGCCCTTATGGTTCTCCAACAATCCAGTCCCTCCCAACCTAGTTAGGAATGAATTGCATGTCATAAGACTTTTTTTTATTAGATTACTACAAAGCAGGGACTGATGTAAGTGACAGCATTCTTTGTATAGTGCTAAGTGCTATAAGCATTGTATAAATAAAGTAAATACATAAAATAAACCCCATGGAATATAGACTTATAAAGCCAACGCTACAAAATAATTTGAAGTGATAGCCTTATTTGTCTTATCTCTAAATTATTGCAAATGGGAATGATTGCTATTATCTGTGCCAACTATTGGGAAGTCATGTTCTTTAGGAAGCTTCATGGAAATATTGATCATCATTACATTATATATTGCCTCTTTATTCAATAGTCAATGGGACTATAAATTGAGGGTTAATGACACACAGTCAAGAAAGATTGAGAATTGACAGCGTATGCCATGTGTGAGCATTGGCCCACAGTCTACATTCATTATTATGTCTAATTGTAAGTGTGGGGAAAGTTGTGTCATCTGACAGGTCTATACATTTTTGGGCTACTGTGGTGATTGAATAAGCATTTGGGTAGGCTACATACAACATATTCAAAGAATTAAGGTTATAACCTTGAAAATGACGAGACTCCTATGCTTAGGAGGACTATTATAAAAAATTGTACTGCAAATAAAATCAGCAGTATGACTGGATGCCGCGGGAAGCATTCCAGAATCCCCTTGGTTTTATTAATGTTAACCAACATAATTGCGATGCAATTTTTTCTTATTGTAATGTGCTTATTTAGGCTAAAATATTTTAGGTCTTTATGCCACAAGCCCATGAAGCATGGAGCAGAGGATGGGAGTGGTAATGGCTCTAGCTGCAATAGTTATTCACAGTGGTAACCCTCACACAAATGTTCCCTATGGCCTGGGCAGTGATAACAGGGTGCACCCTTTCTTTCCTTGGGACACACCCCGATGTTGGGGTTCCTGCTTGATAATAGTTGAGGTGCCTTTGGTGTTATGCGTGTTGTATGGAGGCAAGGCAGGAGGTGTAGGTGCAGCGGCCAGCAAATAGTGCTGGAGTCAGTAACTAGGTCAATTGTAAAATATAAACAAGTCCCTCTTTACTAATGTGCAGAATGGGAGTTGTAGTACACCCAACAATATCAAAACACAGTTACAGACAATTGACAGTGCATACTTTCCCAGATAGCAATGTGTTCATATTGGCCAGGATGAGGATTGTAGTACTGCTTCCCTCAATCTCTCCAATGTCTTTCTTTGTAGAGTCTAAGGCTGGCAATATTACTCTTGCAATGGTGGCTGTTATTCCCAGCGGAGGGGTACAGGATTAAGATACAGTGGGCCAGGCCGTGTCTAAGTGTGAAGCGTGTCATAGCAATGTCCCTCTCACTGCAATAAAGTCTCTATCCCCCTTAAATAGCAAATAACTTACTGGCTGACTCCAGTGCTCAGGCATGCATATTATGGACCTTTTAGTTCTTTCCTTTCTCTTTTCCTACATTACTGTGAAGTACAAGTACCCTATTCCGGGGAACCACATCAACAAAACATTTTTTAACCAGTTGCAGCCAGCACCTTGTTACATGTACTGCAGCTTTGTAGTTTTTATAGTGAAATCTATCAGATGCTGTGTGACGCTTATTCTTCAGCACTTATCTCTGCACTTCTGACAGCTCAGAAACAATCATTTAAGCTGAATTCCTACCTTGAGCCAAGAGGAGAAGGCTACATAAAGAGGTCTCAATAACGCCTGTACAAGTGTCATAGATGCCTCCCTGGAAAAAGTCTAAGGCATACCGATACACCTTAGACTTTTCCCTGTCATTCATCAGCACAGTGAGCGCTGTGAACAGCACAGGCAGCGCAGCGATGTTGCTGCTGCCTGAGACAACCAATAACAAGTCTCCTTACAGTGAGGAGCTTTGTTATTGGTCAGTGTGAGCGGGCTGCCGAAGCTTATGACACACCGCTCTGAAGTGAGAAAGGAGGTGCGCGATCCTCACTGGCGGGGTAAGTGGCCTTGCTGTGAAATTAAGTGGGGATCTGAGCGCCTTGTTTTTCTCTATAATGATGAGTCTGACGCGCTAAGCCGAGTGCTGTCTCTCCTCCCTGCTGAGTGCGGTAGTGAAGACGGCCTCAATAGAAGGTCTACGGGACCGTCTTCACTAGCGCGCTCAGCAGTGAGGAAAAGTGGCTGAGCGCTTCAGACTCCTGCTTATAGAAGTCAGCGAGGGTCTCAGCGCTGGACACGTCAACAGGAGACCTCCATAATGGACAGACCTGTCACCCGTAGACCTCTATGTCACCTGTCAGCTTTCCTATTAATCCATCAAGGATAATTCATTGCAGCATGTTCCATCAGATGCTGAACTAGAGATATTGTTTGCTATAAGGATTTCTTCTGTAATATGGCGGCACATGGTGCTACAAGGACTGCATGTGGCCATTTACAGCCTCCAGGACATACAGTCCCTCTGCCAAGCACGTGAGGTCTTCACTGTAAGACTGTATAACCCAATAACCACAGCGGTGGTGGCAATTTTTTGGCATTATCTGGTGACATGAGATAGGACAATGGGTCATGGAAGACGAACTCAACCTTTATAGCAAGATCAAGCACAACACAAAATAACAGCCTCTAGATCAGGGATCAGCAACCTCCGGAACTCCAGTTGTTCTGAAACTACAACTCCCAGTATCCTCCTTTCACTTCTTTAGGAGTTACAAGAACAGCTAAGCAAGTGCATGCTGGGTGTTGTAGTTTCACAGCAACTGCAGTGCCGAAGGTTGCTGCCCCCTAGATCTACAGGCGAGCCTGGTGGTTATGATTGCGTGATGACGTCATCCAGATCCACAATAAGTGAATGTGGCGGTGCGAGCACCTGGCACCAGAGGTATGTGCCCGGGTCTTTTGCTTGTGCCCATGGCACCAGCATGCACCACCATCCATTGTGCCTGTGTCCTGCTCTGCCAGTGCCTCAGGTCTCTTCAGAGTCTACCAACAGCCCCGTTGGTACAACATACCCACCTGAGAGCTCATCTACAAGGACGTAACTTTGGTGGGCAGCAATGGCCACGTGATGGATGGGAAACCCCAGTGACCAGCAGCAAAACTTGAAGGGATTGTTTCAAGATCAACACTATTTACCTATCCATACTTGACCCAGAAAACACTAGAACATGGTAACCAAGGTGGGACCCCCAGCAATCATGTACTTGAAGGGGACATTACTATTTTAGTAACTACTTGCATTTCCCATGCAATAACAATTCTGGGGAATCAATTCTTCTGACTCTATATTGTACCATTCCTCTATTAGTAGTTTCCAAAACAGACAAATCCGGAGAGGTGAGGGGTCCTCTTTAATGACAGGTGATAAATATCGATCTTAGGACAAACCCTTTAAACCTCAAAAAATTACTGCAACATTGACCTCAGTGGTGCCGACCCCCTCAAAGCAACAGTAACCTCAGCTAAATTTTAAATTGTCTAAATTTGCTATTTATGCACGGAAGACAGTTCTAGAGTACTAGTAATAGCAACCCCTTAATGTTATGTAGGCCTTCATATTAACTATTTGAATTACTGTAACTTTCGTACTCCTCATCGGCTGAAAATACTCCTAAAAAATGGCAAGAGGAGTATTTTTACTCTGGCTACATCCAAACTTATCACTAATTTGGCATCTTTGTAATCGTACTGACCCACAGAATAAATGTATCATGTTATTTATGGCACAATGCAAGATGTCAAAATAAAAATAAACTGTTTTTAACCCCCCCAAAAAAAACTAATTCTGAAATGTATTTAATAAGTTATATGTACCCCAAATGGTTCCTATAAAAATTACAATGTGTCTTGCAAAATTTAAGATCTTGACCACTGAAACACAGATGGGGAAAAATGTTACTGGTCCTTAAGGCTAAAATTATATACCTCATATACCTCACTTAGCGCTTGTTTTCATCTGTATTGGAAGCTCCATTTGGGGCTTGCGTCTCAGATTCCTTCAAAAAAGATTGGACAAAAAAGTCCATCATGCAGGAGTTTTTTTGTTTGGTGAAAAAAAACAGGATCCCGAAGTGACGTGGTCCGCTGAGAAAGGACTGCCATGGAGATGGAGACCCCCACTGGGAAGCCTGGCATTTCCTCCCTGTACCGATGCTATGAGCATACAGGGCACAAAAACAGAACGGGGGCACTTCTGGTCCCTTCTATCAACTTCAAGAAGGACGGGGTCATGTGTGCTGTTGCTGCCAATGACAGACTTCAGCAGTTATGTGTCCCCAAACACTGTATATTATTGTCAGCTGAACCAGCAAATTACAGAAGGGCCAGGTGACTGATATGTATGAGAGCCCCCTGATTTTCTCCCAACAGTTGTTGTTGTTGTGGGAAAGAAGAATCATGGAAGTTGAATTTTGGCACCTCATCCTTTTGTTCTGGTAGAAGAGGTGATTGGCAGCAGCTTTCTGCTTTCTTCCCATTGAAAACACATGTCCAAGGGTATGCAGTCCAACAGAGGTTTTCTGAGAGTTTATCATTGATAACCCGTCCTTAGTCTAGGTTATCAATATCTGATCGGTGGGGGTCTGACCCCTGGCAAACAAACGATCATCTGTGCCAGTGAGTGCTGCAGCATCTTCCTAGGCCAATGACATCTCGTTCATCGGTCACCTGGCGCAGGCGCAAATAAATGAATGTGCTTCGGTTGCAATACCAAGCACATCCTCTATACAGTGTACGGCGCTGTGCTTGGTAAGCTGTGAGGAAGCCGCTGTGCTTACCAGAGTTCCATAGCCTCTTCTAACATCTGATTAGCAGGGGTACCGAGTTTTGAACCCCCACCAATCAGATATTGATGGCATGTAATGAGGATAGGCAATCAGAATTAAACTCCTGGGAAAAACTCTTTAGCCATGTGTATTGCTTTTTACAGAATGCCATGTCAAAAGGAATCTGTCACCAGTCTTATGCTGTCCTGTCGGAGGGTGGCTTAAACTGGTGACCTAGACCCTCAGCAAAACTGGGCCATTTTCCCAACATCTATATTGAACAGCTCCAAGCACCAGAGCTGTTCAGTACTACATAGCACATTTCATGAGCTCCCTGGTCTCTCCGCTCCCTCCCATTGATTGAAAGCTTTTTTCCTTTTACAGTGAGTGACATCGGAACATGGAGTGCTTGTGCACGAGCCGTTCTATACAAATTTTCAACATGATGGTTAGCGTTTTGCTAAGGGTAAATGTCACCAGTTTATGCTCCCCTCACAGTGCAGTATAAACTGGTGATAGATTCCCTTGAAATAATTATTTATGCCGTATTTTTCAAGTCAGACAATTTCCTAGGGATAAGTAAGTAATGACTGAGGGGATAGGGACTTCTTCTTTACTGGCTTTTTAGTATAAGACAGTCTGAAAGTAGAGAGTTTCCAGTGTTATTTCAAGTCAGCCAGTATGAACCAGTATCATTACAAATTTAGATAACAGTATAACCATCAAAATCCATATTCATTCATCAGTTTAGTAAACTTATTTGCACTAGGTTTTATGTGACGCTATAACAGCACATTTTTGCTGAAAAGTTTTCCAGATGAAAGCTTAATGACCTCTTCATATAAATACCGGGTAAAAAAATGTCATATTCGGAAAATAACGTTTCATGATGCTGTTTTAGCCACAGCACTTCAGCCACACAGCTAGGGATTGGTATTAATTAAATATTACCGGAACTCAATTTCATTATTCATAAATACAAGATTTCTGTAGGGAACCGACCAATGCAAGTGCCGTTCAGCAATTACCAACACAGCATGACACCAAATTTCAGTTTCCCTAGCAATATAACGCGGCAGTGAGCTAGAAGGGCAAGAGATCCGTAACCCGTCATTTATTTTATAGAGACAACATGTCAGCGTGTGCATTACCAGCACTAACAAGTATATGATATAGTAAGCAAAGAGAAACAGAAAAATAACCTTCTGTTTCATCAAGATCAGTGGGGTTTTTCGTCCATGTTGCATCCACATTTTTTGCGGACCCATTGGTGGTGGGGCCAAGTACAGGACATGTTCTTTTTGCATAACCACTTAAAATGCTCCTGTTGGCAGGATCAGCTCTATTAAATCAAGTGCCTAGTAGTGTTGATCCTGCCTATTAAAATTTTACCCGTCTTGTGAAAATCAATTGTAGCATTCCTGAGAAAAAAAAAAGTTTTATTTTCAGAACAGGTCATCAATATCGCACTGACAAAGCATAAGTATGAATTACTCAATAGAACTATAATATAGCTAGGCTAGTAGTTAGTGGTATCTCTTCAGTCAGTGATGGCACAGTTTACAACTGCTTCTCATTACATTACAATTACATTAGCTCTGGAAACTGTACAGTCAACAAGTTTTTTTTTTACATAATGAAATTATAATCTTGCTTTCTTGATAAATGTTAATTAAACTTTGCAGAATTAGCAAAACACTGAAAACTTATTTTGCGTAATCAATTATTCTAGCTGGTTTGGAATGAAGGTCAATTAGAACGTAGCCAATACTTAAAGGGGTTGTCCAAGTTATATGCATGCTGCGTCTGCTCTCCTTCACTTTGCTAGCTCCATTTAGGAGATGGGTGCAGGTCCCAGAGGTGGGTTCTGCGATATCCCACCAATGCTTGACATGGCACAACGCCTTTAAAGGGTTTCTGTCATGAGAAATAACATTATGTAGCTGACTGACATTAGCGATGTGTTAATGTTAGCAGTACAGAACAGTGTGCTTTATAACTCCCTGCCTGCCTCCGTTCTTAAAATAAAGACTTTTAAAATATGCTAATGAGCCTCTAGGTGCTAGTAGGGCGTTGCTTCAGAACCTAGAGGCTCGGTCTACGCACCCTTTGGCACACCTAGGTTCTATAACCTTCATGTACTTATAGAACCTCTCCACTTGTTGCTCACTAAAATCTCTAAAATTATCTGGAAATCTGTGGCTATGGAGAAAACGTAGCTTTATATTTATGACAAATTATGACATTATTTGAGAATGCTTTGACCCAGTTCTTCATAATTGTCTACTTTGGGATCACTCAATAAGTTCTTGAGAACTAAGTCATAACTGTACCTGGCAGAAGTTTCAAAATCATAAGTAATTTTTGTGAAATTTAAATCGTTGATGAGTGTATGATTTAAGGACCATAAAAGATTAGATCTTTGGATAACAAAAAATGTTAAAAAGTATAAAGGTGGGCCAAACCCTGCAGCATATGTCAGAAGTGGAGTAAAATGGTCATTATTGAATACCTAGTATCTCAAAAACTAGAGCAAATTCAGGGGTTGTCTGAGACTTTGTTTTGATGACCTGTCCTCAGGATAGGTCATCAATATCTGATCAGTGGTGGTCCAATTCCCCGTACCCTCGCCGATAAGCTGTTTGAAGAGGCCACAGTGCTCCTAGGCCAGGGGTAGGCAACCTCCGGCTCCCAGCTGTTGTGAAACTACAATTCCCAGCATGCTCCATTCATTTCTATGAGAGTTCTTAGAAGAGCAGAGCAAGTATGCATACTGGGAGTTGTAGTTTCACAACAGCTGGGAGCCGGAGGTTGCCTACCCCTGTCCTAGGCCAATGACATCATTTTCATCAGTCACGTGGCTTATGCACAGCTCAGTCACATTCGAGTGAATAGGGCTGAGCTGCGATACTAAGCATAGCCACTATCCAGTGAATGGCACTGTTCTTGGTAAACTGCAAGGAAGCCACGGTGCTCGCCAGCGTGCCACAGCCTCCTTAAACTGCTGATCTGAAGGGGTCAGCAGTCTACTCAGCTTCTCCTGCTCTATAACATGGTGCTTTCTGTTTGCACTGCATTTTGTGGTGACATGTCCTCTTTAAGATTTAGCATTTCCAAAGTAACCTAAATTTGGTCAAACATCATTGTCAACCGTCAGTATAATGTGCAAAACTGACTATGAAATGCATCCCCAATGCATGGAAACGCGTTGAGCTGTTGCCAATAAGGGACATGTCAGGGCAACTATTGCTCCTTTAATCCACCTGGAGTGATTGTTATTGCTCTGCCATAGTCCAGCACCTGTGATTATTAGTGCAGTGAGAGTCTGCGCGCTGGCTCTCACTGTTTTGGAGTGGTGTTTGGTGAAATTCCTATACCAATACATCCCCTCGATACCTTTCACCCTGGGTTACACATCTTGAACCCTGTGGTGGAATGAGCCCCTTATGCTAGTAGCTTGTGAGACTACACTGGCAATCCAGATGGTGGTGCTATTTGGTATATATCAGTGTTTTCACAATTGTTATAGTCAGTTTTGCACATTATACTGACGGTTGACACCCCCTATTTCTTAATTAGACAATTAATAAAGACATTATTATTTTGTTTTAGCGCCTATCTTCATGTTATTTGCTCAAACATCATTGTCAACTAAAAATTTGGTGTTTATAATAGAATTCATATCATGAAATTATGTTGTATCAAATCTATCCAAACGGCAAAGAAACGGCTTTGAAATTTAACAATTTTCTTTTTGAAAATATTAAATACTATGAAGCTTGGCGTATGCCTGACGTACAGTAATTCTTATCTCTAACCAGATTGATGGAAGGTTGAATATTCCCTTTGATTTTCCATGCATTTGACATTACAGATGGTTGTTTCATAAGCTACTTTTGCGTTTCTAGTGAGGAACATCTCACGTATCTTTTTTGTAGTACAGTAAAATGAAATCTGTCTAGTGCTGTAAGTCATAATATTGGCGTGTGCACGGAGGCACCTGCTGTACCTGAATAAACACTTGGAAGAAGAAATGATTCAAGCCATACAACTGCCTTCATTCACGACGTGTGCCTACTATTAGTCTGCATGGACACAGAGTGAATTCCTGGTCCTCCATTACCTCATTTCGGAACAAACACTAAAGACTAAGTCAAACATTTGATGATTGCTCACACAATTCTTTGAATGGCTGGCCAGTTTAAAATGAAACACTTGCAAGCGTAGTCATGGTTATCTTTGAAAAGCACATGGCCATAGTATTTTATGTGTTTGAAGTTCAAACAATGCACCTAATCGACACACAGCTAAGATGGGTTTACCTCAGCACTGATTATATGGGAGCAATAGGGAATGCTGTGCATGCCCTGAGCAGAGTTCTGACAGCTACATGTCAGGAAAAGAGGGATTTCTTGAGTCTGATCTTAAGTTCACCTTTAATACCTAGTTTTGAGGGCAGAATTATAGACATAAAATGCTAGACCCATAAATAAAGTTCCATTTCTTTGACCACTGAACAAGAACAACCTTCATCATCAACATGTATAAGGTCGCTGACACAGAGAAAGCAACTGGCTACTTTATTCCAGAAACAGCGACAACGCGTTCACAGTGTCTGCTATTGCATCAGTTCCCACTTTAGACAGGTGTGGCATGGGTTTTGGAAGAGGCAATGTTTTATAATCTTGAGCGACACCTTTAATGGTGGCCGCACACACAACATTTGCTACTGATGTCATTGCATTCCTCTACCCTTTTTTGTGGACAGATGTTTCTTTTTTTGGTCTACAGTGCATTAATAAATACAAAACATGCATAAAGTATTTTTTTTTTTGGTACTTTTTTATTTGTCTTTGTTGTGTTTGGAGCATGATTGCCATGGTGGGCATACATAATTTTTTCCACACTGAAGCATCAATTCTTGTTGGTCTTTTTCCTACATATAATGGGAAAAATATTGGCAGGGAATGTACACCTATAGTTTCCCATAGAAGCTGCTCAAGGGACTAAAGGAAGTAGGCAATTTTTTGGATGCAGTATGGCTTAACCTTTATACACTTTGCACCCTCTAGTGACAGGAAGTTCCAACCGAGTACACCCAAGGAACCAGACAATTATAAATGTTAACAAAATAAGGCCGTGCTCACCCTGAATTCATAGGCTTTGTTCTAAGCCTCTCTCAGCAGTTCCTTCAGATTTGACAGAAAAAATAGTGCAGCATGCAGAGCTAATCTTCCTGTCAAAATGACAGACACCACATAAGGACCCTTGATGCATGGTGTATTATTTAAATTACATTCTGCACTATCAAACGTACAGGAGAATACAGCACTACATAACTCTTACATCCAGTTCTGTTGCCTCTGATATAGATGTTCTCTTTCCTCATCTTCTCCATTCGGACCAGACTTCCATGATACTTTTATCCATGTCTCGTCTCTGCAGATTTTGTCACATAGACATCTTAGTTCTCTAATTTTCCATCATCCTTCAACCTTCTGAACATGCTATCCTGCCATCCCCAATACTGTGCCCATTGTGTTCCTAATACTATACTGCAGAAACAGATAGACCCCCTAAAAATACTATTACCACACAGATAGTGTCGTCTTCAATATTTATTGCCACACAGTGCCCTCAGAAATAATTGCACCCAGCAAATAGTGCTGTATACATAATGTCCCCCAAAAATAATGTTGCTAAGTTGATATTGTGCAAGCGTGCTCCCCACAGTAATAATGCTCCCAAAAGCACCACCAGCAGTAATAATTCTCTCTCAGAATGACTTTACTAATAGTGCCCCCAATATTAATAATAATATTAATAATGCCCCCCATTGTGTTCCAAAGTAATAATGCCCTATAGTGCCCATAGTAACATAGTATATAAGGCCAAAAAAAGACATTTGCCCATCCAGTTCGGCCTGTCATCCTGCAAGTTGATCCAGAGGAAGGCAAAAAAAACTGTGAGGCAGAAGCCAATTTTCCCCACTTAATGGGAAAAAAATTCCTTCCCGACTCCAATCAAGCAATCAGAATAACTCCCTGGATCAACGACCCCTCTCTAGTAGCTATAGCCTGTAATATTATTACACTCCAGAAATACATCCAGGCCCCTCTTGAATTCCTTTATTGTACTCACCATCACCACCTCCTCAGGCAGAGAGTTCCATAGTCTCACTGCTCTTACCGTAAAGAATCCTTTTCTATGTTTGTGTACAAACCTTCTTTCCTCCAGGCGCAGAGGATGTCCCCTCGTCACAGTCACAGTCCTGGGGATAAATAGATGATGGGATAGATCTTTGTACTGACCCCTGATATATTTATACATATTAATTAGATCTCCCTCATCTTTTTTTCTAAAGTAAATAACCCTAATGTTGATAATCTTTCAGGGTACTGTAGTTCCCCCATTCCAGTTATTACTTTAGTTGCCCTCCTATGTACCCTCTCCAGCTTTGCTTTGTCTGCCTTGTTCACAGGAGCCTAGAACTGTACACAGTACTCCATGTGTGGTCTGACAGTGATTTGTGAAGTGGTAGGACTATGTTCTCATCCCGGGCATCTATGCCCCTTTTGATGCAAGCCTTGGCAGCAGCTGCCTGACATTGGTTTCTACAGCTTAGTTTGCTGTTCACTAAAATTCCTAGGTCCTTTTCCATGTCAGTGTTACCCAGTGTTTTACCATTTAGTATGTACAGGTGACTTGCATTATTCCTTCCCATGTGCATAACCTTACATTTGTCAGTGTTAAACCTCATCTGCCACTTATCTGCCCAAGCCTCCAATCTATCCAGATCGCTCTGTAGCAGTATACTGTCCTCTTCTGTGTTAATTACTTTACACAGTTTAGTGTCATCTGCCAAAATTGATATTTTATTGTGCATGCCTTCTACATGATCATTAATAAATATATTAAAGAGAATAGGACCCAATACTGACCTCTGTGGTACCCCACTAGTGACAGTGACCCAATCTGAGTGTGTACCGTTAATAGAATAAAAAGAATTATGTCGCACTAGAGTGGTTAGCGAACCACGTGAGGTGCACCCACTTGCAGATCACCAAGTCTGAAAAAGGGGGTTAATATAAAAAAATTAGAGGGGCACTCTCAAAAGCAGTGGGAGCAGTGGATATTTGTAAATAAACTTTTATTAGTATAGGCAACGTTATTCAATTGGTTCACAGTGTATTATACTTGTATATAGCAGCATAGATTATAAGTAGCATGCTAAAAAACACATTGTGAATAAACAAAAATAAAACTACGAATATAACGTATATAGCATACAATAATAAAATAACAATCCAACAGTAAAATATGCCAGTCCAGCAATAAAAATCAATCCCAAAAAATCAATCTAAAATCGATAGAAATTTTGCATCCGATAAAAACTTAAATCTCGATTATTAAAACTTCAGTCTCAGGTTTCAATTGATAGCACTCCAATAGTAAGTCTCAATTTAGTTGCTAGCTATACACAGAGTGGCGTCCCACTCATTGGCCTGAAACAGCGGCGTCCCACTGTAATTTACAAAAGCGATTGCTTAATTTTCAAAGACAGTTCGATATTACCCTGAGGATTTTTCGCCGAAGATCTCCTACCCTCGTCTGGATGCACCTGTTGAATGTATGGGTGTTACGATCTTGAGGGCTGTTTAATCTTCAATGGAGACCCACGCCAATGGAGACCCAGTGGGCGTTCTCAGGGTTGTTATAGTATTAAAGTATTCACCTCCAAAATCGATAGATCGAAAGTCTCAATTTCAAGTGCGGGGGTCCATTTACCAAACGCGTTTCGGGGTTAGAGCCACTGATTGCTCTAACCTCGAAACGCGTTTGGTAAATATAGCCCCACACTTGAAATTGAGACTTTCGATCTATCAATTTTGGAGGTGAATACTTTAATACTACAACGACCCTGAGAACGCCGACTGCAGGAGGTCTCTGCTGGATAAGGGAAGCTCACCTTCAGCGAGATCACGTGGACTTCCGGCATTGGCGTGGGTCTCCATTGAAGATTAAACAGCCCTCGAGACCGTAACACCGATACATTCAACAGGTGCATCGAGACGAGGGTAGGAGATCTTTGTTGAAAAATCCTCCGGGTAAGATCGAACTGTCTTAGAAAATTAAGCGATCGCTTGTGTAAATTACAGTGGGACACCGCTGTTTCAGGCCAATGAGTGGGACGCCACTCTGTGTATAGCTAGCAACTAAATCGAGACTTACTATTGGAGCGCTATCAATTGAAACCTGAGACTGAAGTTTTAATAATCGATATTGAAGTTTTTATCGGATGCAAAATTTATAATCGATTTTAGATTGATTTTTTGGGATTGATTTTTTTTGCTGGACTGGCATCTTTTACTGTTGGATTGTTATTTTATTATTGTATGCTATATACGTTATATTCGTAGTTTTATTTTTGTTTATTCACAATGTGGTTTTTAGCATGCTATTTATAATCTATGCTGCTGTATACAAGTATAATACACTGTGAACCAATTGAATAACGTTGCCTATACCAATAAAAGTTTATTTACGAATATCTACTGACTGCTCCCACTGCTTTTAAGAGTGCCCCTCTAATTTTATTTATGTGTACCATTAATAACCACTCTCTGTTTTCTATCACTGAGCCAGTTACTTACCCACATACAGACATTTTCTCCCAGTCCGAGCATTCTCAATTTATATACTAACCTTTTATTCGGTACAGTGTCAAATGCTTTGGAGAAGTCCAGATATACGACATCCATTAATTCGCCGCTGTCAAGTCTAGAACTTACCTCCTCATAGAAACTGATTTAATTAGTTTGACATGACCGATCCCTCGTAAAGCCATGCTGATATGGTGTTATTTGCTTATTTTCCTTGAGGTACTCCAAGATAGCATCTCTTAGAAAACCTTCAAACAGTTTACCCACGACAGATGCTAAACTTACCGGCTTATAGTTTCCGGGCTCTGTTTTTGGACCCTTTTTGAATATTGGCACTACATTTGCTATGCGCCAATCCTATGGAACACTCCCTGTCAGTATAGAGTCCTTAAATATCAGAAATAAGGGTCTGGCTATGACATTACTTAATTCTTTTAGGATACGGGTGTGTATGCCATCTGGTCCTGGTGATTTGTCTATTTTAATGTTTTTAAAATGCTGCTGTACTTCTTCCTGGATCAGACAGGGCACTTTTATTGGGGAATTAACTTTTACATTCTGCATTTCATCTGACAGTTTATTTTCTTCAGTGAATACAGTGAAGAAAAAATATTTCATAGCTTTGCTTTCTCCTCATCGCTTTCTGCAACTCCCCCCTCATTACTCTGTAGAGGGCCGGCACATTCAGATTTATACTTTTTACTATTTATAAAATTGAAGAACATTTTAGGGTTAGTTTTGCTTTTTTGGCAATTAATCTCTCGGTCTCTAGTTTGGCTGCTTTTATTAGTTTTTTACATATTACATTTTTTCCCTTATAGTTTTTCAGTGCTTCCTTGCTGCCCTCCTGTTTTAGTAATAACTGGGATATAACAATACCAGGGTTTTCTCTATATAGGAAAGAAAGAGAAGGCAAGATAGGGGCAGGGGAGGCCCTATATGTGAAAGATAGCATAAAATCTAATCTAATACAAGTTAGCGAGACCAATTTAGAGTCAGTTTGGTTTACGTTGCAGCTTGATAATCATAAGGTAACTTGTGTAGGTGTGATATATAGACCACCTGGCCAAGTCAAAGAATTGGATGATCTACTAGTTGAGGAAATAGCTAAAATGACATTGAAAAGGAAAGTTATCATTATGGGAGACTTTAATCTTCCTGATGTAAACTTGAAAACCAAAATAGCTAGTTCTGCCAGGAGTACAGATATTCTAATTTCCCTACTGGGATTATCTCTACAGCAAGTAGTTGAGGAGCCAACCTGTAGAGGAAATCTTGGGATCTAGTGATCACCAGTCAGTATGGTTTACTATAAGTACAGTGACTGAGTCACACCACCGAAAAACAGAAGTTTTAGATTTTAGAAAAACTGACTTTTCTAAAATTAGATAAGAGGTATACAAGTCCCTATCAGATTGGAACAGTTTCAGTGGAGTCCAGGAGAAATGGGACTACTTAAAAGTGGCACTATTGAAGGTAACAGATAATTGCATTAGGCTTGTCAGTAAAAGCAAAAAAAGGAAGAGACCACTGTGGTACTCAGCAGAAGTGGCCGAAATAATGAAAAACAAAAAGATAGCATTTAGTAATTATAAAAAAAAACAAGGAAAACTGGGAAATTTATAAGATTAGGCAGAGAGAGGCCAAGCAAGTTATAAGAGCTTCTAAAGCACAGGCAGAAGAGAAATTAGCTCAGTCAGTGAAAAAAGGTGATAAGACATTCTTCAGATACATAAATAAAAAAAAGGAAACTAAAACAAGGAATTACCAAATTAAAAACAAAAGAAGGAAGGTATATGGAAGAAGATAAAGAACTAGCTGACTGCCTCAATGAATACTTCTGTTCAGTTTTTACAAAGGAAAATGAAGGAAAAGGACCTCAGTTAGGGAGGAAGACTAATGAATCTTTTGATGCATGTGTCTTTACAGAGGAAGAGGTTCGAAGTCAGCTGTCTAAAATTAATCCGAATAAGTCACAGGGGCCTGATGGGATACACCCCAAGCTATTAAAAGAGCTTAGCGGTGAACTAGCAAAACCATTAACAGATTTATTTAACCAATCACTGGTAACAGGAGTCGTCCCAAAAGATTGGAAATTAGCAAATGTTGTGCCCATTCACAAGAAAGGTAGTAGGGATGAATTGGGCAACTATAGGCCAGTAAGCCTGACATCAATAGTGGGGAAATTAATGGAAACTATACTTAAGGAGAGGATTGTGGAACATCTAAAATTCCATAGATTTAAAGAGGAAAAACAGCATGGGTTTACCTCAGGGAGATCATGTCAAACTAATCTTATTGATTTTTTTGATTGGTTGACTGCTTATCTAGACTTTAGTAGGGCTTTTGATACCGTCCCACATAGAAGGCTTATTAATAAATTGCAGTCTTTGTGCTTGGACTCCCATATTGTTGAATAGATTAGGCAGTGGCTGAGAGACAGAGGGTTGTATGTAGTCAATGGAGTATATTCAGACCATGGTCTTGTTACCAGTGGGGTACCTCAGGGATCTGTTCTGGAACACATATTGTTTAATATCTTTATCTGCGAAATTGCAGAAGGCCTTGATGGTAAGGTGTGTCTTTTTGCTGATGACACAAAGATTTGTAACAGGGTTGATGTTCGTGGAGGGATACACCAAATCGAAAAGGATTTAGGAAAACTAGAGGAATGGTCAAAAATCTGGCAACTCAAATTTAATGTTGATAAGTGCAAGATAATGCAACTGGGGCGTAAAAACCCAAGAGCAGAATATAAAATCAGTGATGAAGTCCCAACCTCAGTATCTGCCGGCACTAATAGAATATGCCTGTTCTTGTCCGCAATTGCAGACAAGAAAAGGACATGTTCTATTTTTTTCCGGAATGGAATTGCGGACCTGGAAGTGCGAGTCCACAATTCCGTGTCCGGGCAGCACATAGTGCTGCCCCATAGAAATGAATGGGTCCGCAATTTTGCGGAATGAAATTACGGACGTGTGAATGGACCCTTAGGGGTCATTCTTTCAGAAGACTTAAAGGTAGGCAGACAATGTCATAGAGCAGCAGAAAATGCTAGAAGAATGCCTGGGTGTATAGGGAGAGGCATTAACAGTAGGAAGAGGGAGGTGCTCATGCCACTCTACAGAGCACTAGTGAGACCCAATTTGGAGTATTGTGCGCAGTACTGGAGACCATATCTCCAGAAGGATATTGATACTTTGGAGAGAGTTCAGAGAAGAGCTACTAAACTAGTACATGGATTGCAGGATAAAACGTACCAGGAAATATTAACATGTATAGCTTGGAAGAAAGACGAGACAGAGGGGATATGATAGAAACTTTTAAATACACAAAGGGAATCAACAAGGTAAAAGAAGAAAAAATATTTTAAAAAAACTGCTACAAGCGGACATAGTTCTAAATTAGAGGGGCAAAGGTTTAAAAGTAATATCAGGAAGTATTACTTTACTGAGAGAGTAGTAGATGCATGGAACAGCCTTCCTGCAGAAGTGGTAGCTGCAAATACAGTGAAGGAGTTTAAGCATGCATGGGATAGGCATAAGGCCACCCTTTATATAAGATAGGGCCAGGGGCTATTCATAGTATTCAGTATATTGGGCAGACTAGATGGGCCAAATGGTTCTTATCTTCGGACACATTCTATGTTTCTAGTGATTTAAATGCCTTTTATTCCCATAGAAGTAATAATTTTCTGCATGGTCCCAGAGTAGTAATAAAACATACCATAATGCCCCCCAGTAGTAATAATTCTACCTGTACTGCCCCAGTAGTAATAATGTCCCTATAAGCAATAAGGCCCACCTATTGTGTCCCCAGTAGTACTATTGCCTCCCATATTGTCCCAGTAGTAATAAATCTCTATAAGTAATAATGCCAACATATAGTGCCCCCTGTAGTTCTAATGCCCTCAGTAGTGCCCCAGTAGTACTAATGCATCTTATAGTTCCTCAGTAGTACTAAAGCCTCATATAATGATATAATGGCCTAGTAGTACAAATGACCCCTATAGTGCCCCAGTGTTACTAATGACCCCTATAGTTCCCCAGTAGTACTAATGCCTCCTACAGTGTCTTAATAGTAATAATGCCCACCACAGTGCCCTTCAGTAGTTATATAGCCCACCATAATGCCCCTAGTAGTAATAAAGCCCTATAGTATGCCCCATATGATTTAATGCCTGTCTGTAGTGCCCCCAGTAGTAATAAAGCCCTTATAATATGTGACAGTAGAAATTATGCCCCCTTATAGTTCCCTGTTACAATGTGTGCCAGTAGACAAAAATGACCTCTTATAGTGTGGCCCCAGTTATAATAATGACCGCCTAAAGGCTTGCTGCCAAAGAAAAATAACAAATGCAAATACTCCACCATGCCACTGTCTGGGATGTAGTCAGGGGCAGATTGGGAATTAAACGTGGCCCTGGAAAAAAAAAATAAAAGTGGCCTTTTGTTGTCGGCGGGCCCATATTGACAGAAGATGCTGATATACTGATCCCCAAAAAAATAAAAAATAACTCTCTAGAAGCTGCTCCTCTGTGGTGGCCAGTGCCAACTGCCATGTCCTGTCCTCCTCCTCCAATTGTCTCTATTTAAGATATAGAGAAAGGGGATGAAGAGTTAAAACACAGGCAACAGTAGAGAGCCAGTTCTACCATCAATATTCTGACTGGTCTTTCAGTGTTACCATACATACAGGGGAGTGCAGCATCACAGACCTTTTACATTCAGTGACCTCTCCTCTGATGTAGACATTCTCTTTCCTCATCTTCTCCGTTAGGACCAGACAACACATGATGACATCTTCTAGCCATGCACGATATCTGAAGAGTTTCACACACAGACCTCTCAAATTTCTTTATCCTCCCCACCATGGTGCCCCAACATTGTCATCCTGCTGCTACCCCAATATACTGTAAAAATAATAATGCCCCCTATAGTGTCCCCAGTGACAATAATGCCTGCCCCCAGCAACAACAGACTGCCTCCCATAATTCCCCCAGTGATAATAATACTCCCACAGTGCCCTCAGTAATAATATTGCCCCCAGTAATGCCCCCTACCCCAGTAATGTCCGTAGAGCTGCCGAAGAAATGCCCCCATTAATGTCCCTATAGTGGTCACAATAATGCCCTTCCTGCCCCCAGTAATGTCCCTATAGCGGCCACAGCAATGCCCACCCCCCTGCTCCCAATAGTAATGTAACTATAGAGCCCCCAGTAATGCCCCCCTGCCCCCAATAATATCCCTATAGCGGCCA
The DNA here is from genome assembly GCF_014858855.1 of Bufo gargarizans. NCBI lineage: Eukaryota > Metazoa > Chordata > Amphibia > Anura > Bufonidae > Bufo > Bufo gargarizans. Next base: position 491,153,553 of record NC_058080.1, on the reverse strand, counting down.
CAAAAATGCCCCCCTTCCCCCAGTAATGTCCTTATAATTGTCACAATAATGCCCCCAGTAATGTCACTATAGAGCTCCCAGTATTGCCCCCTGCCCCAGTAATGTCCTTATAGTGGTCACCTTAATGCGCCCTGCCCCCCCAAACCACCTCATTGTCAAATGGCTGGTAAAAAAATAAAAATAAAATCACCTGAGTGTGCATACATGGGGCAGCCTCTTCTGGCCTCTGTCGTGGAGCAGGAGGGGTAGGGAGGACGACGCTGGGAGTAGGAGGAGATACAGGTCCTTTGACATCCGGAAGGCAGGACACTGGTCCTGCTGTCCAGTGTCAAAGGACCTGACAGCAGGTGCGGGACCGTGTTATAATAGTCAGGTGCGGGCACAATGCAGCATAATGATTAGATTACAGCAGGCCGAGTGGCGGCCATCGCTCGTAGTACAATACACATTGCGACCGCCAACAGCCCTGCTGCAATCTCATTATCAGTTATTAACAGTGGCATGACAATGAGACCGCAGCAGGGCTGACTGTGGCCTGTAATGTGTATTGTAGTGAGGGTGACGTCCGCCACTTGCCCTGCTATAATCTAATTATACTGATGCAAATGTGATGCCGGCTCACCGCATGCTTTAAGCAATTGGCCCACCGGGGCCAATCCGCCCCTGGATGTAGTGCAGGACACAGATCCCTTCTGGCCTGCATCCAGAGCTGCTTGCAGTCTCACTCAGAAGGCGCTATGATGATGGTCTTTAAATGTGAGTTAGGGCCACTGTACCCATTAGTGTATTGTCAGCCAAACCCACCGAGAATAGTGGGTTCAGCCGACAATCTAATGTGTATGGGGTGCTCCCGACTGTCCCCCGTCAGATGATGTCACGGGAGACAAGGATCATGAACTAAATTATTTTACCCAATTCTTTTGTTCTCCCACGAGATAAGCCACCGCCAGATGTATCTATGAGTGGCAGTCACCTCTTTCCCCATTTCCAATGTGCTTTGATGTCATCTGATGTGGACCCATTACAGCCCCATAGGCCTCTTCAGTGATTTTGTTGTCCCCTAATTCTGTAGCTATACCCCTAATTCTGTGAATATTCCTACATATTTCTGCAACTTTTAGTCAAGTACTATTCTGACCAGTGACAGAATGTCACTGGTTTTCCTATGAATCTCTCATTCATTCAATGGTCCTTTAAATCGGTCAACAGTTTGGGTAGAAATTTCTTGGACTCAGAGTTTGTGTCCTTATTCCTGACCAGTGCAGAGAAGGCAGATGATTTCACAGATTTCTATGCTTCTGCCAGTATTTGAGCCATCTGCACTTTGTTATACTCATGAATATGGTAAGTAGCTTAGAAATGTCATTGATATTTGGGACTATTGAAAGAAGTAACATTTTTGGGCTAATTTCAATAGCTGATTACAATGATTTCCCTTTGTAAAGACCTGCAGGCTACTAGCTAACTGATATCTTGATCACAAATCTTCAGCAGTGCCAATGTCAATAATGGCCACAATTGAGTCAATTGTCAGGATCGATTGTTCATAGGAATGCTTGTACCTGATACATGTCTTGTAAAGGTGTCGTTGATTCATCCGTTGAATGCATCAATGATGTGGACACCAAAATCATTGTTTCAGCAGATCATCCGTAACTACCTGATGCCCAGAAACAATGAATCTCTATGAGGATGAACAATTGCAGCAGCAGTCACGCATTCCCATACAGTCGGTGATTGCTGCATGTAAATGTAGCTCTCACCTGTCTTCACAATCAAGCAATTATTGGGAAGTAACAGTTTCTTCCTGATAATTGCCTGCACATCTGGCCCCTGTAAAAGGGCTTTTAATCTTTGTGTATAAATGCAGTCACTTGATCTTGTTCACAAACAGGACATATGGTCATACAAGCAGTTGAATTGGTTAATTGTACAGGGGTTTTCTGAGATGTGGCCAAGGTGGGGGATTGCCATAAAATAATAAAAGGCCCATTAGTCCCATGATAACTCACGCACTTGAGTCATTGGTCTTTGGCACAAAACCGTTATCAGGTGACTCACTCCTAGAGCATCATCAGTTAAGGCCATGCTCCCCACCACCTCATTTATGCAGAGGACCCTATTCGTGTGTTCCCCTTGATCACACATTTATCACATTTATAAATGATATAAAAGGCAGAAGTGCCTAACTAGCTTTACAGACTTTTCTGTCAGCGATTCTCCAATCAGCACTGCTGCAAGTGTGTCCGATTCCCCTTACTACTACTCTTTCAGAGCAGTTTAACTCTTTAAAATGTATCTGCCTCATGACAAATGCAATATTCAGCAGTTTATTGACTTCAAGATTAATTGCAGTTACAAATGTCATGTAGTAATTTACTACTTTTAGCAATCAAAAGGCAAATGCCATAAACTTTAATTTTAAAGATATATGTATGTTTTTATCTGAGACACAAAGTCCACGGCTAGCCTTGATGAGTGTATTGGGCAATTTTTGGAGACTGAGTCACCTAGCAATAGTTGTGTGATACATAGATCGCTTACGTGGAGCCATGGAACCTTATGTGATCGGGTCGCAGTATGCATCTTGTTTTTTCTTTAAGGTAACCCTCCAGTTCAAGAAAGAAATCACAATAACTCGTGAAAGGAACAGAACACTTACCTAGTGCCGTGGGCTTCTTTCGGCTGCAGATCCGTTGATTCCCAGGCTCTTCTTTTCCCATTTCCCAAGTTGACTGCAGTACTTTTCAGACTAACTGGAGAACACTGTACATTTGGTAGTTCAAGACACTTCCTGCTTGTCCATACTCTTTGGTTGACCAGCACTGCTTGCTGGCCAGTCCAAGTGCAGCAGGAAGTGTCTTGGACTATGAAATGTACAGCGTGCCCCAGGTAGTCTGAGAAGTAGTGTGGCCATCTTAGATGGCAGAAGAGGAGCCAGGGAACTGTTTGTTCCCCAGTTGTTGTGATGTTAGGTTACTTTAACACTCGCGTTTGGTGCTGATCCGTTCAGATAATACAACTGTCTGCATCCGTTTGTATTATCTTTAACATAGCCAAGACAGATCCGTCTTGAACACCACTGAAAGTCAATGGAGGACCGATCCGTTTTCTATGGTGCCAGATTGTGTCATAGAAAACGGATCCGTCCCCATTGACTTACATTGTGTGTCAGACGGACACTGTTCTTGGCTCAGTTTCGTTAGACGGCCACAAATTGCTGCAAGCGGAATGGAGACGGAACGGAGGCAAACTGATGCGTTCTGAGCGGATCCTTTTCCATGCAGAATGCATTAGGGCAAAACTGATCCATTTTGGACCACTTGTGAGAGCCCTGAACAGATCTCACAAGCAGAAACCAAAACGCCCGTGTGAAAGTAGCCTCAATGTTATATTCTTGAACAGAAGGCGTTCTTTAAAGGCTTTAGAAATTTGCTCAGCAACTGTCTCCTCTTCAGACTCCATTGACTGTTTGTTATGTTGTAGTGCAGCAATGACGGTCAAGCTTCACCACTCCATATTTTTCAAGATTCTAAGACCCTGAAACTTGTCAACCAACTTGGATGCATTGAGCCTATTATTCCCACTACCACCAGAACACATGGCAGAGAACAGATAGGCCCTCAACTATTGCTTTCTGACAACCATGCAGATACATCAGCCTGTTTTCACAGCACAGTGGCCACTCTAATCAGCAGCCTGTGTTCTGTCAACAGATCCTCAGGGCAGCAATGATTTCAAAAAATTTCCCAGTTATGTTCAACATTATTATGTGATCAAAGCTTTATTGTTTTTGTGGGGTTAGTCTGATAATTGGTTGTGTTTTGTCTTCAAAGACCATTATGGTACATTTTATAGATACAGCATGTCATCTCTATTAACCAGATATAGAAATGTATGAAAATAAGTTTATGATTCAAACAAGGCCACTTGAGTATAAACTCCTGCCAGAGTGGAGCTCCCCTGAAGCTGCTACAGGTCTATGTTCAGCCCTCACTCGAGCCTCATCATTTGTGTCCCGAGGGTCCATCATACAGTGTTCATAGCCAGCTACTGGCCCATACAGTACCTCTATATGCTACTGATTTTATATGGTCATACCAGGAAAATCAATGAGACAAAATTGCAGCACATTCTTTTGCATGCTGCCTTAGAGAGGTATTCTCCACACAGAATACAGTGGTGTATTGTGTACCTTTGGGTCCATAACATGGACATGCATGGTCTCCGTGTGCTTCCCTACAGGGTTTGCAGAGAATTTCCATGTGGCTACAATGGCTCACATTCACAATTACGTTCTTGGTGCCATTCCAACCTTAGTGTGATAGCAGCATTACAAAAATACAGCATTGTAAATGCTTCCAAAGCCAACTTTGTCTGAAATTGCCCAACATCCTCATGTTTATGTAGTCTTATAGTCATATTGAGCGCTCTCTGGTCATTTACCTGTTTCTTATAGATACAACCATTGTCAACCTCTTCATGCGCCATTTACCTAATCATATTCCTGAAGAAAGGAGTTGTCCAAGGTTAGAACATGGCTTCTTTCTACCATCATGCTTTGAGCAGTAATAGGGAAACTTTACTCAATCCCTGGTTGCGACCGGATACTTCTGACCACATTCGCATTATAGCAGACTTTGATGAGGCCCATCAACCCATTAGACAAATTCTGTCACAATTCTGGGGCATTCTGAAAGCAGACCAGGATGTGGGACACCTAGTGGGTGACAACCCCTCGATTACATTTAGGAGAGGGCGTAACATCAATGACAGACTAGTGCACAGCCTATTTACACCAATGGCCAAATTCACTAATCCTTTTAGGGATCAGCTAGTGGGTACCTTTAAGTGCTTTGGCTGCATTGCCTGTGGTTCAATTAAAAGAGGTAAAACCTTCATGAGCACCACGACTGGTCGTACATACGATATTAGGGCTTTCATCAATTGTCGTTCAACGGGCCTAGTGTACTTGATGTCATGTGAGTGTGGAGCTAAGTATGTAGGCAAAACGCGGAGGGAGTTCCGGTGCCGCATCGGGGAACATCTAAACAATATCAGAAAGGAGGCCAATACCCCGGTGGCAAGGCATGTGGTGGAGTGCCACGCCAGTAACATTAAAGCTATTTGCTTCCAGGGTATCGAAATTATTCGACCATCCCCGAGAGGGGGAGATCTTGACAAACGTCTACTACAGAAGGAGGCACAATGGACTTTTTGGTTGAATACTGTCAGACCGAATGGCCTTAATGACCATATCTCATATTTGTGCTTCCTGTAGTGCGGTCATTGTACTTTTTAACTCCTTAAGGCATCCGACCATCATGGATAGCCTTAAGATGCAGACATCTTTCTGGTTCCCTTACCCTGGGTCATGATCATGGCCTTCAGGTGAGATATGTCTCATGTCCCCTTTGGGGTTATGATAGAATGTATATGTTATACCATCTTAAGGGTTAATCTCTGGATGTAATTTTCTGTACCTAGTTCTTACATACTTACTTAAAGTATGTGCTGTGTTATTTTTCATATATCAGTATTGCCCATATGTTTTATTGTCTAACTGTCTCTTGTGAGTCCAATCCCCTTAACTTTGCCTTCTGTTTATTATCCGCTCTCCACTCCCTGTGTTACCTTTAGAGCGCTGTCTCTAAGTGGCTTCTCCCCCCTCTCTGACAGTGTGTCGATCCATGGAGGTCATGTGACCTTTTTGTTGGCCCATGTGACATGGCTCGGACTCACTGTGGGAGAGGACCGATCTTCGTTTACCTGCGGGGGTAAGGGGAACTACCCTATGTACATTTAAACACAGATGCAATCCTTGACTATAGTACAGGCTCCTGATATGACATCGTCTCAGATGTTGAAACGCGTAGAGCCGTACCAAGTAGAGCTGTACCAGTACTTAGATATGTAGCCCTAGATCAGATAGGGCCTCTGTACTAGTATCTCATTAAGTCTGAGCACTTTTGCAGCCTGTCAGCTGCCTCAATAGCAGCGTGTGTGACGGTCTGCTTCCTGCCCCTGCTTAGATATTGTAGCGAGAATACTCTATGTACTAGCTACAGACAATTTATCAATGAGATAGACCTTGCAGCAGTGATTGTTCAGATTGGCTGGGGCATATTTTGGCCCAGGGTCTATGGTGTTTCTTACCCTGTGGCTAGTACTACAATACCTGCCCAGCCTGCGTGAACAATGATGTTGTAGGGTAGTAACAAAGTGTAGTTTTATTTATTTGTTTACCCCCATTACCTAGTGACTAAATACAGATTTTTGTTTTGGTCCCTTTTAACATCCCTCCTTTTCGTCAGTATATTAGATTATTTAGGGGCGTATACCTGAGATACTATTGAAATTGTAAGCCCATATCCAATAAAGGCTTTACTTTTCACTGGTTTTCTCTGAATGTGGAGTCATTTACATTTCCTATGTATGTTTATAAAGCACGTATGTACTAGAAAAGTCCAAAGTATTGTGCATTTTAGTACAGGCCCCGACCTGTGTCAATATTTTTCTGCTTTTTAAATGTAGCATTTCAAGTCTTGTACTTTGTGCCCTCGACCTCTCAGTTAATGAACTAAGCGCAGTGGTTTAGAGCTAGTTTACCTAACAATTCAGAAAACACAAGCAATGTTATGATGATTCTATCTATAATATGTTGTATTAATCCATTCCACTTTTAGAATAATCCTATGTGTAGACATTCAGAGTTTTTCAGGTCATTTTAATTTTTAGTCTTTTTTTACATGGTAATTATTGCAACCATACAATCAAAAAGTAGCATGTGCAAAGCTAGCCTAAAGTTGGCCATACATGAGTAATTATTGATGTCCATAACGGCCATTTTTGTTGTCTGGAGAGTTTCTGGTTGTTGTTGGATATAGTTGTTGGCATAACTGCAATTTAAAAAAAAAGAAATTGTAGAAATTCATCATACCACTCGCTGTTTTCCGATTATGGGAGGTATATTCATCAAGCAATGGGAAAGGTGCCTGGAAGTAAATATTACATTAATATAGGCAACATATAAAGGCAGATAACTTTTCTTTGGGCCATTTTGTCATTATAATTTCTATTTGTATATGACAAATGTAAAGATGGCCATACTCCATAGCCAATGGCTGATTCATCTTGTTCTCATATATCAGTGATTAGCTGCAGTTATATAAACCTCTTGACTCGCACTGCCTGTACTATCTGTGTGTGCTGACTCTTTAGTCCAGTTCTATGCAATGTAGCTTCACATTGGTTTCCTACCTCCTGCATGTAAGAGCTGACAGGGAGAGAGAGTGCACAGAGGGCTGATAGGCTCAAGCTGCATTAGGGTACTTTCACACTAGCGTTTTTATTTTCCGGCGCTGAGTTCCGTCCTAGGGGCTCAAATCCGGAAAATAACTGATCAGTTTTATCCTAATGCATTCTGAATGGAGAGAAATCCGTTCAGGATGCATCAGGATGTCTTCAGTTCAGTCTTTTTTGACTGATCAGGCTTTTCAGAAAACCGTAGCATGTTGTATTTTTACCTCCGGCCAAAAATCCTGAACACTTTGACTGAACGCCGGATCTGGTCTTTTTCCCATTGACTTGCATTAACACCGTGTGTTCAGTCAAACCGGATCCGGCTTTTGCATGTTAAACCCGAAAAATGTGAAAAAAAATGTTAAAGTCCATAAATGGCGAATCCGTTTTTTCCAATGCATTTTTTCATTGTGATCAAAATCCTGATCAGGATTCAAATGTAATGCATTTTCACACATTTTTCCGGATCCGGCGGGCAGTTCCGGTGTTGGAATTGAACGCCGGATTTAAACAACGCTAGTGTGAAAGTAGCCTTACATAGGAATACATGGAAAGTCTGCAATATGAGGGGAGAGCAGTTCTGTGTCACTTATCTGTCATAGCTGCCCTCAGAGGACAGTGTGGTGAGATTCTGCCCACTCTATCTCTGCAAAAGCAGGCATTATGGTAAATATAGGATTCATTAGGATAACAATGTCTGAGGGGAGAAAAAATCAAGATGGCTGCCAACCTTCTAATTACACATTAAGGGCATATCCGTATCTGTTCCCAAATAGTTATTCCACAAAACATGGATTCCGCATTTTGCAAAACAGAACAGCCAGCCCTATGATAGAAATGCCTATTCTTGTTCTCAATTGCGGACAAGAATAGGAGATGTTCTACGTTTTTTACGGGGCCACTGAACGGAAGTATGGATGCGAACAGCACACGGTGTGCTGTCCGCATGTTTTGTGACCCCATTGAAATGAATATGCTAAAATATATGGTCGTGTTATTGGGCCCTAAATAAAACTGATATACACAAGGCATACACAAGAGCCTTTATCTTATATAATAGTATGTACTGCACTATATAGGCAAAGAAAAAAAATCCTTTAGTGCTTCCTTAAGGTTTACCTAACATTTGTTTATTTTAAAAAATTTATAGAGACAATGATGTTAAATTATCTGTTACTTTTCTACAAACTTAGCATACATGAATAGTACAAGTCAATATAAGAAACTTTCTAATATAGCTTATTAGAAAAAAATGCTTCTTTCTCCCCCTCTCCTCCCAAACTATCATTCTCTGCTGAATCTGACAAGAGTCACTAAAGGATCAGATTACATGCTGCTCATGGACCATGCAGGGGAGGAGGAATGAGCTGCAGTGAGAGAAAAGAGTCAAAAGAGAGCTTAGTGAAAGAGATAGATACACATACAGCTCATAGAATTCTATGGTGAGGGGAATAAGAATGAGCTGCTACAGGAAGAACAAAACATTTTTCTTTGTTAAGATATATTACAAAGTTTCTTATATTCAATGTACTTCAATGATTAATGCAAAGTTTGTTGAAACAACAGTGACCATTTAAAAAGAAATACAGGTTTGCTCCTAAGGGCTCTTTCACACTTGCGTTGTTCTGTTCCGGCATAGAGTTCCGTCGTCGGGGCTCTATGCCGGAAGAATCCTGATCAGGAAATCCGTTCAGGATGCATCAGGATGTCTTCAGTTCCGGACCGGAACGTTTTTTGGCCGGAGAAAATACCGCAGCATGCTGCGCTTTTTGCTCCGTCCAAAAAGCCTGAACACTTGCCGCAAGGCCGGATCCGGAATTAATGCCCATTGAAAGGCATTAATCTGGATCCGGCCTTAAGCTAAACATCGCTTCGGCGCATTACCGGATCCGACGTTTAGCTTTTTCTGAATGGTTACCATGGCTGCCAGGATGCTAAAGTCCTGGCAGCCATGGTAAAGTGTAGTGGGGAGCGGGGGAGCAGTATACTTACCGTCCGTGCAGCTCCCGGGAAGCTTCAGAGTGACGTCAGGGCGCCCCACGCGCATGGATGACGTGATCGCATGGATCACGTCATCCATGCGCATGGGGCGCTCTGACGTCATTCTGGAGCGCCCCGGGAGCCACACGGACTGTAAGTATACTGCTCCCCCGCTCCCCACTACTACTATGGCAACCAGGACTTTAATAGCGTCCTGGCTGCCATAGTAACACTGAACGCATTTTGAAGACTGATCCGTCTTCAAATGCTTTCAGTTCACTTGCGTTTTTCCGGATCCGGCGTGTAATTCCGGCAAATGGAGTACACGACGGATCCGGACAACGCAAGTGTGAAAGAGCCCTAAGCAGTATGCTTTCTACACTAGCAGTTTTAGTACAGTAAACTTTTGTGTAAATTGACTTTTGAGGAGAAATCATAATGGAAAATTGCCATTTTCATTTCCACAGTAGGCAAAATGCATAAAAATATGTATAGCAACTGTGTAGTGATAATTGGATTAAAGTCATCTTTCTGGCATTGGTTCTCAGGAATTCCTATTGCCACAGAAGCCAAGTATTCTCAGCCATGTCCCTCAACTAATCATACATCACCAGAAAAATAGTAATAAAGCTCATTATGGAAATTGGATGTCTGTATAAAGATCTGTCCGTGTTCATGGTGTAATTATTACTGTGTTGCTGAACTGGGAATAGTGGTAAATGCAAGAATTTAGTGATGATTTTTTTATTTTATAAAATGGAACAAAGATCTCCCAAAAATCTGAAATGTACCGACAGGTCACACATAACCATTAATAATATATATTATGACAATGATAACCCCAATATGCAAACATTATGGAAAAAATGTATATATATATATATATATATATATATATATATTGTGAGGGGTAGCTCTCTTTCACTGGGGTCACGCTCACAGATATTTTCACAGACAACTGATTTTCATCTTCAAACTGCTTTATTGTGGCAAAAGCACAAACATAAACAGTACAAAACAAAAGCCTGCCCGTCTGGGCACTAACTAAAACATAAGACGTGTCTCTCTGACTCACCTACAGTATACATCACAGTTCAGGTGTGGCTTTCTCAGCCCAATCCCGAGGCTTCAGCACGGTCAGAATATCTCCCAGCCTCGTGGTCTCTCAGCCTTGCCCAGCTGAGACCACACAGTGATTCACCAGGCCTCTGTTGCACACTCCCCCCTTACTGACACCCTGGGAGGTGCTTTATGCCAGCCTGAGTACCTCCAGCTTGTCTCACCTGTGGTGGAATAGGGGTGTTAGCTGCACTATTCACCCCTTCCTTGCCTCTAACCTGTGTGAGATCCGTCACTGTCTCACATACCCCCCCCCCCCTTTATTCAAGCCCGTGAGGGTGAACACATGCATAACCATGGGAGGCTGGTGAGAGTGCATCCACCTGGCCTATAAGCTTCCCTTTGTTCTGCCAGACCCAGGCCAACAGAGCTTGGTTTATCACCAAAACTGATGTCTTGCCTAATAGAAACTGCCTAAAGGCCTCCTGTGCACATCTCATGGACAGATACTCTTTTTCTACTTTTTCCCGGGTTATGATGATGCGCTCTCGCATTCTTTGATCTCGCTCTCTTTTTAGATTCTCTGGCTCCCACACATGCTCCTCATGTCCTTACTTGGACTGCTGCAGCTCTTGACTGAACTGTTCCCACAGTTGTTCCCAGTCATGGTCGTGTCCAGACACCTTCTCCTTTGCTTTGCGGGGCTCCTCCAGCAGAGCATGCTTGCCCCAGCTCGCTTCTTTTAGGCTACTTTCACACTAGCGTTCGATCGGATCCGTTCTGAACGGATCCGCTCATATTAATGCAGACGGAGGCTCCGTTCAGAACGGATCCGTCTGCATTATAACTTAGAAAAATTTCTAAGTGTGAAAGTAGCCTGAGCGGATCCGTTCAGACTTTACATTGAAAGTCAATGGGGGACGGATCCGCTTGAAGATTGAGCCATATGGTGTCATCTTCAAGCGGATCCGTCCCCATTGACTTCCATTATAAGTCTGGACGGATCCGCTCGCCTCCGCACGGCCAGGCGGACACCCGAACGCTGCTTGCAGCGTTCAGGTGTCCGCTCACTGAGCGGAGTGGAGCCTGAGCGCTGGCAGGCGGATGCATTCTCAGTGGATCCGCCTCCACTGAGAATGCATTAGGGCCAGACGGCTGTGTTCAGGGCCGCTCGTGAGCCCCTTCAAACGGAGCTCACGAGCGGACACCTGAACGCAGGTGTGAAAGGAGCCTAACGTGCATCTGGTTCACTTCTTCCTTCTTTCCAGCAGTGGTTTCCCCATCTTTGGTGGTAGTTTCAGAGACCTCTGCTTGTTTAGTGGCTTTTTCCATTTCAGCCGCCGCTCCCTTTGTTTTAACTTTGGTCTCTGCAGCACCTGGGGACTTCATGTCCACCAACACATCGGCCTTAACTTCTTCAGCCTTTGTGTTCTTGGAGTCTCCAGTCTCTTTGACAGCCTTCTAATCCTTCTCGGACATGGCATCATATACTTGCCCTCTTAACCCCTCCCCCTTTTTCTCATCGAGGCAGTCGTCAAACTTCTTCTGTTTCTTCTCTAGGTTAGACATAATTTGCTTCTGGTGGTCCAGGTCCACCATCAGATCATCCAATTCTTGCTGAAGTTTGTTCTTGGTTTTCTCCAACTTTTCGTATGTCAGACCGTTTTTCTCCAGGCGCTGAACCATCAACTCCATTTTTTTCAATGGTTTCTTCTCAGCTTTTCGCACAAGCTTGTGGGAAGCTCCCCGGTTTTGGGCCTCCGGTTCCAGCTGCTTCTCGCTTGGCTCTGCTGCAGCAGATGTAGGAATATCACCATTCTCTTTCTCGATCTCCTTATTTGACCCTTCTGAAGCCTTCTTCAGTTGCTCTGTGAAGACAGCTAGTCCCTTCTCTAACATTTCTAGCGACCGTGTGGAGAGAGAGAGATCATCCTCCTGTTTGCAGCTGCACTTTCCTGTCAGGTCTACAACTGTCTAGATATGGGCTTTAGACACCAGGCTGACGTCATCCGACTCAATTCTCATCTTGTCAGATATAACTGTCATCTCTTCGCTACTAGTAACCACCTTAGTTTCGCAGGACCTTGACATGGTAGCTTCACTCTCTGAGTTGCTATCGGTCACAGCACATACGTCACATATACCACTTGTGTCATTATTAATTCTGACCTCTAGGGGCACCTATGAGCTAATCCCCACTTGGGACAATCCTTAGTAACCATAAAACACTGTGGAGACTGCATATCCACCTCTGTTACGTGCGGTACACCCTCTAGCCCTACTATATTTTCCTGTTGTGCTTCGCTCCACACTACTTATATGCACTTCTTCAAATTTCTTGATCAAGTCATATAGTTCTTCATGAAAAATAGCAGATGAAGAAAATAAAGTTTCATCATCATTTACATTTTTACCATCAGGGGGCCCTTCTCCTCTGACCACAACCTGCAACGGAAAAGGCATGTTATCAACATCAGATATTTCACATGACATCCCCCTTTCATTATAGTAATCCAAGGTAATCACAGCACTCTATCTATTCTGGCTGATGTGGGTGCTCGTCAAGGGTGTGTTCATGGCTCCACCTCTTGGAACTCAATTTGTATTAAACAATTCAGACAGCACACCAATTTTTGTTATGCTTGATTAGTCTTTATTTAGCCGGACATGGTGGTACACTGAACAACGTTTCAGGCAAATTGAATGCCCTTCATCAGGCAAGCATGCGTCCACTTGACAGGAGGGAGAGCCGGCTCTCCCTGCTGTCAAATGGACGCATGCTTGCCTGATGAAGGGCATTCAATTTGCCCAAAACATTGTCCGGCTAAATAAAGACTAATCAAGCATAACAAAAATTGGTGTGCTGTCTGAATTGTTTAATACATCCCCCATTCATTATGCATTTCCGCCAGCTTGGCACAATCACCTTGCACCTTATCCGCACCATTGTTTTTAATGGTCACTTTACTTAAAGGATTAGGTACCAGTTCTGCAGGAGTTTTGTCACTGACTGCAGAAGTGTTTCCACTTTCCCACAAGTCACGGAACAGCGGGAAATCACGGCCCAACATTCCCTCATGTATGAGTGTATTTATAACATTAAGTACACAAGTCCCAGTTCTTACCGGAGTCTCACACTCAGTGAGAACCACCAGACAGTAGTGCTTATTAGGCCTCATGCACACGACCGTTCCGTTTTTTGCGGTCCGCAAACCTTGTATCCGCAAAAAAATGGAAGCCACCTGTGTTGCCTTCCGCAATTTGCGGAACGGAATGGGCGCCAGCAATGTAAATGCCTATTCTTGTCCGCAAAGCGCAGACAAGAATAGGACATGTTATATTTTGTTAACGGGGCCACTGTGTGCTGTCCGCATCTTTTGCGGCCCCATTGAAGTGAATGGGTCCACATCCGAGCCGCTCAGATGCGGACCCAAACAACGGTCGTGTGCATCAGGCCTTATCCGCATGACTGTCCAGTCCCTTTATCACTTTATCAGTCTCAGGTTTCACTATCGTGCTACCTCTTACCCGGGCTAGCATAGGATCTCTGAGTTTTGCCATCCCAAACCTAGCTTTTGTTATGGGCAATTTAGGCAAAACAGTAACCTTTCCCCTGCAGACTCTTGTAGGGGAGCAACCACAACAGGCTTACCTGCCTGTTCAGACACTCCTTTTTTCACATTACATAGAAACATAGAATGTGTCGGCAGATAAGAACCATTTGGCCCATCTAGTCTGCCCAATATACTGAATACTATGGATAGCCCATGGCCCTATCTTATATGAAGGATGGCCTTATTCCTATCCCATGCATGATTAAACTCCTCCACTGTATTTGCAGCTACCACTTCTGCAGGAAGGCTATTCCATGCATCCACTACTCTCTCAGTAAAGTAATACTTCCTGATATTACTTTTAAAGGGCTTCTGTCACCCCACTAAAGTCTTTTTTATTTATTTTTGGGTACTTATAATCCCTAGACTGCGATATATCAATACATAATGTTTTTAATAATTTTGGTTCAGTAGATAATGAAAAAAAATGACTTTTATAATATGCAAATTACCTGTCTACCAGCAAGTAGGACGGCTACTTGCTGGTAGCAGCCACATCCTCCTCTCATAAAGACGCCCCTTCCTCATGTTGATTGACAGGGCCAGCGAATGCGCTCGTTCTCTGCTGGCCCTGTCTGCATTCAAAATCTGGCGCCTGCGCCGCACCTGTCTTCAGGTGCACTGAGGGGAGGGCGCTCGCTCGGCTTCTCCTTCCTCAGTGTGCCTGCACCGGGTGTAGATGTGACATCATCGGCGCAGGCGCATTGAGGAAGGAGCGGCCGGGCAAACGTCCTCCGCTCAGTGCGCCTGCGCCGACTGAAGACAGGTACGGCGCAGGCGCCAGATTTTAAATGCAGACAGGGCCAGCAGAGAACCAGCGCGTTCGCTGGCCCTGTCAATCAACATGAAGAGGGGGCGTCTTTATGAGAGGAGGATGCGGCTGCAACCAGCAAGTAGCCGAGCAAGTAGCCGCCCTACTTGCTGGTAGACAGGTAATTTGCATATGATAAAAGTCAGTTTTTTGCATTATCTACTGAACCAAAATGATTAATAATATTATGTATTGATATATCGCAGTATAGGGATAATAAGTACTCAAAAAAAAAATTATGACTTTAGTGGGGTGACAGAAGCCCTTTAAACCTATGCCCCTCTAATTTAAAACTATGTCCTCTTGTAGCAGTTTTTCTTCTTTTAAATATTCTCTCCTCTTTTACCTTGTTGATTCCCTTTATGTATTTAAAAGTTTCTATCATATCCCCTCTGTCTCGTCTTTCTTCCATGCTATACATGTTAAGGTCCTTTAATCTCTTCTCTGAACTCTCTCCAAAGTATCAATATCCTTCTGGAGATATGGTCTCCAGTACTGAGCACAATACTCCAAATGAGGTCTCACTAGTGCTCTGTAGAGTGGCATGAGCCCCTCACTCTTTCAACTGGTAATGCCTCTTCCTATACACCCAAGCATTCTGCTAGCATTTCCTGCTGCTCTATGACATTGTCTGCCTACCTTTAAGTCTTCTGAAATAATGACCCCTAAATCCCTTTCCTCAGATACTGAGGTTAAGACTGTATCACTGATTTTATATTCTGCTCTTGGATTTTTACGCCCCAGGTGCATTATCTTGCACTTATCAACATTAAATTTTAGTTGCCAGATTTTTGACCATTCCTCACATTGTCACATATTAGCAGTTTCTCGACTGGGTGTCTTACCCCATACCGGCCCATCAGGTAGCAACTGCCGCCTGTTCACTGTCATGGGGTCTGCTACACAATCAACAGGAACGTTCTTATCCTCTGATGTCATGGGTTCTGCAGTCTCAGGAGACGAGGACATTCCAGGGACATCTCTACCGAGATCATCATCCTTCTTCCGGACTTTGGAAACCTGCCCCTAGTTCCTGATACACGATCACCTGCAGACTCCGTGATGCCACCGTTGCTACTGGAAACGCCCTGGCCCCTCGTTACAAAGTCCAGAATTTCAGGCAGATCCCGGGACACTTGCTGGCGGGAGTCTAGAATGACCTCCAGCGGGATTCCCCTGATCACTAACTTGCAGGATTTCTCCCATAGGCTATACAATTTTGCAGCCATTTCCACCGGTCAGTCTCTCGTACTGGGCTTCTGGCCCTTTAAGCTCCACACAGCAATTTCCTTTGCAACCCAGCAAAAAATAAAATGTCCAGAACAGCACAGACGCTGCCCTTTGCTGCAATGTCGTTGCCCCTACCACTTTCTGTGTTGTCCTTTCAGCACGGACGCTGCACGCATCCTCCACCAATTGTGAGGTGTAGCTCTCTTTCACTGGGGTCACGCTCACAGATATCTTCACAGACAACGGATTTTCATGTTCAAACTGTGCTTTATTGTGGCAAAAGCACAAACATAAACAGTACAAAGTAAAAGCCTGCCCGTCTGGGCACTAACTAAAACATAAGACGTGTCTCTCTGACTCACCTACAGTATACATAACAGTTCACACACTGTTTAAGGTGTGGCTTTCTCAGCCCAATAGTCCACCAATCCCCAGGCTGCAGGGCGGTCATAATATTTCCCAGCCTCTTGGTCTCTCAGCCTTGCAGAGCTGAGACCACACTCACAGAACCTCACCAGGCCTGTTTGCACACTCCCCCCTTACTAACACCCTGGGAGGTGCTATATGCCAGCCTGAGTACCTCCAACTGGTCTCACCTGTGGTGGAAAATGGGTGTGGGCCGCACTATCCATCCCTTCCTTGCCTCCAACCTGTGTGAGATCTGTCACTGTCTCACAGTATTTATAATTGAAAAGCTCATATTCACTGCCAGGGAGTGAGGACGTAGTAGCGCTCTGTGACCTCATGCGGTGCCATGTCAGGTCGCTGCAGGAAGAGAGCTGGATCTCAAAAGGCGTAGCATCCGGGACAGGAGAGGTGAGTTGATTATTATTATTTTTTTTGTCTAATCTGAGGTTTGATTAGCAATGGTGGTCTGATCTGTGGTCTGTGTAGGGGTCTTATTAACATTGGAGGTCTGATCTGAGGTCTGATAGGGGGTCTGATTAACATTGGAGGTCTGATCTGATGTCTGATTAGGGGTCTTATTAACATTGGAGGTCTGATGTGAGGTCTGATTGGGGTTCTGGGCTGTGATCTTATTACCATTGGAGGTTTGATCTGAGGTCTGTTTGGGGGTCTGATTAACATTGGGGTGTGATCTGAGGTCTTTTTGGGGCTCTGAGTTGAGGTCTAATTGACATTGGGGGTCTGATCTGAGGTTTGGTTAACATTGGAGGTCTTAGCTGAGGTCTGAATAACATTGGAGGTCTGATTAACATTGAGGGGTCTGATGTGAGGTCTAATGAAAAATATTTTTTACCTAGTTACCTCTTATGGGCAGGTGCATCTTAGTTTAGAAAAATATGGTATATCCACCCAAACAACACACACACTCTTAACTCAAATTTCTTAATTGCGTTATCTTGAAACAAAAGCCATTGAAAAGCAATTGTATAAGCCTTAACACATTTAGTTGCATTTAGTTTAGATAACATGTCTCATAAAGCATGTGTGTTAACCCTGCTACATCCGTACCATATTTACCCTATATGTGTGTTACATGGGATACTATATATAGAATAGTTTCATTATGATTACATGACTCTGATGCGTGTATCCCTCATACTGCGTCTTCCCATTCATGCATTGTTCCTATGGGCCTGTTTGGGGTTGCTCCCTCTGAAAGCCCTACAGCTATTTTTAGTGCATAGCTCAAATCATGTTTTGTGACCTAGGATTCATTTGGGAAAATATGCACTTTCTCTTGCAGGTCTATATTATTTCAGTGTCTTGTTGTGAGTGCTCTAATATAAAGGCAGTAAAAAATGAAATATGTTGTAATTGCAGTTAAAAACCATATGGAAGTAATGTAAATCTGTTAATGGGAATCTAATAATGAGTTCTGAAATAGGGGCATTGCAGATTCAAAGATGGAAATACGGGTTCGGGTCAGCAGGGAGTAGGGAGAGTTGGATATAACAACTAGTTGATAATTGAAGTAAACTGCACTGAGCCCAGCATCATCCTTTCCTATTTTTCATGTTCATGTATGTTCATTTCTTCCTCCATTAGTCCTCTCCTTTCTCCCCTTACCTTTTCATTCATTCATTCATTCCTTTCTGCCAGTTCTTCTTTCCTTTGTTCTCCTTTTATAAGAATAGACAGCATCCACACTAATTGATACTAATACATTAGGATCCATTGCAAAATAGATCATAACAGATCCGTCATATCCATATTTTCTTCTTATAAAATGAAAGCCATTGTGGAAAAGTGAACACAGCCTTATAGTTCTAGACAATAATGTTATGGCCAGTGCTAATATAGTTTACTTTTACCTTCATTTCTCCTGTAGCTTTAATGACTTGAGTTTAAAATTAGCATGGGGTGAAAATGAACTGATATATTCCTATATACTGTTTGCAAGGCTGTGCAACTGTATGGAAGAATGCAGGTCTGTGTATGAATGTGGAATGTTGGCTTGTCCCCTTTGGCACAATATGCATAATCAGTTATGATTTCAGTTACTGTATATTACTCTTGATAATAAAATAATCCCTGTATTTTCTATAAGATTCTGTATTGTATGCATAGAAGCAGTGGGACCTGTGCCAGCCCACATCTCAGTCTCACCCAATTTTTACCACGATAGGTTTGGCAGGTTTTCCTCTACAACCTTGAAATGGCTATTTTGTCTAGTTTTTTTTTTTCTTTAGAAATGATGCATGTTTGCTGCACTTTTAGCATCATATGGGAAAACCGAGCTCCTGATTAAAAAATGGCCGTGAACTACATCAGAACCTGTCTAGTAGAATAAAGTGATGGTCTGAAAAACTGGGCACTTGCGTTAACTTAGAGTATTAGCTTTACAAATAGAGGTGATTGTCAGCAGGACGTGTAACCTAGAAAATGTAGTCTGAAGATGTAGAAGCTTTCTTGCTAGAATAACATATGATTTGTAGCCGAAAATTCTCCTTGGTCAGCATTATTTCCTAAGCTATGTCTGGTATACAGATTTGTCTTTGTTTTGCTCATAAATTTGTATGATTTTCAGAAGTACAGAACTTCTTTTGGGTCAGAGGCGTTCTTTAGGTAACTAGCTATAGCATGGCCTTCATGTCAGAACCTGTAAAAGCAAATGCTGACATTAACTTGAACTGCCCAATGACAATTTTTGTTAAAAATATTAAACCATGTGACATTTGTAATATTCTAAAAGTTTTTTAAAATTAACCAAATATTGCACAAATGAGGCAAAAGTACAAATGATTTTGCCTGTATACCAGAAGCCCTCAACTAGTGGGCAGTGAATGTTTGTGACTCATCTGATTACCTTGACAATTGCAATGAAGATAATTCATTTCAGCAGGGAAGTGGAGTTGTGGAGTCGGAATAAGAGTCAGAACCATAGAAATGTACCAACTCCTACTCTAGCCAGAAATAATATAGGAATTTAAAAATGCTTACAATTATTCATAATAATAATGATTTAATCAAAATCAGTGATAGGCAGGGTTTTCTAGTGGTGATAGATAATCAGTTCTCACCTCTCCTTGTCCCTTACGCTGGGTTCAGACCTGAGCGTACTGAACGTACGCTCTGTATGCGCGATTGTACGGGCGTTTGCAATCGCGCATACAGAGACAAGCGAACGCCCATTGTCGCGAGTTCCCGCTGAAGTCTATGTACGGGAACGCGCGACAAGACGCCCCAAAGAAGCTCCTGTACTTCTTGGGGCGTCGGGCGTTTTACAGGGCGATCGTACGTGCTGTAAAACGCTCAGGTGAGAACCATTCCCATAGGGAATCATTGGTTCTTGCCTGTTGAGCGTTTTACAGCGCGTAGGAACGCGCTGTAAAACGCTCAGGTCTGAACCCAGCCTTACACTAGGTATCTTCATGCTGCTCCAAGGCCTGTTCTGCACATGCTCTGTAGTAAGTTCCTCCTCTAAAGACCAGAGAAGGAGGTTCACCATTGGGTATGCCTGCAGTCATCTCAGAACTACTAGACAGAAAAGAAAGCCAGTATTAAAGGGGTTGTCTGGGAATAGGCAGTATTTTACAGGTGCCCGCTGCCTATCTCTGCAATGGAAAGAATCATACCTACTTTCCACTGCTCGAGTCCTGCTCTCTGACTCTGATATGTCCATCTTGTAGTCCATGGCTTGTTTGCTTCCTCCCCAGCATGGGCATGGTCACCTGCTCTGCTGCAGCCAGTAACTGGATTCAGTGGTGATGTATTCTCTTGTAGACACGTCACAGCTGAAGCCAGTCATTGGCGGCAGTGGAACAGATGATCATTCCCATGCCAGGAAGGAAGTAAACAAGTCATGGCCCGGAAGACAGACACCTGGGAGCGAGTACACAGGACCAGACCTGCAAGAAGCAGGTAAATCTAGAGCCTTCCGATTGAGGAGTCCGGCTGTGGGCACCTGTAAAAGGTTATAAATTTCCGGACAACGGTTTTATGGCAGCACTGAATATAGCAGCTCCACTTTTAAAATGTTTCTTTTATTCCCATTTACACTTGCACATGATTCTCTGTATTCCCAGGCCAAACATATATAGCTTTTCTAACCTTTTCTGAGGACAAATTCATAGATTTTTTTACAATTAAATAACATAATATAACAGTAGTATAGCAGTTATAATATAACAGTGTTTTACAGTTAATAAATGCATAGCGCATTACATATTTGCCTAGGAGTTTAGAAAATTTCAGGAATATCAGAAATTGTATTACAATATATACAGTATGTATTATGTTCTAAGTAACCTGATTACTTGCAGTAGCGTTCAGAAAAATAACAGTGAGTTTAAAAAGGCAAATAAATCGCAAAATCATTCTAATAACTTTTATTTTCATAAATGCAAATGCAGTGGAAATGCCGCACATTCATTTCCAAATCAAAACAATATCACAATTTATCCAGTTTGTATTAATCCTTTACAGAAAATAAAGATAAAGGAATATTAGGCCATTCAAAAAAAAAGCAGTGCCAGCATTTTCTTTAAAGATTCCAAAATTTTATGTGTAAACTGAAAAAGGGGTAGTCTGTGTTCAGTGCTGAACCCAGACAGACCCCCATTTTCACCCAGGCAGGCCCTGTGCATGGCAAGGACTTTTTTGTTTATGTTTTTACACTGCTAGGCGGAGGCTTCCGCCCAACAGTGTATTCGGTGACGTCACCAGCTCTGATTGGCGGGCTTTAACGCTGCCTTAGGCTAGTTTCACACTAGCGTTCGGCTGTCCGCTCGTGAGCTCCGTTTGAAGGAGCTCACGAGCGGACCCGAACGCTTCCGTCCAGCCCTGATGCATTCTGAATGGATGCGGATCCGCTCAGACTGCATCAGTCTGGCGGTGTTCAGCCTCCGCTCTGCTCAGCAGGCGGACACCTGAACGCTGCTTGCAGCGTTCGGGTGTCCGCCTGGCCGTGCGGAGGCGTGCGGATCCGTCCAGACTTACAATGTAAGTCAATGGGGACGGATCCGTTTGAAGATGCCACAATATGGCTCAATCTTCAAGCGGATCCGTCCCCCATTGACTTTACATTGAAAGTCTGGACGGATCCGCTCAGGCTAATTTCACACTTAGCTTTTTTTTGCCAATATAATGCAGACGGATCCGTTCTGAACGGAGCCTCCGTCTGCATTATTATGATCGAATCCGTTCAGAACGGATCCGATCGAACGCTAGTGTGAAAGTAGCCTTCGCTGCTTTACAGGCTAGAGCAGCGCTAAAGCAGGCCCACTAGTGCCGGTGACTTTACCGAATACGCTGCTGGGCGGAAGCCTCCCACCTACCAGTCCCTATGTGGAGCCCAGTATGTCACTAGATCTCCTAAAAAAGCCTTTGCCCTGCAAGAAATGCTCCGATGCTCATATTATGGGGGCTGTCTGGGTGAAAATGTGGGTATGTCCAGGTTCAGCTCTGAACCTGAACAACCCCTTTAAGTGGCATAACCATTGTTTCTGATGACTGCTAAAATCTGTGTTGCAGGGAGTCGACCAGATTCCTGCACCTCTGAACAGGTATTCCAGTCTAGGACACTTGGACTACATTCCACAGTTCTTCTGCATTTGTGAGGTTTAGCCTCATGAACCAAATTTTTCATGTCACCCCACAAGTTTTCTATGGGACTGAGTTCAGGGGATTGGGTTGGCTGTTCCATTACCTCAATCTTAGTTGTCTGTAAATCAATATTTTATTCACTTACTGGAGTTTTTTGGGTCATTGTCATGTTAAAACACCTATTTCAAGGGCATTTATTCTCTGGTATAGGGCAACATGATCTCCTCAAGTATTCTGATATACAGTATTAGGGTCCATTCACACGTCTGTGGTGTATTGCGGATCCGCAAATTGCTGAGCCGCAATACACGGGGCCAGTGGCGTAACTAGAGTGTTATGGGCCCCAGTGCAAACTTTGGATCGGGGCCCCCCCCCCCCCCCCATTTATACAAAGAAGCGGCAGAATTTCTTACTAAGGGCTCTTTCCCGTGCGGCTAGTCCGCTGCGTGAATGAGAGCCAAGCCCCATTCCGGACAGCAGAGACAGCTCCGTGCCTCTCTGTGACCTTTTTACTACAAAATCACAATGAGATAAAGTTGTCACCGTGATTTTGTAGCAAAACGATCACAGAGAGGCAAAGAGCATTATCAATCATGTTACTACTCAGTGTCTCTGCTGTCCGGAGCGGGGCTTGGCTTTCTTTCACACAGCAGTTTAGCCACACGGGATCCGCTCGTGTTAAAGAGCCCTAAGCCCAATGCATGGCTACACTCACCCAGTCCTAATAAAATCTGGTCCTACCTCATCCAGGGTGTCTCTGGCGTCGGCGTGATGTCCGCTGGATCCAGAACAAGGTTCCTGTGGTGATAGAGAAAAAAAGAATAATCACATAAGGAAGGGATGGTGACTGCCCCTATGAAACTACCAGCAGGGGGCGCTGTGCTGGCCTGGTAGACTGAGCTATGCCAATGTATAGCAGGGTAATTTAGGACATTTCCCCTAAGTGCAACCACACAGTACTAATGTCTACATTGTGGCCCCTCACAGTACTAATGCCCACCTTGTGGCCTTTCACAGTAATTAAGCCCACCTTGTGGTCCCTTCACAAAAGTTATGTCCTTCTTGTGGCCCCTCACAGCAGTTATGCCTACCTTTGTTCCTGTCACAGTAGTTATGCCCAGATATGTGTCCCTCACAGTAGTTATGCCAAATATGTGCCCCCTAACAGTAGTTATGCCAAATATGTGCCCCCTCACGGTATTTATGCCAGATATGTGCCCCCTCAAAGTAGTTATGCCCAGATAAGTTTCCCCTCACAGTGGATATGCCCAGATATGTGCCCGCTCACAGGGGTTTGCCCAGATATGTGCCCGCTCACAGTGGTTATGCCCAGATATGTGCCCCTCACAGTGGATATGGCCAGATATGTTACCCCTCACAGTAGTTATGCCAGATTATGTGCCCCTCACAGTAGTTATGACCAGATATGTGCCCCCCTACAGTGGTTATGCCAGATTATGTGCCCCTCACATTAAATATGCCCACATATGTGCCCCTCACAGTGGTTATGCTAGATTATGTGCCCCCCTCACAGTAGTTGATATATGTGCCCCCTCATAGTTATGCCTTTATATGTGCCCCCCTCACAGTAGTTATGACATATTAGGTGCCCCCTCAGTAGAGATGCCCACTTTTGTGCCCCCTCACTCTAGTTGTGCCCATCAACCCCCTTCCCCTTTGCCCCCAGTCTGCAGTGTTAGGAAAAGAAAATAAAAAAACACATACTTACCCTCTTCCCTGGTGTTGCGCTGCCACACTCACATGGCACTGCTGGCTGTGCTGAAGGCAGTTTCCCGGGCCTTCAGAGCTCCTCCCACAGCCAGCAGCGCGATGTGCGGCCAGCAGAGGGAGCTCTAGAGCTCCTGCTTCACTGATGATCTGGATACAGCCTGGCAGTGACAAGAAATGCCGGGCGGACTGTATGTGAGTGAGTGAGTGCGCGCGTCCCCCCTCTTCCTCCTCCCCCCCTCTGCGCAAACCTCCCCCACCTTGCTTCATATTAAACATGTAATGGAGCGCCCTGATGGGGGCCCGGGCCCGGCATTGTCACTGTACTTCATGCTGGGCCCCGTCACAGCGCTTCATTACATGTTAGTACAGCGGGCCCCTCCCCCCGCCGGGCCCGGTCGCAGTCGCACTCCCTGCGACCGCGATCGTTACGCCCCTGCACGGGGCCGCACATGGCCGGCACTATATAGAGAAGTCCTATTCTTCTCCGCAGCTGCGGACAAGAATAGGGCATGCTCTATTTCCTTGCGAAGCTGCGGACCGGAAGATCAGGGCCACGCTCTGGAAATGCGGATGCGGAGAGCACTTAGTGTGCTCTCTGCATCCATTGTGTCCCTATAGAGAATGAATGGGTCCGCACCGTTCCGCACAATTCCAGAACGGATGCGGACTACACTTGCAGACGTGTAAATGGAGCCTTAAAGTGTAACTATCATTTATTAATTTTTTTTGTAATGTATAGCGGCAGTGATACTGACCATTTTTGTAATATACATTAATTATTGAAATCGCACATTTCTGTTAGAAAAATAGCTCTAAAGTGGCCCAATTTGAGCCTTAGCAACGCTCCTCTGTCTTCTGTTTACATAACACAGTCAGTGTTGAACAAGTCTTTACAGTTATGTAAACAGAAGACAGAGGAGCGTTGCTAAGGCTCAAAATAGGTCACTTTAGAGCTATTTTTCTAATAGAAATGTGCGATTTCAGTAATTAAAGTATATTACAAAAATGGTCAATATTACTTCCCCTATACATAGCGGGGAAAAAAGAATGACATTTACACTTTAAGACTGATCCATGATCCCTGGTATGTGATGAATAGGCCCAACATTATGAGAAACAACCCCATATCATGATTTCTGCATCACCATGTTTTACTGTCTTCACAGTGTATTGTGGTTTAAATTCAGTGCTCTGTGGTCGTCTGACATTCTGTCTGCAGCCATTAGAACAATTTAGCTTTTTTCAGTCCACAAAATGTTGAATTATTTCTCTTTGGGACAGTCAATGTCTTCAGTGAAAAATTCTAACCTATTCCAGAAATTTATTTTATTCAACAATGGGATTTTGAGGGGAGTTTTTGCTGTTAAGGCTACTTTCACACCCCTGGTGTGAAACTCCGGCAAGGCCGTTCTGACAGACAAGTGGAGGATCGGCTGGACGTAAACCGCAGCATGCAGTGGTTTGTGTTCATCTGGTTCTCTATTTGTCTGCCGGAATGTGTACAGCTCTCCGTCAGACTCCATTATACCGGAACAGCCTGCCAGAATTCAAAGTGAAAGTAGCCTAACTTGGTTTTATTTAGGGTACTTTCACACTAGCGTTGTTCGGATCCGGCAGGAAGTTTCGTCAATGGAACTCCCTGCTGGATCCGGCAAACCGTATGCAAATGGCAATCTGTTTTTTCCAGATCCGTTAGACGGATCCGGTGATATAATGGATCCATCTCATCCGGTATCATCCGGAATAAGGGATCTACTATTTAATTTTTTTCAAAGATCAAAAGCAAAAATAGCTGGCGCAGACCGTAAAACCAGATATGGCAATGCGACAATTTCCGAAACACTTGGTACCGGATCCGGCATTAATACATCTGTGTGGAAATTAATGCTGGATCCAGCAAGTGCGGTAGTGGTCTCGGACTTTGGCTGGAAAAAATACAGCAGCAAGCTGTTGCTTCCTGATGCTTACTGAACGGATTGCTTTTCATTCCGAATGCATTAGGAGAAAACTAATGCGTTTTTTTCCCGGTATTGAGACCTTTTACTGGATTTCAATACCGGAAAAGAATAATGCTAGTGTGAAAGTACCCTTAATCGTCTTCTGATTGTAGCGTTACTCACTGGTAACTTAAAGGGGTTCTGCACCTTCATTTAACTGATGATCTATCCTCTGGATAGATCATCAGCTTCTGATCGGCGGGGGTCCGACACCCGGGACCCCTGCCGATCAGCTGTTTGAGAAGGCAGCGCCGCTCCAGGAGCGCCGCTGCCTTCTCACTATTTACCGCCGGGCCGCCCGCCCACTGACGTCACGACTTTTATCAACTAGAGTGGGCGCGGCTAAGCTCTGTTCACTTGAATGGAGCTTAGCCGTGCCCACTCTAGTTGATACAAGTCGTGACGTCAGTGGGCGGGTGGCCCGGCGGTAAACAGTGAGAAGGCCGCGGCGCTGCTGGAGCTGATCAAACAGCTGATCGGCGGGGGTCCCGGGTGTCGGACCCCCGCCGATCAGAAGCTGATGATCTATCCAGAGGATAGATCATCAGTTAAATGAAGGTGCAGAACCCCTTTAAGATCTTTGATCTTTCTGGAGGTGATCATTGGCTGAGCCTTTGCGATTTTGGCTATTCTTTGATCCATTTGGACAGTAGTTCCACACGTCCTTCTGTGTCTTTCAGGTTTTGGTTGCCACTTGAAGGCATTTGAGATCATTTTAGCTAAGCAACCTATAATTTGCTGCACTTCTGTGTGTTCCCTCTCAAATAAACTCTTTAATGACAATATGTTCTTCATTAGTTCAATGTCTGAAACGGTTTTCAGAAAAAATGCCCAATAACCAACATTTGCAACAGTTGCCACCCTCCTACCTCTAGTGAAAGCCCCAATTGACAACTGTTATTCCACAGAATGAATGACTTCACCATTTTAACTCCTCACTGCTATTATTATAAGTACACCCTTTAAATTAATGATTCAGTTGCTCAGAAGAGGCCTGCATGTCCTAATTGTTGGCTCTGTTTTTTTTTTTTTTCACTCTACTACACTTAGAAGTAAGTTATTTGCTATGTAGAAATATCACCTCTACAAAAACTGTGATTTATCAGGTTAATGATATTGGACTTCTTTTTTTTGTACACTACTGTATATGATCGTAAGTTTGTTATTACTAAGTTATTGGCCATTTATAAAGGAGTCAGAGTTGGAGTGTGATAAAATACAGGAGTCTGAGTCGGAACGTTAGCTTACTGGCACAGCTCTGATTTTTAGGACCATAGACACCCATAGATGCAGTATTTACTCTAAAGGCTAGTTTCACACTAGCGGCAAGGAACTCCGGCAGGCTGTTGAGGTGGGCCCCATTGACTATAAGAAAAGTACGACATGTGTACTTTTATTCCGGCCACCTCTCAGCATGTTTGCCGTGCTGCCGCTGGAACTCCGGCCCGACCCCATTATAGTCAATTGAGCCTGAGCGGTAGTCCGGGGGGACGCGTGCACTAGCAGCAGCACAGATCCGACAGGCTGGTCACCCCCCA
This sequence comes from Bufo gargarizans, assembly GCF_014858855.1. NCBI lineage: Eukaryota > Metazoa > Chordata > Amphibia > Anura > Bufonidae > Bufo > Bufo gargarizans. The sequence goes on along the minus strand of NC_058080.1, from coordinate 491,126,279 downwards.
CAACAGCCTGACGGAGTTCCTTGCCGCTAGTGTGAAAGTACCATAAGACAAATTTACAGACAGAAAATTGCAATATGTTTGTGTAGCCCTCATCTGGGTTTTTAATCTGATATACTGACTTGTACAAAAGCTGAGGCGTTGTTTGAAGATCAAAGCACAAAACTTGAAAATGCACCCTAGGCAACATACATTCTTATGTCCCCTATCAGATTGTAGAAAAATATAGCCTAAATTGTGGCTTCCTGCATTATTTCTACTTATCACATGACGTGCGGTGATTAGGATTCATCTATGAGGGCACAGTTACTGAGTGTATTAAGACACTGGGCAGCCATTCTTATGGTGTGTCACACTGTAGGGCATATTTATTATATTTTTAATTTCATAGACTATGCATGTATTAGACAACATTAACAAACCTTTTCCTTGTGTAGCTACGGGGATAAAAGAGAATTTGCTGTTTTCTTTTCTGATATAGTTGATAACAGTTTTTACCCTTTCATAATTTTTGGGCAATATATTACCTTCAGAGGCAAATGTGGCATCTAATATTTAGCAAGGCAGGGAAGTATCCCCACTAACCTGATACATAGTTCCAACACTAAACCCAAAACACCAACATGCTACATGATCGTCACAGAAATCAGGAAAAAGAGACCCGAGCGGCGCTGCTGTCCTAAAAGCTGCTCCAAGGGACTGATATCTCATCAAGTCTATTTATTCATTGTGTAAAAACAAGGCGTTTTGTGACTGGACTAGTCCCTTCCTCAGGCTTTATACAATTCAGTTTAATCCATTGGAGCACCTACTTGGACAACAGTGCCGTGTGAGTAAATTTTTGTTGGTTTCTGTGACAATTTCATCCGGGTTGAGCCTCCGTCGGGACAATGAGGCAGCAGCTTCCTACATTCCTACAGAGGAGGTTTGGATCTCTGCAGTTATGGAGTCAGGAGAGTGATGAACACTTTTATGCACCGCAGCATTCAGCAGCCCTGCTTGGTGCCTTTACACGATCTGCCACTTCATGGCTGAGTTGCTGTGCGTCCTAAACGCTCACACTTTGCCATAATAATACCACTCACAGTTGATCTTTCACAAATGTTTGTAAAGGCAGATTGCATGGCTAGGTGCTGGATTTTACACACCTGTGGCAATGGGACTGAAATTAATGAACTCAATGATTAAGTGGCGTTTCTTTTCTCCATATAGTGTATCAGCCAGAAGTTGTACACAGCGGTTGTATGCTTACACAGAGGACAGCTCACACAGACTGTAGATAGGGAGGACAGCACACACAAGGCAGTTTCCAAGGGAAAGACAGCAGCATCCTGGACCCACAGAGCCAGGACATATTACTAGAAAGGACACGTCAACATGAGAAAAATCTAAAACTAGCAGCAGGTTTCAAAGCCGAGTATGTGAAAATGAATGAGGATTGCAGACTGGGACTTAGTGTGACTCTTTTGAATCCAAGCTAACCATTTATTATTTCCCATGTCAAATGTGACCATAATCTTTATATTGGTATTATGCATATGCATAATACTAATATACCATGACAATAAAATATATTAGAAACTTATAGAAAATCTACTGTATATTCTCCTTCCCAATGAAATGATGTGATCCCCATATGTGTTTAAACTTGTATTATATCTAAAATATATTGTAGTGTAGAGGATTGTGCATACATCTTCTTCCTTTCTTCAACTAGTGTGTGTGCTTTGTGAAGAACTCTGAGAAGTGCACATCTGACTGGAGATAAAGCTGACAAATATGTCCAAAAGCTTTATTATTTTCTCCGGCATTATTGAAGTTGACAGTGAATAACAAATCGGTCTGATGATTACTACAGTTCCCACATTTCCGTCATATTTTCTTCTCTTCCTACGGGTCGGAGTAAAATATCTCAGAAATGATAACAACAGATAAGTCACTCAAGTGCAGTCTATTTTATTAGACCAAGGGTTATATTGTCTTCATGGGAAAAACATGATATTTTGTTTGTTAAAAACCAAAGTGACTATAGTGTAGTATTCATTATGCCCTTATGACAATGTGCATTACATTGCCGCATAAGAGCCGGAAAGACGTATAAGTACTACGGTGCAGCTCTAACAGCAGCAAAATAGTGCCTCCTAAACAGCAACTGCAATAAGCCCCCCATTATAATGACAGAGTGCCCCAATAGCAGTGACAGCGATCCAACTATACTCCATTAACTTTGATATCCACCGTGCCTTAATAACGAGTACCTTTATAGCAACTACAGTGTTCATATAATTGTCAGCAGCACTGTACCCTTATAAAAGTGACAGCCACTGTCATAACTGCTACAGTGCTCTCATCGCACTCACAGTGCCCCATATAATCTCCCACACTTCGTTTTAGGGCTCATGCACACGACCGTGCATGGGCACCGACCGTGTGCCCGCCGTTTGTGGACACGGACCCATTCACTTGAATAGGGTCTGCCATCCCCACCCAACGGTCCGCACCGCAAAAAAGTAGTGCATGCACTACTTTTTTGTGGTGCAGAAGCACTCCGTAGTGATTTTGTGGGCTTCCGATCCGTACCTCCCTTCTGCGCTGTATCTCCTAGATTGTGGACCCATTCAAGTCCACTGTTTGTGGGCCGCAATATGGGCACGGGGCTGCCTACAGTTTTCTGTGCAGTCCTGAATGTTGAATGTATACAGAATTCAATTTTTACTGATGTTGTGCATTTTATTTACCCCAGTAAATCCTCTCTGATGGCTGGGCTCCCCAATTTTAGAAATCACTGAGCCCTTTGTAAAGACTAATTTGCCAATATTTTATACTGGATTCTCACTGTAATGTAAGTAAAAGAGGTGGATAAGAAGTTTTACCAAGTAGATGTTGTACCTTGCATAGACAGTAGCGCATTATCAAACACTGTTTATAAGTGGTCACCTACCTGTACCATGAAAGCCCACGCTATGTGGCTCATGAGGCTGCCTGAACATTTGCAGCGGTCTAGCAGACAACTGACTCCCATCTCTGTAGTGAAGAAGAAGGCCATGAAATGCTGTTAATGTCGCTGCGGCTCCGTCTTCTTCTTCGGTGTGAATCCTGTCACACACACTTCACCTCTTTATTAAAAATATTTGAGTGGTCTATTTACAACAGCTGCCTGTTATTCACCCTCTTTGACCTTGAAAATTCTCAAAGCAACTCTGTAATTGGCATTGTGATTTTTCTTAGGTGCAGCTGGCATTTTTACACCATCCTTGCTCGTTCCCAAAAAGGAGCCATTGGCCCTGGCACATTTATCATTATTTACACCAGACAAGCTGGAGTAGATTTCAGTCTGGCGCACGGACTGCCGGAGGAGACATTTAATTTATGACGAGGTCTGCATCTTATCATAAATTGAATGCCAGCTCCTACAGGGCACGGAGCATGAAGACCGGCATAGCACACACCGTTGTTGATAAATCAGGGCTTTAGGGAATCGTCTAACAAGTGCAAGATCTATTCACTGGTAGTAAAGCCCTTTTGTGGAGCTCCCAGTGTTAAAAATACAATTAATATAATTCTTTAATCCGTTTCAGTACGCTAACGCTATCCAAAAAGACAGTCTTTGCCCATTGTAGGCATTTCCTGCAGCAAACTCAACAGAGCGATTTTTAATGGTGCCAGTCATTTGCCACATATTCTTTTCACGGGGACGTACATTGATATAAAATGCTGCATATAAATTAAACATTAAAAGGTAGACACATGCCGATTTAGAAGCTCAATTATAAACTTTATTAGGCAGTTAGTGCCTGAAGGACACGTACCTCCATTTCATATCACGTGTCCCTTTTTGGAAAGATGATCATTGAGCTCAAGTAACGTTCTAGCACAGCAGGAGCTTGCATAATTTATGCATTTATATTATGGGTAGCAAAATACAAATATAAACTTTATTTCTTCTCATTATCACACTTACGGTTTCTTTTCCTTATTTTTTTTCTTCCATTGCAGATCGGGTCACTCCAGGATTACTATCACTTTTATCACAGTAGAACCATCAAGAGGTCAGTCTTATCAAGTCAAGGAACGCACAACTTCATTTCAATGGAACCAAAGGTAAGCAGATCTCCACCGTGTCTACAGCCGAGGGTCTTGCATTATTAATTGGTAATGTCACACCAGAAAAAGATGCTCACAGGCCATTTGAGTACTATGGAACTGATACATCACCTCCTTCAGTGCCTGTCAAAAGCCAGACAATGAGGCAATGTGCGATGAATGTGAGCTTACTTTAGGAGACATCGTAGTGAATAAATGTCTGTTTATAAAAAAGTAGCCAAAAGGAAATGAAGCCTGCTGATGTCATGTGGATAAAATAGTAGAATATATGTGGCGATTGGTTGCCGCAGTCACATGACATGACGTGAGCAGTGACACAGCCACGCGTGGGAATTATTCTCTGCTTATACAGATGTGTGTCCTTAGAAGTCCAAATGGTATGTATTTTTTCCTGGATCGCGTTGCACTGATAAATGCATATGTTAAACATAGTACGAAAATGGAATGTGAACAAAGCCTACACTGACCATGTGACAGTTTAGTATTTCGACATTTAGGATCCATCAAACATTATGGGGGTCATTTATTAAGACTGGCGTTTTAGACGCCAGTCTTAATAACCCCTTATGCTGGCTGTGGATCTGCCAAAGTTATGCAGAGGCGCCAGACCATTTTCTATGCCTAAACCAGGCGTAGAAAATGGTAAATTTAGACAGGCCTGCCATCCCGTCCCCTTCCTCGCCCATGAGGGGAAGTAAATTACCCCCTATATATATTACCAAGAAGACTTATTAAAGGGTATGTTCATACATGACACATTTGTTGCAGACAGGTCTGCAGCCAGAAGTCAGTTCTGTTCATTTAAGGCTACATCCTCATCTGTGCTGTTTTTTCCAGTTTTCTGTTTTGCTCTTCAGAAAGAAAAATGAAAAAAATAAAATAAAATAAATGCAGTGTATGATCTGTCATGTGACGGAAATGAAAGGTCCCCATCAGACTACATTGATTATAATGGGATCAACATGGTTTCCACAATGGAGTCTGGCATTTTACCAGACAAAATAGTGCAGCATGCTGAGTTACTTTCTTCATGGATTCTGTGTTGAGGCCCTGACGGAGCCCCCAGGCGCAGATGGGAACATGGCCTAAATGGGATTGTTTCGGAGGCAGTCAAATGGATTTCTGCAAGGCCCTTTCAGATGTATGGGACAGTCATAAACTTTCTACAATAAAACTTCCATGTGTGAATTCATCCTAAAGTGACTGTCCAATCTACTGACGGGACAGTCATTTTGGCTCCCTGCAGGCTAGCTAATTCCTGAGTGTTCATTACCATGTTAGCTCTGATCTGGCATGCCCACTTAGATTGATATGATACCATATGCTACCACTTCCCTATATTGCCACTGGAGGGAAGCGGTAGACTGGAAGTCATGACTACCGCCAGAAACACAATGTGGAAGGCAGAACTGGTGAAGACCCAATAATTCATTCTATGCGGGTTCTCCAAATATTCTACCAGTGTCCATGCCCAGGTACAGATATAACAGGGTTAAAACTCAATGGGTTTAACTGTACTTCTGTGGAAAACCTCCAATAAAACATTGCAGAACAGCATCTTCTTCATGCTGCTTCTTTTGTGCCCCTGCGTGATGGTCCCTCTGGCCTCTTAAAGGGTCATCGTGCGCACTCCAAAATCTTTCCCCAGCCTATGGCTGAAGGTCCCTGGGTATTTAAGGCCTGAGTTTTAGGTCCCTAGTGGCCAGCAAAGGTATTTGATATTCTAGTGATATTGCGATTTACCTGCGTTTAATCCTGCATTATTCCCTGCCCCTTGCCTGTGTTCCTGTCATGCTCTCAGTTTCCCAGTTCCGTTTCCATCTTGCCTGTGTGCTCATACACTCAAGTCCAAGTTCAGTTTAGTTCGTGCTTAAAGGGGTTGTGTCACTTCAGTAAATGGCATATGTCACGTAGACAAAGTTAATACAAGGCACTTACTAATGTACTGTATTCTCCATATTGCCTCTTTTGCTGGCCTGATTCATTTTTGCGTCACATTATACACTGCTTGTTTCCATGAGTTATAACCACCCTGCAATCCGGCAGTGATTGCCGTGCTTGCACACTGTAGGAGTTGGCCTCTCTGATAGCCCTGAAAAAGTATTTGCCTTCTCAATGCACCTTGATTCCTTCCTTTGTCCCCAAAGACAGACGTCTGGAGAACATGTCAGTGACAAGCTCGAACCGTTGGAGCACGCATAGGCCAGCGCTTTTTTCCTATACTGTGCAAGTATGGCCAACGCTGCTGGATTACAGGGTGGTCATAACCATGGAAACAAGACGTTTATAATGTGATAAAAAAAAAGGAAGCAATATCACAATACATTAGTAAGTGCCTTGTATTAATTTTGTCTACATGATAAATGCCATTTGCTGAAGTGAGACAACCCCTTTAACTGTATCTACATTAACTGTGCCCTGCCTGAATCTGTAAAACCAGCATTTAAGCCTTGGTTCCTGTTCAGACTATATCTACAATTTTCCTGCATTTTTGGTGAAATTTCTATATCCGGAGCTCCTGGTGCTTGCACTGGAGTCCCTGACCCCAGTGGGCCAACTGCGAACTACACTGGGACTATCTTAGGAGGTAGCAGTATGGTAGTGAAGTCCAAATCCCTGTATAGGAGTTAAAAGGTGAATACTGGTTAAGTGCATAACACCTTTAGGGTTAGCCTTATACCAAACCAGTTAGTTTGCACATAGTAGACTATACACCTCGCAATTATACACAGTCCAGTCACATTATTATGACCACTTCCTACTTTCGATGTCTGCAGTGTGTTGTAGCTCTTGAAGGAAGTCAGGCGTGGTGAGCTAGCTTGGTGAGTATATAAGGTGTGCGATAGACTGTCTGCATACATATCCCTCACTGCTGGCATGGGTAAAAGGGGCGATTTATCAGAGTTGCAAAAAGGATGATTATTGGCTTATGGATATTGGTGGCAGTATTTCTGGAACTGCGCAGTTTGTGAACTGTTCGTGTGCTGCTGTGGTGACAGGGTATAATGATTGTACATATGGCACCATTGCAAATAAGCGACTGAGAAACTTTAGAGCATCATGTGCCATCGATGTGAGAGGTGAACATCGGCTACGAAGGTGCGCAAGGGCAGTGGAGCAGCTCAAAATTAACCAGAGGCTACCAGATGTGTGTCTAAAACAGCAGTTCAGTAAACCTTACTGTTTATGGGGCTCCGAAGCAGACCTATTGGATAGTCACTGCACCTCTGCTAATGAAGTTGCATCAGCAGAGAAGCCTTTCATTTTTGCTGCGGTTTTGGAATGAGACCTCGGCCGATTGGCAGAGGATTCATTTCTCCAATGAGTCATGTTTTCTGCTTCATCGAACGGATGGACATAGGCGAGAAATATCAGAGAACAAACACCCTGCAATCTTTAGTGGAAGACCACAAGTTGGTGGTGGCAGCGTTATGGCCTGAGGGATGTTTTCGTGGCATTCCCTGAGCCCACTCATCCATGTTGAAGGCACTCTCAACCTATTTAGGTATGAATCTATTATTCAAGATCATGGACACCCATAATTGTCTCCCCTGGGGCAGAAGGAATCTTTCAGCAACACAAAGCGAGATGTCACATGGCTAAAAATGTTTGATATTGGTTGGAAGAGCATGACCAAGACTCCTAACAACTACCCTGGCAATCCAATTTTCAGACTTGAACCCAATTGAGCATCTGTTGGACCACCTTGATCACCGTGTTCGCTCTATGGATCCTCCCCCACACACCCTCCAGCAGCTGTAGAATGCACTGCTATCAGCATGGCTCCAGATACCTGTGACAACCTACCAGGACCTTATTAAGTCAATCCCAGCCCGTCTAGCTGCTGTGTGGTTACTCTGGATATTTGTTGGTCATAATTATGTGACTCGACTGTATATTTTCTATATTGTGGGTGGGTAATACATTCTAGAATAAATTATTGCTATACGGTAGTGATAACAGCTCCATACTCTGAGGTCTTACCATCGTAATATTAAAGGACACCTTATCAGCTGGTTTTAATTTGAGTCCACCATATTTTACTGAATGTGCTTTAATGTTTCTCATTACAAACTGTTATCTGACTTCACACATTCAATTTATCATAAATTGTAATCTGCAAAATCAAGTAAAGTTGCTGTGAAGTTACAAATGAAGCCATTTGCATGGATGTAAATACATTTGGTTATCTCACCTTTACAAAGGTCAAATGTGTTTAAAGAATTTGAAAAAGCAAATAGCAATGATACAGGCATTAAATTAAGCAGGACACTGTCACTCAATCCCTTAGCACCGATACTTTGCCATTTGTTTATAGGTCATTTCATTTTTAGGAGATAAGAACAACTAAAATAGAAATGCAGGAGATAAATTCTCAGCTGATGATTGCCACAGCCTTTTCATTTATGAAAACCTTGAAAGGTTTGTTCATTTTCTCAAGGTCTTTTGGTAGACCCCCCTCCTTGTGGAAGGACCTGCATAGGGAAGCATGTTTACCTGTTCTCAACCCCTGGGTCTTATCACTTTCGATCCCCTGCCGCCATGGCAGCACTCAGGTCCCCTACTGTCAACATCTGGTTTGATGTTGCTGCAGTCAATGACTGGCTACAGAGGTGACTTACACCCTTGATTTATGTGACCAATTGACAAGATGCAAGGGGGGCAAGTCAACTGTGCAGCCAGTCATTGGCTACAGTGGCGTTAAACTGAATTTTGGCAGCAGGGGACCCAGGCGCTACTGTAGTGGTGGTGGAGGAGCAAGACAGCTGAAACCCATCAGCGGGGAGAGGTTGTGGCCATGAGGGGAGGGGGGTGGTCTGCCGAAAGATCCCCAGAAATTAAACCCCTTTAAAATTACATTGCTGACATATTGTGGTTATAAATATTGGACCCCCACAGATCTGACAGTTATCGCCTAACTAGAGGAGAACATTTACCTACCGGAATACCTCTTTAAGATGCCCATACACATTATTGTATTGATCATGTTGGAAGGAGTCAAGTAGGAGTCGGGAGAGATAGCTGTCGGCTGAACGATTATTCGGCTGACAGCTACTGAATGTGTGTGCCCGCCTGAAGAACTGATGTGTGTCATGGTCACGTACACACACACGCAGGGGGGAGGATAGTGACCACTGTGCTCCACCCTCACCCCTGGCCCTGTCTACTTGCCTCGCAAGTCCTAATGACAGGGTACAACTGGACGGCAGTCCCTAGCTTAGAATACGTGCTGGGAGGACAGACAAGACAAACAACGGATAGTGAACGGACCTAGTCAAAACCAAGAGTGCGATGAAGTACAAATGGAGTAAGCAAAGAATAGTCAGGAGAAGCCGGGTCAAATACCAGGATAGTAATAAGGTACCACAGGAATGAGCAAGATCAGGTCACAAGCCGAAGTTCAAGCCAAGAGGTCACGTCAGGAACAAGGAGCAAGCAGTAGCGGTCAAAAACAGTCATGGGTCAAATCCAGATAGCACAGGTAACTCAATAGTAGATAGCCTTGGACAATTAATCAAAGGCAAAGCAGGTTGCTTTATATACTGAAGAGGATAGGTCATGTGACGTGGCCAGCGCCACATGACCTCCCAATGTGTCTGAAGCCGAGCGCCGAGTGCCCAGCTCGGCGATCAGCCCCTTAAGCGTTACTATGGGAACGGGGGCCGCCGGCTGCACAGAGTGGAATTATGCGGCCGGGCGCGCTCCGCCCCCAGTTACCTTAGCAACCAAGATTTATTTTTCTCATATTTTGCATACTCTCCAAGTACTCCCATATATATTGATTTTGTCAATGCGTCGAAAGAAAAAATAAAAGTAGAGGTGCAGGTATCTCCTTGCTGGACACCTGAAATAGTTTCAACCAAGTTAAGGTAATAGTAGCATACTGTATCATATTCTTCGCACCATTGCCCCTGCTCTCACCTTATATCAGTGAGATCCAGGTCCATAAATTCATTACATGTTCAGTAGGCAGCTGTGTTTATGGTGTTAATAGCATTTGTCATCTTTCATTACAGGGGAAGAGATTTAGGCATTTAACACAATTCATTTAATCATTTATAAAGTCCCAAATGCCCTAGAGCTTATTCATCTTCTACTGTGCTGCTCGAGCTCACAGTAATATGTTTTCTAGTAAATAGACCATTAGTCTGTCCACTGATACTTATTGACATATTTAGCCTGACAAATTATAGTCATAATGCATTTTTTAATATCAGTGTTCATAGTTCATAGTTCTGTGATGTACGATAAGTCAGGATTAAAAGTGTCCTTTCTTTTTCGGAGTCAGTCAGTGAGTGCAACACTTTATTAGATATTCTGGATTTCAATATGCCACTGTTTGTTCTCTAGGATCTGTTGCTGTATAGAGTTGTATTTCTAGTAAAAAGGTTACCAATGGCATGACATACAAATATGAGTGTGTTCTTCCCTTGATTCTGAGAGTTCTGAATTCGAATCACGGATGGTTTGCTAGATTTCCAGACAGCGCAGTCAAGCATTTTTTTAAATGTAAATTCATAGAAAAATCTTATTAATGACATTCAAATCTTTCTCTACAGGTAATATGATTTTAGCAACCTTCATTTTATGTAAAAATCCGTTTTGCCGGAACACTTGGGGCCAGATCCGGCATTAATCCATTTCAAAGTAAAATAGATCCCGCAATCCGGCAAGTATTCTGGAATTTTGAAAGGTGAAAATACCGCAGCATGCTGCAGTATTTTCTCCGTCCAAAAAACGTACAGTGATGGAACTCAATACCGGAAAAGTTTAACGCAAGTGTGAAAGTACGCTAAGGGCTACACACAAATTGCAAAAACACCAGCAGTATTGGATTTTTTGTGATTTGCATGTCCTGGTCACAGCAACCAAGCAAGTCGCACTGTGATCCCATTCATTGTTATGGCTGCTTTGTAACACTGTGATACTTCAGCGTGGCACGGGCACGAGACATGTTGTGTCCAAAATTACCTTGTAGCCTTATCCTAATTCCAGCATCTATGTGTGGAAATCGAACATGTTATCCAACACTTATAGATATACACTGGTGCCTAGGTGATAAATAAAGATGCCCTATTTTGTAGTGCATAGATATAAGTAGACTACAGCATTACTTCTATGTAGAGATAGAATCTGTTAAAATACTGTGTATTCAGAAAGCATTCAGACCTTTCACTTTTTTTTTTTACATTTTGTTGTCTTGTGGCCTTATGCTAAAATAGAAAAAAAAATAAAAAATTCCACCATCAATCTGCACTCAATACCCCATAATGAGAAAGTGAAAATAGAATTTTAGAAATAGAAACATAGAAACATAGAATGTGTCGGCAGATAAGAACCATTTGGCCCATCTAGTCTGCCCAATATACTAAGTACTATGGATAGCCCCTGGCCCTATCTTCTATGAAGGATGGCCTTATGCCTATCCCATGCATGCTTAAACTCCTTCACTGTATTTGCAGCTACCACTTCTGCAGGAAGGCTATTCCATGCATCCACTACTCTCTCAGTAAAGTAATACTTCCTGATATTACTTTTAAACCTTTGCCCCTCTAATGTTTGCAAATTTATTAAAAAGATAAAATAAAAATTTGACCTGGACATAATTATTCAGACCTTCTTCCCATTTCTCTTCATCATCTTCGAGATGTTTCTGCACCTTGGTTGGAGTCCACCTGTGGTAAATTCAGTTGATTGGGCATGACTTCAAAAGACACAACCCTGTCTATATAAGGTCTCACAGCTGAGACCAAGCCAGGAATAAAGAACTGCCTGTAGAGCTCAGAGACATGATAGTGTGGAGGTACAGATCTGGAGAAGGATACAGAAAATTGTATATTGAACGTTCCCAAAAGCACAGTGGTCTCTATAATTCTTAAATGGAAGATGTTTGGAACAACCAGGTCTCTTCCTAGAGCTGTCTGCCACCAAACTAAGTAATCAGGGGAAAAGGGCCTTGGTAAGAGAGGTTATCAAGGACCGTATGGTCACTCTGACTGAGCTCCAAAGATCCTGTGTGCAGATGAGAGAACCTTCCAGAAGGTCAACCATAACTGCTTCATTCCACCAGTCTGGGCTTTATGGCACAGTGGCCAGAGAGAAGCCTTTCCTCTGTAAAAGACACATGAGAGTTTGCAAAAAAGCACTTAAAAGACTCTTAGACTGTGATAAACAAGATTATCTAGTTTGATGAACCTCAATTCTAAGCGTCATGTTTGGAGGAAACCAGGCACTTCCCAGTACCATCCATATAGTGAAACATAGTGGTGGAAGCAGCCAATCTCTTGGAAAACCCCTTTCAAATGATATAATAGGTTGCAAATTCATGTTGGAAGTTATATGTTCTCTAAGACGGCTCAGAGGTATTGACTGGTTCATTAAATAATTCATTCCTGATTTATCTATAGAACATAGACAAGCCACAGACCTTTCATATTTGACACGTACTACCTTACAATTTCCATTTGTTGTGGAGTGCATGAAATTTCCAGTAGTCATTGATGCAGAACCAAACCAAGTTTTGTTAATAGTATGCTAGGTAAATGGTGCCTGAGTATAGTGTATTGGCTGAACATACTGTTATGGCATGGTACGGTAATCTCCAATGGACTGTGTAGATTTTGTTACTATATAAGACCGTGCAACAATGACCCCGAATAGAATAATTATATGTCTCATGAGGTCACATGAAGTGGGGTTGAAGCTTGTATTTTTCATTATCTACACACATTGGTAATTGAGTCCTTGAGCAGAAACGCATTTTCAAAAGTGCATTTGACCTATAGATTTAGTGTTTCCATTACTGTAGAATTCTTTAAAGAAATGAGCTTGGAGTTCTGTACCCTGGTGTGCGTGGTCTTTAAGTTCTGAAAAATGCCTCCATTCAGACAATGCTGTGTCTGAAAGCTTAATTGAGTGAATCATGACAAATAATCACACACAGCTTTGAATTATTATTTTTCCTTTCGGTCTGTCCTCTGTGAATTTGCTCTTTGAAATTAGTTTCAGGCTGTGATAGAGAGTTAACTGTTTCCCTGAGATAACAGCTAAGAGTAATTCTTCTACAGATGAATACTGAGCTGCTATATTGTTTGGAGAAGAGTTCTTTATAATTTGTGATTTCATCTTTGTGGTTGAGAAATGTAATAATTATCAATTGTGTGCACTGGTACAAAAGCTAAAGTTTACACCTACCTGTATGCTAAAAAGTAGTCCATCTTTTTGCCAGCCTTTCATCAGTACAAGTTGCTCTTTGCAATATTTTGACTTGGGAGCTTTAAAGGGGTTGTCCTAAAAAGCCCTTGTCTGTGTGTTCTGTGAGGACATACTCACATCATAGAGTAAGACTCCTGCTCAGGACTACTTTTAAGTCCCAGAACAACACACTTCTCAGTAAGAGTGGCTGTGACCTGTCAATGCATTGAATATATCGCCATCCATTTCATTGGCTGCCATGTAATACTGCAATTTCCCTGCAACAGCCGCAATGGCTTCTTCCAACCATAACAGCTGATTATTGGGTTAAGTTGGCCATTCACATTAGACAAATGTCAGCCATGTCTGCCAGTGGGAACGGCCAATGATCTAATGTGTATGGGGTTGTCCTGACTACCCTGATGACAGTTGAAAGAGAGCCATCCATATTGGATTTCAATACGTTCAATCTTTGGCTACTTTCACATCAGTGGCATGGATTCCAGAGAACAGCCTGGCAGAATTCTCCAGATCCGGATGCAAACGGAATGGAGTCCAGCGGAGATCCAGCCGCATTTCGAGAAAAAGTCCAAGAATTGGCTGGACACAAACCTCTGCACACTGCATTTTATGCAGTCTCTGCCGGATCAGGCAGCCGGTTCTCCGTGCCGCAGATGTGAAAGTAGCCTTATTGTTCTCTTGGTAGATAAAGATCTGCCTGAGGTGTCTGTGGTTTATTACCCTCTTACTACAGAAAACATGTGTATGCTCGAGGCAGCAGTGTCTATGTATGGGTGGACAGTTGGAAATGAATAGCTGACCGCTATCTAAGATACTATATGTGCCCAACTTTAGCAAAGCCCTATTTGCCTACGTGCAATAATCTGATCTATGAACATTGGTAGAGATTTATCAAACTGGTGTAAAGTAGAACTGGCTTATTTGCCCATAGCAACCAATCAGAATCTTCCATTTTCCAAAGGAGCTCTGAAAAATGAAAGGTGGAATTTGATTGGTTGCTATGGGAAGCTAAGCCAGTTCTATTGTACACCAATCTAGATTCCAATAGTTCATCCCATATAAAAAGGTACATTCACATGAAGTGAAAAACACAGTCAGTAAAAATGGATACACTGTTAGTTTTCCATGACCATTTGTCATCAGTGTGTGCATCCATTTTCTGGCTATCCGTCAGGTATTAATGGCTGCTCTGCATCCATTTTGCATCAGTTTTTAACAGCAATTATAATGACTATTAGAAACTGATGGACTTCATAGTTTGTTTTTTAATCCCAACCCCTGCAGTACCCCCTGTATTATAAATGGCCCCCCATAGTGGCCCTAGTATTATCAATAGCTCCCCATAGTGCAGCCAATATTAGAAATGGGCCCCAATAGTACCCCCACTATAACAAATGGCCCCCAATAATGCCACAAGTATTATAAATGGCCTACCATAGTGCCCCCAGGAGCATATATGCCCCCACAGTGTCCTCAGTATATATATGCCCCCATAGATATAATGGCCCCCACTTCATAGTTAATACAAGGCACTTACTAATGTATTGTGATTGTCCATATTGCTTCCTTTGCTTGTTTGATTCATTTTTCCATCACATTATACATTGCTCGTTTCCATGGTTACAACCACCCTGCAATCCAGCAGCAGTGGCCGTGCTTGCACACTATAGGAAAAAGCGCTGGCCTTTGTGCACTTCTGTGGTCCTAGCCATCAGAGGTCTGCACTTTTTTCTACAGTGTGCAAGCACGGCCACCATTGCTGGATTACTGGGTGGTCGTAACAATGGAAATGAGAGTTGCATAATGTGATGGAAAACTGATTAAAGCCCGCAAAGGAAGCAATATGGATAATCACAATACATTAGTAAGTGCCTTGTATAACCTTTCTCTACATGATAAATGCTGAAGTGAGACACCCCTTTTAATGGTGGCATTCTTGCCTGATTGTATAGCATTTATTACATTATCATATACTGGTTTTGGCCTTTGCAATTGAGCATCCATACAAAAGTTTCTTTGAATCTACACAAAATCTTTTTCGGACACTAAAGAAGGTACTATATTATTTGGGCCTATGGCTTCAATCTATTACATTTCCAAATATTAATTCAGTAAAACTGTTGTTCACATTTTTTACATATATATTTAAAACAATATACAGATTTATGGGAAGAGATTCTGTATAAGTTAAGGATTGGACAGATTGGTGGGGGTCTGACTTCTAGACCCCAAAGATCAGGTTTTGTAAAGGGCGTCAGCACTTGAGTCAGCACTGCAGCCCTTTCCTCAGCCTGTGAGATCATGTTGATTTGTGAAATGGCTGTACATTTTTTTAAACTAGTAAACTACAAAGTTTTATTTTATTTCCTTAAAAATGGGATGCTAAGAAAGATATTTGGGTTTTAAACCCACATGAAAAGTATGCCTGTTACTTAAAAACCCTGAATGGAGTCAAGATAAAATGTCCTATGCGCCTAAACATGTCATGCAATTGCAGAGTGTAACACACCTTCTGTTTTCTCGGCAGGTGGAGTGGATAGAACAGCAGGTTGTTAAAAAAAGGACGAAAAGGGATTATAAAGATAGTAATATTCATTCGGCCTATTTCAACGATCCCAAGTGGCCAAGCATGTGGTACATTGTAAGTATTTCAGCAAAATGTTCTGCTTATATTTCTTTCTACATGGGAAGATACGTGACCCTTCTAAGTATTGATGTATACCTATGAAAATGTACGTTCTTATGGTACAAGATATTATGTGGTATCATCCTCCTGGTGCTATCTACAACATTCATTCAAGGGCATTTTCTGGGACGACTATGGTATTTAACAGATATAATAATAGAATTGCTTATTTCGTGTACATCTTCCCCATGCATTTTTATTTTTTTCAATTCAAACTCTCTTGATCTGTTTTCTCCATGAATCGTTCTGGTTTATTGCATCCTGTATGTAACACTTCCTTTTGCTGGATCCAACCAAACCCATGATGCACTTCTTCTTTCTCTGCCACAGCTTCAGCACCGCCCAGCTAGTTACAGACACTCCCCTGTCACTGCCCGTAACGGCACCCAGCCAGTATATAGCTCCTCCCACCCAGCTAGTTACAAAGACACTCCCCTGTCACTGCCCGTAACAACACCCAGCTAGTATATAGCTCCTCCCACCAAGCTAGTTACAAAGACACTCCCCTGTCACTGCCCCTAACAACACCCAGCTAGTATATAGCTCCTTCC
Organism: Bufo gargarizans; assembly: GCF_014858855.1. Taxonomy (NCBI): domain Eukaryota; kingdom Metazoa; phylum Chordata; class Amphibia; order Anura; family Bufonidae; genus Bufo; species Bufo gargarizans. Next base: position 491,109,725 of record NC_058080.1, on the reverse strand, counting down.
ACCCAGCTAGTTATATAGACACTGCCCCTAACAGCACCCAGCTAGTATATAGCGCCTCCCACCTAGCTAGTTATATAGACAATGCCCCTAACAACACCCAGCTAGTATATAGCGCCTCCCACCTAGCTAGTTATATAGACACTGCCCCTAACAACACCCAGCTAGTATATAGCTCCTCCCACCCAGCTAGTTACAGACACTCCCCTGTCACTGCCTCTAACAACACCCAGCTAGTATATAGCTCCTCCCACCCAGCTAGTTATAAAGACACTGCCCCTAACAACACCCAGCTAGTATATACCTTATGTAAAATATCTCTCAGGGTAGGTTCACATCTTGAGAAAATGACACCAGTAACATAAAAATGTTTTTCAATATTAACAAGTGGTTGCCTTTTTTTTGCTTGTTCTAGGAGATGTTAGCTGCTTCCGTTTTTGCCTTTTATTACTGCTGCAGCTCTCCCCGATTGATGTGAAAGGGTATTCCTTAGGCTCCATTCAGACGTCTGTAGTGCATTGCGGATCCACAATACACCCGGCCGCCACCCCCATAGAAATGCCTATTCTTGTCCGCAATTGCAGATAAGAATAGGACATGCTCTATTATTTTTTTTATTCCGGCCCCATGTAGAATGAATGGGTCCGCACCTGTTCCGCACAATTGCGGAACGGATGCGGACCCATTCTACGGATGTGTGAATGGACCCTTAGTTTTCAAAAAGTAGCAATTCCTGGTAACTGCAGAAAATTCAAATGCAAGAATCTAAAGGAGATTTTAAATAACATCTGAATGTGTTGGTGTTTCTGTAGTGGGATAAGCAGGGCAAGAATAAAACTCAAAGTCTGAACATGTATAAAGATAGTTCCAAAACAAGCATAGACAAACGTAATATCCTGTGCACCGATAAACAGATCTCTGCCACATTCCCCACCACATCCAAGCTCCTCAGAGAGTCATTAGTATGTGCAGCAAGCCTGACAATTTCAGGATGGACCAACATGCCTGATCCACATGAGACAGGCTGCTGCTGACTCTTCTGGCAATAGCCTATAAACTTTTTCCTAGTCTAAATCAAAGCTCAGCCAAGAGAGAGAGAATTTGGCCAACGGACATATAAAGCTAAACATACATTTAAGGCTACTTTCACACTAGCGTTTTTACTGGATCCGGCAGGGTTCAACAAAAACGCTTCTGTTACTGATAATACAACCGTCTGCATCCGTTATGAACAGATCTGGTTGTATTATCTTTAGCATAGACAAGATGGATCCTTCATGAACTCCATTGATAGTCAATAGGGGAACGGATCAGTTTTCTATTGGGTCGGATTGTGTCAGAGAAAACGGTTCAGTCTCCATTGACTTGCTTTGGGGGTCATGCCGGATCCGTGTTGCTCCGCATCCCAGGACATAAAGCAAACTACAACATGTTGCGGTTTTCTCTCCGTTATAGGAACGCAGCTAAACGGAACGGAATGCATTTTGGAGCACTCCGTTCTGTTCAGTTCAATGGGGACAAAACTGAAGCGTGTTTTTTCCCCCCGTATTGACCCCCCGGTATTGCCCAGAAAACTTAAACGCTAGTGTGAAAGTAGCCTTAGATAGTTGCTCTTTCGACCTAGTGATATTTCTCCGGACTCCTCCATACCCATGCATGCTCGGCTTAGCCAAGTGTGCATGTGTTCTGAATGTGGAGAGGGGAATAAGCTACTGGTAGTCACTTGTCCAATTCTGTGTCTTATCTTTTATCACATGTTGGGTGGCACAGTTTGTGGGAGTTTAGTTTATGATGGCACTTTTTGTGGGGGCACTCAAAAGCATTATCTATGCGGCAGTCTGCCTCTCTTTATAGTCCTTACGCTATTTATACACTAGTACTAGACTGTCTATTGGAGAATGCTATAGTTTGAATGTAAAGCCAATTTTTAAAAGTCTCCTCAGTAGCCATTCTTCATAGAGGGCAATTATGATTAATAGGTGATATTAGTAGCACTGTTGATCTTTTTTTTTATGTCTTTTTTTTTTACCTTTGGGGTACGGCCACACGGTCAGGTTTCTGCATGAAGTTTTGATAACCAATATCAGGATCATGAAAGGAGGTTAAGTATACAGAACTGATACTACTCTGCAGAAACCTGACCATGTGGCCACACCCTTAGGGGTGCTTCAATATGTATTTCAGCTTCTTGGTAAATATGGAGCGCGAGACCTCCCTACTTCAGGTTTGCAGATGTGATGGTTTGGTATATCTGCTCGACAATGTACATCTGTTAAGACCTAGAGGGATTGAAATCATTGCATATCACGAAGAGAATATTACATCCATTGGGGAAATGGCCTGGTGTATGTGTCAGCAACAATATATGTGTGCTTGTCATGTATGAATACATGAAAATTAGCCAAATACTTTGTGAAGTGGCATTAGCTGAATTCATTAGTGGATATGTTGTAAAATGTCATATTGCAACGTATAGAAAGCGATCCATTATGGATATCGAAATGGTCACTGTGGACACTATGAATCCACATGAACATATTAAAGGTGTTATCCAACCCCTATAATGACCCCCAATGCCCGAGCTCCTCGTATTCATTAGACTTACCTGCTCCCCGGGACCCACATCGCTCCGGATCCCTGCAATGGCAACACCGCATCTCTCTAGACAATGCTAGGGAGGCTCATCCCCATCGCTGCCTGCTATTGGCTGCTCGCCCCTTCACCGGACGTTTTGATCCACGCGACGGGGAGATGCCAATGGCAGCTGTGCAGAGATCCGGAGCAACGCGGGTGCCAGGGAGCAGGTAAGTATAATTTATACAAGGGGCCCAGGCGTTGGGGGGTCATTATAGGGGTTGGATAACCCCTTTAATCTAAGCTGGGAGACATTATGGGCATACACAAGATGTAAAGAGATTGGTGCATATGATCTGTAAGCAGCCACAACATCATGGCGTCAGTCAAGGAGGAAAGATTGCGGTGTCCTTGTCATATTCCTGTCACGGTTTAGAATCTACAAGTAAAAGTGGAGCAGACACAAAGGTATATTTCACATTTTCATATAAATGGCATGTCTCCATGCATTTGAAAGCGATCAGTTGCTGTCACACATCAGTTTCCCAATTCTACTTTTTGCAAACCTTGATGAATTCTCTCAGAGATGTCAGGATGGTGCAGTACAGTCTGAGAGGAGAGAAAATTCTGTGACAATGGAAAGGCTGTGCTTTGACGATGGCAGCACTATGGCAGTCGACTGCTATGGAATGAATAAATACAGATGTACTGCTATCGAAGGACAGGCTAGACAAATATCATATCTTATATGACAAATGATGGCAAGTTCAGCAGGAGGTAAATGATTTCCTCTTCCTGCACATTTAACTTTTTCATTGACTCGCATTCACCATTATGTAAAGTTCTAGAAAGTTTTGTAGAGTTGTCTAAGTTGGGATTTATGACATGTTGTATTCTAAAATCTACCCAGGAGCACAGAAAAGGTGCAATATGTGACAGATGTGTAGTTATCTATATTTGTAGATACCTACAAAAGCGTGTAGTAGAAGATTGTGATTACTTATATCAGTCCTTGCATGGGATCTACTTTTAGCTGTAATGAGTCTGGAGTCAGGCCTCCCCTGCCAACACACAGTGATTGACATTATCCCTTATACAGTGGCATGCAAAAGTTTGGGCACCCCTGGTAAAAAATTACTGTTACTGTAAACAGTTAACCACGTTGAAGATGTAATAATCTCCAAAAGGCAAAGGATGAAACACACTTTTCAACATTTTGCAATATCAGTGTATTATTTTGAATAAACCTGTAATATGCATTAGCTTTCTAGGCATAGAAAACCTCTATTCTCAACATGGTAAGGCTATAGTAAGTAGTGTATATGCTAGAACACAGCGCTAGGACACAGCTCTGCCCTCAGCATGCTGATGACTAGCCCTGTCAATCAACGAAAGGGGGAGTGTGCAGAGCACAGGGGTGTTACAAAAGTAGTGCTCCAAGTATTTGGCTTCTGAAAATAGTCAAGCGAGCATTCAGCTATTTCCCACAGCAGCGAATGGCGGGTGGCCACACAAATGTGGCTGACATCCTAGAACTATACCATCAATTTCTCTGGTGGGAATAGCCCTGTAAACAACCATGCAAAGTTAGTCCAGTGTAATAAAGGGGTTATCCACAAATTAAGGTGCATTCACCACATCTGCGTCCTGGATTCCATTATGGCTTTCCGTTTTAACATGGTGATAACGGAAAATAACGGAATCCATAAGACGCAAGGACAGATCCATTCTGTATTATGACGGAATGCAAAACGGAAGCCTTTAAAAGTCATTCCGTTTTAATAGAAGTCTATGGGAATCATAATGATCCGTCCTATTTCTGGTTTGCAGAACGGAGAAAAAAGTCCTGTCGACAGGACTTTGTTTTCCGTCTTGCATAACGGGAACCAGACGGATGCGTTATGATTCCCATAGACTTCTATTAAGACGGATCAAAACGGAATGCCTCTTAAAGGCTTCCGTTTTGACTTCCCTCTTATGGATTCCGTTATTTTCCATTATAACCATGTTATAACGGAAAGCCATAACGGAATCCAGAACGCAGATGTGAACCCACTCTTAAGAGTCTAAAATCAAATATGTGGAGTAATGCACATCATTATTTCAACTAAATCAATGCTCTCCTGTGTAATTTTCACCATTTACACATTTGCCTTCATTACTCACCCCTCTGCAGTTCTGGACTCTTTAGGTACTGTGTGTGGGAAGCAGCTCGCCACATGCCACATTAACCCTTTAGTGACCAGCCTGTTTTGGGCTTTAGTGAAGAGCTATAACTTGTTTTATTTCTTTCTATACCTATGAGGGCCTGTTTTTTTACAGGGCAAGTTGTAGTTTTTAGTGGCCCCAATTTTGGGGTACATATAATGTACTGGTTAACTGTTATTATCTTTTTCTGGATCGTAATAGGAAAAAAACTGCAATATTGCCATTGTGCTTTTATAAATTTTGCGGCATTAATTTTCTATGATAACTTTACTCTCAGTACGATTACAGGGAGTGCAGAATTATTAGGCAAGTTGTATTTTTGAGGATTAATTTTATTATTGAACAACAACCATGTTCTCAATGAACCCAAAAAGCTCATTAATATCAAAGCTGAATATGTTTGGAAGTAGTTTTTAGTTTGTTTTTAGTTTTAGCTATTTTAGGGGGATATCTGTGTGTGCAGGTGACTATTACTGTGCATAATTATTAGGCAACTTAACAAAAAACAAATATATACCCATTTCAATTATTTATTTTTACCAGTGAAACCAATATAACATCTCAACATTCACAAATATACATTTCTGTCATTCAAAAACAAAACAAAAACAAATCAGTGACCAATATAGCCACCTTTCTTTGCAAGGACACTCAAAAGCCTGCCATCCATGGATTCTGTCAGTGTTTTGATCTGTTCACCATCAACATTGCGTGCAGCAGCAACCACAGCCTCCCATACACTGTTCAGAGAGGTGTACTGTTTTCCCTCCTTGTAAATCTCACATTTGATGATGGACCACAGGTTCTCAATGGGGGTTCAGATCAGGTGAACAAGGAGGCCATGTCATTAGATTTTCTTCTTTTATACCCTTTCTTGCCAGCTACGCTGTGGAGTACTTGGACGCGTGGGATGGAGCATTGTCCTGCATGAAAATCATGTTTTTCTTGAAGGATGCAGACTTCTTCCTGTACCACTGCTTGAAGAAGGTGTCTTCCAGAAACTGGCAGTAGGACTAGTAGTTGAGCTTGACTCCATCCTCAACCCGAAAAGGCCCCACAAGCTCATCTTTGATGATACCAGCCCAAACCAGTACTCCACCTCCACCTTGCTGGCGTCTGAGTCGGACTGGAGCTCTCTGCCCTTTACCAATCCAGCCACGGGCCTATCCATCTGGCCCATCAAGACTCACTCTCATTTCATCAGTCCATAAAACCTTTGAAAAATCAGTCTTGAGATATTTCTTGGCCCAGTCTTGACGTTTCAGCTTGTGTGTCTTGTTCAGTGGTGGTCGTCTTTCAGCCTTTCTTACCTTGGCCATGTCTCTGAGTATTGCACACCTTGTGCTTTTGGGCACTCCAGTGATGTTGCAGCTCTAAAATATGGCCAAACTGGTGGCAAGTGGCACGCTTGACTTTTCTCAGTTCATGGGCAGTTATTTTGCGCCTTGGTTTTTCCACACGCTTCTTGCGACCCTGTTGACTATTTTGAATGAAACGCTTGATTGTTCGATGATCACGCTTCAGAAGCTTTGCAATTTTAAGAGTGCTGCATCCCTCTGCAAGATATCTCACTATTTTTGCCTTTTCTGAGCCTGTCAAGTCCTTCTTTTGACCCATTTTGCCAAAGGAAAGGAAGTTGCCTAATAATTATGCACACCTGATATAGGGTGTTGATGTCATTAGACCACACCCCTTCTCATTACAGAGATGCACATCACCTAATATGCTTAATTGGTGGTAGGCTTTCGAGCCTATACAGCTTGGAGTAAGACAACATGCATAAAGAGGATGATGTGGTCAAAATACTAATTTGCCTAATAATTCTGCACTCCCTGTATAGTGATACCATATACATATAGTTATGGTTTTTATGTTAGGTATTAAGTTTTATTACTTTTACACAAAAAAGCCTTTTCTTTTTAATAGAAAATATTGTAGCATTGCTGCATCCCAAGACCCATAACTTTTTTTTATTTTTCTTTCTACAGAGCTGTGTGAGGGCTTGATTTTTGCAGGACAACATACTTTTGATTAGTATCATTTTGGGCTGCATAACATTGCTTTTTATGCCATTTTTGGTGGCAAATAATAAAAAAACAGCAATTCTGGCATTGCTTTTTTGTTTCTTTTTTACCGTGCAGGATAAATTACCAGATAATTGTGTAGTGCGGGTCGTTACAGAAGGGCCATGCATAAGAAGCCACTTAGATGCAAAAGTCGCTATTGACCTTGGCATCTAAAGGGTTAAATTGCTCGGATCAATGCTTTGGCCAATCCGATCAGTTAGAGCAGGAGCTATCGTTCAGTCTAGGCTGCCATAAAAAAGTGGCGGTCTAGCCTAGGACCTGTTAGTGACCTCCATAAAAAGGAGTATTGGCAGTCACTAACGGATTAAGCAACTGCATCTCCCAGGAGTGTGTTGCATTCTTCTCTTGTTAACCTCTTCTCCTGTCTTCCTCCCTTGCATCAAAAAGTGCCCGCCAAACACAGCTCACCAATTCCACTAATTAATAGCGCTATGGTATGTATTGCACCCCCAATCCTCCAGTTTTGCACCCCCAATCCTCCAGACTTATGAAACTGTCTAAGGGAAAAACAGACTTCGATACCCATAGCAACCAATCACATCACAGCTATCATTTTGTATTCTGCATTTTGTTTTTGCCAGTCTGAGCCTCTTCATCTGCTTGTCTATGAGATCTCTCCGCCAGCACTGAGGGGAGGAGAAGGGAGCAGGGAAAGCGCTGAGCATGTTAGGTCCACTTCACATATATTAGTTATGTTTGTCCAGCTGTTTTAGGCCTGGAGCCAGACCCAACTATTATATGTGCTCAGCACTTCACTGATAGAGCCGGCAAGAAAAAACAAGCATGCAGCGTTTTTCTGTCTGGCGCTATTTGGCATCTTGCGTCACAACTGATGCGCTGGATGTATGAGAACTATCCTGTAGAAAACTATGGTATCAGCTCTGGCTTCAGTTCTCCTCCAGCGTTTTCTACTTCATGCTAGAACCTGACTGCAGGACATATGCGAAGGGGGCCTTAGTCCACTACAGAAAGCCGGAGAAGGTGGGCCAGAATTTTGACCACAGATGAAACAGTAGGGGGTGCTACCAGAGAGGAAATTGTAATGTACATGTATTCTGCAGCCACACTTCATTTGAAATGCCCTATTCATTGCATAGCAGTACTTTTCATGGGATAACCCCTTTAAGGAAAAAGGGCTCTTAACAGCATAGTGTTGATATATTTATCAAATGCTTTAGTCATTAACCTAATATTGGTAGGGGTTCCTCATGATTAATGGTACATTCTAGTTTTCAGTAAAATGTCTAGTTGAAAAATACCCTATTTCAGAAATGTGTAAATACTGTTTAGACTTAGCTCAGCACGCACATAAATCATCAGCACTGTCTCCATCTGGAATGCAAAGCTGGATGAATCTCAAGAACTGACGCAGCAGCCAAGGCTTTACTCCTCACAATGTTATGTTGGTTCTCACAATTGTATTACTATTGCCTATGATAATATAAATACAAATGGAAGACATAGCACACAAATAAAATGTTTATATATACAGGTGAAACTCGAAAAATTTGAATATTGTGCAAAGTTCATTTATTTCAGTAATGCAACGTAAAAGGTGAAACTAACATATGAGATAGACTCATTACATGCAAAGTGAGATATTTCAAGCCTTTATTTGTTAGAATTTGGATGATTATGGCTTACCGCTTATGAAAACCCCAAATTCACAATCTCAGAAAATTAGAATATTGTGAAAGGTTCAATATGCTAGGCTCAGTGTCACACTCTAGTCAGCTAATTAATCCATATCCCCTGAGCAAAGGTACCTGAGCCTTTAAATTGTCTCTCAGTCTGGTTCAGTAGGAATCACAATCATGGGAAAGACTTCTGACCTGACAGTTGTGCAGGAAACCATCATTGACACCCTCCATAAGGAGGGAAAACCTCAAAAGGTAATTGCAAAAGAAGTTGGATGTTCCCAAAGTGCTGTATCAAGCACATTAATAGAAAGTTATGTGGAAGGGACAAGTGTGGAAGAAAAAGGTGCACAAGCAGCAGGGATGACCGCAGCCTGGAGAGGATTGCCAGGAAAAGGCCATTCAAAAGTGTTGGGGACTTTCACAAGGAGTGGACTGAGGCTGGAGTTAGTGCATCAAGAGCCACCAAACACAGACGGATCCTGGACATGGGCTTCAAATGTCGTATTCCTCTTGTCAAGCATCTCCTGAACAACAAACAATGTCAGAAGTGTCTTACCTGGGCTCAGTGGTCCAAAGTCCTTTTTTCTGATGAGAGCAACTTTTGCATCTCATTTGGAAACCAAGGACCCAGAGTCTGGAGGAAGAATGGAGATGCACGCAATGCAAGATGCTTGAAGTCCAGTGTGAAGTTTCCACAGTTTGTGTTGATTTGGGGAGCCATGTCATCTGCTGGTGTTGGTCCACTGCGCTTCATTAAAGGGCTTCTGTCACCCCACTAAACCGTTTTTTTTTTTTTTTTGGTTTACTTATAATCCCTATTGTGCGATTTCTGCATACATAAGCTAAATAATCATTTCAGTCTAGTAGAATTTGTTAAAAACGTAATTTTAAAATATGCAAATTACCTTGCTACCAGCAAGTAGGGCGGCTACTTGCTGGTAGCAGCCGCATCCTCCGATCCTAAAGACGCCCCCTCCGCATGTTGATTGACAGGGCCAGGGAACAAGATCGTTCTCTGCTGGCCCTGTTTGAATTCTAAATATTGCGCCTGCGCCGTATCTGTCTTCAATCGGCGCAGGTGCACTGAGACCGCTCCATCCTCAATGCGCCTGCGCCGGGTGTAGATGTGACGTCATCGGCGCATTGAGGATGGAGCTGCTGAGCGAGCGGCCGCCTGTCAGTGCGCCTGCGCCGATTGAAGACAGGTACGGCGCAGGCGCGATATTTTGAATTCAAACAGGGCCAGCAGAGGACGATCCCGTTCCCTGGCCCTGTCAATCAACATGCGGAGGGGGCGTCTTTAGGATCGGAGGATGCGGCTGCTACCAGCAAGTAGCCGCCCTACTTGCTGGTAGCAAGGTCATTTGCATATTTTAAAATTACATTTTTAACAAATTCTACTGAACCGAAATGATTATTTAGCTTATGTATGCAGAAATCGCACTATAGGGATTATAAGTTAAAAAAAACGGTTTAGTGGGGTGACAGAAGCCCTTTAAGACCAGAGTCAACGCAGCCGTCTACCAGAAAAATTTGGAGCACTTCATACTTCCTTCCGCAGACCAGCTTTATGGAGATGGTGACTTCATTTTCTAGCAGGACTTGGCACCTGCCCACACTGCTAAAAGTACCAAAACCTGGTTCAATGACCATGGGATTACTGTGCTTGATTGGCCAGCAAACTTGCCTGACCTGAACCCCATAGAGAATCTGTGGGCATTGCCAAGAGGAAGATGAGAGACATGAGACCGAACAATGCAGAAGAGCTGAAGGCTGCTATTGAAGCATCCTGGTCTTCCATAACACCTCAGCAGTGCCATAGACTGATAGAATTCATGCCACGCCGCATTGAGGCAGTAATTGATGCAAAAGGGGCCCAAACCAAGTACTGAGTACATATGCATGATTATACTTTTCAGAGGTCCTACATTTTTCTATTTAACATCCTTTTTTATTGATTTCATGTAATATTCAATTTTTTTTCTGAGATTGTGAATTTGGGGCTTTCATTAGGCTACTTTCACACTAGCGTTCGGGCGGATCCGTTCTGAACGGATCCGCCCATAATAATGCAGACGGAGGCTCCGTTCAGTACGGATCCGTCTGCATTATTTTTAGCATAGAACAGCTAAGTGTGAAAATAGCCTAGTACGGATCCGTCCAGACTTTCAATGTAAAGTCAATGGGGGACGGATCCGCTTGAAGATTGAGCCACATTGTGGCATCTTCAAACGGATCCGTCCCCATTGACTTACATTGAAAGTCTGGACGGATCCGCCCGGATCCGCACGCCTCCGCACGGCCAGGCGGACACCCGAACGCTGCAAGCAGCGTTCAGCTGTCCGCCTGTCCGTGCGGAGGCGAGCGGAGCGGAGGCTGAACGCCGCCAGACTGATGCAGTCTGAGCGGATCCGCCTCCATTCAGACTGCATCAGGGCTGGACGGCTGCGTTCGGGTCCGCTCGTGAGCTCCTTCAAACGGAGCTCACGAACGGAAACCCGAACGCTAGTGTGAAAGCAGCCTAAGCTGTAAACCATAATCATCCAAATTATAACAAATAAAGGCTTGAAATATCTCGCTTTGCATGTAATGAGTCTATCTCATATATTAGTTTCATCTTATAAGTTTTCATTGCTGAAATAAATGAACTTTTGCATGATATTCTAATTATTCAAGTTTCACACACACACATATATATATATATATATATATATACACTCACCTAAAGAATTATTAGGAACACCATACTAATACGGTGTTGGACCCCCTTTTGCCTTCAGAACTGCCTTAATTCTACGTGGCATTGATTCAACAAGGTGCTGATAGCATTCTTTAGAAATGTTGGCCCATATTGATAGGTTAGCATCTTGCAATTGATGGAGATTTGAGGGATGCACATCCAGAGCACGAAGCTCCCGTTCCACCACATCCTAAAGATGCTCTATTAGGTTGAGATCTGGTGACTGTGGGGGCCATTTTAGTACAGTGAACTCATTGTCATGTTCAAGAAACCAATTTGAAATGATTCAAGCTTTGTGACATGGTGCATTATCCTGCTGGAAGTAGCCATCAGAGGATGGGTACATGGTGGTCATGAAGGGATGGACATGGTCAGAAACAATGCTCAGGTAGCCCGTGGCATTTAAACGATGGCCAATTGGCACTAAGGGGCCTAAAGTGTGCCCAGAAAACATCCCCCACACCATTACACCACCACCACCAGCCTGCACAGTGGTAACAAGGCATGATAGATACATGTTCTCATTCTGTTTACGCCAAATTTGGACTCTACCATTTGAATGTCTCAACAGAAATCGAGACTCATCAGACCAGGCAACATTTTTCCAGTCTTCAACAGTCCAATTTTGGTGAGCTCGTGCAAATTGTAGCCTCTTTTTCCTATTTGTAGTGGAGATGAGTGGTACCTGGTGGGGTCTTCTGCTGTTGTAGCCCATCTGCCTCAAGGTTGTGCGTGTTGTGGCTTCACAAATGCTTTGCTGCATACCTCGGTGGTAACGAGTGGTTATTTCAGTCAACGTTGCTCTTCTATCAGCTTGAATCAGTCGGCCCATTCTCCTCTGACCTCTAGCATCAACAAGGCATTTTTGCCCACAGGACTGCCGCATACTGGATGTTTTTCCCTTTTCACACCATTTTTTGTAAACCCTAGAAATGGGTGTGAGTGAATATCCCAGTAACTGAGCAGATTGTAAAATACTCAGACCGGCCCGTCTGGCACCAACAACCATGCCACGCTAAAAATTGCTTAAATCACCTTTCTTTCCCATTCTGACATTCAGTTTGGAGTTCAGGAGATTGTCTTGACCAGGACCACAACCCTACATGCATTGAAGCAACTGCCATGTGAGTGGTTGACTAGATAATCGCATTAATGAGTAATAGAACAGGGAACAGGTGTTCCTAATAATTCTTTAGGTGAGTGTATATATGTAGTAAAAATAGAGCAGCACTCCAGGATAATGTGGAAAATAGCGGTTTATTCACCCATTGGTGACGCAACGTTTCGGCTCCAACGTGAAGCCTTTCTCAAGCTTGAGAAAGGCTTCATGTTGGAGCCGAAACGTTGCGTCACCAATGGGTGAATAAACCACTATTTTTCACATTATCCTGGAGTGCTGCTCTATTTTTATCCTGGAGTTCTGCTCTATTTCTTGTACTGGATTTTTGGATAAGCTTGCCCTTTTGAGCTTGCACCCACAGTATTGTTTATAGGTTGGTGCTGCCTTACTTTTTCTATTATTCATATATATATATATATATATATATATACAGTACAGACCAAAAGTTTGGACACACCTTCTCATTCAAAGAGTTTTCTTTATTGTTATGACTATGAACATTGTAGATTCACACTGAAGGCATCAAAACTATGAATTAACACATGTGGAATTATATACATAACAAAAAAGTGTGAAACAACTGAAAATATGTCATATTCTAGGTTTTTCAAAGTAGCCACCTTTTGCTTTGATTACTGCTTTGCACACTCTTGGCATTCTCTTGATGAGCTTCAAGAGGTAGTCACCTGAAATGGTCTTCCAACAGTCTTGAAGGAGTTTCCAGAGATGCTTAGCACTTGTTGGCCCTTTTGCCTTCACTCTGCGGTCCAGCTCACCCCAAACCATCTTGATTGGGTTCAGGTCCGGTGACTGTGGAGGCCAGGTCATCTGGCGCAGCACCCCATCACTCTCCTTCATGGTCAAATAGCCCTTACACAGCCTGGAGGTGTGTTTGGGGTCATTGTCCTGTTGAAAAATAAATGATGGTCCAACTAAACGCAAACTGGATGGAATAGCATGGCGCTGCAAGATGCTGTGGTAGCCATGCTGGTTCAGTATGCCATCAATTTTGAATAAATTCCCAACAGTGTCACCAGCAAAGCACCCCCACACCATCACACCTCCTCTTCCATGCTTCACGGTGGGAACCAGGCATGTAGAGTCCATCAGTTCACCTTTTCTGCGTCGCACAAAGACATGGTGGTTGGAACCAAAGATCTTAAATTTGGACTCATCAGACCAAAGCACAGATTTCCACTGGTCTAATGTCCATTCCTTGTGTTCTTTAGCCCAAACAAGTCTCTTCTGCTTGTTGCCTGTCCTTAGCATTGGTTTCCTAGCAGATATTCTACCATGAAGGCCTGATTCACACAGCCTCCTCTTAACAGTTGTTCTAGAGATATGTCTGCTGCTAGAACTCTGTGTGGCATTGACCTGGTCTCTAATCTGAGCTGCTGTCAACTTGCGATTTCTGAGGCTGGTGACTCGGATGAACTTATCCTCCGCAGCAGAGGTGACTCTTGGTCTTCCTTTTCTGGGGCGGTCCGCATGTGAGACAGTTTCTTTGTAGCGCTTGATGGTTTTTGTGACTGCACTTGGGGACACTTTCAAAGTTTTCCCATTTTTTCGGACTGACTGACCTTCATTTCTTAAAGTAATGATGGTCACTTGTTTTTCTTTACTTAGCTGTTTTTTTCTTGCCACAATACAAATTCAGTAGGACTATCAGCTGTGTATCCACCTGACTTCTCCACAACGCAACTGATGGTCCCAAACCCATTTATAAGGCAAGAAATCACACTTATTAAACCAGACACGGCACAACTGTGAAAACCATTTCAGGTGACTACCTCTTGAAGCTCATCAAGAGAATGCCAAGAGTGTGCAAAGCAGTAATCAAAGCAAAAGGTGGCTACTTTGAAGAACCTAGAATATGACATATTTTCAGTTGTTTAACACTTTTTTGTTATGTATATAATTCCACATGTGTTAATTCATAGTTTTGATGCCTTTAGTGTGAATCTACAATTCCATAGTCATTAAAATAAAGAAAACTCTTTGAATGAGAAGGTGTGTCCAAACTTTTGTTCTTTACTGTATGTGTATATAATACTGTATATTACAAGGTTATCAATTGCATAGCCCACAGGAATCAGGACAAACCCATGGACCCATGGATCATGATGTTAATACTAGTACCTCTAATATAATCACCTTTGAAATTCAGTTTCAGTCCTTGCCTTTGGTCTCTGTTGATCATCCCCGTAGCTTTTACATTTTGTATGTAATGACATGTAACTGCAACAACTAATTCCTGCCGGCTATGTTGATGCGCCATTCATGGAGATTTCATATCTCACACCTTCAATAACCTGTTACAATCGCGTGATATGCATAGTTGCAAACAGTCCCTAATTTGAAGGATTCTTCCAAAGAGACATTCTTCCAAAGAGACAAAGAGCGCTGCCCAGAGGAGGGCATTCTCAGGTGTTGGGTGTTCCTGGGGATAGGGTTTAAATGATTATTCATATGATGTTAGGGATGCTGCGTCATCACACACAATTGCACTACAAGAGAGTTAGGGGAGGGGGGACTAGAGCAGAACGTGAATTAGCAGGTGGTGGCATACTTGGACAGGACCCTGCCACCCCACATTGAAGGTCCGCTGGACTACTGGGCAGCCAAACTGTTTTTTTGGCCGCAACTAGCAGAGTTTGCCCGGAAAAAGCTGTCCTGCCTGGCCAGTATTGTGTCATCAGAGCGGGTGTTTAGTGCGGTGGGGGCCATAGTTACCCCAAGAAGAACTTGCCTGTCCACCCAAAATCTAGAGAGACTGACCTATGTCAAGATGAATCAGGCGTGGATTAGCCAGGATTTCCACCCACCAATGCCTGATGCATCAGACTACTAGATCATCCATGGTGCCACACCAACACTTTGACAAAAGAGACCGGTGTCTTCTGGCTACCTGCCTCAGCTACTATTCTAATGCTGCCACCCGCCTTATGCCACACATCTGATGCCTAGAGCTCCTTCTTTCACCCACCATCTTTAGCTGGTACTGGTATTGCCACCCACCTCCCCACTCTGTCACCAGGTCACTCTGTGGTCTCCTGATGCTGCTGCTGCCACCTCCACACTGTCATTGTGCCACTCTGCGGCATCCTCCTGATGCTGCTGCTGCCGCCACCTCCACACTCTTTCATTTTGCCACTCTGTGGCCTCCTGATGCTGTTGCCACCTCCACAATGTCATTGTGCCACTCTGTGGCCTCCTCCTGATTTGCTGCCACCTCCAGACTCTGTCATTTGGCCACTCTGTGGTCTCCTCATGCTGCTTCCACCTCACCACTAAGCCATAGGGCCACTCTGTGGACTTATCATGCTGTTCCCACCCTCCCTACTTCATAACTGGATCACTATTTTGCCTTTCTGCCTGGCTGACATCATCATTTATTTACCCCTCTTCTGATTGGTCTGAAGGAAGGAAAGATGAGATGCACAACAGATCCTATCTATGTAACAGCTGTAAGGCCTGCATGACATGGTCCCTATTTTGCATCAGAATTGGCTTATGATTTGGTAGCCAAAAGCAGTAGTGGGTACAAAACACATAAGACATGCAAATATTCCATTCATGTGTCATCTTTGTTTTGGATCCACTCCTGCTTTTTTGGGCTTTAGCAATACTGATGGATTACTGACCAAATGCTGACTGAGTGAAGATGGATGCTCCACAGACAGGATCCGTATTTTTGGGGTTATTGTTCTGACGGATCAGAGAAATGGTAAAATAATAAGTTACGTCAACACAAACTTACTGCTGACACCCACTCCACTCTGTCGGGGGGTGGCTCTACTTGTATAATCTTTTAATAGAACAGGTTCTGTAGACATCTATGTGGAACCAGCTGCCGACGGTATAAAAGGAGTGCGCTTCTTCTTGACGCTAACATTGACCTGTAAGCTTGAGTTCACACTTGGTCAGTTTTGGCCCTGTAACTGCCCAAATAAGTGAAGTGTGCAGTGATTCTAAGAGTGACTCCTATCATCTACATGTCATACTGACTGGCAGTATTGTTTTACTACTACAGCAGACTCCCGATGCGTGTTACTGCAAGGCACAGTGTTTTACACCACTAAAACGGCTCTCTGCAGCCAGGAAATGGCAGTTTTTTAATGCAATTTGCCAGGACAATAATTAGTCTTTATTAACTCAGATTACCCGAACAGAGTATTTCTAAACCAGAAAACCCCTTTTTACTTGCCTTCTATGCAGGACAAGGCAATGTATTTCCTACGCTATGATAGATACATATACATAGCTTCATTTACAGTGATGGTACTCTAAATCAGCATTTTCTCAGCCAATTAAAGATTTGCAAATATCCCTTTTTAATTTGCAGCTTCGCATCAAATGTGCTTTTTAATCATGTCACATAAAAGAGCAGCTTCTATCCTATTAGGGGCTTTATATGAAAAAACTGCTTAATTTCATACTATATTGAGGTGGATGGCTGTTTGTTCTCCTTGTTTCTCAGTTTGCTGAACTTTTGAATTATAGATATGAAGTTGTTTTTCCAGCTTAATTGTTACTAGAGTGGCTAATTTATTTTCCCGTGGCATCACGGGAGAAATTATACCAGAAAAGCTCTTTACTAATATAGAGAAATAATATCTGAACGTTTTCAGCTATTAACAACTTAAAGGGTTCTACATGTAGATTACATTTTTATAGTATTTCACATAAATCTCAAAGAAGACCCGATGTACATTGTCTGTTAGTTATAACAGGGAGTTATATAATACCGTTCATCAGCTTGTATATTTAAGGAATGCGTTTGGCAGAATAGTTTGTGATCAGAATTTTCGCTGATGTTCCTTTTAAAGTGGTTGTTCACCCCTGGAAGCTGTTTCTGTAGACCTCCTAGCATGGCCGCACCTGCAGTGGGAATCATAGTTACGTGATCCCTGCCGCTGGGTTCTAGTTCCATTGCTCCCCCTCTGGTACTGCAGGTCTAGAGTCTCCCCTTGTCAGCATCCAGTATAACTGGCCGCAGAGGGGATATATTGCCCAGGCGTCATGACACCTGGTGACTGGACATCACGTGCCCCACGTTAAACTGGATGTTGACCCGGGGAGACCCAGGAGCTATGCGGAGCTGGGGGAGCAAAGGAGCTGGAACCCAGCAGTGGGAATCAGGTAAATATGATTTGCACCATGGGTCCATCATCTGCAGAAAAGGTCCCCAGGAGTGAACAACCTCCCAATACACCCCCAACCTTTATCTACTGAACTTAAATCATCATACAGATATGCCCACACTTACATCTCCTTGAATTTATTTAATGACTCAAAATTCTCATAAAAAATAAATAAATCAATACCATATGGTGACATTCTAGCAACACCCTTGAAAGGCTGCAGCTTACATCACAACCATTGAGTAGTTTGTGACAAATCATGTTTTTTTTTAAAGGTGGTAATCTTGCACCACACATCTTGGAACATGTTGAGCCAAGAGAATATGTAAGGAAAGATACATCTGTAGAGTTATTTGGTGAAATATATTCAGTTCAATAACGCCATTGCGGTCTAAATCATATGGCTATTATATGGATACTTAATCAAAAGCTTTTATAGTAATATGGAAGCAACCTTATATTGAGTTCTACTGTATTTAAGGAGCTCTACCATGAACGTTGTGAGAAGGACACAGCTGAGCTCCATCTCTGCCTTCCTCTCCTCCCTACTGCTCTTATGGTACAGCCACATGGTCAGATTTCCTTATGGTAGTTTTGGAAGCCAAAACCAGGAGTGTATTCAAAAGAAGTTGTATCTGTCCCTAATACTTTGTCTCCTTTTATGATCCACTCCTGATTTTGGCTTCCAAAATTGCACATGGAAACCTGACCATGTGGTTGTACCCTTAGAGACAGAAACTCTATCATAATAGAGTATATTCATCTACACCGGGGCACCAGAAGAACATTGTACTGGTCTCTTCAGTTGCATGCCATGTTGATGAATCTGCTAAGGTCTTAAAGGGGTATTCCCATCTCAGACAATGGGGGCATATAGCTAGGATATACCCCCTTTGTCTGATAGGTGTGGGTCCCACCGCTGGGACCCACACCTACAACAAGAACGGAGCGGAGAGAGCTGTAGCTGGAGGACTCCGGATTTCCCGGAGTCCGTCCACCACCAATCGCTGCTCCCATAGAAGTGAATAGGAGCGCACCGTGCACCGTGTTGCCCCAAACACCCTGCCGCGATCAGCAGCAGGTGCCCGACTGATACTGACAGCCAGGCCCCTGCTGTCTCTGCCAACATCGGTGAAAACACGGCTGACCGCGGCATACAGGAGGTTTGCGGCAGCTTGTACATCCCCATTGGGTCCCCGTGCTACGGTGACCCGATGGTTGCTATGGCTGCCCTGATGCCTTGAACAGGCATCAGGACTGCCAGCTACGGAAGCCAAGGAGATCCAGCCCCAGGGCTGGGTCTCCTAGGCAACAGTTAGCGTGTTACAATGTAAGACGCTGACAGTTCAATATAGCAGAATACAGATGTATTGTGCTGTATTGAAAAAGGAATCACCTTACATCACTAAAAGTGCAACACCAATCAAAAAGGCATATGCCCCCTAAAATAATACCAAAATCTAACCATCACCTCATCCTGCAAAAAATAAGCCCCTAAAAAAACTAAGGCTCTCTCTATGGAGACACTAAAGCATGATTTTTATTTTTTTGTTTCGAAAATGCTTTTATTGTGTTAAATGTAAAAAAAAAGTGATGTATTAGGTATTGCCGCATCCGTAACAACCTGCTCTATAAAACTACCAAATGATCTAACTTGGCAGATCAACATTGTAAATAACAAAAATTAAAAACGGTGCCAAAACAGCTATTTTTTGTTACCTTGCCTCACAAGAAGTATAATATAGAGCAACCAAAAATCATGTAGTTTCCAAAATGGGGTCATTTTTTTGGAGTGTCTACTCTAGGGTTGCATCGGGGTGTCTTCAAATGTGACATGGCAACTCAAATGATCCTAGTGAAATCTGCCTTCCAAAAACCATATGGCGTTTATTTCCTTGTGCGCCTTGCCGTGTGCCTGTACATCAGTTTACAACCACATATGGGGTGTTTCTGTAAACTACAGAATCAGGCCAATAAATATTGAATTTTGTTAGGCTGTTAACCCTTGCTTTGTTTTTGGAAAAAATGGATTAAAATGGAAATGGAAAATCTGCCCAAAAAGTGAAATTCAGAAATTTAATCTCCATTTTCCTAAGAAAGTTTTGAATACCTTGAGGGGTGTATTTTCCAAAATGGGCTCACTTTTTTGGAGTTTCTACCTTGCCTCACAAAATAGGAAAATATAGAGCAACCAAAAATCATGTAGTTTCCAAAATGGGGTCATTTTTGGGGAGTTTCTACTCTAGGGGTACATCAGGGGGTCTTCAAATGTGACATTGCAGCTTAAAATGATCCCAGTGAAATCTGCCTTCCAAAAACCATATAGCGTTTCTTTCCTTATGCGCCCTGCCGTGTGCCCATACAGCACATATGGGGTGTTTCTTTAAACTACAGAATCATGGCAATAAATATTGAGTTTTGTTTGGCTGTTAAACCTTGCTTTGTTAGCAGAAACAAATTTTGTAAAATGTTAAATCTGCTAAAAAAAAGTGATATTCTGAAATGTCATCTCCATTTTCCATTAATTCTTGTTTAACAAAGTTTGTAAAATCAGTTTTGAATATTTTGAGGGGTGTAGTTTCTAAAATGTGGTCATTTTTGAGTGGTTTCTATTATGTAAGCCCCACAAAGTGATTTCAGACCTTAACTGGTCCTTAGTGGGATTTGCTTCTAAACTTCTAAGCCTTCAAACGCCCCCCAAAAATAAAATGACATTCACAAAATGATCCAAACATGAAGTAGATATATAAGGAATGTAAAGAAATAACTTTTCAGAGTTATTACTATCTATTATAAAAGTAGAGAAATTGAAACGTGCTAATTTTTCCAACTTTTTGGTAAATTTGATATTTTTTATAAATAAAAATTAAATATTTTGACCACTGTCATTAAGTACAATATGTGACAAGAAAACAATCTAAGAATAGCCTGGATAAGTAAAAGCGTTTTAAAGTTATTACCGCATAAAGTGACACGTCAGATTTGCTAAAAATGGCAGGTTCCTTAAGGGGTTAACAGTGCTATGTTGGCACTTTCTATGTTGATTGCAATGCAGAAGCTGCTATTAAGTAACATTCTTCTGACTTGTGGAGGTGAACTCAAAATAAGAATGCAAAACTTCCAACACTTTTTAGAAAATTACATTGTAAAATGACATTGTAAGCTGTCCAGGCAGATTACTGATACTGAATACGTTTAAAAAAGAGATAATGGTAACACATATATTTATGAGCACACAAGTAATTAAAGGGGTTCTCCGGGCTCTCCTATATTGATGACAATGGCAAAGCAGCAGTGAACAGGAAGAGAGAAGGGAGAGGTAACGTGCCGATCTGACCTGATCCGACCTGAGGATAAGTCATCAATATAGGAGATCCCGGAGAACCCCTTTAATCTATCTATGGAGTCAGTAAGCATAGAAATTGAGCTGCCTGTATACTTTAAAGGTACCCATGCACACATTAGTCGAACAAAGGTTTAGCAAAAAGGACAGTTTCAACCAAAGCTGCACACTGAGGTTTTTGTCTGGCCGCCTCTCGGCATGTTTGCCGTGCTGCGGCCAGATCTCCAACCGGTCCCCATTATAGTGAATGCGGCCGGTGCAGACCCTCGCTTGTCACCACGGCGCATGACAGCAGGAGGAAAAGAGAGAGCCCGGTGCCCGTACCCGCAGGTAGGAGTAGCAGCGCCGACACAGTCCGCTGGGCTAACACACAGATGTTGCAGCTGGACCTATAGATCCTGCACACTCATTGGTTGCAGAAGCTGGCATACCAGCTGGTCCCATAAATGCTCGATTGTCGATAAATCAGATGACCGGGCAGGCCAAGGAATTGTTGCAGTCTGGCGGAGGTTCCTGGGAAGCCCTTGCTTTGTGTGGGAGAGCATTGTCCTGCTGAAAAATGCCAGTTGAAAGCCCTGCCATGAGAGGCAACAAAGGTGGTCACAAGATGTCCTGCATATATCACTGAGCTGTTAGTGCCCCTTATATCACTACTAGGAGTGACCGACTGTCATATGTGATGGCACCCCTGATCATCACACCAGCATTTGGGGCATTTTGTCATTTCACAGCAAAGGCAGGATTAAAGCTGTAACAGAAGCCCTCGGTTTGTCTGTTGGAATATTGTGGATTTTGTGGTACTTTTTAATGTATAAAAAGAAAATGTGGTTTTACTGTCTAGAGTTGATTAGGTTACTACAGTGTCTAACCTGATTATCTCCCAGGCAGAGGGGAGACATTGTGTGGGACTGTCCTATATTGTGTGATTATTTCCATTGGTCTGTGTGGTTGTAATGCAGTTCTCAATCAGTTCCACGGGGGAGGGCCCCTTCCATGGAGACTGGTATATAAGGCCAAGGGTGGCACCAATAAATGTTGTTCTTCTTACCCTCAACTCGCAGCCTCGTCTGGTGTTGTAGGGAACAGCTATATCACTACTAGCTCTTGCAAGAGCTGCACGGCTACTGGAAATCGCAACTTGGCTTGGAAGTCTCTGGAGCAGCTCTACAGTGCTACGCTGACCAGGGGAGGAGGACGTCGCCAACGGTTGATATGATTACAAAAGTGCTCACCACAAAGCCTCTATACTTGTACCCGACAGTTGTTGAATACCAAACAAAACCTGGATTCATTGCTCATTGCTCAAGACCACTGCAAACAAAAGTGACAGTGGTTGGTTGTCAATTGCAGGGTATGTAATGGGTACCATGACACCAAACTTACTTCCTCTAAACCTCTGGAAATGGTCTGGGCAAAGACAAGGGTATGTAATGAAGGTGCTGTCTGTGTCTAAATCATCAATTGCTCTCCCCAGTGGCGTTCATAATCGATATTCAGCATTTTAGGTGGGCCATATTGCGCAGTGTGGCTCATCTGAAATGGTGAATCCTACAGAGCTGTGAAGAAGTATCACCTGTGGTTCTTTAGCGTGTTTTCACGAATACTGAATTATACATTTAACTATGTACATCCAGCATAATGACGGAACATTGAACACATCAAATAAAGCCCTTTTGAAAATTTTGACCTTGCTTAACTCTTAAATTGGTAAATATCAGGTCAAAACTGATACTTCCAGTGTGTTCTGAGTAAATTCTAGCCAAGATTGATATAGCACATGATCCCCTTCCCACTGGAAAAACCTGGGCTGAATTCAATATGGCGGATTTCAAAATGGTGGCCGAAAACATTTTCTCCACCAAATAATTCCTAGTTTATACTTTCTCACACTGGAAGTTAATGTTCTACAAATTAAACCAGTTAAAAGGGTATGTACAGACTTTTGCCTCACCCTGTATACATGGGGTGGTCAGATCTGTGCTTTAGGTCTCATGCACACAAATGTATTTTGCAAATATGGATACAGTCTCTGTTGCATCCGCATTTTCTGCAGACAAATTTACTTCAGTGGGTCTGTGGTCTGCATGTTCTTTTTGTGGAACGAACATGCGGATGCCGAAAGCACAAGGATCAACTTTGTGCTTTTCGCATCCGTATGTCCATTCTGCATAAAGATATAATATGTCCACAAAATGCAGACTACATTGACTTCAATGGGTCTGCAAAAAAAAAAATGCAGATTGTATATGGACCACATGCATATTTTGCGGATCCGCAGTTTAGGAGATCCCAAAAATGACACGGTCATTATCTCCTACTAAAGATTGTTAAGCTTTTAATTTATTCTGTTTAAAGGGAATATAATCGATACGTTATATCAGTGTACGCTCAGTATGGTTGAGATAGTTGCAATATTAAGTCTCTTGCCAATTAACGTGAACGGAGAGAACTAAAGATGAGCGAAGTTTTGAAAAATTCGATTCAGCAGCTTCACTGAAGTTAGCCAAGAAATGCAATTAGTTAAGAGTTAATTCATCATGAATTGCTATAAATCAGGTATACCCAGGTCACTCTGCCTTAGGCCGAATGCACACGGCCGTTGTTCACAGCCGTGTGCGGGCCGTGGAACCGCAGCCTGGATTCCTCCTGAGAGCAGGAGCGCACGGCGTCATGGGTTGCTATGACGCTGTGCGCTCCCTGCTGCCGCCGCAATACAGTGATACACTGGTATGATATATACCAGTGTATTACTGTACTTGAGAAAGGCTCAGTTGTGAGCTGAAACGTTGCTGCTATTTTTTCACATGGGTGAATAAAGATATTTATTCTTTTCAAGTCTTGGAGTGCTGTCCCATTTCCGGATAAATATTTTAAGGGTGAAGCTCATTCCCTTGGACATAGCACCTGAGCCAGCGTACTGGTGCCGCCGAATTTCCTTTTTTTTAAATATATATATATATATATATATAGTTTATGGCTGATGTAGGAATAAGTAAATGTAGGAATAAATAAAACGGACTCCCTGCACTCTCCCTGCAGTCTCCCTGCACTCTCCCATCTCCGATATTCTTCTATTAATCATTTTCTGCAACATTGTCCCTAGCACATGAGCGCTTGCCACGTCTCTCCCTATGCTCAGCTCACAAGACAATGGCAGAGACTACGTGGGATGAGGGTTTTATAGGGCTGTGACTTCACAGTGGATGGCTATCTGCAGATTGGTTGGCTGCACAGCATTATGGGTCATTTTGCGTTCCCCGGCTTGTCTCCGCTACCCTTAGTTTCACTTTGTAACAAGTGCAGCCGCCATTTTACGAAAACCTGATTCGTTACCATTAAGCGCAAGTAAATTCGGATTCATTGTGTATCAAAGTTTTCCTAGTAAAAAGTTGTTTGGACGGCACTCCTTTAATTTGTTCCGGTGCTCAGCGGTAAATTCAATGGTCATATAATATATATAGAACCGCGGCACTCGTATTAGTAGATAAATTGTAATTCTTTATTATCCATTCAGGAAAATTTATGAATAAACACTGGCCAACGTTTCGGTCTCATCCCATGACCTTATTCACGACCTTAGTGCAAAAAGACGTCTGTTATGCTGGATGGTTTGAATTATTCAGTTGCCTTGAATTATTCTTTACAGATATATATCCATATCCTGTGCATTGGCTATTGCAGTAAAGAATCTAATATTGCATGGTTTTTATTCAGATGAATGGCCATCCTTTTAATATAAGCTTCAATCCACCAGAACGAGAGCCTCTCTTACAGAGCAACCCTCCATTCTGGGGGTCCAGAGACAGGGCACCCTTCATGACATTCCTAATAGGGCATATGGACAGTGATTGTGATTCATCAGACACGCCCTGTAAGCATGCGCCATATGACAGCCCTCGTGCACCTTGGAAGTTAGAAAAGCAAACTCCTTTCATAGGGTTAAAGGGATTGTGTTATCTCAGACAATGAGATGTCCCGCCTATCTCGTAAACGGAGCCTTGAAAGCCACAGAGGGCGCACCGCGCATGGGCGGCCGCCACTCCCATTTAATTCTATGGGGCCGACTTTCAAGGCTCCATTTACGAGATAGATACGGGTCCCAGAGGTGGGACCTTCACCTATCAGACAATGGGGGCATATCCTAGCAATATGCCCCTGTTTTCTGAGACGACACAACCCCTTTAACATTTGCTTCAATAGAAAGAGCTGTGGGACAGAAAACATCTAGAAAATAAGATACAACATGCAATTTTTTAAAATAATAAATAGACATTTTGAATAAATGGTTGAAAAAAGTGCTATAAGATGGGACAGGTCTCTGTTCCTTCCTCTCAGCCAAAACCATCATGATCACATAAAAGAAAACAAAGGCATTTCCCTTTTCAAGATTTCCTTGCGATATGCAAATGACATTAATAAGCCTGTAAAGCAGAAACTACAGGAGGGCCCGCTCTGAATGTATCTATGTGAGAGTGATGGCAGGGAGATAATCAAGACAATTTGTACCAAAGCAAACACTGGCGCTGGCACAGGAAGCTCCCCATACTGTGAAGTGTTTGTCATGCACCAGGGAAGAGCTGTTTTATGCAGATGGAGTCTTGTGTTTATGTACACACATAAATGTCTGATTAGATCTCAGAAGGGATGCTCGGGGCGTATTTTACTGCTTCGCAGACCTGATCCTCCATGCAGGAGCTGAAAGCTTATTTCTATCTCCTCTGGGACTGACCTTTCAGTGGACATGGGTGCTTTAGTAACTATTAGCATGCCCTTGCAATAACGATTCTGGAGTATATTTTAATATCACTGTAGAAAGTTAATAATAAATGCACAACCGCGTGTTGTCAGTTGGGGTATGTAACTGCACAGTCTGACACTGGCAGCACTGATTGGATAATGTCAGGTAATGCCCAGCTGTACATAATTAACTTTTAGTAGGAGTTAGGCTACTTTCACACTAGCGTTTTAGTTTTCCGGTATTGAGATCCGTCATAGGGGCTCAATACCGGAAAAAAAGCGCTTCAGTTTTGTCCCCAATTATTGTCAATTGAAACTGAACTTGTCAAATGAACTGAAAAGAATGGAATGCTCCAAAATGCATGCCGTTCCGTTTAGTTGCGTTCCCATACCGGAGAGCAAACCGCAACATGTTGTAGTTTGCTTTCCATTCTGGGATGCAGAGCTGTCATGACCCACAATGCAAGTCAATGGAGATGGATCCGTTTTCTCTGACACAATCTGACACAATAGAAAATTGGGGGATTCGTTCCCCCATTGACTATCAATGGAGTTGATAACAGATGCAGACGGTTGTATTATCAGTAACTGAAGCGTTTTTGCTGAGCCCTGCCGGATCCAGCAAAAACGCTAGTGAGAAAGTAGCCTCAAGCCTCTTTCACACGTCAGTGCTTGATCAGTGATTTTGAGCCAAAACCAGGTGCAGCACTAAACACAGAACCGGAGCAGCCTTTCCCTTATACCTTATGTCTGTGGAGGCTCCAATCTTGGGTCACAATCATTGACGGAAAACACTGACGTGTGAATGAGGTATACTAAAGGAGTGGCACATTGTTATTACATGAGTAATGCAGATAGTTACTAAAGCACACCCTTTAGGGTGGGTTCACATCACGTTTTTGCCATCTGTTTAATGTACAGTATATGTTGGGGGGAAAAAAAGATACAAAAAAGCGTAGCACACTATGCTTTTCTATTCTTCAGAGTCCGGTAACAAAACCTACACATTAACGTATACGTTTCTTTTTTAATGGAAACCACTCTATGGCATCAGTCTGAGACATCTATTAATGTACACGTTTTTTGTATATGTTAAACGAATGGCAAAAACGTGATGTGAACCTACCCTTAATGCCAGGGCAACTTTACCTGCAGTGATTACATTTTTCGTTCTGCCAAGCGCTAAAAATACTAAAGGCTTAACAGCTGTATATTCTAACTACCCTGGTCCCTGGGTGGTCCATTCATGACTGGTCGCCGTGGGAACTCATTTTTTACATCCGATTATTATCATTTCATATTCAGCCGAATAAATCCCATGCATAAACTAACTACAATAACAGCCAAGTACTCCATCAGTATTGTAATATCCAGAAATCCGCTCATCCTGTGCTCACTTTATCCCCTCTGACTAATAAGGCATCTCCATTATAGCTGTACAGCAAACTCCTCACCAAAGTGACAGGCTCTACAACAGTCAGTGGTCCCAGCTCCTCAGGTCCACGACAAGTAGCTGACTTTGTTGGAGAAGTGGCCTGCAGATGCTTATTGTCCCCACAGTGACCTCTAAGGGATAAATATACATGAAGCCCTGTCTATGTATTACAACCAGGCATTAGCAACCTTCGGCACTCCAGCTATGGTGAAACTACATCTCCCAGTATACACACTTGCTTGGCCGTTCTTGGAACTCCCATAGAAGTGAATGGAGCATTCTGGGAGTTGTAGTCTCCCAACAGCTGGAGTGGTGAACGTTGTTGACCTCTGTCCTACATGGGTGTAGAGGGTCTGCTACAGGAAGAGCTACTGTTTGTTAGCAGCCAGGAGTGTAATTAGTAAAGGCTGGGCCCCTTAGCAAATTTGGAATGCTTCCCCCTTCCTCAAGAAACTCTCTCGTAACCCAACCCGCAGCTCACTCACATTGACCATAGAACCCCCTCATCCACTCAGTGTAATACCCTTTTCACAGTAGTTATACCCCTTAGTGCCCCCACACAGTAGATTGCCCTGATAGTGCCCTCACACAGTAGAATGCTCTGTTAGTGCCCCCACACAGTAGTTATGTCCCCCTACCCCACAAAGTAGAATGCCCCGCACATAGTAGAAAATCCTTTTAGTGCCCCCACACAGTAGTTATGCCCCCCACTGACCCCACACAGTATAAAGTCCTGTTAGTGCCCCCACACAATAGGTATGCCCCCCTACTTCCCCTACACAGTAGTTATGCTCCCCTACTGCCCCCCCCCACAGTAGTTATGACCCCCTAGATCCCCCACGCAGTAGAATGCCCTGTTAGTGCCCCTACACAGTAGTTATGCCCCCCTACTGCCCGCACACTGTAGTTATGCTCCCCTACTGCCCCCATACAGTAGTTATGATCCCCTAGTTCCCCCACACAGTAGTTATGCCCACATATCCATTACAGTGCAGACCAGCTTCCACATAGCAGCCGCTAGGGTGATTGTTCTGCCACTGTTAACAGCAGTCCTCATTTTACTCATAGAGAGTCCCGTGTCTCTCGGATGCTTATACTCCTTAATATTATGTATGGACTAGGATAGTCAAGACAGTCAAGAGGCAACAACACTTATATCACAGGGTCTCTAGTAGATACACTGTACTAGAGAATAGAAAGAATAGTTGTTAGTATCTACAGCTTCTGCCAACATCAGCACTTGTAAAACAGCAGGCAATAGTTTTGCAACTTTAAAGGGAATCTGTCACCAGTTTAATACTGTCCTATCTGAGGATAGAGACTCTGAGCAAAACGCTGGGTCATTAACTTGAAATAACCCAGTAATTGTGCTATAAATTGTTGTGAATAGCTCCAGCACAATCCGAGCACTGGAGTCCACTCAATTTACTCCTTACTTCCCGCAGCGGGTAGGAAAGAGCCGTCAAACAGCAGCGGTGGGGAAGAGGGGAATGCCTGGGAGCTCCTAAATATGAGGACTCCCTAGTGCGTGCAGTGTATTGAGTAGACTCCAGTGCTCAGCCTGTGCTGGAGCTGTTCAGTACAAATTACAACAAAACAACTGGGTCAATTCGAGGAAGTGACCGACTGTTTTCCATGTGGTATCTGTATCCAGGTTATGCTGCCCAGATGCTCAGATAGGGCAGCATAGTACTGGTGACAGATTTCCTTTAATACAGATGTCCAGTTTTGAGTTTAAAATTGTACAGCTAGCCATGAGATAACTGTTAGCCAAATGCTTGTTTGGCAGACAGCTACCCCAAGCCCGCCAAACACATGCATGCTCAGCTTGGAAATGAATGCATGTGTTACGAATGGGTGAAGTGGGAGGCTACCATACACATAACACGGTTGACCAGTGTCACCGAAAATGGTGGGTTCAGCCAACATACATCTAATGTGTATGGCCAGCTTAAAGGGGTTGTCTCATCTGAGATATCAATGCCATATCGCTAGGATATGCCACCAATGTCAGATAGTTGCGAGTCCCACCTCTTGGACCCACACCTATCTCTAGAACAGGGCCCCCAGAGTGAACGAGAATGAGCTGTGCAAGGGCAGCCACCCTCCTTTCACATCTATGGGAGTGCTGAAAATAGCGGAGCACTTGGCTATTTCGGCCGCCCCATAGAGGTGACTGAACAGGTGGCCGTGTATGCACAGTGCACCCTCCGTTCGCTTCTATGGGGCTTCAGAACTCCCATAGAAGTAAATAGAGGGCTCGCCGCTCATACATGGTGCCCTCTCATTCACTTTAGGGGCCCCATTCTAGAGATAGGTGTGGGTCCCAGAGGTAAGATGTCTCAGAGGACACAACCCCTTTAATTGGGTGTATTTCAGCGTAGTGATGGATACATGGCTGTGTTTAGGTTTGCAACATTGCTCCACAGATATAATGTATTACTGTAAGCCATCTTCTAGTCTTATTAGAGGCATGTTCCATTTGTTACATAGCGGCTCTGCTTTATCAGACTGATGCTTTTCAGCTCAAGACCCTCAATGACTGGTCAGGAAAAGCTGAGATTTCAATTACAAGAAAGATAAAATAATTATACAATATAAACAACTAAACCACTAGTGAGAAAAAGTGCCTGACAAACATATAGGCCTCATCCACACAGCTGGGTATCCACAAAATATGCATACCTTCCTTGTAAACGGCATTTTTCTCACTCCCATTACTAGAATTTGCTATTCTCATCCCTGATATGGAGTAGAATATCATATGTTCTGTAATTTGTGGAACGGACATATACCATAGATGCAGACAGCTGACCCATAGAAATGAATGGGTTGGTATGCAATTCCCCCAAAATGCGAATCAGACACGGATGCAAAATACAGTCATGTGCATGAGCCATATGGGAAAATGAGCTACACAGAAGAGGAAGCGTTTAGATTCACTTTAACGTTAAATAAGCACCAACCCTATTTTAAGGGATTCTGAGATTTGCTTACTGCGGCAAAATATTGCAGCAAATTATGAGCCAATTTGGACATAACCGCCAATCATTTTTATTTCGTAAATCTATAAAGGTCATAAATTAATTTCATAATACATCCTTATGGAGGTTGGTGCTCACTGACAGAAGACAGAATTATACAGATACCATTTCAGAATGCTGCTCCTGGTAGAGGAGAAGTCTTCATTTATAGGAGTGCAGCCTCTAGTAGGGCTGTTAGACCTTTGCTGTTCATCTGGATCATAGCTTTTAAAGTGCATGTTAGAGCTCATTAAACCTTTGAGTCCAACTAGGTTCTCCCAGCTTTGCTCTGGAGAGCTGAATTCATCCTCAATTTGCAGTATAGTCTATCGGCCATCCTCAACTCTAAAGCTGGAAAAAGCTGATATGAACTGGAGCTACAGGGAGTACTTTAGCAGGTTTTGTTTTGGTGGGTTTCAGAAACCCAGACCCCCAACTGATGAGAACTTCTGATGTCACTCTGTGGCCTATAAAAAGTATCAGAAACTGAATTATAAAGTGTTGAACTTTAAGTGTCCTACTCCTTTCGAACTGACAGATTGCACTGTATTTTTCACTGATTTAGTTGTGTATTATGTGCAATTATAGTACACTGTATATTACTATATTACAAAGTCCAGCCACGATCTAGCACATAGAGTAGGAGCTGGTGAACCCCTGCCCACTGGTGTTGGCATTTCTTATGTTAGTTCATGTCATCCTGTAGCAGGAAGAGGTGTCAGTCAGCAGAGGCCATTCAGTTGGTTTCCTTTGCTGACTTGATGGTGCAGCACTAAAAGCATTGTGTCTATAGGTGGGGCTAAGGTGTGTCCATATAATTGTGTGTGAAGAGTAAGGTAAATGAGTGATAAAGAGGCCTACTATAGCATGAGCAGAGGTCTGGGCCTAGTCATCCACGTAGGAGCACACTGGTGATCTAAGACAGAGGCAAAGAGTAAGGCACATTCATACAACCCCATGGTCACCATGCCCATGCTGTGGACCGCAAATAAACTTTGTGCTGCAGTTTGTACTCATTTACTTGAATGGGTCCACGATCCGCAAAATACGGCAAAAGATAGGACATGTCCTATCTTTTGCTGTGCAGAGACACAGACCTGTAAGGCCACGGAAGCGCTTCTGTGGGCTTCAGATCCATGCCTCTGCTCCGCAAAAGATAGGCCATGTCTTATCTTTTGCCATTTTTTGCGGATCGCGGACCCATTCAAGTCAATGGGTCTGCATCCACAGCACAGAGTTCACAGAGCCGGTGCCCATGTGTTGTGGACCTACTTTTTGCTGTCACCATGGCCATATAGTTGTGTAAATGAACCCTAAATGAAATTTAAGGAGCAGTGGAACCTAGGTTTTACCAGTTGCCCCATAAGCTGCCTGTTTGATAAATGACCCCCATAGTGTCTGTGACTAGCCAGTAGAGTCTAGCCCCCATCCTGACAGACTGTACAACAACTGTAGGGCGGTGTGAGCATAGAATGGCCATTGGAGCTAGTAGCAGAAGAAAAATAAAGCTTTAGGGGGAGATTTATCAAAACTGGTGTAAAAGAAAACTGGCTTAGTTGTCAATAGCTGCCAATCAGATTCCACCTTTCATTTTTCAGAGCTCCTTTGGAAAATGAAAGGTGGAATCTGATTGGTTGCTGATTGGTAGTTTTGATAAATATCCCACTTAATCCTTATATCCATTTTTCAAGGCATTATGAAACACAGACCTTTGGACCTAAAATCTAAGCACCCTCAACTGCTTTTGAATAATGAGCTAGCATCATAACCCTTATGAATACATTTACCCACTAGGTGGGAAATAAGATCCTTCCTTCTAAAAATGCAGTGGTTGTACCACTTTCTATAATTCCTTTTTATGACAGTATAGTGAAGAAGATCATATTATTTTAAGAAAAATCCAGATTCTTGCAAGGACTCTTTCAGAAATCTTTATGGAACGCTACTAATATGCTCCACATGAGATTGGTAGCAAGGCTTTGATGCACTCTGTGTAGCCTTACTGTCTCATTTCATGCCCCATGCCTAATAGAGTGTTTGCAAACCATACGCTGCTTATTCAGCATTGCCACATTGTTAACTTGGATGCTTTGAAATGACTATACAAGCTTTTTGTGTTGCTCAGAAAGCAAGTCTAGCCCGATATGTAAGGGGCCTGTAAATAAAGCAGAGACAAAACAAAGCATTGCCTGTTACTTCCTAATGGGCTCCTGAATGCAGCAGTCTCTGTACCTTAGCCTTATAATAGTAAATTAGGATTTTGTTAGCTTTATTGAAACATGTCACAGCAGTACTTTGTCCACATGCTTCATGCCAGCCTTTCACACTCCCCTTCCATTGCGCAGAACAATTTGCTTGCTATTCATTAATGAATAGTCTTGTGTATATACATATCCCCCACACCCTTGGGCTTGGAAGTTCTAAATCTTATCATGAGAGTACCATGATGCTCAGTGTGTGATACCAAAAGACAACTGTGCACCAGAGGGTACATTAAAGGGGTAGTAACGTTTATGTCTGTGAAGGATCCATTGTTGGTCCATGTGTCCCATGTGTGTGATCCATATTCCACAGGCACTGCTAGGCTGAAAAAGAGATTTCCAGTGCATCTGCTAACAGTAGTCGCAGACAGAACATGGATGCCATCAGTCCTCCGTCAGTGGTTTTTACGAACCCACAGACTTTAATGTGGGCATCTTTGGTCAGCAAAATGGACCAAGGTTGTTCATGTTGGAAAACCAATGATGTGTGAATAAGCACATTCAAATCAATAGATATGTGTGCTGTCCGTGAACTTGGACAACACACGTCCTTGATTCACTGAAGTGTGAATGAGGTCTTAAATTGTACCTATTCATAAAAAATAAAAAAAACACAATTGCTGTATTACATGTAGTAAAGCGAAAATGTTGTGTATTTTACCTGTTTTAAGGATGTTCCTGGTGTGATGTAAAAGCTGTGCTGAGCTTTGAGCTAGTTAGATATCTCCCTCCTGCTGCCCCCTCTTCCTTTTGTTGTCTCACAGAAACTGAACTGCAGCTGCATCCCCCTCCTTTACCATATCTCGTATTTACTGGTTTACATTAGATGGATTTGTTGGTGACTGAGTTGGTATCTAAACTTTTACAAGAACCTGCAGGCAGGAATTGTGGAAATGAAGGCTGCTGGAAGGTGAGGAAGGTACCACATTTCAGCATTGAAGAGTCATTGTGCTCTCAAAGGTTTTGATCTGTGGGGGTCTCAGCGCTGAGACCCCTCCAATTTCTGGAACAAGGAGAGAAGAGTGCTTTAATATCATGCTCTCTCTCCTTGCTGCAGAGGACATAACAAGATGCTCACATGGACGTCTATAGAGAACGTCTCCGGCAGCAAATAGAGAGAGCACCATATGCGACAACTTCTCTCTCCTCATTCTACTGATTGGTGGGGTCCCAGCATTTAGTGATCAAAACGTTTCATATGTTTCTATGACATCAAAAGCTTTATGAAAACTTTAACGCATTCTTCGGATTTATGCAAGAAACATTGTGACACTTTATTACTACGGACAGGTTGAATTTCAGTTGACTTCTGTAATGGTTTTCCATAAAGGGTAACATTTGTAGCTCCTGTAATTGTGCAGCAAGTAACAGCCAATTGTACTATAGCAATAGATTTACAGATATGTCCATTTCATTTTATAAAAAGTCTGTTTTGGAGACACAAATAAAAGCTACGTACATATTTATGCCGGCATTGATCTCTAAAGCATATTGTTCATGGTTATATTTTTACACTGGTAAGAAAGATGAAGCAGCAAAATGAAGCACAAAGTAGTAGAAATAAATAGTAGAAATAAATATACCTAGATAAAATCCAAGCACTTTGTTTGCATTGCCTTAAATTGCATCTCCTACAAAGACCATCTGAAGTAAATGAGCTAAATTGAATCTATTTGTCTCCACATAAGAGCATAGCAAAGAAGCTGAGCTTGGTGTACAAGTTTTATCATTTCCTGTTTATGTAGTAATGGGACGTCTTTATAGACAATCTTCCATTTTATACGTCCAGGGTATAAATGAAGATTCTAATGAACTGATGGTTTAGCACAAAGCCAGGACTAATAAATGTATGTGGCAGGTGAGGAAGTGAAAAGAATTATTACTGAAAAAGTCTACACTGCATACTTTGAGCAATGTTTGGTTGGACGTTCTATGGTATCAGGAGATCCATGCCTAGATTACAGGTGCGTAGACCTCCTTAGGAACGTCTGCGTGAGACTAAGGTGGCTTGGGTCCATGAAAGGAAGGATTCAGAGGTCCCATCCTACAACTATAAATTACATCTGCACTGAGCTTGTCATTGGTAAAGGTTTGAGAAAACATAGACAATAGCGGATCCTGGCTGATTCCGATATGGTACAGTCAGTTTTAGATAGATGAACCTCATGGGTCCATTTGGTCAGAGCCTGGTTCTAGATCCTTTAGTACTCTGATAGGCTTTTATGACATTGAGCATTATGATGGTCACACAGTGATTCTGACAAAATCTGGAGTGACCTCACTACTTAATACGCTCTTACACAAACGCATAAAGTGCACAGAACCCGATTTGAATTAGGGATATTTCGACTCTGACCCAAGAGATTATTTCAGGGAAAAAAGGATTGTATGTATTGAATTGCATGCCGATACTATTGTTCCCAAGGGAGTTAACCCACTGAGAGAGGTCTTTTTACATGGACCAATGATCAGAGCAATTACTGGGAGGGAGGGTTCCTAGGAACACATGTTGACATTTATTTCCCTGATCACCTGATAAATGAGCAAATGCTCATTCATTGGGTGAAACCATCAATGAGTCGATCACCTAAATCATTATTTCTGGGCAAGCAGATAGTGCTCCCTAAATAGTGATCTGCTGTCCAAAAACAATGATTCTGTATGGGGATGAAGGATTATACTAACCCTTGTCTTTATACAGTGGAGGTAATTTCTAAATGTAAATGCAGTTATCACCTCCTCTGACAAGCAGGGAGGTATTGGCACCTAGCAGTTTGTTCCTAATAATTGACCGCTGTGTCTTCCCATGTAAAGGGGTCTTTACTCCCCTCTCCCCATTAAGAATATACACTGATCCAAGTGTACATGTATACGTTGTAGTTGGAAAGATATCTTGAAGATATCTGGACACTTTTATAGTATTCCTCTTTTATAGGAATATGGATCATTGATCCCTATAAATTAATTTTCTGCTGTCCCAGCTGCTGTAGTATTGTCATATGAACTTTTTATGCAGGAATATCTGGTGTATACTTTGAAGAAATACATATTGTACAAATATAAGACCATATACCTGAGAGGTAGTCACTAATAAGTGTGGGTTTTCCTGGACAATCACTATGTGGATCTCACAATGTAGGCACATTGCAAGGGCTTTACACAACGCCAGGTTGGAACACGTCTGTAGCCACGCCCACTTCCTATGGCACAGAGGCTTCATATGACAGTTGCATAGTTGTGAAAGTACTACCCCAATTCCCAAAAAGTTTTGCTGTGTAACATGCAAATAAAAGCAGAATTCAATGATTTGCAAATCTCATGGGCACATATTTTATTCACAGTAGAACATAGAACACATATCAAATGTTGAAGTGAGATATTTTACCATTTCATGAAAAAAATTAACTCATTTAGAACTTAATGGCAGCAACACATCTCAAATTAGTTGTGGCAGAGCCATGTCTACCATTGTATATTGCATCCCTTCTTCTTTTAAGAACAGCCTGTGAGGAGATCAATTGCTGGTTTCGGGAGAGGAATGTTGTCTCATTCTTGTCTGATTAACAACCAATACCTTGATGTGAATGGTAGAATATATGTGTCACTCAAACAGATAACCAATTAATATTACACACATATAGTATAAACTCAATCTTTATTATTTAAAAGAGAACAGTTAAATACATAATACAGCAAAAAAATGCATATAGTGGTAGCAGTGCAGGAATATACTGCGACAAGTATAAAACCACCATCCCTCCAACACCAATAACTCCTATAGTTCGTTTTGCGCAGTCAATGGAAAGATTGCACACCAACAATTAATACAAATATCGTGTAGAGATCACATATAAAAGTATAAATAGTGGGCAAATCTAAGACCTTGACCATATGCCATGATACCTAATCCTAGCCATTGTACGATTAGGTGTACACCGCAATGTCATTGCATATAAGTTAGACATGGAGTCTCCACAGGAATCTCCAAATACACCACAAGTGTGCTACCATAGATGCAAACATAAACAATGGGCAATGGATAATAATAGGCATTAAGCAAGCAAATACAACCCGACGCACGTTTCGCCTCGCTTCTTCAGGGGGCATATATGAAGCGAGGCAAAACGCATCGGGTTGGTGCCATCATCCTCTCTCCTCTCCTGGTCAGTATTGCTTGCTTTATGCCTATTATTATCTATTGCCCATTGTTTATGTTTGCATCTATGGTAGCACACTTGTGGTGTATTTGGAGATTCCTGTGGAGACTCCATGTCTAACTTATATGCAATGACATTGCAATGGGTAGGATTAGGTATTATGGCATATGGTCAAGGTCTTAGATTTTACCACTATTTATACTTTTATATATGATCTCTACTCAATATTTGTATTAATTGTTGGTGTGCAATCTTTCCATTGACTGCGCAAAGCGAACCATAGGAGTTATTAGTGTTGGAGGGATGGTGGTTTTATACTTGTCTCAGTATATTCCTGCACTGTTACCACTATATTCATTTTTTTGCTGTAGTATGTATTTAATTGTTCTCTTTTAAATAATAAAGATTGAGTTTATACTATATGTGTGTAATATTATTGGTTATCTCATTCTTGTCTGATGTAAGATTCTAGCTGCTCAACAGTCCTGGGTCTTGTTTGCCAGATTTTCCGTTCTGTGATGTGCAAGATGTTTTCTATTGGTGAAGGGTCTGGACTGAAGGCAGACCAGTTCAGCACCAGGATTCTTCTTCTGTGAAGCTATGCTGTTGTGACAAATGCAGTATATGGTTTAGTATTGTCTTGCTGAACTATGCAAGGCTTTCCCTGAAAGAGACATGTGAATGGCAGCATATGTTGTTCTAAAACCTCTATATACTGGTTGGCATTGCACACTATAGATACTAGTGCAACCCCATACCATCAGAGATGCAGGCTTTTGAACTGTGCGCTGATAACAAGCTGGATGGTCCCTCTCCACTTGAGTCCACTGAAAGTGACTGCTGCATTCATGACCCCATGATGACCTCTTGTCTGCAGTGGTGTCTGAATCAGTGTGTATATATACTCATAAGCACTTCCTACTTTGCTCTTGCTATATATATGCTGTGAACTGTGAATAGTAATGCCTTCTAGTGCAATGTTTTTTGTTTTTTTTTTCTAGTGTAATGCTTTAGTTTAAATGTGAGTTCTTGTTCCCCTGTCCATGGCATCTAGGATTGCTCCAAACAACATTTCATTGTATTGTACATTGTATTACATTGTATTGTACAGTGACAATAAAGGCATCTTACCTTACACCGCATCTGTGTTGTCCACAAAAAATGTCACATTTTGATTCATATAACCACAAAACAGTTTTCCACTGTGCCTCAGTCAATTTTACATGGGTTTTGGCCCAGAGACAACAGCAGTTTTTCTGGATCGTTTTGACATATGGCTTTTTCTTTGCATGATACAGCTTTAATTTGCATCTGTGGATTGCATTTGTGAACTGTGTTCACAGACAATGATTTGTGGAAGTGTTCTGGAACCCTTGCAGTGATTTCTAGTACAGAGTCATGGCTGTTTTTAATGCAGTGCCACCTCAGGGCCTGTAGATCACAAGCATCCAGGGCCTAGGGAACAGGGCAGATCTAGGAATTTTTTGATGATATTATGTACTGTAGATGGTGGGATATTCAGTATCCATTTATTAATATCACAGCAATAAGCATCATTTTGTCTCCCATAGGCTGATTATTGTTCAGAGCTTGTGCTTTTACATTCTTTAAACCAATATTGACTCCTTGTTAAAGGGAGCTAAAGGGACAACCCCTTCCTATATGTCCTATTAGGGTATATTGGTGCTGAAGATGGCTTTCCTTGCTAGAGTCTCTCTGTGAGCCAGAGTGGATAGCTGCTGTCAGATTTTCCTCTGATGAAGTCAGAATGGCTGCCTCTTGATACCACATTTCTGGCTGGCTTTCTGTGGATATGATGACAACACCTCTTTCATGTACCTTGACCAGTGAGAAGATGCACACATTTTATGTTTATATTGCATGATAAACCTATAAGTACTTTATTGTTTGTTGTCATCCATTGTACTAAATTAAGCCTTGCATAAAAACGAATTTACTGAAGCCTCTATGTTTCTTTTAATTATAGCTGGCAGATTTAATTAATTTTGTTATTTAGTATCTGTGCAATTGTCCAATTCCATTCTGTCCTATTTACTTTGTAGTATGTATCTATAATGCTCTAAATATAAATAGATTGCATTGTGGACTGAAATAATGTGATACTCTTATGTGTAACTAGTAACATTTTGACAAGCTGTCCATTTTTTCCCCACAGCACTGCAGCGAGAACGCCCACCACTGTCAATCAGACATGAACATCGTAGGAGCTTGGAAACGAGGATACACTGGAAAAAATGTGATAGTTACTATTCTAGATGATGGCATTGAAAGGAATCATCCTGACCTGATGCAGAATTATGTAAGTTCTTAAAAATGGCTGCAAAAAGATTGTAAGAAAATTTTTGTCATAAGCAGTAGTGTTGGTGAAGTAGGTTTCTGACCTACCATAATGATGTCTTTATCACATACTACAACTGAGATTAAATTCTGACCGAAGATGCAGGGTTGTAAGGTGTTAATTTATACACCCATATCTATAAAGCAGTCTCCATGGAAGTCTCTAAAGTTTCAAAGTTGTCCAAAGTAATACTATAATTAGAAAGACCCCAGATCTATAGTAGCAAATTGAGCTCCATCTCTTGATAATCGTCAGTCAGTTGTATAGAATACATAGTATAATTTAATAGTGTTGGCCTGAAGCACCTTAACCACCTCAGCTCCCCTAGCTTAAACACCCTTAATGACCAGACCACTTTTTACAATTCTGCACTACACTACGTTCACCATTTATTGCTCGGTCATGCAAATTACCACCCAAATGAATTTTACCTCCTTTTCTTCTCACTAATAGAGCTTTCATTTGGTGGTATTTCATTGCTGCTGACATTTTTACTTTTTTGTTATTAATCAAAATTTAACGAAATTTTTGCAAAAAAATGAAATTTTTCACTTTCAGTTGTAATTTTTTTATTGAAAAAACGACATCTATATATACATTTTTCTCAAAATTTATTGTTCTACATGTCTTTGATAAAAAAAAATGTTTGGGTAAAAAAAATGGTTTGGGTAAAAGTTTTTTTTTACAAACTATTGTACAAAAATGTGAATTTCCGCTTTTTGAAGCAGCTCTGACTTTCTGAGCACCTGTCATGTTTCCTGAAGTTCTACAATGCCCAGACAGTAGAAAACCCCCACAAATGACCCCATTTCGGAAAGTAGACACCCTAAGGTATTCGCTGATGGGCATAGTGAGTTCATAGAACTTTTTATTTTTTGTCACATTCCAAAGAGCACCTTTTGGATTTCACAGGCCATTTTTTACAGATTTTGATTTCAAACTACTTCGCACGCATTTGGGCCCCTAAAATGCCAGGGCAGTATAAATACCCCACAAGTGACCCAATTTTGGAAAGAAGACACCCCAAGGTATTTCGTGATGGGCATAGTGAGTTCATGGAAGTTTTTATTTTTTGTCACAAGTTAGTGGAATATGAGACTTTGTAAGGAAAAAAAAGAAATCGTCATTTTCCGCTAACTTGTGACAAAAATGTAAAAATTTTATGAACTCGCCATGCTCCTCATGGAATACCTTGGGGTGTCTTCTTTCCAAAATGAGGTCACTTGTGGGGTAGTTATACTGTGAAATCCGAAAGGTGCTCTTTGGAATGTGGGCCCCTTTTCCCACCTAGGCTGTAAAAAAGTGTGACACATCTGGTATCGCCGTACTCAGAAGAAGTAGGGCAATGTGTTTTGGGGTGTCTTTTTACACACCTGTTCTCCCAGCCTTACTGTAGAGAACAAAACTATTATATGCAGCCAATTGAATTAAATATACAGACACCTTCTTATACTTCTTCTGGTGCGTCGGGAAACTAAATACGGAGCCAACATCTGGTCATTGAAGTCCACCCCTCCCATGAGCAAA
The DNA here is from genome assembly GCF_014858855.1 of Bufo gargarizans. Taxonomy (NCBI): domain Eukaryota; kingdom Metazoa; phylum Chordata; class Amphibia; order Anura; family Bufonidae; genus Bufo; species Bufo gargarizans. The sequence continues at coordinate 491,069,373 of NC_058080.1, read as the reverse complement.
TTATAGTCGTGGACACAGAGGGGCTTTTCAATGACACTGGTTGCTCGTTCATTTTGTATTGTCGTGTCTGCGTGAATGGAGGAGAGCATGTAAACGTCACTCTTGTCTCTCTATTTCACCGCGAGCAGTTCTTGGTTACACAAGGCAACCCTCTCCCCCCTTGCAAGACGGGTGGTAACAAGCCGTTGGGGGAAGTCCCGGCGACTAGGTCATACAAAAAAAAGTGCTGTGGCACCACGCGAGCCTGTCTTACAAATGGGAGGCTAGCGAAGTACCGGAGGCCGCTGCGATTGATAAAAAATATCGAAACTGATTTTTTTATCGCCGCAGCGCTTGTAAAGTGATTGTGCAGTGATCAAAAAAATATATATTTTTTGTCACTGCGGCGGGGCGGGCGCGGGTGAACGCACGTGTGGGTGACCGATCAGGCCTGATCGGGCAAACACTGCGTTTTGGGTGGAGGGCGAGCTAAGGTGACACTAATACTATTATAGATCTGACTGTGATCAGTTTTGATCATTTACAGATACAGATACTATAAAAGTACAAATGCTAATTAGCGATAAGCTAATCAGCGAATAAGTGACTGCGTTGCGGTGGGCTTGGCGCTAACCGATGCTAACTACCTAACCAAGGGGCCTAAACTATCCTAAAACTATCAGTCAATACCAGTGGAAAAAAAAGTGACAGTTTACACTGATCACTTTTTTCCCTTTCACTAGGTGATTGAAAGGGGCGATCAAGGGGGGATCAAGGGGTTAATTGGGGTGATGGGGGGTGATCTGGGGCTAAGTGTGGTGTTTGGTGGCTACTCACTGTGATGCCTGCTCCTCTGCTGACACCAACCGACGAAAAGGACCAGCAGAGGAGCACAGAAGCCATTTAACATCTTATATTTATAAATATAAGGTATTAGATGGCTTCTGATTTGATTTTTTTGAAAATCGCCAGCCTGCCAGCAACGATCATTGGCTGGCAGGCTGGTGACGAAATTGTTCTTTAACTTTTGCCGACCCGCAATGCGCATGCGCGGGCCGGCTCAGACTGAAATCTCGCGTCTCGCGAGATGACGCACGGATGCGTCCAGGAGGAATGAATCGACCGCCGCCAGGAGGCATCCGTGCGTTAGGCGGTCGGAAAGGAGTTAAAGCCTATGTACAGAAGACCCACGGAAGAAAAAACGGGCACGGATCACGGTACAATGGAACCATGTTTTGCGGGACTTAAAAAAATACTGTCGTGTGCAGGAGGCCTAACTGTGTGACTGGTACTTTCACTTTAACTTTGTGCCAATTACCCTTATTTCTAAACTACTGAGAGGTCAGAAACACTTATTTAAAGAGGACCTTTCACCTGGATAGCCTTAATCTAGTTATTATCCTACCTTATAGTGCGGCCCCCACTGATGTCTTGGCACTTTTTTTTTCTAAAGAACCCCCCGTTCGTCCGCTGTGGTCCCCGTATCCTTTGGCGAGTCATATGCTAATGAGGCAACTCGGTTATACTAGGCATGGACTTGTATTTCTCCTGGGCGCGGTTATCTTCTCCCCGGCTGCGAGCGCATCCAATCAGAGCGCCCTGCTCTTAACCAGGGAGAAGGAGCTCCTTCTCCCTCGAAGGATTGAGCTTTAACAAGTGTTTATTATGTGAGAGAGCTGAGATAAGAAGTCCCAGAAGACAGAAAGGCCAAATATTCCACAGGCAGCTAGTAGAGCATGTCAGCTCTGTACACAGAAAAAGGATTCCATATTGTTAATTGACCAATTGAAAAAATGATTTTTAGCTCAAAATAAGTATAATGCAATAATTAAAAAAAATTGCCCCAAAGGTGCACATAGCCTTTAAGAAATGATTCTGAGGGTCCACTGCCCAGCTATATGGAACAAGTCCAGAGCTTCTTATAAAGAGCACTTGTCACCGCAAAATGCAAGGCAATCTGAAAGCGCCATGTTATAGAGCAGGAGGAGTCAAGCAGATTGATATATAGTTTTATGGGAAAAGATTCAGTTGAACTTGTAAGTTATACACTTACATTTACTGATGCAGCAGAGTTAGCAGTCACAGTGATAATGCTTTAACTAGATGTGATATCTCACCAAGTGTGACTGTTAACTCTGCTACATCTGTTTATCTTTGCTTTTTCCACCTCCTGTGAACAGCTATGGGTACAGGCAGGAGGTGTTATCAGTGACTGACAGCTATCTGTCTATGCACACTTATACACACAATGCTGTCAGTCACTGATAACACCTCCCTCCTGTACCGACAGCAAAGATATAAATGTATAAATTACAAGCTTTACTGAATCTTTTCCCAGAAAACGATATATCAATCCACTCAGCTTCTCCTGCTTTATAACATGGTGCTCTATAACAGGGATCGGCAAACTGCGGCTCTCCAGCTGTTGTAAAACTACAAACCCCATCATGTCCTGCTGTAGGCTGATAGCTGTAGGCAGACTGGGCATACTGGGAGTTGTAGTTTTACAACAGCTGGAGAGCTGCAGTTTGCCCATCCCTGCTCTATAACATGTGTTGCATTTTGGGGCGACAGTTCCTTTTTAATTATAAAATTACACCATTACTGCTTTTATAGGAATTAAAGGGGTTGTGCAGGGATGTTATATTGATGAAATCCTCAGGATAGGTCATCAGTATCAGATTGGTGGAGTTCCGACACCTGGGACCCTCGCAAATAAGCTGAGCAGCAGCAGTGTATGGAATGAGTCCTTGTAATTACACTTGCTTCTGAGTCAACAGGCAGTGTAATGAACAGGAAGGAGTGCTCGCATGGATCGCCCACTTCTCTCCAAACAGCTGATGGGCTGGGGTGCTGGCTGTCAGGCCCCCTCCGATTAGATATCAGCAAGGTGATGCTAATCAAATGCCCTTGATTAATTGATCATCAGCAAGTTTGACCCCCTACATAATAAAATAAGTTTTGGCAGTTTGCTGGTCTGGAACATTCAGGTGTGTGTTAACACCATGCCAAAGAGGAAAAAACATCAGCAATGATTTTAGAGGAGCAATTGTTTCTTCCTTCAATCTGGGAAGGGTGATAAGGCCATTCCCATGCAATCTGAAGCCTATCTTTCTAAAGTGTAAAGCATTCAAGACAGCTGCCAACCTTTCAAGAAGTGGACGACCCAGCAAATTCACGCCAAGGTCAGGCCATGCTATGGTCTGAGAAATTGCAAGAACCCCAAGACCTACATTGAAGACTCTACAGGCCTCAGTTAGTATGTTCTGTGTTCAAGTTTATGACAGTACAATTAGAAAAAAAACTGAACTTATGCCCAGCCCTTTTTTTTCTATGTAATTACTGTATACTGTATAAGCCATACAGAAAAACGGGATGGAAAAACGGAACAGAAACGGAAACAAAAAACGGAACTACGGATCCGTGAAAAACAGACCACAAAACACTGAAAAAGCCATACAGTCGTGTGCAATACACCTAAAGGGGTTGACAACTCAAAGCTGTACTGTTAATATGACTGAAGAAATTGCTTTATTGTAATAGCCATGTAGAAATGTTGGTCAATTACCAGCATCATTGGTAAAAAAAGGTATTTTCTTCTCAATCCCAGCAGGAAGAAATCTCAGGTATGATTCCAGAGAAGAGGTGCTTCCACTCCAGTCATTGTAGGATTGATTGCTCCTGTGAGGTTTCTTGTAAAGTTATGTAGCTGCTGACTGCCGTAAATATGTCAGCTAATTTGTCCGCACTTCTCCAGAGAGGTGCCTTGTAATTGAGAATGCTGCTTTTACACGAGGGAGAATTATTTCATTTGAGCTCAGATCCATGTGGGATTACAGTAGGGAAGTGAGAATTGTGAGCAATTATAGAGCAATTTTGGCTTGACTTGCAAATGAACTGTGTCAGCTAATGAAATGCTGTGGAAATATGAAAGCGGGATTAGTGTAATTCACTGATTTTGGATGCTGGTAAATTCTATGAATCTTTGCAGACGTAACTAATTGGTGGTATTCAGATGACCCACTTGAAATGTATTCAAGGGCATTTTTCTGTACTTGTTACATTTATTCTTATTTATTTCAGTATTACTGAAAGTCTAAAATGTATCTTGGATTAAAAATGATAATTGCTAGAAAGGAATACACAGTATAAAGCATTTTGTGCGTTCTTCCTTATAAACCTGATAATGTCACAAGGGTTCTGTTTCCTCGGTATGCGGAGCAGTGTTTCAGCTCTTCCTGAAATATAATTGTCAAATCTAAGGGTACGGTCACAGGGTCAGGTTTCCACATGCAATTTTGGAAGCCAAAATCAGGAGTGGATCATATAAGGAAAGAACATATAAAGGACAGATACAACTTCTCTTTTTAGAATTCACTCCAGGTTTTGGCTTCCAAAACTGCATGCAGAAGCCTGACCATGTGGCTGTACCCTAATAACCAGCAGGTCCATTATGTGCGCAGTTAAAGCTGGCTTCTGTTATGGGGTGCTTTATATGAACTTTTTATTTAATAACTATTAGCCTCCTTAGGGGCTAGAACCCTTGTCCTATTCACCCTAATAGAGCTCTATTAGGGTGAATAGGACTTCACACTTTCCCTGCTGCCCTGTGCATAGTGCACACAGGGCCACCCTGGGGCCACTGCCACCAAGGATTTAATCCTGTGGAGGGGGAAGGCCTGCAATCAATATAATACTTAGAAGAGAGGGAGTAGAAGGGAGGGGCTGTGGGCGCTGCGCCACCAATGAATATAGTTAATATGCCTGAATACAAACGTAGTCTGCATGTGCCGGCATATCCCATACCTGGCCTCTATTACTGCGCACCATGATCCGCCGCAATTAACCCCTCAGGACCTGAGTGGAGGCTATGTTTGTATTCAGGCATATTAACTATATTCATTGGTGGCACAGTGACCACAGTCCCTCCCCTCCTCCTTCTCTCTGTTCTCTTTGGTGGCGCAGTGGCCACAGTCCCTCCCCTCCTCCTCTCTGTTCTCTTTGGTGGCACAGTGGCCACAGTCCCTCCCCTCCTCCTTCTAGTCTGTTCTCATTGGTGGTCAGCGGCAGCTGCACACAGTGAGGAGGGATGGACTCCCTCCTTCTCCACTGTGCCGGCTCAGGAGAACATGGTGCGTGCCGAGAGCGGTGCATGCCATGTTCTACCGCGATAGGGCGATATAAACAAAATCTCTATCATTAGCCAAATTTATTTAGTTTATATTGCATATCGTCTATATCGCCCACCCCTATTGGAATATATTGCTTGTCTTGTCCTATTTATTATTACATACATTAAATACATACCTTGAAAATCAGACTGTTTTACAGCACTGTTAGAAACCCAGTGCCTCCAGCTAAGGAACTGCTATATCTTTGTTCAGGTATTACAGAGGTTGTTTTCTATTAAAGACACATTTCAAGTTTCTTTTAATTTAATTTTACAAATATTGCTAACTCCCCGCCAATAGTCTAGCAATGTAATATATTACACCCTAAGCCTTCTTTCATAAATGCGGCAGAGCAGTCTGGCAAGCTGTTCTGCAGGGAAGAGCCTGTCAGAGTTCTCCGGATCCGACATAGCTGGTCAGTGGTATGTGCCTGCAGGACCCCATAGGCTATAATGGGATCCGACGGTATTCCGATTCATGCCGGGATTCAGCTGGACAAATATCGGTGTACCCAACAGTTTTTTTGTTGGCTGGATCCATGCTGATTCCCATTATAGTCAACGGGTTCTTGCAGTGAATGGCAGTAACGAGCTAGGCTGGATCCAGAGAACTCTGCCACATGTGTGAAACTAGCCTAACTCAATACATCTATACATTGTGAACCCTTTTATTATGAGAACCTGGTCATGTGACCTTAAATCTGATCAGCAGCCCAGAACTTTCTACAAAATACAAACAGGAACTTGTGGGGTAATTTATCAAACTGGTGTAAAGTAGAACTGGTTTAGCTGCCAGTATCAACCAATAAGAATCCACCTTTCATTTTCCAAAGGAGCTGTCAAAAATGAAAGGTGGAATGTGATTGGTTGTTATGGGCAACTAATCCAGTTCTACTTTACACCCGTTTGATAAATGACCCCATTGGTTTCTCCATGTAGCTCTCTTCCTGTGAACTACAGAATGACATCATCAAATCCCTCCTGGCAGCTCTTCGTACACTCCCCTTTCCACTCTCCATGTTCCTCTGTATATCCCTGTATTGTGTACAACATATAATGTCTCCCCATCTAAAAGACTAGGAGTGCAGATATGTACAGTGGTCTGTGCATCAAGTTATAATATTAATTGGTTCGGCAACGACCATTGTATGCTTTAACCATAGCAACTTGTGTTCTAGGGCTGTAGTGGGGTTAATGTACTGTAAGAATCACTGGTGGATGTGGTTCCAGCATTGTTCTGGCTGTAATTTCTGTTTCCTCCGTGAACTGATTATAGAGATGAGTGCAGGGAGGGGATAGAGAGGAGCTGTCTATGATTGGACACAGCGATTCACTGACCGATCAGCGTTTGATAACAGTCACAGTGTCCATGGACATCTTTAGACAGCCTGACTTAGGAACTGACCCTGTTGACACTGAGATCCTCTATGTTTCATCCTAAATTAGTTGTGTCTCATGATAAACCAGACCCACTTTCTATCTTTTACTACCTCCTATACTGTGCAGCAAGGTGAGGCATACTGTACACGTACTACAATATATACAGCAAGTTACTGATTAGGCAACGTTAACATCTCCAGCAGGTAAATCTGCTAATATGTGGTATATAAGTATATGGCATAGCCGGGCACCACTGCACACCGACGGTATTTGTCCATCGGAAAGCCGCCATTTATGCCAGAAACCCGCTGGATCTCATTGTAGTTAGGGTACTGCCACATGGTCAGTTTTCTGAATGCAGTTTTGGAAGCCAAAATCAGAAGTGAATTATAAAAGGAGAGATAGAGTGTAAAGGACAGATACAACTTCTCCCCTTGTTTTAATTCATTCCAGGTTTTGGCTTCCAAAACTGCACCAGGAAACCTGATCGTGTGGTGGTACCCAGACAGGGAATTCGGTGCTGCCTGGCGTTATACGACAGTGTCCGACAATGCTGGATAACTCCAGTAGCCTGTACCTCTGCCAGAACAGACTACAGGATTTAGTTGCTGAAGATAGATGTCAGTGTCTTCGCCTTACACTGAAGCTGGCCATTGACGTAGTTTCCCAGAGTAGTCACTAAGATTATCAGTGTTATGTGTCCCTACACAGTCTGGTCACACCTGGTATCTATTCATAAATTTCTGCAAGGAATAACAGAGAAGCAGAAAAATGCAGTTGCTCCTGAATTATTTTGTGGGGAATACCAGTATTTACTAAAACAGACATGTCCAGAGAGGTGACAGGTCCTTTTCTCATGTGCATAGTCACCTAAAAGCCAGAACATGGAATTGTCATTACTGCACGTGGACAGCTGCTAACCTAATTACATGCCTAGTGTACCCTTATTATATATGCATGAGCCACGTGAGATGACAGTTTAATAATGATCCTATGACTTATTTATTCTTTTTCTTTTTCTGGATGTAGGATCCTTTGGCCAGCACTGATATCAATGGCAATGACTATGATCCTATGCCTCGCTATGATGCAAGCAATGAAAACAAGTAAGAAATAATGACCATCTATTGCTTTATTCTCTTGAATGATATGTGCAGTAGAATAAAATACCATAACTCGGTGTAGTATGTACTAATCCATTCACCCTCGTAATGAAAACAGCGTACAAATCCTGTACTTAGCCAGTTTCAGATGACTAGACTGGGGTACAGAAGCCCCTCCTCTGCAGTTCTACCGTACATAAGATCTCTGTAGAACCCTATGTTCAATAGTATAGAGGGGGGTCTGGGAGCTTTAATATAGATGCTAAATTTAGGCCACTTTGCAAACTTCTAATACTGACCAAATTTCTGTGTTTTCGGAAAGTCTTCAGACCCTCTTACTGTTTTCACATATTGTTATGTTGCTGCCTTGTGCTAAAAATTTTAGTTCCCCATTTTCCCCATTATTCTGCACTTAATACCCCATAATGAGAAAGTGAAAACAAGAATGTTCAAAATCTTTGCTAATTTATTGAAAAGAAAAAACTGAAATCTTGCATTGACATAAGTATACAGAGCCTTTACTTAGTACTTAGTTGAGCACTCCTGGATTTGGGAATTCTCTGCCATTCTTCTCTGCAGATCCTCTCAAGGCCTGTCAGGTTGGATGAGGACCATCGGTGGATAGTCATTTTTAGGTCACTCTTTGTTCAGTTGGGTTCAAGTCAGAGCTGTGGCTGGAGCACTGAACGATATTCACAGAGTTCAATAAGAATCTCTCTGTATTTTGCTCCTTTCAGCTTTCCCTCAACTCTGACCAGTCTCCCAGTCCCAGCTGCTGAAAAACACCACCACAGAATGATGCTGCTACCACCATGCATCAATGTAGGGATGGTATTTATTGGGCAGCTCCTGGTTTCCTTCAAATATGATACTTAGAATTGAGGTAAAAAAGTTCAATCTTGGTTTCATCAGTCCAGAGAATCTTTCTCACTGTCTGAGTGTCCTTTTCTTGCAAATCTGTGTTTTATTGGGAAGAGTCTTCTTCCTGTCCATAGTGCAGTAAAGGCCAGATTGGTGGAATTGTTGCAGTGATGGTTGAAGTTTCTCCCATCTGCACAAAGGATCTTTGTAACTCAGCCAGAGTGACCATTGATTGCTTGGTTGGTTGGTCAGCCAGCTCTAGAAAGAGTCTTGGTTGTTCCAAAATATTATGGAGGCCAGAAATTTTCTTTAGACCTGTGCCTGCACACAATCATGTCTCTGAGGTCTACAGGCAGTTCTTTTGTTGTTCTTTGTCAGTTGTGACTTGTTATCAGTGATATGCTTTGTCAGCTATGAGGCCTTATGAAGACAGGGGTGTGCTTTTCCAAATCACGTCCAATCAGCTAAATTTTCCAATAGGTGGACTCAAATCAACGTGCAGAAACATCTCAAAGAGCTCTAGAGCATCTTACTAAGGGCTTGTTCACACGACTGTGTGGTGCCCGTGCTGTGGACCGCAAATTGCAGTCCGCAGTGCATGGGCACCGACCGTGGGGCAGCCACATACAGATCTCGGACCTATTTACTTGAATGGGTGCACGATTCGTCCGTTCCGCAAAAAAATAGAGCAAGTTCTATCTTTTTGCGGTGCGGAGGCATGAAACGGAACCCAACGAAGCACTCCGTAGTGCTTCCATGGGGTTCCGTTCCGCATCTTCGGAATTTGCGGACCCATTCAAGTGAATGGGTCCTCATCCAGGATGCAGAATGCACACGGCAACAGAGGGGCAACGGGCATGTGAAAGAGACCTAAGGCTAATTGCACACCAGCGTTTTTGCTAGATCCATCATGGACCAGTAAAAACTCTTCCGTCATAATAATACAACCATCTGCATCCGTTCTATCTCTATAATAGCCAAGACGGATCCATCTCTAAAACCATTGTAAGTCAATAGGGGACTGAAACATTTTCTTTTGTGTTTGGGAAAACGGATCTGTCCACATTGACTTCCATTGTGTGTCATGACGGATCCGTCTTGTTCCGCACCACATTGCGGACAGAAAAATGCTGCTTGCAGTGTTATTCTGTCCGCGATGGAGATGCAACCAATGGAATAGAATGCATTTTGGTGCACTCCGTTTCGTTCGGTTTAGTTTAGTTTTGTCCCCATTGACAATGAATGGGGACAAAATGGAAGCATTTTCCCCTATGACGGATCTCAATAGCGGAAAGGGGAAGAACGGATGTGAAAGTAATCTAAAAGGTCTGAATAATTATGTCCATGGGAAATTTGCTAACATTTCTCAAATTATGTTAGCATAAGGCTTCAACATACAAAATATGAAAAAAGTGTAAGGGTCTGAAGACTTTCCAAATGTACTGTATCGCCACAAACAATTTGTAAATATATTTTTATAGTTAACGGTGTGCTTCCCTTTAGTTGTACAGTGCAGTTCTTCTCATCAAAACAACGGAAAATTTGCAGAATCCCAACAAGTCCCATTAACAATTTCCCTTAGCGACATCTGCTGTGCATGTATGGCAGTTGTGAGCAGGGGAAATATTGCACAGGCTCCAGAGTTGGACCCGCTACATATGCAGTGGGTGTCAGCAATTGACACCTGCTTACAGTGACCAGAATCAGACATAGGTGCATTGCCTCTGGTCAGAGGCCTTCCTCTTTTTCCCCCTAGTAGCAAGCCTTGTAAAGGTTCCCAGGCCTTGGTGTAACAACATAATAGTAAATAGTACAATATATCTTGATAAATGAGGTTAAAAACAGAGCCTAAAATGTATATATTTTTTAAATCACGAAATACTGCATGTCACGTGACGGGGCCCAAGGCAGACCTCTGGGACGTCTTGCATGCATGACACAGGCAAGATTGAGACCAGGGACCAACAGAATACTTTATTACACATGTAATAAAGGAACATGACAGTACACTATATGCATGTTAGACAATAGTGGTAGAACTACCACAGAACCAAGTGCACTGGCAGACCAGAGGTAAAAACACAGAGGACAGAGAGCCAGTGAGCACCGTTCTTCACAGAGCCCCTGGTGGTGGGGATGAACTGTGACAAGGGCTCACTGGTTGCACCTCCAGGAAAGTGCCGGTACACTTGGCCCCTACCTGCAGAGAACCACACCGATGCATACACCAGTGGAGCAGACAACAGAACTGGAACCCAAGCAAATACAGACATGGATCAGACAACAAGACAAAAGGGAACCAGCATAGAAGCAGATGCCTGGACCCCAAGCGGAATGAAAGGATGGCGGTCTCAGGCAGAGCTGCACACAGACTAGAGATCCTCCCTCCGGAGAACCCAGGAGCCCTCTCACAAATGCAGGACAAACACAGGAACAGAAGCAGTAAAGCACTGCAGGACAGACAAGGAATGGACTATATTAGAAGTAGTTTAGGACTTCCCGGCTACACAAGCACTGCTAGGCTACACAAGGAACAGAGTGGATCCAGACAGAGAACAGGCACAGAAGAACATGCAAGGCAAGGCATGGACAAGGATAACAACTAGGGATGATCAAATCGACTTCGTATGAAACATTTGCATAAAACTTCGTATTTAATACTGTACAGAGCAAAAGCTGCGTACATTATTAGAATGTATTGGCTCCTATGAGCCAAAGCTATTACTTTGCAAAGGCTCACGAGTCAATTCGCATAAAACTTAGTTTCAATACCGTATGGAGCAGGAGCTCCGTACAGTATTAGAATGTATTAACTCCAATGAGCCGAAGTTATTACTTTGCAGTCTCGCAAAACTTTGCATAATAACTTCAGAAATAGATTTCTACTGTAAAAAACATTTCCTGAACTCGGGTTCGGTTCCAAGGTCCCACTTGGAACTGAACCCGAGTTCGGGAAATGTTTTTTTACAGTAGAAATCAATTTCTGAAGTTATTATGCAAAGTTTTGCGAGACTTTGCAAAGTAATAACTTCGGCTCATCGGAGCTAATACATTCTAATACTGTACGGAGCTCCTGCTCCATACAGTATTGAAACTTTTATGCGAATTGACTTTGGATGTTTCATCTGAAGTCGATTCGCTCATCCCTAATAACAACATAAACATCATACAGGACAGGTACAGAAGATCAGACAAGGACATAAGATCAATGCATTACCAGGTGACAACAAAAACAAGGGCAGATGGCAAAAAATCCTGGGTCAGCAGCAAGGGGCTACACCCAGTAAGGCACAAGACAGACTGACCCCTGGATGAGCAGCAAGGGGCAACACCCAGCAAGGTAGAAGAACGACTGACACCAGCCCCACAGCTCACAGGTAGAAATAGCTGCATAACAACGGCACCTGATAAGCCACACCCCAGAATAGACCAGGAGAAGTTAACCCCATCAGAAACAGGAGTACCAGAACCATACAACATGCTATCACAATTGTAGCCAAACTCAGTCCCTGTTCACTTTCAAGGCCGCAGCCAGCACACATCGCAGAACCAGCATGCATGGGAACACCCACAGCCAGTACACAAAGGGCATGCAGCCAGCCTACACTGCACCAGAGACAGGAACCACAGATATGCAGATACGGAAATCCACTAACACAGGCCCCAGTTTGCACACTACACAGCAGCCAGCACACAGTACCAAGCAACTAGCATACACAGGTGACAGCCTGCAGCCAGTACGCGAGAGATCCTGCAGCCAGCCTACACGGCAACAGTGCCAAGAACTGCACAGAGATGCATACATGGGGAGTACACTCAAACACGGGCATAGTTCACACAAGACACCGCAGCCAGCACGCAGCCCCAAGCAACCAGCATGCACAGGAGTCAGCCTACAGCCAGTACGCAAGAGAGCATGCAGCCAGCCTGCACAGCCAAAACTTTCACGGTAAACCGCACCATGACACTGCTAAGAATGTTCTTTTGTCATCCAGCCTTTCCATTATTTTGACTAGTAACTTTTCGTGTTTATATAGAGAAAAGTCTCTTATTTTTCTGTTACTGCATAAGTAGTCAGATTTTTAAGTCATGAGTTGTCAGTTGTCCTACACATAGATTTTAGTAAGAAATGAATGAGTAGAGCTATTAAGGCACTGTTTGTAAATTATGCAGTATAGTATTATTTTTGTAATTTGTAAAAAAAAAAAAATGTGAAAAAAATATCACATGCTGAAACTAAATTCCTTAAAGGGGACCTGTAATCTCTCCTGAAATGGCTGTTTTTAATAACTACTTGCATTCTCCATGCAATAACAATTCTGGAGCATTTTTCATATAACTCTGTTGTCCATTCTGCTGTTTTTCCTACTACACATTTGTGAATAAATTGACAGCTGGGTGTTGCCATCCCCCTTCCCCTGGGTTTTACCGTTCTCTTACTTTCTCCGGATGGTGGAAAGATTGCGCCATTGGATTTCAGTATGCATCATTCTCAGTGGAGAGAAGTCACTTCCATAGTAGTCTGGCTGCAGTTTTCTCCCCAATCAGAGCACATGCGAGTTCGGCCAAGCATGTGTGCGTGGGGGTCGGCTCCAAAGTGTGTGGCCAGCCTTACTGTTTAGAACTGGGTTTTATTTCTGCTTTTAAGTTGTACAGACTTTAAATGAATTCATCAATTGCATCAAGTTTCTTTTTGTTTGAACCTCAGACAGCATGAATCATTTAATTGTTCTTATGACTGTTCTTGTCAGACAGGAGCTTTGAAGTGTCAGGCGTTGGCTTTCTCCTGGTTTTATCAGCAAAATCAAAACAATCTGTCTGGGTTTGATCACAAGTATCCAATGCATCTATATGATGAACATCCTGCAAAATGTGTTTGCAATATTTTAACCAGCAAGTCAATGCGGTGCAGGAAATGTGTTCTTCATAAATCCTCAAGGGTTTTAGAAAGAGGACAGAATCAAGCTCATCATTTAGGTTACAGTACATTGATCCATTCTCATCCCCAGCTCTGCTCTATGAAGGTGTACAGCGCTATTGGCTCATGGACATCTGTGGGTTTTCATATCATATTAGTGAATGGGAGAGAAGGGATGCAAATGAGCTCTTAATAAGCTCTGCCTCTAATGCCACCAGATGTAACGAAGCTATCCTATAAGTCAATGTTCAGCTCTTAAAATAAGCCTTGAGACATAACTTGGATATTAAAGAAGCCAGCACCTCATCTGCAGACAGCTGTTTTAGTGTGATTGTCCCTCATCAGTGCAGAGCAGAGACTACTGGCTTAACTGGGTGAAAGGCCTGTGTCCAGGTAAGGGGGGAACTAACTCTCCTTAGGGAGAGATCACCTTAATCAGTGTGAGGAGACTTATAGGCCATACATGCTCCTCTGGAATTCTGGGAGGGAAAGGATGCAAATGAACTCTTAACAAGCTCTGCCTCTAATGCAACCAGATGTAAGGAAGCTATTCTATAAGTCAATGTTCAGCTCTTAAAATAAGCCTTAAGACATGACTTAGATATGAAATAAGCCAGCACCTCATCTGCAGACAACTGTTTCGGGGTGACTTCCCCTCATCAGCGCAGAGCAGAGAGTACTGGCTTAACTGGGTGAGAGGCCTGTGTCCAGGTAAGGGGGGAACTAACTCTCCTTAGGGAGAGATCACCTTAATCAGTGTGAGGAGACTTATAGGCCATACATGCTCCTCTGGAATTCTGGGAGGGAAAGGATGCAAATGAACTCTTAACAAGCTCTGCCTCTAATGCAACCAGATGTAAGGAAGCTATTCTATAAGTCAATGTTCAGCTCTTAAAATAAGCCTTAAGACATGACTTAGATATGAAATAAGCCAGCACCTCATCTGCAGACAACTGTTTCGGGGTGACTTCCCCTCATCAGCGCAGAGCAGAGAGTACTGGCTTAACTGGGTGAGAGGCCTGTGTCCAGGTAAGGGGGGAACTAACTCTCCTTAGGGAGAGAGCACCTTAATCAGTGTGAGGAGACTTATAGGCCATACATGCTCCTCTGGAATTCTGGAAGGGAAGGGATGCAAATGAGCTCTTAACAAGCTCTGCCTCTAATGCAACCAGATGTAAGGCAGCTATCCTATAAGTCAATGTATAAGAGGATGTTTACACAATGGATTTAGGAAATGTGCTGAAAAAATCATCGCAGAATCCACGTGTGTTTTTGACACATCTTTTTTTCAAACCAATGCTTATTCACTTTAATACCATTGCTGCATTTTCATCTGAAGGTTTTTGGCGCGGATCGACACCAAAAAAACATGCGAAAAAAACGCACAAAAAATGCATGTTTTGAGGTGTGTTTTTTAGCTGATTTTAAGACAGAAATGCTCCAAAATTTGCGCCCAAAAACACCTGAACTGGCAGGTGCCCCCACACTTGTCAGATTTCTGCAACTGAAAATCTATGTGGTTGTTACCAAAACAACATTCAGAATGAATGGATCAGATTTGCAGTCGCAGAAATTTTCTCCAATAAAATCTACAACGTGTGATGGCACCGTAATAATTCTGTCCATTTGTTGTGTTAATTGTTATAAACGTATTTCTGAATATTATATATTACAGTGCTCTTGCTCCATAAACACAATCCAAATACCATATATTTTGCTTTATAAGACGCCCCATAGATTTTAGAGGAGAAAAATAAGAAAAAAATATTTTTCATCAGACCTTAGACTAGACCCCCAGTCTTGATCAGACCGAGTTCAGACCTCCTAATCTTCATCAGACCCCCAATCTTTATCAGACCTCAGATCAGGACCCCCCAGTCAGACCCCCAACATTTATCAGACCTCAGATAAGACCCCCCAATCAGACCCCCAATTTCAAAGATTTTTTGAAAGTATAAAAAAAATGAAAAACTATATAAATTTGTTGTTGCTATAATCATACTGCCCCGGAGAATGAAGAGTACAAGTCAGTTTTGCCACATAGCGAATTCCGTAAAAACAAAACCCATAAAACTATGTTGGAACTGCGTTTTCTTCCAATTTCACACCATTTTGAATTTTTTCCAGCTGCCCACTACATTGTATGCAATAAAAAATGATACCATTACAAAGTGCAACTTGTCCTTCAAAAAACAAGCTCTCATACAGCTATGTGAGTAGAAAACTAAAAACGTTATGGCTCTGAGGAGGCAGGGGGGGAAAAACAGAAAATCGGCCGGTTAGAAAGGCAATCATTGATATTCTGAAGTCTCTGACGTCTATTCTTATAAAATTATCAAAATGTTTGAATTATGGAAGGTCATGATAAAGCACTTCATTATACATATTGAAAAGGTTTTCAGGCAGATCATTTTCATAAAGAAATGGCTAAAAAGGGCTTTATAATAACAATGGATCATTAGGCTACTTTCACACTGGCATTAAGCTTTTCCAGCTGGCTGTTCTGGTAGAGGAAAAGCCTGCCGGATCCGTACTACCGTTTGCACATGTGTGCTGTCGGAAGCCCTCTCGGCCCCATTCACTATGATGCCGAGAGGCGGCCGGACAAAAAACGCAGTGTGCAGCCTGCCGGTAAAGCTTAACGCCAGTGTGAAAGTAGCTGTCACGATCTCTGTGTGGTTCACTGTGGCACAGGTTCCATGTTGCTCACTTTAGTGTTCTGGCGTACTGGCTGCGGTTAATGCCGTGTATGCTGGTTGCCAGGGGCTATGTGTGTGCACATGCAGCAGTCCTGACAATGTATTTAAACATGGAGCAGGAGGAAAATAAGACATGGCAAACTGGGCTCACTATGTGCAGTATTAATATACTGTACTAATGCAGGTGAAAGTTCATTGTGTATGCTAGGCAAATCTCCCAATGTATATGGCCAAATGCATATATATTTTAACAATCAAGCTTATGCTAAAGAGTGTCCTTAAGGAGTATGTTTGGCTTGGATGTTTCAGGATACAGTTGCTTCCACTGTGTTAAAATAGAGAAGTTAATGATTTTCAAGGATTTGATCCTATAGATAAACTATAGACTTATCCTAGAGCGGCAGAATGCGGTATATATTATCTATAAACTGATCACCCATGGGCTGCTTGCAGGGGCGTAGCTAAAGGCTCTTGGGCCCTGGTGCAAGAGTTCATCTTGGACTTTCCTTCCCTCAGTTCTTTGTGGCCAGGGGCAGGGAAGAACATTCCCTTTGTGCTGCCTGAGGCAAAAATTGAAACGGCACCCCCATGCCAAATTCTTGACCTAACCCCTTCCCTCCAGCCAAACATGTAACCTGATCAGCATGCACTGTCTATAATACCAGTGTTTGGGCCCCCCTCAGGCTCCCTGGCCCAGTAGTAACTGCTACCTCTGGCTGCTTGAAAGTCATGGGGAATTGGTTTTCCCTGCAGTTGACCTGTTATTATTTAGTTCCTAGATAGTTAAAGAGGACCTTTCACCTGAAAATAGTGTGTTAAATTCTTATATGACCTTATGGGGCTGCTCTCACTGATGTCTTTTTTTCAAATGGACCCCCCATTCGGCCGCTAGGCTCTCCATTAGTTTTGTTGCCTCATATGCAAGTGAGGTGACAAAGTTATAGTAGGCGTTGTTCTCTAAGTTCTGGTGGGCGCGGTTATGCTCTCCCTGGCAGCGAGCACATCCAATCGCAGCGCCCCGCTCTTAGCCAGGGAGAAAGAGCTCAAGTTCTCGTGAGATTCACGAGAACTTGAGCTTCTAGACATCCGGACCGAGCGCCATCTTGGAGTTCCCAGCGATATGCGAATGGATGCGCTCGCTGCCAGGGAGAGCATAACCGCGCCCATCAGAACTTAGAGAACAACTCATTTGCATATGAGGTGACGAAACTAACGGAGAGCGTAGCGGCCGAACGGGGGGTCCATTTGAAAAAATATATAGTGTCAGGACATCAGTGAGAGCAGCCCCATAAGGTCGTATAAGAATTTAACACACTATTTTTTGATGAAAGGTCCTCTTTAAACTGGAGCTACACTTAAGGAATGTCAGAAGATATCTATGGTGGGGGTCCTGGGTGTGGATCCCCACTTCTTTGTAGAACTAAAGGAGTCTGTATCCATGATTCATCCACCGAAGTCAGTAGAGAGCCTGACGGCATAGATCAGTGATACAGGACTTTCCAATCTATAAGCAGGTGCATGGAATAGCCCTCTCATTCTGGTTGTTTTTGGGAGTCCCATTTGTTTTAAATGACTTGACCTGTAAGAAAAAACTTTTGAACCAAAAAAAAGCATGTAAAGAATATGCACTATTAGTAAGTCACTCTGGGACATGTGCGGTAATCCTGGGTGTGACAATGATTTCTTCAACTACTATGGTATTTCACTGCAGAGCCAAAAGTTTACTCTAATTTCCCACAACTTGGCAGGAGAAGCACGGACCTTGTCAGCGGTATAGGCAAGTACTGGAATTTCACTCTCCTCGACTGGAGACAGCAGTCAGCTGTGGATGAAGTCATCTCTGCTATGTGAAGCATTTAGCCTTTGTGCTATACTATATGTAATGCTGACCATTTCTAGTAATCCCTTATATGTGGTTTTGGCAAGGCCCGTGAAGTGTGCTTTTTGTTGAAATTCTGGTTCTAATTAATTCTAGTGTTTCACATCACATATGGAAGGCAGAGTTTTCTGGAATTGACCCTAAC
The DNA here is from genome assembly GCF_014858855.1 of Bufo gargarizans. NCBI lineage: Eukaryota > Metazoa > Chordata > Amphibia > Anura > Bufonidae > Bufo > Bufo gargarizans. The sequence goes on along the minus strand of NC_058080.1, from coordinate 491,051,239 downwards.
TGAGTTTCCTGAAGTTCTTCATGTGGTTTCCTGGATTTTTTTATTTTTTTTGCTTTCAAACACAAATCATTCTCTCTGGTGTTTCACAACTGTTATCTATTGTGGTGTAACAAACATTTAGATAGCTGTGTGTTTTTTTCTTTTTGAGCTTAAAGTGTTTTTATCATATTAGCTATAGATGTGTGGAATGCACAGATGGCTACACATTATATCTTCATAATCCACTCAGTCGTATTAGTCTTATTCAAAAGGTTATTCGTGAGGTATAGATAATACTCACTCTTTTGAGGCTTTGCTTGTGTTTATCAGTCCTTTTATTTTTCATATAAATAAATCGCTATAATGCATAGTAATCCTGAGAGCTCTGAACTGATTGCTACCCCACGCTGCGTGATGTTTCGGGGGTCACGCCCCCTTAATCATGCATGCCTGTGGGTTGTAACCATACAATACAACCTCTTTCCATCATCATCATTTCACATTTACATATATTCATTGATAGCTTCAGTTTTCACAGATGCATTTAAAACCAGTTACTGAGATGCTGATCATAGAAATACACATTGGGCCAGATTTATGATTAGCTCAAGTCAAAATAATGGAGTGAAAAAGTTGCAAATTTGTGTGCAATCGCTAAAACTGTGCAAAAACGTGCGACTTTTATTGGCTCTGCGCTATGCTCGCCAGTTTTCTGACATTGGATGTGGGTTTTCTTATGTTAATGAACCTCTAGACAGATTTACTAATGCGACAATGTGAAAAAGTTGCAAAAAATGGTGCAATTTCACTCCAGTGAAGACCATGCTTATCTTATGCAACTTTTTAATAGAACATGTGACTTTTTCGTAAAGACGTGCGACTTTTGTAAAGCCTCTTACTGAAGGATAAACTGCTACCGTCAAACCACATTTATTACAGTATTAAAGGACTATTAATAAATCTGACTTGACCAAAAGTGACTTTGGACATATGTAAAAGTGGAGTAAGATGTAAGTGTAATGATAAATCTGGCCCATTATATCTTGCCATGTTTTAAGGAGAAGGACTTGCACGGTCTGTAATATTATCTGGGCCATTAAGCAGATATTTATATATAAATGGTTGAATACTGTAAAGGAAATAGTAATGTAGTAAAATGGTGTGGCAGGGTGCAGAAAGTTGTCAACGGGCCTGCGAGACCAAACATTTTGGTGCACCATTTTAGACGCCAGTCTTAATAAAGCCCTGCACTGGTGGTGGATCCGCCTTAGTTATGTAGAAGCGTCGGCTTCTACATAACTTCGGTGGGTCCACCGCCTAGCTGTCTTACATTCAGACCATTTTCTACTCCTAAAACAGGCATGGAAAATGGTAAATGAGACAGGCCTTCTGGCCCATCCTCTTCCCTGCCCTTGCCATTCTCACTTTTTTGGACCTGGCGTGAGCAGGGAAAAGTTGCAGATTGTGACGCACAGGACCTTTGCGCCACAATCTGTGCCAGAAATATGCCTAATTTAGGCATATTTCGGTTTCATAAATGACCTCCTTTGTGTCCTTGAAAAAGATCCGTCAGTCTTTGCCATCAGATTTGGGAATCATGGCATGGCCTAAGACCAATTATTTAAAGGTTATGGACATCTTTGGGGGCAATTTTCAACTGGTCTTTATTGAAATTATAGCTCAGTTGTTATCAAAGTGTTAAATATTTACCTATAATGAGTGTTCATGTGCTGTCAGGAATTTATAGATAAGGGATACATAAGAGCCATCAGGGCTTCTATCTGACAAGACTTACTGTGAACAGAAATCCTGCTACTCTGCAAATACACAGAGACTGACATCTGTATAGAAAAAAGAGCTACATTTAAAAAATAAAAATAAAGACCAGTTGAATAAAATGATTTGTAGCCCCAAATTAGTGGCAATAAAAGTCTCACAGATCTCACAGGTGTATGTAGCATTTAAATCAACAAATTATGATTACAGTGCATTTTGCAAAGTCTTCAGACCCTTAAATTGTTTTTTACTTTTTGTCATGTTGCTGCCTTGTGCTAAAACAAAAAAAAAGTTCTTCCACATCAATCTGCTCTTGAATATCCCATAATGAGAAAATGAAAACAGATTTTTAGAAATGTTTTCAAATTTATAAAAAATAAATAAATGAAAACTAAAATTTTGCATGGACATTGAAGTTTAGCTCTGGGCACTTCCCATTTCTCTTGAACTTTGAGATATTTCTACACCTTGATTGGAGTCCACCTGAGGTAAATTGGGTTGATTGGACAGGATTTAGAAAGATACACCCCTGTCTATAAGTTCTCACAGCTGACAATGCATATGAGAGCAAAAAACAAACCATGAGAAGGACAGAACTGCCTGTAAAGATCAGACAAGATTGTGTGGAGGCACACATCTGGAGAGTGGAAAAAAATGTCGGCTTCACTGAAGTTCTCAAGAGCACAGTGCCTCCATAATTCTTAAATGGAAGAAATTTGTAGAAACTAGGACTCTTCCTAGAGCTGGCTGCCCAGCCAAACTTAAAGGGGTTGTCCGGGTTCAGAGCTGAACCCGGACATACCCTTATTTTCACCCAGGCAGCCCCCCTGAGCCTAGCATCGGAGTATCTCATGCTCCGATGCGCTCCAGTGCCCTGCGCTAGATCGCGCAGGGCACAGGCTCTTTTGTTTTCAATAACACACTGCCGGGCGGTAACTTCCGCCCAGCAGTGTGTTCGGTGACGTCACCGGCTCTGAGGGGCGGGCTTTAGCTCTGCCCTAGCCGTTTCACTGGCTAGGGCAGAGCCAAATCCCGCCCATCAGTGCCGGTGACGTCACCGGGGTTCCTGTCAGCCCCATGGAGAGCCCTGGTACGTCACCGGAACTCTGAAAAATGCCTGGGTGAAAATGGAGGGCTGTCCAGGTTGAGCTCTGAACCCGGACAACCCCTTTAAGTAAAAGGGCTTTGGTAAGAGATGTGACCAAAAACCCAATGGTCACTGGCTGAACTTCAATTAGTGCAGAATTCAATCAATTATGGTAAAGTGGCAAGAAGGAAGCCTCTCCTCAGTAAAAGGCCGAATGCACACGGCCGTTTTTCACGGCTGTGAGCGGTCCGTGGAACCGCGGCCTGGATTCCTGCTGAGAGCAGGAGCGCACGGCGTCATTGGTTGCTATGACGCCGTGCGCTCCCTGCTGCCGCCACAGTACAGTGATACACTGGTATAGATCATACCAGTGTATTACTGTATTGCGGCGGCAGCAGGGAGCGCACGGCGTCATAGCAACCAATGACACCGTGCGCTCCTGCTCTCAGCAGGAATCCAGGCCGCGGTTCCACGGACCGCTCACGGCCGTGAAAAACGGCAGTGTGCATTTGGCCAAAGACACATGAAAGTTTGCAAAAACACACCTAAAGGATTTTCACACTGTGATAAACAAGATTCTCAGTTCTTATGAAACCGAGACAGAACTTTTTGGCCTCAATTCTAAGCATCGTGTTTGAAGGAAAACAGACACAGCCTAGTACTATCCTCACAGTGAGGCATGGTGGCGGCATCATGCTCTGGGGGTGTTCTTCAGTGGCTGGGACGGGAAGACTGGTCAGAGTTCAGGGAAAGGTGAATGGAGCAAAGTACAGAGATAATCGGCCTGTGTAAAGGGGCCCCAGCAAGTGCGTAGATATAGGGGGAGCAGAGGTAGCAGTTGCTACTGGGCCCAGGAACCTGAGAGGGCCCAAAGACCCTTGTGTCAAAAAAGAAGACACCTGTGTTATAGAAAGTGCATGCTGGTCAAGTTACACCTCTGGCTGGAGGGAAGGGGTAATGCAAGAATTTGGCCTGGGGGGTGCTGTTTAAATTTTTGCATCAAGCAGCATGAAGGCTTTGTGCTTCTCTGGCCACAAAGCACTGAGGGAAGGGGGGCCCAAGCTGAACCCTTGCACCAAAGCCCATGAGCCTTTAGCTACGCCCCTGGGCCCTAGATCACCTGATGAATTAGCGAAACGCTTGTTCATCGCATGAAATAAATGTTGGTGCGGTCAATCAGTTTCTGGGCAGTAGATTGTGCGGTGTAAACAGCGATCTGCTGCCGAGAAGCAATGAATCTGTATGAGGAGGAGCAATAGCACTAGCTATGATAGCTGCATGTAAATGCATCTCTTTACCTCCACTGACAGCAGGCAGTTGTCAGGAAGGAACGCTTCCTTCCCAACAAACGCCTGCTCCATGAAAGAGGATACAGTCATAGGAAGCACATTAAATAAGGGAGATGATTGCACATCAATAAACAATGCCATATGCACATGAGCCATCTCTAGTCATTATAATCAGTGTTCAGCGTAATTCTAAATTATAGGTTGAGGTGGTTAGAATATTAGGTTTTCCATTGCTACAGGGCAGAAAACATTTTAATTGTTTGTGCACATCCTACTATGTATCCTAGGACAAAGCCGCTTATTATGTTGCAATGGTTTTAATTGTATAATAACTTTATGCATTATATAATGAAAGGTCATGCAACTTTTCCATTCTGTTTAAATTCATCCGCATTTCAATAATCTGTCTCCAGTCAGTGAATGGAAACAGGTAGAAAACCTGTCCCTATTGTACTGCTTAGGTAGGTGAAATGCTTATGGGTTGTCTCCTTTTCATATACATATCATATAAAGGCATATAGACATCTGAAGAGGGGGGTCTCCTACTCAGGACTCCCCTCCATTAGCTTGAGCAGAGCACTGTTATACAAAGCCTGGCTCTCCCTGTGGCTTAAAGGGGGAGAGAGTATGAGGGTCAGACAGATCTGTTGGAAGGGATTCCACTAGATCTGAAAAACTTGAGGCGCCTCGGGCTTGTAGGAGAGGAGTGGAAAAGAATAAAGTGGTAGATGCTAGAGGCTGCTCTGGGTTTGTCAGGTCGACCTGGGAGGACTGATGGGTATTGGCACCACCTCAATCTCGCCTGTTCTTGGAAAACCCCTTTTCAGCGCCAGTAGTGGTAGGTCAGTGTCAAGATATTTAAGGGTACAGTGGGTTTTACATAAACTTCAAAATTGTAAAAAAGTGTATTAAAAATGTGTGTAGATAGATATATATAAAAAATATATAAGATATATAAAAGTGTACAGGCAAGGTAGGTACAATTTCGAAATGGATGAGCATAAGTACACTACATTGTGTCTGAAGTGCCTAAGAGACCGTTTTCTGTAGTGCCATACACAACATAGTGTGGTATAGTAGGGCGAGTGAGTTGTAACAGATAAGTAAAATCTGTTTAAAAGGATACAAGTAAATATAATAAAAAATACTATAGTATCGTATGCTTATTTACTCACTTTACGAGGGGGGCCGTTTACCAGGATAACCATAATACACCTGTAAACCAAACACCCCCCCAGCCTGGATCGCTTCTAGAGTCTTAACAGATGAAGGCAGCCAATCACACGGGTGCTTCTGTTCACTTGTCTTTATTGCAATACATGTAAAAATCCGGCTCAACGCGTTTCGGGACAGGCACGTCCCTTCATCAGGAGCAAACAGAACTTGTATGTATTAGGGTACAGCCACATGTTCAGGTTTCTGGGTGCAGTGTTAGAAGGCACAATCAGGAGGGGATCATAAAAGGAGAAAAAGTGTAAAGGACAGATACAACTTTTCCTCTTTTTTGAATTTACTCCTGGTTTTGGCTTCCAAAACTACATGCAGAACCCTGACCATGTGGTCGTACACTTACATGATTCCCCATTCATATGAATGGCCAGCATGTAATGCTGCAGCGGCCACTGAAGGGGAAATACGGTATATGACTGAGCCTGACTGGCTTCAATTCACAAATTTTAGGGAAGGTTTTCAGTCTGTGAACAAGAATGTTCCTATTCAGACAATTCTTAAAAGTTTTGACCATTTTCAGCAAAGCCATGACCCTTTTGACTTAGTTCATAAATATGTCTAAAATGAGATGTGCCCATTTGCTCCAAAAATGCGCCACATTGCACCACACAGCCAAAATAATAAATGGTCAGCCTTGTTTTGGTGCCTTGCAAAAAGCACACAGAGTCCCTGCAGCCCCATTCTATGTCCTTGGAGGCAGACCACATGACTCACCATTGATGTGCTTCCTCTCTTCCTATAAAATAAACCCCTGCAAAACACTATTTTCATGCAGCCATAGGGGAATGCAAAGAGAATATTACAGCTTCTATGGCGATTTTATAAATTCCTATGTGGTGAGCTCCACCTAGTGGTGGTTGCAGGCAGCCAGCTTTGTAATAGATGGAAGCAGATTTATTAATGTATTTAGACCAGTTGTCTGGTGTAAATACATTGAGAAATATGCTAGTCAGAAAGTACCATATTTATGAAGCACCCTTTGCACTGTGTGTAACACATCCATACTGAGAAACTCGTGGTGGCTGGGGGCCCATACCCAGTTTTGCTCTGGGACCCTATGAAATCTGACTATGCCCCTGCTTGTCTGCCACAGTGTGGTGCCCCCACAAGGCAGCATATTATGAACATATTCTCTCCTAGCAGCAAAGTTTCTTATCTTATTGTCACTGTAGTATGGCATCTAACAGATAACAGGGCTGCACCACCAATGAGGCCAGGTGAAGCGATCGCCTCAGAGGCAAGAGAGGGGCTGCCGAAGGGCCATGGGCTGAAGGAAAGGGGTTAAATTAAGAGATTGGCATTGGGGAGGGAGGAGAGCCGTTTCAGTCTTCGCCTCTGGTGCACCCCTGCTGTGTCAGGAACCAGAGGCATACTGAGGCTAGGGCCTCCATGGGCTCCTTATTATAGCTCTGCAGAGCTCAGAGGCTGTGTGTGGTTGTGTGAAGGAGACCTAATAGACGGTAATCCATTTTCTGTAACAGAGCTGAAGTTACACTTATTTGAGTGTGTAGTTTTAGAATGTTTAAGGCCAATGTTCGTTTGACATAATTATTGCTTAATGATAGGTTTCATTACTTTTTTCCTTTTGTCTGGAATATACATTGAGCCATTAACCGGCTATTCATTTTAATCAATTATTACATACAGCTCTGGGTGATATTAACCCAACTGAACTAATTCAGAATTTAAATGTATTCATTCAATAGAGGATTCCATTTGCCTATGTATTATGCTGACCATTTAATTTCTCTATCCTTTACTTGTCATGCCTAGCTAATGGTTTTGGCATATCATCAAAGTGAGAGAAAGGAGACAGGTTCAGCAGACGTTCCAGCAGTTCAACAAGATAAATGGGGCGCACTTCAGTCGTTTTGATTAAATTTAAAATTAATTCACAATTATAATTCATTGGGTTGTCATCTTGACAGTCTTTACTATGAATTCTAAAATATTAGCATTGGTTTAGGCTGAGTTGGTAAGAAAAGTATGCTTGCTTTGATAGCAGTGTTGAACCTACCATGGGCTCAGCATAGAAAGCTACATTGGCGGTATAACTTTTATTTATACAGAACATGTTCATGGTCATATTTGTTTTTTGCACTTTCACTACATATATAGGTGAAACTCGAAAAATTAGAATATCGTGCAAAAGTCCATTTATTTCAGTAATGCAAATTAAAATTAGAATTTTGTGAAAAGGTTCAATATTCTAGGCTCAAAGTGTCTCACTCTAGTCAGCTAATTAATCCATACCCCTGAGTAAAGGGTACCTGAGATTGTGACTTTGGGGTGTTCATAAGCTGTAAGCCATAAGCATCCAAATTATAACAAATAGAGGCTTGGAATATCTCGCTTTCCATGTAACGAGTCGATCTCATATGTTAGTTTCACCTTTTACGTTGCATTACTGAAATAAATGAACTTTGCACGATATTCTAATTTTTCGAGTTTCACCTGTAAAGACCACATAATCAATAGGGAAATATTACATGTGAAATAACTCCAAAAAGTAAGAAACCATAGCAGCAAGTGATCCATAATTAGGAATAGCATCTGCTTGTTTCATATTGGGTTAGTCCACCTTCAGCAAACTTTTCTATGTAAATCGTTTCAGAATTATGATTGGAAGACTCTTTAATAAGCATTGGTCAGTATGATCAACCTTATTAAACTAGACATATTGCCTGGAAGAGTTGACCATGCTGATTAAAACAGTACTTTACTTATGTTTCTAGGTAACAGCAATTTTATTGTTATGCTAAATAGATCTTTTGAACAGCAAGTGGGTGGTCAGAAGGCCTATCTCCTCTGTGCACTGCCTCCTGTCCTCTGTGCACTCCCCCCTCTCCTCTGTGCACTGCCTCCGCTCCTCTGTGCACTCCCCCCTCTCCTCTGTGCACTGCCTCCTCTCCTCTGTGCACTCCCCCCTCTCCTCTGTGCACTGCCTCCTCTCCTCTGTGCACTGCCCCCTCTCGTCTGTGCACTCCCCCCTCTCCTCTGTGCACTCCCCCCTCTCCTCTGTGCACTGCCCCCTCACCTCTGTGCACTCCACCCTCTCCTGTGTGCACTGCCTCCTCTCCTCCGTGCACTCCCTCCTCTCCTCTGTGCACTGACCCCTCTCCTCTGTGCACTGACCCCTCTCCTCTGTGCACTGACCACTCTCCTCTGTGCACTCCCCCCTCTCCTCTGTGCACTGACCCCTCTCCTGTGTGCACTGCCTCCTCTTCTCTGTACACTCCCTCCTCTCCTCTGTGCACTGACCCCTCTCCTCTGTGCACTGACCCCTCTCCTCTGTGCACTGACCCCTCTCCTCTGTGCACTGACCCCTCTCCTCTGTGCACTGACCCCTCTCCTCTGTGCACTGACCCCTCTCCTCTGTGCACTGACCACTCTCCTCTGTGCACTCCCCCCTCTCCTCTGTGCACTGACCCCTCTCCTGTGTGCACTGCCTCCTCTTCTCTGTGCACTGTCTCCTCTTCTCTGTGCACTGCCCCCTCTTCTCTGTGCACTGCCTCCTCTCCTCTGTGCACTCCCCCCTCACCTCTGTGCACTCCCCCCTCTCCTGTGTGCACTGCCCCCTCACCTCTGTGCCCTCCACTCTCTCCTCTGTGCACTCCCTCCTCTCCTCTGTGCACTGCCTCCTCTCCTCTGTGCACTGCCCCCTCTCCTCTGTGCACTGCCCCCTCTCCTGTGTGCACTACCCCCTCACCTCTGTGCACTCCCTCCTCTCCTCTGTGCACTCCCCCCTCTCCTCTGTGCACTGCCCCCTCACCTCTGTGCACTGCCCCCTCTCCTGTGTGCACTACCCCCTCACCTCTGTGCACTCCCTCCTCTCCTCTGTGCACTCCCCCCTCTCCTGTGTGCACTGCCCCCTCACCTCTGTGCACTCCCCCCTCTCCTGTGTGCACTGACCCCTCTCCTCTGTGCACTCCCTCCTCTCCTCTGTGCACTCCCCCCTCTCCTCTGTGCACTGACCCCTCTCCTGTGTGCACTCACCCCTCTCCTGTGTGCACTGCCCCCTCTCCTCTGTGCACTACCCCCTCACCTCTGTGCACTCCCTCCTCTCCTCTGTGCACTCCCCCCTCTCCTGTGTGCACTGCCCCCTCTCCTCTGTGCACTACACCCTCACCTCTGTGCACTCCCCCCTCTCCTCTGTGCACTCCCCCCTCTCCTCTGTGCACTGCCCCCTCACCTCTGTGCACTCCCCCCTCTCCTGTGTGCACTGACCCCTCTCCTCTCTGCACTCCCTCCTCTCCTGTGTGCACTGCCCCCTCTTCTCTGTGCACTGCCCCCTCACCTCTGTGCACTCCCCCCTCTCCTGTGTGCACTGCCCCCTCACCTCTGTGCACTCCAACCTCTCCTCTGTGCACTCCCTCCTCTCCTCTGTGCACTCCCCCCTCTCCTGTGTGCACTGCCCCCTCACCTTTGTGCACTGCCCCCTCACCTCTGTGCACTCCCCCCTCTCCTCTGTGCACTGCCCCCTCACCTCTGTGCACTCCCCCCTCTCCTGTGTGCACTGCCCCCTCACCTCTGTGCACTCCCCCCTCTCCTCTGTGCACTGCCCCCTCTTCTCTGTGCACTTCCCCCTCTCCTCTGTGCACTGCCCCCTCTTCTCTGTGCACTGCCCCTCACCTCTGTGCACCCCCCTCCTGTGTGCACTGCCCCCTCACCTCTGTGCACTCCCCCCTCTCCTCTGTGCACTCCCTCCTCTCCTCTGTGCACTGCCCCTCACCTCTGTGCACCCCCCCCTCTCCTGTGTGCACTGCCCCCTCACCTCTGTGCACTCCCCCCTCTCCTCTGTGCACTCCCTCCTCTCCTCTGTGCACTCCCCCCTCTCCTCTGTGCACTCCATCCTCTCCTCTGTGCACTCCCCCCTCTCCTGTGTGCACTCCCCCCTCTCCTCTGTGCACTCCCTCCTCTCCTCTGTGCACTGCCCCCTCTCCTCTGTGCACTCCCCCCTCTCCTGTGTGCACTGCCCCCTCACCTCTGTGCACTCCCCCCTCTCCTGTGTGCACTGCCCCCTCACCTCTGTGCCCTCCACTCTCTCCTCTGTGCACTCCCTCCTCTCCTCTGTGCACTGCCTCCTCTCCTCTGTGCACTGCCCCCTCACCTCTGTGCACTGCCCCCTCTCCTGTGTGCACTACCCCCTCACCTCTGTGCACTCCCTCCTCTCCTCTGTGCACTCCCCCCTCTCCTCTGTGCACTGCCCCCTCACCTCTGTGCACTGCCCCCTCTCCTGTGTGCACTACCCCCTCACCTCTGTGCATTCCCTCCTCTCCTCTGTGCACTCCCCCCTCTCCTGTGTGCACTGCCCCCTCACCTCTGTGCACTCCCCCCTCTCCTGTGTGCACTGACCCCTCTCCTCTGTGCACTCCCTCCTCTCCTCTGTGCACTCCCCCCTCTCCTCTGTGCACTGACCCCTCTCCTGTGTGCACTGACCCCTCTCCTGTGTGCACTGCCCCCTCTCCTCTGTGCACTACCCCCTCACCTCTGTGCACTCCCTCCTCTCCTCTGTGCACTCCCCCCTCTCCTGTGTGCACTGCCCCCTCTCCTCTGTGCACTACCCCCTCACCTCTGTGCACTTCCCCCTCTCCTCTGTGCACTCCCCCCTCTCCTGTGTGCACTGCCCCCTCACCTCTGTGCACTCCCCCCTCTCCTGTGTGCACTGACCCCTCTCCTCTGTGCACTCCCTCCTCTCCTGTGTGCACTGCCCCCTCTTCTCTGTGCACTCCCCCCTCTCCTGTGTGCACTCCCCCCTCTCCTGTGTGCACTGCCCCCTCACCTCTGTGCACTCCAACCTCTCCTCTGTGCACTCCCTCCTCTCCTCTGTGCACTCCCCCCTCTCCTGTGTGCACTGCCCCCTCACCTCTGTGCACTGCCCCCTCACCTCTGTGCACTCCCCCCTCTCCTCTGTGCACTGCCCCCTCACCTCTGTGCACTCCCCCCTCTCCTGTGTGCACTGCCCCCTCTTCTCTGTGCACTTCCCCCTCTCCTCTGTGCACTGCCCCCTCTTCTCTGTGCACTGCCCCTCACCTCTGTGCACCCCCCCCTCCTCTGTGCACTGCCCCTCACCTCTGTGCACCCCCCCCCTCTCCTCTGTGCACTCCCTCCTCTCCTCTGTGCACTGCCCCTCACCTCTGTGCACCCCCCCCCCCTCTCCTGTGTGCACTGCCCCCTCACCTCTGTGCACTCCCCCCTCTCCTCTGTGCACTCCCTCCTCTCCTCTGTGCACTCCCCCCTCTCCTCTGTGCACTCCCTCCTCTCCTCTGTGCACTCCCCCCTCTCCTGTGTGCACTCCCCCCTCTCCTCTGTGCACTCCACCCTCTCCTCTGTGCACCCCCCCCTCTCCTCTGTGCACTCCACCCTCTCCTCTGTGCACTGCCCCCTCACCTCTGTGCACTCCACCCTCTCCTCTGTGCACTGCCCCCTCACCTCTGTGCACTCCACCCTCTCCTCTGTGCACTGCCCTCTCTCCTCTGTGCACTCCCCCCTCTCCTCTGTGCACTCCCTCCTCTCCTCTGTGCACTGCCCCCTCTCCTCTGTGCACTCCCCCCTCTCCTGTGTGCACTGCCCCCTCACCTCTGTGCACTCCCCCCTCTCCTCTGTGCACTGCCCCCTCACCTCTGTGCACTCCCTCCTCTCCTCTGTGCACTGCCCCCTCTCCTCTGTGCACTCCCCCCTCTCCTGTGTGCACTGCCCCCTCACCTCTGTGCACTCCCCCCTCTCCTGTGTGCACTCCCTCCTCTCCTCTGTGAACTGCCCCCTCTCCTCTGTGCACTCCCCCCTCTCCTGTGTGCACTGCCCCCTCACCTCTGTGCACTCCCCCCTCTCCTGTGTGCACTCCCTCCTCTCCTTTGTGCACTGCCCCCTCTCCTCTGTGCACTCCCCCCTCTCCTGTGTGCACTGCCCCCTCACCTCTGTGCACTGCCCCCTTTCCTGTGTGCACTGCCCCCTCACCTCTGTGCACTGCCCCCTCTCCTCTGTGCACTCCCTCCTCTCCTCTGTGCACTCCCCCCTCTCCTGTGTGCACTGCCCCCTCACCTCTGTGCACTCCCCCCTCTCCTGTGTGCACTGACCCCTCTCCTCTGTGCACTCCCTCCTCTCCTGTGTGCACTCCCTCCTCTCCTCTGTGCACTGCCCCCTCTCCTCTGTGCACTCCCCCCTCTCCTGTGTGCACTGCCCCCTCTCCTCTGTGCACTGCCCCCTTTCCTGTGTGCACTGCCCCCTCACCTCTGTGCACTCCCCCCTCTCCTCTGTGCACTGCCCCCTCTCCTCTGTGCACTCCCCCCTCTCCTGTGTGCACTGCCCCCTCACCTCTGTGCACTCCCCCCTCTCCTGTGTGCACTGACCCCTCTCCTCTGTGCACTCCCCCCTCTCCTGTGTGCACTGCCCCCCTCTCCTCTGTGCACTGCCTCCTCTCCTCTGTGCACTGACCCCTCACCTCTGTGCACTCCCCCCTCTCCTCTGTGCACTGACCCCTCTCCTCTGTGCACTCCCCCCTCTCCTGTGTGCACTGCCCCCTCACCTCTGTGCACTGCCCCCTTTCCTGTGTGCACTGCCCCCTCACCTCTGTGCACTGCCCCCTCTCCTCTGTGCACTCCCTCCTCTCCTCTGTGCACTCCCCCCTCTCCTCTGTGCACTGCCCCCTCTCCTCTGTGCACTCCCCCCTCTCCTCTGTGCACTGCCCCCTCTCCTCTGGGCACTTTTTGTGGGTGCCAGATAAGGGGTGGCTGGTACCAGGTATTTTATAGAATAGATCCGTGGAGAAAAAAAAGGGGGAAAAGAGGAAAAATAGGTAGTGTTTAGTCTATTGAGGTTGCACTGTCCTGTGCAATGTAAACCTTATGCTTGTGGAAAAAATACAACTCCTGTGGGGGAATTGGTGCTCTGAGCCTCGGTACGGCGTCCCGTACTGTCTTAGGTTCAGAGATCACTTACCCACCACGCGTGGGGGAGCGCTTCTACTTCCAGGTTTTTCTTTATATGCTGCTATTGCTCTGTTGGCGGGATAATAATAACACTCATATCTCAGGAATGCTGCCATCTAGAAACATAAGTAGGTTATGGTTTTAATTAGCAAGATCAACCCTACCAGGCAATATGCCTGGTTTAATAGGGTTGATCATGCTGACAGATGCTCTTTAAGTTTCTTTGTTTTTAGTTCTTTCTCTTGGATCAAACTTGAAACACTGATTTCACTGTTCAACAAAGCTTGTTTGAGGTTAGATTGATCCAAAAGCAATTCAAAAGTGACATTAGCTCTGCCGTGCCGCGTTGTCCAGAACATTGCACTTCAGGATGAATGTGTAATCCTTATAGGGAAGGGCAGAATACACACTCAATTGCTGTAAGAAATGTCCTGCCATTTACCTTACTTTTATATTGCATCAGCCTCACATTGATTTTATTTGTCACTGCCTGATTCATCTTCTGTCAAAATTCATTGTATCCGATATAAATGTGTTTCTTCAGGGAACCGAGGGACCTTATTGCATACCACTCTTTACTTAATAGAATCTTGGGAATACTATGGGGGAGATTTATCAAACTGGAGTAAAGAAGAACTGCCCAGAGCGACCAACCAGATTCTACATTTCATTTTGGACAGCTCCTTTGGAAAATGAACAGAGGAGTCTGATTGGTTGCTATGGGCAACTAAGCCAGTTCTACTTCATACCAGTTTGATAAATGACCCCCAATGTTGCATACAATTGCAACGATCCATGAGAAAACAGTGAGTGGGAGATTTTATCAAAATCGCTGGTTCCAGTCTTGATTCCCTGTGTGCTAGGGCTCATGCACACGACTGTGATTGGCCAAGAAAACGCGATCCATGTGTCGACCTCATCTTCCGGGCCGACCACAGCTCCCCTGACCTGAACTGACTGTATCATAGTAATTTATGATAGCCAGTCTATATCTGATTGTGGGACTATTGCGGTGTACTTTCATTCATCATGTGAGTACACTGGAATAGCCCTGCAAACAGATATAAACGAACTGTATCATAAATAACTTATGGTACAGTCAGGGAGGCCCGGGAGATGCGGCTGACACACCAACTGTGTTCCTTGGACCATGCGCATAGGAGTGTGCATGAGCCCATAGAGTGAGACGTGCCAAATGTATTACTAGCAGCGACTCCCTGGCCCTGCGTCTTTCTTTCCCGACCTGATTTCTGAGTGCTCTAACTTGCAATATATCGCAGCTAAAGCCTCAAATTTGAGTCTCTCAGCTTTAAAACAAGACCTGATTGTCATATATGGGGGTCTTTTTTTTCCAGGAAAGGAGTGCGACGAGCGCTTGCACATGTTATCCCACTCTGCACCTAATTAGGCCATGAATTGACTCCATGAACCAGACGTTTACCAGTATCCAGATCATGGCACCAAACACAACACAAACACACACATCAATAAGGTTTACATTTAACACTGTCCCTATCCTGTCCATTATAGAGTAAAATATATAGACCACTTCTCTACTACAGGCTGCAGTAATAGTGATAGGGATTATTACTCAAGAAGAATATCTAATATATGGATGGAAAAAACCTTTTCAACAGCCAGAAAAGACATTTTCGCTCACTGACTGTGAGACCGGTATTCATCCACTTTTCAGTCAGGTATAATACAGTTTTTTTTGTGCCCATATTATGAATGCTACACCTGAATGCTCCATCAGAACCAGTGGTATAGCGCTCTAACTCATTTTCTTATAAACTGCAGGAGGTTCAGGTATTGTTTCCATAGTACAGGAGTAATAAGCACCCATATCATACTGTCTGAACGCAGTCTTAGTTAATGCATTATATGAAGTTCAGGCATTTATTACTGTTAATTAGTATTACAGTTTGTATAAGGCCTCATGCACACGACCGTTCCGTTTTTTTGCGGTCCGCCCATGTGCCTTCCGCAATTTGTGGAACGGAATGGGCAGCCCATTGTAGAAATGCCTATTCTTGTCAGCAAAACAGACAAGAATAGGACATATTTTTTATTTATTTTTTGCGGGCCACGGAACTGAGCAACGGATGCGGACAGCACACACGGAGTGCTGTCTGCATCTTTTTCGGCCCCATTGAAGTGAATGGGTCAGCATCCGAGCCGCAAAAACTGCGGCTCGGATGCGGACAAAAACAACGGTCGTGTGCATGAGGCCTAAGTGGATGGAAATTATGTACTATATAATTCCCAATACATGCTTGCAAAAAAAGTTGTTTAGCGCATTCCTGCAGTTTTTGCATTTCTTTAACACATGCAGCATTGAATGTACATATGTAAACTCCTCACATCTCACAGTTTTTTGCAGACTATATTTTATTTATCACAACAGTATGCATTTTAGTCGCACATTCTAATTTTTGTCCAAGTTTTGCTAATAATTATTGTTTGCTGCAAAGTTGCATGTATTATTAGGTTATATTTTTATACACGTATGTTATGCACTCTCAGAAAATTTAGATTTTGGAACTGGATATTACATGGCCTCTGTGCCAGTGTTTTTAAAAGCCCAAGCTCTTGATGTATACCATTGTGTTATATTTGAGATTTGCACACCTCAATATATTACATTCACATTCTTTTTGTGTGTAAACTTCTGCTAAGGCCTCATGCACACGACCGTATTTTTTAACGTCCCGCAAAACATGGTTCCGTTGTACCGTGATCCGTGCCCGTTTTTTCTTCCGTGGGTCTGCCGTGATTTTTGGAGGATCCACGGACATGAAAAATGAAATAAAATTCTAAGTCAAGTTTACCATTGAAATGATAGGAAAAAACGGACACGGATCACGGACACGGATCACGGACACGGATGACAATCTTGGGTGCATCCGTGATTTTCACGGACCCATTGACTTGAATGGGCCCGTGAACCGTTGGCCGTGAAAAAAATAGGACAGGTCATATTTTTTTCACGGCCTAGAATCACGGGTCACGGGCACGGTGTAAAAACGGTGCACAAGCCGAGTTTTCAACGGCCCCATTGAAAGTCAATGGAGCCGCAGAAAAAAACGGAAAACGGCACAACGGCCACGGGTGCACACAACGGTCGTGTGCATGAGGCCTTAGATGTAAGTTTTGGGTGCAAAAGTGTCTTTTTATGCATTTTTTTTTAAATAGTTCCTGTTTGTCACAAAGTTACCTGAAGGTGGACATGTTTGTCAGCAGTCTATCAAGGCAACTGCAATCATCAGGTTGTCTGCCTCCATGAAAAATAAAGATTTGGGGGGGGGCACTTCCTTTTTAACTTCCAGCTTAAGAACAGATTTTTGGTCTTTCCAGTTCTGGTGATTTTATGAAGATATGTGCATTTTACATTTAGGCCTAAGTGGTACGTGTGAATGTTTATTTTTAAGAGGGGTGGTCCATATAACTTTCTGCTTGAGTCACACTTTTACCTGCTAATGTCAACTTTTTTGAAATTTTTATGAAAAATATATTACTTTGATGCAAAGTTGCATGAAGGTGTCTGTGTATAACAGGGGTGCACAACCTTTTCTGGTTGGGGGCCACATTGACAGCCTGAACCAATTCTGAAGGCCAAAAATAAAACTTAAACGGGTATTACGAACTGAAATACTAGCTTTATGGCATATTGAACATATGGTATATATCATAAATGTCTAGTTACAGTTCGAGTACTCCCATCTACTGGGAAGATGCATGAAAGATGCATGTGAGCAGCCACAAGACATAGACATACATGTCTGTGACCAGATGGTTGGGGGCCGCACAGAATGGTATCAAGGGCCGCATGTGGCCCCTGGGCTGCAGGTTGTGCACCCCTGGTGTATAAGCTGCAGAGTGGCATTTTGACAATGCGTCGGGTATCTACTTTCAGAAAATGAATGGGTGTAGGCGCAGTGATGGCTAACCTTGGCACTCCAGCTGTGGTAAAACTGCAACTCCCAAGATGCCCCCCTTGCTTGGCTGCTCCCAGAACTCTATAGAAATAAATGGAGCATGCTGGGAGTCGTAGTTTCACCACAGCTGGAGTGCCAAGGTTAGCCATCACTGGACTGTAGGGGGTTAGTATGTTATTATTTTTTTTTCTTCTAATTTAGGTTCAATTTGTATATGCCAAAAACTGTACAAAAAATTGTCCTGGTTACCAGAGGTGCCAAATGTCATCATGGCAGGGAAGGGGTTAAAGCACGGTAAGACAGATAGGAAAATGGTTTTCTCACATTAATCGCTAGCTAGGGAATGCCGTCAAGAGGAACCTAGAACATGGGAGCTAATATGGCTGACGGGAAGTAACTTCTTGTGTAATACAGTATAGACAGGAAACGTCTACATCTGAAAAACAACACCATTTACCAAATGTAAGGATTTATAAGAACTGCCACAATTTATTTTTTGGGCTGGAAATATACTTTAATCAGTTTAACTACTCTTACAAGTTGAAATGCACGTCTTTGAAAAATCCAACAGCAGGTGATGAGCTAAAATACATTTTAATGTGCAAATAGCCAAATTTTTCAGTAACAACCATAGTAAGATAATTAATTTACTGCTTGGCCGCAGAGCCGCAGTATCACAGGCACAAGTCATCTTTGAGAACACAAGTTCATTGCACAGCTGTACTATCAATAGGAAAATCACCATCATTAAAGGGAATTATATTGCAGGGCGATAGAAATGCCTGTCATGTCTCCAGTTAAAATGCTTCTGATATGGCGACAATCAATATCTACTGTGAGCTACAAATTATTGAGAGCACTTGCAAGTGTATGTATAGTGTTCAGCCCTGAGGTTCACATAAGTATGAAGGCTGTGTGAAAAACCCTTAAAGGCTACACAAATGTTTGTGCATGAAAAATTAATTGTGGCGAAACCAACCTCGCCACTGGGTTTTGGAGAGGCCTGTTTACCAGCCTCTTGCCTCAGGATTGCGGCCCTTTAAGATACTTTTACTAACTTTTAAACCCCTGAACCTATTCAAGTGAATTTTGGATAGGTTTGTCCCCAAGTTATACTGGTTAAATTGATATAAGTTATATGTATGTACAATGTAAACTCACAAAGTTGTAACAATTTATAAGAAGTGTAACTTTTCAGCGTAGGAGATAGCTGAGTAGATACAGAAATTGACTCAATTATCTCCTAGACTATAGGGGAGGAAAATGCTAGGTGTGTTTCTATTTTCCCATTATGCCATTGTCCCATTGTGTCCGATTGGTTGCTGTACGTACATTGTATGTGTTGTAATATATTGATTGGTTGTATTTCAAAACCCTGTGGGCAGTACTATGTTTGTGGATTGTGAATAAAAGAGGCTGTACGTGCAAGTACAGTGAGAGGCTGCTTTTATACCTTCATGAAGTTTTGGGGAACCTCTCTGGATGTAGGAGAGGCTCCCCCACTGGAAGCTGAAGCCCGGTCTTGGGTCCAGCGTGGGTGGAGGACAGTGAGACCCCAACCAAGCTGCGGCGGTTCGTGGGGTCTGCAGTGTGTACGGTGTCAGGTGGAGTGCTTGGAGTCCTCGGAAAGCACTAGGAGCATCTATCGACTGAGGTACCCGGTCGGGGTGCTAGGCGTTCCGTTACAATAATAAACGCATATCTGACAAAAATGCAGCACAAAATAAAATTGCACTCATTTGTGTTTTGGATTCAGCGTAATTTTGCACGCACTCAGCAATGCTGGTACCTGGTTTTCAAGCACTTGTCTCTTCTCAGTTCAGGCTCTGTGGGCGTTCCCTCAGTTCTGGTCACATGGTCTCTTCACTGCCGGTTCTTTCCACATGCACAAGCTCTGCTCCCCCTCCCTTCTCTGTGTTTGCAAAACCCCTTCCACACAGATTTACACAACAGTAGTTATAATGCCCCTCAGCAGTGCCCCCAGTGTATATTGTGGCCCCCTGTAGGGCCCTCAGTAGATATAACGGCCCCATGAAGTGCTGTCTGTATATATACATCCCCCATGTAGGGCCCTCCATAGTTTTAATGCCCCTATGTAGTGCTGTCACCTTACTGCCATTCTTGCTGCCTATTACTAGCGCTGTAAGTGAGGCACTGCTTACTTATAATACCCCCATATAGCAGCGCTAGTAATAGGCAGCAGGCATGGCAGTAAGGTGAATGTTGAATGAAGAGCTGTCTATGCTGTTACACACTGCTCGGAGGAGAGGAATTTTTAAAGGGAATGTGTCATCAGAAAATGATCTGCTGTTTAAATCACTTTATGTTCAACATATTTAAAAATAATTTTTGATATAATTCTTTATTTTCCATGTCACTTTTTATATTTAAACTAAAACAAAAAATCCTGCAGTTTTGCTTTGGCTACTATGTCTAATAATTGGCGCCACTTCATGGTCTGTACAGATGACTTTACTGCAGTTAACTCATTCTAAGGGCTCATTTACACGGCCGTTACCCCTCCGTTGCCATATTGCGGCCCGCATACGGTGGGTCCTTAATACACGGGGCACCGGCAATGTGCATTCCGCATCACGGATGCGGACCCATTCGCTTGAATAGGTCCACAAATCCAGAGATGCAGTGTGGAACGGAAACTTGCACTTTTTGCGGAACGGACGGATCACGGACCCCATTCAAGTGAATGGGTCCGCGTGCCGCATGCGGCTGGCCCGCGGTCAGTATCCGTGCATTGTCAGGACCGCAATTTGCAGTCTACAGCATGTGCACGGAGTCCTTACATTCGTAATCCTGCCTGTAATGATATCACCTCTGTGTATAGATAACACAAGATCCACCATTCACAATAGGTGATTGTCAAATCTTATCTATTCTTTCCTTGTACAGAAAGCATGCCCAGAAAACTGTCCCATAGAAGTCAATAGGGTCCCCTCCAGACCATTGTTTCTATGGCTCATGGGGTTGCTGTAAAGCAATTTTTTTTATGCTTTTTAAATGCGGTTAAGAACAGCTCAGGCATAATAATGTTCAGGAAAAAGAGTAAAAAAAAATTACAATTATAAAATAAAAAAAGGAGATGTGTTACTATCTGGTTTTAACTGGCAAATAAATCATTAGATCATTTTTGGTGACACATTGACTTTAAGAAGTTTGTAAGACATTGCTAGTTGGTTAATCTCATCAACGTGTCCAAATTCTGAAAATGTGTAGGTTTTAAACACTGGGGGGGAATTAATGCTTTTATATACTAAAGTCACAAATTTATGTTGAAGCAGCAATCCCAGCTGACATACGCAGATTTCTGTTTCTGACACAAAGGTCTCCTAAGATGTGTCCTGAGATTATTAAGAGCCGTGAGCCTCTTAATAACTTATTTTTTTATTTATTAAGACTGGCATAAGAAACACTGCATGATAAATCCCCCCCCCCCCCCCCAATCATTGTGTCTATGTTTGAATGTATGTTGGACATTTAGTTACTACTAGTAGTATCAAATATGTTCTATTAACCTTAGGACAAGGAAGTGATTACATCTGTTGGGGTTTACTAATACTACCAAAAATAAGTTTTCCCCCAGGTAGAAGCATGTCCATCAAGCTATTCTTAAGAATGTAACATTTTGTGTAACCAAGGTTTCCTGCAGTCTTTCAGCCTACTTTATCATCCTGACAGTAACACAAAGAACAAATGCACAACCTTTTAGCCCTGTGTCTCTTTAGACTGTAATTTAAAAAGCCTGGGAACTTGTTCCTCTCCATTATAAACAATAAAAGAACTTCAGTGAAATGAAGCACGCGTTCTCCGATTTGGAGTTTCTCAGGCAAAGGCTCTTTATGTTGTTTAAACATGTTTCCTCCCGAGGTTCGACCACCTTGCAGTAGCTTTTTGATTTATTTATAACTTTCCCTTTGTAAATGGACATTGTCCTATAAGGAGGAAGAAAAGATGTTCGGATATAACATTCCTGAAGGGTGTTGATGCTACTCCCGTTCACATGTACACACACCTCAGCGCTATTGGTTTGGATATTATTGTGAACACGATAACCTCGACTTGATTTATGCACTATTTTTATGGCACTTAAAGGAGTTATCCTTTGTAAAATTATTGGCTTATCCGCAGGGTGGGCCATTAATAATAAATCATAGAGGTCCTACTCTCAACCACAGCTCTCGAGCCACAGCTAATGGCAGTGGGGCCAAGAGTCTGACCCCACAATCTAATATCCATGGCCTATCCTATGTATAGGCCATCAATTTTACAAATCTAATAACTCTTTTAACTGTAATGTCTTAATAGGCAGTTATTAGATTTTCTGCAGCTAGCATACAGGGTTGTACTGAAGGATACAGAAGGTATACTGACGGATACAGCTTACCATAGAGATTAGATTGGGGTTTTTCCGTCTAGCAGCCTTCTTCTATCAATAAACCTTCACTAAAGCCTGTGTAAAATACATTAAACACAGAACATTGAGGTAGTCTCATAATGACCCTCTGAGGATGTATGGGGTTCATTGAAGGATTTCCCAGCTCGGCATCCCCCTCTGTTAGCCATAACCTGCAATGGTTATCAAAGAGCGGCTCTGATGGACCTGGTCTGTTGATGTGTAACAACCACCATGTGTAACATTTGTGATGCTGCAACTTTTTCTGTCAATGTTAATAGTTTATTACTGTGAGTTTCAGAAAGGTTCATTACCTGTACCTATAGAAAATCTTGTCTGTTGTCAATGAAACAATTGCCCAACAGATATCTGTTGTCTACAGCCATCTTTCTGCCCTTTTTGTGGAAACTGTAATTAATTTGTGATAACAATTTTGGGGGTAGAGTGTACCTCAAGAATGGCACTCGTTTACCAATTAATATCTCTGGGTATTATTTGTTGGGACCTGGTCAGCTGACAGCTCCTTTTGACATCCATTACATTTCTTTCTAAAGTGGGTGTACTGTATGCTTTGGATAGAACATAAGCATAACCCTCTCAGGCTTTTTGTTGTCCAGAACGGTGTCATGGTGGCTGCTTCGTCCCTGATGCCCTTCTGTCATCCAGGGTGGACATGGGCACCACATTGCTCACCATGCCACTGCCTGGCAGCCGAGCATTGCTGATTTTTCTCTGCCTTTCAGAAGCAGGGCTGGCCTCTGGAGTTTTGTATCCCTCATTGGTGGCCGCAGCCTGCATCTGGCTACTAGACCTATTTACCTGACCTGCAGGTTGCATACACTCCCCCGATCTTCAAGGACCACTGCACCTTTACTCCATTCTTCGCCTGACAATGGCTAGCCTTTGGGTACTAAAGGCACAATTCCCAAGGAGGAGAGCCTGAGCAATAGGTTACTTTAGCTTGCTAGAGCCTGTAATTGTGCAATTATCTGTTTGTCTGCCTGTGTACCAACTTCTAATTGATTCCTGGATTCTGACTCTTTGCTTCCGGACCTGACATGCCTGTTCTTTGTTCTGACTCTGTGCTGCCTGCCCTTGTCCTTGGATTGAATTTTGGATTTGCATGAACTCTTCCTGTTCTGACTACGGCCTGTCTCTGACCAGGATCTTTGCCTGATTCCTCGGTGCTTCACATTGGTCTCTCTGGCCTCTGTTGGTCAGCAGCCAACAATACTGGGGCTATTCCAATAGGTAGCGGCCTGGTGGCTCTCCTGCAGCGAAGGCCAGATCTCTGTATAGGGATGAAAGGGTGAAAACCAGGATAACACCCTAAAGACTAATCCAAAGTCAAATTAGTCGGTTGTAGATTCATGTGTCAGTTGAATCTACATGGATTTATCTGAATACAACTGATAGGATACAGTTTAGTACCTCCTTAAAGCATCTCATATGCATTCTGCAATTATTGTTTGTTCTCAAGCACTAAGATGATCTAAGGTGATGATGTCTTTCGAACTAAGGCCTTATTCACAGAAATGTATTTTTCATCCGTGTGCCGTCTGTGTGTCCAACAGGCTGCACACAGACAGCACACAGACCCATAGAAGTAATTGCTCCTATTCACACCTCTGTTTGGGTTTGTGCGGAAAACCCCAGAACATGTGCTACTCTGGTCAGTGTTGCTGATGGTCACCAGATCCATGTCGTACGTGAGCATACAGAGCTACTGTCATATTAAAAATTGTCTGTATGCTGCAGCCGCAACATGGATGGTTTTTAATACATTCCTGTGAATAAGGCCTAACAGTGATGATTTGAACACTCCACTTGTAACTTGCACCATGTAATTCACGGATGTGAATAATGCAGATAATTTGAGTTCCATCAGGCAATATCATGATCATTTCAGACAGCCGCCTATTTCTGAGTCTGAGTCTCACTGCTTGTGGACCTAAAAGGAAAGTTGTTCTGATCATTATCTGTCTGCAGAGTGATAGCCATAGAAGATTATAAGTGTTTCTTAAAAAAAATGCTTCTCCCCATCTGACAGCAGTATGCTGGACACTTTTCAGACATCTCTGGGGACCTGTGACATTTAAGAACAACAGTCTACTCAAAATGTCACAGCTCACGCAGAGTTAAACGCTGCTGGAATTCTAAGTGAAGTTGAGAAGTCAATTACCTTTTGCAGTGATACCTTTTTTTTACAGCTGGAAATTTCATGTGAATGTTCCCCTGTTTAAGAATATCATAACATAGAGCTAATGGTACCCTGCACGTATAGTTTCATATAGAGTCTATAGGAACCACTGTGCTGGAAGATAAATTACACAGTCTTATCCATTTAACTTCCAGTAATACATGAAGCAGCTTTCTATAACCCTTAGGGCTCATGCACACGACCGCTGTTGTTTTTGGTCCGTTTTTCACACATCCGTTCCGCATTTGAGTTTTTTTTTCCTCTGATTTAATTCCTCTTACGTTCCATTATTCCACAAAACATATCCGTATTGTTTCCGTATGCGATCCGTTTTTGCGGATTGGAAATGGAAATAGTAACTTATTAATCACCAAACACATGAGCAATATGGATCCACAAAATACAGTATGGATCCACAAAATACTGATGACATACAGAGGTGGTCCGTGGGCATTCTGTATTTGTTGCCTACCTATTGACTTGAATGAGGCCTCGGACCGTGATTGCGGACAATAGGACATGCACTACTTTTTTGTGGACAGAAATACGGAAACGAAACGCACACGGAGTACCTTCCATTGTTTTTGCAGACCTATTGAAGTAAATGGTTCCGTATACGGTCCGCAAAAAAAAAACGGAACGGAAGCAGAAAGATAAAAACGCTTGTGTGTTTTCTCGTGTATGTCTATAAATTGTAAGAAAATAGATTCTCATAGGTATAAGACATATACTGCATGATATAAAGAACACAGGAAGGAAATATGTTTTGTATAGGACCCTTTAAGAGGCATTCCATTTAGCTCCGTCCTAATACATGTCCATGGGGCAAAATAATGGATCCGTTATGCATGATGGAACAAATAGTCCTGTCAACTATAACGGAACCTATAACGGGATTCCGTAACGCCAATTCGAACCCGCCCTTATCTAATGCAATGTATTAGTACATGTGTCTGTAACATGCTGCTATAAGGTGTCTTGTGTGCCATGGATTACATCCTTATAAATCATGTTAGGGTGCGGTTGTTGAAGACATAAAAGTGGATTCAAAAAGTGGAGAAGTATCTGTCCTAATACTTTCTCTTCTTTCATGATCCACTCCTGATTTTGGCTTCAAAAACGGCATCCAAAACCTGAACCTTTAGATAAACTATTTCAGGACATAGCTGATATCTTTTTGAGGGTTTATTTCTCTCATTTCTCCATGGAACACTTTGCTCTTCATGTGGTTTTTAAACACCTTAA
Source organism: Bufo gargarizans (assembly GCF_014858855.1). Classification (NCBI taxonomy): domain Eukaryota; kingdom Metazoa; phylum Chordata; class Amphibia; order Anura; family Bufonidae; genus Bufo; species Bufo gargarizans. Next base: position 491,026,159 of record NC_058080.1, on the reverse strand, counting down.
ACACAGATGTGCAGGCAGGAAAGCATGAAGTCATTGTTCTATATACACAGTGGGATAAATCACAGTAACAATGGGAAATTAACACTTATTAAGTGGATAAAACTTGAATTTGAAAAGCAGTAGCTCAGGCATTAGGCTAGTTTCACACTAGCGTTCAGAGATCCAGGAGACTGTTCCCTGCCGGAGCTCCCTGGTCCTGCATTGCCAGATGCTACCCGAATGCCGACTATAATAGGGACCGGCGGAGATCCGTCGCAAATATGCTGAGAATCGGCCACATTGAAATTGCTCTCTGAACGCAAGTATTAAACTAGCCTTACTGTTGCTTCAGTAGAGAAACTACAGAAAGGTAACTCACATGCTGTATGTAGAAGTATTTGTATGGTCTGAACAAGTATGTGGAAATTCTGCCTGCACCACTTTGTTTTAACCTTTTCAAATTAGCCATGGTGGTAAAGAACATGCAACCAAACTGGCGTGTGTGGACCCAGAGTTAGGCCTCATGCACAAGACAGTATTTTTTCACGGTCCGCAAAACGGGGTTCTGTTGTTCCGTGTCCGTTTTTGTTTCTGTGTGTCTTCCTTGATTTTTGGAGGATCACCAGACATGAAAGAAATAGAAAAAAAAATCGAAGTCAAGTTTGCCTTGCAAATGATAGCAAAAAAAACAGACACGGATCACGGACGCGGATGACAATATTGTGTGCCTCCGTGTTTTTTTCACGTACCCATTGACTTGAATGGGTCCGCAAACCATTGTCCTTGAAAGAAATAGGACAGGTCCTATTTTTTTCACGGACTGGAAACACGGATCACGGACACGGATGACAAACGGTGCATTTTCCGAATTTTCCATGGACCCATTGAAAGTCAATGGGTCCACAGAAAATCGCGGAAAACGGAACAACGGACATGGGACACAACAACGGTCGTGTGCATGAGGCCTTAGGCTGTAAATTTCTGTGAATGTCAGTGGCTCACCTGCATGCACAACCGTGATATGGTGCTCACTCCAGGGGCAACACCCCAAGCCCCAAAGAATAGACAAAAGTGATAAGAATTAAAAGTTGGAGGGCACTCAATTACCAGGAGATTGAATGGAGATTAGCACTTTCATTCTAATAAAAACCTTATTTATTGATATATAATCAAATATAATAAATAAATATAATAAAAAGAAAATAATATATAAAAAAATAGCAAGAGCAATAGATACTGCGTGTTCTTGGCAAAACACCAGTCTGTAGTCTATAATGGTACCAGTGCTCTGCTGCAGGAAGAATCCTTGTGTGGAACCTTGTATGGAAGGTCTGTGTGGATACCAGCACTCACTCCTTGTATCAGGTGTAATTTGTTGTTTATTAAGCGATGCCCCCCACCCAGAGCGTCACCCCAACAGCGTCCACAGACGGTTGTAACAATCAATCATATTGTATGATACAGATAAAGCAAAAATATATGCATATATTTGATTAAAAAAGTGGTGCATAAATAGTGAAGAAATAGAGTGATGAAAATTATATTAAATAAATGAAAAATACAAATTAAAAATAAAGATAAAAAATGCAGATTGATTATTAATATAAGTATAGTGCAAATTTGTGAATTGAAGATCGCTGCAAAAGAAGAGATATGTCTAATCCAGATTCTTCCCAATGATCACATTGATAACCAGTCCCGCTATATTGCAGTATGATGATTCTGCCTGGATGTCAGTATCCTGCAGGGTACAGTAAATTGAAATTTAAAGTGTCCTCTTATAGTCCATTGCATCAATCACCCTCATTGGGATTAAACCAACAGCGCTAAGTTCACTGTATTATGAGGGATACAGATATCGGAGGTGTATATGTATATGTACACACTCTCCAAACACCTCTGCAGTCCCCCGTAGATTACCGCTGTTCTATCACTGCGGTGTTATAAATAACCCCATACTTGGTGTAATCACTAATCGGCATATATTATCCCTTGAGGTATTGAATTTGTAAATCTGTAAATTTGCCACAAGGGCTACGTGACCCTCCTGTGGACTTGGTGGGATGCTGCCGCCTTGCGTGTATCCTGCGATGCTTGCGATGGTGAGCGTTCCAGTCGGCGTCCCTCGTGGTGTCCCACGTGTGCTGGGATCACGTTCTCTTTTCTGTAGCGCTTTCTCTAATTCAGGGATACTTGTTCTCAATTATAGTCTGGTAGCTACCCTAATATATTTCACTGTTTCAGATTAGCAGTCAGTCCATCTGATGTGTACCGGCTTGGGTTCATATACTGTCTTTTAACACCAACCGCGTTTCGGGACTACGGTCCCTTCCCAGAGTCAGGTTGTGTTGGCATGTTGTCATATTAGTTTTGTGCATTATGAATATAGTCAGTTTAATGTTTCTGTTATATTTAGCAGTTTTCTATCCTTCCACTTTGCAAATGAAAGTTTACAGGTTTTTCTCTACTTTAGGCATGGGACTCGCTGTGCTGGAGAAGTTGCTGCTACCGCAAACAATTCTCACTGTACGGTCGGAATAGCTTTCAACGCTAGGATTGGAGGTGTGTGGCAGTTTTATTTCTTATTATCATTGTTTTATATTATTATTGTTATTATTATTACCACATGCAAGACTACATGGGACGTTCCTAACCGTTTGGAGTTTATAACATATCCAGTCATCCAAGCCATCATGATAAAGCAGCTGTCCAACATGAACAAAGTTGTATTCTCATCTGGGAGATTTATGGCATATCCACAGGATGTGCCATAAATGTCCCATAGGTGAGGGTCCCATCTATGGGACCTGCTTCTATCTCAAGAACATGGTGAAAAGGTGACCACACATGGGCAGTTGTCTTCAATAACTTAGTAGCATTTCTGAAAATAGCAAGCACTCTGACATTGCTATTTTTTTGAAGTGCTATTAAAGTGAGTAGACATGCATGGCCATTTCTTCGTTCCCATCCAGGCATGACAGGATCCTATTCTTGATATAGGAGCGGTTACCCCTTTAAAAATAAAAGGCTAGCTAGACAGTGGTTTAAAAAAAACAACTCTCATTTTTTCACAATCTCACCATTTCCGGTCCCCACTTGACCAGAAGTAAACACTGGCAGCCAATCAATGGCCTTAGCAGTGGCGTACACATGAACGGCATGTGACCACTGAGTGGGCACAGAGCATCATCACACCTGGTTAGTCGTGGTGCTGGAACTCCAAGGCTATCAAAACTGCTACCTTTTGTTTTTTAAATGCTGTCCAGGTGGCCTCTCATTTTTAATTTGTTGGATTTCTGTAGATCCAGACCTGGTTAGGTATTCCCAACTATTTATTGGTTGAGTGATTTGTGTATTTTATAAGTGTCCTAAATGGATGGTTTACACATGGTATGTATATTGTATTTGCCTATAAATACATTAGAATTTCTCCTCCATCATAGTAACAGAAAGACAAAATGATGGCAATGCAATGTCAGATGATGGACAACGTCAATGCCTGATGAGCCCCACTGACTATAATGAGTCCTGTTGAGTATTTGTCATGGTGTTCATCATTTTACCAGAAAAATTAAGGCAGTATGCCACGCTTTTTTTTTTCTGCCAAACTGGTGCAAATCTGCTAAGGAGGCTTTTACTGGAACCTCCAAAGCAGATGTGAACCTAGCGTAAGATGTATGTCTTTTACCAGCACTCTCTGAAAATTGTACAGTAGATTATATTTCACAGAATGTAATATCATCAGGGAATTTATACAATTTCTTTGGTTATCTCCAGGAGTGCGCATGTTGGATGGAGATGTAACAGATATGGTGGAAGCCAAATCCCTCAGTCTAAACCCCCAACACGTACATATCTACAGTGCAAGCTGGGGTCCCGACGATGATGGCAAAACTGTGGATGGACCAGCATCTCTTGCCCGTGATGCCTTTGAGAATGGCATCAGAACAGTAAGTGTGCATAGAGGTAGGACCCTAAGGCTATGTTTTACTACAATCAATAAGAATGTAAAATGCTAGATAGACAACTATGCAGAATGTAGAAAAAAGCTGCAGTATTCCTACAGCAGTTACAGGAAACCTGAAGCTGCTTGGTGTAATGTGAAGACAGATATTAGCATGTACAATATTCTGCCCTGTCTTCCAGATGTCCTGTCATCAGTTGTCAATAACAGGAGCAAACAAAGGGTTTTTCTACATGTGCACAGAAAAACGTGCATAATTTATAAAGGAGAACAGTGTAATGTTGCCAGGTATCATGTATACCGCCTGTAACCCTCCCAAAAGTCACTGCACAGGCCACAGAGCATAATGTGCTGCAGTGGAACCTCTCTCTGAGATAACCACCCCTAGATTTGTCTCCTAGAGGGTGGCCATATGCATAATATATGGTGGAACTGAAAATTGTTGCAGGAAATGTGGTCCGGATAAGGGGGCAGACTGGGAACTAGCCCTGGAAAAAATACAAAAAATGGCCCCATTTTGTAGTTGGGTCCAAAGTGATGTAAGGCAGAGCCAGCAATACCATATTGCGGCACTTTATACCACCCCAACAAAGCCAAATACCACAGTCCATCACAAAATACTGCCAGCAGCACAAAATACATTCCCACAAACTTCCATTGGCCGGCTGTGAGGAGGCCTCAGGCAGCCCCCTGGGCATTCGCCCACCGGGAAATTTCCCTGTAAGGTTTATGGCCAATCCACCGCTGGGGGCACTCTTCTCAAAAAGGTGATCTCTTGGAGAGGTTTTGCTGTGTACCTATCAGTAGTTTTGCACTAATATCATGTTTGCCTATAGTATTCAATACAGTGATACAATTCTAATGTTAAAGTCACATCTGATGATTAGGCTGGAATCACACATGGCGTTTTTGGGGCAGAAGTGGGTCCAAGAAGGGAAAGGATAAAGGAAAGACTGAACAACAGCCACAGTGAAAAACACTCACATTGCTCCATAAGAATCCACCTATAGAGTTCAGGATAATACTTATATAAACTGCGGGGGAGGGGGCGTTAAGGGGAGGCACATATGGGAGAAAAAACTCTTATTTTGTGTAATTTTATGTGCATGCTTAAATAGGTTCTCTGTGCTCTACCTAAACTCTGTGTATCAGTTAGGGTGCATTCACATCACCGTTTAGCTTTCCGTTCTTCTGATCCATCAGAAGAAGAGAGAGAGAAAAAAAAGGATCCGGAAAAAAAACGGATTGTGTAGCATCAGTTGTCATCTGCATGTAGTACTTTTGTTTCCCTCTAAAAAAGGATATCAGACGGAAATGGCTCAAACAGATGAAAACTGATGCAATAGGATCAGGTTTTTTTAACGGATCCTGTAAAAAAATGGATCCTATGCATAACTGATGCAACAGGATCTGAAGTGCGCATGCTGCGGTTTGCTCTCTGGTATGAGAACGGATCGGAATGCATTTTGGAGCACTCCGTTCTGTTCAGTACAGTTTTGTCCCTATTGACAATGAATGGGGACAAAACTGAAGTGTTTCTTTCCGGTATTGAGACCCTATGACGGATCTGAATACCGGAAAATAGAAACGCTAGTGTGAAAGTAGCCTAACAGGCTGCGGGCTCTTTCTCTGCAGTCCCAACAGGAAGAAAGCGGAGAACATCTGGTTGGGAAGTAAGCAGAAGAGTCCGCAGCCAGATTAGGAAGAATTACGGAAGGGTAAGTACTGCTGAAACGCTCTCTCTTCCACAGGTTAGCTGATACACAGAATTTAGGTAACGCTTGGAGAACCTCATTAAAATACCTCTGATCTTTGTTCTGATACAGCCATGGTGCAGTACAGAGATCTTCATGTACTAAATGAATCCTTTTCTTTTCAGTAGCCAATGATATATTATATTTTTGTGATACTTACAGTCTGTGTCCAAGGTTGACAAAATAGAAAAAAGGAACCGCAAAAAAAAGTACCATCAATTGTCAGCCTCCTGAGCTGAGACACAGTGGGGGAGGTTCCTGCTTTGTCCATTCTGACCAAAGACAACAGAAAACACATCTGCCATGAGTGTGTGTGAACACATAGGGCTCTCTATGGGAGATTGCCAAGTGTTAGTGGCACTGGTATTATCCCTCATTAAGGTCTGATGATGCAGAATTGATAGTGACAGATTATGGTCATCCTGACGTAAAGGTCAAAATAGCATGAATGTCCTTTACTGTGAGGGGCTAGAAGATTTTGGCCTGTGGTGCATACAGAAGGAAATGACCCATAATGCCACTTATGTGTTTGCAATCATAGGCTTTTGTTAGAGGGGATGAAAAGGATAGTAGGTGTAATAGTCCAAGCTTTGACCTCTGGGTTCTTTTTAAGGTATCTCATGTTTAGAGTATTGTACATAAACATGTGTTTGGGAATTTATAAACTCCATTTCTATACACACTGAACAAAAATATTAATGCAACACTTTCGGTTTTGCTCCCATTTTGCATGAACTGAACACAAAAATCTGAAACATTTTCTACATACACAAAAGACCCATTACTCTCAAATATTGTTCACAAGTACTCACTAACACAGATTAAGGGTCCATTCACACGTCCGTTGTTTCTTTCCTGATCTGTTCTGTTTTTTGCGGAACAGATCTGGACCAGTTCTGTACCCATTCATTTTCAATGGGTCCTGAAAAAAATCGGACATTGTGCTGTCCGATTTTTTTCAGGACCCATTGAAAATGAATGGGTACGCAACTGGTCCAGATCTGTTCCGCAAAAAACAGAACAGATCAGGAAAGAAACAACGGACGTGTGAATGGACCCTTAATCTGTGTTAGTGAGCACTTCTCCTTTGCCGAGATAATCCATCCCACCTCACAGGTGTGGCATATCAAGGTGCTGATTAGACAGTATGAACATTGCACAGGTGTGCCTTAGACTGTCCACAATAAAAGGCCACTCTGAAATGTGCGCAGTTTTGCCTTACTGGGGGAAGGGGGGGGGGGATTAGAAAACCAGTCAGTATCTTGTGTAGCCACCATTTGCCTCACGCAGTGAAACACATCTCCGTCGCATAGAGTTGATCAGGTTGTTGATTGTGGCCTGTGGAATGTTGGTCCACTCCTCTTCAATAGCTGTGCGAAGTTGCAGAATATTGGCAGGAACTGGAACACGCTGTCGTATTGAGCAAACATGCTCAATGGGTGACATGTCCGGTCAGTATTCTGACCATACAAGAACTGGGATGTTTTCAGCTTCCAGGGATTGTGTACCAGATCCTTGCAATATGGGGCCGTGCATTATCATGCTGCAACATGAGGTGATGGTTGTGGATGAATGGCACAACAATGGGCCTCAGGATCTCGTCATGGTATCTCTGTGCATTCAAAATGCAGTCAATAAAATGCACCTGTGTTCATTATCCATAACATACGCCTGCCCATACCATAACCCCACCGCCACCATGGGCCACTCGATCCACAACTTTGATGTCAGCAAACCGCTCACCCACACATGCTGTCTGCCATCTGCCCTGAACAGTGAAAACCGGGACTCATCCGTGAACAGAGCACCTCTCCAACGTGCCAGACGCCATCAAATGTGAGCATTTGCCCACTCGGTTACGACAACGAACTGCAGTCAGGCCCAGACCCCGATGAGGACGACGAGCATGCAGATGAGCTTCCCTGAGACGGTTTCTGACAGTTTGTGCAGAAATTCTTTGGTTATGCAAACTGATTGTTGCTGGAGCTGTCCGGGTGGCTGGTCTCATGGAGGTCAACATGCTGGATGTAGAGGTTCTGGGCTGGTGTGGTTACACGTGGTCTGCGATTGGATGTACTGCCAAATTCTCTGAAACGCCTTTGGAGACTGCTTATGGTAGAGAAATGAACATTTATTGCACGGCAACAGCTCTGCTAGACATTCCTGCAGTCAGCATGCCAATTGCACGCCCCTCAAACGTTGCGAAATCTGTGGCATTGTGCTGTGTGATCAAACTGCACATTTCAGAGTGGACTTTTATTGTGGACAGTCTAAGGCACATCTGTGCAATATTCATGCTGTCTAATCAGCACCCTGATATGCCACACCTGTGAGGTGGGAAGGATTATCTCGGCAAAAGAGAAGCGCTCACTAACACAGATTTACACAGATTTGTGACCAATATTTGAGAGTAATGGGTCTTTTGTGTATGTAGAAAATGTTTCACATCTTTGAGTTCAGCTCATGCAAAGTGGGAGCAAAACCGATAGTGCTGCGTTTATATTTTTGTTCAGTGTAGGTTATTCCTGTATATGTACAGCACAGGTATATTATTTTTTTGTCTCTTTTGAATAGTTGGAATGTTTCAAATCAGTTCTGTTCATTTGTATATCCCTTCAGTTAGTGCAAGGTTCTGATGAGACAGGGTGTTGGGAGAAATGACTATGCCTCAGGACTCTAGTATATTTTATAGTATATCCTTACTAGCTCTATATCTGGATGATCAGTGCAGCTGTGTTTTTTTTTAAATACATTTCTGAAAAACATATGTTCCTTTCTCCCCACAGAAGTCAATGGAGTATGACATTTATAAATGTATTTGTATCCATAGAGTGTAAATAAAAAATATGTATAGTAATACAGTTACGCATACATATAGAAAAACCCTAATACAACATGGAGCTTGGAAACTCAAAAGACAAATTAATACAGAGCCACATATTGTACAGACAAAATGATCCAAACAATTGTTCATAATTAGCTTACTGTTTCCTGCTTTTCATTAAACGTTTCTTAATCTTCTGGGGGGTTTTGTTAGGCCACCCCTCATGGCTGGACCTGTGGAGAGAAGCATACTTACCTGCTCCCCACCGCTGGGTCCTGGCTCGATTGCTCCCCCAAAGCTGCTTCAGTGTGCGGGTTCTCCGCTGTCAACATCTAGTTTGACGTCGCTGCAGGCAATAACTGGCCACAGTGGTGACCTTCCTCCCTTGCATCACGGCAATTGGTCCCGTGATGCAAGGGGCTGCCGAAAGACCCCCAGGAAAAGCTTGTATGAATATGGATTTACAGTTGGTTCACAGGTTAAGTGCAGCATTGTCAAAAGAACGATTAATTACATTTATACCTTACATTATCAAACATATTATACTTCAGATGCTTTAAACATTATTTTAGAAAGCATCTTCAAATAATAATAATCTGATGATAAAACAGTGCACAGTGGAGTAAAAGAGCAGCTAGCTGGTGCTCGCTTCTCAGAGACCTGCAAAGTCCCAAAATGTAGAACCAGGAAAGAATATTGAAGAAACACTAAGCTTAAAGGGTTGTCTCACTTCAGCAAATAGCATTTATTATCTAGAGGACGTTAATACAAGGCACTTACTAATGTATTGTTACTATCTATATTGCTTCTTTGCAGGCTGGATTCATTTTTCCATTACATTATACACTGCTCGTCTCCATGGTTAAGACCACCCTGCAATTCATCAGTGGTGGTCATGCTTGCACACTATAGGAAAAAGCACCAGCCTCTGTGGTGGCCGGTGCACATAGATTAGTGCTTTTTCCTATAGTGTGCAAGCACGGCCACCGCTGATGGATTGCAGGGTGGTTGTAACCATGGAAATGAGAAGTGTATAATGTGATGGAAAAATTAATCCATCCAGCAAAGGAAGCAACATGGACAATCACAGTACATTAGTAAGTGCCTTGTGATACCTTCCTACATAATAAATGATATTTGCTGGAGTGAAACAACCCCTTTGACTTGTACTAAGTTACAATCTCCTGTCATAAATGTAATGACTATCCCAGTATGTTTGAATGAATAACAATAATAATAGCAGATGTGTTTCCTATTTATAAGTGGAAGTTATGGTCTGCAGAATTGGACCGCTGCACCTTTATCTACCGTATTTGGCATACAAATGGGTGAAACATTGGAAGGCTCAGACCTTATCATGCAGTCATATGTAGGGCAAAGTCTGAAAATCTGTGCCCCTGTAACCAGTCATGACGAGGCTTACATCACTAATAGACTGAGTTGGTCCATTGCTAAAGATCATTATATAATTACCTTTATAAGAAACAGGATGCTATGTGATTATTCTAGCTGGTAATAACGTGTCACATACCAGTAGAAGTAGTGTGGAAATCAGTTAACCTTCATTTAAACCTTTATAATGGAGAGATAAATGTTAATCATTTGCTAAATCTTAAATTTTCAAGTGCAGTCAGGGCTGACCTACAATGGATAGTGCCCTGTGCCTTATGCTTAGTTCCGATGCAGTAGATAGAGGTCACCATGGGCACTCTGACCAGACTGCGTCTACACAGCCCCAAATGCAGCTCCATAAGTTTTGATGCATGTTGTGTTCTAACACCTTTCTGCCATAGACAGCATTAACTTTTTCAGCAATATGTATCTTTTCTGTAGGATTGTTCCTGACAGGTTTGCCTTTCATCTCCACATGCATCACTGAGCCTTGGGGCAGATGTTACTGGTTCATTGGTTGTTCTTTCTTGGATTACCTTTGTCGGGTGCTAAGCACTGCATATTAGGAACAACCCACAAGACCTGCCATTTGGAAATGTTCTGACCCACTCTTCTACCCTTCACAATTTGGCCCTTGTTAAAATCTCTCAGATCCTAACCTATCCTAAGGATAGTTCACTAATTTTACAAAGCTGGATAACTTGCCTGCTCACTCAGTGATCTAGGTTCTCACTGAGGAGATAAGAGAATGTAATGTACTTCTTAGCTTATAACAAAAAAGTCAATACCCATATATCTGAGAGTTGTTTCCTGTAAGCGTATACACCAATCAGCTGTAACATTAAACAGATGAAGTGCATAACATTATCTAATGGCAGTAGCACCTATCAAGAGAGAGAGATATTAGGCATCGAGTGACCTGTCAGTTCTGAAAGCGGATGCGTTGGAAGAAGGAAAAAATGGCAAGTATAAGGATTTAATAGGTTTTCACATGAGCCAAACTGTGATGGGTAGACGACAGGGTCTGGGCATCTCCAAAATGACAGGTCTTGTTAGGGGTTCATGGTATGCAGTAGCTGGTACCTAAAAGTGGTCCAAGAAAAGAGAACCAGTGATAGTGTCATGGACCCACCCCGAGATCTATTGATGCGCGTGGGGAGTAAAAACTAGCTAGTCTGGTCCAGGTCACAGAAGAACTACTCCAGCACACATTTTTGGTTATGATAGAAAGGCGTCAGAACACAATGCATTGCAGCTTATGGTCCTATGTACCCGATCAGAGTACCCATAGTCACTCCTGCCCACTGCATCAGAACATCCCAATGGATCAATAGAAGAAGGTGGTCTGGTCAGATGAATCACAGGGGTGCATGTGTGTCTCTTAGCTGTGGTAGAAATGGCATCAGGATGCACTACAGAAAGAGGTCAAGCCAGCTGAGGTGGTGTGATGTTAAGGACAATGTTCTGTTGGGAAACCTTGGGTCCTGCATTCATGTTGATGTGATTTTTGATATGTACCACCTACATAAAAATTGTTGCAGACCAAGTATACCCCTTGAAGACAGTAATATTCTGGAATAGCAGTGCCCTCCTTTAGCAGAACGGTGCACCAGTGGCGTAGCGTTAGTTGCCAGCACCCGAGGCAAGCCAAAAATGGTGCACCCCTTCCCAAGCCTGTGGGCACACCCCTTTTAACAGATAATGTAGTAGATCACTTGCAGTCCTACGTAAATTCACAGATAACACAGTGATAACTCTGAGTACAGATAATGTAGTAGATAGGTGTGAGGCCGCCGAATTCAGAACACACGCAGTGTGACCTGAAGTCTAGGGCCAGTCTGCGGCAGTGTGGACCAAATTCTCAATCTCTTCCCCCCAACCCTACCATAAAACAGATATTTGGGTGGACATTACAGACATTGCTATTAAATATGCATACCCGACGCATAAGGCCACAGTGAGGTAATTGTGACCTCCTGCGTCTCTCTACTGCCTCATAGGTTTCAGGCCTAGTGGCCAGAAGCCTATGAGGCATAACGGAGGAGACGGGAGCCAGAGGCTTCCTTGGCCCTCATTGAAATGCTTGCTGCCTGGCGCTCCTGCAATTTGGCACCCGGGTCAACCCCCCCCCCTCCCTACGCTACGCCACTGCAGTGTATAATGTGATGGAGAAATGAATCCAGACAGCAAAGGAAGCAACATGGACAATCACAGTACATTAGTAAGTGCCTTGTATTAACTTTCTGTACATGATAAATGCCACTTACTGAAGTCAGACAATTTCTTTAATATTATGTATCTTAACATCAGTACACAAAGCATTAAAAAAAATAAAAATCTCAGTCAATACATGTAAAGACCAATTATTTAATTATTTGTTTCCTATTTCTTTTATTCCACCAACATATTCCATAGTGCTGTAGCAGAGAATGCCATCACTTTATGGGGCTCACAATCCAAATTCCCCTGGGACTGCACATTACCAATGTGTATGACTGAGCTACCATGCTACCCAATATTCCAACCACCCCTCCTTGAAATGAAGAAAAAATAATATTAACACACATGAGTAAAATGTAAAAAAGTATGGGGCCCATTTATTAAGACTGGCATTTTAGATGCCGGTCTTAATAAAGGCCCTGCACTGGCGGAGGATCCTCCAAAGTTATGAAGAGGCGCAGACGTGAGCGGGGAGAAGTGACAGATAGCGTCACAATGGTTAACGGCTAATATAGGCGTATTTCAGTATGATAAATGACCAACTATTTACTTGAGCAGTCTTCATCTGTCAAATTGCTAACACTTGTATTCATACTGAGTAGCCACCAGTATCACCACTGTCATCAACATGGCTGCTGTTACAGCTCTCTGGTTCTTGCCTAGTGTCCTGAATGGGGAATCTGCCGAGCTGTGCCTCTGACTCCTAGTGCAGAGGGTGATATAGAGAAGCCTGGCTATACTCCTGTAATAGACTGGTATAGCTGCATGAGCATTTACAACCTTATCGTCTTTTTGGGCTTTTTACTAATATTTACTAATCTAATAGTAGAACCTTTGGTTCAGACTAGCACTATTTGTATACCGTCTTATAATATCACAGCACATTTTCTTCATCATGGCTGAACAAATAGTGAAATCTAATTCTTCAGATGAAGCAGCACTAAGCCAACAACTCTTTCCCCGCTACATGGTGGACTTCATCTAGTTCCCATTGCACCATTGTGTTTAAAGGATTGGATGACTGCCCAATGCATTTTATGGACATTAATGATGAGATGGGCTGCTGCTAGGCCTTTTAGGCATACTCGGCTGGAAACGTCCCCTCCCATCACTGCAGTCCCTTTTCTTCTCTTTGTCTAAAGTAGCTCTGGCTGTCTTATTGCTATTCATTGGGGTATAGCACCAAAAAGAAGTCACTAGTCAAGAGGGAACAGCACAAACATTGTGCTTTGATTACAGACAATTGCATTAGGTTACCTGTTGGCAAACTGCAGAAGGCGGAACACTACCAAGCAAACCTTGGTGTAAATATTAGGGAATTGCACTGCGACCAATTTGTTATGGGATTTTAGCCAGTTGCCCTCAGCCCTGCATGCATACTATTTGAATATCTTGTAACACATTACATTATATTAGGCAATTCTGTAATGTAATATGAAAACTACCGACCAGGGATTCACTTTAAAAGGGTTTTCCGAGATTTTTTATACTGATGACCTATCCTCTGCATAGGTCATCAGTATGTAAATCTCGGGGAAAAAAACTTTAAGCCTTTTGAATAGGGAGGTAACAGTGGAAATCTATGTTAGAAATGTTTAATCTATTATTACCATTTTGTAGATTTCTTTTTATTATTATTTGCTTTTTGCTTTTGTCCCTTTTTAAAGGGTTTTTCTAGGATTATAGTAGGCCATCAATATCAGATTGGTGGGAATCCTACTCTCATCCGCCTGAAGGGGCAGCACTGTGGCTTATTCATTGATTATATTGCTCTGTAAATGTGTGCTGTACATTTATACGGTGCTGTGATGGACACTCCACTTCCGTCCCATTTCACTGAGTAAGATAAAACAATAATACCCAACACTGTGGCCATCAGTCTTGTAATGCCAGATAACCTCTTTAACATCTCATATTAATGCAAGCCAAAAAATATAACTATGGACACATAATTCTTATTGTTTATAGCAGGGTGATTACAGGATAAAATTGTGTGGCATAGATTTCCAACAATAGTGAAAATGTGAAAAATTATTTTATTATGTAATGTTACAAGTTTCCTTATTTTGTACCACTGGGGCGCCTTATTTACAAATAGAGTGTAGCAGTCATGAAGTAGTTAAAAGCCATCTGTCAGCAGATTAGTACCTGATAGATGGGGCCAGATGTTATGATGTTTCCACTGCCTTGTCCTGTCAATCGAGGTGCAGAGGATGCAGCAGTTGCAGACAGAAGAGAGCCTCTAGGAGTAATGGCAACGCCCCCGTTGCTCCTAAAGACTCATTTGTATATATTAAAATTCTATTTTTCTTAACAACAGGTCAGTCAGTTTCATAGGTACAAATCTGCTGACAGATGCTCTTTAAATACAACACTACTATAGGGTATTTATAGAGGTTCTGGAAATTTTGTTTATATCCAGAGGCAAAAAAATATGTCCTGATCATGTCCAGCCAACACCAGTGCATACATGTCTGGGTCTTTCATTAGTAACTTGTGCTCAGAATGGGGAAAAAGGCTAGCTAGGACTGAAAGTGGTGCTGCACTGTTAGCAAATGAATATTATATTTTTGTGTAATGAAAAATGATCTATCTTTCTTATATACTTTCTGTATTAAAGGGGTTTTGTGGGAATAGCTTTTAAGTAATGTCTCCACTATTGAAAGAGTCATACTTACCGTCTCCCTGCCACTCCCATCCTCTGCGCTGACATTCGTGTATCCTTCTTCCAGTCCCCAGCTTGTTTACTTCTGTGCTGGACATGATCACCTGCTCCACTGCAGCTGGTGGCAGCTTTAGCTGTGATGTGTCCACTAGTGGTGGCAGGCTGCTGGCATCACTTAAAGGGGACCTGTTACCACAAAATGCAGTGCAATCTGCAGGCGGCATGTTACAGAACAAGAGGAGCTGAGCAGATTGATATATGGTTTTATGGAAAAAGATTTAGCTTTACTACATATATATACATATATATCTCTACTCTTTTTGAGCTCTGTAACCAAGTGAGCCATCTTATGAATGACTGACTATCTATGTATACACTGTGACACAGTGAGGGGTTGTGTCTGGCAAGGCAGGTATTTTCCTCCCAGCATGTGAGGCTGGGCTGGTTTCCAGCCAGGTGAGGTCAAATACCGGACCGGAGTTTAAGTGCTTTTGGCAGCACCTGGCTGTCCTTAAATAGGCAGCCGGGCTCATCAGAGATGTCTCTGTTTTTGGGATATGAAGTTTTGTGCCGTGCTGGAGGGCTAAGAGCCGCATGCTGGGGAAACAGGCCCCCTAAAGCCTGCTGTGGACTACAGGAGGCAGAACTGCCAAGGTGACTTGTGTTATATGAACTTTCCATTGTATGTGAATTAACACCAAGACTGGAAAGTTCCATGCTGTTTTGTGCAATTGCCTCAAGTGTGAATAAACACTGACGTTTTGAGTTAAGAACTTGTATTTTGCCATTGTACTGCGCCCGCTTACCCCATCTACCGGAGCAAAACCCCACAACACACTTACTCAGAGAATGCTATCAATCACTGATAACACCTCCTTTGTGTACAACTATCAGTGACTGACATATATCTCTGTATATACTCTTACACAGAGAATACTATCAATTACTGATAACACCTCCCATGTGTACAGCTATCAGTAACTGACAGCTATCTATTTATACACACTCATAATCCTATCAATCACTAAAAACACCTCCCCTGTGTGCAACTAACAATGGCTGACATATATCTATGTATACACACTTACACAGAGAATGCAATCAATCTCTGATTACACCTCCCCTGTGTACAGCTATCAGTGACTGACATCTATCTATGTATACTCACTTATACTGGGAATACTATCAATCTCTGATAACATCTTCCCTGTGTACAACTATCAGTGGCTGACAACTATCTATGTATATACACTTACACAGAGAATGCTATCAATCACTGATAACACCTCCTCCATGTACAGCTACCCGTGACCCACAGCTATCTATGTATACACACTTACACAGAGAATGTTATTAATCACTGATAACATCTTCCCTGTGTACAGATATCAGTGACTGACAACTATCTATGATTACTCACTTACACAGAGAATGCAATCAATCTCTGATTACACCTCCCCTGTGTACAGCTATCAGTGACTGACAGCTATCTATGAATACTCACTTATACTGGGAATACTATCAATCTCTGATAACATCTTCCCTGTGTACAACTATCAGTGACTGACAACTATCTATGATTACTCACTTATACAGAGAATGCTACCAATCACTGATAACACCTCCCCCGTGTACAACTATCAGTGACTGACAGCTATCTATGTATACACACTTACACAGAGAATGCTACCAATCACTGATATCACCTACTCCATTTACAGCTATCAGTGACTGACAGCTACCTATGTATACACATTTACACAGAGAATGCTATCAATCACTGATGTCACCTACCCCATTTACAGCTATGAGTGACTGACAGCTATCTATGATTACTCACTTACACAGAGAATGCTATCAATCACTGATAACACCTCCCCCGTGTACAACTATCAGTGACTGACATCTATCTATGTATACACACTTACACAGAGAATGCTGTCAATCACTGATAACACCTCCTCTGTATACAACTATCAGTGACTAACAGCTATCTATGTATACACACTTACACAGAGAATGCTATCAATCACTGATAACACGTCCCTGTGTACTACTATTAGTGACTGACAGCTATGTATGTATAGACACTTACACAGATAATGCTATCAATCACTGATAACACCTCCCCTGTGTACAACTATCAGTGACTGACAGCTATCTATGTATACACACTTACACAGATAATTCTATCAATCACTGATAACACCTCCCCTGTGTACAAATACCAGTAACTGACAGCTATCTATGTATACAGACTTACACAGAGAATGCTGTCAATCACTGATAACACCTCCCCTGTGTACAGATATCAGTGACTGACAGCTATCTATGTATACACACTTACACAGAGAGTGCTATTAATCACACTGCTAACACCTCCTTCATGTACAGATATCAGTGACTGACAGATATCTATGTATACACACTTACACAGAGAATGCTGTCAATCACTAATAACACCTCCTCCGTGTACAACTATCAGTGACTAACAGCTATCTATGTATACACACTTACACAGAGAATGCCATCAATCACTGATAACACGTCCCTGTGTACTACTATTAGTGACTGACAGCTATGTATGTATACACACTTACACAAAGAATGCTATCAATCACTGATAACACCTCCCCTGTGTACAGCTAGCAGTGACAGCTATCTATGTATACACACTTACACAGATAATTCTATCAATCACTGATAACACCTCCCCTGTGTATAAATACCAGTAACTGACAGCTATCTATGTATACACACTTACACAGATAATGCTATCAATCACTGATAACACCTCCCCTGTGCACAACTATCAGTGACTGACACATGGAATGATATCAATCACCGATAACACTGTCTTCATGGAAAACTGAGCTCAGAAAAGACTGAGATATAAATATATTAATTACAAGTTTTACTAAATCTTTCCCCCAAAACTATATATCAATCTGATTATCTACCCCTTTCTCCAAGACATGCTGCCTGCAGATTGCATTGCATTTTTTTGTTGAAAGGTTCCTTTAAAAGTTATTTATTTCCAGGAAATCCCTTTTAATTCATCTCACTTTTTGAGATCTCTGCTTGCTGTAAATCAATGGGAACCTTAATAGTTTATTTTGACAGGACAAAAATGTATCCTGGTCATGTTTTGGACACATATGTCCTTTGGTTGTTTCAGATTTATTTAAGTATTTAGAGCTGTGTTTTGTAACTGAAGTAAACTTACAGTATTATACAAAGATAACAGTAATTTGCTGAACCTAGAGCACCCCTTTAAGAGACTCCCCTTTTTGCCACCACAGTGTTAACTAAAAACTATGAGGCTGCTTTTAGATGACCACCTACCACTGCCGTAAAAAATGGCCTTCAAGAGGGATGGTCTTTTCAAAGAAGAGTCCAATAAGGACATAAACTAGAGAAACTAAAAATCTATTGCAGGTATAGTTGGGGGAGGCCTTCTAAAAGAGGTGGTCTTTTATAGAGGTTTCACTGTATTCACAAATCTTAATTGACGTGGAGAACCTTTTCAAACCTCACCAAATGTCATTGTTGTACCACAGATGTAGTCAGAAACTGTAGACGAGTAATACAGTCATTATCATTGTAGTAGCCTGGTTTTGCAGTAACGATAATGGTTGGCACACGTACACAAAGGCAAAGCTGTGTTTCTCAATTTCAATAATGTGACTCACAATATCACAGTGGTAACCCGTTCTTCATTGGTGATGCCAAGTATTTTCCTTTGCAGTGTTATTAAAAATCAGAAGTCTTGCAATTTTCTTTATTGTTTTAGCCATTTGCTGGCATTTCATCTGCCCAAGCCGAAGTCTGCACATAATACCTTGAAAAATAATTTAAAAAAAATCAATTATTCTCTTATCTTTGGAAATGTGTGTATGAGGATTCAGCCAGTTCAGATGTGTATATCACTGTTACCTGCTTGTACCAGAATAATTACACTACGATATTTCACTCCTCCATATTACTAGACCTCATTATAATTCCATATTTATTTCCAACAGCAGCATCATTTAATTACAGGCATCAATGTAAGGCTCCCTGAATATAGCAGCAAAGTAAGGAGCACATTGTGTGCCATACTGGAGGCTATCTCTTTAATATGAAATCAAATGGAGCATGCCTCCATTTATTTTCTGTCCAATAGATACAGAATCTGTTGGGGAAATCCAGTGTATGAAATCAAAGGCTATAGTAGGGACCCATACACTGTTATGGGTGTCGTACTATGAATGTGCCAACTGCATGAGCCATAGTAGTCATTTACAATGAGCCAAACAAAGTATTCCTTCCAAGAAGTTATATTAGTCCATAAAGACCTGAAAACACGTCTTAGAAATGGATGAATACGGGTTCACTTGTCCTAAAATGACTTGTTATGTTACCAGTGGACACACATTTTTACTGACAACATAATATCTGTTTTAGCTCTTTTCTGGGGTGCTTAAAATTCAGTCCTTGCTGATCCATTCATCTTTTTCTGAACACATGAATTTTATATTTTTCTTCAACACAAAAAGCTTTTATTTCCCTATAAACTGTCTTGGCATTGACTGAATGAGCCAATATAAAAATGCATTGTGTTTTTGCAAACATTATCAATGCATCATTAAAGGTACAGGCATAGATATCGTTATTTTCATTAATTATTGTGCCAGTTAACTAAAATTGACAATGTGACCTGTCATATTCTCCATGTAACAAATATATAGACACTGGCATGAAAAGTGTATGTTTCATCCTGTACTCTTTTAGCAGTACTGCTAACATTTTCTGATCAAAAAGCACTTCAAACTGTAGGGGGTTGCTGCAATGAGCAGCTATCATTATGGAAGATTTGATGCAAATTGTGAGCAAAGGAGCAGAACTTCTGCCAGTGATATTAGTGACTCACAAGGGTTAGAAAAACTAGATCCAAGCTATCAATTGATTGCAAAGACAGTGGAATAGACTGGTTGTTGACCGTTTGTGGGAAAAGATTTATTACAACTGGCAAATTATTTAAACATCTGCTCATTTGGGGCTTCTAAGTCCAGTGAACGGACCCAATATTGACACCCCTCCCTATATGAATGTGTTTACAGAGATAGGTCAGCCCATGGGACTCCTTATGCATCAAATTGGCCAAGGTGTAAATTAATAAATTACTATTTCTACCTAATCTTTTCCCATGAACATATACCTCAGTCTGCTCTACTCATTTTTCTTTAAAACATATAGAATATTTTCCACTTGACAGGTCCCTTTTAAGGTCAATCAACAATAGTGTGAACAACCAAAGAAAAACATAATCAGTGCTTTAATTTTTTTTTGACATAATAAATCATATGGCATTAATTTGTGATATGGCTACAGTGTTTTTTGTCTTTAGTACAGAGCATCATTCTTTTGTTCCCCTCCCCCAAACATACATTTGCTAAAATCTAAGCTGCCGCAACACGGCATTCAAAGTTGGGTGGAGATGACTCCTCTTGCTCTGGGCCTCCTCCATTCTCCCACAGACACAGCACAACACAACAGCAAAAACAGCCGCCAAGGCATGTAGTCTTTTTGCTCCCAAAAAGTTGAGACACTGTGTAAAATGTAAATAAATGTAACTAAAAACAGAAGGCAATGATTTATAAAATCTCATAGACCCATATTTTCTTCACAGTAGATGATAGAACACATGTCAGATGCTCAATGTAAGATATTTCACCATTTCTAGAAAAAAGTAACTCATTTAGAAATTTATGGCAGCAACATATCTCAACAAGACAGGGCCATGTCTACCCTTGTGTAGCATGTCCTCTTTTATTAACATTAGTCTGTGAACATCTGGGAAGTGAGGAGACGAGTTGCTGTTTTAGAAGAGTAGTGTTGTCTCATTCTTGTCTGATTCGGATTCTAGCTGCTCGGATTCTATTTTTTTTATTTATTTTTTATTAGAAAAAAATATTTTTTCAGTTACAAAAACAGACAAAAATGTCATACATTTCAACCTGGAGAAAGCTTCAGACAGATATAATAAGAAGACTATGTTGTCTGATAGACCATTCCATACAGTAAGAAAAGAAAAAGACAAATTATGATTTTACCCCCCCCCCCCCCCCCAAAAAAAAAACGGTGGCGCATGGACCTTTGTTAATATGGAATATCTGAGCCGAATTTACGCTAGAATTCCATTTGTGTGCCAGAAAATTGTCCATGCACTGGAATCTTGTCTGTGCACCTAAAATATGTCTGGTGTGCCAAAAATGTTGTCCATGCACCAAAAAAAGTGTCCATGCCCCAATAAACCTGTCTACTCTAAATTTACACCACCTATAAGCTTGCGTTGTTTCACATTTAGGCCATGTATCTTTTTTCAGTGAGGCCATGCCCCTCTCCTGTGAACCCATACCCCATTGCGGATGAGGCGTTAAAAAATTCTTAGGAAACAGTGTAAATGTGATGCAAAGCAAGCACATCGGTTTTTTGTCACATTTTCAATAGTAAATATACCCCATGGATTTAAGGAAATGTCCATGCAGTGATTTCCAGCAGGGTCGGACTGGCCCACCAGAGTACCAGAGGATGCTCCGGTGGGCCCAAGTTCTGACAACATTGAGTCTTTGCAATTGTATGTTGAGGACAATTTTAATTTTGGTTTGGGTTGAGGACAAATTTAATTTAGGCATAGTTTTTCTTTCCATTGTTTGCTGCCTGCTTCTCTAGCATGCTCTATTTATACCCAGTCATATAAGTTGCTCCTCCAGCTGATTTTTCTAAGTACCATTTATTTTTTTCAGCCTTTTGTTGCCCTGTCCCAACTTTTCAGAGATGCGTTGCTGCCATCAAGTTCTAAATGATTTCCTTTTTTTTCATGAAATGGTAAAATGTCTTGCTTTCAGCATCTGATATGTGTTCTGTGATCTACTGTGAATAAAATATGGGTCTATGAGATTTAAATAATCAAATTCTGCTTTTATTTACATTTTACACACCATCTCAATATTTTTGGAAATTGGTGTTAGTTGGTACATTATTTTTTATGGGGGGGGAGGGGGCAGTGGTGGCTCAAATATGCATTTTCTGCATCATGTGTCCATTTGGATGTTTTTCATCTCAAAATAAGAATGATTTGACTATAGAGCACATTACATTGTACATTTTATTTAATCATTTAAGTTTTGTTTAACGACCTATTGACACCTAAATCTTTCAATGTCATAGGAAAAGAAGGAAAACTTGCCCAAAATTCAGTGCTTACGACCACAATAAATCAATGCACTGAGCCTTTGATCAGCCATTATTGTGTGAATAATAGTAAGACAAACACTACCTTGATTAACCACTATAACCTTGTGTAAATATTTATACCGCCACACGGGACGTGCACCTGGGTCACTAGCGTGCTCTCCAAACACACGCCATGGCCTCAGTCTGCCATTCCAATAAATGGATTTTTGAATGGCTTTAACAAGGCATTTCCCAGAAAGATCAGTACATGGACAAAACATTTCTTCTAGCATAAAGAACAAAGACTCTTACTGCTGAAATTTTTTGAATCATTCCAAGACCTGATGTGCCATATGCTTTGTATTTGAGCCAGCAATGCTTACATCCTCCATGGTCATTTATCTTGTGAAATACAACATGTTGTTAACTTACTAAATATTATTCATTTATTTATCAAGTGAGTTTAACCATATGCCAATTCAAACCCCACATTTTGTGTCAGTACTACAACTAAGTGACTGCATGCTAAAGACTAGAGGTAAAGTGTTTTACCTGATTGACAGAGTCAATGATTCGAAAGTCCATATAGATACTAAGAAAGAATACATTTTACTATGACCCCTAAAAGCAGATTTCAAACTTGCCATTGATTCGATAGATGACCTTCTAATGCAGATTTGCAAAATGATTCACTTAAACATGTTCTCCTCTGTCCCGAGGAGCAGTGTAGTGCAGTAAAACTGTACCAGTCCATTAATGTTATCGATTCTTCCTTCCCCAGTACTAAAAGGGAACGTACAACCATTGCTGTCACTTCTAGCATATCCCAAGCCTTTATCCATCAGTTTGAATGTATTAGAAGTGCTGTTTGCTCATGGGTGGTGAAGAGGGCCTTGTACAGTGCTGTCACTGAAATATTTGATCTGTTGCATTTATCTTTAGAGCTATATTCATACAGGGCAGTTTTGATGCCCCTTTTGTAGACAACACAAGAAATGAATACAAAAATCATGTCTGAATTTGAAAATAACTAGTACATTAAATCGGCCTTGTGTAACTCTGTTCTTAGTGCATTGAACATCAAGAAACTTTAAACAATATTTAAAGGGAACCTGTCACCATGAAAATGCAATGTAAGCTACAGGCACCAAGTTATAGCAACATCCTGTTCAAAGTAACAGGTTCCCTTTAAGCAGATTTGTTAGCAGACCCTGCTACCCTATAAGTATGGGGATAGATCAAGGCCGATTTAGCAGCACCGTTTAGGTTTCCACTCTTCTGATCCGCCAGAAGAACAGAAAAGTAAATAAAAAAACAGACCCTGTATTTTGAGCATCATTTATTCTCAGTTATGCACATTTTGCATGTGTTTTAGCTACTTCTGCCTGACATCTATTATTTAAGAGTTTAAAAAAATACTTTGTGTAGGTCTTTTTTTCTGTCTAAAATAACGGATTTCAGACAGAAATGGCTAAAGAGGACAGATAAATGAAATACAGGATCCATTTTTATCTTTATTTTTCTGTTTTTCTGACGGTGATGTGTAGCCAGCCTTACTCTTCTATTAGCCAAAACTGCTCTGAAAATATTGTGCCTTTTGGCTGATAGGAGCAATCAGTAAATACACTGGACACATGGAGGAGATATATCAAGTTCTGTGTGTGTAGATCTTTATAATCATTGTGCCACCAGAGAATGCATTTATTTTATGGCAAGGGCCATGCAGTTGTTGTCCTTTGTTGGAAAAACCTAGTACACCAGCGCTGCAAGGCGCAAGTGCTCACCACTGAGCCACCTGGTTGCCCAGTAATAAATTCAGTACCTCCTTCAGCATTCTCTGCGCCTGTTTGAAATCCAGACCAGCTGATAACTGGCGTATATATTTCAGTTATTTATTCCGATGGACCTAACCACACCTTGCCCTCACCACATTATATTTTTAGAAAAAGACGAGGGCAGCATAAATGGCCAATAGCGACCAAATTTACTTGCAATAGCATTTAAAAAGTTGCAAACCCATGGTTTGCAACTTTTTTACACCAGAAAGCTGGTGTATGGGTAAGATAAATCCCTCCCAAAGTTTATGCGTCTGTTGTATTCAAGCAGGTGAGCACTCCTCCTCCCTCTTCCCACTACCTGCCCCTCTGATCAGTGATTAACAGCATAGTCCATCGATTACACTGAGGAGAGTGAGGCGGAGGAAGTGCTCACCTGCTGAATACATCAGACTTATAACTATGTGTCCAGTCTATTCTTCCTAATAGGCAACCAGCACAATGGTGGTCATTTGCAAACATGCCAGTTTTTGGCATAAGAATGTTGCACCACCCTCTTTTTGTGACTTTTTAAATGTCCGTATGACCATATTTTGTTGCATAGACATTTTTGCACTGCATTCAATATTTAGGAGTGTCGATGGTGTGGCAGGGGCGTTCTGGGGGCCAAGCTGGGACTTCGGCCACAACAAACTTACCAACATTTATGCCTGGAACAGGCTGGTTTAGTTTTTCTGCAAAGCACACAGACTGCTGAAGGTGCGCCTAATTTACAGGGAGACACGCCTCATCATTAATTAGGTGCATCTAACGTCAGCAAAGACAGCGCAAAAGGGGAAACAGACCTGCGTAAAAAAGACCTCCATTATTTGTTGAGAAGTCTATGGAAAAACATCTGAAAAAATACCACACCCAGAGCATGCTGCGATTAAAACAAACACGCAAAAAAAACACTACAAAACAGTCCTAAAATACAACTAGAAAAAAGCTGTGTTTGTTAGGTGTTTTATAACTCCTATTGGCCAACATGTAACATCTGTCCAAGGTGTTTTCTGCTCCCAAAATAAAAAATACAGTAAAAAAAGAGGTCCTGGAGGGATTAATACACTTTACTATGAGTTTAGCCTGCTTTTTAGCCCTCCGCCAGATGGAAAGCCCTGAATAGTGCTAAAAAGCAGGGTAAAGACACAGATGAACTGCACCAACAGGCAGAAATGTACCCTCCAGAGACCTGGACTGGAGACTGAAGGCAGTAGGTGGTCACTGGTTAGTCAGAGCAGCAAGGCACGACCAAGGGCTCTGATGGACGTGGACCCTGTGCACAGAATACTCTTCTCTTCTGCAGCAGCCCTAGTTTGGCCCACTTGAGAACATAAGAGGTGGAACAAAGCCTATTATAAGGCCACACTACCTCTCACCCCAAAAAAATTATAAGAAGTGACCAAAGTTGTACAAACACTATGGTATCAATCAAACTACAGCTCAACCTGCAAAATATAAGCCCTAACAGCATACATGATTGTAAAATATAAAGCTATAGGTGTCAGAATATGGGGATGCAAAGCAAATTGTGAAAAAAGCCTAATAAGAAAACATAACAAACTTAATTTTTAGTATCACCAGAATCATAACGACCAGCAGAATAATTTTAACATGTAATTTTTATCATAGAGTGAATGACACAAAAAAAGCTTTTTTTTTAATTTTACCCCTTTTAAATTGCTTAAAGGTGTCCCAATATTATTTGTACCCCAAAATGGCGCCATTAAAAAGCACAACTTGCTTTTTGAAAGTGGGGATAGAAAAAAAAAGGTAAAAAAATGACTTCAAAGGGGTTAAGCAATAAAATAGAATTAACAAATTGCCTTATTTTATGGAGGAGCCTTTTTTTTGTAAATTAAAGGGTTTGTCCAGGTTCAGAGCTGAACCTGGACAAGGCAGCCCCTCTGAGTGGAGGGGATGCTTTCCCTTGGCCTGTGCTGAATTGCATAGAAAAATACCTTTTTTCTGGAGATCCAGTGACGTACTAGGTCTTACTATGGGAATGCTAGGCGGAGGCTTCCGCCTAGCAGTGTTCCCGGTGATGTCACTGCCACTAATGGGCGGGCGTTAGCGCTGCTCTAGTCTGTAAAACAGGCTAGGGCAGAGCTAAAAGCTGCCTATTAGTGGCAGTGATGTCACTGGGAACACTGCTAGGTGGAAGCCCCTGCCTAGCAGTGAAAAAAATGACTGATGCTCTGATGCTCATCTCAGAGGCCTGCCTGGGTGAAAAAGGTAAATGTCCAGGTTCAACTCTTAGCCCGGACAACCCCTTTAAACTTTAGTAGACTTGATTTATTCATTACCAGAGCGAATTCCCACTATATATATATATATATATATATATATATATATATATCCCTTGTATGTCTGTAGATATGTTTCCAAAGTCAAGTCTCCTGACCTGACATTAGCACCAACAGCAGCACACCACTTTCAGTTTGCCGAGTCCTGCCGATCAGCTGTCCTGACACATGCAGGGGCAGCAGCCAGCATTAGTGGTGCGCCCCTGCTCACAAGAAAAGCATACATAGTTGAAGACAGATTTGTGGAGAATAGATTCCCAAGAGGCTTTGATGACCGCATTACAATTTTTGTTAGAGGTCTTTGTGGGATACAAACAACATTTTCAACCATTCTAACTAGATTGTAATCTTTGCCTTAGCATGGCTGCCCTCAGGAATTACAGGGCTCCTACACAGATAAACATTGTGGACCCCCCGATCCTTATCACATTCATAGCCATAACAACCATAACTTTTTTTTGCATCAGGCCATTATGTCACACACTTCAGTAAGATTGTAATTTCTATAACTTTTCTTATGTGTTAAATGAGGCGATTTGTGATATTTAATAGTATGTTACAAAAAGGAATTTATTGTAATGTTTTTTTTTGTAACATAAAAAAATGGAACTTTTATCATAAAAGAAAAGCACGAAAATAAACGTTCCATTATTCTGCCATAACTTTTAATAAACGAGTTTGATGGGAATCAAACTCCAGACCTTCTGTATCTTAATATAACTTAGTTTGTAAGGTTGAAAAAAGACATTTGTCCATCCAGTTCAGCCTGTTATCCTACAAGTTGATCCAGAGGAAGGCAAAAAAAAAACTGTGAGGCAGAAGCCTATTTTCCTCACTTTAGGAGAAAATTACTTCCCGACTCCATTCAGGCAATCAGAATAACTCACTGGATCAACGACCCTTTCTCTAGTAGCTATAGCCTGTAGTATTATTACGCTCCAGAAATACATCCATGCCCCTCTAGAACTTTTTCAGTGAATTCACTATCACCACCTCCTCAGGCAGAGAGTTCCATAGTCTCACTGCTCTTACAGTATTAGGCCTCATGCACACGACTATATGTATTTTGCGGTCTTCAAAAAACAGAACTGCAAAAAATACGGATGACGTCTATGTGAATTCCATATTTTGCGGAATGGAACAGCTGGCCCCTAATACAACAGTACTATACTTGTCTGTAATGCGGTAGGACATGTTCTATTTTTTGCAAAATAGAAATACAGACATACGGAAACGGAATGCACACGGAGTACCTTCAGTTTTTTTGCTGACCCATTAAAATATATGGTTTCATATATGGTCTGCAAAAAAAAACTGAACGGACATGGAAAGAAAATACGTTCATGTGCATGAGCCCTTAGGCAGAGGAGTCATTCTATACGGGTAAGGTTTCTTCCTCCTATACTGAAGGTCTGGGGTTCAATTCCTGGTATATACCTGTGAAATAATTTTATTTTATCACAGACAATATTACTAAAGACATACTATTAAATATAGAAGAGTATTTGGTATCCCTTTTAATCATAATAACCCATAAAATATAGTGAACACATTATTTCTGGTGATCGGTGAGTAGTGTAAGTAAAAATGGCACAAATGTCTACCCCTTCATTTCAGTAATATACTATTTATTTAATATTATGCCTGTGAAGAAAACAGCTCCTTAAAAGAGTTTTCTGAGACTTCACAACTGACAACGACCTATCCTCTGGATAGGTCATCAGTATCTAATCGGCCGTGGCCTTCTCCATGCTAACCGAGCACAGCACCATACATTGTACAGCAGCTGTGCTTGGTGTCACAGCTCAGCCCCATTAACCTTAATGGGGCTGAGCTGCGTCTAGGCCATGTGACCTATGAACGTGACATCAAATGGCCTATGGAAAACTAAGAGAAGACTGTGGTGCTACTGCGAGTGTTGGTGCCTTCTCAAACAGCTGTGGTGTCGGATCTCCACTGATCAGATACTGATAGGTCATCAGTAGTAAAATCTTGGAAAACCCCTTTAAGCACAAACAATCACATCTTTATAACATGGCAGGTCTATAGTGTAATGGTAAGCCTTATACCTACCATACAGAAGGACTGGAGTTTCTTTCTTTAGTAAAGGTCTGTGTGCTAGGGGACAGTCCCTCCTCTAACCTTATGCAGTGCCAGTACTGCCCTGATGGCATTCTTGCACCTGAGTACCTCACTTTATCATTGCACGTACCTAGGTATAGGACATCCCCTGATCATGGTTGTCCTTGATTCCGTTCCCATGGAAAAGAGGACAGAGTAACTTTTTAGGGCCTGGGAAGTCCTTTGTGCTCCTGAAGCTGCCTAGACTACCAATATAGTATCTATTCCTATTAATATAAATATGTGGTATCTATAGCCAAGAATTACAGAAATCTAATGACTGTCCAAGAGAATCGGTCCAGAATACAGAATTGTACTTGTATTAATGGTAGTGAATTCCATTATGGTGTAGTTTATTAAAGAGTTAAGCACTACTGAGATATTAAAGCCTCCGATTTTGCTTCTGGTGCTTTTCTCTTTCATTCATTTTCAGAACTTGGTATCCTGTTTGGATAATCTCTTCTGTTTTATGCACATCAGTAGATTTCAACAGCTGGCTTCAGATAAATAGCTACACATGAACAATTTGCAGATCATTGATGTGCCCTTTTTTGTTTGCTTCCAGCTACTGATGATATAAATGAATGCAATTCTATGCCCATAAAAAGTTCAAATGTATATATACTGTATATTGTATTCAAAACTCAGAACAGAAGCTCTTTTGCATATGCCATCTTATAGATCCATATTTAAGTGATGCTCTGTGAATGGTGATATACTGTATAATGACCTTAAATGGGTTGTCCCTTGAAAAATATCAAACCAGCACCTGGATCTGAATTCTTCTGTAACTGCATGCAATTCAAAAAATGTCTTATTTCTGTGTCCAGCTCACTGTGATGGCCGCACATGCTCAGTTTCATCCTCCAACTGCCTCCTGAGTTGTGATAGAGAGCATGGACACAACCCCTTAGCTGCAGCAGAAAGGATATTCCCATTGAGCTGGTTCTAAGTTTGTTAGAAAGAGATTGCAATGGGCTATATTATGTCTGATTTTCATTTTTCACATTAGTCATGGGATAACCCCTTTAATATAGTTGTATCCTACATATGTTGCATTTTCTGAATTGTTTTATCTGTAATTCCTGCTGAATGTCTTTTTCTTTTTGTAGGGAAGAAGAGGCTATGGTTCAATTTTTGTGTGGGCATCTGGCAATGGTGGCAGAAGTCGAGATCACTGCTCGTGTGATGGGTATACCAATAGTATCTATACAATCTCAATCAGCAGTACGACAGAGAGTGGCAAGAAGCCTTGGTATCTAGAAGAGTGCGCTTCTACATTGGCTACAACGTACAGCAGTGGGGAATCATACGACAGAAAAGTGGTATGTTATTCCTCATTCATGGAGATGCGACAAAAGGAAATCTTTTAATTCTCAATACTGCTTTGCTGATGAGGAAAGATGTGAGCAGCGGTTGCCTTCTTCTCCACAATACAGCTTTATTATGTAGATTCAGTCTGTCAAATGCTACCAGTGATAGTTTTTTACTACCTTATTCCATCCTAGTTCAAATGCGCTCTATCATAGCAATAGAGGATGGGTGGTAGTCTTCTGCTCTTGCTTTTGAGAATCAATTTCTTTTTTAAAGTGGGACCAGTGATAGCATTGTACTCATTAATACAGACTTGCTTCTAAAAATCATTTTCATTCATGAGGGCAAATGTAATTGATGGTCGTTTTAAGCTTACCTTGCTATTGACACCCTATTAGGATGGCAAGTGTGATGCGTGATAGCATTGTATACCTTGCTGTTAGGTATATTTCTTTCAAGACTGTGTATGTAACCTTATTGTATTCTCCTTATTACGTCTTAATATAGCCATACATGTTAGATAGCTGTAGGCCGAAAGCTTATTCAGTCAACAGCTACAGTGGGATGCGAAAGTTTGGGCAACCTTGTTAATCGTCATGATTTTCCTGTATAAATCGTTGGTTGTTACGATAAAAAATGTCAGTTAAATATATCATATATGAGACACACATAGTGATATTTGAGAAGTGAGATGAAGTTTATTTGATTTACAGAAAGTGTGCTATAATTGTTTAAACACAATTAGGCAGGTGCATAAATTTGGGCACCACAAAAAATAAATAAAATCAATATTTAGTAGATCCTCCTTTTTCAGAAATTACAGCCTCTAAACGCTTCCTATAGGTTCCAATGAGAGTCTGGATTCTGGTTGAAGGTATTTTGGACCATTCCTCTATAGTTCATTCAGGTTTGATGGCTTCCGAGCATGGACAGCTCTCTTTAAGTCACACCACAGATTTTCAATTATATTCAGGTCTGGGGACTAAAATGGCCATTCCAGAACGTTGTACTTGTTCCTCTGCATAAATGCCTTAGTGGATTTTGAGCAGTGTTTAGGGTCGTTGTCTTGTTGAAAGATCCAGCCCCGGCGCAGCTTCAGCTTTGTCACTGATTCCTGGACATTGGTCTCCAGAATCTGCTGATACTGAGTGGAATCCATGCGTCCCTCAACTTTGACAGGATTCCAAGTCCCTGCACTGGCCCCACAGCCCCACAGCATGATGGAACCCCCACCATATTTTACTGTAGGTAGCAGGTGTTTTTCTTGGAATGCTGTGTTCTTTTTCCTCCATGCATAACACCCCTTGTTATGGCCAAATAACTAAATTTTAGTTTCATCAGTCCACAGCACCTTATTCCAAAATGAAGCTGGCTTGTCCAAATGTGCTTTAGCCCACCTCAAGCAGCACTTTTTGTGCTGTGGGCAGAGAAAAGGCTTCCTCTGCATCACTCTCGCATACAGCATCTCCTTGTGTAAAGTCCGCCGAATGGTTGAACGATGCACAGTGACTCCATCTGCAGCAAGATGAAGTTGTAGGTCTTTGGTGCTGGTCTGTGGGTTGACTCTGACTGTTCTCACCATTCGTCGCTTCTGTTTATCCGAGATTTTTCTTGGTCTGCTACTTCGAGCCTTAACTTTAACTGAGCCTGTGGTCTTCCATTTCCTCAATATGTTCCTAAGTGTGGAAACAGACAACTGAAATCTCTGAGACCGCTTTCTGTATCCTTCCCCTAAACCATGATGGTGAACAATCTTTGTCTTCAGGTCATTTGAGAGTTGTTTTGAGACCCCCATGTTGCTACTCTTCAGAGAAAATTAAAAGAGGAGGGAAACTCACAAGTGACCCCCTTAAATACTCTTTCTCATAATTGGATTCACTTGTGTATGTAGGTCAGGGGTCACTGAGCTTACCAAGCCAATTTGAGTTCCAATAATTAGTTCTAAAGGTTTTGGAATCAAAAAAATGACAACAGTGCCCAAATGTATGCACCTGCCTAATTTTGTTTAAACAATTATAGCACACTTTCTGTAAATCCAATAAACTTCATTTCACTTCTCAAATATCACTGTGTGTGTCTCCTATATGATATATTTAACTGACATTTTTTATCGTAACAACCAACGATTTATACAGGAAAATCATGATGATTAACAAGGTTGACCACTTTCGTATCCCACTGTATCTCTTCTCTCACTTATTAGCCAATCTAAACACATGCCCAAGGAGAAAGCTGATGCCAGACATCCCTGGTGTTGACTTATCTCCCCGACAACAGAAAATATCAAGCTGCTGAAATCCAGATCCAGAAGAGAGGAAGGAGGAGGCCTTCATACGAATTAGATGGCTGATGAGTCCTGCTGAAATCACTGAGTTCACCTGACTTATATCTAATGATTATGGCCACTGGCCATTCTCATTAGCTGGCCATTGGCCAGCTTTACTATTTGGATTGTCTCCACATAAGAAAAGATAACAGAGGCAGGGAATTGACTGTTCCAGCTTTCGATGCAAGGTCAAACTTTTTCATGGGAGCTTTTTCCCGACAGATTTTTCCCAAGGCACCTCATGTTCCCTTAAATTACAGTAACATTAAAATAACCTGAACATTACTGAATTGTACTTGGAATTGGAACTTTTGGATGCTATTTGTTCTAGTTTAATCCTGTTAATTGCCACAATGATATTTAAATACATTTACTTCACCAGAAAATTGGCGGAAATCCGAATATTTTGATAACTCACATAATGTTCACTTCTGCAAAATTAATCAAAGTAACATCTAAAAGAGAACAAACATTTGGCTAGCAAAATATCAAATGTTGTATGTGTTACCACTAGGTAGATAGGTCAGCAGTCAATAATAACTATTCAATTTACCACACATTGAGATAGATTTATAAAAATTAGTGCAAATAAAAACAGTGAGATGATGATCACATTGTAGCCTTCATTTTTGCAGGTAAATACAAAAAAGAACAACCAAAAGTGATCCTATTGCCAAAACTAAGTGTGCCAATGTATATTGTGGCTAAGTAGAGGGCCAACTTAAGTAAATAACCCGGTACAAACTCCCACGAATAAGAAAGAACTAAAGAAAAAAATGGAGCTCACAAAGTACCCATAAATATAAAATGTAATATTTTATTGAAAAATTGATATATAAAAGGGGATGCCATTAAAAAGCAGGGGAAGTAGCAGAAAAAGGCAGCATCCCGGTAATACACACACAACAAAAAATATATCGTATATATTAAGACATTATGTACAAAAGTTACCAATAATAGTAATATAATACAAATACATAAAAAATCTGATGAATCTTCTATCTTTTTTGTTGTGTGTGTATTACCGGGATGCTGCCTTTTTCTGCCACTTCTCCCCCACCCCCAGTGGCGTACCTACCATATAGGCAGACCACGCAGCTGCTATGGGGCCCGTGAGAAAGAGGGGCCCGAAGTGGAGGAGAGGCCCCGCCCCTAATTGCTCCTGTTTATCATTCTAAAGCTAAAGGACCTTTGATGATGTCATCAGAGGTCCTGTAAGGGAACTGCACAGTGAAGGTGTGGTTTCCAGGTTAGAACAGTGCATCTGCCAGGACCTGTGATGACATCATCTTCAACATCATAGGTCCACAGGTCCTGCAGAATCTAGCAAAGGAACTGCACCAAAATGGTGTAGTTCCTAGGTTTCAAAGGTATATCTGCCAGGACCTGTGATGACATCATCACAGGTCCTTCAACCCCTAACAGCAAGTATTAGAAGTTCACAAGCAGCTCTGCATTGATCCATACAGACTGGAATGGAGTGGTAAGAGGAGGTCTTCCACTTTTCATCATTTACCCCCCCCCCCCCTCCATGCCCTGTTTTTACTCATTGCTCACTCATATATAATACTTCAGTTACAGTGACCACTACCTCATGTACTTCACACACACAATGACCATAATGTATCACTGACCACATATTTCTGTAAACACTGCATCTACAGTATTATACCTTCTATGTCTCACATCAATACACTGCTCTGTGTGTGTGTATATATACACTACGTGCAGAATTATTAGGCAAATGAGTATTTTGACCACATCATCTTCTTTATGCATGTTGTCTTACTCCAAGCTGTATAGGCTCGAAAGCCTACTACCAATTAAGCATATTAGGTGATGTGCATCTCTGTAATGAGAAGTGGTGTGGTCTAATGACATCAACACCCTATATCAGGTGTGCATAATTATTAGGCAACTTCCTTTCCTTTGGCAAAATGGGTCAAAAGAAGGACTTGACAGGCTCAGAAAAGTCAAAAATAGTGAGATATCTTGCAGAGGGATGCAGCACTCTTAAAATTGCAAAGCTTCTGAAGCGTGATCATCGAACAATCAAGCGTTTCATTCAAAATAGTCAACAGGGTCGCAAGAAGCGTGTGGAAAAACCAAGGCGCAAAATAACTGCCCATGAACTGAGAAAAGTCAAGCGTGCAGCTGCCAAGATGCCACTTGCCACCAGTTTGGCCATATTTCAGAGCTGCAACATCACTGGAGTGCCCAAAAGCACAAGGTGTGCAATACTCAGAGACATGGCCAAGGTAAGAAAGGCTGAAAGACGACCACCACTGAACAAGACACACAAGCTGAAAAGTCAATACTGGGCCAAGAAATATCTCAAGACTGATTTTTCTAAGGTTTTATGGACTGATGAAATGAGAGTGAGTCTTGATGGGCCAGATGGCTGGATTGGTAAAGGGCAGAGAGCTCCAGTCCGACTCAGACGCCAGCAAGGTGGAGGTGGAGTACTGGTTTGGGCTGGTATCATCAAAGATGAGCTTGTGGGGCCTTTTTGGGTTGAGGATGGAGTCAAGCTCAACTCCCAGTCCTACTGACAGTTTCTGGAAGACACCTTCTTCAAGCAGTGGTACAGGAAGAAGTCTGCAAGGTAAGAAAAACATGATTTTCATGCAGGACAATGCTCCATCACACGCGTCCAAGTACTC
The DNA here is from genome assembly GCF_014858855.1 of Bufo gargarizans. NCBI lineage: Eukaryota > Metazoa > Chordata > Amphibia > Anura > Bufonidae > Bufo > Bufo gargarizans. The sequence goes on along the minus strand of NC_058080.1, from coordinate 490,991,599 downwards.
CACAACGTGGCTGGCAAGAAAGGGTATAAAAGAAGAAAATCTAATGACATGGCCTCCTTGTTCACCTGATCTGAACCCCATTGAGAACCTGTGGTCCATCATCAAATGTGAGATTTACAAGGAGGGAAAACAGTACACCTCTCTGAACAGTGTCTGGGAGGCTGTGGTTGCTGCTGCACGCAATGTTGATGGTGAACAGATCAAAACACTGACAGAATCAATGGATGGCAGGCTTTTGAGTGTCCTTGCAAAGAAAGGTGGCTATATTGGTCACTGATTTGTTTTTGTTTTGTTTTTGAATGTCAGAAATGTATATTTGTGAATGTTGAGATGTTATATTGGTTTCACTGGTAAAAATAAATAATTGAAATGGGTATATATTTGTTTTTTGTTAAGTTGCCTAATAATTATGTACAGTAATAGTCACCTGCACACACAGATATCCCCCTAAAATAGCTAAAACTAAAAACAAACTAAAAACTACTTCCAAAAATATTCAGCTTTGATATTAATGAGTTTTTTTGGGTTCATTGAGAACATGGTTGTTGTTCAATAATAAAATTAATCCTCAAAAATACAACTTGCCTAATAATTCTGCACTCCCTGTATATATATATATATATATATATATATATACACACACACACACACACACACACACACTGCATATATTACACAGTATTATTCATGCAATATGTACAGATATATAGTATATACAGCGGTGTACTGATATGTGAGGTATGAGGTATAATATATGCAGTGTGTACAGATATATAGTATATACAGCAGTGTACTGATATGTGAGGTACGAGCTGTCAATACACTGCTGTATTTACTATATACCTGTACACACTGCATCTATTATACCTCATACCTCACATATTACGCTACTGTATATACTGTATACACTGCATATATTATACCCTGTACCTCACAAATCAGAACACTAGGGAATATACTATATACCTGTACACACTGTATATATTATACTATGTGCCTCACATAACTGTACACTGCTGTATATACCATACATCTGTTCACACTGCATCTATTATACCTCTTTTGTGTGCCAGGGCTTTTTTGTAATCCCAATCCGGCCCTGATGGCATAAATTATAAAACGCAGCAGCAAGAATAGTTCATGGAACAAAGGGAGGGGCTATAAAAGGGGAATGGGGGCCCAATTTAGATTCCTGCTATGGGGCCCAGTGATTTTTATGTACGCCCCTGCCCGCCCCCCCCCCCCCCTATCTTTTTATGGCATCCCCTTTTATATATACATTTTTCAATAAAATATTACATTTTATATGGGTACTTTGTGAGCTCCATTTTTTCTTTAGTTGTTTTTCATTTTTGTGGGGCAGGTAGGGAAAAACAAAGCAGTGGTCTCATTGATTGATAGGGCAAATATTTTCTCCTGGTCACCTTTATGCAGTCAATATAACCCCAGAAGTAAGGTATTAGTGATCCATCAACAGAAAACCTAATGTATTTTGGACTATTGACCCTCTTCAGCACAGGGCAGTATATTATCATTTTTTTCTGTGAAATTTTTGTCTTGTGTCTCCTCAATGTGCAGGATAGTTGATACATTTTAGATTGTTAGGGTCCCCACAGCTAACCGGGACCCACAGATCACTAATATGGGGTCCTTAGTTCACATTCCTCTTTGCCTACATGACCAAAGTGAGAAGGAAGGAAACTACATACAGTTCTATAGGAGTTACAGCAAAAGCCAAATGTATTCATAGAGGGCTATATGATAAATGTTTATCATCGGAAAACTCCTTTAAGGAAAACCAGTACTTTGCCACCTTATTTATAGGAAAGAGTCTGAACACAGGCTTTTCCCATGCAGAAAAATAACTAACTTGTAATACAGTATAAATGGGGCTTCACAAACATATCAGCATATGAGAGGTCAAGTTTATATCATGAAATGTGACATATTCCAGTAGGGATCCTCTAACGTAGGCTGTTTATATTTTTCTGGGAGCTAGCTTAAAGTATCACTTGAGGATTTATGTAAGATTTGTACATTTCAAATGAAAGTAAATCTGAGTGTTTGACAAGCCGTAATGCATACTACTTCCCCTGCACATGTAGGCTTCCTAATACCGACAATCCTTCCTAGCGTGTTGTGATTAATGAGCCTGTCCCAGCATGGTATTGCATTTGGAACATCATGTCAGCTATTGAAGTTTTCCTGCCTGTTGGTGGTCTTATGCCCTTCTTATTTCCTTCTTAAGATAGATGGAAGACCTCTGCAAAAGTGAATGCTTTATAGCTGAAAGCCTTGTTTTAGATCTCTCTGGTAATTGCACTTAAACACCCCAACTCCTGTCAACAGCTTCTCTTTGGAAAATTCATCAGGACCCTTTCAGTCAGGGAGCTTTCTCTAGGTATTATCCACTTGCTTTCTAGTAGCCAAGAAGGAAATAGTATAAATCAAAGTGCAGATGCTTACTGGTATACTTGCAATGGTTATTTTTGTATATATATGTGAAAATAACACAAGGGACTGCTATCTTTTTATCACATTAGTTAAAAAAAAATCTTATAATTTATTTCCTGTTGATTATATAGCACCAGTATATGCCCGAAAGCTTTACTGATATTATCATCACTCAAATCAAATGGGGTTTTCTCCATTCTACTTAGCTCCATTCTAAGGCTGCAGCTAATGACCTATCCTATTGTTAAGTCATCAGTATCAAGAGCCCAGAAAACCCCTTTGCGTGTCTTGTAACGTTTATTATATCATTTTAGAATATAACAGTCAATGTTGAAGTTCAATGATCTACAAGAATGTCTTGATATCTGCTGTGCTACCGTATGATATGCCTAATTTATGACGAGGCGTACCCCTCATCATAAATTAGGCGCTTCCTCCTGCAGCCCATGCGACTAACCAGAAATCTACGACAGCTCAGAGCTGCCGTATATTTCTGTCTTAATTTATGTCAGAAAACTGGTATAAATGAAGATTAATTTGTCGCTGCATCTGGCTACGCCCCCTTCCCTGCCCTTGTCACACACCCTTTTAGAAAAGTGGCAAGGACGACAAAAAAGGGGAGATGTGGCACATTTTTAAAAGGTCGCATTTGCCACTTTTCAGGCGTAAAGGGAATGATAAATCTCCTCCAATATTCTGGTTATAATGCCCCAGGTCCATGAAAGGGGTTTTCTGTGCCTTAGGGCTCTTTCACACTTGAGTTGTCCGGATCCGGCATAGAGTTCCGTCGTCGGGGCTCTATGCCGGAAGAATCCTGATCAGGATTATCCTAATGCGTTCTGAATGGAGTGAAATCCGTTCAGGATGCATCAGGATGTCTTCAGTTCCGGAACGGAACGTTTTTTGGCCGGAGAAAATACCGCAGCATGCTGCGCTTTTTGCTCCGGCCAAAAATCCTGAAGACTTGCCGCAAGGCCGGATCCGGAATTAATGCCCATTGAAAGGCATTGATCCGGATCAGGCCTTAAGCTAAACGTCGTTTCGGCGCATTGCCGGATCCGACGTTTAGCTTTTTTAGAGTGGTTACCATGGCTGCCGGGACGCTAAAGTCCTGGCAGCCATGGTAAAGTATAGTGGGGAGCGGGGGAGCAGCATACTTACCATCCGTGCGGCTCCCGGGGCACTCCAGAGTGACGTCAGGGCGCCCCACACGCATGGATGACGTGATCACATGGAACACGTCATCCATGCGCATGGGGCGCTCTGACGTCATTCTGGAGCGCCCCGGGAGCCGCACGGACTGTAAGTATACCGCTCCCCCGCTCCCCGCTCCTACTATGGCAACCAGGACTTTAATAGCGTCCTGGCTGACATAGTAACACTGAAAGCATTTTGAAGACGGCTCCGTCTTCAAATGCTTTCAATACACTTGCGTTTTTCCGGATCCGGCGTGTAATTCCGGCAAGTGGAGTACACGCCGGATCCGGACAATGCAAGTGTGAAAGGGCCCTTAGATATTGATGACTTATGCTCAGGATAGGTCATCAATATCGGGCCGTAGGTTGGGCTCTACTGGGCTATGAAAACAAACTCTGCCCCACGTGTCACCAGCTGGTGCTGCAACACTATTGCCATGTTCACCAAAAGAAAAATACAATTATGTTCCAAATTAACTATGGAAGTGTTGTTACAATAACAGTAACATTGGATTTGTAATGAGTTTTCTGTGATCTGAATACAGATGTTCTGGCACTGACAGGAAAGCTAAATGTACCAGAATGAAATGTGTAAAATAAACTATTTAATCCTCAAGATGCCTATATAATAACGTTTCAAAATTATTTACTGGATCTGAATCAAGGATATTACACTCAGGAGAGGGAATTGCTCCCCTAACTTTATATGGCAGTTTTGTGGTTTATATAATATTTGATAAATTGCATAATAGGATACAATCTAAAATTAATTTGAAGGGAAACCATGCTTGTGGGAATGAGATACAGAATGAAGCCATGTAACCGCCTTCCAAGGAATGACTTTAAGAACACTCTGAGACTCAGCCAGTACAAACAGTTAGTTAATATGTCATCAGAAGCCAATAGGGCAGATTCATCAAAACTGTCTACAAGAAAAATGTGTTGCCCATAACAGCTAATCAGAGCGCAGGTTTCGTTTCACCGCAGCAGTTTAAGAAATAAAAGTTGAGCTTGGATTGGTTGCTGTGGCTAACAAATGCAGTATTTTAAAGACATTTTTATAAATCTGCATTTACATTGCATGATGCCAGAACAATCAGAATGGATATTCTTCTCTTATCTAGATTGGTGTGGTAGACAATTGTTATTCATATAGTTGCCAGGACTGGAAGAATGACCTGACTACAACTACTAAAAATAATAATAGTAATCAGATTTGTTTAGAATTTCCCAAACATTCAGTTTTCCAAATGAAGCTGAAGTTTTTAAGATTCGATTCATACAAATTGCTCAAAATGGTGTGTGCCATTTTACATATAACTGTGCGGTAGTTAGCACAGCATGGCAGAGAAGATACATTTGGAGGATCCCTTGATGCCAGACAAGTCCTTGGCTTCTCAGCCAGGCCCCCATATACATTAGTCTATTGTTAGCGAAACCTTTTGAGAATGGTGGGTTTGGCCGACAGTCCCATGTGGTTGCGGAACTCGCGACTCTCCACCTTCAGATGATGTTGGGGGAGAGAAGGATTGGATGAAGTAATTATTTTGGCCTGATGCTTTTGTTTTCCCAGGAGATAACCAACTGCCATAGGTGTCTAGCAGAGTCCTTCTCCCCTCTTCCCTTTACCGAACATGTATATCTGCACGGATTTTAAGAGGAAGTCAGGGGAGATAGCTTTCGGCCAAAAGCCTTTACAGTCAGCCTCAGCAAACCAAGATGGACAGTATAGCCGTAATTCTAAACTTGGACATTGATGAAGTAGGATGTCTCTGCCTAGCAAAGAAAGACAGTTATCTTTAGACATACAACCAGTGACTTCAGGGTCTTATAGAGAAAGATTTAGGGATTTAGTTAGATTGATTTAATTAATCGATAGAGAGAAGTTTTAGCTATGGACGGGATGGGGTTATTCAGCGTATTGTATGTTACTTTACTGCAGGCAGCCATTGACGATCCTGTGCAAGAAGCCCAATTTATATATAAAAAAAAAAAATTCTACTGGCTGCTGATTTTTAAGCATCATAGTTGCACAGGACACAGTCCAATTGGGCTTTTTTTTAAAAAAAACTTCAATTTTGCAGCATCACAGTGTGTATTTTTGTTGCAGACTGTATCCACTTGTGAGTTTTTGCCCCCAAAAAATAGTTGCAAAATGTATTTAATTAATAACGTGTACCAAACCTCACTGGACATATCATGCATTGTCACAGTTGGCATATATTTTTACTGCAGACCGTGTCCATTTGTTGCAAAGTTTCTTCAATTAATATACGTATACCAAACCTGACCGAACATAATATGCAACTTCATCATCAGTGTATATTTTTGCTGCAGACTGTGTCCAGTTGCACTTAAAAAATAAATAAAAAAGAAACACTTAAAAAGTTTCTTAATTTAATAAGTGTACTAAACCTCAGTCAATGTGTATTTTTCCTGCAGACTGTATCCCATTGTGCATTTAAAAAAAATATATCTTAGCAAATTTAATTTAAAAAATTCTATTTATCACAATGTAACGTGTTGTTGTACATCTCTCTCTATTATATTGCACTGGACTCTGCCCCGCAATACAGTGTGACTTCGCCTTGTTTAAATAGGTTTCAAAATAAAATGTCCTGTAAGTGACACAGTGTCAGTGGGTGGGGTAGCGCAAAATGAAATGCCTCTGCCACATCACCTGCAAGTGAGAATTTGGGTGGCTGCAGTACAAAATAGTTATCCGCAAATGTGGAAAAAATTACATTTGTGAAAATGAACCCGGCACGATCCATGAGGAGTTTTGCACATGTCCATCTGAAGCACTTAAATAGATCTGCCGTGTCTGACAGTGGATCTGTCATTGCTGGCAGTTTATCACCCGTCCAATTATGCTACTGCAGCTATCTGTCTTTCCTTTTTGTTCCATACTGTATTGTTGCTGCCGCTATTACTACCCCTACACAGCAGCACATCTCTTGCCTTGTCTGTCAGGTTCCATACTGTGTTGCTACTGCTGTGGCTATGACTATGCCTACACAGTCACACATGTATTGTTCTGCCTTATCTTTCAGGTTCCCAACTGTACTGCTGCTACCTGAAAAAGGGAGATTATTTGATCCTTTGTTTTGAACAAGTCATTGTGTCTTCCAATACTACCGTATATAAACATGAGCAGGCACATGCCCCCATCATGGAATAATTTTTAGCACAAGCAATTGATTTTATGGATATTACCATGTGTGTATAATCAGCAGCAGGTATTTGCCCCAATAAGGGATCATTTTTTAAATTTTTTTTTATTTAAAAAAACGTAACAAATCTGCATTTACCCATAACCATACATGTCACTCTGATATTACTAATACTGTCTTGGCATTATAGATCTTGAAAGAGGTTGGATATAGTCCTAGGAGACCCCAGAGTGTCTCTAAAGGCATTCCGATATGCATTCCGTTATAGAATTGCGTTATGGTCCGTGGTAACAGAATCCATAACGTAATTCACCTTTAACCAACAATCGAAGTGTGAACGAATTTCTAAATACTCTAATTACTATAAAAGTTAAAAAATAAATTAAATAGTTTAAATAGCCCCCTTTCCCAATTTTACATATAAAAATATATTAACAATAAAAAAAATATATATATATCATGTATTGCCGTGTCCAAAAATGTCAGAATTGTTAAAATATTTTTTAAAAATTCCTGTATGGTGAACGCTGTAATGAAAAAAATGAAAACCACACGATTCACCATTTTTTATTCACCTTTTCCCCCCAAAATTTTTATAACAGTGATCAAAAAGCCATACGTACCACAAAAATGTATAAAAACTACAGTTTGTTCTGCAAAAAACAAGCCCTCATACAGCTCTCTAGACATATAAATAAGTTATGGCTGTCATAAAATGGTTATTCAAAGAAAAAAAAAATGTTCAAAGGTTTTTAGTAAAGTAAAGTAGTAAAGCAAAAAAACTATTTTGGTATCGCTGTATTCATACTGGGCCCCAGAATAAGGATGTAATTTTTAGCAGATAGTGAATGCCGTGATGTAAAAACACCAAAACCCTTGGCGGAATTCTGTTGCCAAGTTATGGCTATTGGAATGTGGGGAGGAAAAAATGAAATTGCTAAACCAAAAATGGGCCTGGTACTTAAAAGGTTAAAATAAGCACAATGGTGCAGTTCTCTGCAGGGAAAAACATACATTGTAAGCTATGGGGTCGGATTGCATAATTGATGAAACATATAAAATCTCTCTTGTGAAAATTGTCAGTATCACTAGTGTCTTTTAGGAAAAACCTGTATTTGTGATCCTTTTATTTTCTGAACAAATAAAAAATATAACATTATTTTTCAGATCACCACAGATCTTCGTCAGCGTTGCACGGACAGTCACACTGGAACCTCAGCATCAGCACCTATGGCTGCTGGAATCATAGCCCTTGCACTAGAAGCAAAGTAAGTATATGTGGTGATAGTGATCCAACTGTTACCTTATGTAGTAAATACAGTATATGGAGAAAGGTATTGGGACACACCTCCTAATCACGGAATTCAGGTGGTTCATCACATGAACTGTGCAAGGGAAAGCCATAAAATTATAAAAGCATATGTACCTATTAGTTAAGAGCTGAAAGGCGGACAGTTTTTTGTTAAAACCCCCCAAAAAATATTAATTCACCCCTTTTAATCCATCTTGATTATGGCATTGTTGCACAATCACCAGGACCTACAGAACCATTATGTCCTATAAAAGACTGCAAGAAGGGCTTCAAGGGCTTCTGACCCCCAGTAGAAGAGGAGATGATCCCAACTGGGCCCCCTCTTGCCCTTGGCTCCATAGCAGTCGCATGGTCTCCCGCTATGGTAGTTACGCCCCCTGGACCCAGTCAAAGTCCAGACCTAAATCTCATTGAGAATTTGTGGCAAGACTTGAAAATTGCTGTTCACAGGATGCTCTCCATCCAATTTGACTACACTTGAGCTATTTTGCTAAGTAGAATGGGTAAAAATTTTAGCCTGTATGTGTGCAAAACTGGTAGAGACATACCCCAAAAGACATGCAAAGAAATGGAGTGATACACATGCTGAATACAGATGCACACGTAGATTTTTATTTATTAAAACTTTTGAAAACCATGTATCATTTTCTTCTCACTTCACACATACTTGCTGCTTTTTGTGTCTATCACATTAAAATCCCAATAAAATACATTTAAGTTTGTAGAAAAAAAAAATGTGGAAAAGTTCAAGGCATATGGACACTTTCTCAAGGCACTGTGTGTATGTATATGTGATTATACATATAGTATGTGAAACCCTTTTAAAATACTGGCCTGTGAACCCACACTTCCCATACAGTACCCAGTGGTAAACTATATGAATCTAGTAACACTACCTTATACACTATCCATACTTTCTGCCACTACCTACTTTTACCTAAATGGACGGTATGCTTTGGTGTGGACTGATATAAGAATATTGTATGTGCATGGTAACGTGAAACATCTACTGCTAACCCCTCTATAGGTTCCAACAGGTAACATGGAGTGAATACATAACTGATTATGAGTTAATTAAACTCCTTGTAGCTCCCAGTTAAAGGGAGTTACTCTATTTTGTTTAGGCTACATGCACACGACCGTATGTGTTTTGCGGTCCGCAAAAAAAAACCAGATGAAATCTTTATGCCATCCGTTTTTTTTTTTGCTGATTCATTGTAACAATGCCTAAAACGGACAAGAATAGGACATGTTATATTTTTTTTGCTGGGCTACGGAACGGACATACGGATACGGATAACACACGGTGTGCTGTCCGCATTTTTTGCAGACCCATTGAAATCAATGGGTCTGCATCCTATCTGCAAAAAAAACGGAACGGACACGGAAACTAAATATGTTCGTGCATGAGGCCTTAAACCTACTTTTGAAATAGGATTATTTTTTCTTCCTGTTTCTTCATACTATATTCATTCTATGCCATTCACTAGTCTGCTAATATACATTATGTTCTGTAATGTGCCGCTGGATACAACTGGCATTTTATATGACTTATCATTTCTAATTGTCCCTAATAGCGCAAGCAGTGTAAGATAAAAACACATTTTTACTCCCTCTGGCTGAGCTGCATTCTTGACTATGGGTGTCCGTGTACTAGAACTGCAAGTCGTGACTTGAATTACATATTTTAGTGTTCTACATTGAGATTAATAGATTTTGTAGAGGTACAGAACTGTGAATATTATAAATAATTGTCTGCCCATTATCTTCCATTTGCAGTCCACATTGGCCCATGTGCAGGGTTGGTGGTATAATTAAAATATCAAAAGCTTTATTGGCTAATCCACCTTTTTCTATGAATATTTTCCTACTCTTGTCACAATGGGAATAGGTCTTTCTATTATTGCGCCTTGCGATCCTATTATAGCAAAACTATTAGTACAAAAACATGCATTTATATGGAAATTAGGATATTATATACACTTATACAGTGTATATATTACATCTCAAATAGAAGCAAAATGTCCTGCTTTTTGCAAGAATATTTGCATTCCCTAGCTTTAACAAAAAAGTCATTTTCTACAGAGAGACCCTGGTGGGAATTTTATCATTCCAAGTGAGCGTCATTTACTAGAGGATTACAATATGATTGTAGATTGCCAGCTCTTCGGTGCTTATTCCTTGTTACGTGTGCTTATCCTTCTATTGTCTCACTTATAACTTATATATAGATGCTTCATACAGTATCTGTTATTATAATTTTATCTGATGTGTAGTGAGTTCCAGCGTATAGGAGATGCAGTAGAAAGACAAAACTCTTAGGCCCCTTTCACACGGGCGAGTTTTCCGTGCGGGTGCAATGCGTGCAGTGAACGTATTGCACCCGCACTGAATCCTGACCCATTCATTTCTATGGGGCTGTGCACATGAGCGGTGATTTTCACACATCACTTGTGCGTTGAGTGAAAATCGCAGCATGCTCTATATTGTCCGATTTTCACGCGATGCAGGCCCCATAGAAGTGAATGGGAAGCGTGAAAATCGCATAGCATCCGCAAGCAAGTACGGATGTGGTGCGATTTTCACGCACGGTTGCTAGGAGACGATCGGGCTGGAGACCCGATCATTATTATATTCCCTTATAACATGGTTATAAGGGAAAATAATAGCATTCTGAATACAGAATGCATAGTAAAACAGCGCTAGAGGGGTTAAAAAAAATAAAATAAAAATTTAACTCGCCTTAGTCCACTTGATCGCGAAGCCGGCATCTCCTTGTGTCTCCTCTGCGCTGAACAGGACCTGGGGTGAGCATTAAATAGAGGTTAAGGACCTTTGATGACGTCACTCCGGTCATCACATGGTCTTTTACCATGGTGAATCACCATGGTAAAAGATCATGTGACGTACCATGTGATGACCGGAGTGACGTCATCAAAGGTCCTTAACCTCTATTTAATGCAGCAGCTCACCCCAGGTCCTGTTCAGCAGAGGAGACACAAGGAGATGCCGGGCTTCGCGATCAAGTGGATTAAGGTGAGTTAAATTATTTTTTATTTTATTTTAACCCCTCTAGCGCTGTTTTACTATGCATTCTGTATTCAGAATGCTATTATTTTCCCTTATAACCATGTTATAAGGGAAAATAATACAATCTTCAGAACATCAATCCCAAGCCCGAACTTCTGTGAAGAAGTTCGAGTTTGGGTACCAAACATGCGCGATTTTTCTCACGCGAGTGCAACGCATGACAATGTTTTGCACTCGCGCGGAAAAATCGTGCATTTTCCCGCAACGCACCCGCCTCTTATCCGGGCAAAAAAACTGACGCCCGTGTGAAAGAGGCCTAAGGCCTCTTTCACACGGGCGTCATGTTTTTGGCCTGGATAAGATGCGGGTGCGTCGCCGGAAAATGTGCGATTTTTCTGCACGAGTGCAAAACATTTTAATGCATTTTGCACGCGCGTGAGAAAAATCAACATGTTTGGTACCCAAACGGTGTTGTGTAGATTGTATTATTTTCCCTTATAACATGGTTATAAGGGAAAATAATAGCATTCTTAATACAGAATGCATAGTACAATAGGGCTGGAGGGGTTAAAAAAAATAATTTAACTCACCTTAATCCAAGCCCGGCTTCTCTTCTGCCTTCATCTGTGAGGAAAAGGACCTGTGGTGACGTCACTGCGCTCATCACATGGTCCATCACATGATTCAGCACCATGGGGATATAAGGAAAAATAATAATGATCGGGTCCCCACCCGATCATCTCCTAGCAACCGTGCATGAAAATTGCACCACATCCGCACTTTGTTGCGGATGCTTGCGATTTTCACGTAGCCCCATTCACTTCTATGGGGCTTGCGTTTCGTGAAAAACGCACAACGCACAAAATAGAGCTTGCTGCGATTTTCACGCAACGCACAAGTGATGCGTGAAAATCACCGCTCGTGTGCACAGCCCCATAGAAATGAATGGGGACGGATTCAGTGCGGATGCAATGCGTTCACCTCACGCATTGCACCCAAGCGGAAAACTCGTCCGTGTGAAAGGGGACTTAGAGACAATGATGGGCGGAGTTGAGCAGAGAAGCTCTTGTGATGAGATGCCGGAAGGTATCAGGAGACTGGGGGTACGGATGTATGGAGAGCACAAGCTAAGGACATCCTTGTGTGTCATTGTCATAATTTTGAAATGAATTTGTTGGGCTATGGATAGACAGTGAAGGAACTGCGACAGAGCAGAGGAACCAGTGTTGAGATAAATTAAATGGGCAGGAAAGTTGTGGATGGATGGAAGGAGTGCAAAAGTTGTAGTATGAAGTCCACAGTGGGACCTGATAGGTGTCATTATCACATGGTCATGATACATGTATGAATATGGTCATGATACATGTATGAAGGCCAGGAAGAATGGTCAAAATAAAATAATAACACAGTTAACACAACTGCAATCACGTTTTTAAAGGAAGTGTCACCAAACATTTTATCTGCCAGTTTAAACCAGATAACAGTACATACATTAATCGCTGCACGGGTTCCCCGTACAGAGGGGGCCAATCCGGACTGTTTAATACTTTACATGCAGTGGACAATAATATGTGATATTATGTGAAGTCTCGCGAGACTTCGTGAAGTAATAACTTCATCTCATCGGGGCCAATATATTTTAATACTTACGGAGCACTCGCTCCATACAGTGTTGAAACAAAGTTTTATGTGAATCGACTTCAAATGTTTCATCCAAAGTCGATTCGCTCATCCCTACCTTTAATCAGAGGGATTTCCTTCTGGTCTTGTGAAAGCTGCCCTGTTAGCTTTACACATAAACATGTAACTGCTGAAGAAGAACCTAGCGTCAGGCACGGTAAACACTTTATCAGGCATATACAATATGGAGAACCATAGGGCTATGTTCTTGTACAATTTCCAAGTAGACTTACTTTGTTTAGACAGCAGAGAAACACCAAGGTTTCCATGTGGAAGATATTTACTTGTACGGAACAGGTCTTACTGTGGATTAAAAGTGCAGTCCTATTAAGATTAATGACATGAATTGGCAGATGTAGCCTACTCTATTAATCTTTTTAAGCTAAACTTTTAACTTTTCCTGTTTCATAAGGAAGCTATCAAATTCCAGTTAATCATTTCAGTTGGAGACATTAACAGTTATGCATGGCCATGGATCAGGTCATTTAGGAATGGTTTGTTTCTGCAAAAACATATAAATCACTCTCTCCATCTGATGAATGATGTGATGTGTTATGGGACTGGGTGGTAAATTATTACTTACAAACCGCTTCTATATCAGCTACAAGTGTAGGAAACACAAATTACGCCAGAGCTGAAATTATAATCAACCACATGTCAACTATTGTTATCTACAAAAATATAGTGTAGGTTTATTCTTTTTGATATATTAGTTCTGCGCTTCTCAACCAATGGCTTTGGAGTCATATGTGGCTATTAAAAATCCTTTATATGGCTCCCTAGCTGTTGCCAAATAGATGTTATGTACCAGCAGCATCATGGATAACCTTATTGAGGTTGGCACTAGGCTAAGAATTATTGGGGTCATTTATTAAGATCGGTGTTTTAGACACCGGTCTTAATACCCCTTGCGCTGGTGAAGGTTGAGCCATCGTTATGTAGAGGCGCCGGCCTCTACGTAACTTATGCGCATCCACTGTCTGTCTAAATCTACGACAGCTCCCTTGCTGGCGTAGATTTAGATCATTTTGTACTCCTAAAACAGGCATAGTAAATTTTAAATGAGACAGGCCTGCTGGCCTTCCCCCTTCCCTACCCCCGCAACCGAATCTGCGACAGATATATGCCAAAAATTGGCGTATATCTGTTAATAAATTACCCCCTGTATCTCAGTCTCCTTGATAAGCCACTTGGCATGATAGTAAAACTGACGCTCTTCTGCAACTTACTAATTTACTAATTTAGTTTTTATTATTAATGACTAACTTTTCCTTCTACTTAAAGGGGTTTATGAGATTAGAATAAAGGACCTACTGTTTTCCAAAAACTCCACCATTGCCTGGTATTGGAGATCAGCCCCATTCTCCTGAATGGGGACCTTTATTTCTAATGTCATACAACCCCTTGTGACTCAATGTTACCAGTGACTTATAAACTAAAAGAATAGATTGTGGGCCTCGGTAGCGTAGTATAGTTATAAGTGAGACAAGAATCATGTCCAAATACATAACTAAATTGCTATGAATTTTTCTTACAGTCCATTCTTAACTTGGAGAGATGTACAGCATATCATTGTAAGGACGTCTCGCCAAAGACACCTAAATGCCCCTGACTGGAAGACAAATGCTGCAGGCCACAAGGGTAGGCTATTACTATTTCATTTAATTGTATTGCTACTTTGCATTACATCTTGTAATATTTCTGCATTTTCAACCTAAAAAAATCAACAAAAAAGAAAAGTCAGAGGTCTATAAAACACCACACAATTACATATTCACCTGGCACTTAAAGGGGTTGTGTCACTTCAGCAATTGACATCTACGATGTAGTTAAAGTTAATACGAGCCATTTTCTAATGTATTGTGATTGTCCATATTGCCTCCTTTGCTGGTTGGATTCATTTTTCCATCACATTATACACTTCTCATTTCCATGGTTATAACCACCCTGCAATCAATCAGTGGTGACCGTGCTTGCACACTATAGGAAAAAGTCCCTGCGTCTCTCATGGCCAAGAGATTTAAAGAAAACTTGTCACATCTCCAGACATGAGCAAAAACGAACACAATGCAACAGCACTCTGCAAACACAAATAAAGTAACTAAAATATACAATTACTCACTATATGCTATACACACCATAGAAAATGTACTATGTACTAATATTAATTTATAAATGTTAGCTTCTTGGCAAATACATTTTGTACAGAATTATTTGTGTCTGTCCGCCAACAACAAGGCGATCTCTTTAGGACAGGAACCTATACTAAATACTGCCTCTGCTGGTGCCATAATGGTCTCCATTAAATTAAGGGAATGCAGGTTTCACATGCATGCTTAGCCTACACTATATTATAACTCTTTTGGTGCCACAATGACCTCTATTAAATTCAGGGAATGCAGGCTCCACATGCATGCTGTGTATCTCTGTATTTGGGATGTGCTGACTAACCCCCATTTTTTTCTTTGTAGTCTGCATTGGAGGTGTGGCTGATTCCATTAGTCATGCACTCCTAATTAACCTGTCTGTCCCATAGACTGATTTTAATTAGTACAAGTATAAAGCTGAAGCCTGCTGTCCGTATTCATTGGAGGCCATTGTGGCATTACCGGTGTAATAGGCTAAGCATGCATGTGGAACCTGCATTCCCTGAATTTAATAGAGACAAGTATGACACCAGCAGAGGTAGTATTTATTGTGGGTTCCTATCCTAAAGAGATGACCTTGACGCTGGCGGCCAGACACAAATTATTTTGTACAAAATATATTTGACAAGAATCTCACATTTATAATGTAGCATTAGCATTAGGCTACTTTCACACTTGCGTTCGGGGCTCCGCTTGTGAGTTCCGTTTGAAGGCTCTCACAAGCGGCCCCGAACGGATCCGTCCAGCCCTAATGCATTCTGAGTGGATGCGGATCCGCTCAGAATGCATCAGTCTGTCACCGTTTGTCCTCCGCTCAGCAGGCGGACACCTGAACGCTGCTTGCAGCGTTCGGGTGTCCGCCTGGCCGTGCGGAGGCAAACGGATCCGTCCAGACTTACAATGTAAGTCAATGGGGACAGATCCGTTTGAAGTTGACACAGTATGGCTCAATTTTCAAACGGATCCGTCCCCCATTGACTTTCAATGTAAAGTCAAAACGGATCCGTTTGCACTATTATGAACAAAAAAAAATGCAAACGGATCCGTTCTGAACGGATCTAAGCGTTTGCATTATAGGTGCGGATCCGTCTGTGCAGACACCAGACGGATCCGCTCCGAACGCAAGTGTGAAAGTAGCCTTACTACATTTTCTATAGTGAGTATGGCATGATTGTATTTATTTTATTTGTGTTTGCAGAGCGATGTTGTGTTGTGTTTGTTTTTTCTTGTGCGTTTCAGCCATGGCGACATGCACCTGCACTGGGATGTGCTGACTAACCCCCATTTTTTTCTTCACATCTCCAGACATTTTGCTTGCATTCCTCGTGTAATAACAATTCTGGAGCTTCTATTCTTATGACTCCATGTTGTTGCTTTTCTTTATTATTCCTACTAGAAGTTTATGAACGTATTGCCAGCAGTCTGCAAAAAAGGCCCATCTGGGTGTTACTAGTAGTGGTGTGTCCCTTCATAGTCTGACACTGGCAGCACTGATTGGACAGAGCCAGACTGTGCAGTGACACACCCGAAACTGGTAACACCCAGCTGGACCTTCATTACAGACTACTGTTAATTCAATTCAAAAGCTTCTGGCAGGAACATGTCGGGAGAGGTAATAGGCCCTCTTTAGTGGCTAATTAATATCATGAGATAAGGAAAAAGGCACTTTCCGTCACATCTTACTATAAGAGCCTGAGCTGCAGTACCAGACTCAGCCACATGGACGAGAGCCGCAATGTGTTCAGTACTGCCGTGAATAAACGTTGCTGCCCTTCTTTTTACAGATCAGTGAAGGTACAGAGATAATAGCCACCATTATTAGAGCCCCTGTAATGACAGTTTGTCATAATGGTCTTTCATCTATAACTTAAGTGCTTTCATTGAAATTGCCCCCCTCACTAGTAGAATGTGTCTTAATGTATCTTCAATATATCACTTTTATCATGATGATTCCAGCTTGTATGCATGATGAGGGCTTAGTGAACAGAAATTTTAGAGGATCAAACAAAACGTGGCAAAGGAATACAGTTTCATGTGCTATGAGCAGGGAAGGCAACAGAGAGAACGGTAAGAGTCATTTTGATGCAGTGTGGTAGAATAAATGGCTCGGCATGGTAATATACATAACTACTCCTGAAGTCCACCTGATACACTGCCTAAGAAGACAAATTGTGTGACAAAACGCACGCTAAAGCAGAGTCACACATCAGTCTGACAGGCTCGATTCTCACTAATTGGTATCATATATATCCTCATACTATCAGCGTAAGTGATCTTTTACTATCATTATAACAGCTCTAATAGCAAATCACACAACTGTATCTCCATCCGAAGGAAAAACTGTTCTACTGAGATAAAGTAAAGAGCTTTGATTATTCTATCCCTGCAGAACTGCAGCATCTACAGGTGTAACGGTGAAATGAGACTTGTAGTCCAGAGGAAAGTTTCATGTTGTGTACTTGTACTGTGGTCATGCTGTGATTTTAATCATAGTCTTGAGGGTACATTGATGTAATTTGCTGGAGTAGGGGGTACTTGGCTGGTGTTAGACTTTGTTCACACTGGTCTAGGCCGCCACAGCCATCTTGATTGAAGATCTCGCGCAGTGACGTATGACGTCATCACGTCGCCGCGCTTCAATAAAGATGGCCACAGCGTTCTCTACACGATCAAATGGATAAGTTGAGTATTATATATTTTTTTCTGGATAAACCTCTGAAAGCCCTCAATGTTAATCTGAGATGATGCAATCATGAGGGGTTCAATGACAGGGGGCAGCACCATCGCCATTCCCCGTCATTGCGCCCACTACATACAAAGAAATGCACTTTATGACAAAGTAATTTGTCACAAAACTAATTTCTGTGCGAAATTCCACAAAGCAGCCGAATCGAATTTTCCATAATTTCCCTTATCTCTAATCAAAGACATGGCTGTGGGACCCAACAACTAAGGGACCTCATTTCTACTCAGACATAAGGTGCATTTAGTAATGACTAGAGATGAATGAGTGAATTTTTCAAATATTATAATCGCCGATTAGACTAATTTTTGGGGAAAAATTTGTTTTGAGACAAATTTATTTGTGGCGAATTGCGTAAAAAAAAAACAGCTATTTCCTGGCTGCAGAGAGCCTTTATAGTGGTGTAGACACTGTGTCTTGCAATAACACACATAGGGAGTCTGCTATGGTAGTGAAATAATACTGTGAGTCCGTATGACATGCAGATGACAGGCGTCGCATGTCACTGCACACTTCACTTATTTGGGCAGTTACGGGGCCAAAACTAACCAAATAACTCAAGTATGAACTCAGCCTTACAGGTCTATGTGAGCATCAAGAAGAAGCGCAATCCTTTTACACCGTCGTCAGCTGATTCCACATAGATGTCTACAGAACCTGTTCTACAGTATTAAATGTGTATACAAGTAGAGCCCCACGGACAGAGTGGAGACGGTGTCAGCAGTAAGTTTGTGTTGACATCACTGATTAATTTGCCCTTCCTCTGATCCGTCAGAACAATAACCCACAAAAAACTGTCTGGAGAGCATACGCCTTCACTCGGTCAGCATTTGCTCAATAATCCATCAGTATTGCTAATGCCATAAAAAAAAGAGGTGACTCGTGAATTGAATATTTGCATTTTTTATTTGTTTTGTACCCACTCCTGCTTTTGGCTACCAAATCATAAGCCAATTCTGATGGGACCATACAGGCCTTACAGATGCTACACAGACAGGATCCGTTGTGCGTCTAATTTTTCCTTCCTTCTGACAGATCAGAAGAAAGATCAAATAAATGATAATGTCAGCCAGGCCGAAAACAAAAATAGTGGACCAATCATGAAGTGAGGAGGGTGGGAACAGCATGAGAAGTCCACAGAGTGGACCTATGACATAGGGATGAGGTAGAAGCAGCATGAGGAGACCACAGAGTGGCACGACAACGAGAGATTGTGGAGGTGGCAGCAGCATAAGGAGGTGACAGAGTAGCACGACGACGAGAGATTGTGGAGGTGGCAGCAGCATGAGGAGGCCACAGAGTGGCACGACGGCGAGAGATTGTGGAGGTGGCAGCAGCATGAGGAGGCCACAGAGTAGCACAAGGACGAGAGATTGTGTAGGTGGCAGCAGCATGAGGAGGCCAAAGAGTGGCACGATGACAAAGTGTGGAGGTTGCAGCAGCATGAGGAGGCCACTTCGGCTCTGCACGATTTAATAATACACGTTCTCTTGCACAAAAGGCTTGGCAAAGTTTCGGTTCAATTTAATATTAAATATTTAATAAATAAAAAATAAAAAATTAAGTGTTTCCTAAGACAGGAGAGAATTGGCCAGTCTTCTGGTTATTCGATTACGTGGTTACGATGGAAAAAGCATTGCAAAAAACAATATCTCTGATGCAAGTGCGGTATCGGCTGCTCATCGAGCCAGATACTTCTGGAGGAACCTGCCTGGCATGAACAGGCCTCTAGTAGCTACAGACAATGAGAAGACAAAGCTTCAAGATTGCTTGGAGCCCGGAAGAGTTGCGAAGTTCGTCAAGATTCAAACCATAACTACCAGCCCCTGGTCTCAGCATCCGTGAAAACATCACGAATTCCCAGTCATCATGGACGGGAAGGTGGACATCTTGTGTTGCACGGACGTCTCAGAAATGAACCGCTGCTCCCGACAGAAGCTGCTGCTCAAGTCAGAGGGGCTGCCGGGGTGAAAATGGAGGTATGTCTGGGTTCAGCTCTGAACCCGGACAACCCCTTTAAGAAGCTGTGAAATGATTCCTCCATATCCTTTCCCTACACTTATAAATAGTTTTTTCATTTTTTTTTCACAATGAGGTTTTTCCAATTGCTGTCCCTAGCGCCTTCTCACGTCTGTCCCTGCACTCAGAACGCTAGAAAATGTCTGATTCTAAGATGGCCGCCGTATTTATAGGGCTGTGACATCACAGGGCTGGCTGGCTGCTGATTGGCTGCATCATGCTTGTCAGTCTCGGTGATCCCGTCTTCCCATACCTACTTTCTCCATGTCCTCACACGTGCAGCAGCCATTTTAGGAAAATTGCGATTCGTTACCACGAATTCGGATCGAATTCCACTTCATCAGCTTTGATTCGCTCATCTCTATTAATGACTATGAAAGAGGGTGAGTAAAGCTGAATGCAGTCCTGTGCATTTTCCCTTTCTGTGGCAGCACTTTTTGCATAATTCCTGTAGTATAATGTTATGTGTACATTATGCCACAACATTTTCCCCGTACTGTAACATCATTATGAGCAGTATCTTTGTACTGTGACATCACTGTGAGAATTTTTTTCTGTACTATGATACCACTATGAGAATTATCCCGTTACTTGGACATCACTGTGATCATTATTCCCTTACTGTGACATTACATTATGCATTAGGGAGACCAAAAAAATCATTAAACTTTCCATATTCTGAATGTGCTACTGAAGTGGTATTGGTGGAGGTGGGCCAGTTCCAAGTATTTCTATAGGGCCCCATAGTTACTTAGTTATGCCCCTGACCTATAGATTCCCATTGTAGAAAAAGGTACACATTGAACACATAGGGGGAGATTTATCAAACTGGTGTAACGTAGAACTGGCTTAGTTGCCCATAGCACCCAATCAGATTCAACCTTTTATTTTCCAAATGAGCTGTGAAAAATGAAAGGTAGAATCTGATTGATTGCTATGGGCAACTAAGCCAGTTCTACCTTACACCAGTTTGATAAATCGCCCCTCATACTTTTTATTGGGCATCACTATGGAATATATATCTGTAAAGAATAAATCAAGGCAACTGGACGTACTGTAGATTTCTTGAAAACGTTTCACTCGTTCTTCCAACGAGCTTTCTCAATTCTGAATGACAACAAGAATTCTGGGAATAAATATGTAACTGAATCAACATCTGGTAATTATACCCAGCATTGGGTCGAAGGTGTTGATTCCATTATCCTAATATAATAATGGAATCAACACCTTTGACCCAATGCTGGGTATAATTACCAGATGTTGATTCAGTTACATAATTATTCCCAGAATTCTTGTACAGTCACTCAGAATTGAGAAAGTTCGTTGGAAGAACGAGTGAAACATTTTCAAGAAATCTACAGTACGTCCAGTTGCCTTGATTTATTCTTTACAGATATATACCATGACCTGGATAAATGAGAACCTTCTAAGACATATGGAATATATACTATACTACATTACTATATTACTCCAACCAAAGGAACATTCTTTAGGTGTCGGTCTGCCTATTGTAGCCCTATGGATATGTTAAGATTGTAAATCATTGATTTTCTAGGTGTAGGGGCTAAACGTACATCACAATCATAGCCTAAAGACAGGACAGGTATGGACATGTCTCTGGATATAGCTAAAGCAACCAAAATTAAATCATCCATTGCTGGCCACATTCAGTACACTTTACCAAGTTACTACTTTTATTTTTATTTTATGACTACACAGCTTCTGTTATAAATGCCTAGAACTCCTTTACGTAAACCAGTTTATGTCTCAACACAGTAAATTAATGCTTTTAATTATAATTACTAACGTTGTGCAATTTTATGTGTTCTTTGATTGTGCACATGTATAAAAGCAAAGTGTTTTATTGTATCTTTAATATCATTTTGTATGGAAAGATATAAAATGTTTTATGTTTATTGTGCTGTGAAGATGTTTTTTTATTAGAGAAAATATAATATCTTGAATTGCCTTACTGAATACGTGTTACGTGTAACCGAGCTTGTGACAGTGAAGCACTACATAGTGACATGTCCTTTATAACCCCAGAAGCTAGTGCTGAGTGCTCATATTTTCCAGGATGACATTTATCAGGAACCGTAGGGTTGCTCATTAATATTTAGAATAATAAAAAGAACCTTAATCGATAAAGTGCCAACTTGTGCGGCAGTGATTTACAACCAGAGAAAGCTCTACGAAATGAACATTAACTAACAAAAGCACACCAGCACACAAAAGGAGTGAGAGTCCCTTCCATAAGGCCTCATGCACACGGCCGTTGTGCGGGTGTTCCGTGCATTGGGGACCACAATTTGCTCTCCCCAATGCAGGGGCAACGTCCGTGTGGCAGCTTGGACGGATCGAGACCCATTCAACTTGAATGGGTCCGTGATCCGTCCTCACCGCCAAAAAATAGAACATGTTCTATTTTTTCTGCGGTGTGGAGTCACGGACAGACACAGAAGCACTCTGTAGTGCTTCCGTGGTGTTCCGATCCGTGCTTCCGTTCCGCACCACATCTCTGGGTTTGCGGACCCCGGATGCCCCATGTATTGCGGAACCGCTGTATGCAGGCCGCAATATGGCCACAGCCTGGCTACAGCCATGTGCATGAGCCCTAAGGGCTTGAAGGGAGTGACACAATAATTGAAAATTCTAATTTTGTCCAAGGGATTGGCGATTTGGTTGTGCTTGTCTACAGGACTATTGTTGGTTTTGTCTAATAAGAACAATGGGGAAATTTAGCAGTGCTGTTTCAGGATGGATGCAAGTGCAAGTCAGTGATAATGAGGCATACTGCACCAGATCTATGAAAAAATGGCACAAGTGACATGCTATGCACCTCGTGGCTAGTGAACATATACAGCAAAATTTTGCATCAAATATGGAGCACATCTTTAATGAGCTTGGCACATTTTACAGCTGCATCCTGTTTTCTAAACGGTTAGGCCCCTTTCACACGGGCGAGTATTTCGCGCGGGTGTAATGCGTGAGTTGAACGCATTGCACCCGCACTGAATCCGGACACATTCATTTCTATGGGGCTGTGCACATGATCTGTGATTTTCATGCATCACTTGTGCGTTGCGTGAAAATCGCAGCAAGCTCTATATTCTGAATTTTTCACGCAACGCAGGCCCCTTAGAAGTGAATGGGACCGCGTGAAAATCGCAAGCTTCCGCAAGCAAGTGCAGATGCAGTGCGATTTTCATGCATGGTGGCTAAGGTGACGATCGGGCTGGGGACCCGATCTGTATTATTTTCCCTTATAACATGGATATAAGGGAAAATAATAGCATTCTGAATACAGAATGCATAGTAAAATAGTGATGGAGGGGTTAAAAATTAAAAAAAATTAACTCACCGAGTCCACTTGATCTCGTAGTTGCGGATCTCTGTCTTCTTCTGTAATGTTGAGCTGCCGGCTATGGACCTGTGGTGACATCACATCACATGATCCAATCACATGGTCCCTCATTATGGTGATGAACCATGTGATTGGACCATGTGATTAGCACAGTGACGTCATCAAAGGTCCTATTGCTGTGCACAGCAAAGAAGAAGACAGAAGAGATGCTGGCTGCGAGATCAAGTGGATTAAGGTGAGTTAAATTATTATTATTTTTTTAACCCCTTCAGCGCAATTTTACTATGCATTCTGTATTCAGAATGCTATAATTTTCCATTATAACCATGTTATAAGGGAAAATAATACAATCTACAGAACACCGATCCCAAGACCGAACTTCTGTGAAGAAGTTTGGGTACCAAACATGCCAATTTTTCTCACGCGCGTGAAAAACGCATTACAATGTTTTGCACTCTCGCAGAAAAATCGTGCTTTTTCCCGCAACACACCCGCATCTTATCCGGGCAAAAAACATGACGCCCGTGTAAAAGAGGTAGGAGATAAATTTGTCTAAAACACAAAATACATTTGGAACCAAGGATATATTGCATTTTTGGAGAAACCTTTTTAGTAATTTTTTGCCTGTGTTTTGTTTAGTTTTTTTACATAGGAGATTTCTATGAATTACACAGTATACAGTATGACTATATAATTCCCTACAGGAAAACACATTGGAATGAATAAATAATATTTTATTATTGTTATAATTCAGTTTATATAAATCACTGCAAAAGGTGCACCACAATGATATGCAACTGAAAATATTGGCTAATCCCTCAGGCTGATGTTAAAAACGGAGACTTTAGCCAATGTATTCCAGTCAGGATTACATCAGTGCCCTTTTGCACCACCATCAAGGTATCTCAGTGTGGCATGGGTTCCTACCGCTAGACTACCTACGGTGTGTGAACACGGTCTGAGAGGTGCCAAGATACAACTCACAGCCAAGCTCCCACATACCTCCATAGTGAGATCATTAATGCAGTGGGAGAAGGGAGAAGGCTGCCGACATCCTCCATTGTATGCATTTTTTGCTGGGGATTGCCACTAGCAACGGATCACATGCGGAGGAATTGCTCCCCCGGTTATAAACACGCTACAGTGTTTAAGGTTTTTGAGCATTTCCTCCGATTTAGTCCACTTTATTTTAGTGATTTTTGTAATTCAGTTTAACCATATGATGACTCCTATAACATGATGTGGGAGAATGCACAAGACGTTTGCAGTTGGTAAACTACTTTTTAGTCTGTTGACCACCATTAATTAGCTGGATATGGGGGAACCATTGTGTACTGTATGTTCTGGAGGGAAATAAAAAAATCATTGCAGGCCATTCATCTAGTCAGTAATCATTCATTGTTTTCAGTCACATCTATCGCCTTTTGGAGGCAGGATCCATAAGCTTTCCATCAGTGGCGTACATAGAGCAGTAGGGGCCCCATAGCAAGGATCAAACCAGGCCCCCCCTCACAGGACAGAAGCATATCCGCCTAAACCCCTTTCAATGACCCTTGGGCCATTTTTTAAACTGCCTCGTTTGCTAAAAGTTGTTTCTTTAGAGGGTAGAGTCCTGACCAAGTTTTTACCCCCAGTAGAAGAGGAGATAATCCTAACTAAGACTGGGGCCCCTGGCTGTGGCATGGTCTGCCGCTATAGTAGTTACACCCCTGCTATCCATGCCCTTACAGAAAGTGAGCGAAAAGTGTGTAATTATTTCTCTGGCGGATCTCAGGCTACACAGTTTATTGCTGAAGAACCATTAAACAGGTGCCCCAAAAAATAACTGCCTAAAGGTAGAAAAGTTCAAATGTATGCTGCATCGCAGGGGGTATGTATTACACCTGATGATACATCTTTCAGCATGCTTAAAAATCAAGGTGCTGTCTAATCACGATCTGCTGCCAGTAAACCACTAGACAGCATGGGGACGAGCGACGGTATATTGATCACTTCTCTCCATGCTGCGGAGGAGATCGCTGCATGTAATGGCAATGGTCTCCTCCACTAGCTAGAAGGCGATTGCCAGGAGGGAACGGTTCCCTCCCGCAATTGCTTGCTCAATCGGCCTGTGTAATTCAAGCTTTACTTGCAGCTTGACATGCCTGCAAGCATAGTGTGAGCTCAATACTTTTTCTGAATGTTATCAAGCAGAAATAATATCTATGGCAGTCCCTGCATGGCATTACTGCACATAAGGAAGAAGCCTTAAAGGGGTGGTTTCACTTCAGCAAATAGCATTTATTATGTAGAGAAAATAAATACAAGGCGCTTACTAATATATTGTGATTGACCACCCTGCAACAGCGATGGCCGTGCTTGCACACTATAGGAAAAAGCACTAACTTATGTGCGCTTCCACGGTCCCAAACACTAGAGAGGGCAGGCTCATTCATATTTCTAGTCCTATGTACAATATTCCCTTCTGCCCTAGTAGAACAGCACTTATCCATTTTGTGTTGTCATGTCTGACAGTAAGGGCATATTTAGATCTAGATTTCCTTCTTGACAATTGGCTGTTCGTTAAGTGGAGGTGAAGCACTGCATTTACATACAGCAATCTACCACAGTATGAGGATGAGTGATGGCTACTGCTATCGATCCTCCCCATACAGAATTATTGTTCCAGGCAGAAGAGTGCTGTTTAGACACCACAATCTACTGCCCCGGAATGATGATCAATGTGTCTGAACCAGAGACCACTTTACCCGATGAACTTCGCTTGTTCATAAAGTAAACAGCCGCACCTTTAGATGAACATTAGGCTGTGTAAATCCAGCTTAAAGGGAGGCCGTCACCTCTGTAGCACACCTATACAGGATTGTAACGGTACCTTTGTTCTTTTCTTTAGATTTGCACAAGCAGGAAAAACAAAGTTTAATTCATATGCAAATATGCACTCGCAAGTGCCCAGGGGAGGCGTTCAGTGTGTAGCTGCCCAGGCTCCTCTGCCTTCTTTTCACTTTACTCCTCTCCAGTCTCTGCCTTTGCCCGCCCTCCAAGTCTCTTGCCTCATCAAAAAGGTCCGGCTGAGGGCATGCGCACTAGGTGATGCAGTGCCCACAATGGGCATCGCCGTGCGCATGCCCCGGCCCGGCAAAGTAGTGCACAGGTGTGGGATCTTGGCCGGACCTAGTGATGATGTAAAGGACTTGGAGGGCGGGCAAAGGAAGAGTGTGGGGAGGAGTAAAGTGAAAAGAAGGCAGAGCAGCCTGGGCGCCTACACACTGAGCGTCGCCCCTGGGCACTTGCGAGTGCTCATTTGCATATGAATTAAACTTCGTTTTTCCTTCTTGTGCAAGTCTAAAGAAAAGAACAAAGGTACCGTTACAATCCTGTATAGGTGTGGTACAGAGCCATGTAAGCGCTGTATATGGCCATATGGAGGTGACAGACTCCCTTTAAGGCTATACTGCCTATATCCACAGTATTTGTAATATGTTGTTAGGGAACAAAGAGCTTTTTCTAAAGTGGTTCTCCAGGAATTAAGAAAATGAAAATACTTAAATATTACTTTATTATAAATGTATTCACAAATACCTTTCATTAGGGAATATATTCGTTATAATGGCTTGTTTTGTCTAGAGAGCAATCATTAGGAGAAATAAAATGGCCGCCATCCTATTAGTACGCACAAAATCTGTCCTAATCACACAGCAGGACAAGTTACTTCACAACACTGAGGTAAATAGCTGCCTCATCCTCCTCTCTGCTCTTCTTGTCAGGGATTATGGTCCTGAATATAGTTTAATATGATCTTCAGCTTAATCACAGTAGGACTGGAGTTCATAAGGAGACATAAAGTGCAGAGAGGACGGATAGGACAGACTGTGGTAATGTTAGGCTGTGGTAATGGAGACTGCATACAAGTGCTGCTGCTCATCAGCCACATCGCCACCCTCTTCTCTGTATTTAATGTCTCCTCATGAACTCCATTCCTACAAAAATTGAGATCATATTAAACTGTAATCAGGATCATAATCCCTGACAAGCAGAGCAGAGAGGAGGATGAGGCAGAGCATAGTATTCTGATGTAACTTCTCCTCCTGTGTGATTAGGACCGGTTTTGTGTGTATACTAATAGGACGCAGACATTTTATTTTCACTGATTGCTCCCCAGACAAAACGAGCCATTATAACTAATGAAAGGTATTTGGAAAATGATTTATAATAAAGTAATATTTAAGTATTTTCATTTCATTTAATTCCCTGAGAACCCCTTTAACATATATGAACAGAGCCTTGGTAAACAGCAAACACATTATTGTGCCCCTCCTGATCACATTTTACATTAATTATATTTAGCATTGTACCGTACCACAATTTGTTGCCCATTAAGGGGTCAGAACCTTTTACCACTATTCAGAGATCTGTTCCAACTCTCTACAAATGGAAGACCTTTTTTTGAGAAATATGAATAGTTTCATATTAGTAAAAAAAAACATTAAAGTCTACAGTTGCCATGGAAGCGAAAAACTCACATCTCAAAAATCAAAAAGGTTCTGCGTATGTCGTGTACATCATAAGAAGTTTGCAAAGGAGGAAACATGAGGCTACAGGTTTCCAGGCTTGTCTTTCTCTGCCAGAACCCTACATCATGATGGAATTGACATCAATAGAAGATTTCTCAAGGTTGCTGGTTTGTGCTGCCTGGTCCATTGTTAGTGAAGTTAGTATGAGCTAGTTATCCTCACCTTGCCTGCTTCTGCCTGTTGCTTTCACAGAGCTTTAGATCCTTTTGTTGGCTTGTATATAAGGTTATCTACACAGCCAGTTATATATGTGAATGTGTTAAATACATGCTCAAAAATTGTCAGTTCAAAATATGTTTAGTTTACTGCAAACAAAAAGCAGAACATGAAAACAACAGAACTAGGGATTAGGAATTATTCTGTATTAAAGTAGTACTATACCTATTGTACATGAAAAATGGAATCTCTTTGTGCACATTTTTGATCAAACATGTGTCAGGCCCATCTACCAACGTCCAGATGGCTTCTGCAGATGGGTCCCAAACACTAACAGAACTGCCTCCCCTGGGCCTAAACTAAGCCTACAATGTTCAGGGCGGTGTAGGAACCAGCTATATTTATGCTTTGCTTAGAAGCCCACAGAAGCGGTGAGTGCTTAATCTAAAGGAGGCAGCTACCCTCCAAAGAGGCAAGAAAATTTAGTTTAGCACATCCAAGCCTCCTTTTGTGGCTCAGCTCTCAGGCAGGCTCTCTTTTTGCCCAGCCAAATCCCAACATATTTGTTGGTTAGTGCCCAGATCTCCGCCAGACACCCCATTATAGTCAATGGGGCCAGCGGACATTACAGTAATATCCAGCAATGCTAGATCAGGAGAACTCTGGCAGGCTGTTCTCTTCCGTAACAGCCCACCGGAGAACTTTGCTGCAAATGTGAAAGTAGCCTTAGCAGCGTGCTTTGTTGACAAATCACAGTCATTTAGCCTATAACTGGCCATACATATCAGATGTATGCCTATCAAACATGCCAATTTCAGTTGATGAGTGGATTTATAGCCTCCTCCCACAAGGGATAAGCCCAACTGCCCAGTACTTTTGTTTTTGAGAAGATAAGCCTGTGTCTGGCAGCCAAGCCTAGCATGCATATGTATAGGAGGGTTGCTTATATATGTATACAGTAGGATGCGAAAGTTTGGGCAACCTTGTTAATCGTCATGATTTCCTGTAATAATCGTTGGTTGTTACGATAAAAAATGTCAGTTAAATATATCATATAGGAGACACACACAGTGATATTTGAGAAGTGAAATGAAGTTTATTGGATTTACAGAAAGTGTGCTATATTTGTCTAAACACAATTAGGCAGGTGCATAAATTTGGGCACTGTTGTCATTTTATTGATTCCAAAACCTTTAGAACTAATTATTGGAACTCAAATTGGCTTGGTAAGCTCAGTGACCCCTGACCTACATACATAGGTGAATCCAATTATGAGAAAGAGTATTTAAGGGGGTCAATTGTAAGTTTCCCTCCTCTTTTAATTTTCTCTGAAGAGTAGCAATATAGGGGTCTCAAAACAACTCTCAAATGACCTGAAGACAAAGATTGTTCACCATCATAGTTTAGGGGAAGGATACAGAAAGCTGTCTCAGAGATTTCAGCTGTCTGTTTCCACAGTTAGGAACATATTGATGGAAGACCACAGGCTCAGTTCAGGTTAAACCTCGAAGTGGCAGACCAAGAAAAATCTCGGATAGACAGAAGCGACGAATGTTGAGAACAGTCAGTGTCAACCATCAGACCAGCACCAAAGACCTACAACATCATCTTGCTGCAGATGGAGTCACTGTGCATCGTTCAACCATTCGGCGCACTTTACACAAGGAGATGCTGTATGCGAGAGTGATGCAGAGGAAGCCTTTTCTTCGCCCACAGCACAAAAGGTGCCGCTTGAGGTGGGCTAAAGCACATTTGGACAAGCCAGCTCCATTTTGGAATAAGGTGCTGTGGACTGATGAAACTAAAATTGAGTTATTTGGCCATAACAAGGGGCGTTATGCATGGAGGAAAAAGAACACAGCATTCCAAGAAAAACACCTGCTACCTACAGTAAAATATGGTGGTGGTTCCATCATGCTGTGGGGCTGTGTGGCCAGTGCAGGGACTGGGAATCTTGTCAAATTTGAGGGACGCATGGATTCCACTCAGTATCAGCAGATTCTGGAGACCAATGTCCAGGAATCAGTGACAAAGCTGAAGCTGCGCCGGGGCTGGATCTTTCAACAAGACAACGACCCTAAACACTGCTCAAAATCCACTAAGGCATTTATGCAGAGGAACAAGTACAACATTCTGGAATGGCCATCTCAGTCCCCAGACCTGAATATAATTGAAAATCTGTGGTGTGACTTAAAGAGAGCTGTCCATGCTCGGAAGCCATCAAACCTGAATGAACTAAAGATGTTTTGTAAAGAGGAATGGTCCAAAATACCTTCAACCAAAATCCAGACTCTCATTGGAACCTACAGGAAGCGTTTAGAGGCTGTAATTTCTGCAAAAGGAGGATCTACTAAATATTGATTTCATTTCTTTTTTGTGGTGCCCAAATTTATGCACCTGCCTAATTTTGTTTAAACAATTTATAGCACACTTTCTGTAAATCCAATAAACTTCATTTCACTTCTCAAATATCACTGTGTGTGTCTCCTATATGATATATTTAACTGACATTTTTTATCGTAACAACCAATGATTATTACAGGAAAATCATGACGATTAACAAGGTTGCCCAAACGTTCGCATCCCACTGTAGCTTATGGTTGTCATTGAATACTTATCATCATTGAAGAGTATTGTAAGCTTTTGTGGCTGGAACTATGAATGTTTATGCTGTTCTGCTATATAGGATGTAAAGGAAGGGGAGTGTCCTCTGTTTGTTGACAGGGTACAAACCACTGATTTGTAATGCTGTAATAAATGGTATTGATTATGTCTACTCAATTGCATCTTTTTTTTTATAGCTGAAAGGGTTTGTCATTTTGACATTTTCCCTATGTATGCTACAATGTATTAAAATCCAGACACTTTCATTTTTTACACATTTTGCTATGTTGCGGCGTTGTGCTAAAATAAAAAATAATAATACTTTTCTCTATCAATCTCATTTCTCCCATAATGTGAAAATGTAGAAAAATTTTGCAATTTAGTTAAAAGGAATTACTAATATTTCACAAAGACTTATAGAAGTATTTAGACCCTTTACAATGACACTTGGAATTTAGCCATGAGGGCCTCTCCATCTTTGAGATGTTTCTGCACCTTGATTGGAGTTCACCTGTGGTGAATTCATTTGATTGGACATGATTTAGAAATACACACCCCTGTCTGTATAAAGTCTCACAGCTGACAATGCATATCAGAACAAAACCCAAGCCATGAGGAGGAAAAAACTGCTGTAGAATCAGAGACAGGATTGTGTGGAGGCACATATCTGCAGAAGGGTACAAAAAATTTCTTCTTCACTGAAAGTTCTCAAGAGCACAGCGGCCTCCATAATTCTTAAATTGAAGAAGGTTTGAACAACCAGGTCTCTTCCTAGAACTGGATCGCCAGACAAACTAAGGCTACTTTCATACAGTCCTGATCAAAAGTTTAAGACCACTTGAAAAATGGCAAAAAATCATATTTAGCATGGCTGGATCTTAACAAGGTTCCAAGTAGAGCTTCAACATGCAACAAGGACAAATGGGAGTGAGCCAAAACATTTTTTGAGCATTCAATTTAATGAAAACAACGAATAAACTGAAACAGGCTGTTTTTCAGCTGATCAAAAGTTTAGGACCATACCTCCCAAAAAAACTAAACCCCCCCAAAAAAGAAATCCAACTTCCAAACATGAACTCAGTAATGAGTAGTAGTGTTGAGCGCAAATATTCGAATATCGAATTTTTTTTGCAAATATCGGCACTTCGCTAATTCGCGAATATTTTG
The DNA here is from genome assembly GCF_014858855.1 of Bufo gargarizans. NCBI lineage: Eukaryota > Metazoa > Chordata > Amphibia > Anura > Bufonidae > Bufo > Bufo gargarizans. The sequence continues at coordinate 490,959,983 of NC_058080.1, read as the reverse complement.
AATATAGTGCTATATATTCGTTATTTCGAATATTAGTTGTTTTTTTTGTTGTTACCCTAGCTTTGTCCAAAAGCAGTACTTTTAAGAGAGGATTCCTTGCTCCCTGCCCGCTCAAGTCAGTGCCTGTTGCAGCCTCTATCTACTTCCCGTGCGAATGGAGTGTCCCCATCACCATGGGAACGCCTCCATGCTAGAATGTACTGTCGGATGTGAGAATCAAGTTGCAATCGCAATGCGAATAATATAATTTGAATAAATCGCATAACGATTTTAATTTGTACCTGGTTTACAATGGTTGGCTTTCTTGAATTAGCGAAGATGGAGAATATTTCGTTTTGACTAATAAATATATTCGTCATCCTCGCTAATTTAAAGTAATTTAGTAAACCAGGTCTAAGTTGAAATCGCAATGCGATTAATTCAAGTTATATTAATCGCATTGCAATTTTAACTTGTAGCTGCTGCTGGGTCTCCACTCTCTAATGGAATGGGTCAGCTTGCTAGAATTAACAAAGTTAACGAATATGGAATCTAGCAGTGCTAATTTGTAATCGCAATGCGATAATATTTGCTATTATTATTAACCGCATTGCGAATCCAACTTTTATAATCCACTATTCTTAGATATAGTACTATATTCGTTATATCCGACCGTTAATTCTCCCAATACCACCATTATCAAAATTGCCTAAGTTGTACTCGCAATGCGATAATAACTTAAATTGAGGAAGATGTAGAATACTTTGCTATCTTCGTTGATGTAGAATACTTTGCTATCTTCGTTGATGTAGAATAAAGAATACTTCGCTATCTTGATTCTTTTATTAACAAAGACATAGAATATAGCGCTATATTCGTGTTAAATCTAGATCTCCAAGATTAAAGAATAGGAAAGTTGCCTTATTATTAAGTTATAAGGCAATTAGAAGTTATAATTTATAACTTCTAATTCTAAGCTTAAAAATCGCAATATGTGAATGATTAAATCGCATATTAATCGCGATAAATACAATAATGACGAATATTCGATTTCGACGAATATAAGACGAATATTCAAGCGAGTATTTGCGAAATATTGCGAAATCGAATATGGCACCTCCCGCTCAACACTAATGAGTAGCTCCAACGTTATTGTTGATCACTTCAAATATTTGTTTCTGCATGCTTGATGCAAGCGTTTCCATGAGGTGAGTGGGAACATTTCTCCAAGTGGTGACGACGGCCGCACGAAGGCCATCTACTGTCTAGTACTGTTGTCCATTTTTGTAAAACTTCCCTTGCCATCCATCCCCAAAGGTTCTCAATTGGATTTAGATCAGGGGAACACACAGGATGGGCCAAAAGAGTGATGTTATTCTCCTGGAAGAAGTCCCTTGTCCTGAAGGCATTGTGTACTGTAGCGTTGTCCTGTTGAAAAACCCAGTCGTTACCACACAGACGAGGGCCCTCAGTCATGGGGAATGCTCTGTGCAACATCTGGACATAGCCAGCGGCCATTTGACGCCCCTGCACTTCCTGAAGCTTCATTGTTCCACTGAAGGAAAAAGCACCCCAGACCATTATGGCGCCCCCTCCACTGTGGTGCATAGAAAACATATCAGGTGAGATCTGCTCGTCATGCCAGCAACGTTGGAAACCATCAGGACCATCAAGGTTACATTTTTTCTCATCAGAGAATAAAACTTTCTTCCACCTTTGAATGTCCCATGTTTGGTGCTCTCTTGCAAAGTTCAAACGAGCAGTTCTGTGGCGTTCAAGGAGACGAGGTCTTTGAAGACTTTTTTTGTTTTTGAAGCTCTTCAGTCTCAGATGCCGTCTGATGGTTATGGGGCTGCAGTCAGCTTCAGTAAGGGCCTTAATTTGGGTCGAGGCTCGTCGAGTGTCTTGACGGACAGCCAATTGGATCCTCTGGCTCAGTGCTGGTGAAAATTTTTTGGGGTCTTCCACTTGACTTTTTTGTTCCATAACCCTCAGGATCATTTAAGAAATTCCAAATGACTGTCTTACTGTGTCCTACCTCAGTAGCGATGGCGCGCTATGAGAGACCCTGCTAATGCAGTTCAACAATCCGACCACGTTCAAAAAGGGAGAGTTTTTTTGTCTTTGCCATCACAACGTGTGACTACATGACAGAAAATGACAATGAATCGACATCTTTGCACAGATTTGGCCTTTTAAAGGCATGTGGTCCTAAAATTTGGATTAGCTGAAAAACAGCCTGTTTCAGTTTAATCATTATTTTCAATTAATTGAATGATCAAATTTTTTTTTGTCTTACTCTCATTTGTTCTTGTTGCATGTTGAAGCTCTACTTGGAACCTTGTTAAGATCCAGCCATGCTAAATATGATTTTTTTGCCATTTTTCAAGTGGTCTTAAACTTTTGATCAGTAGTGTTTCTGCATTTTTAATTTAGGTTTTGAGATCCGGCAGAGGATCTCAAAACCTGAATGAAAAGGATATGTTCCATTTAATACGTCTTGATGGCTCCATTTCGGACTTATCTGGTTGTATTAAATCAAAACTGAACAAACCTGATCAGGCATTAAAATCATTGTGAGTCAACGGGCGCCTGATCTATTTTGTTCTGTAACGTTCTGCTCCAATGAATGTTCACAAGATCACAAGGGCCTCCATAATTCTTAAATAGGAGAAGTTAGGAACACCCAGTATCCTTCTTAGAGCTGGCCACCTCACCAAACTAAGGAATCGGGGGAGAACTGCATTGGTATGAGATGTGACCAAGAACTCAATGGTGACTTTGACTGAGCTCTAAAAATTCGGTGTGTAGATGGGAGACACTTTCAGAAGGTCAGGTATCACTACAGCATTCCACCAATCTGGGCTTTATGGCAGTGTAGCCGGAAATAAGCCATTCTGCAGTAAAAGGCACATGAATTCCCATCAGAAATTTGCAAAAAAGCACTTTAATAACTCTCAGACTGTGATAAACAAGAATCTCTGGTATGAAACAAAAATGTATCTTTTAGGCCTCAATTCTAAGCTTCATCTCTAGAGAAAACCAGGCACTGCTCTTCACCTTCCCAATAACACCCCTACAGTGAAGCAATGGGTTGTGGCAGCATCATGCTGTGGGGTAGATTTTTAGTGGCTGGGATAGAAGACTGGTCAGAGTTGAGGAAAATATGAATGGAGCAAGGTACAGAGATATTCTTAATAAAAACCTGATCTAGAATGCTCTGGACCACAGACTGGACCAAAAGTTCACCGTCCAACAAGACAATGACCCTAAGCAGACAGCCAAGACAAAGAAGGATTGGCTTAAGGACAACTCTGTGAATGTCTTTGAGTAGCCTAGCCAGAGCCCTGACTTGAACTCAATCGAAGATCTCTGGTGAGAACTGAAAATAGCTGTCCACCAATGGCTCCACCCAACTTCACAACACTTTAGAGGATCTGCAGAGAAAAATTTCTGAGAATCCCCAAATCCAGATGTGCAAACCTTATGACATCATACCCAAGAAGATTGGAGGCTGTAATTTCTACCAAAGGTGCATCAACTAAGTATTAAGTAAAGGGTCTGAATTCTTTAGGCTTCAGCAAATTGAGCTTTGGATCATAGGTCCAAAGTTGATTTGTTCGTTTTAATGCTGCCCGGATACCTGTGGAAGCAAAATTTGTTTCAGACGAACTCATGCGAGACTTCGGTGATTGAATTCGGTATTCACTTCTGCATCTTTAAAACTATTTAAAATTTGCAATCCAAAGTCAGTTTGGTACCTTGGTACCAAACCCGACTTCGGATTGATATTTTAAAATGTTTTTAAAGACACAGTATTGATTATCGAATTAATTAATCGAAGTCTTGCTCGACTTCGGCTAAACGAATTTTGCCTCCACGGAGGCAATACATTTTAATGCTGTACGGAGACAGCATTAAAATTGAAGTGTTTGACCGGATCAACTTCAAATCTATGATCTGAAGCTCGATTCGCTCAACACTAGAATTCTTATGTCAGTGAAATATTTTTGTTTTTCCTTTTCAAAAAATTTGCAAAGATTATAAACATTCAGTTTTCACTTTGTCATTGTGCTAGTGCCCCGTGCCCACCTCTGTCCTGCTCCCCTGAGTGAGCAATGGTGCTGTGTCACTTACACTGCCCCATATTTTGTATGGCAGCAGTCTAGGCTTGCATGCCCTTCTCTGTCCAGCAGCAGCAAGCCCATCAACCTCCATCCCACAATTCTCATCCCGCTGCAGACCATGGCCTGTACATTCCTATCAGGCCTTCCTGTACTACTCTTAGGGCACGTGCGCACTTCCCGGTAATGGCCAGCTCACACTCTTTAGTTTTCTCTAGCCATTTGCTGGACACTTCATGGCATTTAAGGCACCTTCCCAAATAGGAGGGTGCCTGAGTATTAGGATATCTAGCTTGGTAGTCCTTAGTGAAGGTGTGCTGTTCTGATTGTCTGCTCATGTACTGACCTTTGCCTGTTTACAAATTCTAACCCTCCGCTGCCTGATCTCATCTTAGCCTATGTACTGTATTAGCCCATTGTCACCTGCCTTGACTTTGGACTAGTTTGCTAGATGGTCTATGGTTAGTCCCAGCAGCAGGACCCCCCTCTTCAAGATGAGCTTAACAATGAGGAAACAAGCTACTGGACAAGGCATAATACTTATGTATATGTCTGTATTTACTCTTCTTCAGGAGTGAGCTGTGTATGGAGACTTAGTGGCAATTCTCAGTGAAAAAAATAATATGCAAAGATGTATCTCTCTGGGGAGAAGAACTATTTCACTAACTTGACCTTGTGGAAGTAACTCCCTATGAATCAAAGTCCAACTTGGAACATTTCAAGGAAAAGAAGCCAAGCCAAGGTTCTTACCCCATTCCGTTTGGAGTAGGATTCTGGCTGGCTGAGTGAGATGCATTGGATGCAGCTTAGGTGGTACAGGCTCTCCTTAAAGGATAACTGTCATATTTTCATTTAAAAAAAAATCAATTTTAGCATATGTTACCGCGGCAGCAGCATTATGCATAAAGCAATCTTTAGTTTCTTCATTTACCACTGTTGTCCTTGAGTTTTCCCCTTGGTTACGGATGTTTAGAATCCTACATTATGAGGATCTTCTCAAGATGGCTCCTCTGCCAGTTCTCTGAGGCCAAAACTGCATTCCCTCAGGTCACATACAAACATGCTGTAGCCAGCAGCTTCCTGCCATCCAATCAGATTGGATTACTGAGAGACATGCCTCCTCACTCTGAAGCTTAATGCAGGCATGCAGTGTGAAGGACTGCCCCTCTGTCTTCCTAGCCGGAGACAGATGAGCCATAACAACGGTCTTTTAAGGGAGCAGTGGAAAGGGACAGGAGACATTAATGAAAGCTGTTATTATAAGGTAATTACACGCAATCATTGACAGACTAACTCAGGTATACATGCCTAGCTCTAATAAACTAGCAAATAAAAACAAAATATGACAGTTATCCTTTAAAGGAGTTCTGTAGCTTTTTATTACTGATAATCTATCCTTTGGATAAATCATCAGCAAATGATCGGGGGTCCGACATCCAGGACCCTCGCTGATCGCTGTTTTAGAAGACAGCGGCACTAGCAGTAGCACTGCAGCCTTCTCGCTATTTCCTGCCGGCCAGTGACATCACAACTAATATCTCTGGCCTGGACGTAGCTCAGCCCCATTCACTTCAATGGGGCTGAGCCGCCATCAGGCCAGTGGTAATAGTCATGATGTCACTGGCCTGTGGTAAACAGCGAGAAGGCTGCGGCACCACAGATCGACGGGGGTCATGGAAACAGTATAGCTTGCTGTGCTATACTGTTTCTGTATCTCTCATGCACAGCAATGAGTGCTGTTGGGACTGTGTGGTTGGGACTGTGTCTTATCTCGCCTTAGTAACAACCAGATAAGACAACCCCATTAAGGAGATCAGCTGTGTATGAAGACTTAGTGGCAATTCTCCATGGGAAAATAATCACTAGAGCCATCTTTTGGAAGTGGCTCCCTATGAGTCAAAGTCTGACATTTTAACAAACCTTGAATCATAGGGAGACACTTCCAAAAGATGGCACTAGTGAGACAGTTCTCTTTCACTGAGAGATACTTCTTTGCATCTGTATTTGCTCAGTAGCCTTACTGCTAATAGATTGAGTACTCAGTAGCTCACTAACAATTGTGTATATGTCTACATATTAGAAGTCTATTGATAATGATGGTGTTCCCACCACACTTCCGTAGTTCTTGAAGAGGATTGGGGTGTAGCTGTCCTGAACTGTTATGTCTACATAGTGATGAGAGTTTCCTACACAGGGGCCTTTTTCACCATCTCACCACAGCAGAAGCTAACACTTTACATGCTTGTTCACTGAGGTGGTCCCAGACTTAAATACCCACAGCTGCATACCTGACCGTGCACGCCAGAGCTTTGAACCATTAAATACTGACAGATGTCTGGACATCCTTTCTGGTTATGTTACTTATTGTTTTGAGCATTGTCTTTCAGAACCTGTGCCTATATGTGATTTTAGGTCACAAAGCCAAGATCAGTGAGTAGACCCAAATGTTATTTTTAAACAGGACAATTGCAGCCCCAAACAAACACTAATCAACAGTATACAAGTCAATCAGCACTAATTTAATGGGCCATTTCACACGATTTGATACACAATGATTTTTGGTTCCATTTTTGTGTTTGTTGGCACATTTACATTGGCCAGATATCAGGAACATGTGTTCATACGTCCAATCATCTCAAAGTGCAAAAGGGGCCCTAGGCCCCTAGACACAACTCTGCTTAATGGGCCTGAAATGTAACTTAAGCTTGGATACTGTACCTTTTTATACAGTTTACTAGTATTGTGACGTTAGTGTGTCCCTTTACCCAGGATTTATAGGGAAGAGAATAAAAAGAAGCACTTAGGAAACATTCTCATAATCTGTTTGTTAACAACTTAAAATGGTTTTCCAGGAGTAAAAAAATTGATAAAGATAGGCCATTGATGTTTTATCATGGGGGTCAATTCCATTCAGACCACCTCCAATCAGTAGAAAGAAGGAGAATTGGGCTGAGCTGCAGAAAACATTGAAGAGGCACCACATTCCAGCAGGGGCCATGGCCCCTTTGTTCTCCGGATCAACTGGTATTCTGGGGGTCATACCCCGACCAATTAAACATTGATCCAAAGGATAATTTGTCAGTTTACATTTATATAAATATTACCTTTTGCCTTTGATGTTTGTACTCTTTCAAATATAGCATAATAATACAACATGTTTACTTTATTGGAATCTGGGCAACTACAGTATCTAGTGGGTGGCAGGATTATGGTGAGACAAGGAAACTTTTCAGTAAGTCTTGGCGCAATATCAGAGGATGGCTGGGAATAAAGGGATCCTTATGTTGTACACCCCTTTGGCATAATTACCACTTACACGTCTTAGATGAATTAGTAGGGGATCAGTATTGGCAAAAGAATAATATTTTTTATCTTGCACAGGTGGTGAGGAAAGGAGATATACTTCCGTTTTTGGATTTAGCACAAATAGAGAATATAACAAATTTATCATGGTTTAGGTACTTTCAGCTTTGTTCGACACTTTCTAATCTTGAAGAAAAATCTTTGCTAGATATAGATATTTCTACACCTTTAAATGGATTAATGGGGGATTTATGTCACAACATTGAGATTGTACAACTTTATAAATTATTATATACTATTATATTATAGTAAGGCTAGTTTCACACTAGCGGCAGGGGACTCCGGCAGGCTATTCTGGCGGGTGAACAGCCTTTCGGATCCATCCTGACGCTCCGTCCCCATTGACTATATAACTCCGCCCCCACCCCATTAGTTACATTATGAATTAATAATTGGGAGAGACCTCCCCGGTTTCCCGTCACTGTGGCCTGAGGCGAGAACCATTGATACCCATGGGGCAGGAGCAACCCAAATAGAATGGCCTTGCTCAGGGGGGAAACTGGGAACCTGAGACCAAAGGGCCAGCAGTAGGGATGGCCGCCACTGCGGGGGAAGGGTAGGAGCCAACCCCACTGAATGTAATGGTGGGAGACGTGGAGGTTTTGCTGCCGGGTCCGGCATTGGCAGACCTCAACGTCTCTGGAGAAAATTTTGGTACAGCACAGCACCAGGACCTGACTCTGTCTCGGGACTGGGAAAATGTGGTAGTAGTTGAGGGTGAGCCGCAACAACTGGGGGACGAGTCTATGTTCCCCCATTTTGTGGTTCAACAGGAGATGCTGTACCGGGTAAATCAACTACGGGGTGAGCATATTGAACAGTTGGTGGTGCCCAAGACGTATCGCAAGCTCGTGTTGGAGTTAGCTGGGCCAGCAGAAAACGCAAGACCGGATTCTACAGCAGTGTGTTCAGAGAGGTGGAAGAGTATTGCAAGTCTTGCCTAACCTGCCAGATAACCAGCCCCCAGCCACATTTCCGTAGTCCCCTGTTCCCTCTCCCAATTATTGATAGTTACGGACAACCGTCTATCACCCGCAAACGGAAGGCCTGGTATAAAGGTTTAATCAAACGTTGAAAAACATGTTAAAGAGGGTGGTGTCTAAGGATGGAAGGAATTGAGATCTTCTACTGCCCTAAATCATGTTCACAGTGCGAGAGGTACCCCAGGCCGCTACTGGGTTCTCGCCCTTCGAACTACTGTATGGCCGACATTCACGTGGTTTGTTTGACATAGCCAAAAAGGTGTGGAAACAACAACCCACGCCGCATAAAAGTGTGATTGTGTATGTCACTCGGATGCAAGACCGGATGGAGATAGTGTTGCTGGTGGTTAAGGAACATATGGAGGCAGCCCAGTGAGCCCAGAGTAGGGTCTATAATCGCCAGGCTCGGGTTTAATATTTTAACCCGGGAGATATGGTTTAGGTTCTGGTGCCAACGGTGGACATTAAGTTCCTGGCTAGGTGGCAGGGTCCCTACAAAGTGCTCTAAAAAGTTGGAGAGGTTACTTACAAGGTACTCCAGCCTGGGTGGAGAAAGCTGGAGCAGGTGTACCATGTAAACTTACTGAAACCGTGGAAAGATAGGGAGACCAGTACGGGCAACAGCCCCCGGCCGGTTTTCTGGGGGTAGAGTTTCCAGCCCCAAGGCCTGATACGAGGGAAGCAGTTGACACAGTAAAGATTGCTGACAACCTGTCCTCTAAACAGACTCAGGAGGCCAGGGAGTTCGTCAGCAGGAACACGGATGTGTTTTCGGACCTCCCTGGACGCACTTCTATCATCCAACATGACATTGTCACTGAGCCTCAGGCCAGAATCGGGTGGAAATCATACCGGGTGCCTGAGTCGCGGTGACAAGCCATCTCAAAAGAAGTGCAGCTGATGTTACAGCTGGTTGTCATCGAGGAGTAAAAAAGTGAAAGGGCCAGTCCGATAGTCTTAATACCCAAGCCGGACGGGGCGTTGCGATTCTGTAACGACTTCCGGAAACTTAATGAGGTTTCCAAGTTTGACGCATATTCCATGCCTCGATTGGATGAGCTTATTGAGAAGTTAGGCCAAGCCCGGTATTTTTCTGTTTTGGACCTAACCGAAGGGTACTGGCAGGTACCCTTGACAAAGGCTGCCAAGGAGAAAACAGCTTTCATTACACCAGAAGGGCCGTATCAGTACAAGGTCTGGTCTACATGGCATTCCCACCACGTTTCAAAGGCTAATGGACATTGTACTCCGTCCACATCATCGGTATGCTTCGGCGTACCTGGATGATATCGTTATCCACAGTACCGACTGGGAAAGTCACCTACCTAAAGTACAGTCTGTAGTGGACTCCCTTAGGGAGCCTGGCTTAACCGCTAACCCAAAAAAGTGTGTGATAGGGTTAGAAGAGACCAAGTACCTGGGAGCGGAGTTATCAAACCTCAGGTGCACAAAATTGAGGCAATTCAGAATTGGCCCTGACCTGTCACTACTCGGCAAGTAAAGTCGTTATTGGAAATGGTGGGATACTATATGAGGTTTGTTCTGCACTTTGCCACAATGGCCGCACCATTGACAGGCCTTTTGAAGGGACGCAAGTCATTGACGGTCCACTAGAATGAGCAGGTGGAAAAGGCTTTCTCCGCTTTGAAGTCGGCCCTGTATGGGTCCCCGGTTTTGGTGACGCCCGACTTCAAAAGGCAGTTTATAGTACATACCGATGCCTCCGAGGTGGGTCTCAGCATTGTACTGTCTCAGGAGGTCAACGGGGAGGAGCATCCCATTGTTTTCCTCAGCCGGAAGCTTTTCCCAGCCACTTTCCCCAGGTATAGTATAGTGGAGAGAGAGTGCCTCCGCTATTATTTGTTGGGGAGAATGTTTTGTCTGGTGACCGACCACTCCCCTCTCAAATGGATGAGCCAGGCCAAGGACAGAAATGCCCGGGTCACCCGGTGGTTTCTGTCTTCGCAAAATTTCACATTTTCAGTGGAACACAGGGCAGCCCGGTTACTAGATAACGCGGATGCCCTGTCCCGGGTACACTGTTTAATGTGTGTCCATCCCCTCAGAGTTGAACAAGGGGGAGAGGTATGTAGGAAGGAACAAGGGGCCATCATTGATGGTCAGTACGTGCCACCGAGGTTCCTGGCCTTGGTTAGGTAAGAGCCTTTTTGTTTTCCTGAAGTGTCATTATTGCAGATTGCAGTCTGACACTTCAGCTGTTTAGTATAGCTGTAAAGCTGATTCGGGACGGCTCTTACTGGGAGTAGCCAAAGTGCTGGGTGGGTGGCTACTTCCCACGTTCCAGGCCGGATCTTGGCAGGCTTATAAAAGCAGTCAGCACTATAAGGTGGTGTGGATTTTCCTCTATCTGACAGTAAAGCTGTGGAGTTCTCTAGGCTAAAGACTGCAAATAGGCAAGAGGCCCGCCTGGAAGCCTGCCAGTGAACTGTTCTGTGGCTGAGCATTCAGCCAGGTGTGAACCGACACCTAGGATTCCAGGTGAACATTGTTTTGTTTTTGCTGTGTGTGAACAACCACCAAGACTTTTATGTTTTGCTGAGTGTGAATAAAACGCTGAAGTTTGATTTACAACCTGGTTGCTTGCCTCTATACTGTGTGCACTAACCTGTCTACCAGAGCAAATCCACACAAAAGATACAGGCAGATGATTGGGAAAATATATTGTCTAATTTAAGATTAGTGTCTCACAATTTTAACCACGTTTTGGTTCAATTTAATATTTTACATAGAGTTTATGTTACGCCATTATGGCTTAATAAATGTTGTTTGAGAAATACATCTAATTGTCCACGGTGTGATTCATCTGGGGCTAATTACTTGCACATGTTCAGGTTTTGTACAGACCTAAAGGAGTATTGAGGAGCCATTGACACGGTTATTACCAAAAAATTTAAAGTAGTGATCCCTTTTATGGTTGAATGCTGGATATTGGGTGATCTCTCTAAGGTAAACTGCCATAAAGTTAAAAAGATTATTTTGTTAAAAAGTAATGTTTTTGGCAAGGCTTTTGATTACACGGGTCTGGTTTTCGGAATACACCAAATGTAACTACATGGCTAAACTTGGTCAATAAGATAAAGAGATATGAGAAGGTTCTTTATAAACAAAGAAATATAGAGGAAAAATGGACTAAGATATGGGGTGCTTGAAAATATTACTCTTCCCGCCTTAACTCCTTATTTCGAGAGACGCATCGCTAAGGGGAGGGTGGGAGGGAGGGGATTATGGGTGGGGGTTAAAAACAAAGAAAAGTAATAATGATGGCGATATGTATATGTATGTAAAATAATTGTTTGATTCTTAATAACATTTTGGGGGGAAAAATATAGCATAATAATACATTTGAGTATCTCAGGAGGAAACACCTTACTCAGAAAAATGTTTGCTTTGCTGACCCTTACAAACTACTACATGGATTATCTTTGTTTCCCTACACAACAGTGAGCCATCTATATGGATTTGGCTTGATGGATGCTGAAGCCATGGTGATAGAGGCAGAGAAATGGACAACGGTCCCTGCACAGCACATTTGTGTTGAAAACACAGACCGCCAGATCAAGTAATATGTCACATATTTTATGTATTTCTTTACTAATGGCATCTATTCATACCCTTATTTTTATAAAATCAGTTTTCTAGTGAGCAACATTTGTTTGCCCGACCTACAGATGTATAATTGAATTAATTGCTGCAGATCTTGTTACCCTATATTTGTACAATCAAGATGTCATATGTGTGGCATTAGTGTGTGGAAGCTGGATATACAATGCTTTTGGAAAGTCTTCAGACCCTTTCACTTTTCACATTTTGTTATGTTAAAAAAGTTTTTTCCTCATCATTCTGCGCTCAATACCCCATAATGAGAAGGTGAAAACAGAATGTCAGAAAACTTTGCTAATTTATTGAAAAAGAAAAATGTAAGGCTACTTTCACACTGACGTTTCTGGATCCGCTTGTGAGATCCGTTTCAGGGCTCTCACAAGCGACCCAAAACGGATCAGTTCAGTCCCAATGCATTCTGAATGGATAAGGATCCATTCAGAATGCATCAGTTTGGCTGCGTTTGGTCTCCGTTCCGCTTTTGATGCAGACACCAAAACGCAGCTTGCAGCATTTTGGTGTCCGCCTGACGATGCGGAGCCGAACAGATCCGTTTTCACTGCCACAATATGGTGCCATTGAAAACGGTTCCGTTCCCCATTGACTTTCAATGTAAGTCAGGACAGATCCGTTTTGACTCAGACTTTTTTTTAAAGAATAATGCAAATGGATTGGTTATTAAAGTTTACAAGCGTTTGCATTATCAGTGCGGATCCGTCTGTGCAGATACAAGACTGATCCGCACCGAACGCAGGTGTCAAAGTAGCCTTAATCTTGCATTGGCATAAGTATTCAGACCCTTTACTTAGTACTTACTGTACTTGAAGCACCTTTGGCAGTGATAACTGTCTCCAGTCCTCTTGGGTATGATGCACACAATTTGGGGATTTTCAGATCTCTTCAGAGATGTTTGATTGGGTTCAGTTCAGGGCTCTGGCAGAACCACTCAAGGACATTCACAGGGTTGTCCCTAATGCATTCCTGTGTTGTCTTGGCTGTGTTCTTACCCTAAGTTCACACCTGAGCGTTTTACAGCGCGTTCAAACGCGCTGTAAAACGCTCAACACATGAAAACCAATGCTTCCCTATGGGAATGGTTCTCACCTGGGCGTTTTACAGCGCGTACGATCGCGCTGTAAAACGCCCGACGCATAATCAAGTACTTGAGCTTCTTTGGGGCGTTTTGACGCGCGTTTGTGGCCATAGGACACTGCAGTCAATGACACAAACGTGCGTCAAACGCGAGTTTACTATTACAAAAAACGCGCATAAAAACGCGTGACAAAAACGCGCGTAAAACGCGCGTTTGAGAAACGCTCAGGTGTGAAAGCAGGGTTAGGGTCACTGTCTTGTTGAAAGGTGAAGCTTTGGCCCGGTCTGAGGTCCAGAGCACCCTGGATCAGGTCTTCATTAAGAATATATCCGTACTTTGCTCCATTCAGCTTTCCTTAAACCCTGACAAGTCTCCCTTCCCCAGCCGCTGAAAAAAAAAAAACACAGCATGATGTTGCCACCACCATGGTTTACTGTAGGTACTTTCTGGTTTCCTCAAAACATGATGCTTAGAATTGAGGCCAAAAAGTTATTGGTCACCTCTCTTACCAAGGCCCTTCTCCCATGATTACTTAGTTTAGTGGGGAAGCCAGCTGTAGGAAGAGTCCTGGTTGTTTTAAACATCTTCCTTTTAGGAATTATGGAGGCCACTGTGCTCTTGGGAAACTTCAGTGCAGCACAGATTTTTTTTCCCCTCCAGATCAGTGCTTCCAGACAGTCCTGTCTCTGGCCTCTTTCCTTCTCATAGCTTGGTTTTTGCTCTGATGCGTATTGTCAGTTGTGAGACCTTATATAGACAGACTGTATCTTTCCAAATCATGTCCAGTCAACTGAATTTACCACAGGTGAACTCCAATCAAGGTGCAGAAACATCTCAAATATGATGAAGAGAAATGGGTTGTCCCCAGAGCGAAATTTCAATGTCATAGCAAAGGGTCTGAATACTAATGTCCATGTGAAATGTTAGTTTTTCCTTTTAAATATATTAACAAAAACTTCTAAAATTTGGTTTTAAGTTTTCCATTATTGAGTGCAGATTTATGGGATGAAAACTTGATTTTTTTATTTTGACACAAGGTCGCAATATACTGTAACAAAATGTGAAAGGGTCTGAAGACTTTACGAATACACTGTAATGCTTTTGAAGAAACCATTATCATCCTCTTAACAAGATCGTGAATTAGACGTCTATGATGGCAGTAAATAGACTGGTTCTCTCCACTGTTCTGTTAATACACATTCTGACAGTAATGACAATGGCAGCTGAGCTACAATGACCTTACTAACAGTATTTATGCCTTACCTTCGCTCTATACCCACCTGTTGTATATGTATATGTTAATAGGTGGCATGTATTTTGATAACTTATCTACCTTTTGGGCTCTCTCTCTCTCTGAATGAAATGGTAAAAGTAATCTGTATATCCCAGAAATGGTGACCACACTTTTATTAACTAGTTACCACTACTCTTAGTCCAGCATTTTACACCAAACACCATTTATTCCCCAAGACATGCATTAGACAACAGTAATGTGGAATCCATATTATGCATATATTGGACAATCAGTGCCTTTGCCTCCACTTTAAAGTGATGGATGTGCAATCACCTCATGATCAGTGTGGTCTGAACTCTGGGACTGGACTGAGAATGAAGTGGCTGCAGTGCCTTTTACCCATCTCTGTTTTTCCCCTGCAGATCAGTGCCCTAGCCACTGGCTGTTCAGGGAACCGCAGTGCCACCCCACCCAAGTGGATGAGGCCAGCGGCAGTCTGCTACCCAGTCAGGTGACCAGGAGTGCTGCTTTGCTTTGAAGACATAGAAGAGAATGCAGTCATAAAGCAGCATTTCGTCCCCTTCATTCTCTCTATCAATAGGTTCTCAGAGTTTGCATCCCACCTCTCATAATGTGATGGCATATGCTGGCGATATACTATTACTTTCTAAAACAGGAAAAGCTTTACTGCTACAATGAAGATGCTGCACACTAAGCGTAGCTGCATACGCCAAACACGCAATGTGATGCTTGTGACAAATATAGGAGTGATATCTTCATGTTCTTCTGTAATACTTTATCTTATATAGGACGATTAGACCAGACAATGTGGTACGTTCCGTGTACAAAGCCACAGGATGTGCTGACAACGTCAATCACCATGTCATTTACCTGGAACATGTGGTCGTACGTATCACAATTACACACCCACGCAGAGGAGACCTGGCTATCTATCTGACATCTCCTTCAGGCACCAGATCACAGCTGTTAGCTAACAGGTAGGCTCTTGTCATGGGTGAATGTATGCATGAAACAAGTTGGTTTAGATCTGTTTTGGTACATTAATACACTTATTGGCAGTAAGTAGTTGGCTTTATGTTTCCACCATCATCACAGGTAAGTCGTTTCATCATTTCTTTAATCAGATGGTATTTGTTGTACTTACAGTGCCTTCAAAAAAAGTATTCATGCCCCTTGAACTTTGCTCCATGAGATTTTCAGAGCTTGGGGTATTTTTTTGTAACCTAACCCTGCTCTACACTTCTCCACAACTTTATCCTTGACCTGGTTTTCATGATGCTGTTTGATCCCTAATGTCCACTAACAAACCTCTGAGGCCTTCACAGAACAACTGTAGTTCTACGGAGAATACATTGCACACAGGTGGACTCTATTTACTAATTAGGTGACTTCTGAAGACAATTGGTCACACTGGATTATATTTAGGGGTATCAGACTACAGGGGGCTAAATACAAATGCAGGCCACACAGAATTTTATTTATTAAAAATGTTGAAAGCCATGTACCATTTTCTTTTCACTTCACACATACTTTCTACTTTCTGTTAGTCTATCACATAAAATCCCAATAAAATACATTTCATGGGTGTAACGTAAAAAATGTGGAGTTCAAGGGATATCAATACGTTCTCAAGGCATTGTAGTTATAATTCACTCACTCAAAACGTTGCGTAACAATGTCTTTTATCACTTATCTTGTCCCGAGTTACATCCTGTATTATAGTCTAGGGCTGCATTTACAATTCTACTGGTTGTTTTAGGAAACAGTCAACAAGCTTGTAGACCAGCACATTCCTAACAGCTTTGAGGGGTTTATGTAATGCAAAGGGTGTGTCATATTCACAGCATTTATTTTTACATTTAGAGCATGGAAAGTTGTTGTCCAACGTAAATAGCCAGATGATAGATAAATCACTCAATCCCACCTTATGCCTTATGTTACCACCCACTGCCTTCCATGTGTCCAGAAATCGCCCACCTGCACTTTCTCTTTTCATCCTGGCAACAAAACGGGCGGCACATGCGCATCACAAGGACGAGGTTGGAGTGGTGTAAGGAATAACAAACTGTGCTTGCGCATGATGAAAGCATCAGTGTGCAGGCATGCGATTTGGTTAAGTTTGAGGCAATAGGATAGCTGTCAATCACAAAAGTAGTATTAGGTGACTATTGGAATGAGGGAGAAGACATCAGACTCATCTCTGCCACATTATGTGCATCAAGCTCATCTTTTCTCATTTACATGTGACGCAGAAAAGTTTGCTGGGTTGATTTAAAGGTACTGAGTCATCAATCACAACCTATTTTACACTGATAGAAATGTATAAAACAGATATTGACTATAATTAGTTTAGGGTGTGAATAGAGTGTGACGGGTTCCCTTTAAAAACGTTTTTTCATAGGCTGACTGACAAAGCTCAATTATCCGGAAACAAGCTGTTCGTTCCTGATAAATGCCTGATCGTTAAGCAGGGGTAGATCTGCATTTACATGCAGTAATCATCCTCTCTGTACTGGAATGTACTGGAGCGATCGCTCGTCCCTATTCTGGTTCATTGATCACCAGCAGCAGATTCCTGTTTCTGCAAGAAAATCTGCTACCAGCAAATAATGATTCGCAGCCCATGTAATCGCCAATTTACACATTAATTGCCATAGATGACTGTCTCATGTTACTTAAGAATGGGTTTTCTGAAGATCCTTTTTTTGCTGAGAGCAGATATTTTAGGTGGTAGAGCAATTTATAACTTAGAACACTTTACGCTATTGTGCTTAGAGGGCAGCTCTTGTGCACACTTGGGCCTCCTGCACACGAACCGCAAAACACGGATGCCGCCCGTGTGCCTTCCACAATTTGCGGAATGGAACAGACGTCCCATTATAGAAATGCCTATTCTTGTCCGCAAAAACAAACAAGAATAGGACATGATCTATAATTTTTGCAGGGCTACGGAACGGAGCAACGGATGGGGACAGCACACAGAGTGCTGTCCGCATCTTTTGCGGCCCCATTGAAGTGAATGGGTCCGCACCCGAGCCGCAAAAACTGCGGCTCGGATGCGGAATCAAACCACGGTCGTGTGCAAGAGGCCTTAAGCTGTGTTATCCACTGCCCTTGTTATTAGCTACGGGTGCACGTATCATATAATCTTTATATCTTCCGCATGCCATAGCAAGCTCTGCTATGTTCTTCATGACGTTGGATTGTCAGGTGTACCCACAGGCAATATCAAACCATCAGATGTGATTCATCACACTATGGCACTGCATTTGAAGATAATACTCTACCTTACTACAAAAATTTACCATTCTTGTTCCAACCACTGACAGTAACTATCGCTCATGTACTCATTTTAAAATTTCCTGTGTAGCACGTGCATTGCTCAGGAATGCTTTCATGAATAGAAAACAAGAGTCAGTAGTTCACCAGATTCTTTTCTGGTCATTACATTACATCTTCACAGTTTTGCCTAATCCCATCTACTGTACATCAAAAGAAACATCTGCTTTGTCAAAGACACATGAATCATGGATAAAATCTGATACTGTATCTAACAGAAATCACTATTGATTGATGTCGTTTTAGTGTTATACTCCTCATTATCTGTCACTTGATAGAACATGTTCCTCTGCATTAATATATAACTAAACAAGAACTATAAAAGATTTGAACTTTCATGTGAATGATCGCTTCTTTTATATATTTTGACATATTTCACTCCACCTAGCTTGGGATAGTTTCACACTAGCACTTAAGATCCAGCAAGGAAACATCCTGCAGGATCTCTCTGCATTGCTGGAAGCTTAAAGAGGACCTTTCACCTGTAAAAACAATGTGA
Organism: Bufo gargarizans; assembly: GCF_014858855.1. Lineage (NCBI taxonomy): Eukaryota > Metazoa > Chordata > Amphibia > Anura > Bufonidae > Bufo > Bufo gargarizans. Next base: position 490,941,727 of record NC_058080.1, on the reverse strand, counting down.
ACTAAGTATGCTGACATGTAGAGCGGCGCCCGGGGATCTCACTGCACTTACTATTATCACTGGGCGCCGCTCCGTTCTCCTGCTATGCCCTCCGGTATCTTCGGTCACTAAGTTATGGTAGGCGGAGTCTGCCCTTGTCCTGTGGGCGTCTCCTTCTCCTAGGCTGCAGCGCTGGCCAATCGCAGCACACAGCTCACAGCCTGGTACCGGAGGGTATAGCGGGAGAACGGAGCGGCGCCCGGGGATAATAGTAAGTGCAGTGAGATCCCCAGGCGCCGCTCTCTATGTCAGCACACTTAGTTCACATTGTTTTTACAGGTGAAAGGTCCTTTTTTAAGGCCCCTTTCACACGGGAGAGTATTCCGCACGGGTGCAATGCGTGATGTGAACGCATTTCACCCGCACTGAATCTGGACCCATTAATTTCTATGGGGCTGTGCACATGAGCTGTGATTTTCACGCAACGCAGGCACCATAGAAGTGAATGGGGCCACAGATGCGGTGCGATTTTCACGCATGGTTGCTAACTGACGATCGGGCTGGGGACCCGATCTGTATTATTTTCCCTTATAACATGGTTATAAGGGAAAATAATAGCATTCTGAATACAGAATGCAAAGTAAAATAGTGATGGAGGGGTTAAAAATACAAAAAAATTAACTCACCGAGTCCACTTGATCGCGTACTTGCGAATCTCTGTCTTCTTCTGTAATGTTGAGCTGCCGGCTAAGGACCTGTGGTGACTTCACATCACATGGTCCAATCACATGGTCGCTCACCATGGTGATGAACCATGTGATTGGACCATGTGATTAGCACAGTGACGTCACCACAGGTCATTTGCCAGGTCCTGAAGATAGAACAGAGACCGGCAGCTATGGAGCAGGTAAGTTAACTTTTTTTATTTTTTAACCCCTCCATCCCTAATTTACTTTTTATTCTGTATTAAGAATGCTATTATTTTCCCTTATAACTATGTTATAAGGGAAAATAATAAAATCTACACAACACCTAACCCAAACCTGAACTTCAGTGATGAAGTCCGGGTTTGGGTTTGGGTCTGGGTACAAAACATGGTGCTTTTTCTCACACACGTGCAAAACACATTAAAACGCTTTGCACTTGCGTGGAAAAATCGTGCATTTTACCGCAATGCACCCGCATCTTAATGGGGCCTCACACGCCACGCTCGTGTGAAAGAGGCCTTAGGGTCAATGCACACGTCTGCAGTGTATTGCGGATCCGCAAATTGTGAGCAATTGCGGACAAGAATAGGACATGTTCTATTTTTTTCCGGAGCCACGGACCGGAAGTTTGGGGCCGCGCTCCAGAAATGTGTGTGCTGGCCGCATCGATTCCTGCCCTATAGAGAATGAATGGGTCCACACCCATTCCGCAATTATTACGGACGTGTCAATGGACAGTAAACAAATCAGTACGACCCCAGTAACTATAATGGAGACCGTCAGAGATCCGGCCGCAACCCATCAAATATGGCAGCGGCTTTCTTCCTGGCGATTCTCTGCATATTTGCCAGGTTTCTGCTGGATCATCGCCAGTCTCTATTATAGTTAATGGGGCCGGACGAAAAGGTTCAAGCAGAAAGATCCTGTATGCTGTTACCTGCCGAAACAGCCTGCCGGCGCCCTAGCACTAGTGTGAATCCAGCCTTACTTTGTATCCTGCTTGCCTTCACAATAGATGCACACCCTTGTATTCCCAGTACATTGCAATTCTAATTTTAGAAATGAAACCTATCTGACATTGATGGCATATCCTAGGGATATGCCATCAATGTCTGAAATGGGAATAGCCCTTTAAATCAGTATCAAGCATGAATAGAGTACAGAATGTAACCAAAACTGGTACAAAATTGGTCAACAAATATATATGTATATAAATATTCAAAATAGATAATTATGAAACAACATATATTTTTTTAAAGAGGACCTGTCACCATAAAATTCAAGGCAATCTGAAAGCACTATGTTATAGAGGAGGGGAAGCTGAGGGGATTGATATACAGTTTTGTGGGGAAATTGACACCTGTAATTTATACATTTATATCTTGGCATTTTCCACAGCTATGGGTACAGGCAGGAGGGGTTATCACTGATTGTGCATAGAGAGATAGCTCACTGATAACCCCTCCCTTCAAGTTCTACTGAATCTTTTCCCACAAAACTTTATATCAATCCACTCAGCTCCTCCTGCTCTATAACATGGCGCTTTCACATTGCATTGCATCTCATGGTGAGCAAAGACTTTTCAAAATAATCCCATTGAAGAAGGTAAATCACGGCAGTCGGCATTCCAAATAAATCCAGTACTTTAATACAGTTTATCCATGCAGCTAATAATACATGGCACATCACAGGAGCCTATGCTTCACATCACTCTGGCGCAACCTCAAGGCCTGCAATGATATGCTGTAATAAAGTACTAGATTTATTTGGAATGGCAAGTGCTTCTATGGGATTAATCTGATTTACCTCTAACTTCTGCATCTTGTTTTGCTACTGATAGACGCACCATTGACTTGGATTATCCTAGCACAACTGCTGAATGAGGCCATATGCCAATTAGTCAGCTGGTAGAATCCACTGCGTAGCCTGTAGCAGACAGCAAGTGGCACAAAAGCTGCTCTATACTGAAAACGCGGAGTGGGTGTCTCTTCCTTCTTAAGTAGGCCTTACATGTCAAATTGGAGCCCATATAATGTCATCTATGAAAAAAAAACTATAGAAATCTCTAATGTACCAGTGTAGCAAACCAATTTTGAATATAAAAAGGCAACAATTATATACTAAAATACTATCCAGGATACAAGGAAAATCAATAGAACAGAGTTTGCATACCTGGAGCAAATATAGAGACCCATAGGGATAGAGCTGTACAGGAAAATTGTAAGAAGACTAGCCAATAGCTATAATTGCAAATTTACAATGTAGTGCTAATAACTCCTTTCTCATTACCCCCATGTGTGAAGATCACTTATGTAACAGGGCACTCATTTTGTGTTCTGGAAACCATCATTTGCCCATAAATATTCTGGATGAAGGACATCAATCACACCAAAAGTACTTATTTTCTGCCACTTCTCAAATTAGTGTATTCTTCTGGAGCTATTATTTTTTATTAGTAGTCCTATGAAAGGGATCTTTGGGTTGCCTGTGGGCTTCCCATGTTAATTATTCCCTGTTGATATAAATTTTTATGCAACTCCATATCTACAATGCCCTGGGGGGGTTACATTTTGAAATGCACGTTCCTGGCTGAGGCTAAATGCAGATCTGATACTCTGGCTCTCATAGCTTCCAGGCCAAAGTAATATATGTGGTGGCTTCCCTAGGCTTACTAGTAGGTTAACAACAACTGTGGGAGGATGTAGCCCTTTTTCTACCTTAGGCTAGCTACCTAAGACTGGAAAGCCCCAATCTCCATGGGAGAAAAATCTAATAAAGAGCCCATTAGGATGATCTACAATAAAAATGTCATCACATTTTTTAAAGAAGCTCATCTTGTTACACGTAACATCCTAATACTGCTCCATCAGGAGACTTTTACCCACTCCAGGTCCCAAAACATTAAATGAGAAAATCAATGTGTATGTGTAAAACTCTTAGGATCATTTCATAATGGTGAGATGACACTATAGGGCAGGGGTGGCCAACCTGTGGCTCTTGAGCCGCATGCGGCTCTTTGCTTCATCAAGTGAGGCTCTAGCTGTGAAGCCGGGAAGCAGTCAGGCGGCTCACTCTCCACCCCATGCTCAGATCTCTTTTCCTGATCGGGCACTGTTACTACTTTGCAGTTCCAGCTCACTCTCCACTACATCCTGATGCACACAGTGTGAGAACGTAGTATGTTTAGACACGCACTATGACCTGACGTTGTGCTCATCAGGTCACAGTGGAGAGCTGGAGAGGGAAGAACTGAGCATGGGGGTCTGATCTAAGCATGGGAGGTTCTGATCTGAGTAATGGGGGTCTGATCTGAGCATGGGGGTTCAGATTTCAGCATCGGGGGTATTGTTTGAGCATGGGTTGGTCAGGTCTGAGCATGGGGGGGTCAGATCTGAGAAGGGGGAGATATGAGCATGGGGGGAGATATGAGCATTGGGGGGGGGGGGGGAGATCTGAGCACTGAGGGTCTGACACTGGGAGTCTGATTTGTGTTCCGAGCATTGGGGGTCTGATTTGGAGGTCTGATAAGGTTTGGGGATCCTATTTTAGGTCAGATGAGGATAAGGGATCCGATTTAGGCCTCTTTCACACTTGCGTTGTCCGGATCCGGCGTGTACTCCACTTGCCGGAAATTACACGCCGGATCTGGAGAAAACGCAAGTGAACTGAAAGCATTTGAAGACGGATCCGTCTTCAAAATGCGTTCAGTGTTACTATGACATCCAGGACGCTATTAAAGTCCTAGTTGCCATAGTAGTAGTGGGGAGCGGGGGAGCGGTATACTTACAGTCCGTGCGGCTCCCAGGGCGCTCCAGAATGACGTCAGCGCGCCCCATGCGCATGGATCACGTGATCCATGCGCTTGGGGCGCCCTGACATCACTCTGGAGCGCCCCGGGAGCCGCACGGACGGTAAGTATACTGCTCCCCCGCTCCCCACTACACTTTACCATGGCTGCCAGAACTTTAGCGTCCTGGCAGCCATGGTAACCATTCAGAAAAAGCTAAACGTTGGATCCGGCAATGCGCTGAAACTACGTTTAGCTTAAGGCCGGATCTGGATCAATGCCTTTCAATGGGCAATAATTTCGGATCCGGCCTTGCGGCAAGTCTTCCGGATTTTTGGCCGGAGCAAAAAGCGCAGCATGCTGCGGTATTTTCTCCGGCCAAAAAACGTTGCGGTCCGGAACTGAAGACATCCTGATGCATCCTGAACGGATTTCTCTCCATTCAGAATGCAATAGGATAAAACTGATCAGGATTCTTCCGGCATAGAGCCCCGACGACGGAACTCTATGCCGGAAGAAAAGAACGCAGGTGTGAAAGAGGCCTTAGGAGTCTGATCTGAGGTCTGATGAAAAAAATATTTTTCTTTTTTTCTCTGCTAATGAAAAATAAGACAGACCTCAGATCAGATGAAAAATCTTTTTATCTCTTATTTTTCTTTGTTAAAATCTTGGTGCATTTCGTAGGGCAAAAAAATACGGTGACTCGTGTGTAAATGTATAGCTTGTGGCTCCTGATGGTCATACTTTTTTTTGGGGGGGCTCTTTGTGTCTGTAAGGTTGGCCACCCCTGCTATAGAGTATAGCCACATGGGTGATATGCTACATATTACAAAATCTTGTGCAGTAGCAATACAATGAATATGTAAAAAAATATATTATTCACCTGCTGCAGGAAATGTCGGCCAAGGAATCCTCACAAAACTTTGACCTGCAGTGCAGATATTAAAGGGAATCTATCAGCTCCGAAACAACCCCCCAAACTAGAGTAAGCGATGTATAGTGTAAGTGATGCTGAGTCTGGTTATGTTATTTTTATCTTTATACTCGCATTCCAACACTGTGCTCCCCTAAACCAGCAGCAAAATGTATTGGGTGGACTCCCGCAGCGTCGGTGCAAGGACTTTTGCCAACACAAGCAGCAGCTGGCTTCTCCTCTGTGTGGTCCTGGTATCTTCTCTCTGCTTCAGACAATCGCTGTTTTAAGGACCGTATTTTTCGCCCTCTAAGACGCACCTAGGTTTTAGAGGAGGATAAAAAGAAATTTCTATTACACCTCAGTTCAGACCAGCAATCAGACCCCCAATGTTGATCAGACCTCAGATCAGACCCCCAATGCCTCAGATCAGACCCCCATGTCAGACATCAGCCCCCATCCATCAGCCCCCCATGTCAGCCATCATGCCCCCATGTCAGCCATTAGCCCCCCATATCAGCCATTAGCCCCACCCATCAGCCCCCATGTAAGCCATCATGCCCCCATGTCAGCCATCAGCCCCCATGTCACATTTATCCCCCTCCATGTCAAATCACCCCCCCTATGTCACATCAGCCCTCCAT